>NC_045426.1:302577373-303878873 GCF_902635505.1 Sarcophilus harrisii | reverse complement strand
GCCAGTATTTGTGTCTGCGAGAGAGATGTGTCTATTGGCTGCCTGGTCTAACAGACTGAATGTGTAAGAAGGTTGGTGCTGAAATGCTTCACAGACACTCCTCATTCTAAGGAAATTCCAAATAGATGAGCTCAAATTCACAGACTTAAAAAATTAGGGGTGTTTGATCCAGCAGTGTTACTACTGGGATTATATCCCAAAGAGATTATAAAGAAGGGAAAGGGACCTGTATGTGCACGAATGTTTGTGGCAGCCCTTTTTGTAGTGGCTAAAAACTGGAAACTGAATGGATGTCCATCAGTTGGAGAATGGCTGAATAAATTGTGGTATATGAATATTATGGAATATTACTGTTCTGTAAGAAATGACCAACAGGATAATTTCAGAAAGGCCTGGAGAGACTTACACGAACTGATGCTGAGTGAAATGAGCAGGACCAGGAGATCATTATATACTTCAACAACAATACTATATGATGACCAGTTCTGATGGACCAGGCCATCCTCAGCAACGAGATCAACCAAATCATTTCTAATGGAGCAGTAATGAACTGAACTAGCTATGCCCAGAAAAAGAACTCTGGGAGATGACTAAAAACCATTACATTGAATTCCCAATCCCTATATTTATGCACACCTGCATTTTTGATTTCCTTCACAAGCTAATTGTACAATATTTCAGAGTCTGATTCTTTTTGTACAGCAAAATAATGTTTTGGTCATGTATACTTATTGTGTATCTAATTTATATTTTAATATATTTAACATCTACTGGTCATCCTGCCATCTAGGGGAGGAGGTGGGGGAGTAAGAGGTGAAAAATTGGAACAAGAGGTTTGGCAATTGTTAATGCTATAAAGTTACCCATGCATATATCCTGTAAATAAAAGGCTATTAAATAAAAAAAAAAATTAGGGGTGAACACATTTTACCAATCCTACAACCTCCAACTTTTAAGGATTCCCTGGGCTTTAGTATCTTTTGTAATATGACAGGGAGCTTTCAGGGAGCATGTAGAAAAAAGTAGAAAATTAATATTAAGAAGATTTTATCCAAATAAAACCAATGTATCCAAGATTTAGAAGGAAAAGAGAAAATGGGGGGGGGGGACTTTTATAAACAGTTTCTTGGATAAAGTTTTCATATCTCAAATATATTCAGAACTTTGTCAGATTTATAAAGAATGTAAGTCATTCCCCAATTGATAAATGGTCAAAGGATATGGACAAGCAGTTTTCTGAAGAAGAAATCAAAACTACATATAATTATATTAAAATGCTCTAAATCGTTGTTGATTAGAAAAGTGAAAATTCAAGCAACCTTGAGATATTATATTACTACTATCACACTGGCTAAAATGCTAGAAAGGTAAAGTGACAAATGTTGAAGGGAATGTAGAAAAATTGGGACACTAATTCACCATTGGTGGAACTGTGAACTGATCCAAACATTTTGGAAAGCAATCAGGAATTATGCCCATAGAGTTATAAAACTGTGTATACCCTTTGACCCTGAAATACCATTATTAGAACTAGGAATTGAGGGGATGCTTGTCAATTGGGGAAATGGCTAAACAAGTTGTGATATATGATTGTGATGGAATACTACTGTTCCAAAAGAAATAATGAGCTGGTTGATTTAGCAATAAACCATGGAAAGACTTGCATGAAATAATAAAAAGTGAAGCAAACAGGGCCAAGAGAACTTTGTATATAGAAACAGCAATATTGTTTGAAGAATAATTGAGAACAACCAAGTTATTCTAAGTATTATACATACTCAAATCAATTATAAAGAATTAATAAAAGTAGATGATAATTAACTCCATAGAAAGAACTGATAAATAGAAGTATGCATAGGGTGATTCTACATATATTTATAAATCTGTATCATATGGTGATTTTCTCTAGCATGGGATTGGGATTGAGGAATGGAGACAGTTCCGAAATTAAAATGTAACCCCCCAAAATTTAAATTAAATTTTGAAAAATGAAATGTAAACTAACCAATTTGGCTATGATTTGGCAGTTCTAATAAAGATTCAGAGAAAGAAAATGACAAAACTGTTAGGTAATTTAAGGTCTGAAGGCTATTTGCAGTCATCATTTATCCATATGATTCCTTGAGATATATTTTATGTGAAGATACTTAACTGTGTTTAACAACCTGTTTGGGTTGAACTGGATTTGAAAAAATCTAAAATATCTATTTGAAAACAGAAGAAAGTTTGATTCCTTAAGAAATGAAAGTATTAGACTTGATGATTTCTAAGATGCTTTCTAGTTCTGCTTATTAGGATATATATTTTTAAATTTGTTTATTTAAGATAAATACAAAATTTTTAAAATAGCAAAAGAAAGATAGAAAAAGGAAAAAAAAGCATTGTCCTCTGATTAGCAGAACATCAGGGAGAATTTAAAATATGTAACAATAAATTTCCATTTCAAGAAAGCATATATAATAGAGGACACTATATTCATGACTGTATATCTTTGCTTCCTTGTAGATTATTCTTTTGTTTTCTGTTATGCACTTTTTACTGTATTTTTTTCTAGTTCTATTAAAAAAAAAAAACTCTTGTGACAGCTAGGTGGTGCAGTGCATTAAGTGCTAAACTTGGAGTTAAGAAAACCTGGGTTAAATGATCAGTCAGTTAATAATCCGTTACAAGTATCTGCTGCTATGAACCAGGTACTAGGCTAAATGCTAGGGGTGTCAAAAAATGGAAAAGACAGACCCTTCCCTCAAAGAGCTCACATTCTGATGGAGAGACAACAGGAAGTTGGTGAAGAGGATAAATGTTGTTCGTCCTTCACTTTCAGAATACCAAGACATCACAGGTGATGTCTTGATTTGTGTGTGAATTGGATTTAAGTGAAGCAGAATTACACAAGTCACAGCCTCGCTCTGTCTTCCAGAGTCATGGAAGTTCAGTGGCAGGACAAAAGTCAAGAAGATGGCAATAGCCCAGGATGCAGTGGATGACCTTGGTGTCTTCATTGGCTGACCAAGCTCTGAGCACTGCACAATGCCAGCTTCAGCAGCCTTCATGGCCACCGGAACCCTATGTAACCTGGGTGTAGCTACAACAAATGCTACAGCTTCTGGGAGCCACAGGTGAGAGGATGATGGCAGGTGGACACCAAAGTTGGATGAACAGTCCTGAACACGCCATACACCACACACGGGATAAAGAGAAAATAATCAATGGAGGGTAAGCACTAGAATTGAGAGGGATTGGGAAAATTCAAATTCTGTGTCATACACTTGCTTAGTTGTGTGGTTCTGGACAAGTTGTTTCATCTATCTCAACATCAGCTTCCTCATCTGTAAAATGGGGGTAATAATAGCATCTACTTTACAGGGTAAGTGTGAAGCTCAAATAAGATGATTTATGAAAAGTGTTTCTCTAAAGTATTATATAAATGCTAGGAACTACTAAAAGTGATCTATTATTTTTATGATTCTGTGAATTCTCCAAGTGCATCATGTACTTAGTACTTGAGGAAGCAATGTGATGTAGTGACTACACTTGATTTATAACAGAAGAGTTAAGTTTAAATTCAAACTCTGTCACTTGCTTCTACTTGCATAAACTTGGTTATTGTCCAGTCATTTCAGTCATGTTTGACTCTACATGACCCCATTTGGGGTTTTCTTGGCAAAGAAACTGGAGTGGTTCGCCATTTCCTTCTCCAAATCATTCCACAGATAAGAAAGCTGAGGCAAATGGGGTGAAGGGACTTGTCCAAGGTCATACAGTCAGTATGTGTCTGAGGCCAGCTTTGAATTTGGGAAGATGAGTCTTAAGGAGATACCACATTTGAACTCAAAAAGATGAGTCTTTCTGACTCCAGGCACTCTATCCACTGACCATCTAGCATAAATTTAGGTCTGTCACTTAAACTCAATGTCTTTAGTTTTTCATCTATAAAATTAGGGGTGGATCGCTAAAGTCCCTCCCAGATCTAAATCTGTGATTCTTTGTGCTAGATGTCACTACCCACAGCTATTGGTGAAAGGCCACCATTAAACAAGATAAAACTCCAGGCAAATGAAGACAGAAGACAACAGAGTTCTGGAAGCATGTAGTGAATCAGTGGAGAAATCCTCATGGTCCCAACAGGAGTCAGCAGGGTAACTGGTGGTGGCGAGGACATCCACAGTGGAAAAGCCACTGTCCCCAAAATGCTGGCCACATCTTCCAGTACGAAAAACAAAAACAAAAACAACTCTTGGCATCCCCATCAATGTCACCTCTCACCAAAAGATCTATTTGTTTGTGCTGTTAGTTTTTTATACTATGGGAATTAATCTCAGATTTTACACAGGAGAAGTCAGTGAAAACACAAGTTTGCACTATACTTAATGAACTTTGTAATGTCCTGGTGAGCTTTCTGGAGGTCTTGGGAACAGCCTTGGTCTCAGCAGAATAATCACCACAAGAATAGTCAGGGATAAAGTCCAAAGTCTTTATTATCTCCTTCACAGTCTGTCTCCTTTGCCTCAGGCCAGTCTAACTTTCTGGGGGACCTTCAGACGGGCTTTGATCTTAGTAGAGAAGTGAAGGGGACAGGATAGCCATCATGAGGGTCTTTGTCTTTTGAGTTTGAGTTCCAGCTTCCAGTCCTCTGTCTTTTCTGTCTAACTCCCTGTCTGTCTCCCTACCAGATCTCTTAGCTCTTATATACTCTATAAGTACATCATCATAGGTGTCAACTTGTAGAACTATACTAAGTACTAAGTACATGTAAACCAGAGAATCATTATCTTAATTCCACTGAGTTAACACCTTGTTGTAAGATTACTTGTTTTAAGTACACTTGGCCCTCTATAGGACTTAAATGTAGCCATTGTCACTTCTATAGTGACAGGCTAGTTATTCACTTCCAACCAATCCACTTCAATTCAACAGGCACTTATTAAGTGCCTTCCATGTGTAAGGAGAGAGGAAGTATGGTATAGAGAATCAGAGAGCTCTGTCTAGGACAACAAGCATTCATTAAACCCCTACTGAATGCCCAGGTTGTGCCAAGTGCTAGGGATACAAAGAAAGGCAAAAAACAAAATAAAACAAATTCATCTCCACTTTCAAGGACGATCTAATGGAGGAGACAATATGGACACCATGTATAAATGATATACACAGAATTGATTGGAGATAATCAACAGAGCAAAGGCATTCGTTTAAGAAGGAACAGGAAAGGTTTCCTGTAGAAACTGGGTCTTTAAGAAAATTAGGGAAGCCAGGAAAAAGAAATTAAGAAAAAGAGAGAATTCTAAGCATAGAAAATAGCCAGAAAAGATTCTCCTGAGTCTGAAGATGGAGTATCTTGTCAGAGGAACAGAAAAAAAGCCATTAACACTAATTGTAGACTACCTGGTGGGGAGTATGGTAGGAGATGCCTTGGAAGGTGAGAGGGAGCTAGGTTTTAAAGGGCTTTGAAAGTCAAAGAGAGGGTTTTCCATTTGATCCTGGAGCTGATTGCATAGGGCATGGCACGGGCCAGAACTGTGCTTTAGGAAGACTAGTCCGGCGGCCACCGAAGTGGGAAAAATGTGCCGCCGGGAGACTCACTGGTAGGCTCTGGCCTTAGTTGAGGCCGGCAGGAGGATGTCCCAGGAGAAAGGAAAGGGGAGCATTATTTGGGAGGCATTACAAAGGTAGAATCAGCAGGTCTTGGGTATGGTGGGTGAGAGAGCTGAGGCTGGAGGGGGCACCTGGACGTGAGCCTAGGGGACTGGAAGAGCAGTGTTATCAGTAATGAAAAGAAGAAAATGCTCTGAGATTGCAGACAAGTCAGCCTGCATCACGGTGGCGGTTTCCCTATGGGGAGTTTCCCATTCTGAGTAGCCATAGGCTTGAGCCACGTGCTCAGCCTTCTGTCATGTAGTGGGGATGTATGACATGAGTATAAAAAAGAATCTACAATAAAAAGGAGAAAGCACTGACAACCTGAGAGAGATAAAGGGCTGGAAGGATTTCCCCTTATAGGTGGTCCTCTGAAGAAACTTGTTTGGGACTTTTCATCTGTAATCTCATTGGAATAAGGGACTCCAGGTGCAGAATCTTTACCAGTGCAGATTGGCAATTTGTTTATAATCTGAGAGAGATTAAGTGATGTGTTCACAAGATCCAGAGACAAGACTTGGGCCTAGATCTTCCCAACTTAGAGACTGAGTCTTTAAACACCATACAGCATTGCCTCCTGAATAATAATAACAAAAAATTATGATAATAATAATCAGACCTAACATTTATGCAAGGCACTGTGCTAGGCACTCCATAAATATTACTTTATTTTATCCTCACAACAACCTCGGGACATAATCTATAGGTTCTGTAGGGACATAACCCTATTTTACAGTTGAGAAAATTGAAACAAATCAAAGTTAGATGATTTGTCCTGGGTCACAAAGCTAGTAAGTATTTGAAGCTAGATTTGAACCAGGTCTTCCTGACTCTGGGCTCAGTCCTCTTAATCATTGCACCATCTTTTTAAAAAGAACAACTTATCTTCATTAGGAAGTGAATCAAACCTCTTGCTCTCAGCATCCATAGAGTTGGGCACTATTACTCATGAACCATGAGAAATGCTTCAAATTATAGTCACTGAAATTTCGAGCAACAGCTCACTTCCAGGATGTTAGCATTCAAGGGAAGCAGGGTTGGATCCAGGCAGCCTTTGCATTCTGTAGGTGACTAATAAAACCCTCCTTTCCTTCCCTTTCTCTTTCCCCAACTAAATTTCCTCCTTGGTGTGTGTAGTCACACAGAGGGAGCTGTGATCTGTGCCTTCTGCTTGAATCTAAACACATGGAAGTCTAAAGAAAGCTTTTTCACTCCTTATCTGCTTAGTGGGTTGTGAAATAATCTGCTGGGTGTTTCTTTTTTTGTTTTGTTTTGTTTTCTTTTTTCAGGAAGTGTTCCTGGAAAGCATGGCTCACTGATTTTCCTCAGAAAGATCAGAGACGCAGTAGCTACCCACCCGCCACTCAACAGGTAGAGGTTTCGGTCCCCTGGACTTAGGTTAACACTTCCCTTCGGTGGGGAAGCCAACTTTGCACTGACTTGAACACCGTGTGCTTTGAGATGAGTATTTCTCGGTAATAGTGACCTTCCTGTCTCTTCGCCTTTGGAACAATCTGTCTCAGTGTTTCCTGTAGCCCCACGTCACTGCGGCTGGGTTCCACTGCTACCCTGTGCCAAGCCCTCTGCAGCCGTGGCTCTCCTGAGCCCAAGAGTCTGAAGGAGCTCAAGGACCCCCCCCCCCTTTCCTTGGTCCACTTTAGCAGAGGTGAAGGTTCTGGATTATTTGCAGGCTGGAACTGGGAGCCTTAGGCATGCTGTTGACAGTCCCCCAGGTTGGCTTCCCAGCCCGAGTCAGCCAGCCGGTCTTGAAGACAGAAGAACCTAGAGCTTGTTTTGCTTGGCTGGGAGCTCTGCCCAGAGCTTGGAGTTTCTCACACAGATGGAATTCCCTCCATTGGCACAGAGTGATGTCTTTGCATGGTTGCTCTGCTTAGCATTGGAACTCCTATGTGTCCTAGGAATATTGAAACCTTACAGGGGTCCTCAAACTTTCTAAATAGGGGGCCAGTTCACTGTCCCTCAGACTGTTGGAGGGCCAGACTATAGTAAAAACAAAAACTTTGTTTTGTGAGCCTTGAAATAAAGAAACTTCATAGCCCTGGGTGAGGGGGATAAACGTCCTCAGCTGCCGCATCTGGCCCGCGGGCATAGTTTGAGGACCCCTGCTAGACACTGGGCAAGTCACTTAACCACGGTTTTCCTCAGTTTCCTTAACTCAAATATGGGAATAGCAGCATCTAACTCTCAGAAGTCTAATGAGAGTAGAATGAGGTAATATTTGTAGACTGTTTAACACAAGGCCTGGTACATAGTAGGCACTATATAAATGCTTATCCCTTCCTTTCCCCTAGATGTCTAGAAATATTTGTTTGGCTGACCTCGCATTAGTGTAAGGACAAAATGAGGCATAATATTATATTTTGGGCAATTTGGGAAAACCTATGGAAGGAGCAGCTAGGTGGTACCCTGGAGTCAAGAGGAGCGAAGGAGCGAAGTTCAAATGTGACCTCAAACACTTACTAGCTGTATGATAATAGGCAAGTCATTTAACCTTAATTTCTTCCCAGCCCCCCCCCCCCAAAGCCCCAAACCTATGGAATCCTTCTTAGAATAGCTCTTTAAAGGCATAAAATGAAGTACAATAAATCAGTTGTATTGAAATAGAGATGTAATTTCCCCACGCACACACACACATCTAAGTTCATAGCCCCACCCTCCTTCCCAATTTATTAACGACTCCTCTTTCCCTAGGTAAAGGAACCTTGCAGTAGAGTGAAGGAATAAATAAGAGCATGCTTTGAAAAGAAGAGCATCATATCCATATACAGTCACCATCATCCCCATTTGTGGTTATTTGGCAAACAGACCTCCAAGCTCTCTCCAAGCTTGGCCTGAACACATAGATCTGGAAAAGGAAATAAAGCTCCCTGAGGTAGCAGAGCACGCCTCCCCGAGCCCAGGATCAGCTTCTCGTTGGCTCTGTACCCCGGGATGGCACGTGGTGGGCCCTCGGTAACTGGGGGCTGGAGTTGGGGAGGGGAGCCTCCAGAAGGCCCCGCGCGGGGATCAAGGACCCTGCTGGGCCCAAGTTCTCTCCATCCGCATTTCTGGGAGCCCAACTTGCTTCCAAGACTCAGACCTGGTTTCTCTTTCTATTACAAGCTCCCTTTTTCTGTTTTCTGTAAAACCTCACCTATTATCGTCCTCGGCCACTTTCACTTTCCCCACAACCTCTTCCTCTCTGGGCTGTCTGCTTGGTTCCTCCCCTCCTCCACCCTTGCCCCAGCCTCCTCCCCTTCCCTGGTTGTTCCCACTATCTCTTATCTCACCGCGCCATACTTAGGTCTGTCCCCTAATCATTCCACTTCCCCCTACCTATCTGACTAAAATGTCCATGCGTTCTTCAGGGTTTGCTGAGGCTGGGTAGGATTTCCTTTCTACATGGACCAAATTAACCCAGGGCAAACATCCGTAGAGACTGGCTCAAAGGTCTAATTTAGCCCTGGAAAGCAGGCTGCTTCCTCCCGTCCTGCCTCCCCTGCCAGGTGCTTGGCCAAAACCTGCTTCACTCTAGTAAGGGGTGTGTTGGTGTACAATTAGTCGATGCCATCTGCATCCCATGTGCAGCAATCCTGTTGTCCCCTGATAGATCAAGCCTTGGATCCATGGGATTTTCCATGGGATCCATGGGAGGCCCAATTCCATCCAGATCAATGAATAAACATTTATTAAGCACCTACTATATATCAGGTATTTCCCCCCAACTCTCTACTCCATCTAGAGGGGCTGACCACTGCCACAAAAATCTGAGCAAACTATTAATTTGAGTCTAGCCCTGTACCTAGAGCTCAATGCTTTTTCAATGATATTATGATAATTGTTTATTCAATCATGCATTTGTGCAGAATTGATAAAGAACTAACAAAAACAAAATCACCAAAAAAATCATACTCAAACCATTCTGCTGACCTGAAGGGAGGAGGGGTCTGAGAAGGAAAGATGCTCCAAGCAGGAACATACTTCCAAAAAGGAGCTGAATCAATTAAAAAAAATTTATCAAGAGCCAAGTATGCTAAGCCCTGGTGATACAAGGAAAGACAAAAAAACCATTACTCTCAAGAAGCTTCCAGTCTAATGGGAAGACAACATAACAAACAAAATATAGACAGGATATATTGGAAATTAATCATAAGAGGGAAGACTCTAGAACTAAAGGGAATTGAAAAAGACTTTCCTGTAGAAAATGAGATTTTAACTGGGACTTGAAGGAAGTCACAGAAGCCAGGAGGTGGAACCGAGAAGGAAGAATGTTCCAGGTATGGGTCAGAGCGGTAAAAATGCAGAGCTTGAAGATGGAGAATCTTGTCCGAGGAATAACCAGGGGGCCAGGTGATGAGTCTGCAAGAAACTTGTTGGAGTAGAGGATAAGGCGTTCCCTAGGTGTAGCCAAAGGAATGGAATCATTCAGCACTCACCAAGTGTGCACAAACTGGAAGGTGAACAAGACATTGATTCTGATGGTGAGAATGACATCTGACATTTACATTACATTTCAAGCTTTGCAAAATACTTTCACTGCCTCAAATATGCTCTCATGGTGTATTTTCTGGGCTTGGAACCAGTCTGGTTTCATTTTAATAGTTGCAAAATGTTGCCTGGGTGGCAAGATAAACACTCTTACAGATATCCTTTGATGTATCTGTGTGAAATTCTTTATTTTTTCCCATGGCATATTTAAAAACTGGCGGGAGGGGGGGTGTTGCATTTTCAACTACAGGGTTTGGGACCCCGTGGAATAACCATCCTCTTTTTGTCTGCTAATTCAAATCCTTTGGCATGAGCAGTCACTAGCAATGCTTTTTTTTTTTTTTTTTTAAGTTAAGCAAGCCTTTATTTATTTATTTATTTTAGTAGGATTTTATTTTTCCACATACATGCAAAGATAGTTTTCAACATTTTACCTTTGCAACCTTGTGTTCTGAATTTTTTCTCCTTCTCCTACCCCTTTTCCCATTCCCAAGACATCAAGCAATCTGATATAGGTTAAACATAGGCAATTCTTCTAAATATATTTCCATGTTTGTCATGCACAAGAAAATCTGATCAAAAGGAGGAAAAAGCATGAGAAAGAAAAAAGAAAGCAAACGAACAACAAAAAGAGGTACTGTACTAAATTTAATCTGCATTCAGTCTCCACAGTTCTCTCTCTGGATGCAGATGGCTCTTTCCATCACAAATCTATTGGAATTGTCTCGCATCAACTTATTGCACCACTTGCAATATTATGGTTTCATCACCCCTGCTAAATGAACTTGAACAAATCACATTAATACAGTAATAACTAGCATTTTATATTTCTTTAAAGTTCACAAATCATTTTATATACATTATCTTATTTGATCCAATACAACAAACCTGTGATTTAAATGCTATTATCACCCCCATTTTACAGATGAGGAAACTGAGAACTTGGGAGAAGGTGTGTGACTTGCCTAGGATCAGCTAGACAGTGCACAAAGTAGGATTGAAACCTGTTTCTTCCTATTCCAAGTCTGGCACTTCATCCAACATACCACATAGCTCTCACTTATAATGAGGGGGTTAAGGGAGCTGGGTGATGCCCCAGGATCCTGTCTGGTTCTAATGTTTTACGATTCTGTGTTTCGATGTTTCCTTGCCATGACCTTTATCTGCAGATCTGAAGGTGTTTTTTTTACCAGCACTGCCGAGTTCACTTAAGCAGATAAAGGAGACAAGTGCACCTGCAAATGCTAAGTTCACTTTTCAACAGCCTTCTTTATGATGCAATTACCAGGAACAGTATGTATTGTAAAAGTGTGAAACATCTGTTTATGGCTTGGCGCTTAGCAGAGCATTGTACATAGAAGGTACTCAGGCTGTACTTATGAATTCGTCCATGCTGAATTGACCCTGGACCTCATTTGTACATTAGGTAAGAGGGACATTTTGTAATAAGGAGTTGCCACACAAGGAAGGGCACCTGGATTAATTAGCCAGACCTGGGACTTGAAGCATCACTTCACCAAACCATAGATGACCTATTGTTCTCAGGGGGCATTGTAGCCACAGCTCTGACCTCAAAGTGCCCTAGAACAAGGTTAGCCTTTGTACCCTGACTGAGGAGCAAAAAGAAGGAAGGAGGGGAGTGTTGGCTGATTTTCAAGTCGAGCTTGTCACTCCCAAAACCAGACCTCCTTAAGACAAAATTAATGGGAAGGGATTTGGCTCTTTCAGAAAAATGATGGGATTTTTGGGTTCCAGTCAGGACCAGGGGCCAGTAGTGACAGTCAGTGTTTGGCAGAACAGCCTGGACTATTTTTCAGCTGGTTTGGGTTGAGCCAACTCCCCACTCACTATATTTTGCCAAATTCATTTTCCCATCCCAATCAAATCTCATGCATTGCAAGGAAAGTCTGGCCATAACTCTCTTATTCCCACCAACCCTTCTACTAAATTTGGAGGTGGGAATGGATTTGCAAATTCTACCCCCAGCCTCATTTTAAAGCCCTTACAATCCTTGCCATGTTCCCCTTAAACCCATGAAATCTCATTGGGTAAAAGGGAGACTTAACGTTGTGGTATCTTAGGATGAACTTTAAGTTTAATTCAATTATTCTGGCTCTTGAGGCAATGACAATTTTTTTAACCTACTTGTCTGTTTCTTTTAGATACCTACTAAACAACACATAGGGATGGGGACATCCAAAAAGGATGTTTCCTGATTGACTGAGAATCAGTTTAAGGTTTGGTTTTTTTTTTTCAGTTTAGGCTTGGAGAAGGGACAAATGAGTTAGATTTAGAGTGCTCAAATAAGAAAATCCCTTGGAGGGAAGTAATAAGGAGAGGGAGGGCTCATAGAACCCACAGTTTTAGAGCTGCAAGAGAAATATATTCTAGAGCTAGAGATACTATTCTCCTGAGGGAGGGGACAGAAAGGCCAGTGTTCTTAGGGTGGGAAGAATCATAAAGGTCAAGATAGATTCGGGAGCAGAGCTTTCATTGAAAATTAGCTTTAAAAAGCTAAAATTTTCAAGATCTTTACTAGCTATTACCCAAATTATCCAGCAGGAGATACAGACAGAATGCTAACTAAACTATAATTTATTCACTCAAGAGTGGGGCCCCAATACTCAATGTTGAGTATTGCCCATGGTTTCTGCCAGTGCTGCTGAGTTCACTTCAGCAGATGAAGGAGACAGGAGTGCACCTGCAAATGCCAAGTTCGCTTTTCAACGATCACCTTATGATGCAATTACCAGGAACAAGTTGTATTGTCAAAGTGTGAAACATCTGTTTTTGGCTTAGTATCTAACCGAGCATTATATATGTGGTTACAACCTGTACTGTGATGGATATTTGTGTCTCACAATTCTGCAGATGGAAGTATGTATAATATTCTTATACAGGATATATTTTATATGAGTATGTATGTGTATCTTCTCTCTTATTGAGATTTTAAGTAAGAGTCATAGAGGAATAGCTTCTTAGAAGGCAGTTTCAGAGCAGGCAAGTACACAAGTAGACAGGAATAAGTACTTAATACAACAAAAAGGTGATACTCATCACTTGTTACAAAGGAAAGATTGTTCCTTGTTGGCAAAGCCCTTTTAACCAGGCCAAAGGAAATTAGTACCTTCTTTATTCAACTCAGGCAGGCAGGCAGTTAAGAGCTACTAACTTTACTAGTTATAATAAAAGGAATATATATAATAAATATAGTTCTTTGAACTATTGAGGTCCTCTGAATTTTCTTTTATGGTTTTAAGGGGAAGAGACGTATCAGTGGAGTCATCCAATATATATCAAAAAAACAAGAAAGAAATCTGAAGGAAAAAAAGGACAACTAGAAACCAAAATGGAGTCAGTTATAATTTCCCCAAAATCCACTTTCAACACAATCCAGAAGCACTTATTATATGCATAAATATGTAATATATTTATGCAGCTCTCCCTTATCCAAATACAATTTACAGGCAAGTCAAGACATTACTTTGGTGGTTTCTTAGGTTCTCTTCCAGAATCGAAGGACAGACAACAGCAATGTGCCAGACATAGTACTACACCCTGGGCAACTAAATTCAGAGAATGAAAGAACCTCTACTTTCTTTTTTTTATTATAGCTTTTTATTGACAAAACATATGCATGGGTAATTTTTCAACAATGACCCTTACAAAAATTTTTGTTCCAACTTTTCCCTTCCTTCCCTCTACCCCCTTCTCTAGATGGCAGGTAGTCTCATTCATTTTAAATATGTTAAAGTATATGTTAAATACAATATATGTATACATATTTATACAATTGTCTTGCTACACAAGAAAAATCAAGAACCCCTACTTTCAAGAAAGGTTATCTTCTAATAGAGAAGACAACAAGAACATATATAAATATATTCAGAATAAATATAGTGGAAATAAATGAAAAGAAATGAAAAGTACTTACATAAAAGGTCCTTTGAGAGGAAGAGAATGAACAATTGGGGAAGGTCCTAGAACCTCCATTCAAGGGCACTCAAAGCAGCTATTTCTTCACTTTTTATCAAGTGACAATCCAGACTTCCCCATATGCCCCTGGGTACCTTCCCCTTCTCACTCCCCTCCAATTTTTAGCTCCTTTTTGTTTGTTGTCTTCCCCTTTTAGAATATAAGCTCCTTCATGGTCCTTTTCAAGTATGAGGTGCTTTAGGCTAATTCCAATAGATATGTGATGGAGACAGCCATCTGCATCCAGAGAGAGGACTATGGGAACTGAATGTGGATCATAATATAGAATTTTCACCTTTTTGTTATTTGCTTATAGTTTTTTTCTTTAGCATTTTTTCCCCTTTTTGATCTGATTTATCTTGTGTAGCATGATAAATGTGGAAATATGTATAGAATTGCTTATATTTAACATATATTTGATTGCTTGTTGTCTAGAGGGAGGGGATGGAAAGATGGGACAGAGAGGTTTGGAGTGTGGGGTTTTTCAGGGGTGAATGTTGAGAACTATCTTTCTGCATGTATTTTGAAAATAAAAAAGTATTATTAAAAAAAAAAAAAAAAGAGCATAAGTTCCTCGAGGACAGGCTTGTATTTGTATCCCTACTGTTTAGCACAATTCCTAGCACTTAGCAAATGCTTAATAAATTCTTATTAATTGAATGACTAGAATATAGAGGCAGCTACAGTACATAAAATGTTGGATCTGGATTTTGAAAGATCCAAGTTCAAATCCTACATCAGCCACTTACAAGCTCTGTGACTTTAAGTAGATTACTTAACCTATGACTGCTTCAGTGTCCTCTTCTATAAAATACAGAGAATACTAGTTCCTATGTGTTAGAGTTGTTGTAAAAGTAAATGACATAGTATTTGTAAAGTGTTTCATGAAATTTAATGCATAATATTAATGCTAGGTACTGGAAAATGATGCTTGAGTTTTATCTTAAAGGAAGAAGGGGATTCTATTCACAAATATTTACTTATCACCTACTATGAGTGCATAGTAGGCCCTGGGGGATTCAGTGCATGAAATGATCCCTAGCCATAAGGAGTATACTCTGTATGAGGCAGAAATAAGGAAAGAGGGCATTCCTGAGTTGGGAGAGAGCCTGTACAAAGACACAGCACGTGTGTCAAGTATGATGAGTAAATAGGCTGATTTTGTAGAATTGAAGAATAAAAGAAGGGGAGTAATGTACAGTGAGGATGGAAAGATTGTTCTGAAGACTTCTGAAAGCTAAATGGGAGAAAATGTACACCATCCTCCTTGGGACTGAGTGGTAATGTCTATAATACGCACACATCTAATAACCCCATCCCGGTATATTGTCTCTGAATTTGTATATTGTTTTTTCTCTTATGAACCCACTCTAGAAAACGCAAAGATGGGAGGGCAGTAGGGGGCAAATGCCTGAATGAGTCATCCAGTGACCTGCCAACAGCAGAAGGGGGAAAGGGGACTGCTCATTAGGGGAACGGTGTTGGAGACCCCACACCCTAGGAGACCAGTCTCCTGAGGGATGGGGGAGACTAGGATGTTCAGGACCTGAAACTAAGGTTTTAAAAAATGCTTGATTTTTAGCAAGTCATAAAAAGCGGAAGTGATGGGACCAAGAGCAAGGTCTCCTGGATGGGCTCCAAGGAGGAGCTGGAATCCCTGGGAAGCTAGCCGAGATCGGCAAAGCCTGAGGCCCAGGGACAGATCTTTCACAGAATCCAAACCACACAGTGTCTGTGTTTGGTTAGAAACAGAGAGCCCAGGAATAGCTAGCGTCTATTCTCCTTCCATCCTTGGGGCTCCAGCGGCCAATGGCTAGGCAAGCAATGTGGTCTTGGAATTTGTGATAAATGGGTGTTAAGGATGCCCTGTGCTGCTGCCATGCTGGTTCCCTCCCTAAGGATGGAAAATCAGGAGTGAGCTCAGCCATTACCGTTCAGATTGGCCTTCCAGGTGGGATCTGAATGCAGCTTACAACATGATCTAAGTGCTCGATTCTGTGTGCAGGCCCTGGAGTCCTCAAATAGAGATAATAATATCCACCACAGACTTAGAGCTGCAAGATATCTTAGAGTCTGCCAAGCTCAACCTCCATATTTTAAAGATGAGGAAACTGAGGTTTAGATAAATGAAGTGATTTGTCCATGGTCATGTAATCATTAGTAAGGTTTGAGAGGCAGGATTCAAACACATATCTTTCTGTCTCTAAGTGTAACAGCCAATTACAGCTGACAGGGCCAATGCAAGCGGTGACCTGTTTTTTGTGCAACCTGAGAATAAAGAATGATTTTTACATTTTAAAATAAATTTTATTAAATATTTATATGTAGATACATTACATATAAATAAATAATTTTAAAAAGTAAATACTATTATGGGGTAAGAAAGAGGGAAGCAGACAAAAATAGAAATTTGGTCCGTGAGATGCAGCGCAATGAAAGGGTGGTGATCTACAAATTTTGGGAAAAAACACTGTGTTGAGTTGAATCACTTTAATTTTTCAGATAATAGAAACGTTTTGTTTCTGGACTTTTCTTTAAAAAAAAAAAAAACTAAAGGAAGAGAGAGGAAGGTGGGAGAATAGATCGGGTGATTGAACAGGAATGTGGATCTACTCAGGCAGCAGAATGTTGATAAATGGCAACAGCCAATTCTATAATAACAATAATAAAGCAGTTTTAAGAATTTCAGTCTCTACTAGTAACATTTTTCCCAATGTTTTCTAAAGTTTAGAGTGACAAAAAACAGCACAATAAGTAAAGCTTTGATTTCTGGCATTTGTTTATTTCCAAGATGTAAACCTTCACACTAAAAGTTTAACAATTGTCTCTTTGACCTGGCACTAGGATACTCCATTATCAAGATATAGTAGGAAAAAACAAAACAAAACAAACTCCTATTAGGTTTGGAGTTAAAAGACCTGGGTTCAAAATCCACCCCTGTCACCTACTATCTACATGTTAGTGTTGTTGATCGGTCTTTCCAGAGTCTGCCCCTTCATGACCCCTTTGCTGGAGAGGGGTGGTTCTTGGAAAAGATACCAGAATTGTTTTCCATTTCCTTCTCCAGCTCATTTTGCAGATGAGAAAACTGAGGCAAACAAGGTTAAGTGACTTGCCTAAAGCACACAAATAAGTGTCTGAGATCAAATTTGAACCTGACTCCAGGCCTGGTACTCAATCCATTGCTCCATTCTAGCTCATAGATCTTACTGTGCTCACCTGCAAAATGAAATTGATTGGAATCAATTCTCTCTAAGATTCCTTCCAGCTCTAAAAATCTTAGGATCCTCTAAATCTGCCAGTAATTGGGATTGCTCAATAACTTGGAGTGAACCTGAGAAGTAGATCCAGAGAATGAATTGAATCCTGTGTCCAGGTGTGTGAATTCCAAATAGAATGTTCTGGGGAAGAATAATACACCATTCTCTTTGGGCACCAGGGAAATCAAATGCTGTGGTCTCTGGATAGACAAAGCGTGATAAACTGTAGCTAGATAAAAGAGCATAAAAAACTTGAGTACCAGACTAAATAATTTTCTCTTGTAAAAATATTTAATTATCTGCATTGGTATATTATTTCTGAATTTGCATATAATTCATGTATCAACTGGGATTTGGTCCCTGACATGATAGCCTGGACACAACTGAGGAGGAGGGAGGAAAGTGATCTCACGGTCGCTAAAATCATCTGGCTTATGCTCTTGCCCAAGGAAACCATGAAAATGATAGTATCTTGTTCCAAGTGGCCTTTGGTTTCCCTGCAAGCATTCAGATAAATATGATGGTATATAAAATAAATTTTACTTAACCCAACCAAAAACAAAATGCCAAATAGCCTCATATCAAAGTCTCTTGACTTTCAGTAAAGCTCACTTTTCTTTGCCAGAGGATATCAAGTCCTCTTCCCTTTGGAAGAGTGCCACCTTTCTTCTGAGACCTATAAGTCCATATGATTCATTGTATGAGTGAAGGGATAGATCAAGATTACTCCATGGTTCCCTGCTGTATTTCTCTTTGTGGTATCAGTGTGAGTAGATCCTGTGAATTTAGTCCTCCCCAAAAGAAAGACTTGTGTCTCATGCATCCTTGGGGTACATGGTTCTCTGTGATATTGTTCTCTTGACTAAGGTCAGGATTTATGAGTTTCTTTCTCCCTAGTATGGGTTCTCCCTATTGTAATATTCATTTGTGCACATGCTTCCCTTTAGGGGCTCTCTTTTCAGAAGCTGTGTACAGTAATCTTTTCCAAACTTCTTCCTAATGCTTTCCCCTTCATACTGAGAAAAAAAGAGCCTTTCTTTCATGTAGGCCTGAGTATCCCCTATGAACAAAGGGAGAGAGTTTATCATTAAATTTATTCATCCACCAATCAATAAGCCTTTATTAAGTGCTTATTGTGTGCCAGGCACTATGCTAGTATACAAAGAAAAGCAAAAACACACAAAAAAGGCCTTGACCCCAAGGAGCTTACACACATTCTTTGTAAGTCAGTCCAAAAACAGTAATAAAACCCCCACTGATTATCCTGAATTTAGAGCTACCTTCTAGCTTAGAAGTCACGTAAAGCCCTCCCTCATTTTCCAAATGAGAAAACATTAGAGATGATAGGTAACTTGTCCAAGATCACAAAGCAGAAGCAGGATTTGAACAAAGTCACTTAACTGCTATTTACCTCAGTTTCCTCATCTGTAAAAAGGAAATAATAGCACCTACCTTCCAGAATTGTTGTGAGGATCAAATGATATCATAATTGTAAAATACTTAGCACAGTGTCTAGCACATAGTAAGTGGGCACTCTATAAATGAGAGCTATTATTATTATTATTACCATCTGAAACATATAATAATTTTCATGTATAAAACACTCCACTATCCACCACAATAACAGCTTACTTTTACATTATATTCTATAGCTATAAAGCACTTTCAAGAGAAAACTTTTCAAGGTTTTATGGGGGGAAAGAGCATTGTCCTTGGAAACAAAGTTGGGTTCCCCAAGCTGATTATTAAATTTTCCATGTGAGCATCTATATCTTGAAAACTGGCAAATGTCACAAATCAGGACTTGATTTATTGTTTTGTTGGTTGTCTATATTTCAAAAAGTGTTGGGAAAATATTAATAAAGCAGATTAAAATGAAGTACTATGATTTTTTCAGAGAACTGGTTCTAAAGCATTTACCAGCATATCCCTGGGATAAAAAAATCTAAATAAAATTATAAAAAAAAAAAAGATTTTTTAAAAAATTCTGAGTCTCCAGAATAAGAACCAATCCTTGTTTTTGAGTAAAAGAACATTGGAATAAGTTCCGCTTTGGATTCTTAGTTTGCATGACCTTGGACCGGATTGTTAAGCTCCCTGGGCCAGTTTCCTCATCTGCAAACCAAAAGAGTTGATTCTAGGAATGATTGGCCTGTAGTCCCATCTGCTGGGGTGACTGAAACTGAGGCTAGTAGATCAATTAAACTCAGGCTATCTGAGTGCAATAAGGTTAAAAACCAATGATGTCCAAATATAGTCAAGGCCAATGTGATGAGACCCAGGGAGTAGATGTCCGAGACCCAGTTTGTCCAAGAAGGGTTAAACTGGCCCAGGATGGAAAAATGGAGAGATAAGAAAGGAGAGGAGAAACAAGAAGGGGACAGGAGGGGACAGGAGGAAATGGGAGGGGAGGAGAGGCAGAGGAGAGGAAAGGGAGAAGAAGAGAGAGGAGAGGAGAGAGGAAAGAGAGGAGAGCAGAAAGAGAGAGGGGAGGGGAAAGAAGTAGAGAGAAAGGAAGGGGAAAGGAAGGAGTAAAGGAAAGGGCAAAACACACTCACTCACACACACACACACACACATACACAGAAGCATTAAGAAATAGAAATAAAGCAAAGGAGTTATAAAAGGTGATCTATAAAGTACTTTCTGATTCTGGTATTCCATGAGTCAGTGCTGTCTCATTTGGCCTTCACGACAACCTTATGAGATATCTAATACAAATATTATTATCCCCATTTTAGAGATAGGTGATTTTTCTTCTGTCTCACTCTATTCTTCAAGCACTATCATCTCTAAACTCTATTAAGCATTATACACCCTTCCCAACTCGGCGCCATCTTATCTTTCCAGTTTGATTACACTTTACTCCCTTTCACAGTCCTCTATAATTTTGTTCTATGGCTTTGGTTGCTGTTCCTTGCACAAAATTCTGTATCTTCTGCTTTTATATTGGTTGTCCCTCAGATCTGAAATACTTTCTTCATTTCCTGGATCATCTTCATTACTTCAAGATTCAATTCTAATTCCACCTTTGACAAGAAGTTTATTGTTTGTTGTTTGGTCATTTCTGTCATGTCTGACTCCTTGTACCCCTTTCTTGGGAGGTTTTCTTGGCAAAGATGCTGGAATGATTTGCTATTTCCTTCTCCAGCTTATTCATAGATGAACAGACTGAGGCAAACAGAGTTAAGTGACTTGCCCAGGATCACACAGCAATAAATGTCTGAGGCCAAATTTGAACTCAGGACTTTCTGCCTCTAGGCCCAGCACTCTATTCACCATACCAGCTAGCTACCCATTATTATGCATTGCTTCCCTTCGTCTAATTGGCCTTCTCATGAACCATATGCCTCTCACATAAGGCTTCATCTCCTAGCTCCACACCTTTGCACAGGTTATATTACTATTTCCTCCCTGACTTCTTAGAATCTCTAGTTCAGTCCAAATCACTCCTTCACCTCCCCTACTCCTACCAATTACCTTGTACTTATTTTGCATATGCCTACATATAAAACACATATTGATGTATATATAATAAATCATACTGTTGTCTTATACAATGAAATGTAAGTACTGAAGACTGTAAGGACTACTTTTGTTTTGGTTTTCTTATCCTAGTGCCTAGGATGGTTCCTTAATAATTGATCCATTCAAAACAGGGCCCAAAAAGGTAAAAATACTATGCTTTAATCTACACTCAGTCTGCATAGTTGTCTCTGGATTTATATTGCTCTTTCCATCACAAGTCTATTGGAATTGCTTTGTATCACCACACTGTGGAAAAGAGCCAAGTTCATCACAGTTGATCATCACATAATCTTGTTACTGTGTTTAATGTTCTGGTTCTGCTTACTTTACTCAGCATCAGATCATGGAAGTCTTTCCAGGCTTGTCTGAAATCTTCCTGCTCATCATTTCTTATAGAACAATAATAT
Source organism: Sarcophilus harrisii (assembly GCF_902635505.1). NCBI lineage: Eukaryota > Metazoa > Chordata > Mammalia > Dasyuromorphia > Dasyuridae > Sarcophilus > Sarcophilus harrisii. The sequence goes on along the minus strand of NC_045426.1, from coordinate 303,857,584 downwards.
TCCATTACACTCATGTACCATAACTTATCTAGCCATTTCTCCAGCTGATGGGCTGTCCAGTTCCTTGCCACTACAAAAAGACCTGTTAAAAACATTTTTGTACATGTGGGTTCTTTTCCATTTTTTTATAATCTCTTTGGGATAGACCTAATAGAGACACTGCTGGATCAAAGGGTATGCACAGTTTGATAGCCTTTTGAGTATAGTTCCAAATTGCTCTCCAGAATGTTTGGATCATTTAATAACTCCACTAACAATATATAGTGTCCCAGTTTTCTCACATCCCCTCCAACATTCATCATTATCTTTTCCTGTCATCTTAGCCAATCTGAGAGATGTGAAGTGGTACCTCAGAGTTGTCTTAATTTGCATTTCTTTAATCAATAGTGATTTAGAGCATTTTTTTCATATGACTACCCATGGCTTTAATTTCTTCATCTGAATATTGTCTATCCTTATTCTTTGACCATTTATCAATTGGGGAATGGCTTCAGCAGGCATTTCTTGAGGGCTATGTGCCAAGTACTGTGCTAAGTATTGGAGATACAGAGAAACAAGAAAAACACAGACCTGCCCTCAAGGAGTTTACATTCTAATAAGGGAGAGTACCTGTAAAATATTTTACATGCCAGATGTGTATAATGGGTAGAAGGTAGGGACATCTCGATTGCTAGAGTAAACAGAATGTCAAGCCTGGAGTCAGGAAGACCTAAGTTCAAATACAGCTTTGGATACCCACTAGCTATATGACCCTGGGCAAGTCACTTAGCCCTGTCTGCCTCAGTTTCCTCATCTGTAAAATGAGCTGGAGAAGGAAATGGCAAATCACTCCAGTACCTTTGTCAAGAAAACTCTAACTGGGATCACAGAATCAGACCCAACTGAAATAAATTAATAACAACACATGGATAGCAGTTCATCTTAGAAAGGAGGGAAGGGAAAGAGCTACAGAAGCTAGGATGTGAATTGAGATTTGAAGGAAATCAGGAAGGGGAGGTTCAGAGAACATTCTGGACAGGGAGTATGCCCAGTACAAAGGCCTCAGTCCAGAGATGGCCTGCTGTGCCCAAGAAATAGCAAGGCCAGTGTTGCTGGATCTTAGAGTTTGTGGAGGATAATAGTAAATGACAACAAGAGTGGAAAAATAGTAAAGTTTTAGGCTATTAAAAGCTTTAAATACCAAATAGAAGATTTTAGTTTTAACCCCCATAATATCCATCTACTACCAATCTCTTTTCTTTATGAGAAGTTCCTCAAAAGGGTGGAAATTGCAAGACTCATCCCACATTAAGAAACTAGCTTTGGAATTTCATATCAGAGCTGGAAGCACCTAAAAATAAAACACGAACTCAGTAGGGAGAGGTGGGATTGGCTGAGAGAAGCCAGAAACCTCAGACTTTCCCCTCTGTTTGCCCCTCATCCATCCCCAGCAGGCCCATTATCCAGCACATGCTGTTTCGAGAGTGTGCCTCAGGCCAGAGGATGGATTCTATCTTGACTTCAGCCGAAAAGGCCACATATTGATTTTCAGAAATGCTGTTTTTCAGTGAGCTTGTCAATAGACACTGGGGGCCTTCGGGTACTCAGAGCTGAGAAAGAGCTGACTGCCCATTACCCGGGCTGGGAGCTTGCCCCACTCTGGGGGTGTTGGGCTCGAGGGGAGAGTGGATGACATCATTTCCTGGCTCAGAGGATCAGTCTTTGAGGAGTCGAGGAGTCTGCTCTCAAGGACCATTCTTCGATTCTCAGTGTCGCTGTGGTTGAGCAATGAGATTCCTGGTTTGGATGTGCAGAGTCAGGGGGAAATTGATGAGGATCCTGCCAGAGGACACACCATGGAGCTGAGAAGGGAAGCCAATGGGAGACGGGGGCTGGAGTACAGGCTGAAGGGTGCTGATATCTCAAATCCCACCCCCATTCCCCCCAAACTTCATAAACTCCTACGGTTAAAAACTTTCCCAAGGAGGCTTAAACTTCATGTCTATTTGGCTTCTTTGCTGAAAGCAATGGGGCTCCTATGACAGCAGGAAGGAGGGGAAAAAAGATCAACATTACCTGGCCCAAGGAATCTCAGAGATGATGAAGATGCCCTTTGTCCCTCAGTCATATCTACTAGTGCCTCCCAGAAATGGCCCCACAACTTAGGAGCCAAGGGATTGATCTAACAGGTTTATTTAATTCCCTAGAATCATGGAGATGGCTCAATTGAGATCTTTAGAGATCCAAAGATGATTAAAAATTTCCTTCCCCCCAACTTTCTGGATGAGATTTTTCCTAGAAGGAGTGATGATGGGACCCAAGGGAAATCTCTTGCAATCCCAAAGGACCTAGGAGCTCTTGGATTTTCCAAAGGTGGCAGATAACCTCTTCCTCCCACTCCTACCCTCACCAAAAGAACAAATGATTGTTACTAAGTAACATCATTTGCTTGACAATTAGTATCTCTACTTGGAGACACTGAAGACAATCATCGCCCTTTCTGTATCTCTGAGTGATAATATATAAAGTATATAGTTATACATATAAGGGATATCTATAGATATAAAATATATCTATAGATAGATAAATATAAGATAATATATAAAGTATATAGATAGATATTTATAAAGTAATGTTGTTCATCCTTCATTCTCTAAGACCAGGGTCCTCAAACTTTTTAAATAGGGGGCCAGTTCACTGTCCCTCAGACTGTTGGAGGGCTGGACTATAATAAAAGCAAAAACTTTGTTTTGTGAGCCTTTAAATAAAGAAACTTTATAGCCCTGGGTGAGGGGGATAAACGTCCTCAGCTGCTGCTTCTGGCCTGCAGGTCATAGTTTGAGGACCCCTGCCTAAGAGAACCAATGACCAGGAGGTGATTTTTTTTGACTTGCTCATGAATTGGATATGAGTGGAACAGAGCTGTGCAAAGTTATCAGCCTTCCTCTCTAGGACTAAGGGAAAGGCTGAGCTTTTTTGTCACAGCGTCTCCAGATTTCACATCAATAGGCATTGATGGACCCTTAGTTACAATAATAAAGGCAGATTTTATGTCTTCTTTCAAAGGGCTAACCCGCTATAGAAGGCTTCAAGAGCATAGAATTTATAATCAGAAGAGTTGGGTTCAAGTCTCACTTTATCTACCTCCTGTAATATGATCTCAGACAAGTCACTTCAATCAGTCAGTCAACAAGTATTTATTAAGCAAAGTTGAAACAATCCCTAATCACTAGGAGCTTATTTTCTAATTGGAGACACAAGTGCATCTAAAAATATATGCAGCATAAATGTAATGTTAATCCATACAAATATATGCAAAATAGTTAAACCTAAATTCAAAAGAGAATACTAGCAGTTGGGGGGATCAAGCAAAGAATCTGGCTGAGCTTGGTAGTTGAGTATTTAAAGGAAGAGAGAAAATCTATGAGGAAGTGATAAGCATAGTACCTGGTACTCATTAGCTAGCACTTAAATGCTCATTGATTTGATTTGAGATAAGAAAACTGTAAATTCCAGATACAGGAGGTTAGTGGTATAAAGATACAAAATTATGTCTTATATGAGAAACATAGTGAAGGCCATTTGACTGGATTGTACAGGCAACAGAAACACAGTTCACCATGAGTTTGTATTTAAGGGTGTGCTTGTCAATGTGTAATAACAGGATCTCAGAAAGAAAATATACACATGGCATACTTTTAAGATTAATCTGCATCAGGAATTGAAAATTGTTGAACATAGTAACAAGAAAATTATGGGATAATCAACTGTGGTGGACTTGGCTCTTCTTAGCAATAGTGATCCAAGACAATTCTAATAGGGTTGGGATAGAAAATGCCATACTCATCCAGAGAGAACTATGGAGACTGAATGTGGGATCAAAGCATAGCATTTTCACCTTTTTTTGTTTGTTTTTTTAATTTCTCATGTATTTTTCCCTTTTGGTCTATTTTTTCTTGTACAACATGAAAAATAAGGAAATCTATTTAATCTATATCAAATTGCTTGTTGCCTTGGGAGGTTAAGGTGGGAGAGAGAAAAACTTGGACCAGAAATTCTTATAAAAATGAATGTTGAAAATGATGTTTATGTGTATTTGGAAAAATAAAATTCTATTGAGAAAAAAAAATGAAAAATTTACCAAGCAAAAAAAGATTAATTTGCATCATTAATATTTTTCTCCATCACTTTGTAAAGTCTTGACAATAATAAAAAACAAAAAATAGCTCAAGCCCTGATTCGTAATGTTTGTTGATTTTCGAACTGTAAATGCTCCCATAGGAAATTTAACAATCAGCTTGAAGAGCTGCTTTTTGATCAGCCAAAATGAGCAAGCTACAGCATATTCCCAGTATATTCAAAGCCTTTTCAACTTGGAAGATCCTTCTAACCCCTGAATTCGGTTGACTCTAGGAAGATACTTCAGAGAAAGAAGTCCAGAATAGTAGAAAGAATGTCAGCACTAGAATTTGGAGACCTGGGAACAAACTAATTCTGATACTACCTGTGTGACCTTGAGCAAGGCATTTCCCTTTCCTGGGTCTCAGTTTCTTCCCCTGTAAAATGGGGATGGAAAGTAGACTAAATCACCCCTTCCAATTCTGCTTCTGTGATCCCATCATTATGTAATTAGTTTTAGAACTAATTCTAAATTAGTTCAGAGTAGAGGCCCAAACAGACCTGTGGTCTAAGACATTCAAAAGAAAAGAGGTCACTTTTACATAGGAAGATCAGAGAAATCTTCATGGAAGAGAGGGTAGTTGATCTTTACTTAAAGGAAAGAATGATTCCTTTCAATTCATTGTGTTTATTAAGCATTTTTATATACTGGGCTCTGAGATGTTAAAGACAAAAATGAAAAAGTTCTTGTCCTTAAGGAGTTAATATCTCCTAAGGGAAACAAAATATAAACGGGACGTAAACAGAGTGTTATATAAAGTCATTTGGAGTATTTGGGGGGGCACTAATAAATGGGCAAATCAGGAATGTCCTCTTGCTGGAAGTAGAAATTAAACCTCATTAATAGAGAGCTGGAAATCTAACAAGTGCTAGGGAGAATTTCTGAGGATGGAGACCATAGTGGGAGTCAATTACATAGAGGTGACAGTGGAAATGATGGAAATGGTGAAAGTCACCAAATGAAAATAGGTATGGAGTGAAGAAGAGGAGAGGAATAGGAAAAGAGAGGAGAGGAGAGGGAAAGAGGGGGGAAGAGGGGAGGGAGAAGAGAGGGGAAGAGGGGAGGGAGAAGAGAGGGATGGAAAGGAGAGGGATTTAAAATAAAAGCAAAGAGAAGGGAGAGGGGAGAACTTTGGAAAAGGAAAAGAGAGGAGAGGAGAGGGAGAAGAGGGGGGAAGAGGGGAGGGAAGAGAGAGGGGAAGAGGGAAGGGAGAAGAGAGGGATAGAAAAGAGAGGGGTTTAAAATAAAAGCAAAGAGAAGGGAGAGGGGAGAACTTTGGGATATGCCCACTTTTAGGGGGCAGGAAGAAGGGTCAATGAAGAAATAACAAAACAAGGCATCCTTGAGGGAGGAGAGCCAAACATATAGCCTTGTGAAGTCTCAGGAAACATCAAGAAGGAAGGTTGATAATCAGTTTCAAATACTTCAGAAATCAAGAAAGTTTTAGTTCATTGAACTTAGTGATAAGGGATTTATTAATGACTTGGAGAAGAGGAGTACGTTGTTTTCTCTCTCAAGTTATTTCTGGCTACTGCAGATGGCTCTCATTAGGATAGGATGCGCATTTGACCTCTGGGAGTTTAGGTCTTTCCCAGAATTACCTTTCATTCATTTAGGAAAATTCCTTTGGTCAAAGAGACTCCAGGGTTTGCACACTGCCTGAATTCCAGGCACAGCTTCTTTATCTTCAATGCATGTGGAATCTTCTAAGAGTTTGAGAAAGGGATAATTGGCTTTGAGCCCCAGGATGAAGGCCTGTCAATGGTATTGATTGAGGGCCCCAGTTTGGCCTCTGGAGAAGCATTACAAAGAGCGGAAGAGATGGGTCTCTGATCTCTGGGAGCAAGCAGTCTCATGCTGTGTCTGAATGTTGAATGTTTACTCAGTAAAGACTTGGTCACCCCAGAGAAAATAAATAGCTTCTCTTCCCCAACCAGTCTCCTGAAACAGGACTAGTAAACAGTGGCAATATTTTTACAATCTGTTAGCTCCACTGTTTCCTTTCTTCTCTTCCCTCTTTACTGCCATGACCTTTGCTGATCCCTAAACAATCTTCCCTCTTCATTTTGGGACCTTTGAGCTCAAGTTATCCCCAAAGATGCCAGTCCTTTTACAAAACGTATGAGATCTATTGTTTGCTTCTCCCAAGTGGGCCAAGCTAATGATTACCAGATTAATCTTCCTAAAACACTGATTTAATCAAGTCAATTCCATAGCCTCAAGCCTTCAACAGAGTTCCTTTACCTACAGAAAAAGAAAAAAGAAAGTCTAAATCTTTTCACCTGGATTTCAAAATCTTTTCCAAGGTAGCTCAACGAATGAAGCTTTCCAACTTTATCACTATCAAAGTGTTTTATTTTCTTTAAACATGCTTTATTTTTTTCCTTGCCTTCATGTCTTTGTTCATATGTTTCTCCTATCCTCAGTTATCTTCTTTGCCATCTCAGCTTTTTACTTTCAAGGCCCAGGTCAAATTTCAAGTTGGGAATAATCTCTTGCTCTAAATATTGTAGAGATGCTCTTGTTGAACTAATACAGGGTTTCTTGGCTTTTCTTTTTTAGTCATAGATCCCCTTCCCTTGTGTGGGGGCGTCTCTATACCCATTCTAAAAAATGGTTCTCAATATAGAAAAAAATACATAGGATTAGAAAGTAAATTAAATATATAAAATACAATGTTCAAAATATTGTTAAAATGGTTTTAAAAACCATTAAAATTATTTAATTTAATTATTAAAGGGAAAAACCAGTTCATGGACTCCAGATTTAGAAGCCCTAGACTAGCTGGCCTCTGAGGTGCCTTTTAAAGCTGACTTTCTAGTTCAATACATTCCTACAGACTTAAGTCTGTTACCCTTCTTAAGGATATTTATAAAGAGCAAAAATAATGATCACTGACATTTATACAGTGCTTTCAAGTTTTCCAAACCAGTTACCTACTTAGGAGGCAACTAGGTGTCTCAGGGGATAGAGTGCTAGGCCTGGAATCAGGAAAACCTGAAGCTAAAATCTGACCTCAGATATTTATAATTTGAGCAAATCACTTAGCTTCTCTTCTGTCTGGGTTTCTCCAACTGTGAAATAGGGATAATAGCATCTTTTCCCAGGGTGAAGCTCAAATAAGATAATATTTGTGAAGTTTTTAGTACAGTGCCTATCACATAGTAAGTAACCAATGAATTCTCATTTTCCCCTTCTCTATCATGTGTCAAGTATTATACTGGATATAGAAAATACAAAGATAAGAAGGGAAAATGTGTCTGCCCTCAAGGAACTTACATTCTGCCAAAGGGAATCACAGAGAAAGAAAAATTAAATACAAGATAAATTAAAAAATAAAGTGATTTGGGATATAAATAAATATAGATATAAATGAATGAATAAATAAATAGATAGATAAACAAATAAGTGAATGAATATAAATATAAATAAATAAAAGGGAAAGAGGCTGGTGTGAGATGGGGGTCATGTAATCCAAAAAAGACCTCATGTAGGAGGTGGCATTTGACTTAAATTAGAGATTCCAAAAAGCAAAGAGGTTCAGAGAGAAAGTATTAGCCATATGGAGGGGGGGGGGGAGTCAGCAGTAAGGAGACCCATAAACCCTCCCTTCCTTCTTTGGTCATTCCAGCTGGAAAGTATTTCTCACTCCTTTGTACTCCTGGACAGATTTTATTTTTTCCTCCTCTCATGTGCTTTGGACTGTGGTTGTGTCCACATTACCCTTCCCTCGTTGGATTGCAAGGAGGGTAAGGATGAGAGATGGAGTGGGGAGAGTCCATTCATATCTGTATTTTCCCTCAGACATTTATTCTGCCTAATGACACATCTCAGTCTGTCCCCCTGCTTGTGACCTTCTCTCCTTCCTTCCTTCCCTCCTCCTCGACACAACCACACTGTGTTCCATGAAAGAGCTGGGAGATAACTTCTTTCAGTTTTTCTTTTATTCACATTTCACCCTAGACAGAATGAAGAAAGAACTAAAGCTGATCTTTGTAGTCCCTAACTTCTCTTTGACATTTTCATTGTTTTCAGGTTCCCTATCTATAATAATATATGTAATCTAACAATCCCATTCACTAAATCATTAGGGACTTAACTACAGTAACCTTCTCAGAGATATTTGTTTTTTAAAGAATAAAAATAATGATCACTAACATTTAAATAATGCTTTAAAGTTTTTCCAAACCATTTACATACATTATCTCATGTATATATGCTTCATTAGCAACAGAGCATGGCACATGGTAAATAATAAATGATTTTTTTCCATTCTTTCCTTTCATCTTATTTGAGCCCTACAACAATTTTGTGAGGTGAGTGCTACTGGTGTTACTATTCCCATTTTACAGAAGGAAACTGAGACTCAGGTTAAAGTTTACCCACGATAAGGAAAAGATAATGGTTCCATCAAAAAAAAAAAAAATGCTCCTCCAATGATAAATTTCAAACTACAACCTATCCTTCCTTTCCCCCATTCCTCTCTACCTGTTCCTTCCCTCTTTCCTTCCTTTCTAGCCTTCCTTTTGTCCTTTCCTTTCTTCCTTTCCTTTTTTCTTTTTTCCTTCCTTTCTTTCTTATTTCCTTCCTTCCTTCCTTCCTTGCTTCCTTCCCATTATTCCTTCTTTGTACTCTAGTCTTGTCAAACTAGGTTACTTGCCATTTCTAGGTTGTCCAACATTCTCTGCCCTCTTTCCTAATCCTTTGATTATACTGTTTCCTCTGCTTAAAATGCCCTCCTCCATTCTCACCCCTTTCTCTGACTGTCCTTATTTGCCTACCCTTCAGGCCCATAGGTTCAAATTGACACTCAGTTACTAGCTAGATCAAAGCTTCTTAAACTGTGAGCCATGACCCATATTGGGTCACATAACTGAATGTAGGCTCATTAATGTATGATTTATTATCAATAAATGTTTGATTTGCATATCTATACCCAGGGTTGGATACAAATTTCTCTGGCAAAAAGGAGTCATGAGTTAAGAAACCCTGAGCTAGATAGCCACGGATCATAGATCCTGTGGTATAATGGAGGTAATTCTGGGTTTAGAGTCCTGTGTTCAAATTCTAGCTCACCTGTAGGATCTTGGGCAAATCATTTAATCCTTCTGTGTTGCTCAGTTTCTTCATCTGCAATATGGGGGTGCTGACTAAATGATCTCTAAGGTCCCTTTCTAATGCTGTCACTAAGGATACCATCATCCCATGAAATCAATAGCTTCTCTGATCTCCAGTTGCCTCATCTGTAAAATGTGGATAAAAAATACCTAGAGTCCCTATATCATGGACTTGCCTTAGGATTCAAGCTACTTGGCAAAACTTAAAGCTCTATAAAAATCTCAGTTTGGAATAACAGTGCCTAAGCTCCATGTTAACAGCATTAAAACTGGAGTCATGTTTTATTTATCTGTTTTCTTCAGCCCTTTGCCCATAGCAGGGGTTTAACAAATAATTTATTGAGTGAATGAATGAATGCTAAAGGGGAAAATGCAGTGTTTTAGTGAAGAGACCACTTCCATCTGGAGTTAAAGCCCATAGATTTGAAATCTGGCTTTTGCTTATTACAGGCTGTTTGACCTTGGACAAATTATTTATCACCTCCGTGGGCCTTGATTTCCTCATCTATAAAATGAATTCTAAGATATCTTTCAATTCTAAATTTATAATCCTATTTTTTAGAAGCTGAGGCGTGATCCATGCCTCAAATCCTATGCTTTTGGAAAGCAACTTAATCTGCCTGTTCATGAGGTCAGCCTTGAAAACTTTTGGCAATACTAAGTCTCTTTTCAGGGAAATCCAGCCAGTGGGGGCTTAGAGTTTTCATCTTCCTCCAAAGAATCTTGATTCTGCTAAATGCCTTGCCTACTGTAGGGTAAGATAGCTCTCCCACCTCAGCCCCCACAAACACCCAGGGTTATATTTTCAGACCTGATTCTGTGAATTTGGGAGTCCTTAAGTGCAAGGGAAATGCTGCAGAATTGAGGAAGTCTGTTACTAAATTGGCCTCAAGTTAACTATTCATCACTGATGAAATGAAGTGAATCTGTCCCTCCTGGGAACTTCCACAGAATGATGTGACCCTTTCAATGTCTTGCCTTGATGACACCATAGTGATTTTTTCTTGACAAAGATGTGGAATTTTTTTGATTGGATTTCCAAGGACTTGACAGAAACTGAAATCCCATATAAACATTTTTGTTCAACAGCCAGCCACCAGAGCCAGAGTGGGTATTTTCACAGTTTTTTCTTGGAGTTGTAGCTGGGGGTGGGTGGGGGTGGGTGGGGGTGGGGGGCTTCCATTTCTGGGAGCACACAGGGGAAGTTAGCTTCTCCCAAGTCTCTTGTGCAGGGAGCCTTGCATGCCCTGCCTGAAATACTTGAGACCCTCTTCTGTTGATCTAACCCACCATTGGAAGGTAAACACACGGGGATGCAAGAAAAATGCATGCAGCTGCTTTACTGGAAATCAGAGGCTTGAAGGCTATTTCTGGGCCAGTGTCTCTGAATGGGAGTTACGCTCGCAGTGTGAGAGGCTGGTCTGAAGGGCCCTACTGTACAGGGCGTGCAGTGAAAGAAATGCTATTGATTTTCATCTCAGAGAGTTACTGAAAACCAAAAGGAAGAGGGGAGCAAGGCGGGAGGGGCGGGTGTATTTCCAGGTAGAGTAAAACTGAGATAAGATGACTGCAGTCTGGGAGGGGAACTGGGGGGTGAGGGAGGAAGAGGGCAGCCTTGTTCTCTGACTGTGTTCAAAACTTTTATAATTGGGCACCAGCAAACTTCGGGGAAGTAGTTGAGTTTGTTTTCCAGGAAGAGATAATGAATGTTGAAACCTCTTTCTTGTGGCTTGCTTTCATCACATGGCTTTTAAAGTAGACGTCAGGCGGGCTTTGCTTCGTGTTAAAGCAAAGTCTTGGTAACCAGCCACTCCCTTTGAACTCCTCAGGCTCAGAGAAGGGTCTCGAGTGACAGCTGCTTCTGTCTCCCACCTGGAAGGGGCCCCCAGCCAACCCTGGGGAGGAGGCTCAATGGGCTCCCTCCATGCAGAGCTCAGCCTTTCCAGTCCATTCCCATTCCATGGAGGGCCTCTCTCTCTCTGATGGGAGGGTGGCCCAATGTTTTTTCCAACAATTTTTCCCTTCAACAAGAGATGAGAATGATATAGATGAAGGAAATTTTAATCACAGACTACTGTACTAGTCGGTCATTAAGAGTAAGTTTCAAAGTAGTCATGGTTCATGTGGGCATAAAATTTTGTCCCTGGGGCAGCTAGATGGCAGAGTGGATTGAGCACTAGCCCTGAAGTCAGGAGGCCATGAGTTCAAATCTGGTCTCAGACACTAGTTGTATGGCCCTGGGCAAGTCACTTAACCCCAACTGCCTCAGAGAAAGAAAGAAAGAAAGAAAGAAAGAAAGAAAGAAAGAAAGAAAGAAAGAAAGAAAGAAAGAAAGAAAGAAAGAAAGAAAGAAAGAGAAAGAAAAAAATTCTGTTCTTGACCCACGTTGTGTATAAGAGAAAAGAAAATCTACCCTCTTCTAAAAAAGAAAAAAAAGAGAGATTAATGGACCATTCATTGATCTTCTGAAGAATTGAGAATCATAGATCATCAAAAAAATTTGGGCTGAAAAAAAAAGGCCATTTAATCCTTTTCATTTTACAAATGAAGAAACAATTTCAGATTGGTCATAGGATCATGGATTTAGAGTGGAAGGAACTTCAAAGGAGATATAAGTGAACTTCCCCACTGTACAGATGAGGAAATTGAGGGTTAGGGAATCAAGTGACTTGTTCAAGATCACACAGGGAGGAACACAAGATTATAGATCCATAAGAGATATTTTTAGTCCAAACATCTGTTTGATGAGGAAACTGAGACAAGCAAAGGGAGGTCAAATAGCCTGCCAAGTATCAGAAGCCAGGTTTTATGCTTCCAAAGACATTGGCTCTGCCTCCAATGGTCCTAGTTCTCATATCTGGAGTGGCACAGAGTGAGTTTGATGCCTCTTTCACATAAAATCCTTTCAAGTAAAGACAGTCATCATGTTCCCTCTAAAATTTCTCTTTTCTAAGCTAATCTTCCTTGCTTCCTTCAATTAATCTTCAGAGAATGCAAAATATGATTTGCCCCCACTTTCTTTTTTAAACTTTAAGAATAATCTATTTTAAAAACTTTTTATTTTCAAAACATATTCACAGATAATTTTCGATATTCACCTCTGCAAAACCTTGTGCTCCAAAAATTTTTTTCTCTCTCTCTTCTCCCTATCCTCTAGATGGCAAGTAATCCAAAATATGTTAAACATGTGCAATTCTTTTATACATATTTCCACAATTATCATGTTGCACCAGAAGAATCAGATCAAAAAAGAAAAAAAATGAGAAAGAAAACAAAATGCAAGCAAACAATAACAAACAAAGGTGAAAACACTATGCTGTGATCCACACAAAGTCCCCACAGTCCTCTTTCTGGATGTAGATGACTCTCACCATCACAAGTCTATTGGAATTAGCCTGAATCGCCTCATTGTGGAACATAGCCAAGTGCATCATAGTTGATCATCACATAATCTTGTTGTTGCTGTGTACAGTGTTCTCTTGGTTCTGCTCACTTCACTTAGCATCAGTTTATGTAAATCTCTCTAGGTCTTCCTCTCTGAAATCATCCTGCTGGTCATTTCTTACAGAACAATCATATTCCATTCCATTCATATACCACAATTTACCCAGACATTCTCCAACTGATGGGTATACACTCAGTTTCCAGTTTTTTACCATTACAAAAAGGGCTGCCACAGACATTTTTGCTCATGTGGTTCCCCTTCCCTCTTTTGTGATTACTTTGGGGTACAGGCCCAGTAATGACACTGCTGAATCAAAGGGTATGCAATTTGAAAGCCCTTTGTTGTCCCCAGTTTCTATAATCAGTGGTAGAAACAGGATAAGTTTGACCTGTTGTATTTCTTTTTATTTCCTTTCTCTTCTTCTGCCCCAATTCCCATTCATCTAGTTTTCTAGAAGTAAGACCATTCATATTCTCATTGCCATGAATTAAGCCTATTTCCAAGAAGCTTAACCACTTACCTCATTTTTCTCAATGCTTCTCCAAACTCTTTCTTTTTCTCCTTCTCTTATTGATGTCAGCAAAGCACAGTATGTCAGAAGGTGTTGTAATTGGAGTCAGGAAAAGCTGGATTCGATCCCTATTTCAGCCACTTGCTATTTGCTTTGCTACTGGGCAAAGCACTTAACTTCTCAGGACTTCAGTTTTCTAACTGGTAGAATAGGGAGGATCATTGGGGTTCAGTGACTTCTAAAGGTTCATTTCATCTTTAAATCTGTGAGCAGAAGCACAGCACAAATGTCTAATGGGGGGCCTTGTACATAACACAGTGCCTGTCATATAATAGGCACTCAATAAATGCTTATTGACTTAATGATTGTCCTAGTAAAGATGGGAATAAAAAAGACACTGTCTGTCCTCAAAGAGCTTAGAATCAAATAATAATTACAACCATTACAACAAATCTGGTGCCCGAAGAGATCCATTTAAAACTAGGGGTAGCTTCTGAGGTTTCCTAGTCTGTGACTTTGTCACCATCCAGAATTGTAACTAGGTCAGGGATCTTGGTCTTGACCCTAAGGTATGAAATAGAGAAGATTAGAGTCACAGACAGAACCATCCTGAGCTTCCTCTCTCCTCTTGTTAGTGGTATTAACCTTATCTGGGGATGTGTTTCCTTTCCTGAACTTCTCTTCCTCCTCATAGCCACGAACCCTCAGCAGCCCAGAAAGCTTGAAGTATCCTGAGATATTACATACTTCCTCCTCTCCATACACATTCCCTCTTTTTTAAAAATGTAAACATTAATAGTTATAACTCTTCCACTAACTCTACCCATTAAAATTTAATCGCTGGGGATTCTGGTCTCTTTTCTCTCTTCCTTCTTTAAATGTCAGAGACAAGTTTCTGGTCTGTCTTCTGACACAATCAACTAACTCTGCCTCTCTTGTTTATGGAGAGTAGATTCTACTTTGTTGTGACCTCTGGGCCTTTTGGTAGCTTTCCAAGTTATTCCAGTCAAAATCTGGGAGTTTTCTCACAGTCTATCAATGTCAGGTCTGACTGGCCCTAATCAGCAAACAAACAGGGTAGCAGGACTTCATTATCTATACTCTTTAACTTAGAGATCCCACTGTTAGACATACACTTCAAGGAGGCAAAACACTGAAAGAAAAAGAGAATGTACACCAAAATTTTCACAACAGACTTTTTGTGGTAATAAAGAACCAGAAATCTGTCCATTGATCAGGGAATATTTAAACAAATTAAGGTATGTAAATATAATGGAATATCATTAATCTCATCCTACTCCCTACTTCTCCTTGCTAGCATTTATAATAATAATAATATATATATAATATAATATATATCATAATAACAAATATAAGTACTTTTTAAGGCTTGCAAAACCTTTTACAATTGTAATCTCATTTGGTCCTTACAAGGATTCTGTGAGATAGGTACTATTACCCCCACTTTACAAATGAGGAAACTGAGGCTGAGAAATAACTGACCTGCCTCGGGTCATACAGATAGTTAAAAATCTAAGACAGGATTTGAACTTAGGTTTTCCTGAATCTTTATAACTCCAAATCAAACATTATCCACTGTACCATCTAACCACTGGCATGCTATCATAAAACTCTAGAAGGCCTAAGTTTGGAAAGTTTTCTCTTAAAAGTAAACACTTAGGTCCTATTTCACCGCATCAAAAAATTTTATTTTTTTTTTTTACAAGTTCCAATGAGATAATCACAACAGTGCATTAAAAGCTGTGGGGACATTGCATCACCAAGACTCACATCATTCAAGGTTAACAATTTCCTTCCTCTCCCATTTAGGGAGCAGAAATCACCCTTTCAGACTGCTCACAGTCTGAAACTCCAGTCCTCAAGCCAAAACAATGGATCTTAGCTCTCTAGGAACGATCCAAAGATGCTGGTTTACCAAGTCAGCCTTCATAGGAATCCTAAGTTAACCATTGATGGGCGTGAGCCAATGGACACTGGAGAAATCGGCCAGTGAGTTTGCAGGAAGTGTAGCAACCTCTATATCGTGTTTCTAAAGCTGCTGTGTTTAGTTTCCCAGGTCCTGGGGGAAAGGGATGTGAATGTATTGACTAGAAATAGTAACGCTCCTAGAATCCATAGGGAAGTTGTCATTTCACTGAGGCTCATTTTTCTCACCCTGTAAAATAGAGATAACACTATCTGCTCTACTTACCTAACAGAGCTGTTGTGAGAGAGGCATTTTATAAGCCTCAAATATGAGCTTTTGGTCTCAGTGGGAAAGGGAGATGACAGAAGGAAGGCAGAAATGAAATGGAATGTCACTAGCAGATGTGGATAGGTTCAAGAAAATATCCTGATCTGGCAAAAATATGTGCAGGCTAGAGAGTAGAAAATCTGCCTGCGAGACTAAATTTCCAATAAGACAAAACTGGAAATACAGTGGGTCCCCATCGATTGGGGAATGATTGAACAAATTATGGCATGTGAATATAATGTAATGCCATTATTGCATTGTAAGTAATGACACAATGAGGAATCCAGAGAAATGAGGAAGGTTTTTACAAACTGATACATAGTGAAGTAAACAGAATCCAGAGAGCTTTATATACAGAGAATAATAATGTCAATGAAAAAGAAACACAAACAGAAAGCTGAATTCTGTAGCTAGTCCCAGAGATCAGGCAATAAAATGCACCTTTCTCCTTTGCATAGTAGACTATGAGTACAGAATATTACAGACAGTCAAATAAGATGACTTTATCGGTTGATTTGCTTTGTTTTATGGGAAGGATTAATTGTGGGGAGGGAGGACAGGAAGCTCAGGATGGTTCTGTCTGTGACTCTAATCTTCTCTATTTCATACCTTAGGGTCAAGACCAAGATCCCTGACCTAGTTACAATTCTGGATGGTGACAAAGTCACAGACTAGGAAATCTCAGAAGTTACCCCTAGTTTTAAATGGATCTCTTCGGGCACCAGATTTGTTGTAATGGTTGTAATTATTATTTGATTCTAAGCTCTTTGAGGACAGACATTCTGTAAGGTAAAAAACAAAAGGCTGCAATAAAATCTTTTTTTTTCTAACTTTAAACACTTGATTTCTCTTTTTCTTGGATTTTAAGTTCATTTTTCTATGAATAAGTCTTCACTAACTCAAACTCAAGCTCTAGTTACCTATTTGATATCTCCCTTCTGAGGCTCAATCTCATCACCTCTAAAATGAGGCAGTCAGGAGGTTGAACACTACTATATATACATAATTGTAATGCCCTATCTTTGCCCCATAGGAAAGCTGAGGAAATGGACCTCCTTCCTTCCTTTTATTGGAGAAAGGGGTGGTGGTCTTCAGGGTTGGAATATCACACTGTTGTCAGATGAAGTCAATGTATTGAGTGTCTTTTCTTTGTGACAGAGTTTTAAGGAGTGTGTATGCAGGGAGAGTTATATCCAGAAAGACCGTGACAGAGAAACAAAAGGCATTAGTAAAACCTTTTTTAAAAATGAAAATAAAATAAATGAGCGAGCTAGATGACATGATCTTTTAAGTTCTCTCCCAATGCTATGAATCCTATGAGATTACTATGAGTCAGTGGGCTTAGTAAATAAAGCCTTTGGGATGCAAAGGAAGCCAAAGTCCCAGGCCCCCTCCCGTTGTGAGTCAGCTGGCTTCACCAGGTTCTTCGGGCCTGACCCACAGAAATCAAAGGTCTCTACAACAAAAAAAGCATCAGGGTTAAATTCAGAACAATTCTCACCTGTAAAGGAAAAGCTCTTGATGAGAGTGTGTGCAAACCCATTCTTGATGCTAGGAAAATAACATAAAGTCCATAAGCAAGCAATGGTCAGTCAGTCACCAAGAGTGTTATCTTTGTATGGGAAAGAAGAAAGGTTACTGGTTTGCTTCCAAGGCTGGCCTAGTCTTGTGCTCAGGACTCTAGAAACAGTCATTAAGTAAAGCTGAGATTGACTAACCATTTCCTGCTCCATCACTGAGATACCAGGAAAGCAAGTGTTCTTATCGTAGTTCTATCCCCACAGGAACCCACCAGTTCTGGACAGGATCTCTTCCAAAGTTCTGTTTATTGTCAGCTTCCAGCCCAGCTGGGCAGTCTGAGAAAGCAGTGGAGTAATCAGAGAAGCAAAGATCTCAAATGGTTGGGAACATCAATTTAGTTCAGGCCACATTTTATTAAATGCCTATTACATCCCGGGCAAAGCTAGATATTGTGGATACAATTTTTTTTTATGAGAATAGTCTCAGTTTTCAACTCACATTTTAGTGAAACACCAAATTTATCCCTTCACCCAAGGTAGAACTGAGATACAGCCAATAGGAGAGATTGCATATTCCTCCTTGTGTTTCTAATTTCCTTACCAAGAAGATGAGGTGTGAATGAGGAAAAGGGTAGCAAAAGTCTAGATGTGGATTCCTTAGACTGGAAAACATCTAGTCCATCCTTCTGCCTCCTGTCTGTCAGGTTTGTCCTTAACCATTTGCTGGCCAAATGGTACAAAAGGAAAAATGTTGATTCTGGAGTCAGTGTTAAAGTGTTAAAGTGAGGCACCCTAACAGTATGGAGGTCCCCAGACTCCTAGGCCGGTATCACAGGTTTTGCGAAAGAATTCACAGTCCCATTCTCCTAGTTGGGTTTAGCAAAAAAGGGTTTATTTTCACTGGGCACTTCTCGGTGGGCTCCTGATTAGAAGGTAGTGGTGATCTGGGGTACAGAGTTCAATTTTATTTAGCTTTCTATGGCCCGGGGCTAGGGATCCATCTCCAGATGAATCGAGGGAAGTAATTTTCAGGTCAATAATGGGTGGCCAAATCTCCAAGTGAATTGAAGGTGGGGATTATTTTAGGGGTTTCCCGAGGCCAAGTAAAAGGATGGAGAGGGGTTTTCAGGAGATTCAGGGTTTTCTGATCCAGGCCCCCCCACAAAGATCAAGAGACCACAGAGTCCTTATTACATCAAAAGGACACGAGTTCAAATTTTGTCTCTAAATCTTCCTTCATGTGAGAACGTGGGCAAATCCCTTTGCTCTGACCCTCAACTTCATCACAAGCTCTCCAGGGTTCTATTTCTTTAACTGTAAAATGAAGTGGATTGAACTAAATAGCCTTTGGGGTTCCTTCTATCATCTACCACCTTAGGTCCTGATTCTATTTTTAGGACTCACATGGTACTTTCTGAGCATACCTCATTTGGATGCTCCGGCAGAAATGGGTTTTAGTAGTTTGTTGTTGTTCAATCAAGTCCAACTCTTCATGACTCTGGATCATAGCACTGTCCATGAGGCTTTCTTGGCAAAGAGACTGGAACGGTTTGCCGTTGCCTCCTCGAGTACATTAAGGCAAATAGAGGTTAAGTGTTCAAAGCCACATTGGAACTTAGGTGTTCCTCATTTCAGATCCATCACTGGACCCAATGCACCACCTATTATTGCCCCCTAGGCTTTAGCAGTAGAAACCAAAACACTCAAGACATCCCAAATCTTTAGAGCAGAGGAAGCAAATCTGGATGATCGACCTGATGGATGATCATAGAGAGGACTAGAGATCACACAGTCCAAGACAGTCCATTGTACAGATGAATCAATCTACCAGCATTTATTAAGCTATTACAATGTATTAAATAATAAGAATACAAATACAAACACACACAAGATAGTCCTTGTCCTTAAGAGACTAACCTTCTACTGAGGGAAGATAATAGACAACACAAAAAAGGAAGTAGGAAAAAGTTGTGAGAAGGAAAAAAAGCAGAAGATAACAGAGAACACCCTAGTGGGAAATGAAGAGATTGCCGGTCTGAGTGCCCTCCTTAAATGCAGATTCTGGGAGGAGAGAGACCCAAGCAGAAGGTACTTCCAAGCTGTGATTTGCAAAACATTGAAACGATCTACCAGGGTGAAA
The DNA here is from genome assembly GCF_902635505.1 of Sarcophilus harrisii. Taxonomy (NCBI): domain Eukaryota; kingdom Metazoa; phylum Chordata; class Mammalia; order Dasyuromorphia; family Dasyuridae; genus Sarcophilus; species Sarcophilus harrisii. The sequence goes on along the minus strand of NC_045426.1, from coordinate 303,838,438 downwards.
AGGTTTCTGCAGAATAATGGAAAAATCCATAGTGCAGCCTGGTGAGGTTGTTACTGTTTGTCCTTCATTCTCAAAATGGACCATGAAATTAGGAAGGGGATGCCATGATATGCAAGTGAGTTGCATTTCAGTGAGGAAGAGCTGTGCAAGGTCACCTGCCTCACTTTCCCCACTTGCTGTCTGGGTCCAGTGGCAAGATATAGATCAGGATGTCTGGAAGTGGCCCTGGATGCAGTGGGAGACTTTGACCTTTTTAAGATTAGATCTCACTTTGACTGAGGCAACACCCATTCAATGGTTAAGTCTAGGTTATGAGACAGAATCTCTTCTTTCACCTAGTCAAAAAAAAAAAACAAAACTCTAAATAAATACATAAACAAAACTGGTAGGGGAAAACCCTTAGGGTTTCTTATCAAAGCAGAAAATGATGCTAAATGAGACTGACTCAAAAATATGAAGAGACTAGCTCAAGGTCACGAATCCAAGTCATGATGGATGAGACTAGAATCTTCGAGTTCCCAGTCAATGATAAATCAGAAAACATCCAGGCTACCTTTGAGTATCCATCATGTGCCTATGTCCTTCATCAGCTACTAGATGGGAATTTAGTTGTGGTCTGAGACTAAGCACACTGGCAAATCTGGAGTCTCTCTTCTCCAACCCAGCCCCAGTTTGGCAGGAAGAGGTCTCTTCTTTAAAAAAAAATAGTATTTAATTTTTCCAAATACATGCAAAGATAGTTTTCAGTATTCACTTTTGTAAAACCTTGTGTTCCAGATTTTTCTCCCTCTCTTCTTCAAGACAGTAAGCAAGTTGATATAAGTTAAAACATGCATAATTCTTCTAAATGTATTTCATATTTGTCATACTGAACAAAAAAAAAATCAAAAGAGAAAAAACACTAGACAAAAAACCCAAGCAAACAGCCACTAACAAAAAAAATGTAAATACTATGTTTTGAACCACATTCAGTCTTCATAATTCCCTCTCTTCTTGCAGATGACACTTTCCATCCCAGGTGTATTGGAATTGCCTTGGATCACTTCATTGTTTAAAAGAGTCAAGTAAAGGGGTCTCCTCTTCCTGCTGGTCCAAAATAACTGTCAAGTTGAGCAAGCCTGGGATGAGTATTTGGGGCACATGAAGAATATAAATGTGAAAGCTCAAAAAAAAAAATGAAACTCCAACAAACCTGCTCTCACTGACATTGAGGAACGGGTTACCTGCTAGACTTGATGGCTTCCACCAATGCTCCTCTTTCTTTATCAGCTTGGGAAGGTCCATGAAGACAGGAAACTCTTTGCTACCACAGAAATTTTGTTAGCCTGGGTTTGAGGTCTTCATCTTGGGTGGAAGTCAAGGGGAGAGACAGGGAGAGAGAAGAATGAAATGTCAGTTTGTCCCCCCTCCTTACCTAGTACCACAGAATCTTCTAATTGGAGAGACTTCAAAGGCCATCTAATCAACAAGAATCTGCTCTACCCTATCCTTGACCGATGTTTCATTCATCCTTGGCTTTCTTCAAGATTCAACTCAGATTCTTCCTGCTACAGAATGTCCATCCCAGCTATTAGACTCAAATCTAACTTCAGACAGTCACATTCTAGTGACAGGACAATCTCTGTTTGCTTCAGTTTCTCATCTTTAAAATATGGATACTTTCTTACTTCCCAGGGTTGTTGTGATAAAATAGTAATTGTAAAGCACCTAGCGCCATGCTTGACACATAGTGAACACCATATAAATATTAATTATTCCTATTATTATATGTGTAAACTTATAGCTCACATCTTCTCCAATAGAATGAAAACTTCTTGAGGTCAGGGGCTGTTTTTGTTTTTCCTTTGTCTTTCCAATGCCTGGTATGTAATAAATACTAAGTAGAAAGGAAAGAAGGAAGCTTTGCAATCATTTATTAAGTACCTATCCTGTGCTAGACAATAATTTACAAAATTACTTCATTAGATCCTCATAATAACCCTATAAAGGTTATGATTATACCTGGTTTTTGGTTGGTGAAACTGAGGCAGGCAGAGATTAAATAATTTACACAGAATCATACAACAAGTTAAGCATCCGAAACTAGAGATGAAGTAAGATCTTCCTGACTTCAAATGTCCATCTAATAATAATAAAAGTAAAATTTATACTTAGAAAAATATGTTTCTATACATATATACATAAAGGAGAAGACATTTAAGAATAACACATATAAGTTGTACATGTATAACCCATATTCAGATTGTTTGCCATCTTGAGGAGGAGGAGAGTAAAGGGAGAAAGGCAGGAAAAAAATAGAAATCAAAATCTTATAAAATTAAATGTTAAAAATGTTTTTAAAAATTAAATTAAATCTTAAAAAGAATTACATAGATATATATATACATATGTATATATGTACATGTATATTCATAATATATATATACATATGTGTCTGTATATTATGTATCTGTGTATATATTTTATGTATGTGTATGTATATATATATATGTATACACACATATATAATTTCCTTAAGTGTTGTTATATTTTCTTTCCTTAGGCTTGCTGATAGACATCTAAGATGTATCTTGATGGCATCAGATTTTAAAAACATTGACTCCTAAGTTTGCATTGGTGACTCTCAGAAAGCTGATTACTTTTGGTCACTCTCCCAATTAGGAAAAAAAGAAGACTACAGAGGCAGAAAATTGAAATATATTTGTCTCTTCCACTTTGTGCCTTTCCCCACTATGGTTTCAGCATAAGGGGTCAGCATAAGAAATTAAATTAAAAGTGTGGTAGTCTCAAATTAAATTAAAGACTAGTGGGTGGTACTGGACAGTTTAGACAGGGATCACAATAGAAGCGTTGGTTTTGGTGTTGGGTTTTTAGCTGGTTTTATGAAAACATATTGGATGAGAAATCCTGCTGCCCTCATGTCCTTTCTCTTGTCAAGAGAAAGAGATGATAGTTGGATGTCATTGGGATTGGGAGCTGGGGTGACCAATCCCTGCTTTTTTAGAGATCCTCACCAAGATGTAACTAACCCAACTTAAAAGGGCCTTTTCCCTAGGAAATTAGAATCTGAGGGCTATGGACAGCAATAGTCTTCTTACACCCTATTTCCTACTTCACACACACACACACATACACTCCCTGCCCAATAATCACCCTTATGTACTCTTCAATCTAGTGACAAGGGTTTCCTTGCTGTTTCTCAAACAAAACATTGCATCTTATGACTGGGCATTTTCTGGGACTAGCTTCACCTGGAATTCTCTCCCTTCTCATCTCTGCTTCCCAGCTTCCTCCAGGTCTCAGCTAAAGCTGAGAAAAGTTTCTTCTGCAGGAAACCTTCCCAGTCTCTATTATATATCTTATTTGCACATTGCCTTCTCTATTATATCATGAGCTCTTTGAGAACAGAGACTAGTGACTTCTCAGTTCTTAGCACAGTGCCTGGAACAGAGCAGGTGCTTAATAAATGTTTGGTGACTGACTGGCTGCCACCTTGGTGTGAATACTCCCTCCATATTTGTAACTTATAGCCTTAGAGAGTTTGCTCAGAGAACTCTGAGATGAGACAACACGAGTCTGAAATAAAACTTGAACCCAGACCTTCCTAAGGATGAGACACCTCAGTGTTCTACCTAGTGCCAGGATGCTTTCTCAGTCAGATTTAACTATACTAAATTTTGTTAACATTAGAAATGTAGATAAAAAATTAAGACAGCTCTGAGGTACTACTATATACCTCTCAGATTATCTAAGATAACAGGAAAAGATAATTACAAATGTTGGAGGGGCTGTGGGAAAACTGGGACACTGATACATTGCTGGTGGAGTTGTGAACATATTCAACCATTCTGGAGAGCAGTTTGGAACTATGCTCAAAGGCCTATGAAAGTATGCATACTCTTTGATCCAGCAGCATCTCTCCTGGGCCTGTTTCCCAAAGAGATCATAAAAGAGGGAGAAGGACTCACATGTCCAAAAATGTTTGTACCATTTCTTTTTGTAGTGGCTAGAAACTGGAAACTGAGTGAATGCCCATCAGTTAGGGAATGGCTGAAAAAGTTATGGTTTATGAATGTTAAGGAATATTATTGTTCTGTAAGAAATGATCAGCAAGATGATTTCAGAGAGACCTGTGATGCAAAGTGAAATGAACAGAACCAGGAGATCATTATACACGGCAACAGCAAGATTATGTGATCATCAATTGTGATGGACATAGCGCTTTTCAGCCATGAGGTAATTCAGGCCAGTTCCAAAAAACTTGTGATGGAGAGAAACATCTGCATCCAAGAGAGGACTATGGGGACTGGATGTGGATCACAACATACTATTTTCACTCTTTTTGTTGTTGTTTGCTTGCTTTTTTGTTTTCTTTCTCATTTTTTTTTCCTTTTTGATCTGATTTTTCTTGTGTAGCAAGATAAAGTGGAAATGTGTATAGAAGAATTATATACATTTAACATATATTGGATTGTGTTACAGTCTGGGGGAGAGGTGGAGGAAGGAAGGGAGAAAAGTTTGGATTTGCAGGGGTGAATGTTGAAAACTACCTTTTCATGTATTTTGAAAATAAAAACAGTTATAAAAAAAAAAAAAAAGGAAATGTTGACAAAATGTAAAAACAGGTTCCTTTGCTTGTCTTATTTCAAATGGAAAATGTACAGTATACTATATTTGAGGGGTGAACAAGTGGTTTTACTAGTAAAATTAAAGGTATTATATTAGCTAGCATCAAGTTATTGACATTATTCTAGGTACTGACTGTTCCTGACTCTTTGGCAGGCAATCATAGTGTAATATGACACAGTTAGACTGTTTATCAGATAGGGCCACCTTGATTCTCACTGTTGGGTAGGTTAAATGTTCCAGTGCAACTGGAATGCTTGTAGTCTCCTGCCCAAAAGGCATTACAAGGAATCCTTGATGACATCATGGTCCTGGAAGACTGCCAGCGGGGCATGGTTAGGGATGCTTTAAATTCCTCAGCAGCTTCCAAAGAACCATCTGGATTCCCTATGATTACTTACCTCACTCTGTCACCCTATGCCTCTCCCTCCCCTGCTTCTGAGCCTAGCCAAGCCCTCACCTGCAATCCTGAGCCCCTGTTCTCTCATCCTCTATTTGGGTGCCCTTAGGTCTATCCAGCATGGGCCCCTTGCCTAGAATAGCAGGAGAACACGATATATTAGCTATGTTTATCTTCCTGATGGGGCTGTTCCCTGTTCCTCTCTTCTTGACCTTGTTTTGGAGAGTTTTTTTTTTTACTCTAAGTAGGGGCTAAGAAAAGAGGGAGTGGGTGCATCTTAGCAGAGGGTACTCTTGGGAATTTATATACTTGGAATGATGGAGAAGGGAGTAAGAAAGAGGGGGAAGCCATTGTTTTTTAGCTAGATCTTATTTCATATTCACTTTGTCTGTAATGGCTTAACAAGCTAAGCAGGCATGGGAGCATCTTTTTCTTCTTGCTATGTTTCCATCTCACTGGAGAAGGACTGGCTCTAGCCAAACCCAGGGAGGAGGTGAAGACTTTGACCTCCATCTCTCTTATGTCCACTCTTTTCCCCATTCCTAGTATCTCTCCATTCATACTTCAGGCCTCCATCTCCATCACTGAGTCCATTACCTTCCTGACACATTCTCAGAACAGTCTTTGCTATTTAAGTCTTAGTATTCATGAAAGACATGATATCTCTGTGCTTCAATAACACAATTTTATATTTACATTTAATAGTGTTTTAATTTTTCTCAATTATATGTGAAGATGATTTTAATTATTCATTCTTTATAAGATTTTGAGTTCAAATTTTTCTCCCTCCCCTTTTTTCTTCCTAAAAATGGTAAGCAATTTGATATGGGCTATCTATATGCAATTATGTAAAATATTTCCATATTAGTCACAGTTATAAAATAAGAAATAAATCAAAAGGAAAAATACATCCAACAAAATAAACGGGAAAAGTGTGCTTTGATCTGCATTCAGAGTCCATCAGTTCTTTATCTATATGTGGATTGTATTTTCCATCATGAGTTCTTTGTATTTGATGAGACAATATTTGCAAAGAACTTAGCACAGTCAGATTGGCTAAGATGACAGGAAAAAATAATGATTGTTGGAGGGGATGTGGGAAAACTGGGACATTGATGCATTGTTGGTGGAGTTGTGAACGAATCCAACCATTTTGGAGAGTAGTTTGGAACTATGCTCAAAAAGTTATCAAACTGTGCATACCCTTTGATCCAGCAGTGTTACTTCTGGGCTTATATCCCAAAGAGATCATAAAGAAGGGAAAGGGACCTGTATGTGCATGAATGTTTGTGGCAGCCCTTTTTGTAGTGGCTAGAAACTGGAAACTGAATGGATGTCCATCAGTTGGAGAATGGCTGAATAAATTGTGGTATATGAATATTATGGAATATTACTGTTCTGTAAGAAATGACCAACAGGATGATTTCAGAAAGGCCTGGAGAGACTTACACAAACTGATGCTGAGTGAAATGAGCAGGACCAGGAGATCATTATATACTTCAACAACAATACTATATGATGACCAGTTCTGATGGACCTGGCCATCCTCAGCAACGAGATCAACCAAATCATTTCTTTTTTTTTTTTTTTTTTTTTTTTTTTATTATAGTAACTTGTTATTGACAGAACCCATGCCAGGGTATTTTTTTTACAACATTATCCCTTGCACTCACTTCTGTTCCGATTTTTCCCTCCCACCCTTCCCCCCTCCCCTAGATGGCAAGCAGTCCTACATATGTTGAATATGTCCTAGTATATCCTAGATACAATGTATGTGTGCAGATTCAAACAGTTTTCTTGTTGCACAGGGAGAATTGGATTCAGAAGGTAGAAGTAACCCAGGAAGAAAAACAAAAAGGCAAACAGTTTACATTCATTTCCCAGTGTGTTTTTTTTTTCCTTTGGGTGTAGCTGCTTCTGTCCATCATTGATCAATTGAAACTAAATTAGGTCTCTTTGTCAAAGAAATCCGCTTTCATCAAATTACATCTTCATACAGTATCGTTGTTGACGTATATAATGATCTCTTGGTTCTGCTCATTTCACTTAGCATCAGTTCATGTGATTCTCTCCAAGCTTCTCTGTATTCATCTTGCTCAACCAAATCATTTCCAATGGAGCAGTAATGAACTGAACCAGCTACACCCAGGGAAAGCACTCTGGGAGATGACTAAAAGCCATTACATTGAATTCCCAATCCCTATATTTATGCCCACCTGCATTTTTTATTTCCTTCACAAGCTAATTGTACAATATTTCAGAGTCTGATTCTTTTTGTACAGCAAAATAACAGTTTGGTCATGTATACTTATTGTGTATCTAATTTATATTTTAATATATTTAACATCTACTGGTCATCCTGCCATCTTGGGGAGGGGGTGGAGGGTAAGAGGTGAAAAATTGGAACAAGAGGTTTGGCAATTGTTAATGCTGTAAAGTTACCCATGCATATAACCTGTAAATAAAAGGCTATTAAAAAAATAAAAAAATTAAAATAAATAAAAATTAAAATTAAAAAAAACAAAAAAAGAACTTAGCACAGTGCCTGGCACATAGTAGGGATCTGATAAATGCTTGTTGCTTTCCCTTTCTTCTTAAAGCCTAATGGTTCTAAAATCATAGATGTTATCCCCCATTGAAGAAATTTTGAGCATGGACAGGGAGGGTTTAGAATTATGGCTGAGGTAGGGAAGGGGACAATACCGAAGGCCTTCACAGATCTTTGAGATAATGATAATTGGTCCTTATATAGCATAGAGGCTTTACATAAAAATTGCAAAACACCTTACAGGTATTATTTGATCTGACAAATCTATGAGATAAGTGCTAAAAATATAATTCTCCTCAGTGTACAAATGAGAAAGTTGAAGCACTTAGAAGTGACTTGTTAGTGAGTCAAAAAGTATTTATTAATTGCTCATTATGTGGCAGGCATTATGCTAAACACTGGGGAAACAAATAAGGGCAAAACCCCTGATCCTAGTCTCAAGGAAGAGAAGCTGCCTATCCCAGTGCATGGAGCACTGGTCCTAGACTAGAAGTTCAAATCCAGTCTCAGACACTTACTATATGTGTGACCTTAGGGAAGTCACTTAACCCTCAGTTAAGCCTCAGTTCCTCATCTGTAAAATGGGAGAAGGAAATGGCAGACCATTCCAATATGGGGTCATGAAGAACTGGACAGGACTAAACATCAACACAACAATCTCAAGCATTTCACATTCTCTTAGAGAAGACATCAATTTAAATAACAAAGGATATAAAAGATATATAGGAACTGAAAGGTAATCTTAGAGTGGAGGGGACTAGAAGCTGAATGACCTGGGAAAGACTTCTTGAAGAAAATGGGACTCAATCACTATTGATTAGAGAGCTACAAATTAAAACAGCTCTGAGATACCACTACACACCTCTCAGTTTGGCTAAAATGACAGGAAAAGATAATGATAAATGTTAGAGAAGATATGAGAAAACTGGGCACTAATACATTGTGGGTGGAGTTGTGAACTGATCCAACCTTTCTGGAGAGCAATTTGGAACTATGCTACCCTTTGATCCAGCAGTGTCTCTACTGGGCCTGTATCCCAAAGAGATCATAAAAAACAGAAAAGGACCCACACATGCAAAAATGTTTGTAGCAGCCCTTTTTGGCAAGGAATTGGAAACTGAATGAATACCCATTAGTTGAGAAATGGCTGAATAAGTTATGACAAATGAATGTTATGGAATATTATTGTTCTATAAGAAACAATCAGCAGGGTGATTTCAGAAAGACCCGGAGAAACTTACATGAACTGATGTTAAGTGAAGTGAGGAGAACAATAAAGCATTGTACACAGCAACAAGATTATGTGATGATCAATTCTGATGGACTTGGCTTTTTTCAACCATGAGGTGATTCAGGCCAATTCCAATGGTCCTGTGATGAATAGAATCATCTGCATCCAGAAAGAAGACTATGGGAGTCGAATGTGGATCACAACATAGTTTTTTCACCTTTTTTATTTTTGTTTGCTCCTTTTTTTCTCATTTTTTCCCCTTTTTGATCTGATTTTTCTTGTGCAGCATGATAAATGTGGAAATAGATTTAGAAAAATTGTATAAGTTTAACACAGATTACTTGCTGTCTTAGGAAAGGGAGGGAGAAAAATTTGGAAGACAAGATTTTGCAAGAGTGTCTAAGAGTGTAATAAACTACATGCAAAATTAATTGTAAATAATTAATTGAAAGGATGTGTTAAAATTGGTTGGTTGGTTGTTGTCCTTCATTGTCAAAGAGGATCAAAATGGCATCACTGTATTGGGGTCAAGGTAAAGTGTGTTTAACTAAGCTCAGAAGCCTCCACCATAGGTTGGGCACAAATAGTCAATGTGAACATCTGGAGTGCAGATCTCTCTAAATTTGTGCATCTCATGTTTCTTTTAAGCTAATGTAATTCTGCTTCACTCATAGAGCACAGCATCTTTTTTGATGCACACATGGCATGCTGGGACATTCTGCCATGCAATATATTGCACAGTTTTTCATAGAGAAGTTGAGAGTATTCTTATATCACTTCTTCTGGACTCCTTATGTGATTTCTCCATAAAATAGTCGTTTAGGAAAATGGACATTTGACATTCAACCAATGTAGCCTCCCATCAGAGTTGCTAGTAAAATTTGAATTCTTGGCAGGTCAGCTCAAGAAAAGACCTCATTGTCTGGTACCTTATCTTGATGTGTTCTTCAGAATCTTGCTAAGAGATTTCCAGTGGAAGTGATTCAGTTTCCTGGCATGTTGCTGGTATAATATCCAGGTTTCACAGACATATAACAATGAGGACAGCATAATGGTATAGTAGATTTTCAATTTAGTAGGAAGTTTAAATTTCTTATCTTCCATACTTTCTTTCAGCTGTAGCAATGTGTGGGTCAACCTTATCATCTATGCGTGTAAATCCCTATAAAGTATACTGCCAAGGTAAGTGAACTTACCCATGGCATTCGATATTTCTCTATTTGCTGTAATCCACCTATGGATGATGTGGTGCTGACTGGTGGAGAACCGTTTTCTTGATGTTAATTATTAATCCAAATTTAGCACAATCAACAGAAAATCAATCTATACTTTTTCTCAGAGGCTGCATTGAGTGCCCAGTTATCTGGGAACTTATTCCTCAACTTGACTTGCAGCTTTTTCAAGCTAATAAGTTGACTTTGAGACTATTTCCATCCTCACTGAAGGAATCTGACAACATTGCTGAAAACTTCATGCTAAAAAGCATGGGAACAAGCACATAGCCTTGTTTCTCTCCATTGGTGATTAGGAAAACACAAGAATATTGTCCATTATCCAGAACCCAAGCAAGCATACCATCGTGAAACTGATGATGGAGACCATCATCACCAGGTTCCCAAATTTTGTCATAATTTTTCACAAGCCTTTATGACTGATGGTACCAAAGGCTACAGTCAGATTGACAGATGTTGTATCTAGACCTCTGTTCTGTTCTTGGCATTTCTCCTAGAGTTATCAGGCAACTAACACCATTCAACTGTTCCTTTCAGAAGTCACAATGAATCTCAAATAGATGAAAGTGTAGGAAGTGAGGCCTTTTAAGGAGAATTCTGGCAAGACTCTTGCCTGCAATGAGTAAGAGAGAAACCACACTCCACTCCCCCACCTCACCCCGTGATTATCACAAGACAATCTACTGCCATTACTTTTATGGAGATGGACAATGAGGCATCCTGAACAGCTCTTCTCTTCCCAAATAACCAGAAATTTTCATTCAACTTTTGTATGAGTAATAGACCCCCTGCCTTGTAAATTTCAGCTGGACCAGAATCAGCACCAGGTGCTTTGCCATAGGAGAAGAGCTGACTGGAATTCAAAACCTGTTCTTCTCTTGGAAGTTTGCCTAGAGAGACACTGACTTTAACCTGAGGTATATATATGGTCAATGATTTCAGCAGGGACTGAGAAAACTATGGAACTGTTCATCCCATCTCTCCAGGATTAATTAGTGATAAGGCACTAATTAACATGGTTCCCTCAGCACTGAGTAATTGAGATGCTAAGATGTACTGGTTCTTTGACTTATAAATAACTTTCAGGGCACCATAAAAATGCTTTGGATTGTCCTATTGATGTAAAACTGAATGTCATCTGCTTTTTTCTGATGGAGTCAAATGTTGCCTTCTTAAATATGAACAGACTATCCTACTGGAAAATCTTGTGGAATTCTCATTTTTTCATCAGCAGTTCCCGAATTTCCCCAACCTTTTTAATCAAACCAATCTTGATGTTTGCAAATGTCCTAGCCCAGGTGATTAAATGCCTTATGCCAAATCTCTGGAAGCTGCCCACTCCTGCTCTGCTCTCCTGTTGCCAATTGTATTGGCTCATCTTTCAAGTTAGCAATGAACTGTTCTACATGGGGAAGCTGTCTATCTGTTGTTATCAGGTCTTCTGGTAGTCATCTTATCTTGAGGCAGAATTATTTGGTATTATGTGCAGAATAAATTAAAAGGGATATGAAAAGGCTTTCTATAGAAGGTGGTGTTTTAGCTGGAACTTGAAGGAAGTCAGAGAATGCAGGAGATGGAGATGAAGAACGAAAAAGAGTACAATGAATGGGAGACAGCCAGTGAAAATACTTGAATCTGCAAATGGGGTGTCTATTTCAAGGAACAGTCAGCATGAAATAACATTGTTAAAAATTAAGAACATGTAGAGTTACTCGTGTGAAGAAATCCAGGAACCTGAGCAGGGAAGCATGATAAAGAGAACATTTGGATGAAGACCAAAAAAAAAAAAAAGCAATTACTTTAATTATAGTTAATACCACAGACCAATAGTATCAAACTCAAAGGAAAATGGGTGTGGCACTAACCCATACATAAGGATCCTGTGAGTTGCAGACTGATTTAGATGGAAAATATAATATTATCTCTCTTTTACTGGATTTTTATTTATTTTGATAAAAACTGGTTTGGACTAAACTTGGAAGGTATTGTGGGCGATGGCCCAAGGTCTGCATGTTTGACACTTTTTCTGCTACAGACCACCTGACCGAAAGAGCAAATATACAAAGAATTTAGGAAACAGAGGCTGAGATGAAGACAAAATATAGCAGTAACGGGGACTTGTGGTTATTGAGTCATTTTTTCAGTTGTGTCTGACACTGTGACCTCACTGGGGGTTTTCGTGGCAAAGATACTGGAGTGGTTTGCCATTTTCTTCTCTGTCCCATTTTACAGATGAAGAACTGAGGCAAACAGGGTTAAGTGACTTGCCCAGAGTCACACAGGTATTAAATATCTGAAGCAGGATTTGAACTCATAAAGAGTCAGACCCAGCACTCTATCCACTAAAACACCTTCCTGTCACAATGGAGAAAAAAAGGGTTAAGTTACTTGGAAACCTCTTTTTGAAAAAGAAAAAAAGTAGTTAAAAATGTCTTGCCTTGCCTTAATGATAATTCTTCAAACACTACAACAGCCAACAAGAAGAGCTTCTTTATGAGCTTAATTTCCACCAACTTAAAAGGGCAAACTGGCTTCTGGGGTGAAAGTAATGGGAACCGTGTAAGGAAGTAATCCCTGCATCTTAGAATTTGTGATTGAGAAGAGGAAAACTAGGCATTATTTGACATGCATTTTGAATTTGGGAAAAACAAATTCCAAAGGCTTTGGGAAGTAATAAGGAAGGTTATCCATGAATTCAATTCTATAACTCCAAATGAAAGTTCTCAGAAATGAAATTCTGAAGAAAATATAGAGATACGGTTGTTATTAAAAAGAAAAGGAGAAACTGCCTAAAGAGACTGTTCTAAAGGCATTGAGAATTTATCAAATAAGGTTAATTTTTAGAAGAAATGAATCAAAGATGGAAGTAAGAGCAGGTAATAGGATAGAAGCCAATTTTTCTAGGAAGAAGAGACAGTCAATCAGTCTATAATCATTATAATAAATCAGACTGTCAGTCATTGAGCATTAGCAAGTACTTAGTATATGTTGAGCATTGTGTTAAATCTGGGGATACAAAGAAAGAAGAAAATAGCCCCCACCTCTCAAGAAGTTCATATTCTAATGGGAGAAACAATATGCAAAGAAAAATGTGTGTCTCTCTCTATATATATAGACACACATTTTTCACATTACCTCAAATGTGTGTCTATATATATATACCTCAAATGTGTGTCTATATATATATATATATATATATAGACACACATTTTTCTTTGCATATTGTTGCATAAAATGAAAGGTAATCTCAAAGAGAAGACACTTGGGGTGAAGCGGGGCTAGAGAAACCTCCTGGAAAAAAAAAGGGTTTTGAGCTGAATCTTGTAGAAAGCCAGGGAAATCAGGAAGTAGCGGTGAGGAGGGAGAGAATTCCAGGCATGGAAAAGACACAGAGTTGATATTTTGCCCCCAAATGGTAAATTTTTCAAGGGTAGGAAATTTGCCAAAATGGTGAACTATTTTAGAAAAAAAAAACAAAAAACAAAAAACAAGCCTTGATTTTCTTCAGTAAACAAAAATTCTTTTCTTCTTCTTTCTCCCTTGAAAGAGAAAGAAAAAACAAGCCTACAAGCATTTATTAAACACTTACTATATTGAGACAATGTTCTATATGCTGTCAAGTTCTGAAATAACTCAAAACCATTTGAGGAATAAAGCATTTTTAACTGAGATAACAATTGTTCTATATTGTACTGCAATCCTCTAGCCATTCAGTCCTGAGGATCTGAGTTCAAACCTGGCCTCAGATACTTACTGTTTGGACTCTGGACAAGTCACTTAACCTGAATTGCTTTCAGAAAAAAAAGAAAATATAAATTTTATTGTTGTTTTACAAGGTGGGGGGGGGGGGAAGGGGGGAGTGTGCAGTTAAGTGGTATGGTGGATAGATTATTGGAGTTAGGAAGCCCTGAGTTCAGATGTAGCCTCAGACACTTACTTGATGTGTGACCCTGGACAATTCATATAGCTTCTATTACCTCAAAAAAAATTTTTTTTTAATGGATTACTAATGATTCTTGGATTTCTCAACCAAAGAGACCCAATAAAAAAAGCTATTATAGTTTTAGGAGGAGAGGGGGAGGAGATAGGTGAGATGGCAAGGCCTGCTCATGAAATCCCAGTTGCCCTGGGCAGTCTGCACAAGGAAAACCATTTCCTACTGGCAGTTTTGCCCTTCATGCTATGAATCCCAAGGACAAGAACATTAGGAGCTGAGAACAAGCTCAGGTTAGGTTCTTCTGCATGTAAAATCCCAGCATGGGAGGAACTTAGATTTTGGTTCAGTTCAACATAATCAAGAGTAAGTAGCTTAAGAGAAGGAATTTAGGGACATTAATGAAATTCTGACTTTACTAGGATCATTTAAGGGAGTGGTATGTAATATTACATTTAATATTAATATTTCTGTCTTTATATTAACAATTTTCAGTGAACACAAAGCCATGATAACAAATAGGCATGGTCAATCAAAGTAAATTCTTACACTGATCAGATGCAAAAAAAATATATGCCTTAATTTGAACCCTAAGTCTATTATTCCTCTGGGTAGAAGTAGGTAGCATGTTTCATCATCAGTGGGATTAATCATTGTAGGAATCAGAGAACAAAAGTTTTTAAAGTTGTCTTTATAATATAGTTGTTTTATTCTGGTTACTCTCTTTATTCTGCATCAGTTTCATACAAATCTTCCCAAATTTCTCTGAAACCATCCCCCTCATCATTTCTTATAGCATATTTCATACACATCCTCCATCAGTGCTATAATTTGTTCAGTTGTTCCACATGATGAGTAACCCCTGGGTTTCTAGCTCTTTGCCACACTAACGGAGCAAATACTTTTGTACATTTCTTCTTTCTTTGATATCTTTGGGTTTAGCTCTAGCAATGATATTACTGGACCAAAGAGTAGGTACCATTTAGTGACCTTTTGGGCATAACTCCAAATTACTTTCCAGAGTGGCCAGACCCAGTTCATAGCTCCCTTGACATAATTTGCTTGTATTCCCACAGTCCCTCTAGCATTTGTCATTTAAAGACAGGCCATTTTATAAAAGGGCCATTCACAAGGATTGTATTTCTCTAACAAAAAAAAAAAGAAAAGTGAGGAGTCCCCTGGTAGGCTGGGACCTGATGGGCCAGGTGAGGCAGTGGATGATGAGTGAGAATGTGTGTCAGGCAGTGGGGGAGGTAATCTCAGTGCATCCTGGGGTTCCTGAGGGGGAGTTTAAGCCAAGCCCTGGTCCCCCACAGTGTCCAGGAGAAAAGCCCAGTTGTAATCCAGGCAATCTATCCCCTCAATGCTGACAGCTGTAATTTAAACACTGCCTAAAAAGACATTCCTTGCCCAGGAAGGAGGGCAAGTGGCAGGCTGGAAAGGGTCCCTTTCTCCCACCTCTGATCAGCCTGTGGGAGGGGGAAAGACCCAATCCCTTCAGAAGATGGGCAAAATGAGGAGAGAAGAATCCCTGCTCCAATGGACCTTATCTCTCTTTCCCCTCTTCTTATCATAATACCCGAAGCATAAATGAGAGCTGGAAGGGTCAATGAATCTAATTCACTCATTTTATAGAGGACAAACTGAGTAGCTGAGTGGTTAAGTGCCTTGCCTAGAGTCCCACAGCTAGTATGTGTCAAGTGAGATTCAAACTCAGGTCTTCCTAAATAAGTCCAGCACAGAAAGTCAGAGTTGAAAGTGTAATAGTCTATTTTAGAAGGGAAAAGGGAACCCACCACAGATACCTAGGCCATTTTAGGCCTTAGGCAAATGAAAAATGCCTTTGCAAGTTTATCAGCTTTCCCCTTTCAAATGAGGGAATTTTTTTTTTCCCCTGCTTGCTCTAGGTACAAAAATGCACAGTTATGAAGCCTATTGAGAAAAACTGAATACTATAACAAAAGGTTTAAAACAGAAAACTATATTATGAGAAAAGCAGAAGATCCAAAAAGGGGCAGGACTACTCACTGTTCCAGATAAATGGGAATAAGGCAATGGAAGACAGAAGGGAAGCAAAATTCTCCAACTTAGTTTACTTCTTTTTCTGACAAAGGGAATCATGTTTGATCTACAAGGATCAAAAATGACTAACAAATGAAATATTGAAACATAAATTAATTAGGGAGAGAGTAATATAGTACCTTTGTTCTTGATGAGTTCAAGACACCAGACTCAAGCTAACTAGAAGACACTGCAAGAATTACCGGATGTGATTCTGGAGCCACGTCATGGATCTTTGCAAGACTGGAAGAGGTCCCACAAAGGGTGCGAATTCTGATTTTCTAAAAAAGGAATTAAGTATAATTTGAAAACTTTGGGTCAATGAACTTGGCTTAAATTCCAAGGAAAAATTAATGAATTAACTATTAAATGGATTGTTTGCAAATATCTAGAAAAAGATTAGGGGGCAGTCCCCCAAAATCTGCCTGATGAATGGATCTTTTTCTAGAATGGATCATGCTAGATTAGGCATCTTTCATCTTTTGACAAGGTTTCTGGGTCTAGTGACCCAGGGATCAGTGATTGTCCTTGTATTATTTATCATTTTTATCAATGGCTTGTGCAACCCAAGATACACAGCAGTCCCTCCAGCTCATTCCTTGATACAGGATTTATAATTTTTCTCATCTCTAGGGTTTCACAACAAAAGAAAAATTCTCATAAAAATATTCAGAATTTGTATCTAGATCCTTGTCAAGCTAGATGAAAGTGGGGTAGGTGGGAATGTTTCCATTCTGGGAAATTATTCAGCTCTCCCCTTGATGATAATACAAGGTTATCCCAGATGTTTGACTTGCCTGCTATCCATGGTGGTACCAACAAAGGGAAAGATATTCCTACCCAAGAAACTTTGGAGCTGCAATGGCAATGTCTTGCTGATTCATTTGCGGTGAGAAACATTTTTGTCATGAGTTCTTCCAATTACAGAATTCTTTTTCATTGCTAATCTCAAACTCTGCCCTAATGCTGTTTTGCCCTGTATTATGGGATGACTTGTCAGCTAATCAGTCAGATGACAAATAGGTTTTCTTAAAGGTTTCAAAGTTTTAACTGGGAAGACATAAATAAGCATTTATTAAGCAGCTACTGTGTGCCAGACACTATACTAAGATCTGTGATACAAGGAAAAGCCAAAAACAAAAACAAAAAAACAATTCCCATAACCAAGAGTTTCCAATCTAGTATGGGAGACAACATGCAAACAACTATGTGTAAACAAAATATACGTGAGAAATATTGTAAATAAGCAACAGAGGGAAGGCACTAGCCTGTGGGAGATAGAAGCAGAAAGAGCATCTAGTCGGTTTTATAAAAGTGAAAACTGAGACACAGAGAGATGACATTATTTGCCCAAGTCACACAGATTCAAGACTAGTTCCTCTGATTTTGAATCCAGTGTGTTGGATTTATTACACCATGATGTCTCTTGACTCACTGAAATCAGAAGGGATGTAATTTGTTTGGGGCCCTTCTTTCTCCACAAGACCTATGAGAAGTTAAACTTATCTCTTGGAAAAGGGCCCCCAAGATCCTATCAGAATTTGCCACCTGCTGTGTTTTCTTTCACAACATGACTAATATGGAAATGTTTTGCATGACTATACATGTATAGCCTATATTGAATTGCTTGTCTTCTCAACAGGGAGGGAAGGTTGGAGAGGGAGGAAGGGAGAGAATTAAGTTCAAAGTTTTAAAAACAAATGTTAAAATTGTTTTAATGAATAACTGGGGGAAAATAAAATAATAAAAACAAAAGAAAGAAAAGAAAAAAAAAAGGAAGAATTCACCATCTGGCTGGCACTCTTCCAAGATTGTTCTACTTGCATTTGCCTTTAATCTGATTTCCAATAAATGTTGCTATTCATGTCACCCACTGCTGACTACTTGGGAAGTTGGTAAAAGGTGATTATAAGCTGAATAACTATTAAGAGTACTCTTTTCTGTATTAGTTTCATTTTCAAAGGCTTAATGTTAGGAGCATTGAGCATTAACAGAAATGGCATCTAATTCAAAGAAGAGAGTCTTTTTGCTCACACTGAGGCAAGCCTGTGTGTCCAGAATAGTGGAAAGTACACCGGCTCTGAGGTCTAAGGAACTGGGGTCAAATCTTGCTTTTGATGCTAATTTCCAGTGTAACCATGGACTTTTAATTTCCCTGGGCCTCCGTGGTAAATGAGGAGGGAAATAGGGTGCAACAATACTGGGAAGATAGATTGGGACCAGTAGTTAAATGATTTAAATAATAAATAGGATTATAGTTTATTTCAGAAATAATGGGAAGTTTTTTGAGTAAGGTAGTGATATAATCAGATTTGGACTTTAGGAAAAATCAGTTTAGCATTTATGTAATTGGATTAGATGGGCTCTGAGGTTCCTTTTAACTCCAGATCCTTACCTTCAGAAACAGAAAGTCTTCCAAAGGAAAATGTAAGCTTATCCCAAAGGAACCCTAGTGACATCATTGCCATTCCCAGTGAGATGCTCATTGAAGCATTTCTGAGTACTCAATTTAATGTAATCATGATCAATGGGACTCGGGTAAGAATGTTAGGAACCTTTTCCCCTTCACCCAGTCTTCCTTTTGTCCTCTTCTTCAGCCTGCCCCTCCCTGACTTTTGTGACTAACATGGAAAGGAGTATGTCTCATGCCATTATACCCCTGCAATATATGCCTGTACCTGTCCTTGACCGGTATGCCCAGTCCTTTCACCTGATTCTGCTTCCATCATTTACTTGTTCCTTCTCTTCTTTCTGCTCTTTATTTCTTTCTCTTCAATACCTACCAGTGGGAGGTGGAGCTATATCATCCCTGTCCTTGTTATCAATCAATCAGTGACTGCCACACTGGCAGACATTGTCATCAGCATAAGGGAGCCAAGGATAAAGGCAAAAACAATTCCTGCCCTTCTGGAGCTTACAGTGTAGCTGGGATAGGGGGAGAATAACATGTACGTGTGTGGGTAAATAAAAAAAAAAAAAATGCCAGAAGTTTGAGGGTGAGAAAGCTCTAGCAGTAGGAATCAGGAAAAACTCATGGAGCTCCTTCCTTGAAGGAAACTAGGAATTCCAGGAAAGAAATAAGGTAAGAGTATATTCCAAACACAAGAACAACTAACACAAAGACACAGGCAGTGAGAAATGGAGCATCATATAGAAAGAACAGTTGGCTGGACAAGGTAGGAGGGGAGTAGAGTGCAGTTAACTGGAAAGATAGATTGGGGCCAGGTTGTTAAATGATATAAATAACGAATAGGATAATTATTTATTCCCCAGAAATCATAGGAAGTGTTTTGAGTAAAGATGTAGCATAGTGATATAGTCAGATTTGGGCTTTAGGAAAAATCAGTTTAGCATCTGCATAAAGGAAGAATTGGCTAGAGAAGAGAGTTGAGAGACAGAGAGACCAATTATTCAGCTACTGCAAGAGTCCAGACCAAAAAGAAAAGGGACAGATGCAAAAAAATGTTGCTGTCAAAAGTTATCTCAAAAAGTTTCTCTGGTCTTCACTGGGGATTTTACAGTAAAGGAACAGATGGGGCTTTTTGCTCATCTGTGTAGTTAGAAACACAGCTATAATGAAAAAGAGAAAACAAATTTGGAAGTCAGGAGATGAGCTTGAGTTCCTGACTGTTTTGTACTAGGGAACTGTGTTGCCTTTAGGCAAGCCACTAAGTGTGAATATTTCCTCATCTCTACCAAGGGAATAAGACCCTATGAATCACTTCACAAGGTTGGGTTGAGAACCAAATCCAGTCTTTCCACCATTTCTGTTTGTTATTTTAGTCATTTTCAATCATACCCAAATCTTCATGACCCCTTTTGGGGTTTTCTTGGCAAAGATTACAGAGCAGTTTGTTATTTCCTTCTCTGGCTCATTACAGATGAGGGAACTGAGGGAAATAGGGTTAAGTGACTTGCCCAGTTTCACACAGCTAGGAAGTGTCTGAGGTTTAAACTTACAAAGATGAGTTTTCCTGACTCCACGAACGCCTGGTGCTCCATCCACTGTACCATCTAGCTCCCTCATCACCTTCCCTAGCATCCTTTAAGTTCTTACTCATGCTTCTCCTATAGGAAGTCTTACCTGTTCTTCCTAGTTGTTAATGCTTTTATCCCTTTTCAAATTATCTTTAATCTATTTATCTTTTTATAGCTCTAGAGTTGGAAGAGACCTCAGGGACCATCTGGCCTAATGGTTTCATTTTGCAAATGAGGAAACAGTGACCTGGGAAGGTTGCCCAAGGTCAGAGAGGCAGTAAACAATAGTAAAAGATAGTAAGTAGTAGTAAGAGATAATCTTTACATTAGTCGTTCCCTTACCTGGAACATACTCCTGATTTATTTCTGTTTCCCAGAAACCCTGGTTTCCTTCAGGGAAGGAACTCCATGAATTTTTCCCCCAATTCCTACTACCGTTGTTCCCCCACCCCAAAATCACTTTGCATTTATTTTTGAGTATGGTCATGCATGTGCATGTCTCCTCCCCCCCAGAAGCAGGATTTGAATGCCATTTGTCCAACTCCAGAGCCTGTGCTCTTCCCATAATACCATGCTACTCTTCTTACATGTATCCTCCAGTATCCTCTCAAGTTCCTAGAGAGCATTCTCTTGTTTTAGTCTTCTGACCCCTAAAAGTCATATTTTTAACCAGTCCTGGGATTTCATCAGGGTAGAAAATTCCTGAAGACAAGATAATTGTATAAATATGTATGCGTATGTTGAATTTAACATATATTTTTACCATATTTAACATATATCGGATTACTTGCCATCTAAGGGAGGGGGTGGGAGGAAGTGGGGAAAATTGGAACACAAGGTTTTGCAAGGATTTATGTTGAAAAATTATCCATGCATATGTTTTGAAAATAAAAAGCTTTAATTAAAAAATAATAATAATAAAGGAAATTCCTGAAAAGGAACTTTGTTAAGAGAGTTGAACATTTTCTTTTCAATTCATGGTCCTTGAGAGTGACCTGAGGTACAAACTGTGTATGTGACCGGTCAGATAGTCAGTGTTTGACTGAGATAAGATTTCATTATAAGCTCAGTCTGAGGCCATCTCTCTCTTCATTATGTCATAATATGCTGCACATAGTAAGTGTTTAATAAGTACTTGTTGAATTGAACTGACATGCCATACCTCCATCTCTGAACCTTTACATACCCAAAGAAAAGCTCTCCCTTCTCCCTTCCATCTTTTAGAACCTCTAGATTCCTGCAAGGCACAATGCAATTGCTACTTTCTAAAAAATGACTATCCTAATCAGGCCTTTTACCTCAGTCCCAATTACTTTGTACATTATTTACTTATTTGGCTTTATGTTAGTTCCCATAACCCCAAAACACAATGAAGCTTTTGAGGGCAGATCCTTTTTAAATTTTTATCTCTGTGTGTCCCCACCACGTATCCTAGGATCTGGCACCTAGTAGATGCTAAATCAATGCATGTTGAAAGAAACAATGAATCAGTGAATATTTTCTTAAAAGATGATCTCTGTGAGATGTTGCCTCCCCAAAGAAAAGCCACCTTATGGTGTTGACCCTTTCTCAACATAACCTAAGTTGGTCTTCCTAAACCTACACCCATATTCTGGAACCTAATGTTAAAATTATGAAGTCTGTCAATCTTTCCAGCTTGAGAGAAACTACTAGAGCTGGTGCTTGACTGAAATAACTCTAAAGAGCCCAGGGTCAGCTACCTATATGTCATGAGAGGAACTTCAGTGCAAGTTTTTTCCTTGGTTCCCTCTGGCTATCTTCACATTCTCAGAAAGGAGTAGCTGGAAAGCATAGAGTTGACTGGATTGGGGCTTGGTCTTTAGATAGCCAAAGAAGTAACTCGCCAGGCCTATCTTCTTGATTTTCTCCCACGCCATAGTTCATTCACAGCCCAAACACCAAAGGTTTTTAATGTGCTTGGTTAAAAACGCAGACCAAAAGCAAGATTGGACAATTCTCTTGGTCTCTGACTGTCCTGAATTCTGAATGTCCTAGGGATTCAAATTAGGTTTGGGTTTTATTCCCCTTGGGCTTCCCAGTCTGTGCTGCAGACAATTTTAAAAGATAAGAAAGATTATCAGTCATATCTAGTTCTGAGGCCTTTCTATGCACAAAGCACAATAGGAGACACAAATAAGATATGGTCTAGATCCTTCAGGAACTTGCAATCTTGTTGGAAAGTCAAGATAGATATCAAAATATAAAGCATATCTACATCTATATATATATCATAAAATATAAAGACTTCTATTATTTGCCCAAGTTCACAATCCTACAGACAGAAACGTGATTCAACCCCAGGTCTCCTGAGTTCTTTTTTTACTCTGTTCTAGCCTCTAAGTGGGCTAACTCCACAGAGTGGAATTTGCCAGGGTAATCTTGGATTTCCTCATCTCCTCAATTTCCCAGGGACCTTCTTTGCTCCAAGTCTAAGATCCTATCATCCTAATGTGGTGTCATGGAATTGGCCGCACTGAATATTGGAGTGTCTTCAGAGGCTTTGATGAAAAATGATTCTTGATTTAGACCTTGAAGAATGGATAGAATAGATGAAAGGGGAAAAGAGCACTTAATTGGAAAAGAGAAAGGGAGAAAGAGGGATTCAGAGGGACCATAAGTAAGAGGAAGTGTAGCATTAGAAAGACACATTCAGACCCACTATCATATATTGGCTTTGTGACTCTGGATCCATTGTTAACGTTCTGGAGCCTCAGTTTCCATGTCTGTAAAATTGGGGGTGGGGTGGGGGAGAAGGTTTGGATTTATGGCCTCCAAGCTTCTATTCCATGATCCTAGGTTGCTGTTTTGTCATTTGTCCTTTGTTATGGAAGAGGGCCATGACATCAGGGAGATGAATTGGATTTCAGTGAGAGAGGGATGTGCAAGGTCATCTGTCTCACTTTCTGCTCTGCAGTCACCTGGGTCCAGTGGCCAGATATAGCTCAGGAGAACTGGAGAATGTGACCTTTTTATACTAGATAGAGCTATAAGGAATCTTAGAGATCCTTAAATCTAAGCATTCATTTTTGGGGATGAGGAAGCCAAGCCTCAGGGAGGTAAAGTAAAACTTCCCCTAACAGAAGCAAGTCTTTGACTCCAAATCTAGAATTCCCTTCATTATACTTTGCTGCCTTTGTCAACCTGAGCAGAGATTAGGTTCCATTGGGATTATTTCCATCAGGAAACAATATGGCATGTTAACACTTGATCTGAGTTCTAGTCCTAGTTAGTCTTGCCACTCAGTAGCTCTGTGACCTTGAGTGAATTAATTTATCTCTCTGAGCCTCAGTTTCCTAAGCTGTAAAATGAAGGAGCAAGATAGGATAACCTCAAAGGTTTCTGATAGTTCTGAAATTGATTCAAAGTCCAGCCTTTTCAGGAAGTTAAAAAGGGACCTTTCTGCTAAGGCTCCCAGATGAATTTCCCCATCCAGTTTTCCTATCTACTTAGAGGTGGGGTGGGGCGAATCAGTTGATATTTGCATTGGACTTTCCCAGAAAAGCCTTGGCTTCAGGGAAGTCCCTTAGTAGAAATCCTCAGTAGGGAGGATCACTAAAGGGGTAGGGGTGGGTGTGTGTGTGTGTGTGAGAGACAGAGAGAGACAGAGACAGAGAGACAGAGAGAGACAGAGAAGATAGAGACTCTCCTTTTCCAAGCTTTGCAAAGAAAGACCTTTTTTGCAAGAGAGGCAACCCAGAGCTAAAGAAGCATCTTTTCTCGTAAGAGAGAACAGAGCTGAGATCAATGGATTCAGCCTGTAATCTGAAGGGACTGTTTAGTGAATGAAGAAATGAGTAAGACTGAGGACCAAAAAGGGATGTCTTCAGGGAATGGAGGGGAGGGGAAGGGAGGAGAAGGGGGAGGAGAGAAGAAGAAAGGGGAGGAGAGAAAGGGGAGGAGACGGGAAGGGAACGGGGTGGGGGTGGGGGGGGGAATGTGGATAGGGGAGAGCGGGGAAGGGGGAGGGGGTCCAAGGGAGAGGAGGAGGAGCGGGGGGACAGGGAGTGGGGGGGTGGGGAGAGGAGGCGGCTCGGTCTCTGCCTCCCAGCCCCTGAGCCCGCTGCTCTGGATGGGAGTGAGTGACACCGAGCTGAAAGGGATCTTCTGGAGGCTGATAAAATGTTCAATAGAGGATTAAGTGCCAGCGGGTGAGTGGTATTGATGGCCAGATCCGGTCAGCGGGCGGCCCCAGGGTATACTTTCTGCCTGGCTGTGGAAAGAGCCGGGGCTTCGACGGCTTCTCCATCTTCACTTCTTGTAAATGACTCCGATCATAACGGAGTTAGCGGGACTGAGGCGTCGCCGCCGGCCAGCCGCGCATTTGTCACTCCGCGCCCGGGGCCCCCGGGGCCGCCCCCCGCCCCCCGCCCCCCTCCGTTATGGAGAGCTGTCACAGACTGGATTTTAATGACATTCATTAGGTGTGCCTCATTTACATGCAGGCCCCGGGAACAACCCCATTAGGCAGATTAGTTTGCTATCTTTCAGAGTCTGGGGGTTTCTTGGTGAAAACTCCTGCAGCCGGCCGCCGAGCCCCTCACCCGCCATGCTCAGTGCCCGTTCTGTCTGGCACAGTCCAGGGCCCGACCTATTTCCTGTCTATGATCCTGGTCATAATCTTTCCTGAGTTTCTGGTTCTTTCCCGGTAAAATGATGGTGTGTACCCTGGCATCCGGGATTGTGGCCCGTCCACCAAAACTGATTGTTACAAATGGTTACAAATTGTTACAAATGTTACAGCTGGTCTGTGGCAGGTGGTATCTAGCCTGCCGTCCCAGCCGCTCACCTCCCGGGAAAGCCTCTCGGAGGTCTCCGTGAGAAGGGGCAGAGCCCAGGCCCAGAGAACAGCCGGGCTTCCTCACTGATACTTACAGAAAGGGGAAAAGGGGGGACGGAGGAGGCCAACTTGGAGGCTAGGTCCTGTCTAAATGGACTAATGCGAAAGCTCATTGCTGTTCCTTCATTAATCTGGGAGCCCAGGGGGGCCAGATAGCAAGGGTTTATAATGACGCCCTCCCTGCCCTGGAAACCCCCAGATTCAAATCATTCATCAGAAAAAGGAGGAGAGCCCCATGGGACTTAATGAAGTCGGGTACTGGCCTTTCCTTGAAGCATGTTTCAAATCGTGCTGTCCGCTAAGCTGGGAGCTGAGTGGAGTTCAGTAGGGCAGGGCATAGATAGATGAGGGAGACTCTTGATGCTGAAGCAGTAGGGAAAGATGCTAGCCATGAAAGTGAAGGCATTGAATTTTGGCTGGGTTTTTCTTAGATTTGAGCAATCTTTCTCCACTTCCAACGCTCCCTGATCCTATTCCAAGACAACATTGCTGCCATTTTAAGATATGTGATCTTTGGTTCTTTCCTTTTTTGTTAATTAAAAAAAAAATTGAAGTCTATAAATACCACAGCTTTAGAAAACCTCTATCACACCTCTGAGAGGCTCCATTGTATTGTGAAAAGAGCACTGTAGTAAGGTGGAAAATAAAACGTTTAAATTCCAGCTGTAGTCATGAGAAACTGGGAAAAATCACTGTATCTTTCTGAACCTTTGGTTGTAAAATAGGGTGAGGGCAATACTTAACACCACCTCCCTCACAGGGCTACTGTGAGAAGTGTTTTTACAAACTGTAAAGTACTACAAAATATAGGTTTCTTATCATGTACAAGATCCACACCTCTGTGAAGAATCTCCACTTTAAATATCCTCTTCCCAATTTTTTCTAGAGTACTTTGGTTCCAATTTGCCCTTGCCTTCCAATTAGTCATTTATAAAGCCTTATGTTTTTAGAGCTTTAAAACTCCTTAAAAGAAAGGGCCTAAATTCTGACAGAGAAAGTTGATACAGTCTCCTAGTTTAAAAAAAAAAAAAAAAAAGGAAAAAAAGGAAAAAAATCCCATCCAAGTTTCAAGATACAGAGAGGACTTGACAAAATAGAGGAAAAAATACCTGCTATCAAAGGGACTATGCTTCTGAAGAACTGTGAATAAGGAAGCAGGGGTCACAATGATACTGGGGATATATGAGAAGGTTGGGATCCAACAATAGGAGACTTAGGATTTAGTAGCTATAAAGTTAGTCATTGGGAGTTAGTGAGTGTTCCTGGATCTGGTGAAGACTTAGACAGGAAAATACTAATTCAATAAATGGACACTGAGAAGCAGTTAAGTCACTTGCCCAAGGAGTAATCAGGGTTCCAAATAGTTGCAAAGCTAGCACTTTCCACTATGCCATTTTCCAAGATGTCCTAGGGATTTAGTCTTGGGTGAAAAAATAAGGCTAACAAGATAAATAAAAAAGCCTTCCCCTCCATTGCTAATACCCCCAATACCTTAAATTTATCTTCAGTTCAACTATTCTCACCTTAACCGTATTCCCATTACCTGCCCCTCATACACACCAGATCTTTTCATCTCACTTTTTATTCCTGTAAATTGACGTCAGCCCTGCTGAATCATGAAGCTGAGGTTTTTAAGCAAAAAAAAAAAAAAAAAAAAGAAAAGAAAAAATCTGTTAGGGCAGAGAAGCCACATGGGCCCCTTGCCTCTTCCTCCTCTTCAATGATGGTATTTTTAATGGTGTGCACAAGATTTCAGTTTTGGCAGAACATTAAAGAAAACAGCTGGTCACATGTTGGCTTTTTGCTGGGCCTTTTTTTATATACACACACAGCAATTTCTAAATATTCAATCTATAAAATAATGCCCTTAAAGCTATTTTCCTTATCCTTAAAAGTCTCAATTCCCCTTCCACACACACACACTCAGAAATGAGTATTATATTTAATTAGATCCAGGTGTATATCCCTCACTCTGATCTCCTTCAGGGGAATCTTTGGGTCCATCCTAATTCTCACTTGGGGATTTAAAAAGGAAAATGAGTTTTCAGAAGAAAGTTCACTAATCACTCCTTTCCCCAAGAGCACCCCCACTTTCTCATCCCCCAGGACAATTGGAAACAAACAAAATAGCTCAGACTCCCACTAGACAAGATGTCAGTTTTTTGCCTTCCACTCCCCACTTATTAAAATGGGTCAACCTGAGAAAGCTTTAAGCATCCTAAATCTCCTCTGGCCATTCTTAACCTTTGAGCCTGGAACCTATTTAATCCAAAAGCATGCCACAGTGACTCTTGTTCTCCTGCCCAAAGTTAATTTCATGTAGCACTTTACCGTTTGAAAGGTATTATTAAATATTATTAGGACACTACATTATAAACATGTCCAAGGCTCCAGAGGGCCATTTTAACTTTCAAAAATGAAGTGAAATGCAGCATAAAGCCTGCTTAACCCCAAACCCTAAAATGACTCAATTAACAGCTTTCTGTAGTGCTGAGCTTGCTGGTTCCCAGCACCAGCCATTCATCAGATTCTGATTTCCTGGATCACTGCAGGCCCGCCCCCCCCCCCCCAACCTAGACCTCAGACACACATAGCACATAGGCTCTGTCCAATTGTTCCCTACCCAAAGCTGCTTGTTGGTACAGGCAATAAGTATTGAGTGGCCATTTCCAAATCTCAACCCCTTCCCCAGACTCCTCTGTCATTGTTTAAAAAGTTATTTTGAACAAAAATGTTAAGAGTAGATCAGGACAAACAGAGGAAGCTAGACTCTAGTCTTGTCCCCAGCCCCAGAATTATGTAAAAGTCTTCTCAAAGCCAAAGCTTTAACACCTCATGGGATTTTTTCGAACCAGTCAACGGGATTTTTTCATCTGACAGTTGAGGTGGCTTCTATACTAGTAAGGATGACTAGTTAATTCATCCATTTTAAGTTAGCTGTCAAAATCTCTAATTATTCTAGGACATTCAGGGTACATACTTCTATTTAGATTAGACCAATTAGACCAAATCCAAGAACTGTGATTAGAATCCACAGTCCCCTTCAATCTCAAATCTCAAAGACTCTGAGGCCTTTAGGATATTTAGAGGAATAACACCCCCACCCCCACCCCCAAGGAGACATGACTATTATGAGTTTTCAAGATTCCTATAAAGGGAAGACCTTTCTTGGCTCTATCCTTTCCTTTCCATCCCAGCAGCACCCTCAGGCTGACTCGAAGCTCTCTGAAGGCAGAGTAACCCCAAGGTAATGAATGAATCAGAAATTTTTCTCTTTTAGTTTAAAAAAACTTTTATAATAAAGTTTATTACATTATTCTTTAAAAAATATAAAATAATAAGTTTCTGCATAGCAGAAAAATTAAGCCAGAGACCCCAAACCCCTGGTTTGTGCAAAGATATTTGGTTTGTAAACATGAGGAGGGAAGGGAGACGAGTGTATACAGGTCCCTCTCCCAAATACATTAAGGATAATAGAAAAATAAATGGGCCTCGATTGACTCTGAGGCAGGAGGGAAGAAGCACGCAAGGGCTGGGACAGCTCCACGGGAGGACATTCCTTCCTGGGGAGGGGACTTCCTTTTCTAGGTGTCTTCTGCCATCAACACCAAACCCCACACAAAATCAGCATCACCTCCCTCTTACTGCCTTTCCCCCTACCCCAGAGAAAAACATCAATTCCCCTTCCCCTCCCCACAAAAAAAAAAATAAAATAGTTAATGCTGCCACCATAATCTTCCATCTTTTCATATCTGGAAAGGAAAAGACTTCAGGTAGTCCTTAAGGACAGGATTTAAGGGGATCTTGCCCAAGTTGTCCCTTCCGAAGGTGGCCACGATGCTCTTTCGACACAGCTCCTGCAGGGGCCGTACCCTTAGCTGTCGAAGGGGGGTGACCAACATTTTTCTGGGAGAGTTCAGGTAATGTTCCAGCAGCTTAAAGAGGCAGTCGAAGGTCTCCCGGCTGCCATCCAGGTTGAACCGACCGGCCTGGAAGTTGACCCGGATGCTGGTGGGCCCTGAAGCCATCTTAACGCTGATGGCAAAAAAACAGTTTTTCTGCCGGCTGTCCCGGACCAGGAAGGTCCCCACGGGCTCATCCTTGAGTTTCTCATGGGCCACGTTCACACTCAGCGGCCCCCAGTAGAAGCCACAGGCGTCCAGCAAGGCGCTGGCTCGGGTGATGCTGAAGTAGTCCGCTTGGGAGCGGAAGGTTCGGAAGTGAGTGTCCCCCTGTCCCTGGGTCGCCGCCGCCAGGGCCACCGCACCATGCTGAGGGGCCAGGCCGTGCTGCGGTCTGGGCTGCGGGCTGGGATGTTCCCGGCCAGCCCGGTGGGACGGAGGAGAAGGAGGAGAAGGGTCGAGTCTTCTTCTGGTGTCGGCTGTAACTGCATTGTCGGCTGCCACCTTACTGTGTGCTACCATTCTACAGACTGGGCCAGCCTGTGGGGTCGCCCATAGCGTCCGGCGGCGGGCTCGGGCTCCACTCCAGCAGCAGCTACTCTGAAGTCCCAGACAGAGGGTCAGGGAGAGGCGGGGAGAGAGAGAGAGAGAGGCAGAGTGAGTGGGGAACATTTCCCGAGAGCGGGCGGCCGGGCGGCAGGCGGGGCTGCGCAGA
Source organism: Sarcophilus harrisii (assembly GCF_902635505.1). NCBI lineage: Eukaryota > Metazoa > Chordata > Mammalia > Dasyuromorphia > Dasyuridae > Sarcophilus > Sarcophilus harrisii. The sequence goes on along the minus strand of NC_045426.1, from coordinate 303,808,953 downwards.
CGGTGTGCCAAGTACAGAGTCTGCCCCGGGTCGGGGTCTCCCCCGGGAGCCTTCCGCCCGCTGCTGGTCCAGGGGCGGCCGAGGATGCGGAGGCCAGGCGCATCCAAGCAGAGCCTGGAGGGGCCGGTATTTCCCTGCAGGGTGGGCTAAGTGCAGGGAAGGCGGCGGGGGGGGGCTGCCTCGTACGGTACAGACATCTACATCTTTAGCTTACGGCAAGTGTCCTGGAGCTTGAGAGGTGCCCTCTCCCCGCTCCCACCCCCCTTCCCTGGCCACGAGCCCAGGGCTTCTCTCGTCGCCCGTGGCCTCCCCCTGCTGGCCAGTAAGAGGCAGGACAGCTCGCTCTGGGACAGTTCTTGAAAACCCGCGGGGGGGAAATGCCCAATTTTCACACAGCCCGCCAGCTGCCTTTAAGGGCGAGCGGGCCAGATGGGGGGCGGGGAGGGGATGGCTCCGAATAGCAGGATCCCTTCAGCCTTCCTGCAGAATGCTTTGCAGGGACTCTAGGGGCCAAGAGCCGAGGAGTGATGCTCACCGGCGGCCGCCACCTCCCCCGGACCCGCCGAGGACAAGGGGATCGGGCGGGAGCAGACGCGGGGTGCGCAAGGGATGGCCCACCACTCCAGAGACCCCCTTCCGAAGGCTGGAAGGCGGACAGGCCGGGGGTCGGGTCTCCGCAGCCCCAGCTTTCCTGCTCCCTTTCAACGATGATGCTGGCCGCCGGGCAAGGGGAGGCATCGGCCATCCCGGTGCCTGCCTGCGGCTTTCCCTTTCCTGCAGGTCCCCTCCTTTCGGCGGGGCCTCGCTTCCCCGCCTATCCCGAGCCCTGCCTGGGGTCCCGCTCCCCGGCCGCCCAGCACCGGGCGCAAGAGCGGAGCCCAGTGCCGGGGGCTCCCGGCGCCGCGAGCCCCGGCGTACCTGGTTCCCCGGCGGGTGGGCGCGGCTCGGCGCCGCGGGCGGAGCGGCGGGGGAGCTCCGGGGCCGCTCAGGCGCATAGTCCGAGGCGGGGAGCCAGTGCAGCTGCTGTAGCCGCAGCTCCCTCTGCTCCGCGCACAGCGCAGGGCGCAATCTATTTAAATCTCCGAGGTTCGGGCTGGGGTGGGGGGCGGGTGGGGGAGGGGCTGCGGGGGGGGCGGGGCCCAGAGCTCCTCCTCTCGGGCTTTCGGTTTCTATTCTGGAGGTGAGGACGCGAGCGCTGCGCTCCCGCCCAGCTCCGGCCCCCTCCGGCCCGGGCTCCGCTCCAGCTCCGGCTGCCGGCGCCTACCCCTTTCTCCCCGCTGCTTGACACTGGCTCCATTTGTCGGACCTCCCTGCCGCCGTCCCCCCCGCAGCCCCTCCAGCCGGGCCCCCCCCCCTTTATCCCCCAGCCCCTCTCCAACTCCAGCGAGTGCGCCGCACGGCCGCTGCCCGCTGCTCCGGCCCAGTTCCTCCCGCTCGTAGCTGTTGCTTCCCAGGAAGCCGACGCTTCTAACCACAGAGTTCGGAGGAATTTCTCCGGAGGGAGAGCCCTAACCAAATCTCGCATCTGTGCTTCTTCAGAAAATGGGTGTGGCGAGGTGGGGGCCGGGCTTGGCTGCATCCCCGAGCCGGCTCCGAGCCTCTCCCCGGCTTCAGTTCCAGCCCAGCCCGGGACAGCCCGAGGCTCCCGAGCCCCGGCGCGGCAGCCCCAGCGGATGCTGTTATTGTCAGACCGCGGGGAGGCTTCCTGCAGCGGGCTTTCCCGACAGTGACCCGCGTATTCCTCTCGCCTCCTGTACCGTTAGTTCGTCCAATATTTATTGACCGCCTACTATGTGCAAGGAAAGTGCGATGGAGAAGGAAACGAAACTGTCTGGGCCACGCTGGACTTCACTGGCCTAGACCGTATTCCTGCTTCCCCGCACTGTAGAAACGAGAACTAGTATTGATTCCCCTTCAAGCTATTCTTGCGGTGTTGCTTGGGGAGGCCAGCCGCTGGGCAAGGTTCCTTTCCTTTCTCTGCCCGCTCTCGTCTCCAGTCCGAGCGCTCCCCCTTGGCCACTCCTCACTCCCTCTCCCTAAGCGGGGTAGACCTTAAGTCGGTCCCAGGAAAGAATACCAGATTGGGGCGAGGGGAGTGGAGAAGCCAGAGACTGCCCGGGAGATGGAAGGAGAAACGCCTCACTTTTTTGGCCTTCAGAGCTTGCATCTCTATTACAGAAATAACCACTTCTGCAGTTTAGGGATGTTAGGAGAATCCAGTGTAATACAACGTACGAAAGCCTTTTGGAAATTGGAACCGTGTAATAGTATTAATGATTAGTCCATGACCTCAAGTGATTGCTTAGCACCGGACAAGTCCTCTTTCTGGGCTTCTCTCAGATCATTTTCGTTTTCCTCATCTGTCAAAATTCTGGCTTTAGACTACTTTTAAGGAGTTAAGCTACTTCTAAACTGAAAATCTGTGGTCCTGCTAACTTGATTGGATCTAGTCTATAGCCCCAACCTTTCTCTACCCCCTGCGTCTCCTTTCCAGCTGTTTTCCCAACATCACATCTTCCCAAAATAATTTACACATATATCCCAACTTTGAAATCTTGTGATTATGCAATCTTCGTGGTCACGTTTTCTTTTCTTTTTTTTTTTTAATAGCCTTTTATTTACAGGATATATGCATGGGTAACTTTACAGCATCAACAATTGCCAAACCTCTTGTTCCAATTTTTCACCTCTTACCCCCCCACCCCCTCCCCCAGATGGCAGGATGACCAGTAGATGTTAAATACATTAAAATATAAATTAGATACACAATAAGTATACATGCGTGGTCACGTTTTCAAAAAGTGAGGACCTTGTTTTCTGAATCCTAATTTAGACTATATAAGTTAACAATTTTTTTCAAAATTGTGAAGGGGCCAAAGTATTGGAAATTAGCACTGTCTCTGAAAATACCAAATGTATGCTACTGATGGAATTCCTAAGGTTTATTTTGGGGGTGGGGACTGTGAAAACAATGACTTTCTTCATTTTACTTACTGGAAAGTCTGCACATATGGATTCCCCACTCCTCACCCCATCTTCCAGACAGGAAGAAGGGGAAAGGGAGGGATTCTTCCAGCTAATCAGAGATATGAGGAAGTTGATAAAGGCTTAGTAATTCAATAAAAAACCTCTATGATAAGGAGACTCTCTGGAACAATAGGAAAAGCACTAGCTCTGTAGACAGAGGACCTGAGTGCAAATCAGGAAAATAATTTAACTTTCCTGGGTTTCTTGTCTGTGTAATGGGGTTTTGGACCAACTGACTTCTGAGATCCCCTCCAATTTTACACATATGATTCCATTATCTCAGTTAGCCTATTTCAAAGGGGTCTGCTGTAAAGAGAAAACTGAATTCATACATTTTACACAGTAGGACAAGTTGAGTCAGACCAGGATTTTTGTCCAGTCTTTCTTTGTCACTAATTAGTTATGTGACCACTGACTAACCATTCTATTACCAAGAAGCTCAATTTCCTCATCTGTCACATGAGGATAAAATAATACTTAACAACCACTAGTCCCTCTGCTGAGACCACGTCCCAAGTATTGCTTGACAAGGAAACAAGTTTTGTCTTCACACAAATATTCCTAGGAATACTATTTGTAATAGTTAAGATGAAACAAACAAAACCAAACCAGTGATCTCACTGGCTCATTAATGGGGAAACCAACTAAACAAATTATACGCTGTGCACGTAATGGAATTTTATCATAGTATAACAAATTAATAAATTCAAAGAATCCAAAGAAATATAAGGAGACTTAAAAAGCAACACTCTCAACTACTCTAAAGAAACAAGAATCAAAATAACAACAATGTAGGTAAACACTGATTCTAATTACATAACTATCATTATAAGGCCATTAATAACTATAACTATTCTGTTATAGAACACAAAAGTAAAAAAGGATCATAAAACAAGAAGGATGTAGGTTAAAATCAACATGTGCATCTTTTATGTGGATTTCAGAAACAATAAATAGCAAAAGTGGATGGATCCCTCTCTAATCATTTAAAGTCACATAGGTTTTGTTTGTAGTCTTACATTCTGGTAATTCTTTTCTTTCCCCTAATAGCCTTGAATATAAAGAGAAAACCCAGCTGGATTGCCTTTCTTGAGAATGACAAGATTCTGACTACTCATCTCAAGCATTGCTTTCTTTTTTTATTCAATTATTTATTTAAATGTTCTTAAAAATTGTGAACTCCAGTTTAAAAATTTCTGATTTAGTCCTAATACCTCTTTAACAGATGAAGAAACTGACTCTCTAGACTTAATTCAGTGCTTTTTTTTTTTTTTAATCTCTTTTGGCATTCATTCCTAGTAGTGGGTCAAAGGATAATACATAAATTTATGGCCCATTGGGCACAGATTGTACCTTTTGATCATTTATCAACTGGGGCATGGCTCTTTTTTTTTTTTTTTTAAATAAATTTAACTCAGTTCCCTTTATGTTTGAGAAATGAGGCTTCCTTAAGCAGAGAAATTTGCTTCAAAATGCTTTTTTATAATTACTGTTGCTAACTGTATTTCCCCCCATTTATTCTTTCTCTCTTTTTGCCCTCCCTTGCAGGGTAAGATAGATTTCTATCCCCATATTGAGTAGTTATGTTATTTCCTTTTAGGGATAATTCTGATGAAAATAAGGTTCACTCCCTTACCCTCTCCTGCCCCTTTTCCCCTCTACTGTAAAAGCTTTTTCTTGCCTCTTTGGTTTTTTTGTTTGTTTGTTTGTTTGTTTGTTTGTTTTTTATAATCTGCACCATTCCACTTCTCCCTTTCTCTTTCTCCCAGTACATTCCTTTATTGTCCCTTAATTTCATCATTAAAAAAAAAAAGATATTTTCCCTTTCTATTCAACTCACACCTGTGCCCTCTGTCTATCTATATTTCTAACTGCCATAATAATGAGAAAGTTCTAATAAGTTACAATTATCATCCTCTCATATAGGAATGTAAACAGATAAACCTTATTAAGTCCTTTATGCTATTACTTTCCTAATCACCTCCTTATGCTTCTCCAGAGTCCTGTATTTGAAAATCAAATTTTCCCTTCAGTTCTGATCTGAATCATGAATTAAATATCACTTTTTACATGAACTTTTGCAATTGCTCTAGTCCTTACTACACTCCTTCTAAAACCTACCTTGTATTTAATTTATTTCTATCCATATAGATCTTCTAGGTGTCATAGTGAATAGAGTGCTGGACTTGAAATCAGGAAAACCTAAGTTCAAACCCAGCCTTAGACTCTAGCTGTTCAGTTTATCTGTAAAATGAAGGTGATAATAACACAAAATGAGACATTTGTAAAGTGCTTTACATGTGCAAGGCTCTCAAATCTTAAGCTTTTATATAAATGTTAGTATGCTCTTTGAAAGCAGGGACTATTCCATTCTTATCCTTGTATCTCTAGCACCTAATATTTCATGCCCAGAACATAGTAGATTAACAAATGTTCGATCAACTCCAAATTTCCATAGTCTTCCTTCAATGACATGTGAATAGGAGATATAAACAAGATAATATCTGGGATACTCAGATTACCCAAAGGACAATAAAGAGACCTGCAGTGAGCATGAACAAGATGCAATGCAATGTTAGGTTATTTTTTCAATTTTGTCCAACTGTTCATGATCCCATTTGGAGTTTTCTTATCCAAAATACTGGAATGCTTCACCATTTCTTTCTTCAGTTCATTTTACGGATGTGGAAACTGAGGCAAACAGGGTTAAGTGCCTTGCCCAGGGTCACACAGAGGCCATAGGCCAGATTTAAACTCAGAAAGATGAGTCTCCCTCACTCTAGGCCATTTAGCTGTGCCATTTAGCTGGCCACATGGTAGAGGGGCACAGATAGTGGGGGAACTCTGGATAAGATATAAGACCCTTCAGCCCAGAGGGAACCTGCGGACAATGTCTAGTTTGGCTCTCATTTCCCCTTAGGGCGTCTCACCCTTCCAGAGAAGTCAGGGAGGATGTGAAAACCTGTGTTCTACTTGAAATGGAAATACCTGTGATATGAGATATTTACATATTAATAGCAGGGTGCTTATAGTTGCTCGGTGTGTGGTGGTGATGTAATTGTACTAAGGTATTTAGGGGCTGAGAGGACTTGAAATAAACGGACTCCATGTTTGACCATCCCCATGGACCCCTGCTTCATCACTCCTCCACTAAGACCAAGGACTCAGGCTGGTCCCGAGATCCTCCAGAGAGCTAGCCCGGATGGTACTTTTTGGTACCCCGCCTTGGGGGCTCTAGAAAACATAATACATTTTGGCACCCCAACTTGGGGGCTCTAGAAAGAACACTACACACATACTATGCTACATATTATTTATTTGTTCTGGTCAGTTTTAGGAGACTAAGATATATTTGACAATGAGACTTTTAAAAAATCATGTGGATGTGAGTGGATGTGACAGGATGAATATTTTATCTATTATTCAAAAATGCACTAAAGACGAGTAATAAAATATTTCACTGAAAATATTCTTTTATTCCATGGGCATTACTAATTCCTCAGTATCTTTTCTGCTCGCTTATCTAAATAGCACCACCCACTATCAGTACTGAGAATGAATAGAATCTTAAGAGATTGTACAATTAAGAGGTCACAGAGTGAGAACTGGTAAAGATGTTAAGAGGCCATCATCTAGCCCAATCTCCTTCCTTTTACAAATGAGGGAATAAAGATCCATAGAGATTAGATAACTTGACCAAAGGCTTAGCACACTCTCCACGGTACCAAGATGCCTGCATCTAAAAGATCTAGCCCAATGTTTTCACTGAACAAATAGGAGAAAATTGAGACCCAGGGAGACACCAGTTAAAACTAGTTAATTATTGGCTGAATTGGGTCTAAAATCCAGCCTTTGTGATTCCAGGTGCTCTTTCTGTGGAACTATCCCACCCTAAAGCACTAATTACTTTTTTCATTTACAAAGACCATTTCCCAGCACCTGGAATGCATATCTTTCTTATCTCCACCAATTAGAATCCATTGCTTGACTCAAAGCTCTGCTCAGACATCGTAGCAAGGTTATATGAGGCTTGTCTTGATCCCTCAGCTTCTAAAGCTTACCCCAATATTACTTTGTTATCACTTTGTCTTAGCTAAAGCCTCCCATTGCATCCAGGGCCATCTCCGGTCATCCTGATCTATATCTGGCCACTGCACCCAGATGGCCCTGGAGTAGGTGACTTTGCACAGGCCTCCTTCACTTAAATCCAATTTCATGGTATCACCTCCCTGATGTCATGGTCCTCTTGGAGAACGAAGGACAAACAACAATAATCTTATACTCACTTCATATATACTTGGATGCTCATGTGTTTATGTCATCGTCCCACTTCCCCCAGCTAAGCAGGGACTAATTTTTTGGTCTTTGTGTCCTTTATTAAAAACACGTAGCACCATTTCAGACTCCTGGGAGACAACAAAATTTGTCAATAGATACCATTAACTCCCTGAACCCCAACAGAGTCCAAAAATTTACTTTCCCTCTAAACTCAAAGAAATATCTGAGAAGTTGATTGTCTTGGTGTTTTAGATCAAGCCTACATCTGATAATTAGGTTTGGAAGTGAGACACTTGTAGATCTTATAACCTTTAACAAAAGGAAATTTATTAAATAAATAACATTCTTAGGATATTCATTCAACTATTGGTTCAATTGAGCACAACTGCTCTTCACATTTGTTATGAAGTCTGCCAAGTCAAAAAGGTGTGTTGACTCCTACAGGAAGTTATGTCAATTATCTGAGCATTAGTCTCCTAGATGAATAAAATATTAAAGGGTGATTTAATTGTCTTTTTAAGAGAAAATGAGACTATATGGCAATGGCTTTCCTAGGCTGTAAGTAGTAAATTTATAGTTCTGCTTCAGTTCTGCTGTCATGATCCTCAACTACATTAGTAGTAAATATTACTCAAGAACAGAGAGAATCAAATTCCATCTATACAAACTTAAATGCTGAATTTACTTCTTACCAGGATGTATTACTTGTCACTGAAAATTTCCAAGGTTATATGTGTATTTATGTGTGTATATGTGTGCATGCATGTGAACATATACTCATATGGGTGGGATCCCGTAGAATTTTAAGGGTCAGACCTGTAGCAGATACCAACTTTAAAGACCTCAGCTTGGAAGAAAGAGAAGCTTTTGAGAGTAAGATGGGAGGAGAGATGCTTGGAAGCCAACCCATGGCAGTACTAGGAAGAGGTACTTCTGTATGAGGTGCTGTCTTTTGAGCTGAGAGGGATGGAAGGATGGGAAAAAAGAAGGCTCAGTTTTGGGAGCTTACTGTTTCTTAGTCAGAGAGTCTCCTTGGCAGGCTTTCAACAGAAAGGGATATAAATAGCTAATTACCCTCCTGTGCATTTACCTGCACATGTTTGGATTTGCATGCCTTATTCGGTTTGCTCATGTAAGCTAGGGCAACTGGGGGCCTCCAGAAGCTAGTATCTTGGCTAAGGTTTAATTGGTGGACTGCCCTGCCTGAGAGCAGACGGATCTCTTCTTTGGGGTCCCCATTTATTTAGTTGTCAGAGTCTGCTATCTCTTTGATGACCTTGTTTCTACCTCAAATTTTATGCTAACATGAGGAATGGTTTCTTTTGCTCCATTCTCCTTCCCTCCCATCAAAGTCATTTTCCCTCCCCCCACCTTGACCCCCAAGCAAATCCCTTTTAGATATAAACCAGGGAAAAGTACAGGGTGGAAAGGGCCTCAGGCTGAAATCTTGCACAAAAGTGGGGAGAGAGACTGGAATAGAAGGAGGCCTGTCTTTCTGGGAGGTTGTACAGGTCCATCTGGTTCCTCCTCTCCTTTAATTTATGGGCTTGGGAAGCTTCTGAATCTTCCCCTCCAGGCCTCCACCTCCTCCTCTGTTAATTGATGCCTTGTTATTACCTCTTATCATCTCTTTGAACAATTCCAGGGAATTACAATGTATGTTATGGTGTGCTAAGGTTAAGAAAAAAAACAAGGACAAAAAGTGTGCAACCAGAGAGATGAAAAAGAAAGGGAGATGTAGAGACCGCAAGAAATGGCTCTTTAGCCTGGGATGTATAAGGCCAGCTGTATCAGAAGAAAGGAAATGTAGAATAAGAGCATATTGGGGTCCTGGGCATCCCACCTGCAGAAAGGTGATGAGAGGAAAAGGGTCCAGAGACTGTTTCTTATCTACCCTCACCCCCCTTTGCCCAGGCAGTACAAGTGTTACCTTTCATAGCCAGCCTAAGGAGGAAAAGTCCCTAGCAGCTCCTGGCTGCTGGAGGAGTTGGATTGACCAGCCAGCAGTCAGAGGGGAAATGAGGAAGGACCTGGCTAGCAGAGATGAGTCGGTACTTTGTGCTTAAAAAAAAAGTAAGATCTGTGATATGGTTCTCTTCTGGGGGCCCAGGAGAAATGCAAAATGACACTGTTTACAGCCATCTTAATGAGAGAAAAGGCCAGACAGGCTTACATTCTCTTGCAGAATGACAGAGAAAGAAAGCGCCGGGCTCCAAAGACGGGAAATGAGAAGACACCTCAATTCTTCAGGGAGTGGGGGGAGACCAAAAACTGGTGTGGAACATTGCATTTACTGTCAGATTTTTTTTATTGTATTGATTGCTTTTGATTTTTTTTTCTCTTCCTCTTTTTAAAAATAAAATGCAAAATATATACAGTCATTTCTGGGAGGCTGAAAGCATTTTGAAACTGGGGAGGCTCAAGAAAGGGCTTGGGCAGAAGGTGACTGCTTTTGGAGAGAGAGCTAAGGATTCCAAGAAGGGGAGTGCACAGTGAAAACATTCCAAGCTTAGGGGATTCTACTTTGTCAAAGACTAGAATATTCCCTTAGTGGACTGATGAAGGAAAATGAGCTTCTTAAAACAGACGCAAGAACTTAACTCTTATGATTCCAAAACCAGGATTCTTTTCAAATAGTCCTCACCATTCACCACCTCTTTCCCTCCCTCTCCACTCTTGTAGTATTATTGTTGTAGTTTTATTGACATGGCACTTTGAGCATGAATATTAGCTTTTAAAAGATTTTAATAATTTTAATAATAATTCATATGAAACACTTGCTTCACAACAGTCCTGTGAGGTAGGTGACAGGATCCATTATTATATGTCACCATGAGAGAATGAAGGACAAACAACAATAACCTTGTATTTATTTCATATGTACTTATATGCTCATGTATTTGTGTCATTGTCCCTCTTCCCCCAACTAAGCAGGGACTAATTTTTTGGCCTTTGTGTCCTTTGTTAAAAACGCCTAGCACAATTTCAGAGTAAAATTCAAAGCCTGAAGTAATCATGATGTTAGTAGTGTTGCATTTGGAAGTAGGACTATCTGGGTTCATGGCAAGGAATTAGAAATTGAAGTTGGATGTCCATCAGTTGGGGAATGGCTGAATAATTTATGGAATATGAAAGTAATGGAATGGTATTGCTCTATAAGGAATGATGAACAGGCTGATTTCAGAAAAGCCTGGAACGATTTACATGAACTGACACTGAGTGAAGCGAGCAGAACCAGGAGAACATTTTACCCAGTCATAACAAGATTTTGTGATGATCAACTGTGCTCTTTTCAGCAATATGGTGATCCAAGACAATTCCATTAGACTTGAAACTGGAAAATGCCATCCTCATTCGGAGAGAGAACTATGGAAACTGAATAAGGATTGTAGCATACTAATTTCACTTTTCTTAATTTGTTTGGTTTTTTTTCTCCTGATTTTTTTCTTTTTGTTCAAATTCTTCTTTTACTACATGACTAATGTGGAAATGTTTTAAATGATGATACATATATAACCTATATCAAATTGCTTGCTATCTTGAGTAGGAGGGAAATGAGGGAAGGAAAGAGAAAAAAAAATTGGAACTCAAAATCTTATAAAAATGAATGTTGAAAATCACTTTAAGTGAAATAAGAAAAATACAATATTATTTTTGAAAAAAGATCTGGTTTCAAATTTAGCCCACAGTTCTTAAAATCCATGAGCAAGACACTACGTCTCTGGGTCTGAATTTTTTTCTCTGTAAAATGAGTGGTTGAATTCAATGACCTCAAAGTTCTCTAATAGGAATATAGGATTCTATGGTTCCCCATCTGCATCATTCTTTCAACACCTATTTAATACTTAATGTATACATTGCAAATTATGTTTAATCTGGACCTATGATTTTTTTTTTTTTAGATTATTTAAATTTTTTTTCTCTACCTCCTGTAGAGAGCCTGAGCCCTGGAGAAGCATACTTGAAACAAGGTGTTAAGTCAGAGAAATTGATAAGACAATGGTTATCCAGTTTAGCATGGTGAGTAATAGTTCTCTAGCTCAGTATGATTCATTTAATCCTACAGCAAGGTGTTAACTCAGTGGAATTGATGAGACAATGGTTATCTAGTTTACATATACTCAGTACTTAGCTTGATGATGTAATAGTTCTACAATTAATGTAATTATAATAGGGTATTTAAACTGAGGACAAAGTCAGCCACAGACATTCCATCTTTGATCAGCCTTGTGGTGGCTCTCCTGCCTCTTGCATTCCTCCACTGAAACCAAGGCCCATTCCAGAGGGCCTCCAGAATTCTGGTTCATTACAACCTCCCTTCCCAACAATTGAACAAAAAGAAAAGAGGAAAAGAAGGCTTCACAGTAAATATTCATACTCAAATGTAACAAATGCTCCCATTGGACATGTCCAAATTCAGCATCTTGAGTCTCTCGCTCCTCTGGCAGGAGGTGGGTAGTGGACTTGAACCTTTCTCTGTCTTCTAGAATCATAATTGGTCATTACGATGATCAGAATTCCAAAGTCTTTCTAAATTGTATGTCATTGTAATGTTGTCATTGTATAAATTGTTCTCCGGGTTCTGCTCATGTTTCTCGAAATCAGTTCATAGAGGTCTGAGATCCTCAGTTTTCTCTGGAATTGTCTCTTTGTCACAGTAATATTTAATTACATTCATATGCCATAATTATCCAAACACTCCCCAAAAGGTGGGTACCCTCTTAATTTTTAGATGTTTACTATCACAAGAAGTGCTGCTAAGATAGATAGATAGATGGATTATGCACATATGTATATATTTATGCTTGTGTGTATACATATATTTTATAGTGGACCTACAAATTTACTGGTAGATGAATCTCTGTGGTGAAAACTCCCCACCAGTGCAAGCCAACAATTTCTTTCTAACCTAGAGTCTTAGAGAATTTGGAGGGAGAGGGCCACAGTTACTTGTACTTACATAGCTTGAATAAATCAAAGGCAAGACTTAAATCCAAGGCTTCCTGACTCAAAGGTATACCATTTACCAGAAAGGCACAATGTCTCCCACTTCATAACTCCTTTCCACTCTAGTCAGATGGCATTCCTTTCTGCTTGTCTCCTCAACAAACTAATAGATCTTACTTTCCCCTTTCAAATTCTTCCTCTTAACTACTCTTTGGTTAGTTGGCCCTGGCTATGAGAGTTTTGGAATGGCAGATGGTATTCTGACCTTTGAATGAGAATCGTAAGATATAAAATCTCTGTATATGATATGAAGATATGAAGATCTGAAAGAGGACTTGGAAATCAGCGATTCCACCCTCCTCATACTGTTGAAGAAAGTGAGACCCTGAGAAGTGATTTGAATTGTCCAAAGACAGAGATAGTTCCCCCCTACTCTTCCCACTTTAAACCAGAGGTTCTTAATCTTCTTTTGTGTTAAGAGACCCCTTTGGCAGTGAAACTTATTGTCCTTGTCTCTGAATAATGTTAATTGTTTACATTCATAATTGAAGAAAATTTTAAATTTCAGTTAAAGGTTTGTGAAATTTTTTTTCCAACCAAGTTTTTGGAGCTCCTGAAATCTATTCCCTCTTCATGCATCTCAGGTTAAAAATCCCTGCTTTAAATCTTCCATGCCTTCTTCTGAATTTGAGTAAGAGTACGCTTCTCCAAGCATACTATGACTGTGTAAATACTTAACATTTCTCCAGTTCACCAAAAGGTTTCTAAAGCCTCAGCCTTCTTTTTGAAATCTGGATGTTTCCAAACCGGGGTCAGTGTAGTTAGGAAAAACCAAGGAATCTGATTACCTGGGGCAATGACAGTTGGAAAGCATGAGTGATAGTATCTGTTTGTCTGCTGGATCTACAACTTGAGAACAGATAAAAGGGTGGGAGAAATTTTTAGGAAAGGAAAATAGAAGGGAAAGATTTAGAGAAATCTAAACTAAAAAGTCGATTGAATAATTTTCTTTTCAGATGCTTTCCTCTCCAACCACCACCATCCCCAATTCTAGGCTACTGGTGAATCTGACTCTGGTGGATTGCTTGAGCTCTGGAATTTTTGAATTTCCACTTAGCTTATCACTATCATCATCATAGTTGTCATCCTCCTCTTCATAATAGCTAACATTTATATAATGCTTTCTATGTTCAGGCATTGATCCTCACAATACATAGGTGCTATTATTATTCACATTTTACAGATGGGGAAACTGAGGCACAAAGTAGCCTTGGTGGGGGCAGGGCAAAGCTATCAGCAATGAGATCTGGACTGTGAATGAATGTTGTTCCAGTCTGGGTAAAATAGATTCAATCAATGAAATAAAAAATAAAATAAAGTCAAATCAAATCAAAACAATTCTTCCCCCTCCTCTCTGGCTTTTCTTTTTTTTTTTTTTGAGTCCCAGAACTTTCAGACTGACCTCAGATTATGATGCAGAAATCATAATAATTGTGATGATGATGATGATGAAGATAATAGCTCACATAATCGTACCTTGAATTTCTCAAGCATTTTTACATAATTATTTCATTTGATCCTCACAAGAGAGCCACAGCAGAGTAAAGTAAACCATTTTACTGATGTAGAAACAGAAAATAGAAGTCCAGTGACTTGTCTAAGATCATACAGATAATAGCCAAAGCTGGAACTGAAACTTCAGTCTCCCTTCTATCCCTTGTACAAGGTCCTTTACACACCATGGGATTAATTACTTCTTCTTTCTCCAGTTTAAACAGAATGAAAGTGACTCAATTCACCTCTTTTTAGGAGGGGAAGGAGAACTCTTCTTTTGAAATTGAGGGACACCATAGAAAAAAATCCCTGGCATTAGAATTGGAGGATCTAGCAGGATGATTTCAGAAAGGCCTGGAGAGACTTACAAACTGATGCTGAGTGAAGTGAGAAGAACCAAGAGAATATTGTACATAACAACAAGATTATGTGATGATCAACTGTGATGGATGTGGCAGCTCTTTTCAAAATGAGATGATTCAGGCCAATTCCTGTAGTCTAGTGATGAATAGAGAGATCTGAATCCAAGAGAGGACTGTGGGTACTGAATGTGAATCACAACATAGTATTTTCAACTTTTTTAAATTGTTGTTTGCTTGCTTGTTTTTTTCTTTCTCAATTTTTTCCTTTTTGACCTGATTTTTCTTGTGCTGCATGATTAATGTGAAAATATGTTTAGAAGAAATGCACATATTTATGTGCAAAAATGTTTGTGGCAGCCCTTTTTGTAGTGGCAAGAGACTGGAAACTGGGTATAGGTCCATCAGTTGGAGAATGGCTGGGTAAATTGTGGTATATGAATGTTACAGAATATTATTGTTTTGTAAGAAATGACCAACAGGATGATTTCAGAGAGGCCTGGAGAGACTTACATGAACTGATGCTGGGTGAAATGACCAGAACCAGAAGATTATACACTGCTATAAAGCAATGATCATTTCTGATGGACATGGCTCTTTTCAACAATGAGATGATTCAGGCTAACTCCAATAGTCTTGTGATGAAGAGAGCCATCTATACCCAGGAAGAGGACTGTGGGAACTGAGGGTGGATCACAACATAGCATTTTCACCTTTTTTGTTGTTTGCTTGCATTTTGTTTTCTTTCTCATTTTTTATTTAATTTTTCTTGTGCAGCAAGATAATTATATAAATATGTATGCCTATATTGAATTTAACATATATTTTTACCATGTTTGACATATATTGGATTACTTGCCATCTAGGGGAAGGGATGGGAAGGAGGGGAAATTGGAAAACAAGGTTTTGCAAGGGTGAATGTTGAAAACTATCTTGGCATGTATTTTGAAAAACAAAAAACTATTATTATAAAAAAGGAAAAAAAATTTGGAAAAAAAGTTTTACAAAGGTGAATGTTGAAAATTATTGATATACAGTATATTTGGAAACAATAAAATACTATTAAGAATTTTAAAAAAAGAATCAGAGGACCTGAGTTCAAATTTTGTTCCTTTTTCTTTAATGCTTGAGTTACTTTTGGCAAGTCCTTTCATATCTCAGGGCCTCTAAAAGTCTCCTAGAAACTAGGGTCCACCTGGGATCTATTATCTGCCTTGCCCTCCCTTCCATTTGAAAGCCACCTTGGGAACCTGATCTTGGAAAGATCCAAAAATAAACATGAACTGACCAGGTCCTAGATTATGCTTCAAATCCTATCCAACAAGCTCCACTCCATTCTGTGAGGCATTTCACCGTCAAGCCCCTCTCCCTCACTTTCTGCCTCTTATTTTCTAAGTCCCCAGACTTTTAACTTCCCAACCCACCAATCACCTTTTTGTATTGTTTGCCCTGCCCCTTGGGGGCAGGAACTGTTTCCTTAATTTTAATGCTTCCTCTCAGTTGATTGTTTCCTATTTATCCTGTATATAACTACTTGGTCCAGAGGAGTTATTTAATACATGGTTTTTAAAAAGTGTTGTTTTTTTTTCATGCATTCATCTATAAAATGAAGGGATTAGATTAAATAGCCATTAATGTCATTTACATGGAGAGGTAGGGGTGAAGTGGATAGAGTGCTGAGTCTGGAGTCAGGAACGTCTAAATTAAAATCTGGTTTCAGATACTAACTGTATAACCCTTACTTAATGGCTGTATGATCCGGGGCAAATCTCTTAATCCTGTTTGCCTCAGTTTCCTCATCTGTAAAATGAGTTGGAGAAGGATATGACAAACATTTCTAGTGTATCTGCCAAGAACATCCCAAAAAGGATCACAAACAGATGTGACTGAAATGACTGAATAACATAAAATGTCCTTTACAGATTGAGTTTGGATAAAAGGTTGTCTGATCCTCCCTTTCTTACAGGGAAAGGAATAAGTATTTATATAGCACTGACAATGTTTGTAGCATGTGCTAAGCTCTTTACAAATACTTTCTCATTAATCCTCACAACAACCCTGAGAAGTAGGTGCTATGATTATTCTCATTTTACAGATGAATAAACTGAGGCAGAGGCTAAGTGACTTGCCCACTGTCAAACAGTTAGTAAGTATTTGAGGCAGAATTTGAATTCAGATCTTCCTGATGACTCTAGGCCCAGCAGAATGATCATAAATTTTTCTTAATTTTTTTTCACTTGCAACACCTGAGAAATTTTTATATGACCCGGGGTATAGAGAGATACAAAATAAAATATAAAATATAGAAAATAAAAATAGGACCAATCAAACATTTGCCAACAATAAATCATAATTTTGTGACCTCCACATTCAATTATCCAAATGGGGTCACCTGTTATTTGGGTTATCAGCAGAGAAAAGCTTAGCCATTGGTCTCAGGAGAAATGGAATATCTGTAGCACTTTCTTGAAATAGGAATATGTGAAATAAGATGCTTGTTTGCCAGAGTTGACTCAAGATGTGCTCCCTCATCTGGGCCCAGGAAGGAAGCTTCTTAGCCTCAGGAGAAATTTGACAGAATCTTAGAATTCCTGAATTGGAAGTTTGTAGCTCTTGGAGGTCAGGAACTGTCCTTTATCTTTCCTTATATCCCTAGTGCTCACTGTGCTGGCACACAGTAAATACTTATTGCCTGGCCAACTGGAAGGAATCTCAAAGGCGTCTAGCCCAACCCCTACCTAAATGAGAATTTCCACTTTGGCATTTTGCTTTTTAAGGAAGTTTTTTGTTTTTTTGTTTTAACCTGAATGTGTTATAGATATGTCTCTAAAGTTAGGGCCCTCTTAATTCAGGTTCTTTGTTGGGATATGAGGCACTCTGAGACCCACTTAACAAAACAATAGAAGAGATTTACTTTGTCCTAACAAGGCAAGGACATGCAACAAAAACACAGTAGTATCTAGCTTTTCTGGATGAGACTTCCACCTCCTTTCCACCTGGAGGAGCATCTAGTTAGCCAGTCACCAGGATATGGTACAGTCTCGGCATCCAATAAATCTGACTACATTTGTCTGGGACCTTTTATTCCCCCAGACAAGAAAACTGCATCGGAGAAGCTGGGACCAAATCAGGTAGTTTGGGGAGGAAGTTGTCTCCGTGAAGCTTCATCAGGAAACCACTAGTCCTATCTCAGAGCCAAAATCTCTCTCTTGGCAACTTCAATCCATAGCTCCTGGTTCTGTCTCCTGGAACTGAGCAGCAAGAACAAATCTAATCCCCTTTTCACACAGCAGCACTGCAAATATTTGAAAGCATTAATCTGTCCACTTTAGGTCTATTCTTCTGGCTACACATTCCTACTTGCTTCAAATGATCTTTACCCATCTGTATCTGGCTCATTTTTTTTTTTTTTTTTTTTTTTAATGAGCTTTTACCAGTGCTACTGGCCAAGATTATCTTTATATATAAAGTAGGCAGTCATGTCTCTGGTATGCATTGAGGAATGATGGAAAAGTTATTCAGTACTCTCTCTCCTCATATATGTCTCTACAGTTTGTCTCTAATGCCTAAAATCTCTCCATTAGCGATTCATTCCTTAGGATGAGTATTTTGCCTCTTCTGGATGAGACTATTGAAATATAAATTTCCATGATCCATTAAAGTCTTCTTGAACCTTGACAACAGTCCGTAGGCAATAAGAAATCCTAGGTACTTGGTGGTAGAAAGGCATTACTGAGAGAGAAAGTAGAGGCTTTGGAAAGTGGGAGAAAGCTACCAAAGTTCATCCCTCCCAATTTCACTGAGGGACCCATAGTTGCCCTCCCAAGCCTCAGCCGTGGTGTCACTCCCAGCATCCATTGCCTTTGCTGCTACATGCGTGCTACTGAACAAAGCTAAAGTCACTAAAATATGTTATCCAGGTTCATGTTTATGCTACATAAACTTAACTGGGCTTTCACTGCTGCTAGACAATCCTTTTTTGTTCTTTAACCTCTCTAATTAACTCACCATCTCAGTCACCACGCAGTTTTTCCAAACCTTTTTTCATATCCTCCCAAACCTTCCATGACTATTCCTGCCCTCATCATTTTAACTGAGAACCTTGACTCATATTTAACTAAAAAAACTGAAGCCATTTGTAGAGTTCTCTCTTTTCCCTTCCTCATCTCACCTTACTCAGATGACTCCTGCCACTATTTCCTTCTTGACCCTGTCTCACACAAAGAGGCGGTTCTTCTTGCCAAGGCTCTCTGTGCATAAGTGATCACATTCTATTCTGTCTTCTCTAGCAGCATGCTCTCTCTAATATCTTCACTCTTTCACTTATCTTTAATCTCTCCTTGATTGCTGAACGCTTGCCTACTGCCAACAAACGTGTCCATAGCTCACCAAAACTCAAAAAGCTTTTTCATGATTCATCCATCCTCAATAAGTCTCCTTCCTTTTTATGGCTAAACTTCTTGAGAAGGCCATCTACACTAGGTGCTTCCACTTCCTTTTCTCTCACTCTTTTTCTAACTCTCAACAGTCTGACTCTGATTTCATCCTTCAACCAAAACTGTTATCTCCAAAGTTACTAATGATCTCTTAATTGCCATATCTAATGGTCTCTTCTTAATCCCCATTCTCCTTGACTTCTCTGAAGCTTTTGACATTGTTGGTCACTCTTTTTTCTTTGACACTCTCTTTTTTCCTACGTGTCCTGGTTCTCTTCCCTATCTGGATGGTCTTTCTCATTATCCTTTGTTGGATCTTTATTAGTCATAACTACTAACTACCTGTTATCCTGTAAGTCTCTGTCCTGGATCCTCTTCTCTTTTTTCTCTAGACTATTTCATTTGGTGATCTCACCAACTCCTAGGATTTCAGTAATCATCACTGCCTGATAATTTTCACATCTACTTATCCAACCCCATCTTTCTCTTGACCTCCTAATTTGTATCTTTAACTGACACCTTCAACTGGATATGCCATAGACATTTTAAATTCAACATACACTAATTTATATTTTAATATATTTAACATCTACTGGTCATCCTGCCATCTAGGGGAGGGGGTGGGGAGGTAAGAGGTGAAAAATTGGAACAAGAGGTTTGGCAATTGTTAATGCTGTAAAGTTACCCATGCATATATCCTGTAAATAAAAGGCTATTAAAAAAAAATAAAAAATAAAAAAATAAATTCAACATACATATCCAAAACTAAACATTGTCTTTCTGCCCAAATCTTTCCCTTTTCTGCTCTCCCACTCCCCTAAGTGCCATCCTCAATTCCTCACTCACTCTCAACTTCCATTTGCAGTCTATAACCTTTTGTAATCCCCTTCTTTTCTCCAACATTGCTACCACTTTGGTACAGATCCTCATCACCTGACTTCTGGACTATTGCATTATCTAATTGTCTCCCTGCTCCATTCCATCCTCAAATTGATCTTTCTCAAGTAGAAATTTGACTATATCTCCCCTATCCCTCTTCTCCTCACCATATACACTTAATAAACTCCAGTGACTCTCTGTCATCTTTAAGAAGATTGGAATATTAGGAGGGAGCTGGGGTGTGAAGGCTTTAAATGTCAAATATAAAATCTTCTATGTGGTATTTAAAGCCTTCACAACCCAGCTCCCTCCTAATATTCCAATCTTTTTATACCTTTTATTGTCCCTCACATACTTTGTGATCTAGTGACACTGACCTCCTGCCTGATATATCCTACAAAATCTATCTTCAGATTTGTCATTTTTACTGGTTCTTCTCTATGCCTGAAAGTCTCCTTCCTCATCTCTTTTTTCTCCATTTTCTTGGCTTCCTTCAGGTCTCAGCAAAGACTCCATCTTCTATGAGAAGCCTTTCCTTATCCCACTTAATAGTTGTGACTTCCCTCTATTAATTAGCTCCTGTCCCTAACTTGTTTATACATGGTGGTTTCCATGTCTCTCCCATTAGACTGTGAAACTTCATGAAAATAGGGACTGTTTTTTGCTTCTCTTTGTATCTCTAACAATTAGCATAGGACCTGGCACAGAGGAGGTGCTTAATACATGCTTATTAACTGGCTAACTTGATAGTTCTCACAAAACATGGGATGAGGAGAGAAGGGATAGATTTCTAGAATCTTGGACCCACTCTGAATCCTGATGGAACCCAGGCTTGGTCCTGAAATGGTCAAAGCTGGTCTGGGTCATGAGCCCTGGGCCTTTAACCCTGCCTTTGTTTCCTTCTGCCTGTGTGACTTTGGCCATGGCTCTTTACCGGGAAGAGTCTCAGTTTCCTCATTTAAAAAAAAAAAATATTTAACTATATCCTCAAAGGCTTATGAAATGGAGGACCCAGGGTCAGGCCTTCTGTGTTGCCCACTCTGACTTTTTATTTTTTCCCATCACCTCCACAGGGCCTCAGTCATTCTCTTAAAAACCAGGCCCCTGGCTTATCTGGAAGCATCTTCTGTTTTCCCCCATGCTGCCCACCCCCCTCCTTTGGTGGAGGGCACAAATTAGCTGGAATTCAGAGGTTGGGCTGCACTGGTGGGCAGACTGCTTTCTTACCACACAGCTATCCATATACTTTCATGCCTCGCAGTTTCACACACGCAGTTCAGTTTCCCCGAAATCAACTTAGAATTTCAAAAAAAAAAAAGAAAAGAAAAGCCCTTACAGACACCCAACAGGAGAAAAAAAAAAACTCAAACCACAGTTTCATTCTTTCAGAAAAGGGAGGGGGAAGGTAGAGGTGGAGGTGGGGGAGAGAGAAGCTGGGTTAGAAACCCAAGTTCAGGAAACGGAGCCAACTTTGATGGTAAACTCAGCCACTGAGAAGGAGCACAGAGCTTCTAAAGTCAACCTATCTGTCCTCCTTGGACAAGTGATTTAATGTAAAAGAAAAAAATCCCCCATTGCTTCCTTTCACACTCCGGTGTGAATCCGGCTCTGAGAAGTATTCAAATAAGCCTGGAAGAGAGATCTTGAAAGCTATGTTCTGGTTCCTGACAATCTCCCTCCCTTCCTTCTTATTCTCTTTACCTCATCTATCAATGCTGGATTCTGTTCCAGGATTTGCAATTAATTTAGTGACCGACACTGGGCAAGATAAATGTTCTCATTTCTTTTTCTCAGTTTCTTTTTCGGTAGAATGAAGTGGTAGAATTTTATGATCTCTCAAGTCAACCAAATATATGAAGCTGTGTGATTGTACATTGCAATCCTGATTGAGGAAATCTCCCTCTCTCTAAGCAGCATCCCTCCTCAAGGGTTTGTGTTTATTTAGAAATTAAGAACACTTTAACATACTATTTGGGTTGTAACTTTAGAGCTAGAAATGACTTTAGAGACCATCTAGTTCAACCTTTTTTTTTTTTTTTTTTTTTTTTTTTTTAAATAGATAAGTAAAATGATGGTGATATGGGTTAAATGGTTTACTCACAGTCACCCAGTGACTAAGAAGAACTAGGATTTGAACTCAAGTTTACTGCCAATCTAATGTTCTATTGGTTGGAGGCTGATTGGAGGCATTCAATTAATCCAACCTTCTAGTCATCCATTTGTGTGTATTTTTTGAGGACCTATCATTTATCCAACACCGAATTAGTCATTCGAACAGGAGTAATTTAAAGCACAGAATTCAGTCAAGAAAACTTGGATTTAAATCCTGACTTTGTAGGCAATTTACTAGGTTTTCAGGTTCCTCATCTAGTTAAGATCCCTTTCAAATCTAATATCCTGTGATTTAAAAAAAAATTTTTATAATGCAGGCAGTTTAGCATAGTGCATGCAGAGCTATTATCATTCATTTGACACATGGGCTTTGTGACTTTTGCAAGCCACACTGGGTATTCTGGGCTATGAGTTAGATGCATTTGTTGAAGGAGTTAGTAACCATCCATGAAACCATGAGTTCAGTCTCCATCCCTGGCTAGGGCAGAATTGTCAACCATCAGCCAGCTAGTTCATGGGCCACATTCCTGAGTATGACCCAAACCAGATCAAAATGTAATTGGGAAATATTTAACAAAATCAATAAAGACACCGCAAAACATCGATAATATTTCATTTTCCAATTTAAGCCAATATTCGGTCCACAGAGATCTTAAGGTCTGGTTTAGTGACCCACATTTCTAATAGAGTTTGACATCATTGCCACACAGAATAGGAAGTAGTTACTGGACGTGGTCAAGAGACTTTATCATTTGACTCAACTTCACTCACACCACCACAAACATCATTCCAGAACATAAGGACCATTAAATAACGGCAATCCCAGTATGGCCAGCCCACTAGGTTTGCCCATGTGCCATGCCCCCTACCTACCATCCCACCTGAGCAATCCCCCTCTTCCCCGGACTCCTCCTGCTAAGTGGGGGTAGGGGGAGAGGTCTCTGTGGCTGACTGGCCTGTGGGGATGGAACTCATTAGAACTGTGGGTGTTTCCCTCCTAGGCCCAGCTTTAGAACTGACAACAATGAGTCACTTGCTGCCTCCCCGGGGGCAGAGGGTGTGAGTGGCCCTGGCTGTCCAAGGTTTGCAAACCAGCTGACAGATATAATTGCACCCTAGATCTGAAGCTGCATCACCTACAGCCCGGTGGTGGTTAGAGCCGCCCAGCCCACGCTCTGGTGCAGAGGCATCTGATGCTCTGGGAGCCTCTGGACCTCTGACAGGTCAAAACCAGGAGGGGAGAGGGAAGGCAGACAAAACGAGCTCAGTCAGCCCAGCTCCAGCTTCCCTTCTTTTCCCCAGTCTCCTTTTCCCCCACTTCATCTCCAGAGAATAATCTCCTCCTCTCCCCACTCTCTCACCTCAATCTGTTTCTTTTTAGTACACCAATTCATTGAGAATAGAGATATTTGCATCCCTAGTGCCTGGGGCAATAGGGGTCTAATAAATAAAAAAAAGGAACACCTACTGTATGGCCTATAAAATGGGAATGATAATAGCTAGTGTGCCTCTCCCTCCACAGGGTCATAAAGATAAACTTATCTGTGGATGGCACTTTGAAAATGATCTGCAAAATGCTTTTATTTTAACTTTGCTGTATGTTTCCAATACAATATTTTCTCTAGCAAGTGATGGGTGCTTTAATGAAACAATGCTTGTTGAATAGAACTGATGATTTTCCCTGGTCTTTCACCCCAAACCTGGAAAACTGATTCCCTTTAAGTGTCAAGCTTTCCTCATCCTCTCAATCCCCCTCGTGTCCTCTGGTTCTCTTTTCTCACTCACAAAATATTTCCCAAGAAATCAGTTCTTAAAAGTAAATATAGACTTCCCATATTTAAATCATATCATAACCAAAGGTCAAGCATTGTGCTAAGTGCTGGGTATACAAAGAGAGGCAAAAGATAACCTTGTACTCAAGGAGCTTACAGTTGTTTTTTTAATTAAAGCTTTTTATTTTCTATATATATATATATATATATATATATATACACATAAATAATTTTCAACTTTCATCTCTACAAACCCTGTGTTCTAATTTTTTTCCTTCTCCCCCACTCCCTCCTCCAAACAGCAAGTGATCCAAGGGACTGATGGATCTAATAATGCCAGGTTCTGAGGCTGAATCCAAGGGGAGGAGGGGGAAGTGTGTTGTGGTCCTCTTGCATAAAGACTGGGCAATGGTGCAAACTCCTAGGAGAATCACAGGCCTGAACTTTGGAGAGAGATCTAATCTGAGCCCTGGAAGCAGCCACTGTGGCCTGGGGATTCCAGGGAAGTAAATGAGAACAATAGTCAGAGATGGTGAATTTTGAAAAGAAATTGGTTCAGGATCATAGAGAAGCTATCTAGGGTTTTGAAGCTGGTGAATGAGACAAATGGAGGCTGCTCACTTACTATCTGTCTCAAATCCTTGTTTATTGCCAGACTGGTAAATCTTCTGAACTTCTTACCTCTTCTAGCCTTTATCTAGGCTTTAGAATTTCCTAACTGCACCTGAATCCCATTTCAGACATTAACTTCCATTTTTTGCATTTTTTCAGGATCACATCTCAGGGACCTCAAAGACAAATAGATAATTCAGTAATCAAAATCTCAGCTATTTTATTACTGCTTTAGCCCCTTTTTTGAAGATAAGTTGAGATGGGGCAATGGGATGGTTAACCCCATTAGCTCCACTTTGCCTGGGATTGGGGATCCTGTAATTTATTTAATCAATCTTCTCTGCTTGGTTGCCTGTGCCCTTCTTCTGCTCTAAAACATGTTGGCTGGGACCAGAGAGACCTTTGAATTGAAAACCATAGTTCCAGCAGAGGGGCAAAGGAAGAAATTCAGGACTTACTAAATTCTACAATTGTTGTTTGTCAATTAATCTCATTGATCATAGTTAAAAATTAGGAGGCTAGAGATGCTCCTTTGCATCTATCCTTCCTCTCTACCACAATATTGCCCTAGGGGTTTACCTGCTATGTTCAAGCCCCTATCACTTCCTCAATTACCATATCCTTTCCCCTCCCAGTCTTCTCCTCCCACCCCCTGACCTTTGAAAATAGCATCTCTTTCTTCTTCAGGTTCTCTCCTTTTTTTTCCTTCTGAATTAAAACTTGGCTTTTTCCCTTGAGAGCTATCAATGACTGACAAACTTTCTAAGCTGTTTGCTTTCTTGCCTCTTCCTAAATCCTCCATTTCACAACACCTAGGAAGGAAGTGGCAATATTTCATCTCTCCATGGCCCACACTTTATGACATACCTAAGCCTCCTTTGAAGTTCATGACATTTGATTTTGTCATCCTTGGATCTTAACACTTCTCGATTTCCAAAATACAATGCAATCTCAATGATTTTCAGCCTAAATAATTCACAATTTTCCTCCTCTTTGCTTGCCAGTTATCTTCTGAGACATTTCAATAACACTGATGACCTTTGATGATAATGCTTCCAGTTTCTTGAATCTCAAAACTCCCCCGGCTCCATTTTCATTGTACGTCAGCTACTCAAGGTTGGTCTGTTTTATCTAATTGCTATTGCATCATTCTTTCTGTACTTCCAAGATTTTGGACCATTAAGTAATTTTTCAATCTGACTTCCTAATTTTTCACTTTGTCTTTTATTTAGTTCTTACCCTCCCATCTCTTTCCTGGACTTTTTTCTCCTTTTCTGTTCTCCTTTTACTTTTTTTTAAATCAAACTCTGCTTTGGATTATAGTTATTTGTATAATTGTCTAATTGCCTTTCCCATTCAGTTAAGATCAGAGTAAGTAGTTTTATTTTCATAAAACACAAACCCCTTGTCACTGTTGTGACTGTGATTTGGGAAGAGGTTTGATACTTTCTGATGGAGCTTCATGAAGTAAAAGGGAGGAGGAAAGGATGATTTTTTGTGATTTGAGGATGTCTAAAAAGCATGAAAGATACATATGCATTAATGGTAAGGCAAAAAAAAAAAACACGTATCGTAAAAACATATATAAAATAAGGATCATAAAAGCTGTTCACAAGCTCTCTAAGAGGCAAGTTGATCACTAAATCTGTCTAATTTTAAAGGATGGCATGTATCTTTGTTTTCCTTTCTCTTCTTTTCTTCTTTTTTTTTCTCTTTTCTTTTCCTCCTCCCTTCTGTTCCCCTATCTCCTCCTCTCTTCTTCCTTGTTCCCCCTCTCCCCTTCCTCTGCACAGGGACATCCATCATCTTCCAGATAGAACTACTCATTTTAGTCATTCACAATCATTCTTATCACTTTTCTTCCTCCTCCTCTCCAAGATAGAAAGCTCACACCTTACTTTGTTATCCCCAAAGTGTATTTTTTAGGTCCTTGATAAATCATAATTGTATTTATTCAAGAAATATCAAAAAGATGCCTACAATTATATATTTCCAGACAAAACTTAATCCAGTTCCTTGATTCTAGTTTGAATTAAGACTAATTTTCATCCTTTTCAACTGGAGCTAGAAACAGCTGTTTTTAAAGGTTAATCTACAAAATATGTGTACTAGATTGTAATGACATTTGCTAAAGAAAAGACTGAATTGAAGAGTATGTAGCAAAGGTCAGGGACTCCAGGTGACGATCTTAGAATCTCTTCTCCCTGATTTCTCCTGGTTTTTTTTTTTTGTTTTTTTGTTTTTTTAATCTTTGATTGGCAGTGACTGCCAATCAAAAGATGCTCAGGAACCAAGGTTGAGTGACAGGCAATTGAATACAGTCAGTCACAATCATTGTTCTAGAAAAGGCAGCTTACAATACTTGCAGGGTCAACCAAGTCACTCTCTCCCAGAAAGGCAGATTCTATAAACCTTAAAAACCAACGATTGACACCCTCCTCCTTCCCCAAGTCTTTTTAAACTGAGCCACTTCAAGAGCAACTTGTAGTGTGGATAATCTATCCTTTCACACTGTGGTAGAGATGGCAGTTTGAGAGATGCTTCCTCTAGGCAGGGAGACTGTGGTGCCAATCAAATTTGAAGGTCAGAAAAAGGAAGAAGTTCCTTATTCGTAATATATTTATACTTTGACCAGTCATGGTGTCAGCTCTTGAATACTTAGGCTCGTAATTTAAACTCCTACTCTGTCATTAGGGCTTGACACTTTCATTAGTTCCTATTAAATTGAAGTAACAGTTCCATCTTCTTGCAAACAATTGCCTATCTAGGGGAATTTAAACTTGGCCTTGATAGGTTATAAATTGTGGTTAATAAGATTAGAAATGTTAACAGAAAAGTCTTTAGGGCTTGATTTCTTTTTTTGCCCTTGCTAGTCTCTTTTTCTTCTTTCCTTTCATCCTTAGGAGTTTCTCTGTAATTACTTTTTCTTCTTTTTATTCTTCCTGCCAATAGTGGACCACCACCAGGCTGTTAATTCTTCTAAGCATCTTAGAATTCCAAAAGTCATACCTGGAGCTGTTCCATTATGATTTTCTCAAAAGGTTTTGTTTTGTTTGTTTGTTTTTTTAAATAAGATTAACTATATATTTGATTACCCAATTCAACATATACAGGTTTCCAAAATCACTTTACAGGAGAAGCTGAACTCAACTCTCTTATGTTCTGTATGTATGTGTGTGTTTGTATCTATATGTGTAAGATGTATATTAATTTTTGTATCTATATGTGTGTGATGTATATCATTTTATTTATGTCTATATCTACCTATCTATTTATCCCACAAACACATATCCTACCCAACAGGATTCTAATTCTTAAAATTTTATACAATTATAATTATGTTATATTCCTCGTGAGTCTATTATAACTAAACTCCCCCATGAGTCTAATATATATTACATACATATAAATTTTCTATTTTCCCTCATATTGGGGGAATGTTCTTGGATCCTAAATGAAATTAAATGAAAACCATACCTTAAATGTACCAGAGGGAAGGGGGAAATTTGGTGAAATTTTTCATTTAATTTCCTTCTTCCAAAATATGCATGGTGTTTCAAAAAGTTCAAAAGCTTGAACTGACAATAATTTAAAAAAATATTTCTGCCTAACATTTAAAATATTGACCATTTCACAATAGGGACATAATATGATTTAGGAAGTTTACTCTTAAAAAGTTTTAAGTCAAATATGGAAATGTTTCACATGATTAAACATGTATAACCTATCCTGAGGGAGATTATATTTGTAAACATTATTAATTATAAAATGTCATAAGATATTATAAATTACATTATAATGTAACATTAATTTCCAAAATATGCCATCACAAAATATTTTATAAGTATTATAAAATTACAAGTACAAATTATTGATTATTGTATCCTAATTATCTAATTTAAATATTATTTTATAAGTAAATATTATATATATATGCATTATATTATAATTATTATAAATATATTTTTAAAATTAGAGACACTGAATCACATAGAAGACTCTCTTTACATAATGATACTTAGAAAAAACCACACATTAACATTATCCTATGTTTTATTTTTATTTTATTACCCCCATTTACATTTTAATCTGGTTCAGGTCACATTCAGGTAGTATATAATTTGTGTTTAATATAAAACCTGTGGAAGGCACTATTAACATTACCTATGTTCTATTTTTCTTTTATTACCTAATTTATATTTTAATCTGGGGTTCAGATCACATTCAGATTGTATAATTTGTGTCTAATATAAAACATGTAAATAGGATATGAAATAAATCTGGAAAGAAAAAAATACATCAAAAACTGTTTCTTGATGGATAATGGGTATTTAAGGATTAGATTTGCTACCAATTTTTTAATACCTGTCAAATTCAAATTTTTGCTTTTCTATTTCTGGCCCCTCCTTTTGAAAGGGGAGAAAATTCCCCAAAAGATCCCAAATAACGAACCCCCAAACAACAAAATGGTGATTTTATTAGTTTCACAACAGATGACCTTTATTATCTTGGGGAATGATGTGAAATGCCAGAGTCATGGGAGGCACTAGCCTTCCATTTTCCATTTTCTTTTTAAGATGTTGTGTAGAAATCACCATTGACATGTGTTCCTGTAAAAGTTTTTCTTCCTTCCTAGCTTTCAAGTTGTTCTTCTCCTTCTCATCAGTGTTAAAGCCATGGCACAGGAACTGCCCCCCAGGGGTAAGGGGGTGGGGAGATATCATTTTCGTCTCCTCCCTGACCAGAGACAGAAAAACAAGGTCATAATGGAATATGGGAAGAAGGGGAGAGGGAGGAACAGGTTATTAGAATAAGAATATTCCTTATTCCAAAAGGAGGGAATGAGGTGGACTCCCAAAGCAGATCCAAACATAATCTCTATGCTCCCATCTCTTGCTTGGCTAACTATAAATCATTTAAGATTGGGATAGGCTAAATTTATTGAAAAATTCACCTAAGAATCCTCAAAAGGCATAAGACAGACAGATGAGAATGGTTGGAAAGGAGAGGGGAGAGGAGGGACAAGGATAGGGACAGGGAAGGAGGGTGGAAGGAGAGAGGGAAAGAGGAGAGAGGAATGGAAGGAAGGAAGGAAGAAGAAGGAAGGAAGGAAGGAAGAAGAAGGAAGGAAAGAAGGAAGAGAAGGAGGGAGAAAGGGAGAAAGAGGGGGAAGGAGGAAGGGAGAGAAGGGAAGGAAGGGAGGGAGAGAGGGAAGAAGAGAGGGAGAAAAGGGAAGGAAGAGAGGGGGAGAAGGGAGGGGAGAGGGAGAGAAAGGAGGGGGGAGGGAGAGAGGGAGGAAAAGAAGGGAAGGGAGGGAGGGAGGGAGGAAAAGGGAAGGGAGGGAGGGAGGGAGAGAGGGAAAGAGAAGAGAAAGAGGGAGGGAGGAAAGAGAAAGGAAGAGAAGGGGGAAGGGAGGGAGAGAAGGGAAAATAAGAGGAGGAGGGAGGGGGAGAGGGGGGAAGGGAAGGGAAGGGAAGAAAGGGAAGGGAAGGGAAGAGAAAGGAAGAGAAGGGAGAGAGGGGGAAGGGAAGGAGGGAGAGAAGGAAGGAAGGGGAGGGAGAGAGAGGGAAGGAAGAGAAAGTAAGAGAAAGGAAGAGGAGGAAAGAGGGAAGGGAAGGGAGAGGAGGAGCTAAGCCCCTTCAAGTACCTGCTCGTTTCTTCCTTCCATACGTTGGCCGGCTGCCTTTCTTGGCCTTCCTTTTGGTTAACCCTGTTGCCTTCCTTCTTTTAGGGCAACTGTTGGAATCATGGGAATTAAAGTGGGAGTGAGTGTGGGGGTGGGCTCGGGATGAGGAGTGATGGAAGTGTGCTGTCCTGGTTTGGTGCCTGGGTGGGCTAGGGCTTGGACTGGCGCTTTGACTGTGGCTCCTGCTGCGGCTCCGGCTGGGACTCTGGCTCCAGCTCCGGCTCGGGCTGCTGCGGCTGCGGCTCTGACTTGGACTCTCTTCTCTAGAGGACTTGTTTCGGTTCTGGGCCCGAGCAGCAAGGAGCGCCTGCATCTTTGGTGCCCACGAACACGCGTGGAGGTCAAAGGCCGCCTACTCCTCTTCCGTCTGGTCTGGCTTTACAGAGTGAGGTGCACAGACCCTGAGCTATATACTTGGGGGCCATTATTAGTCAAGACAGAGGCCTGGATTGTGATGTCAGTGGGAAGGTGGAGGGGGGTGAACCAGGCAGCTGGAGAAATGGGGGAGAGCAAGGAGAGGCTGCGGGAGCAGAGGGGAGGGAAAGAGGACACAGAGGGAGGGAAATAATGAGCATTGTTACGTATCCCCCCATCGTTGGGGGGGGGAGGGGCTGCTTTCCCCCAGGGTTGTGATTTCTAAACAAGTAAAGGACTAGGGTGTAGAGGGCTCCTTTTTATAGGCGCTGAGCTCAATGCAGCAGAAAGTATTAAGGGCTTGCTTTTAATGAGTCAACTTTCCCTATCAGTGTTCTGCATTCTGGGCCTGCCATCCCTATCTCTGGTATAAGAGAAACAGAAACATATGCATGTTACATATATTTTATTTGGGTATAGCATAACTTAGATCTCCTTTTCCTCTTCATCATGAGGAAGACCAGGCCCTTCTGCCAATGTTCTCCCTCCCCTTCTGCCAATGTTCTCCCTCCCTCCCTCCCTCTTTCCCTGCCTCCCTCCCTCCTTCCCTCCCTCCAGCCTTCAATAATATTCCAAGTTTGACAGGACAAAAGGAAGAATTATTCTCTCCCTTCCTCACCATGGGAGGATAGACTAACCAATGTCTTCTGGAGAAATGTAGCTGGCTATATACAGAGGGTTAGGCAAGTTTGAAGGCAGTCATTCACCAATGAGGACAATGTAGCCCCAAAGAAAGCTCTCAAACTGAGTAAATTAATGAAGACTTTGGAATCATAGCTGCCTCAATTTATTTTGTATAAAAGTGCTCCTTAAAGAAAAAATTATCTAAATAGATTGAGAAATGATTAGGTCATGTCAATAAAAAATGACAAAAAATGACCAAAAAAAAGAAAATATGGAGAGCTATCAGGCCACTGGGCCTGCTGCTGCCTCTGAAGTTCTTGCCACCTCTAACCCCTTTCTCTGCCTCACTGAAATCCTGACCTACCTAAATGATCTCTGAGCCTTGTCATTTGTTTTGCACCCCTAGAACATCTGGGCCTTCCCATCTGATTTTGTGGTAGAGTGTGACCTCTCAGACTGTCTTCTCAGCTTTCTGATCTATAGCCAACCTCACTTTAACCTCTTTCTTGAGAGTCTTAATTTCTTATCAAATAAGTACTAGATCATTTTTTACTCTAAGCTCTCTGGACCTCCTAGTCCCCTGTGCCTCAGTTTCCCCATCATTAAAATAGAATGATCTTTGTTCTCTCTTCTCTAAGAGACAATTTTATGCAAATCCTTTTGTTAGACAAAAATATGAGCATGAGTAATTCCTATTTGGGTCTGGAAGGTAGAAACAGTAAGTAGGCTTTAAAGAGTGGTAGAGGAGAGTTAAGGGCAGGTAGATGGCACGGAGGGTAGAATGACAGATCTGAAATAATCAGAAAGACCTAAATTCATCCAGCCTCAGAACACTTACCAGTTGTGTGACTCGTCCAAGGCAAGTCACTTAACCCTGTTTGCCTCAATTTTCTTATTTATAAAATGAGGTGGAGAAAGACAGCAAACAACCCCCAGTATCTTTGCCAAGAAAACCCCAAATGGGGTCACAAAGAGTTGGATATGACTACTAACAATAATAAAACAACAAAAGTTTAGCAGGGTCCAACCCTTCTTTCTCCCAGACCCTCCCTCTACATCCCCCTCACTTTTCTCTCTACATTCTCTGACCACCAGGGCATACACCAGGAGCTTGCTTATAAAAAGGAGAATTAGTATTGTCAAAAACTCATTTCTATTCGATTCATTTTTAAAGCAAATTCTTACAACCAGAATAAAAGGGAGGAGACAGGAATCAGGGAAATCTGAGTCAGATAATATCTGAAAAGGAGAAGCATTAAATAATGAATAGATTGAGTTCTTCCTGTGGGGAAAAGGGGAATCTCCTTGAGCAGTTTTTAAAAAGTGGGAGTGATGGGGGTCCTAGTTCTCCATACACATACAATACTTATGTGTATTCTTTCTCTCTCTCTCTCTCTCTCTCTCTCTCTCTCTCTCTCTCTCTCTGGAAGGCCTGACCTCTGCGATCTCATCAGGTATGTCTTAATGTTCTTCTTGACCTGCTCATTTCTGATCCCCAAGTCCCTAAGGACCTCTCTCTAACCAGACCGAGAAGTAGGACCAGAGGGGTGAGAAATGAAATTCCTTGGAGAAGCCTTTTTATTGTTGTGTTTTTTTTTTTTCCAGAATGGGGTTCTTCTTGGTTCTTACATTACAAATCCATTCTTTCTTTCTCTTCAGTGGCTCTGGTGGTCAGTCAGATTATGGCTGAGAAAAATGGGCTGCTGTCTATACTTTTGGGCAGGTCTGTTCTTCCTTTTTGATAGGATAACATTCCTTTGGGGAGGACTCTTCCTCCATCAGAAGAAGCTTTCCTTGGAGTTTTGGAAGCTCTTCTTCCCTCTCTCCCTCTTCCGATGACAAAGAGAAGTTGTCCTCAGTGACACAGGCCAACCACCTTTTCAGGGACTCATATTTCTGGCCCTGCTCCCCTAGCTTGGTACAGCTGGAGCCCATCACTTCCAGCTAAGCCACTTCACTTCAACCTCTTCCAAGGATGACTCTTTCTTGATTTTTCCCTGATGGTGGAGCCAGGAATGGGGAGGTGGGGAGGGGAAGGGAAGCAAATAGGTGTTGAGGGAGGGGCATGAAAGGCCGCATCACAAAGCAAATTGGTCTGCTTGCCCTTTCTCACTAATCCCAGCCCCCTTTCACTTTTAAGGCCAGACTGTGGAATCAATCTGCCCTACTTTCTCATGTCTACCTAGACCAACCTCATCTTCTCAATCCAACAAAAGGAAAAACCCTAAAGGCATGTAACAATAGAAAGGAAATCAATCCATTCAGTCTCATTCTCAACAAACAAACCACCACAAATGATAAAGCCACCAATAAAATCTTACTCTGATGTCTCATCATGGTGTATGGTGCATGAACCCCTCCCTCTGTTTTTTGAAAGAGGATGATTCCAGTCTAAAATGAAAGAGATTGTTCAGGTCAGGAAGCTTTGGAGTTAGGTTTTTGATGTTTTCCATATGATGACTCAGAAGATGATGGCCCCATTAGGTTCAGGGAGCATCATCACCAAACTGGTACCCCTAATGATTACTAACCAAATTGGTACCTCTAATTATTGATCTGGAGCAATTCTGTAAGAGAAAATACACTGAAATAACCCTACATACTCGGGATGGGCTATTAGTGCAGAAGTGCCCACACATACCAAAGAAATGTGAATTCTTTTCAGGCTTGTATTAGGGGACCCACCTTACCTTGCTCTTAGCTAATAATCTTAAAGCTCGAAGGACTGAATTGAAGAATTGGAGGAGATACAAAAATAAAGCGCCATTCTCCACCTCCTTGGATGGAGAGCCCTGGATACAAATGTTTTTGCCGGTATTGTCTCCAACAACATGACTGTAGATTGTTTTCTTTTTCTGGTCCTTTTCTCCCACTTGCACAAGGGGAGGAGAAGGAGTATCTAGCCAAAGCAGAACAAGAAATGACATACCCAGGGAAGGTGGTTGTTGGAGAAAAGAAGGTATTGGCTGGTAAATCAATTACCAAACTCTCCAAACATAAAACAAAATTAAAACAACAAAACAAAAACAATCCCAATATACTTTGTACATTTAATCTGTGTTGTTTGCATTTATATTCTCCATCACTTTTCTTAAGTCTAAGATAATCAACTCTCTTTCCGGGAAAGCCTAGATTTTTAGCTATTTTCTGATTTCCAAGGTATAAAAAATGCTCAAACTGAAAATTTGTGAGAATTTGTCACAAAAAGATGTGATTTTTTTTTTTTATCTCTGACATTTCAAACCCAAATTCTACAATACATTTCAGCTTTTAAGGCTCAATGAAACATTTTGGAAAACTTTGAAACCTCAATATTAAAATATGAATCAATTGAATGCTCAATATTAAAATGTAAATTAATCATAATCATTGATAAGGGAGAGGAAAAACCCAGGAAAAACTTTCCAGTTCATTACACAACTCCCTCATTTTTACAAATAAGGAAATTCAAAAGCCCACCAAAGGTTGGTTGAGTCATATTGACAACTTCACTTCAACAATGGGTGGAACTTGAATCAGGAAAACCTGAATTTAATTAAATCTAGTCTAGATATTTATTGGCTAAATTGACCCTGAAACAAGTCTTAATCTCTGCCTTCCTCAGTTTCCTCATCTGCAAAATGGAGATAAATAGCACTTACCTCCTCCCAGAGTTAGTGTGAGGATCAAATGAAAATATAATTGCTAAGCACTTAAGCACAGTGCCAGACACATAGTGCTATATGAGTATGTTATTAAGTATCAGAGGCAATTTGAACCAAGGTCCTGTGATTCTAGAACCCATGGTACTTCACAGTGCTTTTCATTATATTAAGAACAAAAGGTATTTTTTGGTGTTCTCTTTCTACTATCCCAGGTGCATGATACATTCAGGGAAACAGGGTAGTGTTATGACCAGTTTGAAGACCCTGTTTGTAAAACAGTTTGGGACCCACAAACCTGGACCTGGACATAGAAAAAATAATGCTTTTTCTCTGAAATTCTTTGTGGGATATATGGGAAAGAGGAATCCTGGGAGTTAAAGATAATTGTCTTTAACATAAGATTTTGGAGGGTGAGGTGGGGGTGGGAGGGAGGTTGGTCTGTCTTTAACACACATTGATCCTTGGTTAATATGTTGTTGAAGATCAGAGGTAACTTTTTTTCAACTAAAAATGTCCATTGATTTTCCAGCTCTTCTTTTCAAAGAGACTTGAAAGCTGAACTCTAGAATCTTTAGGATTTGGTGTCATTTCCTTAGCTTGGAGCAGGATTCCAATTAAAATATAAGAAAAAATGTAAAGGCTATTTTTGTCCCTGCAACATCACACCAGATTACCCTTGAAGGGCTTCTAACTACTCTTTTTACCGCCCCCCCCCCCCTTTTAAACTCCTCTCTTCCTAGGAGAAATGTGACCCACCAACTGTCCATCCAAGGTGGCCGTGCACAAGCATGCAAGCTAGGTGACGAGCAAAGTCTTCTTAGGTGCAAGAAAGTGGATCTGACAACGAGTAATTTTCAGGATTTATTGACAGGTGGCAGGCATTTGACTATTTGGATCCATTAGTTTCTCTCAGACCTCAGACACTTGAGTGGGAATCTTGGTTTTTTCTTTTGGCATGTACCGGATCCATCAGCTTCTCTCAGACCTCAGACACTTGAGTGGGAATCTTGGTTTTTTCTTTTGGTGTGTACTGAACAACTTTGAAGGGGATTGAAGATTTTTTTTTTGCTTTTAAACTCCCAGGTAAGAACAGCTCTATTGACGTGGTGAGTTTTCTATCTTCTCCTCCTCCTTCTATTAGAGAGTCTTCTATATCCTCCTAAGCAAAACACACACAGTAGAGCTCAGTAAGGAACTTTGGGCACCCCAAGCCTGGCTTCTAAATTACTTAATTATCTGGGGATTGTATAGATTTTTTGACTGAGTATTGGAAATTAATGGACATACTACCTCTCCTCCCTCTCTTTCTCCCATAGTAATGGACCTTTCTCCCAAAGAAGTGGACCCTTTTCCTCCCAAATTGTTCCCTTCTCCTCCCATTGATCTGGGCCTTTCTCCTCCCATAGAATTGGGTCCTCGAAAGTTGTGGGCTCCCGCTTCTCCTCCAAGGACTGATGGAGTGGTTCTGGCTGGGACTCGGACTCCTGCTAAATCTTTGTCGTGCCATCTCTTGCTTTTTGAATTTCTCTTTTGCTGCTTGCTGTTGTTTTGGGGTTGAGTTGAAACTGCCCACCTGTTGTTCCTGGTGGTAATTTAGTTTTGTCCTAGGGGGATTTTCCCAAGCAGATATATAAAAGGGGTTTGTCCACTGTGACCCGTTAGGGTGGGCCATCTCTTCCTAGCACTGTGACTACACAGTCCTTTCCCAAATGATGAGCTCATATGCTTGCTCACTCAAGGTTTGGGGAGTAGGGTAAGAGAAGAGGTTCCTATAGGAACCTCCAATAGGAAAAAAATGAAATAATTTTAAGACTTCTTTGCCTTAGAATCATAGCATTAGAACACAAGGGGACCTCAGAAGACCATCTACAGCTCAACTTACCCTTTTAAAATATATTTTATTGATGTCTTGATATTTTAAATATCAACTTACATTTTTATATATACATCCATACATATATACACGTATATGTACATACCTACATATACGCATATAGATATATACTTATATATCTATATAGGTTTACCAGTTTGTACAGTGGATAGAGGAGCTGGGCCTGGAATCAGGAGACTTCAAATTTGACCACAGACAGTTTACTACCTGTGTGATCTTGGGGCAAGTTTCTTAACCCTGTTTGCCTCAATTTCCTCAAAGAAATGACAAACCACTCCAATATCTTTGTCAAAAAAATAAATAAATAAAAAACCTCACATGAAGTCACAAAGGAATCAGGACTGAAACTGAGCAACAAAATTAAATATATTATGTATAAATGTAATAAAATATGTTTGTAAGGGTATGTGAATAGCCTTCTTCCTTTTAGAGAGATGGATTCCCTTATAGCAACAAAAAAGATTTAAAAAAAAGAATTGAGCAAAATAAAATAACATCAACCAAGTTGAGATATATAGAGAAGTTCTTAGCCATAACCCCCCAACAAAAAGAAAGGAATGAGAGTGGGAGTGAAGGTAGTTTCTCATCTTTTTTTGGGGGGGGACAAGATAACCATTATAATTTCAGACTATTTTCCTTTCTTAACACTTTCTTTTAATTGCACATGTTTAACCTGTATCAAAATGCTTGCTGTTTTAGGGAGGGGAGAAGGGAGGAGAGGTAGAAAAATTTGGAATATAAGGTTTTGCAAAGGTGAATGTTGAAAACTAAGCTATCTTTGCATGTATTTGGAAAAATAAAAATTAAATACGTGAGACAGAGACAGACAGATAGATAGATACAGAGAGACAGAGACAGAGAACCTGGAAAAAAAAATTTTTTTTAATTTCTTTTGATTTCAACAAAATGAAAAGTCACCAGTAAGTTAAGATGGAGTAGGCAATTTGAGATTTTTTTCTTGGTCCAAAGCTGGGTCACACACCCAGCTATTAGCTCTGGACCAAAAAAAAAAAAAAAAAAAAAAAAAAAATTGTCAAATTATCTTCTTTCTCCTAAGCTCCTTCCCCATCCACACCCAAACTACCTGCCCTCTGCTTGGGGACTGAGGCCCTGAGGGAATAGTGAACCTTTTTCTTCCCAACTCTTTCTGCCCTTCCTTCTTAAAGCACAGTTGAATATCCATAAGTAAGCATCCAAAACTGAGTCTGAGGGAGAAGGTGAAAACAGAAGGATAGCCCCTGCCAACCCAAGTGGCTTGCCACCTCAGCCTAGCAAGCAAGCAGGTACACTTAACACCCTATTGAGGTGGCCAGCCTGCATCCAAGCTAACACTGGCAAACTAAGAACTAACTCCCAAACGAGGAAGACCTGAATTCAGAATCCCACGAGATATACTGTGTGATCCCAAACCAGCTACTTAATCCCAATTCCCCAGGGCAACTTCTCAGACCTATTAACAAGAAAATTAGGTGCCAATGTACAAGGTAGAACAAGTTTTCCTCACTGGTCCAGTAAATAAATTCTAGATCACTGATAAAACATTATCTCTGCTAGGGTTGGCTCATAGATCAGCACTCTCCAAAAGTGCTATTAATCTCTCTTGTGTATCAAGTAATCCCCTCATCAAAAACTTTATATGAGCTTGTGGTTTATCCTTCTAAGAGATGTAATGTAGTTCTCACATTTTCTTGGCTTAGAGTGAATTACAAAGGACAGAATCTGAAATCTTGATTTGATTCATCTCTCAACTAATTTCATGGGCTCATCAAACCACTTGGGATTCCTAAATCATAGATTGAAGGTGACTCTGAAAGGGAAGAGGGCATCTAAACTCAAACTCCCATCGTTTTATAGATGAGAATTAGGGCAGATTAAGTTGCCCAAAGTCACACAAGAATTAAGCTTCACCAGTTTTGTACACAGTCCCCTGAATTTGCCAGAGCAAATATTCACTCTTACCACAGTTCAATTCAATTAAATTCAATCCAATGTATGTGTATTAAGCAAATTATATGTCTGTTTTCCTCCTCAATCCCTGTGTGATTTACAAAGACACAAGGAGTTTACAATCAAGAACGTTGTAGTAGCAAAATAACTGTATGGACATGTATACATATATTGTATTTAACTTATACTTTAACATATTTAACATGTATTGGTCAACCTGCCATCTGGGGGAGGAAGTAGAGGGGGAGGAGGGGAAATATTGGAACAAAAAGTTTTGCAATGGTCAATGCTGAAAAATTACCCATGCATATATCTTGTAAATAAAATAATGCTGTAGTGTAATTAAATACTTGGGGCCTTCTCTCTTACTTCAAGATGATCATGAAAATTATATACAGTCAAATCCCTTCCATATAAGAGACTCCCCCCCACCCCCTGCCCCATTGTGGGTTTTGATATGTTTCTCAAGTCAGCATAAGAAATTAAATGGGAATTTTGGGGGAGTTTTGAGGAAGCTAAAGATGGCATGTGAAAGGGCCTGCAGATGATACAGGAAAAATATATGTATAGCATTGTAATACATCCCAATAATTCAGACTTCTCTGGTACAAAGGGAGGGGGGCCAAAAATCTTCTTATGGATTTTCCAGATCACAGGGATACCATGCCTCTAATTTCCTCCATGTGGAAGGGATTAACTGTATAGTCCTACTGGGTTACTCCCATGGAGCCTTCTCTCTTTAAAGTAGCCAAATTATAATTCTGGAATACATACATACATACACAACACACACACACACACACACATACATATATACAGACAAGTGTATTTTTTGAGACAAGTTAATGAGATATAAGCTAAGGTTCTGTTTTTTCCATGAGGTTATGTTTTTTTTTTTTTTTTCATCTTCCAAGATCAAATTGCTATAAAGAAAAGGAATTCCTGGATCCTTCATTAACCCCCTATTTTTGTTATCCTCTGATACCCCATACCTTTACATTATATAATAAGTGTCAATAAAAATTAGCATTATGTGCTTACTAGTAATTGCCAATCACTGAGGGCAATAGAGACCATTGTCCTCCCTTCCCTGCCTTCAAAAAGCAATTAATGCTTTCAAACAGGACAAAATGTATAGAAAATAAAGTAAAAATTTAGAAAAAGGCATCACTTACTAGGTATATACCAACTTATATGATACCACATATACTTATATGGGTACACCAAATAGCCTTGCATCAATGTCCATTGTAAAAATATGGTTAATGTTTAATATAATCCAAAAGGAGAGACCATGAAAAGATTATAAATCTAAGTACTGGCCATAGTTCCAGCAAATAACAGATTATCTTGATTTGTAGGAAAATAAAATTCAATAAAAACCAGTTGAATTGGTTCTTGCTCTCCTTAGACCTTCATTTGGAACTCAGGCAATGTTTTTGGATTTTGTTTTCCATTGTAAAATATACATATTTAAAGATTAGACCTATAAAACACATTTAAAGCTGTTGTGAGACACTTGACGTGTTGCAAATGTGAAGCATACAATCAAATCTGTTGCTATCCAGTTTCGCACACAGGTTTGATTATTTCAAAATCTGATCAAATAAAATTAGCCTTTTCACATTACTTGGATGGGAGGGGGAATTGGGTGAATTTCTTCCCTTAATTACTCTTTATTGTAAAGACATTCTCCAGACATTCTCCAATTTGGATTTCTAATTAGATGCCTACTTAAATGTAACAGAACAATCTAAGGCATGTTAGCATTATTAACTTGAAACTAAGGTTTAAGGGAGGCAATTTCTAAAATAATCTAGCTTTCCCATTCATCTAGTTTCTATAAGTTATTATTTGTCCTGTATAATAGCCTGCTTATTGTATATATTTATTTGTTTCATGTCTTCATCAGCATCATCTGTAAGCCACTTGAAAGAGATTTTCTTTTACCTTTTTGTATCCCCAGCAATGGTGCCTCTATGTAGTAGGAAAATATTGATTTCAAGAGAGGTTTGGGCAACTGGGAATTAAAGGAAACTGTCTTTTGTGTTTCTGTACTTCCAATCTTTTCCTTCCTCTCCTTCCTTGAGGTCATCTCTTCCAAGTTATTTCTGAATCTTCCTCTTTTGCATATCTTTTTTCTTTCTCCTTTCCTCCCTTCTCTAATCTCCCTTCTTTCCCCATATCTCTTTCTCTCCCCGCCCCCTTCTTTCTCCCTCCCATCCTTTTCCATATACCCTTCTTTCCTCTTTCCTCTCCCCCTTTTCCCCTCTTCTCTCCCTTCTTTTCCCCTCTTCTCTCCCCTTCTCTTTCTCCCTTCTCACCAACTTCTCTTTTTCCCCTCTCCTTCCCCCTTTTTCCCCTCCCTCCCCCTTCTCTCCCCTCTCCCTCCTTCCCTTCTCTTTCCCCCTTCTCTCCCCACTTCTCTTCCCCCCTTCTTTCCCCTTTTCTCTTCCTTTCCCCTCTTCTCCTTTTCTCTCTTCTTCCCACTCTCCTCTCCTTCCCCCCTCCCCTCTCCTTTTCCCTGTTCTCTTCCTCTTCTCTCCTTCCCTCCTTTTCCCTCTTCTCTCCCCCCTCTTCTCTTCCCCTCTTCTTTCCCACCTCCCCTCATTTTCCCTCTTTCCTCACCTCTCTCCCCCCTCTTCCCCTCTCCTCTTTCCTCTCCCCTCTTTTTCCTCTTCTCTCCCCCTTCTCTCCTTTCCCTTCTCTTTTTCCCTTTCCTCTCCCCACTCTACTTACCTCCCTCATCTCTCCCCCTTCTCCTTTACTTTCCCCTCTTCTCCCCCTTCTCTCCCCCCCTTTTCCCCTCTCCCCTCTTTCCTCCCTTTTTCCCCTCTCCCCATCCCATGAACCAAAGTAGAAGGCCGTGAACCAAGGAAATTAAACAGTAGAACTAAAAAGACTGAATTTTCAGAATTTATTGACAGGTGGCATTGTTCAGTAGCAGGCTCCTGTTTTGTGGCAGTCACCATAGGTGTGCATCTTGGTGGAAATGATTTTGCTGTTTCATGATGGTCAGAAGATCCAGATGAATTTGGTTAAATTCTCAAGCAGGAGTTCAGGTGGAGTTTTGCTATTTGCTGTCTTAGTATCTTCTTCTTCCCCTGCGAGAATATCTCCTGCGAGAATACCCTGAGCAGGGAGGGATGACAGGGAAGTTTAAACAAAAATAGAGAGATGTTTACTCCCATAATTCTAAGACCCTTGGTATAAACTCATTTCTACAACACTGCATCTAGGTGCAGTGATTTGCACCCCCCTCCCCAATAATCTAAGATTTTAGGGACATTTCCTCTCTATTAAGGGGTCTAGGAGCAGTAACTGCAAAACCACTATTACCTCTCCAGCCCAAACAATTACCTCTCCTTCTTCCTCTTCTCCTTCTCGAATGTCTCCGGCTTCTCCTGTATGTCCTCCTTCGTCTTCCTCTGCTTCGTCTTCTCCTCCGGCGTCGGTATCTGCTCCTACTCCGGCTCCTGCTGCGTCGTCTATATCTTGCCATTTTTGACTGTGGTTGTGATTGAGGTCTTTTTATTTATGTTTCACAGCAGTGGGAGCACCACTCTGGGGTTGAGCCAGCCAACCTGTGACCTGGTGGTAGGTGTGTGGGCTTGTGGGTCAGGGTGGACCCCCATCTCTCTTATAGGCAACCGAGGGGCAACAGCCATTGTGATGCTTTCCAATGGCCTTGCCCTGATAGGCTGCTTATGGACACCATCCCTGACATATGCCCATATAAGGACGATTGATGGAAGATGGAGAGGGCCATGGTTCTGATGAGGGAATAATGCTTGTACCACTTACTTCCCTCACTGGGTGGTTTTAATGAAAGCCCTTTTATTTGCTATGTCAGTGTTAATGACTAACGTTTTCATCACCGTCATCATTATAATATCAGACTGATCAATCAATCAATTAAAAAGCATTTATTAAGCATCTTCTACGTGCCAGACACTATTAGGCACTGGAGATGAAAATACTAAGAAGGAAACAAGATCGTACTTTCAAAGAGCCAGATGGAAGAGTAAATGAGATGACCTCAGTTGGATTGAAACTCTAGGACAGGTACTCTCTA
Organism: Sarcophilus harrisii; assembly: GCF_902635505.1. NCBI lineage: Eukaryota > Metazoa > Chordata > Mammalia > Dasyuromorphia > Dasyuridae > Sarcophilus > Sarcophilus harrisii. The sequence continues at coordinate 303,766,693 of NC_045426.1, read as the reverse complement.
AGAATGATCCCCTAAAGATACACCAGCTGGCTTCAGGGATCCAAAATTTAAATCCCACAGAAAAACATGTGCTTCTCAAAAATAGGGGAGGGAGATCTTTTCTGCTGCAGATTTGAAGCTGTATTAAAAAGCACAAAAATTAATGCTTTTTTCTTTTTAAATAGTGTTTTATTTTTCTAATTACATGTAAAGATAGTTTTCAACATTTATTTTTGTAAAACTTTGTGTTCCAAGTTTTTTTCCCTTTCTGCCTTACCTTTCCCCTCCCCAAAATAGCAAGTAATCTAATATAGCTTAAATAAGTGCAATTCTTTTAAATATGTATTTATATTTGGATCAAAAGAAAAAAAAAAAAACAAGGCTTTTTTCAATGTGACTCTAATCCATGAGGGATATAAAGATGGGGAAGAAATGAGGGAAAATTCAAAATGCCTTGAATTTGGTTGTTTTCTTGTCTTTTTGAGTGTAAGACTAAAGACCTCTGATAAAATTCTCTTTTTTAGAGTCTTCTGTAAATCTAAAAAACTGTAGGGTAGTCACAGCCATGAAGATGTTTTGGGTGGGATATAGAAATTGAAAGAGTCTCATATTAAACAATACTTAGCAGCATAGATTGATCATCATAGATTTAAAACTGGAAGGAATCTCAGAGACTATTCTAATCCCACCACTTCATTTTCCAGATAAAGAAACTTAGACCTAGGTAGCAAGGCAAGTGACTTCAAGATCACACAAGGCAGTATCAGCTGTGCAATCTGAACCCAAGTTCTCTCCTCCCAAAGCCAGCTCTCCAATTGGCTATTCATGAAAGCTTCCTTCAGACTGTGATGATTCTTTACTTTTATTCACTTGTATATACCCTTCAATAATGAATGCAGTTTATAATCCACCTACATGTTCTCTTGTGCAACTCTCATCCATGATAAATCATCTGATAAATCTTCCACGAGGAGTCCCCCAACATGTCAGTAGTTTTCTTCTGGATCTCTTGACATTGCTTGGATACCAATGGAGCGTATAGACTGTACACTGAGTTAACCCTTGATGTTACTTTATAATTGTAAATCAAAACATTTTATCAATAAAATACTGTTTTAAATGCACAAAGGAGTTTGCTCTTGAATTCTTCTGTAAAGTGAAGTACAATTACTAATTTATTGTAGAACCATTCAATGTTAGAGCTTTACATCCAGTCCAATTCATTTATTTGAAAAAGATGGAACAAACATATGAAGTGTGTAGCAGGACCAAGACACATTGTCATATACTATATACTTTTATGTAGTGCTGTATAGTTTATTTTTTAATTATTAAAAAATAAAACATTTATTTAAAAATTAAATACAAAATTTAAAAAATAGAAAAAGAAAAGGAAAAAAATTGTCACATGCCCTTCAGAACATCAGGGAGGATTCAAAATATGTAACAATTTCCATTTCAAGAAAGCATATATAATAATAGAAGACATTGTATTCATGACTGAACATTTTTTCTTTGCTTCCTTGTAGGGTATTTTTTTTTTTTTTGTCTCTACTGTGCATTTTTTACTTTATTCTTTTTTCCCCTTTCATCCTTTCTCTCCCTACCTTCCCCAATCAGGCTACTGTTAAACACAGATATATACACATATACATGAACTTGTATACATGCATCTATACACACACATACATATGCATTTACACATATACAGACATGCATCTAAAACAATATTAATATGACTGGCATATAAGATTTATCTCTCATTTTAATCTTTAAGTTTGACTTTATCTGAGATCAATGATTACTAGGCCTACATTTTTTCCCCAATAAATTCTACTCTTGGTCATTGTGTTTGTGTTTGTGTACAACCCTGCTTACTCTATTACTTTAGTTCTACTCTTCAACTTACCTTGCTATTACTTAACCCTCCCCACCTATGGATCCCTCTCTTATCTTCTCCCTCCATTTTTTCCCTCTCCATCTATTCCATTTCCATTAGTCCACATACTTTATCCCACTCCTTTTAATCTAAACACCCTTCTGTACTCTACCTTATCCTTTGCCCTTTTCCTCCCTCTTTATTTCTTTCTCATTAATCGACACACCTTATCTCACCGCTATAAATCTATACACCCTTCTATTACTCACCTATTCCTTCCCATGTTATTTCTTTATAAATTTTGCAAGGTACTTCACAGTTTACAAAGTATTATTCTCATTAGGGCTCCCTACAATCCTATGAAATAGTTTGGGCAAATATGGCTATATACATTTTGCAGATGAAGAAACTAAGACCCACAGAAATTAAATAATCCACATGTCCAAGATCTAGCTAGTTAAGGTTTCCAGATTTCTTTTCATTATGAAGTTACCTTTTAGCACCAACTAGAAAAGCAGTTTCCTGTCCTCCCACTAGCTTCCTCTTGAATATACTGATCAACTGCTAACTGAGGTAATTTCCTCCATAATACTCTACTAAGGATGATTTGAGTTCTTTCAACTTTTGTAAACATAGATAAGTTTTGTTGGTGACTAATAAAGCATCTTTATACCTAGGGGGAATGTAAGGAAGAAGAGTTGTTATCGCCACTTTCTCTTAATCATCCCCTAGGTATAGGATGAAGATCCAAGGACCAGAAAACCATATAGGGAGAAATATCCATCAGCCATTGATGAATATGGTGGTTATGACTTTCATTCCAAAGACCCAGCCCAGGGAGTGACTTTCAAAGCAGCCTTGGGTTGATGGTAAAGAGCAAAACCTCAGCCCATGGGAAAGGGCAAACTTTGGCAGAAGATGGAAGAAAGAAAAGAATCTGTATTCACCCCTTCTATGATTAGGTCCAGATAGCCCTTACAGGTTATGTCTGCTTATTTTTGGAAAATATGTTTAATTTGATCACTATCAAGATAGAAAACTAGTCCCAGGATATTATGAAAGGAAGCAATCTCTAAATAATAAAGTGAACCTCTTCATTTTATAACTAGGAAAATCCTGTTTTAGAGCTACAATTTGAATGTCAGAGTTAGAATTTGAACCTGAATTAAAGAATTTTAGAATAACAGAATCTCCAAAACGCAAGGGATCTCAAAAGTCATTACTTTGCTATTACTTAACCTTCCTCCACCTATTTATCCCTCTCTTATCTTCTCCCCCCACTCTTTCCCTTTCCATCTATCCCATTCCCGTTAATGTACACACTTTACCTACTCCTTTTAATCTAAACACCCTTCTGCACTCCACTTTATCCTATATTACCCTTTTCCTCCCTCTTTATCCCTTTCTCATTAATCTACATACCTTTCTCCACTGCTATAAATATATATATTCCCTCTACCTGACCAAGAATACCTTCTGTGACATCCTACACAAGTGGACCACCTAGTCTCTGCTTGAAGAACTACAGAAAAGGAGAAAGCAAATCCCTCTTGTGGTAGCCCTTCCGGAAAGACTAAAAATGAAAACCTTGCAATAGCTGGGATTGTTTGAAAATCAGCCTACTTACAGTTTTCCCCTAGGAATTCCCAGTTCAGCCCTTTGGGATCCAGCAGGGCATAATTCCTTTCCCTGTTAATAGCTTTTCAAACTCTTTAAGGCAGCTATAATTTCTTCTCTAAATCTCTTCTTTATGTTGCATATATCCCCAGTTCCTTGAGTCAATCTTGGTGGGACATTCTGCTTCACCATTTTAAAGTGGCACCATGTGCCTAAAGTATTCCTTCCTTTAAATCCTGTGTTCCTTTCACTACAATGCAGCCCCTCAACTACTTGGTCTGCTAGTCATTGCTATTCTGAAAGATTGTAGGATATTCCCAAACCAAACCTTAAAGAGCCCACCTAGGTGCCATGGTTTCCATAGTCTCAATGTGCCAATTTTAGGGACAAAGAGACAGAGGAATTTAGCCTACTTAGGCAAAGAGAAATCAACCTTTTAAATTCACTTTTTTTCCCCAATTAACCTATATTGATTTTCTCCCCTTCTCCACCAAGAAAAAGAAAGAAAATTAAACTAAACTAATAGGGATTATAATTATTTTTAATTTTTAAAATAGTAGCTTTTATTTTCAAAATATATGTGCAAAAAGTTTTCAACACTCACTCTTGCAAAACCTTGTGCTCCAAAATTTACTCCCTCCCTTCTCCTAGACAGCAAGTTATCCAATATAGATTAAACATATGCAATTCTTCTATACATATTTCCACATTTATCATGCTGCACAAGAAAAAATCAGATCAAAAAAGGAAAAAAAAGGTGAAAGAAAAAAAAAAGCAAGTAAGCAAACAATAAAAAAAAAAAGATGAAAGGACTATGTTGTAATCACATTCAGTTCCCATAGTCTTCTCTCTGGATGTAGATGGCTCTCTCCAAGGGATTATATTTGGAATTAAAGAACACATAGCATTCAGATCTGGAAGGGACTGTGTGATACAACCTCTTAATTTTACAGTGATTCATTCAATAAGCAATTATCAGCCCCCTACTATGTAATCTAAATATATCTAAATGTGTACAATATATTCTTTGCTGTCAAGAGGCTTACACTCAAATAAGGGTACCAAACTACTAATTTATAAGGGAGAATGAGATTTCATTATGATGGAGTAAAAGATGAAGATGTGCTGGAATTGAATGATGGATTGATTGAGAGAGGTCCCAGAAAAGTGCTATAAGAAATATGAAAATTCATTTTTACCTGGATTAGCTGTGTGTGTCTGGGTTGGGCTTTATGGAGGAAGTGACTCCAGAGTAGGATCTTGAAGAAAGGCAAGAAGGGACTTCATTGCTTAGCACAATGCCTGACACATGGTAAGTGCTTAATAAATGTTTATTGGCTGATTGACTTTCATAGATAGACAGAGTTCATTAAAGATTTTGGAGAGGTCATGAGCCAAAAAAATGGAAAGGCTAAAACAAAGAGAGTCAGGGAATAGTGTAGTTTAAACAGGATTCGTATAAAGACTTAAAGGGAAGGATATATTTTATTAATAGGCAGGTTGGAGAAACAATATTAGGAGCTTTGAGTGCCTGGATCAGTTTATTCTTTATTTGATATACAGTGTTGTTGTTTAATCATTTCAATCTTGTCTGACTTTTCACGACCTCATTTGGGTTTTCTCAGCAAAGATAATGGAATGATTTTATCACTTCCTTCTCTAGCTCATTTTATAGAGGAGGAAATTGAGGCAAATAGGATTAAGTGACTTTACCAGGTTCACAAAGTTAGGATGTCTGTAGCCAAACAGGTTTTCAACTTCAGGTCCGGTACTTTATCCACTGAACTATCTAGTTGCCCTTGAAATACTGTAGAAAGTTACTAAAGAAGGATTTTTGAGTGGAGAAGTGATATGACCAAAATGTAGGATATTTACTTTTGCAAGGGTGTGAAAGATGAAGTGGAAGGAATATAGGCTAGAGAAAGGAAGTCCAGGCCATAACAACTGTACAGAGAAAGGGAAAAAAAAAAAAAAAAAAAAAAAAAAAAAGCCTGGATTAAAACCATTTTAGTGAAGTGGAGAAGTGAGCTGGATGTGGGAAATATGGTAAAGATAGAAATATCAGTGGGGCACAAGAAATATGATAATAATGCTCTTAGTTTGGCAGCTTGCTCAAGTATCATATCCCTTTCATATACCCATTCCCCCACAAATCTAGGAAGAAAAAAGTTTGAATGAGTCCCAATCCAGCATGATCCCGTTTTCCTTCAGCTTCTTTCCCAAAGCATTACGAGACTTATTACTTTGTGTCTCAGGAGCTACATTTGTTGTCCTCTGCTCTATAAAGTCCTTAGCAATGACTAAAAGGTGGTAAAGGCATCTTTATTAGGACAATAGATCAGGGACAAACATTTAGGAGTTGCCTTCCTGAGGCCAAAAAGGGAGGCAGAAGTTTTGCATCTGTAAGACCGATTATAACCATGTAGAATGTAAGTTCCTTGAGAGCAGGGACTTATATTTTCAATTTTGTCTTTGTATCTATAGTGCCTGGAAAACATAGGAAGTGCTTAGTAAATGTCCATTGAGACTTGGCCCTGAAAAAGAAATGAGAAAATAATTCTCCCTCCATTTTTCTTTCTCTCCTTTTCACAAATGGGAGATTCATGGTTGTGCAATATGACATAAGCTGTCAGATTCAATTGTTTTGATTTGTCTTGCTAAAATACTTTTCTTTTTTTCCTCTTAAAAAAATTTTTTTTAAGGAAATGGCTCTCTGACTATGGAAGAGATATATTTGGAAAGAAAGGTGATGTAAAAACAAAAGATAACAGTAAAAATTAATGAAAAAATAAGTAAAAAGTCTTTAAAAATTATTTTTTATTGAATTCAATTGCATGTATAAGATAAAGGTGGAATCTTTCTTGAGTGACTCATAAGTCTCAACACATGGTTGGTTTTAACTTTTTCCTAAGGTGGCTAAACTATCCACCCACATAAGATTTACCCAGAAAAAGCCCAAAACCAATATAAAAGTTGCCCTAGTTTATCTTCCATACCCTCCTTCAGAATATGATTATCTCTTCTCTTCTAAAACAGCTTCTCTCTTTCTCCCTGAGTTTGACCATAAATCATAGGGTAGGATCTCTTCTTGCAAAGAGTGGGATTAGTTTTATAAGCATGTATCCTATTAATAATCACGGAATAAAATCTTTTTCCTGGAAAGGAATTTTGGGCAAAACCAATTGACCCAAGAGACATTTATTGAAGTGAGGACCTGTGTGTTCCCTCATGGTGCTTGGCACTGGGGCAAATACGAATATAAAACATAGTTCAGGCCTTAAAAGGACCTTATAGTTTGAGTGGGGGAGTGAAAAGTGAAATAACAGTACAAGGCAACAATCCAAGAGATGTCACAAAGCAGTCCAAGATTAAGTGCCAAATGTGTATAGATGATAACTGCTGTGAGAGTTCACAGAAAAAAGAAATCACTTCTAGGTATGTGTGTGGTGGTCAGACAAGTCTGGAGATTAGGAGAGTCTTAAATAAGGGTGGTAAGGGAGTTCTGCATTTCCTTCTGGATCTACTAGAGAGCTTCTCAGAGCATATGAGATAGATATTGAACTTGGAGCCAAGAAGACCTTCACTGAGTTCTATAATTATATTTTTATTAGTATAGAGAATTCTCAAGTTCCTTTACAAATACAACTTGGCACCTTTTCCATAACTTTTAAGTTGGCTAGAAATTAAGTGATTTTCCTAGGATCCATGAGCATCAAAGGTAAGACATGAACCTGGATTACTTGACTACAAGGGGATGGCTCTCTACCCTACACGAACTAACCACCTCTCAGTTGTGAGCTGTTATTTGTTGTCATCAGCCCCTGGAGCTCCCCTTTAGGTAATAAGCCCAGTCTTTGGGTGCAACATTCACCAGACCCCAATCTAAGTAGTTTCCAAAATCCAGCATCTCCTCTACTTTCCTATCAGGGCTAAAAATGGAAGCTACTTGAACTCAACTGAAGGAAGGGATTGAGAGCCGTCCCCCTACTCAGGGGAATGGAATGACTGGGCTGGGGACTGAGTGATCCTGGCTGTTCTCCCAGAGTACAAGCTAGAGGTTGGCCGATGGAACCAGAGAGTTCTTAGGAAAAATCATTCTGACTGAGTGACGTTTATATTAGGACAGAAAGCTCTTCTTAGAAACATCTGCTGAGGGAGGGATATTACTCTCTAAAATAAGAAAGAGATGACTTTGGCAAGAGGGGGAGAATGAGGGAAGCACAGGGATAGGGGAAGGAAAGTGATCTGGAGTATTGGCAATTAGGAATAGTTTGAGGAAAATCTGGGAAGGAAGCAGTTTTTCTTCAGATTTTGTTTAGTTTCCTCCATCAGAGATGTGCAAGTCTCTCCAGGCCTCTCTAAAATAATCCTTTTGCATTTCATAAGGTTCGGTATTATTTTAAAATATATTTTTAGCATTTTATTTTCCACAAACATTTTTTGCACATATGGGTCCCTTTCCCTCCTTTAAGATAAATCTTTGGGATTAAGACCCAGTAGTTACACTGCTGGATCAAAGGGTATCCACAGTTTGATATCCCTTTGGGTATAGTTCCAAATTGCTATAGAAGAGTAATTCAGGAATGTTTATAAGGATAAGTACTCAAAAACCCCCACTTACTAAAATTTTAAGATTTAATAGGGGAAAATAAAATGTTAAAAATATATTTTAAAATAATACTGAACCTTATGAAATGCAAAAGGGATAATTTTGGTTATATTCAATTAAAAGTTTCTGTATAAACAAAACCAATGCAGCCAAGATTAGAAGGGAAGCAGAAAGCTGGGAAACAATTTTTACAGCCAGTGTTTCTAATAAAAACTTTATTTCTAAAATATATAGCGAGTGGACTCAAATTTATAATATCAAATTGATAGTCAAAGGAAACAAACATAATTTTGAGATGAAGAAATTAAAGCCATTTCTAGCCATATGAAAAAATGCACTATTGATTAGAGAAATGCAATTTAGAACAATTCTGAGGTACCATTTCACATCTTTTAGACTGACTACAAGGATAAAAAAAAAAAAATGGGAAAACTGGGACATTAATACATTGTTGGTGGGGTTATGAACTGATCCAAACATTCTAGAGAGCAATTTGGAACTATGCCCAAAGGGCTATAAAACTGTGTAGACCCTTAGATCCAAGCAGTGTCTCTTCTAGGTCTATATACCAAAGAGATCATAAAAAAATGCTAAAGGACCCATATATGCAAAAATGTTTGTAGCAGCTCTTTTTTGTAGAGGAAACTGGAAATTGAGTGGATGCCCATCAGTTGGGGAATGGCTGCATAAGTTGTAGTATATGAATGTAATGGCATATTATTGTTCTATAAGAAACTATCAGCAGGATGATTTCAGAGAGGCCCAGAGAGACTTACATGATGTGATGCTAAGTGAAATAAGCAGAAGCAGGAGATCATTGTACCCGGCCACATGATTATGTGATCAACAACTGTGATGTACTTGGCTCTTTTTAACAATGAGGTGTGATTCAAGGCAATTCCAATAGACTTATGATGGAAAGAACCATTAATTATGGAGACTGAATGTGGATCAAAGCATTGTATTTTCACCTTTGTTGTTGTTTGCTTGTTTTTTTTTTTTCCTTTGTCATTCCTACCCCCATTTGATCTGATTTATCTTGGACACCACAATGAATAGGGAAATATATTTAGAAGAATTACAATTTGGAACACAAGGTTTTGCAAAGGTGAATGTTGGAAACTATCTTTGCATGCATTTGGAAAAATAAAAAGTTTCCTTCACATTCTCCCTCCCCCAATCACCAATGTGACCAAGACAAATCTGAGTCTGGCTGCCTGGCAACAACACACCTCTCCCTCCCTTCTATCCACCTTTTTCCTTCCCTTTCTCTTCTGAAGCTTTCCCTTCTCCACACACCCCTCAGCTTGATGGTCTTTTATGATATCTAACATTCCCCACTCTTTTTTTTTTTCCTTTTCTCCCTCAGCACTTGTTCTTAGTGTTAATTTTTGATCTGATTTGATTCCATTTGAATGAAAAACTTATTTTTTTTTTTATTTAATAGCCTTTTATTTACAGGTTATATGTATGGGTAACTTTACAGCATTGACAATTGCCAAACCTCTTGTTCCAATTTTTCCCTTCCTTCCCCCCACCCTCTCCCCCAGATGGCAGGATGACCAGTAGATGTTAAATACATTAAAATATAAATTAGATACACAATAAGTATACATGACCAAACATTATTTTGCTGTATAAAAAGAATCAGACTCTGAAATATTGTACAATTAGCCTGTGAAGGAAATCCAAAATGCAGGTGGACAAAAATACAGGGATTGGGAATTCAATGTAATGGTTTTTAGTCATCTCCCAGAATTCTTTCACTGGGCGTAGCTGGTTCAGTTCATTACTGCTCCACTGGAACTGATTTGGTTGATTTCATTGCTGAGGATGGCCACATCCATCAGAATTGGTCATCATATAGTATTGTTGTTGAAGTATATAATGATCTTTTGGCCCTGCTCGTTTCACTCAGCATCAGTTCATGTAAGTCTCTCCAGGACTTTCTGAAATCATCCTATTGGTCATTTCTTACAGAACAATAATATTCCATAATATTCATATACCACAATTTATTCAGCTATTCTCCAATTGATGGGCATCCACTCAGTTTCCAGTTGAATGAAAAACTTATTAAAAGGGTAGGGAAAAGATGAATAACTGCATTCCCTCCCAGGACTTCCCCCATCTCCATCAAAAACGATTCTTTTTTCCCTTTTCAGGATATTCTATATCCTGATAGTGAGCCTCCTCCCTTCTCCTGCCTCTAGATTCTACTATCTCTTGCCCTCCCTTAGCCACACATTCTTTGCTCCTTTCTATCAAGGCCCAATTGTTTCTATTGCCTATATTTAAGGAAAATGAAGGCATTGGGATACGTAAAAGGAAGACTTTGTTTGCTCAGGAAAATTCCTCCATGGTGGACCAGCGAGGCTGGAAATGCTTGGAGTTGGGGCTGATTGCTCTAGTCCCTTTGCCTGGGGATTTAGGAGAGCCAGAAGAAGGCTGATGGGTCTTGGATTTTAGAGTATAAGGCATAAAGAGAATGTACTAGATGAGAAGGTGAAATGAACTCAAGAGATTCATTCCAAGGCCAGGAGTAAGTTGTTCAGTGCAGATACCTCTTAGTGTTTCATCCTTATTTTCCTTTTGGGGTGTCCTTAGATCATGGGAACATAAAATATAGAGCATTACTGATCATCATCCAGAGAGCCTTCCAATCCTTTGTAAGAGCTGAAATATAACAGCTAAACTCTCATCAGTGAAGGAAGGGGGTGCCCCAGTGCTTCAGGTTTAGGGTTACCCACAGACTTAATCTGATGACCTATATATAATGTGCTAATGCAATTTACTCTTTGGCTCATTGGAAGGGAGGAGTGAACCTAAAACATTGATGGTCCTACCTACTTATCAACAACAACAAAATTGATTGAGAAGCCTATTATGATTCTTGATGGTATCATGACTGGATTATTTTGCAGAGACTGATGAATAACCATTGCAATGTTGCAACTCTTTTCATAGCATTCTGTTTAAATTGGAAAGGGTTTTCTGGTCCAACATTCTCATTTTGTGCATGAGTTTGAGTATTTCAGAGTTACAAAGAACCCCTCAGTTGCTGGGGTCCCCTGGCCAAAATTACCTTTTAATTATTCATGTATTCATGGAAACAGAGAATGGACCTGTGGTTTCATTGGCAGGAGGGACATTCCAGATGAGAAAACTCTTATGTACCAGTACAGGTTAACACCTCTCTAAAGAGTTGTCCAAAATGTGGTTCTTTTCAATAATGAAGTGATTCAGGCCTGTTCCAATGATCTTGTGATGAAGAGAGCCATCTACATCCAAAGAGTCCAAAGGGACTGAGTGTGGATCACAGCATAGATTTTTCACTTTTTTTATTGTTGTTTGCTTGCATTTTGTTTTCTTTCTCATTTTTTCCCCCTTTTTGATCGGATTTTTCTTGCACAACATAATAACTGTATAAATAGGTATACATATATTGCATTTAACATATATTTTAACATGTTTAACATATATTAGATTACTTGCCATCTAGGGGAGAGGGTAAGAGGAAGGGGGGGTGGTGGAAATTTGGAACATAAGGTTTTGCAAGGGTCAATGTTGAAAAATTATCCATTCCTAGCTGTATGACCCTGGGCAAGTCACTTAACCCCAATTGCTTCAGAAAAAAAAGAAAAATTATACATGCATATGTTTTGAAAACAAAAAGCTTTAATTAAAAAAAAAAAAAAGTCTAAAGAACCGAGAAATTAAGCCACTTGCTGGGGTCACACAACAAGATGTGAACCCAAATTGATTTTGAGACCAACTCTCTAGGATACTATTTCTTTTCTATTTTGTATTTACTTGGACATGTTTCCTCTTCATACAATGTAAATTTTCTGATTTTGAGCCCTACTCTCTAGGATACTATTTCTTTTCTATTTTGTATTTACTTGGACATGTTGTTTCCTCTTCATACAATGTAAACTTCTTAGGGCTTTCTCATTTTTGTCTTTGAATCTCCACTGCTTAGCATAGTGGTATAGTAGGCTTTAATTGATTGATTGATCCTTCTGGGATCAGACTCCAGCTCTGACCTGTGGGCCCAAACAATAAATCTAATCCTTCTCCCATCAGACACCCCTTGGTATGCTTGAAGACAGCTGGAACATCCCATCTGAGTCTCCTTTTTTCCGCAAGGCCCAAAGACATAAGTGACCTTGCCTGAATAGGTATCACATAGCTAGTTGGTGGTATTCATATATTCTATAAGTCACTTCTCTAATCTCCAGCTTTTCCTTTTTATCATTCCCTTTCACCTCTGGATTCTAATCTAGGGAGGGAAATGATCAGGGAAAGGGAATTAGCATTTAAGTTCCTACTAATGTGCCAGGTACTATTCTACAAAGCTAAGTACTTTGCCAGTGTCATCTCATTTGATGAGATGGGAGTAGTCTCCTCAAGCACACAGGACACCCTGTTCCATCTTTACTCCCCCCACGTCATGCCTTAGCTTAGGAATAATAATTCTGTGATGATTCCTGGCCCTTTGAATCCACTTTCTGGCTCCATTTGATCAAATGGTGACAATTAAAAGAATGGCAATGACTCAGAATGGAGCTCCTCCCAGAGAGATTTAAAAAGACTGACTTCTTAAGAAAGAGAAACTCTGAAGGTGCTTTTTACTTTCACTTTCCCATTGAGTCTCGAGAGTGGTCAGGAATCGATTATTATACATGTCTTATCAGACCAGAGGCTTATTTTGACTTTTATTGTTTAATTCCTCTCCCATATTAGAAAAAACTTAATAAAAATTATTATTATTGTTATAATAATAATAAAATAAAAATACTGGGAATGTTCATAATTTTTGTACTGTTTTACACAATTCATGCTAGGGGAGAATGACTCAAAGGGGGAATGATTGCCAACATAGAGACTTTAGACCATCAACTAAGAGACTCTTAAAACTAGAATGGAATCAATTAATCAGCAGGCACTTATTATCTATGTTAGGATAAGAAAAAAGTAAGTAACGCCTTCTCTCAAGAAGCTTACTTTCTAATTGATAAGAGATCATCTAATGATTAGATTCTAGTTGGGCTCTGAAAAAATTAGAATCTAGAAAGTTGAAATGGTTCTGCCCAAGGCTATGGATCAATTGAAAGGTGGAGTTGGAAGCTGATCAATAACAGTAATTCACATCTGTGACATTTTTATGTCTTAAGTACTTCCCGAGAGTTGGTAGTACAAATATTATTGCCCTCATCTTACAGATAAGGGAACTAATAAAGCTTAGAAAGATTAAGTGATTTGGAGAGGGGGATCAGCGAGCCAGTTTTTAAACCCAGGTATCCTTTGTCCTTTCTGAAGTATGTGTAGAAATTGAGAGATGGACCTGAAAGATCTCATATTATCCCGACTCCCTCAAGTTGCCAGTGGAGATATTTAGGCCCAGAGAAATGCTGAGGGTCATCCAACTGGCTAATAGGGGGCTAACATCTTCTGGCTCTTAATTCAATCCTCTTTCCAAGGTAAACATGGTAGAACAGAATAAAGCTTTATGCTAGGAGTTTTAAACCTTTTTGCATCATAGACCCTTTTGATAATCTGATGAATTCTATGGATCCCTTCTCAGAATCATGTTTTGAAATATGCAAAACAAAATATATAGAAAAACCACACAGAAAATCAATTATATTGAAAAAATTCTAAAAATAAAAAACAAATAAGCTTACAGATTGCATGTTAAAAACCTCTTCTTTATACCAAATAGTTTAATACTATCCAAGTTGAGAGGAGACAGACTGGTAGGGCTCTCTGCTTTCATCTTTATTATGGCTCAATGCTGATAGGTTTTTTGTTAAAGTAACAGGGGTGTTTTGAGCAAGACTGGTCTTATAAAAGAGATAGTTATAATTCTTTTAGCTGAGGGAAAATCCATATGAGGCAGAGATGGTGCAGGATAATATAACTGGGGATGTGGGAAGAGAGGAGTCTAGATGTCATGAACCTGGGGTAGTAATAAAGACATTGTTTGTCTGAAGAGGACCTTGAGAATCACCATGAAGAGAATCACTTCTCCAACCTTTCCCTTCCTCATGGTGATACTCTGGGGCAAAGCTGCATTTACCCCAGGCTAGTTATGGTTCTGCCTGGAGGTAGAGTGGAAGAAGAATGTTTATGTGCTTACCTCCAAGCAAGCCACCTCCATCTCATTTTCCCTTCTCATCTCTCTCATAAGTTGAAATGAATCTTACAATAATGATAAAGTTGAAGGGGATGTGAGAAAACTGGGACACTACTACATTGTGGATTTGTGAAGTGATCCGAACATTCTGGAGAGCAGTTTGGAACTATGTCCAAAGGGCTATAAACTGTCCATAACTTTTGATCTAGCAGTGTCTCTAGTGGGTCTGTATCCCAAAGAGATCATAAAAAAGGGAGAAGGACCCACATGTGCAAAAATGTTGGTGGCATCCCTTTTTGTAGTGGCAAGGAACTAGAAACTAGATAGACACCCATCAGTTGGGAAATGGCTGAATAAGTTATGCCATGTGAATGTTATGGAATATTATTGTTCTATAAGAAACTATCAGTAGGATTTCAGAAAGGCCTGAAGAGACTTACACCAACTGATACTAAATGAAATGAGTAGAATCAAAAGAACACTGTGCACAGCAACAATAAGATCATGCTATGATCAACTGTGATAGACTTAGCCCTTTTCAACAATGAGTGATTCAGGCCATGTCCAATAGACTTGTGATGGAGAGAGCCATCTGCATCGAGAAAGAGGACTGTGGGGATTGAATGTGGATCACAACATAATATTTCCCCCCCCTGAGGCCATTGGGGTTAAATGACTTGCCCAGGGTCACAAAAAATATCTGAGATCAAATTTGAACTCAGGCCCTCCTGACATAAGGGCTGGTGTTCTATCTACTGTGTCATCTAGCTCCTAGACAATGTAATATTTTCACCAGTTTTATTGTTGTTTGCTTGCTTGTTTTTTTCTCTCATCTTTTTTTCCTTTTTGATCTTATTTTTCTTGTGCAGCATGATAAATGTGGAAATAAGTTTAGAAGAATTGTACATGTTTAATCTACACTGAATTACTTGCTATTGGGGGCGGGGAGGAAGGAAGGGAAGGAGAAAAATATGGAACACAAGATTTTGTGAGGGTGAATGTTGAAAACCTTAATGTATTTTGAAAAATTAAAAGCTATATTGTGTATCTAATTTATATTTTAATATATTTAACATCTACTGGTCATCCTGCCATCTAGGGGAGGGGGTGGGGGAGTAAGAGGTGAAAAATTGGAACAAGAGGTTTGGCAATTGTTAATGCTGTAAAGTTACCCATGCATATATCCTGTAAATAAAAGGCTATTAAAAAAAATAATAAATAAAAGCTATTACAAAAAAAAAAAAAAAAGAAAGAAAAGACTCTAATGACTTCATCAATGGCAGCTCAGAGCACTTTAATAAAATAAAGACATGCTTATTGGAAGTTACACATTAACAAGTCATTAGAGCAAAAAACTCAATACCTATTTGGTAGTTAGTGGGACACTGAAGGGAAGTGAAAGGACCATATGGCCAGTACTAGCTATAGTTCTGGAGGTTGAGTGATTCTCAACTAACTGCAATCTTTTATGTTTAGATATCATGCCTTCCTCCCACCCCTTTGTACAGTAACCATATGTGGAGATATTGAGACTTATCTGTGATATAGGTAACTTAAACTTGACTCATCATAAAAACAATGCTTATGGAAATAATTTCATTCTTCTATACTGTAAGTCAAGAGAACCTAATGCTCCCAGCTAGGGAAACAGTTGGACTTTTCTGGGAGGAAAAAATATTTCTGCACCTTTTGATCTTTATTTTCCAGGATCATGATCAGGCCACAAGTTACTCCTGCCTAGATGAATTAGACTTCTAGCTTCTCTGTAAACTCTTATAAATCATTCTAGGGTCAGCTACCCAGCTAGGAACTAGAGTAACTAAACTTACCTGGTCTTGGCTCTGTCAGTGACCTGCTGTATGATCATGGGCAAATGATTTCAGTTTTCTCACCTTAAAAAACAAAAATGGGAGTGCAGCTAGGTGGAGCAGTGGATAGAGTATCAGTTCTGAAGTCAGGAGAACCTGAGTTCAAATTTGACCTCAGACACTTAACACTTCCTGGATAAGTCATTTTACCCCAATTGCCTCAGCAAAAAACAAAAACAGAACAATAATATTTGTCTAACTGGCCTTATAAAATTATTCCCAAGATTATTAGCGCAAGTACTTTAAAAGTAAAGTCTTGTGGGTCCTTTAAAAGATTTTGCATTTCAGAGAGTAATCTTCAAAAGAAGGGCATCAGCCACTCAGCCCAATCAAATAAATACACATAATAAAAACAAAAGAAGCCATTGTTAGGGATCCCCTTCTTTCATCCCAGTTTGGAGCAGGCAGAGCACACAGAGGGGAGGAAGAGGAGGTGAATGAGAGGAGGAAGTCATGCTTTTCCAAGTCAAGATAGATCTGGGAGCTTTAGCTTTTCAAGGCAGTTTTGGTCTGCTCCCAAGCTTGCCATTCATTCCCTTTGCTCTCTTGGACTTGCAGTTAGTTAATCCTCTTGTTTTTCCTATGTTGGGGATAATAACAGAGGGGGCAGATTAATTACTGGCTGGCTATTCCTGTTCCAAATATGTGGAGTGTTAAAAACACATGACTGATCTTTCATCCTCAGCAGGTTTGTCAGTCCCTTGGAATTTGGAACATGTCTCCATGTGTCTGCGTTTGCCCACCTCCTCCTCCTCCTCTTGGGGCTTCAGGGGTATGGCTGGGAGAGATTTTTGCTAAGGACCTGACCACTGCTCTAGGCTCTGCTAGCCTACGTGGGGCTTCAACTCAGGGAGAGAATAGACTAAAAAGATACATTTCTGCACTTGCCTGCCATTTAACAGGTTCCAGCTAAATCTACCTCAAAGAAACAATAAAGGAGATTTGGTATCCATATAGTGAGTGCCTTTCTGTTGCCTGCATGCTGTGCATGGGCCCATCTGGATTATTAAATCACTTGCTCAGGGCCATTGACTCCTTTTTGTCTTTATCTCAGACTGCAGCTGCTGAGACTAGCAACTTTTGTGCCCATATATCTTTTGTGAAATTTCAGCTTCTTGAGGGTCATAAATTGCCTGGCCACGTTTCCTTCGTGCTGGAGCACCCAGGGACAGAAATCGCCTTTAGAATTCTTCAGGCAGGAGTTCCATCACTAGAAGGGAGGAGAGAGAAGTACGCATTCATATGCTGTCAGACCCAAATGGGAAAAGAAAGGGAATAGACACTTATTAAGCTCCTGTCCTAAGTGCGTTTTTACAAAGTCTTATCTCATTTGTTCCTCACAGAAATCCTGTTTTTATCCCTATTTTATAGTTGAGGAAACTGAGGTAGACTGATTCACAGAGATGCCCACCTATCTGCCTCCAGCAGATAGATGCACTGTGTCTCATTTTCTTGCCCCAAAAGAGAATGGTCCAAAGCAGAAATAGGAAGTAAAACATATTTTCTTCCCTTCAGGTGCCCCATGGGAATGTGGGAAGCTTGGTGTGGGAGTTGTGAATCTGTTATATATGAGATCACACCTGACCAGTTACAATTTACTAGCATTGGGAAGCCCAGGAACCATAAATTGGAAAGTGGGTAAAGAGCAACAAAAGGAGAAACAAAGGTGATCTTCTCATGAGAATATACTATAGACCAAAGATTCTTAAGTGGATCATAACCTGATATGGGATCACTTATTTCAGTGGTGGGGGTTGTGAGTTTATGATTCATTATCAGTAAATGTTGGATTTGTCTACCTATTTTTACACCTATATAGTCATGGTCACAAAAAATTTCTTGGGCAAAAAAGGGTCACAAGTGGAAAAAGTTTAGGAAGCCCTGCTATAGCCCACTTAGACAGAAAAAGAGTGTATAAGGAATACAAACCAGCACTATACTGTCTATGTCCATTGGATTGTTTGGTCTGTACTTTCAGTAGTCATTTATGACAAAATAGAGTTGTTCTCTCAAATGCTTTGTATAATCAGATTACATGTTCCTTGAGAGCAAGGACCATGGCTTCTGTGAGTTGTCTTTCTCCATTGTATCTAGGGCCACCTCCAGTCACCTGATCTATTCTGGCCACTGGACCCAGATGGCCCCGAGGAGAAAGTGAGACAGGTAACTTTGCACAGCCCTCCCTTCCTTAATTCCAATTCACTTACATGCCATGACATCACCTCCCTGATGTCATGGTCCCCTTCAAGAGGAATGAACAACAACCATAGCACCTAGCATATCACTGAGCACATTGTAAGTGCTCAAAAATAAAAATCTAACAAGGGAGGAAGGAACAGGGAAGAAGGAAGAAAGAAGTGGGGGTCAGAAAAGCTGGACTCTAGTCTGTGCTAGTTTTGCTATTAATTGCTTGGGCAAAATACATTTTTTTGGACCTTATCTTTCTTTTTTTGGTAAAGTTTCATTTCTGGTATTCTATAGTTCTTAAATATCTATTGTCAGAGGCAGATCTGGGAGCTAGCTGCACCTGAGTTGATTGCTTGAGACAACAGCAGTAACTCAGGCTGGCTGGTCATCTGCAAGGCAAATAAATGGGTGCAGCACACTATAAAAAGAGACCATCACTAGAACCTCAAACAAGAACACAAGACAAAGGATTGCACTTCCAACCAGTGACAGATCTTCAAAGAGAGTGCTGTCTGTGTCTGAAGATACCAGGTATCAAAGCGATAATCTGCATTGAAAAGTGAAAGGGCTGGAGTCATATCTCCTTTATCCCCATATAATCAAGAATGATGGCATGTTCCTTGAAAGAATTGAAGGTAAACCATTACAATGAATTCCCAATCCCTATATTTATGCACACCTGCATTTTTGATTTCCTTCACAAGCTAATTGTACAATAATTCAGAGTCTGATTCTTTTTGTACAGCAAAATAATGTTTTGGTCATGTATACTTATTGTGTATCTAAGTTATATTTTAATATATTTAACATCTACTGGTCATCCTGCCATTTAGGGGAGGGGGTGGGGGGGGGGTAAGAGGTGAAAAATTGGAACAAGAGGTTTGGCAATTGTTAATGCTGTAAAGTTACCCATGTATATATCCTGTAAATAAAAGGCTATTAAATAAAAAAAGAAAGAAAGAAAGAATTGAAGGTATTTAAAGGTTAAAAAATAAGAGAAATAGCTCTGAAGAAGCAGGGAGAGAATCTGAAGCTGGTCAGGAGTCTGGAGAGTGGAAGAATGTAGTACAGACAAGGAAGAAGCACTAAATATATCTGAAGTCTGAAGCTCTTCTCATAGGTGAGAGGCTATCTTCTTTTTGTGAGGAAGAGGGAGTATCTTCTTATAGTTCAGAGAATGTTGATGTGGTTCAGTGAGAAGCATAAGAAGAGTGGTCATCCAGAAATGCACAAGAGAGAGAAAGAAAGAGAAATAAGAATTGCTGACTACTGGCTGTGAGAGGTAACAAGGCAGATTATTTAATGACAATGCTAGCTAGCAATGGATGCCTTGAGGGATACAAACCTGGCATATATCAAAAAGCATCTGGAAAATAGTCAGATCTGAGAATTGTTCCTCACTTCAGCAGGGAGACCTAAAAACATCACAAGGGATCACAAATTTCCAAGTCATAGTTCAGGGCTGTTGATTAAAGGTAGAAGTTTCAAAATAGAAAGGCAGACAGCAAATTTTTAAAAGAATGTACTTAAGAACAAAATTTGGATTTATGGATCATAATTTAAAATATGGAAATAATGAGTTCTTGGTCAGGATTGGAGTGTAACCAACAAAGGACTATAAACACATATTTGGAGTCTTACAGATGTGTTCAAAAAGGCTTTAAAATGAAAAGGAAAGGATCTCAGAGGAGAATACTGTCTCTTATAAGTCTGCCAAACTAAATAGCCCAGAGAATAGTGGCTATGATATAGAAAGAAGGATAGCAGAAGAAAGGTCCAATAATTTATAGGATGTATAATCCAAGAAGGGAACTAGCAATAAAAGCCATTGCTTCAGCTATGTATGCACAAGGTAATAAATAGGGTGGACTAGAGTTCCTTGTGCCTCATACATATCAATGAGAATTAGTGAGAGAGACTTATCACTATAATAAGTCTTTGGAAGGGCAGCCATGATTTAAAAGGAACAGTAAAGAAAAAAGGGAGCTGTGTGTAAGACAGCCCTCTATGTTAAGAATTGACTAGTGTTAGGAAGCCCAGGAAAGATAATTTGGAAAAGTGGGTAAAGATCAACAAAAAGAGAAACAAAAGTGATATTCTCATGGGAATATACTATAGACCAGAGCTTCTTAAACAGGTCACAACCTGATATGGGTCACATAATTGAATATGGAGGTTACAAGTTTATTATTTATTATCAGTAAATATTTGATTTGTATACCTATGTTTCATAGGTTTTGCATACCTATGTATACCCTACATAGTCAGGGTCACATAAAAATTGCTTGAACAAAAAGGAATCATAAGTGGAAAAAGTTTAAGAAGCCCTGCTATAGCCCACCAAGAGAGAAGAAGAAAATAGATGAAAAGGTTGGGAAACAGCATGATATATTGTTGATGGACAGTTCATCTATGTCTGTGTCTCTGTTTTTCCACCTTTGTGTCTCTGCAGAAAGCAAAACAATCCATCAATTCTGATTTCCCTTAATGATTATTTTCTTCTTCAAATTTTGGAGGAGGAAATGAAGAGGGCTTCTGTTCGGAATCTCATTTTAATCAACAAGGAAGAACTAATGGCTGAAGTAGAAATGGCAGGTACATTGGAAGCTATGGCCACTTTATCATTATAATTTGTAATAAAGAAGAAAAGAGAAGAAACCTGAGAAAAGACAGACATGTGACCTAAATTTTTGGAAGAACAATTTTAAATAGCTTATCAAAGAGATGTTGGATCCTATAGACTAGAAGAATCTGAGGAAAATAGGTCCAAGAAAAAAGAAATATTCTTCAAAAAAAGAAGTTTGAAAAACAGAAATCATTCCAGTATTGTGAAAAAGGAAGAGCTGCCTGAAAACATCAATGTAGTTTCACAAATAAATCATCAGACAATCCAGCTTCTTAAAAAGCATGTCTTTCAAACATCCTCAGGGGGGAAAAAAACCCACCTTCTATATTCATTGTTCCCATTTATCTCTGCACATTCACTTCTCATCCTATTTCATTGTTGAGGTTTGGATTTTGATTTCATCACTTAACTGAAACTTCTCTCTACAAGATTACCTTTTAATTGCTAAATCGAATGATTTCTCAGGCATCCTTCTTGTCTTCTCTGCAAGTCAACTTGCAGTTGACCACTTCCACTTTCCTCCTAGATACTCTGTCCCATAGATTTTCATGACACTGATCTCTCTGAAGTCCTCTTTTTTCTGTCTGAGTACTACTTCTCAGTCTTCTTTGAGTTTCCATCCTCACAGGGCTTTGTCCAGAGTCTTCTTTTTTTTTTTTTTTTATCCTTTTTATCCTTTTATCCCTTTTTATATCCTTTTATTTCTCTTTTAAAAAAAATTTCAACAAGTATTTAATATTTCATATGATTGCACATATATAACCTATAGCAATTTGATATTGCTTGGAAGAGGGAAAAAAATTGGAACTTTTTTTGGAGGGAGAGGACAAGACAATTGGGGTTAAGTGACTTGGCCAGGGTCATACACTGGAGGTAAAAGCAAACATTTATTTTTTAAAAATGTTAACATTGTCTTTACATGTAAATGGAAAACATGGAATATTTAAAGAAACAAGTATTTACTTTCTCTCCCTTAAATCTCTCCCCTTCCCCCCCCCAAAAAAAAATGAAGAAAAAGAAAAGCTACAACCTACAACACACATAGCAAAAGAAATCCACATATTGACCATGTCAGGGGGAAAAATGTGTATCTCATTCTGTGTATTAGTATATCATATTTCTGTCAAGATATGAATATTATGGAATTATGATTGCTCATTGTATTGATCAGAATTCTTAAGTCTTTCAGAATTGTTTATTTTTACATTGTTGTAGTTATAGTAGAAGTTATTTTTCTGGTTGTGTTTATTCCTCATCAGTTTCATTCAAGTCTTCCTAAGTTTCTCTGAAATAGTTTCCTTTGTTATTTTTTATAGTGTAATAAGTATTCAATCACATATCATAATTTGTTTGGTCATTTTTTAATTGATATGATCCCCCCCTTACTTTCTAGATGTTTGACACCCCAAATGTTTTCATATGTTGAGGTGTCCTTTGTCCTCTTTTTTTGGTCTTTATAATATAGGCCTAGGAATGGCATTTCTTAGCTAAAGAGTATATTGGCCCCATTTAGTAAGCCTTTGGTCATGATTCCAAATTATTTTCCTGAATAACTATAGTACACAGCAACAACAAGATTATGTGAGGATAAATTCTGATGGCTTTGGCTCTTTTCAAAAATGAGGTACAAGGCAATTCCAATAGATCTGTGATGGGAGAGAGCCATCCATATCCAGAGAAAGATCTATGGGGACTGAATGTGGATATCAACAGAATATTTTCACCTTTTTGTTGTTGTTGTTGTTTGTTTGCTTGTTTTTTTCCTCTCTCTCTCTCTCTCTCTCTCTCTCTCTCTCTCTCTCTCTCTCTCTCTCTCTCTTTTTAACCTTTTGATCTGATTTTTCTTGTGCAGCATAATAAATGTGGAAATATGTTTAGAAAAGCTGTACATGTTCCGTGTGACCCTAGGCAAGTCACTTAACCCCAACTGCCTTAGCAAAAAAAAAAAAATTTGTACATGTCTATCCTATATTGGATTACTTGTTGTTTAGGGGGGAGGGAGGAGAAGGAGGAGGGAGGAAGGGACAAAAATTTGAAACATAAGGTTTTCCAAAGGTAAATGTTGAAAATTATCTTAGCATGTATTTTAAAAAACAAAATAACTGTACTAATTTGTGGCTACACAAATAGTACATTCATGGAGCACTATCATTCTTAAAGTTAGTGAGATTCATAAACTTGAAACTGTTCTTGACCTCCTCCCTTTCTTCCATCTCATATGCAATCAATTGTTAAATCTTATTGTTTCTTTCTCCATAGTTTCTTTTACATCTGTCCCCTTCTCTGCACTCATACAGTATCCCAGTTCAAGCCCTCATCACTTCTCAACTGTACTACTGTACTGCAAAAAGTTCCCAGCTTCTTGACCCTTCCCCCAATCCCATCCTCCAAATAGCTTTGAAAGTAATTTTCCTAAGAGTCCAGAAGGAAGTTGAGATGACATGATAAGAAAGATAATTTTGAAACGAAAGTGTACAATTTATTCTTTTAAAGTAGTTATAAATAGTAGAGATTCATGTTTTGTTGGAGTATCTTTTTAAGTTCTTCTGTGGCAATGCTTTTGTTAAATATTTTTCAAGGACAGAATAACAAATGTTTGTTTTTCAAAATTATCTTCTTAAAATAAGTCTGACCATGCCAGACTACTCAAAATCCTACTCAAAATCTTAACTCTTTCTAAAATAAAATACACATTCTTTTGTTAAGCATTCTCAATCTGGTTCCAAACTACTTTTCCACTTTCATTGTTCCCAATCATGTACTCTGTTTTCCAGTCAAACTGACCTACTCTGCTACTCCTCAAATGCCACTTAATGCCATATCAGGCTGACCACTGATGTTAGAAACTCCTCTTGATTCATCTCTACTTCTTTAGATTCCTGGCTTCCTTCAAGGCTCATCTCATATGGGAAGTTTCTCAACTTTTCTAGTGAATGTTCTCTCTCACACACACACAAGTGTCCCTATGACTATCTGTTTACATGGAGTGTCCCTTCCAAAGAACATAAATATTTTGCAGAAAAGGTAGGGAGAAGAGAGGGTATTATTTCTTTATTCATGTAGTGCCTGCTGTGAATAAAATACAAAATTGATGGTCAGTTTGTTATTCAGAAAATATAAGCTCTTTGAGGACAGGAATTATTTTCTATCCTTTTCTTATTTTATCAGTGCTTTACACATGGCAATTAGACATGGTGCTTATTGGTTTGGAATAGATAAATACAGAAAATGTTAACTAGTTGGGTAGAAAACAGGATGAGTATATATACATTTGCTGTGGTCCTGTAAGAATGAGTAAACTCAGAATGAATCATCTGGCAATGAAAGAAAAAAACAATACTACAACAACATTTTGGTAGCTATGTTAAGAGAAAAAGAAAGA
The DNA here is from genome assembly GCF_902635505.1 of Sarcophilus harrisii. Taxonomy (NCBI): domain Eukaryota; kingdom Metazoa; phylum Chordata; class Mammalia; order Dasyuromorphia; family Dasyuridae; genus Sarcophilus; species Sarcophilus harrisii. The sequence continues at coordinate 303,742,407 of NC_045426.1, read as the reverse complement.
GCTAGGAAGGACTAGTCTAAGTGCATGCTATGATGCTAATGGGAAATGGGGGGAAGTCAGAACTGCTCAACTTTTACTTTATTTCCTCTGCCAAGAAAAAATTATTTTTAGCCGGAGGAAAACAATGAATATAGTTAATAGAAAGTTGATATCCAATATAAAAATTATTTTGGAAATTTGGAATTATGTAAATAAAGTGATTAAAATGTCTATACCCTTTGATCCAGAGAATCTACCACCAGCCATATACTCTAAAAACATAGATAAGAAATCCCACATTTAACACCAAAATATTTAAGTATCACTTTGTATAATAGCAAAGATGCCAATCAAGGATTTAATAAACATATAGTAGTACATGAATGCAATGAAATATTATCATGTTGTAAGAAATGATGCATATGATAAATAGAGAAACATAAAATTACTTACATGAAGTGATACCTAGATGAATCAAATCTAGAAGGGATGGCTAGCATGTTAGACAATGAAATTGGGAATCAAAAAGATTCTTCTAGGTTAGAACAAAGTGATTAAAATAAAATTTGATGGAGATTGGGTTCAAAAAGTCAACTTTACAAGTACAAGATGAAAATAACTTTTCATGAGGAAAAGATCTTGGTGTTTTAGCAGACTGAAAAAATTCAATATAAATAGCTACAACAAAAACTAATCTAACTTTATGTAAATGGAGAGCCATTTGTCTAAATAAGCAAGGAAAAATTTCCATTTTACTGTGTTCTGCTTGTACTACATCTGGTACACTATGTTTATTTCTGGGTATCAATTTTTTTTAAATAAAATTTTAATTGTTTTTATTCTGAAATTAAACCAAAAGAAGACCATTTCTATATGTACAGCAGGACAAAATGATTAGATTGTGTATGAAACCTAATCTCTATTTCATACTAATTGATTTTAAATATATATATATATATATGTGTGTGTGTGTGCATGTATATGTGTGTATATTTACATATATATTTCACATTTCATACATCCAAAACTATCCTGCCTGTTGTGCTTCCTTCTAATCTTTCTTATAATATATGCATTTAAAAAATGTTTCTATTTCTAGTCATATGAAAAGATGCTCCAAGTCATTATTAATGAGAGAAATGCAAATTAAGACAACTCTAAGATACCACTACACACCTGTCAGATTGGCTAAGATGACAGGAAAAAATAATGATGATTGTTGGAGGGGATGTGGGAAAACTGGGACATTGATGCATTGTTGGTGGAGTTGTGAACGAATCCAACCATTTTGGAGAGTAGTTTGGATCTATGCTCAAAAAGTTATCAAACTGTGCATACCTTTTGATCCAGCAGTGTTACTACTGGGCTTATATCCCAAAGAGATTATAAAGAAGGGAAAGGGACCTGTATGTGCACGAATGTTTGTGGCAGCCCTTTTTGTAGTGGCTAGAAACTGGAAACTGAGTGGATGCCCATTAATTGGAGAATGGCTGAATAAATTGTGGTATATGTTTTGTGAGAAATGACCAGCAGGGAAACTGAATGGATGTCCATCAGTTGGAGAATGGCTGAATAAATTGTGGTATATGAATATTATGGAATATTACTGTTCTGTAAGAAACTACCAACAGGATGATTTCAGAAAGGCCTGGAGAGACTTACACGAACTGATGCTGAGTGAAATGAGCAGGACCAGGAGATCATTATATACTTCAACAACAATACTATATGATGACCAGTTCTGATGGACCTGGCCATCCTCAGCAACGAGATCAACCAAATCATTTTCAATGGAGTAGTAATGAACTGAACCAGCTATGCCCAGAGAAAGAACTCTGGGAGATGACTAAAAACCATTACATTGAATTCCAATGAAACCAATACATTGAAGGAAATAAAAAATCCCTATATTTATGCCCACCTGCATTTTTTATTTCCTTCACAAGCTAATTGTACAATATTTCAGAGTCTGATTCTTTTTGTACAGCAAAATAACGGTTTGGTCATATATACTTATTGTGTATCTAATTTATATTTTAATGTATTTAACATGTACTAGTCATCCTGCCATCTAGGGGAGGGGGTGGGGGGTAAGAGGTGAAAAATTGGAACAAGAGGTTTGGCAATTATTAATGCTGTAAAGTTACCCATGCATATAACCTGTAAATAAAAGGCTATTAAATAAAAAAATAAAATAAAATAGAATAAATAAAAAATAAAAATTAAAAAAATGTTTCAGTCACTCTTTTTGGGAGGACATTACTACTGCTAACTCTACTTTTCTCTCCCCAAGCCTCTCCATTAAAAAAAGAGAGAGAGAGAGACAAATAAGCATTATCAAATAAAATTATCATGTCCATAATTAAGGAATGTGCCATGTCCAAAAATGCTACTTTGTGTCCATCATTTCTTTATCAAGAAAAGAGGTAAAAGCATCATCATAGATTCTCTGGAGACATGATTAGTCATAGCATTGATCAGACTTCTTAGATTCAAAATTCTTTACTGTGTTATTGGCTATATATTAATTGTCCTGTTACTACTTACTTCACTCTGTACCAGTTCATGTTATCCAAAATTCTCTGAAATCAACTCTTTCTTGTTTGTGTTTAATCCTCTTTTGTCTAGTTTTGCTAAGAGCAAGATTCTTCTTATGCCTTCTTTCCTTACTCTTTATTTAATGTTTGTTATTTTCTTCTTCTCATGCTGTTTATGATATATGAGGGCTGGTTTAAAAGATTTGGGGATATTGGGTATTAAAAAAAAAAAAGATTTAAGTGGGACATTTATAGCTGAATATTTAAAGGACTATCACATAGAAAAGTGATTAAGCATTTGATTTACACAGAGAGCAGAACAAGAAAAGTGGATAGAAATTTCAGAGGAACAGACTTAGATCTGATGCAAAGAAAAACTGCCTAACAATTACTTATCTCAAAGTAGCAGGTGATGCCTCTAAAAACAATGGGTTTACCATTGTTAAAAAAAAAAATTTGTTTTGAGTACCAAATTTTCTTCCTCTCTATCTCATCTCCCTCCTCCCCTAAGACAGCAAGCAATTTGATATAGGTTATAGATATGCGATCCCTTTATTGCCTATCTTAAAGTAGACATTGGAAAATCATTTGTTGGAGGTATTATAAAAAGGGATCCTTGGTTAGTTATTAGTTGAAGTGGATGAACTTTGAGGTTTCCATCATGCTCTCTCTATGATTCTATCTTTCTGAGCCTCTATGAGGCTAAGCTAAATAATATACAGAAGAGTATATTAAGTGCTTTGGGATAGAATGTAGGGGTGGGATCTCATTTTATAGAGTTTTTTTCTTCCTGTAAGGATACCCCATCTAAAAGAAATAAGGTTTCATTTTTATTTCAATTTAACAAAGGAAGGGGGAAGGGAACAAACATTAAATTCTTACTATGGCCTAAGCACTTTACAAATATTATTTCATTTGATCCTCACAACAACCCTATGAAGTAAGTGATATTGTGACCCCCATTTTACAATTGAGGAAACTGAGGCAGACAGCTATGAACTAACTTGCCCAGTGTTATACCCCTAGTAAGTATCTGAAACGATATTTGATCTCAGATCTTCTTGACTTCAGAGTTAACTCTCTCTCTGCTGTGCCATCAATTTTACAGATATGTATTAAATATGCAGCATAATGTTAGACATCTTGCCTTTGTTCTTGTTTAGTAGATTTAGGCTACACAGTGGATGAGGTCCTGTTAGCATGGGTTCACTGGTATTTTGTCAAAACAAAAACTTTGGGTTCAGTTCTCAAGTCATCAAAGAATCAATATTTGGGGTAAGTTTGAAGTTAAGAAATGAAGTTGTCTTTCCTCTTTCATTAATTTTAAGAGCCTGGTAGATTTATGATACATTAGCTATTTAACAGCACATTTATATAAATATTTTTCTAAACTTAAGAATCCTTTTAGAATGTGAAGAATCTGTGCCTAGTTTATGTGTCACTTTTGTGCCAGTCAGCATTCCCTTCACAGAACTGAGTTCACAGGTATGTATGTGGAGAGGGAGTACAGCATGTCCTCCTAAGTGTACCCCACATGGCTCAAGGCTCTTACCCCTAATGAAATTGAGAACCTCTAAGTTCTGCTTCAGTAGAGATACTTGGTTCTTGAATTGATAGATATCTAAGCAAACAACAGTATAAAATTACTAAGTGCTTTAAAATTTTTTTAAAGTTTTAAATTAATTTTTATTAATTATATATAATTAATTTAAATATTTAAATTTTAATTTTAAAAAGAAATGGAAATGAAGCATTAAAATGCTCTTAGAAACTATTCCTCAGATGAGGATATTTCTGCTCTCTACCTCTTTCTACCTTCCCAGCATAGTAGTCCAGTAAAAAGACTTTTCTTGAACCATGTTCCTGCCTATATGCTAAGGAAAATGGCACATTGCCCGCTGGCCAGGAGTCCCACACTCTGTCACTCTTAGAGTCATCCTTGCAACTGCAGCTCTTCACCATCATGCCTACAACAGACCCTGGAAGTCTCCAAAGCTCTGCTATCAATCATCTCTCCAACTCTGCTAACTTACTACCCAGAAGTCAAATTGGACTTCCATTCCTGCTCAATTTCATGATCCTAGGATCCTCTGGGTTCCCCTACCTGATCTCTGGAAATCCACAATACAGCCAACTGTATCTCATGTCATCCATCTTGGTGTCCTGTCCAGGCATAATCTCTTCTACATAGCTCCGCTTTCCCTTTTTAGCCATCTTTGGATATGGAATTCCTAGAGACTTCTCTCAATGAGTGTTCCCTTGCTCAGGTCTCAAGGGAAATGTAGTTATATAAATAAAATGTATAATATAAATATATATAAATAAATATTTTCATATTTGCCTAAAGAAAAGGATACCTACAAGGCATGAATAAATCCCTGGACATTGAGAGTTTGCAGACAGAGAAGGGAGAGGAGTTAGATACTTAACAAATTAAAAGAGAAGGATAATTCTTGTTATCTGATATGAATTGAGGGGAAAAAAGGATGGGCTAGTTGAATGAAGATTAGATTGTGATATCTCAGAGAATCACCCGATTATTATAAAAGAGAGCAATTGGGAATCTTTCCCCGCTATAAAATCTGCTACAAAATGACACAGCTATTGATAGCAGTTGGTCCTTGATCTAGCCACATTTTACTTTCTGTTTCTTGGAAATGGGAGGCCTTCTCCACGCATCTCCACCCCCAGCAGACTTTTCCCTTTCAAACTCATTCTGTCTGGCTTGGACACCAATTGGAGCCAAAGCGATTAAGACTGATAATACCCAAATGCTTTGAATCTCTGTGACTTAAAACTTTCACTTTCACTTTTTATTTTAAGGATCAGAATAGCCTTTTCATTTTCCAGGTAAGGAAAAATCCAGAAAAGAGTATAGAACAACAACAACAAAAAAAAAAAAAAAAAAAAAATATATATATATATATATATATATATATATATATATATATTAGCATGGCTTAATAGAAAGGCCATCAATCTGAGATCTGAGACTTGAGTTCTAATGCTGCCCATAATAGCTTATATTTATGTAGCATAGCAACAAAGTACTTAGATATACTTTTATTTTATTTAATCTTCTTAACACATCCTTGAGACAGGAAAGGCAGGAACTATTGTTTTAAAATTTTATGCCATTTTACAAATAAGGAAACTGAGGCTTAGATCAATTAAATGATTTGATTGATATCATACAGCTAGTGAGTGACTGAGACTACAAGAGGAAGTTTTATGACTCCAATTTCAATGTTCTTTTCATAAAAACACTCTCTTCTGCTTCTGCCCCTGCCACCAAATCACTCCACTAATGAAGAGGGTTAGACAAGACCATCTTTAAGGTCCTTTTCAGCTCTGACATTCTATGTGACTTGCCCATCCACACTCTAAGCGACTATTCAAGTTCCAGGACCTAGCCTTCCTTCTGATTTGGATTGAATTCAACTCCACTGATGTTACATGTGATGAATTCTGAAGCCGAGTTTTGCTTTGACTCATTCCATTTTGGTGTCCTACATCATCCTCCAGGTCTCATCATCTTACCCACGTAGCATGGTCTAATACAGTCATGAAAAGTGGGACACCATTTAAAATAATAAAAATAATCCACATTATTGTCCTAATAGAAAAAGAATAAGAGACAAGTTCCTTCCTTCTACCTATCCTTCCTCAGGAAACAGGAAAGAATGTACATGATGTTTTGATAGTGACTTTCTAGAGAAAATATCTTTGCCTTTATTGTCTTGCAAAGGAATGACTGACCTTGAGTTTGGGATCCATGAAAGGGAGGAAGGAAAGAGAGAGTACAGGACAGATCATACCACATCATGTCACAATATGTAAGGAATTTCTTTATTCCCTGAATACTTTATTCCACTGTCCAGTCATGATCCCGAGTCAGACATTTCTCCTTTATAGGAATCCTTCTGATCCAACTGTGCTGTCAATGAGAGTTTTTACTCAGAGACTTGTCCACTCATTTTAAGAAACCAAGGCTACTATTGGGAAATTCAGTTTATCTGTTTCCTCTGTCTGGTTGCATTTCTTCCCATGAGGCTGTTTCAAAGAAGTTCTTTCTCTGTATAGCTCTGATTCAACACACTGGGCTAATTTCTTATAGAATTTGCTCCTCTTCCTTCTAGTTTTGACACCCAGATCTCACTTAGGAGCATTATTCCACTAATATTTGTAACCCTCTTTGTTACTGCCCTTTCTTTCCTTCCACCATTGCTTGCTTTTCCTAATCCCACAACTTTTGTTTACTTTTAGTTCTGCACTTGGGGATGACATCCTAGACTAACATAGTGGTTCCTTGTTAGGGTTGTCCTCTGAAGGTGGGACCACAAAAAGCTGAGGAGCCCAAGCCTAGAATCTACCTCCCAGTAAGCTCCAAGCTTTGTCTGGACTTCTTCAGGAAGATATCTTGGGTTCATTTGAGCTAAATTTTTATCTTCCCATTATTATAGTTTCCAAACTCCCTATTTTGAAATCCTGGCAGATACACTTTGAATCACAAAGATTTGAGTAACAGACTAGGTTGACCTGAGTCTTTTTCTTTGAGTGGATTAATAAAAAGCATTTATTAAGAACTTACTGTATTCATTAAGTCTGGAGCCCTGGTGTGGTCTCTTGGGCATTTCCCAATCAATCTAATCTGTTCTTCCAAGTCCCCTAGGGGAGAGGTCAGTGATGAGTGACTCAGACTCCACTCTCATTTCCAGAAAATAGCACTTTGTAACAGAAATAATGAAGTAGAGATTGCCATAATTTTGTTTCTATTAGTTGCTTCCTCTTGCTAAAAAAGGGAAATGAAAGTTTGTCTATAATTCTCAAACTCCATTGGCCAGGTGTGTCTCTGTCCAGTTAAAAGATTTTGGAGCAGAGATGGACAGTGGACAACACCATCATTCTGGAAAGTGCTAGATGGTCAATCAGGAAAACCCAAGTTCAAATCCAACTCTGATATTAGCTTATAATAACCCTGAGAAGATGACCTAATCTTTTTGACTAAGTTTCATCATTAGTGATGAAATGAAAGGGTTGAGGATGAGTGGAATACATAGCCTCCTTGGCTAGAAATAGCTATAAATCAAAGTGCCTATGATTTAGATCTCTCATTTATGGAGGAATAAACTGAAGCCCATATTAGGAAAAAGTCTTGGCCAGGCTAATTAGAATCTAAGACTGGAATTCAGGTCCCCTGATTCCTTATCCACTACTTTTCTCACTAGATAAAGGTACTCTGGAGAGTGTGGGGTGACACAAGAATGTCCAAGGGCCCAGTCTATCCTGTAGAGAGATATGAAAAAAAAAAAAAAAGGAATAAAATGCTGAGTTTCGAATCAAATTACTTCTGGCATTTCCTAGACTTGGACAAGTGAGGATAAAAATTCTTTTTCTTTTTTAATAGCATTTTATTTTTCCAAATACATGCAAAGGTAGTTTTCAACATTCATTTGCAAGGTTTGCAAAACCTTGTATTCCATATTTTTCTCTTTCCGTCCTCTCTCCTCCCTCCTCAAAACAGCAAACAATTCAATCAATATAGATTAAACATGTGCAATTCTTCTAAACATATTTTTACATTTGTCATTCTAAACAAGAAAAATCAGATCAAATGGGGAAAAAACCATGAGAAAGGAAAAAATACAAGCAAACCACCACCACCAATAACAATGGAAAGGTGACAGTACTGTGCTTTGTTCCACATTCAGTCTCCATAGATCTCTCTCTGGATGCAGATCTTTCTCTCCATCATAAGTTTATTGGAACTGCCTTGAATCACTATCACAGTTGATCATCACATAACCTTGTTGATTCTGTGTACAATGTTCTCTTGCTTCTGCTCACTTCACTCAGCATCAGTTCATGTAAATCTTTCCAAGCTTTTCTGAAATCAGCTTGCTCGACATTTCTTATAGACTAATATTCCATTATAATGTTCTTATAGATCAATAATATTTCATTAATTTCACATACTTATTTAGTCATTTCCCCAACTCATGGGCAGAAGTTAATAATTCTGAGTTGTATCAGTCATGTCTTAACTCTTCATGACCTTGTTTAGGGTTTTCTTGGATATTGGAGTAGTTTGTGATTTCCTTTTCCAACTCATTTTACAGATGGGAAAAATGAAACAAAAGGGATAAGCAATTTGCCCAAAGTTTCACAACTAGTGTCTGAGGGTGGATTTAAACTCAGGTCTTCCTGAGTCCAGGTCTGATACTGTCTCTCTACTTGGTCACCTAGCTGCCTTGAGATATAGTATATGCTATTATTTAAATGTAAGAGTTGTTAGGTGGCACAGTGACTAACATGTTGGGCCTGATGTCAGCAAGACTCATTTTCCTGAGTTCAAATCTGGTCTCAGATAATTAATTACTAGCTCTATGATTCTGAGCAAGTCACTTAACCCTGTTTACCTCAGTTTCCTTATTTGTAAAATGAGCTGGAGAAGGAAATGGCAACCACTGCAGTGGGTTTTTTTTCTTTTTTTTTTCTTTCTGCCAAGAAATAATAATAATGAATGAACAACAAAATTGAAATATGAGTTTTTATTTTTTTGCTCATCACTGAAGGAACTCCCAAGATGGAACCACCCTCCAAATATCCCTCCAGATCAGCAATTCCTCTATAACTTACAGTTTTAGGAGGTTGATTTGGAATACCAAGTAGCAGCTGTGCATTGACTAGGGACATAGAGCTCCTAGATATGGGGCAGGGCTTGAAGCTAGTCCTCAAGGCCAGCCATTTATCAACTACCCCCACATTGAACTATCTCTTCGTTATTAATAGAAAGGAGAAACTCTCTCCAGACTTTCTACCATCCAGCTCTGGGCCTCTGGGGGGAAATGTAGTTGCCCCAATTCAGGCCAATGATTTGACCCCTGTTTCTAAAGTTTCTATAGAAGATTTTACCGACTTCTCTTGGTAGCCTCAACTCAGAACAAACAAGTTCTTTATCATATCCTGAACTGATGGGGGAAGCTGGAGGGAAGGACAGGGGGGTAAGACAGGGCTTTGTTCATCGAGCACCCTTTATTCTAATAGATAAGGCTGAAAAAAAAAAAAGCCTGAAGTTATTATATTGATGTCATGAAAACAGCAAGGTCTAACAAAGCAAGGTCTGTCTGTTCCTTCCCACTTCCCAAACCCTTCTCAGCCTACTCCAGATTCTGGCTTTCCTTTCCAGCCTACTTCTGTCTTTAAAGCCTCCCTTGATCCATTTTAATCTGAATACAAATAGTAGCTTGAAAATGAACAACATTATTTGGCCTGGCCCCAAACCCCTCTAGGCTTGGCCTTGGGCCTCTAAGCTCACCAGAGATAGTCCTGCTCATTACTTAGCCCTGTTTCAATTTTTAGATGAATTTTATTTTGTTTTTTAGTTGATATCTTAGAGGGGAAGTGAAGAAATCAGCTGGTTCAGGAGTTTCAATTCATTCTCTGATGTTTTCATCTGGGCAGCCTTCACCTTATTATTTAACCTCACTCACCTCAGTTTCCTCATCTGTAAAAAATTAAGTGGTTGTACAATATGGTCCCTGAGGTGTTTTCCAACTGTAGTTCTATGAAATAACAAAAAAATCAGACAGTAAGGAGAGACATTTCAGTAAAACTAACCAACCCAATCAACAGAGGCTGACATATACAACGTTTTATAACAATGGGCCTCCACCTCTGCAAAGAAATTGCTGTTCAGTGGTTGTCTGACTCTTTATGACCTCATTTGAAGTTTCCTTGGCAAGATACTAGTTTGCCATTTCTTTCCCTAGTGAATTAAAGTACTCAGAGATTTAATGACTGCCTAGGGTCACACAGCTAGGAAATGTCTGAGGTTGGATTTGAATTCAGGTCTTCCTGACCTGATGTTCTATCCACCGAACCACCAGCTGTCTCTTTTAAAGAAGGAAGGAAAGAAAATTCTTATAATTCTTCTTTTCCCCTATAAAATATTAAGATTATTTGCAGCAGCCATTCATTCATTCAATAAACATTTATTAAGCACCTTGTATATACCAGGTGCTATGCTAAGTACTGGGCATGCAAAAGAAAGCCTCTTCCTTCAAGGAGCTTATTTAGACTGTAATGGGAAAGACAACATGCAAACAAATATTTTCTAAACAAGCTATATAGGGATAAAAAGAAAATACTGAAAAGAGGAAAAGCAATAGAATTAAGAGAGCTTGAGAAAGATTTACTGTAGGAGGAACCAATAATCATCATCTATTTCATCAACCTATGAATAATAACTTGCATTTTTTAAAAACCTATTTCTACATTAGCCAAGTTGTGAAAGAAAAGTCAGAATAAAAGGGAAAAACCATAAGAAACAAAAAGAACTTGCATTTAAAAAAAAACTGTTTCTACATTAGCCAAGTTGTGAAAGAAAAGTCAGAATAAAAGGGAAAAACCATAAGAAACAAAAAGAAAGTGAAAATAGTATGCTTTAATACACATTGTCTCCATAATTTTTGATCTAGATGCAAATGGCATTTTCTATCCCAAATCTATTGCAGTGTATTGTTAAGAAGAACTAAGTCTGTCATAGTTGATCATCACATAATCTTCTTGCTGCCATGTACAATGTTTTCTTGGTTCTGCTCACTTCACTTAGCATCAGTTCATGTAAGTCCCTTCAGGCTTCTCTGAAATCATCCTGCTGGTCGTTTCTTACTAAACAATAATATTTCATAATATTCACATACCACAATTTATCCAACCATTCTCCAATTGATGGGCTTCCACTCAGTTTCCAGTTTCTAGCCACTACAAACAAGGCTGCCACAAACATTTTTGCACATGTGAGTCTCTTTCCCTCCTTTATGATGATCTCTTTGAGATACAGACCCAATTATGGCATTGCTGGGTCAAAGGTATGCATTGTTTGATAGCCCTTTGGACATAGTTCTAGATTGCTTTCCAGAATGACTAATTCAGGATAATTTGAATTTTGAATCCAAGTTCAGCTACTTGTGTTACTTTGGGCAAACCCCCTACCCTCTCTGGGGTTCAATTTCAATGTAGGAATTTGTTTATGTGATCTCTGAGATCCCTTCCAGCTCTAAATACACAGTCAAATAATACAAATACAAGGCTTTGGTACCTTCCCCACAATCCTGGGAAGTAGATAGGCAGTAATTACTGATAAGTAAACTCCTTGAAGGTAGGAACTATTTAATTTTTGTCCTTTTGTGTCCTCAGTGTTTTATATTGTGTCTGTAGAGGTATAGAAGTAGAGTAGAAAATTAATATTTTTTTGATTAACTGGTTGTTGTCTGACTCTTCATAACCTCATATGAGTTTTTCTTGGCTGAGATACTGAAGTGGTTTGTCATTTATTTCTGCAGCTCATTTTATGGCTGAAGAAACTGAGGCAACCAGAGTTAAATGACTTGCCCAGGGTCACACAGCTAGTTAAGTGTCTGAGACTAGGTCTTCCTGACTCCAGGCCCAGCACTCTATGTACCACCTATTATCCTATGATTGATTGTTAGGGCAAATGTGATTATCTCTAGTTTATATAAAGGGAAATTCAAATACAGAGATTTTTCAAGGGCCAGTGGAACTAACATTTGAACACAGGCAACAGGATTTATTAAATACTTACATATGCCAGGCACAATGCTAAGCACTGGTCTCTGCCCTCTCCCTCTAATAGTATTCTAATGGAAAAGACAACATTAAGCCAGCTGGTAGCACTTTGGACAGAGCATGGACTTAGAATCAGGAAGACCTGAGTTCAAATTCAACCTCAGATACTTCCTAACTCTGTGACTCTGGCAAAGTCACTGAATTTCTGTCTGTTTCAGTTTCTTTATCTGTAAAATGGGAAAAATGATAGCCCCTACTTTCCAGAATTGATAGTAGGATTACATTTGCAAAGTACTTTGCAAACCTCAAAGGGTCATATAAATGTTAGCTGTTCTGATTATTATTATTTGGGATTAATAGGAACTACTTCCCCCATTTACACAGGTTTCTCTTTTTTCCAAAATTCAGTACTCTTTCTACAGTCTCACCATGCCTATCAGGTGACCCCTACTTTATTTCTTTTTTAATTAATAAAGCTGTTTTTTTTTTTTTGAGGGGGGAAGGGGGGGAGGTGGGAGGTAACCAGAGTTAAGTGACTTGCCCAGAGTCACACAGCTAATAAGTGTCAAGTGTCTGAGGCTGAATTTGAATTCAGATCCTCCTGATAGCAGGGGTGGTCCTCTTATCTGCTGTACCACCTAACTGCCCCTACTTTTTCAATAATGAAGGATTCTTCTGTGCTTTAATTTTCCCCTTGCAAGGACGATAACATGAATACTGTTCTTTAGAATTTTCCTGATTCTCCAGCCTGATTTCCTGACAGCTTCCCAAAGGTGGAACCCACATTTAGAGCCTTCCTTGGCAGTCTCCAAGGACTTGCTGACTTTTAGCCCATCCTCAGGGCTGCCTTTTGAATAAGGTTTCCTGGAATTCTGAGCAATCAAAACACTGAATTCATGTAATATGTGGCTGGAACCCCAGGTGGCTTCTTTGCCACACGCCCTGAATGGGACCTATGTGCCAGGATAATAGCAGAGCTCAAAGCCGATCCAATGTTTGGTGCAGATGGGAAGGTTCAGTCTCCTTAAAGCAGTCTCCTCCTAAGAGTGTTGTGCCACAGTTCTCTTTTATTATCCTGACTCGGTTTCCCTAAATTGTGACCTAATTGTTCTGGTCAGTCCTACAACCACCCCTCCCTCTTAATCATCAGAATATTTGATAAGGATAAAAGATCTTATATTTTAGAATATCAGAATGCCTCTCCCTATCCCAAGCTATCAGAATATCAGATACCATCTTATCAAGATGCGTTCCCCCATTATATCATTCCATCCCCAGAGGCTCACCCCGCCCTGACAGAGTCCTGTTCCTGCTCTCAGCACCCTGACTCCACCCCTGCCTCAGTTTACCCCCTGTGTCTGAGCCACGTGTACATATGTCTTTGAGAACTCACATTGTTGGCTGGATTCTTGGAGACGATAGTCTCATTCAACCCTGGGACCAAACCATGGATCCATTTGGTCCCAATAAATCTCTCCCTTTCAAATAAAATATTGAATACTCTCTAATCTCTATCCTGCCTCAGTTTCTCCGGCATTACAAGAGAAGGTAGAGATTGGGGTAAAGTGGTAGGAGTGTCAGAGTCTGGAAAGGGAAGGTTGGTTACTAGGGCAGGTCTCCAAGGACAGAGGCTGAAGCTGTCTGCAATTCTCATTTGGGGAAGGTTTGCTTTGGGAGGCTGTGCAGAGATAGTGCAATGTGTGGATAGAGGAAGATACTTTTAGTAGAGTTTGATAGAGAGATTAGATAGAGATACTCTATTTGATAAGTATTTTCCTCTGGGTGAGAAGAAGCATGGAAGATTGAGAATCAGACCTAGGGAAATGGCATTTCTTTTTTATACATCAAACTTCCACCTCCTATCTCCACTTCCCCAACAGCCCTCTTGCTTTCTATAGTAACAGTGAATTAGGAAGCTAAATCTCAGACCCTTCTCTCTGCCTCTGTAGTGTGACAGGCCTGTGTGAAGAAGCTCCAGGATCCAAGTCCATTGTGGGAGATGGTGGGACTTAGAGATAGCATGAATGTGAATTGCACCCCCCCCCCAACCTTTTTTATCCCCAAGTGGGATGAGCTTTTGTTTTACAGAGTCCTCCACAGACTCCTTCAACTCAAAGGAATTAGTACTGAAGCATAGGATTTAGTATAGTCATAGGGATTAATATAAGGATTACATGAATTTGTGCCTTACTTTTTTATTTTTACCTTTCCCCAAAGGGGCATTGTTGGCCACTAGACTGATCTTCAGAGTAAGATCCAGGCACTGAGCATGATTACACCAGTGGTTTTCTGAAAAACCACTCAACACAAGGCAGAAATAAAAGCAGCCATTTCCCCAAACCTTATTCCTATTCATCCTTTCTTCTTTCCATTGTTGTCCTTCTTGTTCCCATAAAAGTGGGAAGGGTGATGACTCACTATGTCTCCCTAATACAAAGAGGAGTATTTGGGAATTGCCAAGTCTTTTATTATTTTCAGAAGTCTGCTACCTCAGGTTGACCTTGTTATTGTTGGAAGCTTCTCAGATAATTTAGAAATTTGGTTAGTGCAGGTTAATTAGATCAAAATCTTAGCTTGAGACATACAGAAAAATTCACCCCTCATCCTTAAACTTTTGTTGTTCAGTTGTGCTCAATCCTTTCTTGTAATGGGCCAGAACTCTGAAACAAGGATTCTTACAAGGATTCTTACAAGGTGCTAACTCAGTGGAATTGATGAGACAATGGTTATCTAGTTTCATATGGTGACTAATAGTCCTCTAAATTCAGTATGATTGATTTACTCTTACAACAAATAATGGTTTCCTACTGATATGATTGGTTTATACTCAGTATAGAGCATATAAGCTAGGACTCAGAGCCAGAGAGAGACTCAGAAGGGCCAGACACAGACTCGGAAGGGACACAGAGACACATTCATTCCATCTTGGGTCAGGCTCCTGGTGGCTCTCCTGGGGGACTGAGAGGCTGGGAGACAGAGCCAGAGAAGACAAGCAGCCTGGAGGCAGGAGCTCAAGCCCTCAGAGTCAAGGAGAGACAGATTCATTCACTTCATCTCACACCACCTTGGAGGCTGGTCTCCTGCACTTCCCCCAGTGAAACCAAGGCAGGTCTGAAAGGCTCTAAGAAAGCTAGCTGGGTACCCCAGGCAAGGAAACTAGATTGTGAAGGAGAAAATAAAGACTTTGGACTTGAAGACCTGGCTATTCTTGTGGTGATTACTAAAAAGAAGGCTGCTCCAAGACCTCCAGAAAACCCACCAAGAACATTATGCTTTCTGGCCGTATTTGAGGTTTGCTTGGCAAAGATGGTGGAGTTATTTGCTGTTTCCTTCTCCATTTCATTTTACAGATGAGGAAACTGAGGATTAAGTGACTTCTCTAGGTTCATACAACTAGTAAGTATCTGAGGTCAGCTTTGAACTCATGAAGATGAGTTTTGCTGACTCCAGGCCCAGCACTCTATCCACTGTGCCACTGGTTGCCCATGTCTGGCACATAGCAAACAATAGATAAATACTCGCCAATTGAATGATTTTTTTTTATCCTCCCAGAAGTGCCCTTTGCATATTTCTCTATTTTTAGCTCCTCTCCCTCAGGCCATAGTGTTCCTCAGCCTTACAAACAGAAAAAATAATCTAAGTCCCAAACACCTTAGACTCTAAGGCTTAGAGTAACATATGACCCGTTCTTGGAATCCAGTACTTGCAATCTGAAAAAGTACTATTAAGGGAGAGGAAGCCCAGAAAATTAGTCACAATGGTGGAATTCTCAGACTCCATAGCAGACTGTGGGAGATAGTGTTTGAGCTTGGAGCCCGCTGGCTCCAATCTCATTACCAAGACCAGCCAACTTAGTCTCTTGGCTAAAGCCATTCCTGCACCTGCTTATTCCTCCCCAGGATATCTTCAATGGCTTTGTGCAACTGCTCTACCAGAAATAGCCTTACCATCAAGGATCCTCCCGCAGTTGGAGCTGAAAAGGGACTTGATTTCTACTCCCTTCATTTTATAGATTAGAGGACAAGAGACCCAGAGAAGTTGCATATGGAAAGTGCTTAATAACTGTTTTTCCACAGTCACCCAGATGACTGGTTTAAATATCTGAGAAATTGGGCATGATGTATATGGAAAAATGTTTAGAAGAATTGTTCATGTTTAACCTATATCAGATTCTTGAGGAAGAGGGGAACATAAGGGAGGGAAGGTTAAAAATTTGGAACACAAGATTTTTGCAAAGGTGAATGTTGAATACTATTTTTGCTTGTATTTGGAAAAATAAAGCACTATTAAATAAATACATAAATAAATATTTGAGACAAGATTTGAACTCGGATCACCAATCCAAGCCCTATATTTTTTATCTGATTGGCCTTGGAGAAGCATCTCAAAAATGTGTGTTGAAAGACTCTGTGTTAAATTGAGGTGGGAGCAACCAAGACCCCAAGTCTTTCATTCTATCATGTGGACAGGGAGAGGGGGGAGAGAAGGGAAACAGGGCCTGGGGTAGGTGTTGCAGCCTGCTAGTTCCTATTTGAAAAACTGAGGAATAGGGGAGGCCCTGGAAGAGTAACCTAGACTTATGCAGGGGACCTTTTTTTTGTCCTTTCCTCACCTGTAAGTCCAGCTCTGAAAAACCTGGCAGCCTGGAAGGAGGTACATGGCTGTCACTGATTTCGGTGACTTTGGAGGGGGTGGAGGGAAGCACTAATAGGAAACCCTTCAACTCTGAGCTGTATCCCCACTTGGCTTGCATTGGGCTCATTGCTGCTCTCCAGAATATCTCTTCCTCCTGGCTCCCTGGTGACCCAACTACCCCAGGGAAAAAACAGGAAAAACTTAGGCCCATTTTTTTTTTCCTCTCTTTCTTTTAAATAGTATTTTATTTTTCCAAATACATGTGAAGATAGTTTTCAACATTCACCTCTGCAAAACTGTGTTCCAAATTTTTCTCCCTCTCCCTGCTTCTCCCCCCTCTCCAAGACAGCAAGCAATCAGATAAAGGTTAAACATGTGCGATGATTCTAAACATATTTCCATATTTGACATTTAGCTCCATTTTTTTTTAATCCCTAGGGCCAGAGGGCTAGGCCCAAAAGGCTACACTTCAGTTCTGATGAAATCAGTCAGGGCTGAGATAAAAGTGTCTCCATAGTGACCTCAATCTCTGTCTCTGTTAAATGGGAATCATTTCAGCTCCTTCAGGATCTTTCCCAGATGGTGTTCCTCTGGACTTTCACTAATTAGTATCATTTACGTATGTATGTATGTATGTATTTAACTCCTTTGAATTGTTTTCCTACCTTGCCTCACCTTTCTACTGAGGAAAAATACTCATGACAGATGTACAAAAGCTTTGGAAAGTTAAAAGTGTTATATAAGATTAAAATGGTTTTTCACAGTGATAGTAATGTGCACTGGAAAGAGGGCTGGATTTCAAATCACAGGACCTGACATTGGGCAGATCACTCTGAGAGGTTTGGATTAGATTATGTCTAAAGTTTCTTCCTTCTCTAAATTTAAGATTTTGGTTCCAATGTGTTCCTTTCCCTCTAATTCCATTTGATTCAACATGTGTTGTGGTTCAGTCTGGTCTAATTCTTTGTGACCACATGGGCCATAGCTCACCGATACTGTCTGTGGGTTTTCTTGGACACGATAACTGGAGTGGTTTGCTATTTCCTTCTCCAGGGGATTAATGTAAACAGAGGTTGAATAACTCACTGAGGGTCACATAACTAGTAAGTATCTGAGGTCTTATTTGAATTTAGTGTTTATTGTGTTCAAGATGTAGCTCCTGCCTTCTCTTGAAGGCTCTTATCTTGTAGAAGGGATAAAATATTTACTCTTTATGACCCGAGATAGAAGATGTCTGTGCTTCAGAAAAAGTGTTCTTAGAAAAATTTGAAGGAGATAACACTTTCAGGTGGGAGAGTTTAAGATGGAAGTAGGTGGGAGGAATGAGGAGGACTGGAGTAAAATGAAGGAATCAGTGACCACAGACTAACTACTTCCCTTAGTCTGCTGCACCCTAGACTTCATAGTTATCTGTAGAATTTACATCAGCCAGTTTTGTAAGGTCAGTATCTCCAAGGAGATGATGTATGTAAAGTATTTAGCACAATAACATAAAAGTATTCCCAGGAGACCTTTTCATTTTTCATCAAGTCCCCATCTCTTTCACCTTTTGCAGTCAACAGATAATTTTGTGTTCAACTGAACTGGGTTCTTTTCCTGTAAACATGCTTATAAATATTGTACCTTTAAAATAAAATTAATCCCTTGATTCTGTTTGCCTCCTTCAAAAGATTATCCTACATCATTCCTTTTATCTCCAAACTTTTGGAAGGAATATTCCACACCCCTCTTCAATTTTTTATCACTTAGGTCCTTCCAGTCAGCCTTCTTCTGAATCTAAGACCAATAATGACCTTAAAAAATTTTTTTCAATCAACATTTGTTTCCTTCCTTCCTTCCTTTCTCTCTCTCTCTCTCTCTCTCTCTCTCTCTCTCTCTCTCTCTCTTTCTCTCTCTCTCTCTCTTTCTCTCTATCTCTCTGTCTCAGAATTAATTGTACTTCAGCTTGTAGATGAAATGTAAAATACCATTTATTTTCAGTGAATATTTAATCATTTATTTTCTCTTCCCCTTACTTTCTCCCATCAAAGAAAAAAGAAAAAAAAAACTCATTAAAAAAAATACAAGGCCAGACAAAGTGAATTATCCCTATCAATGGCCTGATCACAGAATCCAGTGCCTTTTACTCCATTTTCATTCTCCTTGACCTTTGCAGCATTTCGACACTTTTAAACACATTTATTTTATAGATATTCTTTCCTCCCCTGATTCAATGATGTATTCTGTTGGTTCTCTTTTTGTCCCTTTTCCTGGATTTTCTTCTCCTTCTATCTCTTGAATTCCTCACAACACCTAGGTGAGAGACATTCCCAATAGTCTGTTCTGAGATCTCTGCCCTTAGGAATGCCATCTTTTCTTATAACTTTAATTATAACCTCTACATAGATCTAGCTCTCACATAACTTGAATTTCCAACTTTGCTATTGGCCATCCCTCATTTCAGATCCAACATATCAAAGTAGAACTTAACCATTTTCTTCTCTTTCTGACATTTATAGAAATGAGGCGATTTATGACACCTCTCAATCAAAATAATGGAAGTGATATTTTACTATTTCTCTCTCCTAAACTATATAATGCTAATGAGGGTTCAGTGATGGAATCAATAATCCATCCTCTCTTGCCCATTCCCACTTTCCCTCTCCTAAGTCAGGTTCTGCAACAGCTTCCTGTTCTTCTATCTCTAGTTTTAAGATCCTGTCTATTCTGCCTACTCCTACAACATTAATTTCTCTATATATACCTCTGGTCACACTACTCAAATGCCCAAAAACTCTTAATGGTAACCCAATGGTTATTGAATTAAGCCTAAACTCTTTGGCCAGATATTTAATGTCCTGATGTATTTTAGCAATTAGATAATATAATGGATAGAGTGCTGGACTTGAAATCAGGAAAACCCAAGTTCAAATTCAGTCTCAGAAACTTACAGCTATCTCAGCTTCTTCATCTATAAAATAAGAAGGTTGGACTCAATAACCTTTAAAGTCTGTGATTTTGTGATCCAAACTTCCTGTTCAGCTTTTATTCCAAAAAAACTAGATTGCCCACCAAATATACCTCATACTTTCATGCCTCCATTGAGATTTACATGTTCTGTTCTTTCTGGGCATTTACTTATTGAGAAGGACCAGTTCTTGATCTTTCTGTTAAAATTTTATGTTGATAATATAATGTCTTGTATCTAGTAGGCACTTAACAAATATCCATTTAATTTAATAAACATTAAGTGTGAAGTATGATAGGCACTGGGTATATGAAGGTGGAAAAATAGTAGATACCCCAAACTTACAATTTAATAGGGGGAATAAGACAAGGACAGCTAAGTAACCAAGTAGATATCACACTGGGCCTAGAATCAGGAAAATTCCTCTTCCCAAGTTCAAATCTGGCCTCAGACATTTACTAGCTATGTGACCATGAGCAAGTCATTTAAGCCTGTTTGCTTCAGTTTTCTTGACCATAAAATGAAATGGAGAGAGAAATGGCAAACTGTTCCAATATTCTTGCCAAGAGAAGCCCAAATGGGATCATAGAGTTGGACACGATTGAAAAATGACCAAACAAAAACAACAACATAATATATGTACAGAAATATGATGGGAAATACTAAGATGATGATGTCAAAGGAGAAGATTAGGCAAAGTGTTCTAATAAATATAAGGCAAGCAAGATTTAGAGTTAAGGATTTAGAAGTGGAAGGGATCTTTGAGGATATATTCAGTCTCTGCATCCCAGAACATATCCCAAAATCTGGCATATAGTAGGAACTCAATAAATGTCTTCTTACTTGATCAATTGATCTGGAAAAAAATATATAAAGATGAGGAAGAATTGTGTTCTAGGCATAAGAGATGAACTGAGACAATGTACAATAGCTGGAGAGATGATTAAGATAAGGCTTGGGAACATCAAATAAACCAGTTGGCTAGAATATAAAGTATGCAATAGGGCAATGGTTCTCAAAGTATGGTCTAGAGAACCTGGGGATCTCTGAAATCCTTTTAGAGGGTCTACAAAGTCAAAAATAGTTTTTATTTCCAATATGGTAAATGTCTATAAATATAATCTAGATAAACAAAAACACTTTGGAGATATCCTCAATAATTTTTAATAGGATAAAGATACAGAAAACAAAAGTTTGAGAACCACTGCAATAGGGTTTAGAATTAAGTGGGAAAGATTAGTTGGAGTCAGATTATGGAGAGCCTTAAATGCCAAGCTAAAGGGTTTGCAGAGATGCACTGACAATTTTTAGGCTACAGAATGATAAATCAAATGAGTATGAAAAACATGATTTTTGTCATGTATAAAGGTTAGATTGGAGAGGGAGATAAAAGAAGGCACATAGGAGAGAAGTATAAAAACAGAATCTAGAATCCAGATGATTTAACAACTGAATGAATGTAGGGGGTAAGGGAGAGGAAGGAATCAACTTAGTTCAATTCAGAGAAGTCCCTTACCAGAAAGGAGACCAATAGGCAAGGATTATGTGTTGTTTTTTGTTTTGTTTTTTTAAAGAGCAGAACAACTCATAAACATCTTCTATTAAAATATAGAGAAACTGTGATTCTCATGAATGAAGAATGAAATCATAGCTTTTTTTGATAAGTGGAAAAATGAGTAATGATGATTAGAAGAGAGGAGAAGGAGGAGGAGGAGAACAAGAAGGAGAATAAAGTGAAGAAAGAGGAGGAGGAGGAGAAGGAGGAAGGCTCTTACCTCCAGATGTTTTCCTCTCTGAAGCTCAATGCTCTGGTCTTCCCCTGACTTTCTCAGCTCTAGCCAAAGTTACCAAACCCAAGTCCTACCCCATATTTTCTATCTTCTTGCTTTTCAAAGTGCCAGTAATGCTGCTCAAGTTTGAATCCAAGCTCTACCCCTCATGAACTGTGTGGCTTTAAAATAAGCCACTTTCTTCTCCTGACCTCAGTTCCCTCCTCTTTCACCTTAGAAAGAAGAGAACAGTCCTTAAAAAATGGGAATTAGATACAGATAAGCTGTGAGGAAAGAAGATTCAGAACAATGGGGCACTGGAGAGAAAGGAAGTCACTAAGAGGTTGACAGAAAAAAAAAATTATGTTCTGGAATCAGAGAATCCAGGTTCAAATCTTGTCTCTGGCAATTAGGAAGTATTGATACATGGAACAGCAAAATAAACTTTGCCCTGGAGTCAGAGGTTCAAATTCCAGCTCTCATGAATACTAACTGGGTAAGTCATTTAATTTCTTTGGATTCCCTCATCTACAGACAGATTGTAATGCATGGACTCTGAGATTTCCTTCCCTCAGTTTGTTTCTATGACCCAGAAAGCTAGAAAGTAGATCAATTGAGGAGTCTCTAATTCTAAAGTACAGTGTCCATACCCAAGGGAATGGGTGAAAATCAAACAGGAATCTTTTCCAACCTCTCAACTTCATTTCCACCTGAGAAGGTCTCTGGTCCTATACCCTTGATTCCTTTTCCCTACTGCAGGCTGTTTCTTGTCCTACGACAGTTACCTACATGGTTGGCTGGGATGTCCAGTAATTGCTGGATTAACAATGATTTTGATATATATGATCAACAATGGATTTTGTCTCATTTTTTTAATTCTAAAAATTTTTATTTTTCCAAATACAGGCAAAGATAGTTTTTTCAACATTCACTTTTGCAAAACTTTGTGTTCCAAATTTTTCTCCTTCTCCCTCCCCAAGACAGCAAGCAATCCAATATAGGTTAAACACGAATTTTCCTATTTTTCTAAACATATGTAATGGATTTACTCTTGATGAAAATCTTGTCTGTTTCAATGTCTTTCCTTTTGTTCCTAAGGGATCATGTATTTAAATAGAGTTGGAAAGGATCTCACTAGTTCAAATCATCCTCCTCTACTTCATTTTACTGATGAGGCATTTGAGTCCCAGAGAAGTAAGGTCACATAGGCAGGAAGTGTCAGAGCTGGAATTTGATTCCTGGGCCTCTCCCTCTCACTTTTTTGTACCCTTTCCCTTCTTTTAAAAATAATGAAGAGCACCTGGGGAATGACTGTACAAGTTATGGTGTATGGTTGTGATGGAATACTATTGTGCTATAAAAAATAATGAGCTCACTAATCTTAGAAAAGCATGGAGAGACTTGCATGAAATGATGAAGAGTGAAGTGAGCAGAAGCAAGAGAACACTTTATACAGTAATAGCATTACTGTTTTAAGAATGACTTTGAGTGATTTGGTCACTTTGACTATTATAAAGACTCAAATTAAAAAAAAAATGAAGATACTATATGTATCCAGAGAAAGAACTGATAAATAGAAATATGTGTAGAATAATGTAACATATGTGTTTATGTATTTTTATCTAATGATAGCCATCTGTAGGATAGGGGTTGGAGGGAGAGAGAGAAGAAAAAAAGGAAAAAAAAATTTACATAACTTTATTTTATATTTGTAGCAATAGCAAGTTGTACATGGTCGATTTGTAGTTTTATGTGCAATCACCTTTTTTATTGTACTATGTTATGGAAATACTTGTTTTGTTCTGTAAATTGGGAATAAATTAAACAAAAATAACAATGAGACACATGTACATTATCTCATCTCAGTCTTCCAGTAATTGTTTGTTAGTTACAATAAGCTTTGACAAACATGTTTTACAGATTTATTGATTTTGTACATTTTGTACAAATTTTTTTTAAAGTTGTACATGTACATTCATTTTTTTATATATTTCCATATTAGTCATGTTAAAAGAAAAATAAGGAAAAAAGAGAAAAATCATGAGAAAGAAAAAAAAAAGGTAAAAACTACTTTTCAATTCACACTCAGTCTCCATAATTCTTTCTCTGGATGTGGATGCAATTGCCTTGGATTCCTGAATTGCTGAGAAGAGCTAAATCTATCATAGTTGACCATTGCACATTGGTTCAGTTCACTTTACTTAGCATCAGTTCATATAAGTCTTTCCAGGCTTTTCTGAAATCAGCCTTGTTCATCATTTCTTATAGAACAATAATATTCCATTATCTTCATATACCATAACTTATTCAGCCATTCCCCAACTGATGAGCATGCATTCATTTTCCAATTCTTTGCCACCACGAATGGAACTGCTATAAAAATTTTGATTGATGTCTTTGGGATATAGACCTAATAGTGGTACTGCTGGATCAAAAACTATGTAGTTTAAAGTCCTTTGGGCATAATTCCAAATTGTTCACCAGAATCTACATTTTTTAAGTTTTTCTAACTCACTTCATGGGGCTTCTTGTACATTTCCTTACAATATCGCCTGGCTACCTAGCCACTCCCTGACACTGCCTTCCTCTCCACTGCACCATGCCCTGAATCTTTTCCTCTCTCCTCACCCTTATCAATACTTACCTAACTCCTATGCCCTGAAAGCCTTGCCCTCTGCTTTTTAAGGTGAAATCGATATTACCAAATAAACAATCTTGTTAAAACTGTTGGTTAATGGTGTTTCTCTTCTTAGGTTAGACATATGCATGTGAACATGGGCCTTCTCCCAACCCAAAGTAGTGAATGGCAGGTGATTGGCAGGTGATTCTCCATTTTTGGCAGCTTTCAGTATTTGATAATAGATATGTTTTTAAATCAAATTTATGACTGGAGGGAAATATACCTACCTCTTTCACCCCTCCAGATTGAACCCTCTCTTGTAACAGAGAAAAACAAGCAAACAAAAACACTCAGCACAGTAATTAATTATGACAATGAATTCAGCCCTAATAGTCCTTTACCTCTATCATTAGGAGAGAGAATATACTTCTATCTGTCCACCAGAACCAATGATGATTTTTCAATGACTGAGCTTTACAAATACATGGTCGTAGTATTATATATTCATCTTTTTGTTTTTTTTATTTCACTCTGCACCAGTTCATACAATTTTTTTCGTGTTTAAAAATAACTTTCTTTAAAAACCTGCTAAGTATTATCATTAAGCAAGGTATAAATCAAGGCAAAATAAACTCATCTTCAATTTTGGGAGGAACTTTCTATCTTACTCTGATATACTCTGACATTCCTATGATACTCTGATAGCTGGATCAGTGGTTTTCTTGAGGTGATAGAATTGAATCTGAAGCATGGCAATCTGGACTTTGACCTAGGTTTGTCAAATGGAATGAGGTCCCCCAAAAAAATCTTGGGGCACCTAGGTGGTGCAGTGGATAGAGCACCAGCCCTGAAGTTGGGAGGACCTGAGTTCAAATCTGATCTCAGATACTTAACCCCAATCGCCTCAGCAAAAAAAAAAGTCTCCATTCTTGACAGATCAGATGTTGCTATGGATTTACCAATAGGAGTATAGTGACTCAAAGGGTAGAGTCACTAACAGTGACTCTCTACAAGCACACATCTGTCACCTATCTTCTGCATGCCTGACTTCTCCAGAGATCAGTTTGCCTGCCATGAGACTGGTCTCTGATGAACTACTATTGCCCCTTCCTCTGGACCAATAGGAAACTAGATCAGGATTCTTTTCTTCCAGTGGGGCCATTAAGCCTTTGATCCTTTAGGCATCTCTTACCCAAGCCAGGACTGTGGAGAAGGATGAAATATGTAGTCCCTGAATTATTAAACCTCTACCCAAGAACTAAGACACAAAAGAGGCAACATATGGGGTTGCTCTATCACCAAATGGTGACTTGTGACCAGGGCTACAGCAATCGATCTATTGTCCTGCTTATCTCAGCCCTAGCTTAGTGCCCAAATCTTCCTGGTTGGTGAAAAGGAGACCTTGAAAAGGGTAGAGAGAACCTCCTCCCTCCTCCATAATTAATGGCTTGGTAAAAAGGACACAAAAACATACTAAAGAAAATAACCCTTTAAAAAAACAGAATTTGCCTAATAGAAAAAGATATAAAAGTTCACTGGAGAAAATAATTCCTTAAAAATTAGAATTGAGCAAGTAGAAGCTAATGGCTCCATGAGACACCAAGAAATAATAAAACAGAGTAAAAAAAAATTAAAGATGTAGAAAAAACTGAGATTTTCCATGGGAAAAACAACTAATCTGGAAAACAGATCAAGTAAAGATAAGAATTATTAGAATACCTGAAAGTCATGATTAAAGAATTGCTGAGACAGCTATTTCAAGAAATCATCAAGGAAAAGGACCCTGATATCCTAGAATTAGAGAATAAATAGAAATTGAAAGAATCCATTGATCACCACCTGAAAGAGATCCTAAAACAAAAACTCGCAGGAATAGTCTAGTCAAATTCCAGAACTCCCAGATCAAAGAGAAACTACTTAAAGCAGTAAGAAAAAAATTATGTAAATACTGTGGAACCATTATCAGGATTACACAAGATATAATAGCTACCACATCAAAGGAACAGGATATGGTATTCCAGACAGCCAAAGAGCTAGAATTACAACCAAGAATAACTTAGCCAGCAAACCTGAGTATAATTCTTCAGAGATGGAATGATGTTTAAAGAAAGAAAGAAAAGTGAGGAAGAAGCTTGTCCTGGGAGAAGAGGAAGGGAAAGGAGGAATGAGGAAAATTTTCTTACATAAAAGAGACATATAGGAAAGAGCTTTTACAATGGAGGGGAAAATGGTGATGTAGTGGCAACACTTGAACCTCCCTCACATCTAAATTAGTTCAAGAAGGACAAATATGTATACATACTCAGTTGCTAATAGAAATGTATTTCATCCAAGAAGGAAGTAGGAGGAAAAAGAGATGAGAAAGGAGGAGTGATAAAACAAGAGGACAGATAAAAGAAGGCAGTGTCTGAAACAAAACAGACTTAAGAGGAGAGACAGGACAAAAAAACAAATAGAAGAAAATAGAATGAAGAGAAATCATTATTGGTAATCATAACTATAAATGTAAATGGGATGAACTCACTCATAAAAATGGAAACAGAATGCAGAATGAATTAGAAGTCAGCATGCAACAATATGCTGTTTACAAGAAATACACTTGAACCAGAGTCACACAAATAGTTAAAAGACTGGAGCAGAATCTCTTATACTTTAGCTGAAGTTTTTAAAAGAAGTTTTTAAGAGTAGCAATCAAAATCTCATTCAATTCAAAAGCAAAAATAGAACTAATCAAGATGATCTTAAAAGCTATTATGTAGAATGAGGCAATGTTAATACTAAACACAAATGCCTCATATGGTATAATATCCAAAATCTTAAAGGAAAAGTTGAATGAATTTTGGAAGGAAATAGTAAAATCATACTAGTAGAGAACCTCAAGCTTCTCCTTTCAGAGCTATATAAATCTAAACATAAAATAAATAAGTCAAGGAGATGAATAGAATCTTTAAAAAGTTAAGTATGATTGATCTCAGAAGAAAACTGAATGGGAATGGAAAGGAGTATACTTTTTCTTAACTGTATATGGCACCTCCCCTCCCCCCCACAAATGATTGTGTGTTAAAGTATAAAAACAGAATGCAGAAATATCAATGCAGAATGAAAAAAAGAAAAGCAGAAATATTAAACGTATCCTTTTAATTAAAGTTACATTTAATAAAGAGTGATAAAAGCATAGATTTAAAGCTAATTGAAAATAATCAAATTTTAAAGAATGAGCAGGTCAAAGAACAAATCATAGAAACATTCAATAATTTCATTAGAGAATGACAACAGTGAGACAATATTTTAAAATTTGTTAGATGCAATCAAAGCAATATTAAGAGAAAATTTTATATCTTTAAATGTGCATAAATTATAAAAAGAGCAGATCAATGAATTGGACATTTGATAAGACAATGGTTATCTAATTTAGCATGGTGATTAATAATTCTCTAGTTCGGTATGATTGAATTAATCTTACAACAAATAATGGTTCCCTAGTGATATAATGATTGGTTTATATTCAGTATAATGAATGGATTTAATTGTAATAGAGTATTTAAGAGGTCAGAGTCAGACCTAGAGGGGACTGGGACAAACTCAGAGAAGACAGAAGACTGGAGGCTGGAGCACAAGCTCAGACTCAGGGAGACTTCAAGACAGAGACCATCGTGGTGGGCCACCTGCCTCCCCCACCGAAACCAAGACACATCCCAGAGGACCTCCAGAAAGCTGCCCTGGGCCCTAGGCAAGGAGATAAGACTGTGAAGGAGAGAATAAAGACTTTTGGACTTTAACACCTGACTATTCTCATGGTGATTACTCTGCTGAAAAGAAAGCTGCCCCAGAGACCTCCAGAAAACTAACTAGAACACTACAAAAAAAGGAAGAGTAAATGGAGGTAGCTAAGTGACATAGTGGATAAAATGTCTGCCTTGGAATCAGGAGGACCTGAGTTCAAATAGTGATCTCAGAAACTAGACTGAGATCTAGTCTCTAGTCTTAAACTAGTCTAGTACTAGTTTACTAACTCCAATTGCTTTACCATCACCACCACCATCCCCTCACCTCTGGAAAAGAATGAATGCGCTACCAATGAAGATAGATCAAAGCAGTTATTGAAATTTATTTTGCTCAATTATTTTCCAAAGTGGTTACATTTTTAAAATTTCTTTTTAAAAATTATTTTCTTGTCCCCAGTTACATGCAAAAAGCAACATTGGCAGGGTGGGGATGGGGGGATTATACAACTACATTTTTTTTTTTACCATATTTCCTTATGAATCATGTTGGGAGAGAAAAATCAGAACAAAAGGGAAAACACAAGAGGGAAAAAAAACAGAAGGAAAAAAAGTGAACATAGCATGTGTTGATTTATATTCAATCTCCATAGTTCTCTCTTTAGATGTAGATGGTATTTTCCACCCAAAATTTATTGGAATTGCCTTGGATTATTGAACCACTGAGAAGAACCAAGATGATCACAGTTGATCATCTTGCTATTACCCTGTGCAACTTATTCCTGGTTCTGCTTGTTTTGCTCAGGATCAGTTAATGTGAATCTTTCCAGATCTTCCTAAAATCAGCTTGTTCATCATTTTAAAAATAAAACAATAATATTCCATTACTTTCATATGCCATAACTTATTCAGATATTCCCCAACTGATGGGTATCTATTCATTTTCCAATTCTTTGCCACAACAAAAAGAGCTGCTACAAACATTTTTTGCACGTATGGCTTCTTTTTCCTCCTTTATGATTTCCTTGGGATACAGACCCAATAATGGCACTGGGAGATCAAAGAATATGCAGTTTAATAGCCTTTTGGGCATAGTTCCAGATTGCTCTTCAGAATGGTTGGATCATTTCACAATTTAAGATGGATAAATATTTACATAACAATAAACTACACAGATAAACAGAATACTTAAATAACCCTATCTTAGGAAAAGAAATTGAACCAGTTATCAATGAGTTCCCTAAGAAAAAAAATCTCCCAAGACCAGAAGGATTGATAAGTGAATTTTACCAAATGTTTAAAGAATTTAATATCATATAAGCTATTTTTGAGGAAAAAAAGGTAAAGGAGTCCTACTTAATTTTTTATATTCATAAATAAGGTTTTGATTATCTAGATCAGAAAAAGCAAAAACAGATCTTGAAATCTATAGACCAATTTCCTTAATGAATATAATGAATTTTTTTTTCTGGTCTATTTTTTTTTTGGTAATAGTATTTTATTGTTCCAAATACATGTAAAGATAGTTTTCAGCATTCACCTTTGCAAAACTTTGTATTCCAAATTTTTCTCTTTCTTTTCCCCCTACCCTTTCCTCAAGACAGCAAGCAATCTGATATAGGTTAAACTTATTTCCATTTTCATCATGCTATGCAAGAAAAATCTTATATAAAAGGAGAAACAAAAGAAAAAAAATAGCAAACAAACAACAAAAGGTGAAAATACCATGTTTTGATCCACATTCAGTCTCTATAGTTCTTTTTCAAATTTATAGAGAACTGAACCAATTTTTTTTTTTTTTTTTTAAATAAGAGCCATTCCCTGGTTGATAAATGGTCAGTGGATATGAACAAGAAATTTTCAGATGAAAAAATCAAATCTATCCATAGTCCCATGAAAAATGCTACAAATCACTGTTGATTAAAGAAATGCAAATTAAATCAGTTCTGAGCACTACCTCATGCCCATTAAATTGCCTAACATGACAAAAAAGGAAAATTACAAGTTCTGGAGAGAATGTGGGAAAAGGGGATACTAATACTCTTGTATTTATTTATTCAACCTATTTGCAAGCCTATTATTTACAAACTGCTTTTTTTAAGCTTCTGTGGAAATTACAGAGTTAAGGCCTTTAACCTCATGGTGTTTACTCACAATCTGAGTAAAAATATAAAATCTGGACCAAAAATGTAAATTTAAACAAAAACAACACCGTGTATAAGATATAGATGAACAAAATATACAACATAGTGTATAACACACAAATGAGTAAAATATATATTTAAACAACTATAACAGCATATCAAATAAAAAGTTGTACCCATTCCCCCCCCCCCAAAAAAAAAATGTTATGAGAGTCCAGAGGATCTGTGATTTGGAGACTTGAGCTGGGCTCAGGGATAGAAAGATGCAGGATCACAGTAGGATTTTAAACTGGGAGCTGCCCTTAAGACACTAATTCATTTTTAAATTTTTTAATGAGATTTAATTTTTTTCTTTTAAATATAAGAAAGCAGAAATCGAAAGAAGTGATGGTTTGCCCGCAGTCACAGAGGTATTTTATCACAGTATTTGAATCCAAATCCCTTCACTCCAAATTTAGGGCTTCTTCCATTGCATCATGCAGGTGGGTAGAATTTGCATAGTCAGAGGGGAAAGTGAAGATGAGTGAGTGAGGTAGAGTACTATCATCTGGACAGTCAATGGGTGAATTCCAGATCTACCTTGCCCATCTTGCCCAAGGGCATCCAGAGTGGACTATTGATTTCTCGCTCCTAAAGTCTGGCTTCCATCCCCTGGGCAGCCGGAGGCGTGGTCACGTCCCCCGAGGCAGTGCAGCAAGGGACTTAAAAGAACCCTCTGGAGATTTTGCTTTCACATTCAGGACTTGTAAATGGTTTGGCTTCCAGTAAGTCGCCTGATCAGCTTTCCACAAGAGTTTTACCGGCGGCCAGCTGGGTTAGCAAACAGTTTCTTTTTTCTTTTCTTTCACGTGTTTGTCCTTTAATAGAGATGCAAATGATAGATTAGCGACTACACCCTTCCCTTTCAACCCCCCTTCTAGAAACTGGTGTAGGAAAGAGCCCTGATTCCTATCCACCGCATGGGGTCATTTAAGTGTCATGTCGCACACCTGGCCGGGGTTGGATGGAGTAGAAAGCAATTAGAATCCTCCAGCCAGCAGAGAAATCGTGCGATAGCGGCGAAATCTTGAGTGTCAGGAAGCGCAGAGATTCAGATCTTGTCCCTAGAGGTATAGCAGACAGACCCCAGGCTCCCTCGGGCAGTGGAGGGCATTGACCATTGGACATTTATCTGTCCCACCCGCTTTCCCTGCCATGCGTAAAGTACCGAAGCAACAAGATTATTCCGTGATCAGTTCTGATGGACGTGGCTCTTTCCAGCAATGATATGATTCAAATCAGTTTCAAGGTCTTTGTGATGGAGAGAGCCATCTACACCCAGAGAGAGCACTGTGGGGACTGAGTGTGGTTCACAACATAATATTTTAACCCTTTTTGTTGTTTGCTTGTATTTTTCCTTTCTCATTTTTTTTCCTGTTTGATCTGATTTTTCTTGTGCAGCAAGATAATTGTATAAATATGTATGCATATACTGGATTTAGTATTTTTAACATGTTTAACATATATTGGATTATTTGCCATCTAGAGGAAGGAGGGGGTGGGGAGATAGAGGGGGGAATATGCAATACAAGGTTTTGCAAGGGTCAATGTTAAAAAATTATCCATGCATATATTTTGAAAATAAAAAAGCTTTAATAATTTCTTTTTTTTTTAATGTGTAAAGTACCTTCCTAACTAGCCAGTCACAGCTCCTTACATTCCCCCTCTGAAAGTTGGGTCTAATAGAAAGAAACCTAGGGTAGAAATCTGAACACTAAATGATGAGATCCTGAATGGTAGGTATGTTACTGAAGAATTAATAAATTTGATCCCTGGGGCAGGTAGGGAGAAGGCCCTGATGGAGATCCATTTAACTCCATGGTCCCACACTCTGGGGAAGTCATTCAGTAAAAAATCCAAGTAATGTCAAACTCTTGAGGTCCACCCTCTGTAGGGCCAGTCTATCATGGCACTTTGCAAGTAGAGAACCATAGTAAGGTTAGGGGAGATAGATACCTCGTGGCTGAGGGAGGGATTGGAAAAACAAAAAATTAAAAAAAAATTTGATTTTGCAAGTTAAAAAAAAAATTAATGAAGGGGTTGTGAAGATCAAGTAAGAGTGCCATGGGCTGTAAGTAGATTTTATAAGGAAAATTTAACCTCAGGGACATGACTGGGATTTCTGACAGGAAATGAGGCCCCAGACTTCTACATCTTTCAATTCCATCCTTTCCTTTTGTTTGTTTTGGTGAAACATAGGTGGCTTTTTCTTTCCTAGCATTCTGTTTAAACTAAGAGGAACTCCTCATTGCACAATTCTGGGGCTCAGTTTCCATTATGTAAAGATAGAAGGTTGAATTACATGACCTCTTTGGCCCCTTTTAGTTTTACACCCAGGATCCCAAGGTAACATAGTTAATAGGAGAATTAGAATTACATTCCAGGTCTTTGAGCTCCAGGGGAAGGAGAAGGGGAAGGAAATAAGTATTTATATAATTCCTACTGTGGCCAGGCACTGTGTTAAGCACTTTACAAATATTATCTTCTTTGATCTTCATAACAAGCCTTGCAAGATAGGTGCTATTATCCCCATTTTATGGTTGAAGAAACTAAAAAACAATTACAGGTTAAGTGAATCTTCCACATATCTACAACTATTAAGTATCCAAGTCCACATTTGAATTCAGGTCTTCCTGATTCCAGGCCCAATTGGCCATTGTGCAATCTAGCTAGCTTCGTCCTAGTATGGGGCTTTGTCTATGGCACCCCAAGATAGGATTTCAGGGATGCTAAGAAGGCTTTTCCCTCTACCCCCTATCCCTGATACCCTCTCCCAACTTAACCAATTCTCACTAAAATTGCTGAAACAAAGGACAGTTTTTTCATTTTGCAGCAAGAGATAGACCTTAGAGTACAAGTGTCCGTGGCAGAAGAAATACATTTCATTCACACTGAGGTCTAAGTAACTCATTAATTTTTTTTTTCTCTAAGATCAAATATATTTTATTTTTTTCAATCAGCAAATTTTACCTCTTCTCCTCCCCCCTACTCCCAATGGAAAACAAAAAGAAAAACAAAATCCTTGTTACAAACATGTACAGTCAAGCAAAATAAATTTCTACATTGGCTGTGTCCAAAAAGACATTTCTTATTCTGAGTCCCTCGCCTCTCTTCCATAAAGTAGACAGTGTGATCATCATTAACTTTTATAATCATGGTGGGTCACTGTGCCGATTAGAGTTGTTAATCTTTCCTTTTTAAAATTCTATTTTATTTTACATTCATTTCTATATCTTCTCTTTCCCTTCTCCTAACCATTAAAAAAAAAAAAAAAAAAAAAAAAAAAAAAAAAAAAAAAAAAAAAACAAGAAAAACAAAACCCATTTAAAAAATGTGTGGCCATGCAAAACAAAGTCTCATTTAGCCATGACCCCTCTCCCCCTTTAATAAAAAAGAAAATATGCTTCAATCTGCACCATGCCCCCAAAGCTATTAAATTGTCTATAAACTTTGACTTTAGCATATAGCTACTAGGTCTGTACCCTAAAGAATAGAAAAGAGATTCTTATATATAAAAATATCTATAATATGTTGGAAAAGATTTAGAAACTTGGGATAGCCATCAGTTGGGGAATGAGTAAACAAGTTATAGTATATGTGTTTCTGATAAAGTTCTCATTCCTAAAATATAGAGAATTGATTCAGATATATGAGTACAAGCCATTTCCCATGATCAAGGGATATGAACAGACAATTTTCAGATGAAGAAATTAAAGACATTTTTAGTCATATGAAAAAATGTTCTAAGTCACTATTGATTAGAGAAATACAAATTAAGACCATATCATATCTCTCAGATTAGCTCAGATGACAGGAAAAGATAATGATGAATGTTAGAGAGGATGTGGGAAAACTGAGACACTAGTACATTGTTGGTGGAGTTCTGAACTGATCCAAATATTCTGGAGAGCAATTTGGAATTATGCCCAAAAGGCTATCAATCAAAAGGCTTTTGATTCAGTAGTATCTCTACTGGTTCTGTATCCCAAAGAGATGATAAGAGGGGAAAAGATCTACCTATGCAAAAATGTTTGTAGCAGATCTTTTTGTAGTGCCAAGGAACTGAAAATTGAGTGAATGCCCATCATTTGGGGGATGGCTGAATAATTCACGGTATATGAATGCAATGGAATATTATTGTTCATAAGAAATGATGAACAAGCTGATTTCAGAAAAGCCTGGAAAGACTTACATGAACGCATGCTGAGTGAAATGAGCACCTGGCTCTTCTCAACAATGTGGTGATTCAAAGCAATTCCAATAGAATTATGATGGAAAGAGCCATCTGTATCCAAAGAGACAACTATGAAGACTGAACATGGATCAAAACATAGTGTTTTCACATTTTTTTGTTGCTTTTTTTTTCTTTCTTATTTTTTTTCTCTCTTTTGATTTGATTTTTCTTGTACAACATAATGAATATGGAAATATATTTAGAAAAATTGTACAAGTTTAACCTATATCAGACTGCTTGCTGTCTAGTGGAAGGAATGGAGAGGAGAGAGAAAAAAAATTGGAACACAAGGTTTTGCAAAGGTGAATGTTGAAACTGTCTTTGTATGTATTTGGAAAAATAAAATATTTTTAAAAACAAGATATATCAGAGTAATAGAATACTATTATTCTGTAAAAAATGATGAAGGGAAGAGTTCAGAAAAACATGAAAAGACATACAAACTAATAAGTGAGCAAAACCAGGGTAACAATTTATACAATAACAACAGTATTATAAAGATAATTAATTGTGAAAGACTTAATTCTGATCAAAACAGTGATTAATTCCAATTCTGAAGGACTCATGATAAAACATGTCATCTATCTCTAGATATTGAGCTGACGGACCTATAAGCAATATTGCTAAATCAAAATATATGGACAATTTAATAACTTTTTGAACATAGTTCCAAATTACTTTCTGGAATGATTAAGGCAATTCAAAGCCACTAACTGTGCATTAAAATACCTGCTCTTCCATAGTCTCTCCAGCATTTGTCACTTTATTTATTTTTATCAGTTTAGTCAATCTGATGAAGTGCAAGGTAGTACCTAAGGTATTTTAATTTTGCGGCTCTCTTTATTGGGTGATTTGGGATTTTTTTCCCATTTAACTATTAATAGCTTGAGTTTTTTTCTCTGAAAAGTGCCTTCTACCATTTACCAACTGGGACACAAATCTTATAAATTTTCTTGTTTCTTTTGTATCTTAGAAATGAGACCTTTATCAGAAAAACTTGCTTCAAACATCTCCCCACTCCAATTTCCTACTTCTTTTCTAAATTTAACTACATTGGTTTTATTTATACAAACTCTTTTCAATTTTGTGAAATTGCAATTGCCTATTTTACCACCTGTGACTTTCTATTTCTTGTTTAATAATGAACTCCTCCCTGATCCATATATCTGACAGTTAATTTTTTTCATGCTCCTCCAATTTGCTTATTTTATCTAATGTCTAAATTATGTAATCATTTTGAATGTATCTTGGTATATGTATAAAAAGTTGGTTTATACCTATTTCTGCCATATTACTTTCCAGTTTTCCCAATAATTTTTGTTGAATATTGAGTTTTTGCCCCCAAAGCTGGGGTTGCTCTAGCATTCTAATGCTAGCCTGCCAAGTCTAGACTATCATGTCATTTACTTCAGCATACTTATACACTTAATCTATTCCTCTCTATTTCTTATCTAGTACCAACTTATCTTAATGATTGCAGTTTTGTAGTAGTTTGATATCAGATACTACCAGATACCTTTCCTTCCCTTTTAAGTTTTTCATTGATCCTCTTGATATTTTTGACCTTTTATTTCTTCAGATGAATTTTATTATTATTTTTTGAACTCTACAAAATAATCCTTTGGTCATTAGATTGTTATGACATTGCATTATTAAATTAGTTTAGGTAGAATTATCATTTTTGTTATATTGACTCAGCCTATCAATGAGCAATTAATATTTTCCAATTATTTAGATATACTTTTATATTTATAAAATGTATTTTGCAATTACATTCAT
The DNA here is from genome assembly GCF_902635505.1 of Sarcophilus harrisii. Taxonomy (NCBI): domain Eukaryota; kingdom Metazoa; phylum Chordata; class Mammalia; order Dasyuromorphia; family Dasyuridae; genus Sarcophilus; species Sarcophilus harrisii. The sequence goes on along the minus strand of NC_045426.1, from coordinate 303,706,411 downwards.
ATAATTCCTATATGTTTTGGTAGGTAGACTCCCAAGTGCTTTTTAATGACTTATAGTTATTTTAAATGGAGTTTCTCTATCTCTTCTTACTGGATTTTGTTGGTAACAAGAAAAGTGCTTGTGATTTGCTTGGGTTTAATTTGCATTCTGCAAACTTAAATGAAGTTAATTGTTTCAATTAGTTTTTTAGTTGGCTCTCTAAGATTTTCTAAGCAAACTATTATATTTTTAAATTTTTCAATGGTATTTTATTTTTCCAAATACATGTTAAGATAGTTTTCACCATTCACCTTTGTAAGACCTTGTGTTCCAGATTTTTCTCCCTCCTTTCTCTACTTTCCCAAGACACAAGCAATCTGATATAGGTTAAGCATGTGCAATTCTTTTAAACATATTTCCATATCTGTCATGTTGTGCAAGAAAAATCAAACTAAAGGGGAAAAACCTGAGAAAAAAAGAAACAAACAGGCAAAAAAAGCCAATCTGATGAAGTGCAAAGTGGTACCTTTCTCCCCTTCTGAAGGGGACTCTTTTTTCTCCCATTTCCCTGTTAGGTAAGACATATTTCTTTACCAACTATGTATATGTTTATTCTTTCTCCCTTTAACCAGTTCAGATGAGAGTGAGGTTCAAGTATTGCCTGTTCCCTCACCCCTCTACTGTTCCTCTTTACCCCATTTGTGTGAGTTAATTTTCTCCATTCTTCCTCTTTCTTTCCCCCTCTCTCAGTATGTTCTCCATCCTTTCCATTTTTCTTTTGAGATCATCAGAATCATACAGGCTCTCTGCTTAATTAAATTTCCTCTATGACTCTTGATGATGATGATGTTCTGAGGACCTACAGGTAAGGTATCATCTGCCCCTATATGAATATAAATCATCTAGCTTGTTTAATCTCTTATGATTTCTTAATCTTATCTACCTTTTTTAATCTTCTCTTGATTCCTGTGTTGATCTGTCAAATTTTCTACATAGTTCTGATCTTTTCATTAAGAATGATTAACTTCGTTAAAGGTCAATCTTTCCTTTCTAGGACTGTATCTAATTTTGCCAACTAGGTTATAGACTGAAGGTCTATATCCTTTGCTTTCTGGAATATAATATTTCAAGCTCCTTGAGCTTTTATAAAAATGGCTGATAAATTTTGGATAATCTTAACTGTGACTTTTTGCTATTAGAATTCTTGCTTTTTGGTAATTTGCAAATTTTTCTTTGTTTGGAAGCTCTGGATTTTAGCTATAATATACCTGGATATTTTCTTTTTCTTTCTTTTGAGGGGGAGGGGAAGAAGGTGGTTTTTTTTGTTTTTATTTTGTTTTCTCTATTTATACTTTTTCCTCCAGTTCTAAGAGACTTGGACAGTTTTAAGTTTTCTTGAAATATGTCTAAGATCTTTTTTTCCATGACATTTAGATAATACAATGATTCTTAGATTATTTCTTCAGCTGTTTTCCAGATTAATTATTTTTCCTATATTTCACATTTCCTTCTATTTTTTCAGATTTTTACTTTGTCTCATTATTTTTTGATGTGATGGAATTAATAGTTTCCATTTGGTCAATTCTAATTTTTAAAGAGTTGGTTTTTTTATCTAAGATGTTAATTCTCTCTTTTTTTTTATCTTCCATCATTAATTCTCACTTCTTTTCCCATTTTCCCCTCTACTGCTCTTATTTGGTTTTTAAAATAATTTTTAGGTCTTTTTAAAAAAAAAACTTTTGCTTTAAATCTTCTAGAATTCATGTTGGACTTGTGTCTGAGCTACATTTTTTTTTCTTTGAGGCTTTGCTTGTAAATGTTTTCAAATCATTCTTTTCTTTTGGGTTTGTGTCTTAAGCTTTTCTATTCTAAATATAGCTCTTTATGGTGGGGTTCCTGTTTTAATTGTCATTTGCTTATTCTTTTCACCTACTTTTTGACTTTGGACTTTATATTAGAGTTGGGATCCATGAACTCTTGATGGGAACAGAAAGTCTAAACTTCTGTCTTCTTAGGAACTTCTGCTGCTTTCACTGCTCATGTTGAAGGACCTTAAACTTTCACTGTTCCAAAAAGTGGAACCTAGGAGGGGGGTTGTTCACTGCCTTCCTGGTCTGACCTCTACAATTTCCTGACCAAAATTTGGGTCTTGGTTAAGAGTTTCAATGGACTGGTGCTGGACTCAGTTGTAGTTAGTCCTCTGGAAGACTCTCCAGGTTCAGAATGACTTAAATGCCACTTGTCCTTAGCCCTGGACCGTCTTCCCTGATTATTCCACTGTAGGCTTACAAGCTGGGCTAAAGGCTAGTAGTATTCAATCACTGCTTCTGGGATTAGAGCCACATAGCTTTATTTTCAGGATTTGTTCCTTGCTCAGTGCCCAGTTAGGGTCCAGGCTCATGATTGTTCCTCTCCGCCCCAGATCTGTAACCTAAAACCTAGAGCTGCCAGATGGCACTCCTTCTTACACCTAGCACTAGTTCAGGAAATCCCCTAGGAATATAAATGTTGGTTGCTGGAATATAATTTTTTATTTTAAATATAAATTTTAATTGCTGAAACCCTGTAAGATATTTTAAGGTTTACAGGTTAGATTTCTTTTTTAAAATCACTCTGACTTGCACTGATTAGCCAACAGTAGGTCCCAGCTCAAGCCTACTTTGGTTATTAGGATATATTTCACTCTTGATTGCTCAGAGTGAAAATAACATAGCATTTGTTTTCAATTCATCCAGAATCTGAAGGTTTTCCTCCTAGATTGATTTTTTCTTTTTTGGATTAGGTAAAAAAAAAAACCATTTTAAACCTTATTTCTTACTTAACTTTAATCACTGAATGAACCTTGCCTCAGAAACACCTAGGAAAAAACCTTAGCTTAAAAAGGCCAAAGTTTCCCACTGCAACCAGGGTCATTTCCAGTCATCCTGATCTATATATTATCTCTGGACCCAGATGGTTCAAGAGGAGAGAATGAGGCTAGTGACGTTGCATAGTCCTCCCTCACCTAAATCCAACTCATTTGCAAGTTATGACATCACCTCCCTGATATCATGATCCTCTTTAAGAATAAAGATAAACAACAAGAAGTCTAGAAAATTTCCTGGAATTTCATTCTGCCATGGTATGTCCTGCCTTGGTATCTGTCTAAAGCCTCTTTCAGTTTTTGGGCCCCAGAATGCTTCTTTCCACACATTCCTGGTCAGATTCTATCTGGAGTATTCAAACATCTTGAAGTCTGTCTCCATAAGCTATTCCTGGATGGAAAAATGATTTGTATGAATTTTTCTTGGGTTGCTGATAAGAATTCAGTTTGTGCACTTTTTAGATCATCTTGGAAAAGGGTTTGTGGAAATTTAGATTGTACTGCTTCCTCTTAGGCTTCCATCTTGACTCTGTCTCTCAAAATTATTTATCTTTACCACATTGTTGTCATTGTATAAATTGTTCTACTGTTCAATTAATTTCATTCAGCATTAGTTCATATAAGTCTTCCCAAGTTTCTCTAAAACTATCTTCTTCATCATTTCCTATAGCACAATAATATTCCATATTTTTAGTCATTTGCTAGTTTATGGGTAGGCCCTCAGACTTCAATTTTTTTATCACCTCAAAAAGAGCTAAAAATATTTTTGCATATTCTTACAGTTTCTCATTTTTATTTCTTTATTTTACTTAAGATTACTAATCTTTCTGTTAATCTCCTTTGCTAATTTACCTTTCTCTTCTTTCCTTCTAATTTCCCTGTTGAGTAAAATGTATTTTTATACTCAAATGTATATATGTATCTTCTTTTCTTTGGCCAGTTTTGATGAGAATGAAGTTCAAGGGTCAGCCACTCCTCCTCTATCCCTTCCCTTCCTCTTTGTTTGTACAGATGTCTACTTGCAGGCTCTGATATTAGATATATTTTCTACCCTTCCTTTCTCTTTTCCCCTAGGATATTCCTCTTCCTCTTTTTTTCTAGTCTTTAAAAAAAAATTACATACATATTAATTATATATTATTATTATATATTATATAGCAGATTATTTATCTTTATTATATATATATAATATATATATATATATATATATATATATATATATATATAATAACCATTCCCAGGCCTTTTGTCTAATTTGACTCCTTCTATAAATTTTGATGATAGAGTCCATAGGGGATAGCATTATCTCCCCATTTTAAAATGTAAGCAGTTTTATCATTAGCCTCTTATTATTGTACATTCATGCTTACTTAATGCTTTCTCTTAATACCTATTTTTGAGTTTCAAAATTTTTATGCAGTCTTTATTTGTTTTAATCAGGAATGCCCATTTTCTTTAAAAATATTCCTCTAAAATGCAAATTAAGAAAATTCTGAGGTACCACTTCACATGTCTCAGATTGGCTAAGATGACAGGAAAAGATAATGATAAATGTTAGAGGGAATGTGGGAAAGCTGGAACACTAATATATTGTTGGTGAAACTGTGAACAGATCCAACCATTCTGGACAACAATTTGGAACTATGCCCAAAGGGCTATCCAGTTATGCATACTGTTTGACCCAACAGTGTTTCTACTGAGCTTATATCTCAAAGAGATATTAAAGGAGGAAAAAGGACCCATGTGTGCAAAAATGTTTGTGGCAGCCCTTTTTGTAGTGACAAGATACTGGAAACTGAGTGGATGCCCATCAATTGGAGAATGCCTGAATAAATTATGGCACATGAATGTTATAGAATATTATTGTTCTGTAAGAAATGACCAGCAGGATGATTTTAGAGAGGCCTGGAGAGACATGAACTGATGCTGAATAAAATAAGCAGAACCAGGAGATCATTATACATGGCAACAACAATATTATATGACGATCAATTTTGATGGATGCGACTGTTTTCAACAGTGAGATGATTCAGACTAGTTCCAATGGTCTTGTGATGGAGAGAGCTGCACCCACAGAAGACTGTGGGGACTGAGTGTGTTTCCCAACATAGCATTTTCACTTTTTGTTGTTGTTTGCTTGCATTTTGTTTTCTTTCTCATTTTTTTCCTTTTTGATTTGATTTTTCTTGTGCAGCATGATATTTGTGGAAATATATATAGAAGAATTGTACATATTTAACATATATTGGATTACTTGCCATCTGGGGCATTATCTATTTGTTTAAAAATCTGTTTCTTCTTGCAGGATAACATTCAGTTTTGACTCATAGGTTATCCTAGGTAGGCTCATTTTTTTTTTTTTTCCTGTTCTAGAATATCATATTTCAGGCTCTCTGCTCCTTTATAGTGTGGCTACTAAATTGTGTATAATTTTCACTGTGACTCCTTAATACTTGAATTTTTTATTTTTGGCTGTTTACTGTATTTTTTCTTTGACTTGAAAATTCTGGATTTTGACGTGTGTGTGTGTGTGTGTGTGTGTGTGTAGATTTGTATGTGTGTGTATATATATATGTATATATACATATATACATATATATATACATACACATACTTGGTAATTTTTGAAGTTTTCTTTAAGGAGGTAACATCTAGATTTTTTGCCTATTTCACTTTTGTTCTCTGATTCAAAAAGATCTGAGCAGTTTTAAAGATTTCTTGACTTAAGATGTTTAGACTTTTTTGTTCATGGATTTTAGATATGATTCTTAAAATTTTTTCCCCTCAATCTATTTTCCAGGTCAGTTGTTTTTGTTATGAGAGAGCTTGTCTTTTCTCCTATTTTTAATTATTCTAACTTTGTTTTAATATTTTTTGTTGCCTTATGAAGTCATTAGTTTCAATTTGGTTAATTATAATTTTCAGGAAAACAATTCCTTGACCAAGGTTTTGTATTTAGTATCAAGCTGTTAATTTCCTTTACAATTTTCCCCCCACAGATGTCATTTCTTTTTTAATTTTTTCTTTTAGTGCTTCCATTTCTTTCATTAAAAATATTTCAACTCTTAAAAAAAAATAAAAATCTTACTTAATGTCTTCTGGGAATTCTAATCAATTTGAATCCAAACTATGTTATATGAGATCTTCCTTGCAGATATTTTAAAGAGAGAAAAAAATAGAAGGGAAAACGAAAAAAGGAAGGAAGGAAGGAAAAAGGAAAAGGAAGGAAGAAGGGAAATACACACCCTAACCCTAAATGCCTCGCTACACTAACCCTAACCCTAACCTTCAGAACTCCCAACTCTAACCCTAAATGCCTCTAAACTCTAAACCTAACCCTAACCCTCAGAACTCCCGACTCTAACCCTAAATGCCTCCTGACTCTAACTCTAAACCTAAACGCTAACCTTAACCCTAACCCCAAGCCTAACCCTAAATACCCTAACTTTCCTGACTCCAACCCTAATCCTAACCCAACTCTAACCCCAACCCAAACCCTTGTGGATATTTTAGATGGAGGAAAGAATGGAAGGGAAAAGAAAAAAAAGGAAGGAGGGAAGGAAAGAAGGAAGGAAGGAAGGAAGAGAAGGAGGAAAGAAGGAGGGAGGGAGAGAGGGAAGGAAAAAAGAAGGGAAGGAAGGAGGGGAAAGAGGGAAAGAGGAAGGAAGGAAATCAGGAAGGAAGTAAAAGAAGGAATCAGATTAGAACTGCACTAAAAATTGTAACATAGCTTCTCTCAGGCCTGGGAATTCTTTGCATCACTCTTGGGTGAGGAGCATGTGGGCAGAAAAGTTCTCTAGGTAACAGATGAGCCACTTTCAAAATGAAAATTTCCTCCCTCTAACCTTTGTATTACTTGTGGAAGGCTATTTCAAGAAAACCTGATGAAATGAATTTGGGGATCAGGGTGGAGAGTGGCTAAGAAATCCTCAGTGATTTCTGGTTTATGGAGCTGGATCTAACAAGTATGAACAGACTCCAACAATTTGCTAATGGAAGCAATTTAAGATGCCATATTTTGCAATCACTAAAGCTGGTGAAATTTTTATGTATGCAGGTAGAGTTCCAGGGAATTGTGCACTCTGAATAAACAAGCAGACAGTGCCAGAAGCTTGGCCAATACAAAATTCCACCCCTCAGTTCCTTAAATCCTACCTCCATTCCTCTTACTTCCTATTACATCTGAGGCTGGAGGCAATGTATGGCATTTCTAGACTATAAACTACCGATCTAACTGGCCTCATACAGACCAGCCCTCTGAGTCTATTCTCAGACCAAGGCCTTCAAGGTGTTACCTTAGTGTTACCTACATAAGTTCTCCACCTAGGTCAGCTTCATTAGTCTGAAAAGCAGCAGTACCAACACCCAGATGAAACATCAGACCTGAAGCTGTTCAGTAAAAAAGTCACAGCTCCTGACAATTGTGGCAAATAATTAACAACCAGTTCTTATAGCGAGCAAGATGCATTTTTAAGTTTAATCTGCATTAATAATGTTTTCTCCATCACTTTCTTAAGTCTAGACAATCAGCAAAACAATCAACCAAGCCCCAGTTTGTAACATTTGCTGAAGTGTAAATGCTCACACTGAAAATTTGACTAGTGACTCTCAAATATGAGCAGCCTCCAACCTCCACATACCCCATTCCAAAAGATCAGATTTGGCAAAAGGGTGACACCATATTTGATATTAAGAAGATAAATTTCCAAGGAAATCTGTGAAGGTAAAACAAATCTCTAGAAAAATCTAGAGGTAAAAAGAGTGTGGTAGATATTAAGTGAAAATAAATAACAAAAGAAATAGAAGTGAAATTGCCATTGGAGTATGCTATAGCCAATCTGGGCAGCAAAAGCAAACAGATAAGGATTTAAGGAAAAGATCCTAAATCTAGCATGGAAATATAATCTAGCCTTATGGGGGACTTCAGTTAACTAGACTTCTGCTGGTGCCTTTTCTGTCAAAAACAAAGCAGCTAATATTTCTTAATTTGTCTTAATAATTTCATCCCTCAAGTAGAATTGGAAAGGGAATAGTGTCAGAAAAAAAGGGGGAGACAAAAAGAGGGAAACTACATCCCACAAAGAGGCAAAGGAAACCTATCATATCCGAGGGAACTTAGAGAGGGGGAAGGAACATTGTGTGAATCTTACTCTCATCAGAGAGAAAAAAATTGACTTACTTGGTTTACAGAGAAACTTCTCTCACTTCATTAAAAAGTAGGAGAGGAAAAGGGAAAATGAAAAGAGTAATAAGGGAAGGGTACAAGAAAGGGGAAGAGATTCAAAGGGAGAAGGGAGGGATCCTAAAGAGGGAGAGCTGCGTGACCTGAGTGGGACCCATAAGTTTAATGCTGGGAAAGGGGGTAAGGAGGGGGGCAAGAAAAAGAAAAGCATAATCTGGGGATAATAAGATGGCAGGAAATACAGAATTAGTAATTTTAACTGTAAATGTGAATGGGATAAACTCTCCCATAAAACGGAGGCGGATAGCAGAGTGGATCAAAAGTCAGAACCCTAGAATATGTTGTTTACAGGAAACACATTTAAAGCAGGGAGATACATACAGAGTAAAGGTAAAAGGCTGGAGCAGAATCTATTATGCTTTAGATGAAGTCAAAAAAGCAGGGGTAGTCATCCTTATCTCTGATCAAGCAAAAGCAAAAAATTGATCTAATTAAAAGAGATAAGGAAGGAAACTATATCTTGCTCAAGGGTAGCATAGACAATGAAGCAATATCAATATTAAACATATATACCAAATGGTATAATCTAACTTCCTAAAGGAGAAATTAAGAGAGTTGCAAGAAGAAATGACAAAAAATATAATGTGAGAGTCCTAACCGATTCAAATCAGATAAATCAAAACCACAAAATAAATAAGAAATAAATTGAGGTAAGTTAGAAAAATTGGGTATGATAGATCTTTGGAGAAAACTGAATGGTGACGAAAGGGTATCTTTCTTCTCAGCAGTTCAGGAACTACAAAAATTGACCATATTGGAACAAAGACCTAAATTACTAGAAGGGCAGAATAGTAAATACTTTCTTTTCAGATTATGATGTAATAAAACTAATTCAACAAAAAGTTAGGGGTAAATGACCAAAAGTAATTAAACTAAATAACTATCTTAAAGAATGATTGGGTGAAAACAAATTATAGACACAATTAATAATTTCACTCAAGATAATGACAATGATGAGACATCATACCAAACTTTGTGGGATGCAGCCAAAGCAGTAATAAGGGGAAAATTTTATATCTTTAGAGGCTTATTTGAATAAAACAGAGAAAGAGAAGATCAATGAATTGGACTGGCAACTTAAAAAGCTAGGAAAAGACCAAATTAAAAACCCCCAATCAAATACTAAACTTGAAATTCTAAAATTAAAAGGAGAAATTAATAATATTGAAAGTAAAAAAAAAAAATTTGAATTTAAAATAAAACTAAAGTTGGTTTTATGGAAAAAAACAAAATAGATAAACCTTTGGTAAACTGATAAGAAAAAGAAAAAAAATCAAATTTTATTGTCAAAATGAAAAGGAGAACTTTCCACCAATGAAGAAGAAATTAGAAAAAATAAGGAGTTACTTTTGCCCAACTTTATGCCAATAAATTTGATAACCTAATGAAATGGATGACTACCTAAACATAATTTAATTAAAGGGAGGAAGTAAATTCTTAAATAGTCCCATTTCAGAAAAAGAAATAGAAGGCTATTAATCAACTCCCTAAGAAAAAAACTGGGACGGATGGATTTAATGTGAATTCTACCAAAATTTAAAGAACAATTAGCCCCAATCATATAAATTTTTGAAAAAATAGGGAATGAAGGAGTCCTACTAAATTCCTTTTTATGATACAGACATGGTATGATACCTAAACCAGGTAGGTTGAAAACAGAGAAAGAAAATTAAGACCAATCTCCCTAATGAATATTGATGCTAAAATCTTAAATAAGATTTAGCAAAAGACTGAAAAATCATCCCCAGGATAATACAATGATCAAGTAGGTTTTTACCAGGAATGCAGGGCTGGTTTAATATTAGGAAAATATTGGTTTAATTGACCATATTAATAACTAAATTAAAAAACCATATGATCATCTAATAGATGCAGAAAGCATTTAATAAAATCCAACATCCATTTCTATTAAAAACTTAGAGCATGGATAGGGGTTTTCCTAAAATAATCATAGCATCTATTTAAAACTATCAGTAAGAATCAATTAATGGGATAAACTGAACCATTCCCAAAAGATCAGGGGAAACAATACCACTATCACCATTATTATTTAGATTGTATTAGAAATGTAGCTTTGGTAAGAGTTGAAAGGTTAAAAATTAGAGAGGTAATGAAGAAACCAAATTATCTCTTTTATGATATGATTATACTTAGAAAGAGATTCTACTAAAAAGCTATTAGAAATAATCACCCTTTAGCAAATTGGATACAAAAAAATCAATGTCCTGCTTCTTTTTTTTTTTTTTAATAGCCTTTTATTTACAGGTTATAATGGGTAACTTTAACATTCAAATGCCAAACCTCTTGTTCCAATTTTTCACCTCTTACCCCCCCTCCCCCCTAGATGGCAGGATGACCAGTAGATGTTAAATACATTAAAATATAAATTAAAACACAATAAGTATAATGACCTTAACATTTTGCTGTACAAAAAGAATCAGACTCTGAAAATTGTAAATTAGCTTGTGAAGGAAATAAAAAAACAGTGGGAAAATATAGGGACTGGGAATTCAATGTAATGGTTTTAGTCATCTCCCCAGGTTTTCTTTGAGTGGTTGTTCATTACTGCTCCATTGGAAATGATTTGGTTGATCTCCTTGCTAAGGATGGCCGGTCCATCAGAACTGGTTCATATAGTATTTTGTTGAAGATATAATGATCTCCTGGTCTGTCATTTATCAGCATCAGTTCGTTAAGTCTCCAGGCCTTCTGAAATCATCCTGTTTCATTTCTTACAGAACAATAATATTCCATAAATTATATACCAAATTTATTCACATTCTCCAACTGATGGATATCCATTCAGTTTCCAGTTTCTAACCCTAAAGGGCTGCCACAAAATTCGTGACATACAGGTCCCTTTCCCTTTTATAATCTCTTTGGGATATAAGCCCGTAGTAAATGCTGGATCAAAGGTAATAAACTTATATATCATAACAAAATCCAAAAGTTAGATTAAAAAGAGAAATTTATTTAATACCATAGTATAAAAATATTTAGTAATCTATCTGCCAAAAAATGAAAAACAAAACACTTTCCACACAAATTAAGTCAGATCTAACAATTGAAAAATATTAAATGCTCCTGATGGGGCAAGCAAATATAATAAAGTGAAATAAATAAAATAATCTATTAATTTAGGCTTCCAATCAGACTCCCAAAAACTATTTTAATGACCTAGAAAAAAAAAAAGTTCATATGGAAAACAAATGTAAGATTTCAAGAGGGTTCTCCCTTATTTTTTTTCCTCATTTTTGATCTCCCTTCACAGGCTAATTGTAAAATATTTCAAAGTCCAATTTTTTTTCATCAAAATAATTTTGAATATATAATATTGTATTTAATTTATACTTTAACATATTTAACATGTATTGGTCCACCTGCCATCTGGGGAAAGGGGTAGGGGGGGGAAAAGTTGGAACAAAAGATTTTGCAATTGTCAATGCTGAAAAAATTACCCATGCATATATCTTGTAAATAAAATCAAATGAAGGTGGTCTAGCAGTACCAGATTTAAAACTATATTATAAAGCAGCAGTCACAAAACCATTTGGTATTGGCTAAGAAATAGACTAGTTGATCAGTGGAATAGTTGGTTGGATAAAATCAAAACTTTAATACTCTAGTGTTTAAAACCTAAAGACCCCCAAATTTTGGGATAAGAACTCACTGTTTGCAAAATTGCTGGGAAAATTGAAATTAGTTTAGAAACTAGGTATTGACCCAATTTAACCTGTACACCAAGATAAGGTCAAAAGGGTTTGGCCTGGATAAAGAAAAATTATAAATAAAATTAGAGGAAATTAGGCTGTTTACCTCGACCTGTGGGAGGAAGGAATTTTGAACTAGAGATAAAAATATTGTGATTTTGATCACAAAATAGAAAATTTTGATTATATCAAATTGAAAAGTTTTTGTAAAACAAACTAATGAAATAAGATTAGAAGGAAGAAAAACTGGGAAAAACTTTTACAGTCAAATGTTGGGATAAAGGCCTCATTTCCAAAAAATTAAAAAATTGCTTAATTTATAAAAATCAACCCTCCAATTGATAAATAGTCGGATATGAAAGATGACGAAATTGAAAATATTTCAGCCATATGAAAAGATCCCAAGTCATTAAATAAAGCAAATTGAAACTCTGAGATAACCACACCTGCGATTTTAGAAGCAGGGAAAAAAATTGGGAATGTTAGAGGGGTAAAACTGGGACATGATTGTTGGTGGTTTGATTTCATCAGAGAATTTGGAACTATTAAAAAAGTTATCAAACTGTTGTCCTTTGATCCACAGGTTTTCTTTAATCCCAAAAGTTTTAAAGAAGGAAAAGGGACCCTGTTGAAGAATGTTTGGGCAGCCCTTTTGTGGCTAGAAGCTGGAAAAATGAATGGATGCCCATAGTTGAGAATTGAATAAATTTGGTATATGAAAATGGAATATTATTGTTCTGTGAAATGACCAACAGGATATTTGAAAGACCTGCAGAGACCTACATGAACTGTGCGAGGAAATGAGCAGGACCAGAAGATCATTTATACTTCAACAATACTATATGATGATCAATTCTTATGGACTTATCTTCAAAAAGGGATGAATCAAATCAGTTCCAAAGAGATAATGAATTGAACCACACAAGCAAAGAATCGGGAGATGATTTGGACCACTACATAGAATTCTAATCCTCATTTTTGACCTTCATTTTGATCTCCCTTCAAGGCTAAGTTAATAAAAGTCCATTCTTTTGTACACAAAATAATTTTGACATGTATATTTGTTTTTTATACTTTTTATATTTCAATGTATTTCCCCTGCCATCTTGGGAAGGGGTAGGGGAAGGAGGGGTTGGAACAAAAGGTTTTGCAATTGTTAATGCTGAAAAATCACCCATGCATATATCTTGTAAATAAAAAGGTATAATAAAAAAAGAAAAAAAAGTAATTTTATCCCTCAAAGATTGGAGAAATCTTATCTGATTCTCTCCAACAAGGAAGAATTGGTTGCTGGGGTGAAAATAAGGGGAACTTTGTAGAGAATTCCACATAAGAGGTTGAGAAATACTTGTTGTTGTTTCCATTATTATAAAGGAGACTCCCTAAGTGACCACATATTGACTTTGAAAACCACAAATTAGCATTGTTATATTATAATTTTATTTATTTTGCTAAACATTTCCCAATTACATTTTAATCTGATTCTCCTGCAAAACTCCTAAGAGCAGACCATTAGTTGATCAGCTCAGTTAAGAGACCAATGGGAATTTCATTGAGGACTTTTCATTTTACTTAGATTAAAACTATCCATGTGTAACCCCAATCCCAAAGACCTTCAGCCTGGGGTTACACATTCATAGAAAAAATTGAAATTAAACCATCATGTTGTGCTACTTGCCACCAACTTGATCCTTTACAATAGGAAGGATCAGAAATTGGTCAAATTCCATTGTTACCCTAACAATTGTGATGCTCCAATGAGCTGAATGTTTTTGCTGGAAAACTGACAAGCTCTCTATGGTTCTCAGAGATTAGATGATTTTCTACCCTACAACTCCATCTCTCTTGCAATGGCTGTACCAATTTGCTCATTTAAGAGGTTTGGTGATTGTGGAGGTGCCCAAGCATAACTGGCTCTCAAGTTCTAATCCTATTTGCAAAATCCTCACTCTTCCCTCGACGTGATTCTTGGTCATATCACCTTGAGAGAAATGGAATCATTCTCCAGTGGAACAGACAGACCATATTTAACTATAAAAGGTTTATATTTTGCATAGAAACAATAAAACACTAACATCAATAAAGAAACATTCATTAAACACCTACTATGTGCCATGCATTGTGCTAAGTCCTGGAGATCCATAGGTAAAAGACAGTGTTTTCAAGGAGCTCACAATCTAGTGGGAGAGACAACGTACAAACAACTTTATATAGGATATATATGTAGATGTATATATCTACATATATATCCTATATATATATATATATAGTTTAACTTGGAAATAAGCAAGAGAGAGAAAAGGCACTAGCATTAAGAAGGCTTGGGGAAAACTTTCTATAGAAGGTAGAATTTTAGATGAGACTTGAAGGAAGCCAAGGAAACCAGGAGGCAGAGATATGGGAGAACATTGCAAGTATGGAGTGAAAATGTTCAGTCAGGAGATGGAGTATGTAGTTAGAAGAACAGCAAGGAAGCCAGTGTAATTAGATCAAAGAGAATGAAGGTGGGGGGGGGGGGCGGGAGAAGAGGTGGGCAAAGTTGTAAAGGACTTTGAATTTCAAACAGATGATTTTATAATTTTGAAGGTGATAGTCACTAGAGTTTGAGAGAGAGAGAGAGAGAGAGAGAGAGAGAGAGAGAGAGAGAGTGTGTGTGTGTGTGTGTGTGTGACCATGATCAGAACTGAGCTTTAGAAAATTCACTACTCTGTAGTAGCACCCACATAATTTCTCCTAGGTTCAGGTACCTCCAAGAAAAACAAAAGTTGTTCTAAAGTCAGGAGTTAAAGGGAAAAACACAGTTTGGTTATTCAGTTTTCTATGGCCATTCCTCTTACAAACAGACACCTGGTAAAATTGGGAAACAGACTAGCCTCTCAGATCATACATCATAAATAACAATATTTTAAAAAATTTAAAGCATGAAACAAATGTAAAAAAGGAAATTATATTTCACAAATGTAGATAAGGGCTAATTTTTTAATACAACTATTTTATTCTCAAATAGTATTTTATTTTTCCAAATACATGTAAAGATAGTTTTCAGCATTCATTTATGTAAGATTTTGTGTTCCAATTTTTTCTCTCTTCTTTCTTCTCATACCACTCCCTTACCCAAGACAACAAGCAATCTGATAAAGATTATATCTGCACAATCCTTTTAAACATATTTCCATATTTGTCATGTTATGTAAGAAAAATCAGACCAAAAGAGAAAAAAAAAAAACAAAAACAAGAAACAAACAACAACAACAAAAAAAGATGAAAATACTATGCTTCAATCCACATTTAGTCTCCATAGTTTTCTCTCTGGATGCAGATGAAACTTTCCATCCTACATCTATTGGAACTGTCTTGGATCACCACACTGCTGAGGAGAACTGTTTATCATACTTGATTATCACATAATTTTGTTGTTACTGTGTACAATATTCTCCTGATTCTGCTCATTTCACTCAGTATCAGTTCATGTAAATCTTTCCAGATGTTTCTGAAATCAGCTGGCTCATCAATTCTTATAGAACAATAACATTCCATTACCTTCATATACCAGAACTTATTTAGTCATTCCCCAATTGATGGGCATCCCTTTGATTTCCAATTCCTTGCCAGTACAAAAAGGGTTGCTACAAACATTTTTGCATATGCAGATCCTTTCATAAGGGATAAATTCCAAACATGTTTTAACTTAGAGGAGATAATATGAAAAAAGATATATTAATTATATAAGAAACTGTCTCCCATTATATATATATATATATATATATATATACACACACACACACACATACATACATATATATAATTAGTACCATCCCCCAAAGCTATTACCTTCTTTGCATGCACTGGAAACCAGAAAACTGTTGATACCTACTATCTCCATTTCTTCTTTTCTTACTCTGAGGAGTAAGCAATAAAAAAATAAAGTGAGAATTTGCATATACAAAGTAAAATAGAAAAAAAAAAGGATTGCACATGAATCTGGTAATCTCTATAATATTCATCTTACTTTTCCTTTTAAGAATATAATAAATTCAACACATAGCTTTCAAAGCTATCCTGCTTATCAGAGTTTCTTTCTGGCCTGCCTTCTGTACTCTTCTATGTAGTTTTTGTTTATTTTTTTGTGAGACAATCAGGGTTAAGTGACTTGCCCAGAGTCACACATTTGAACTCGGGTTCTCCTAACTCCAGGGCCTGTACATCTCTATCTACTTCACCACCTATCTGCCCCTCCCATGAACTTTTAAGAAAAGCTTCTATTAGCCTTTTTTCTTTTACTTTTCTTTCTTTTTCTCTTTGCTATTGACAATTCTATTATATTATCCCCATTGAAATTTTTTTTTAAAAAATTTAAACATCATGCATAGTCAAGCAAAAGAAAATCCCTCATTAGCTGCATCAAAAGTTGCATGTCTTCTTCTGCATATTGAGTCTATAACTTCAGGTGATAAGAACTATATTTCGCCATTGGTCCTTTGGAATCAATTGGTCACGAAATCTATTATTGTGGAAGTTGTTCTCCAGGTTCTATTCATTCAGATGTGGTTTAATTTATCCAAGTCAAGTTTCTCTTGAACCCATTTACTTTATCATCCTTTTGGTGCAATAATATTCCATTATATTCATGATATGTAATTGTTTAGTTATTCCCCATTTCCAATTCTTTGCTATTACCAAAAAAAACAAAAAAAAAACTGCTATACATATTTTTTAAACATGTATATTGTTTTCCTCTTTCTTTTATCTGATAGACCCTGTAATAGTTATTAGTGGGTTAAAGGGTAGATACATGGTTCAATGACTTTTTGTACAGTTGCAAGCTGTTTTTCCAGAATGCCTTAGAACAATTCACAGATCCACCAACAATGCATTAGTCAGTCCTTTTTTTGTGCAGCCTCTCCCAAGGACTGTTATTTTTCATTTTTGTCATCTTTATCAAACTAATTGGGTATGAAATGAAACCTTAGAATTGCCTGAATCTGAATTCCTCTAAATAGTAGCAATTTAGAGTAATTTTTCATGTAGCTATTAATATCTTGAATGTCTTTCTTTGCATCTCAGCCTTCTGTAATCTGGCTTCCAAAATGATTACTCAACTGAAAATGCTCTCTCCAAAGTTGCCAATGATCTTTTAAAAATTAAATGTTTTATTTTTTCAATTATTAAGCATTTTTTCTCCCCTTTTTCTTCCTATTCCCACTACTGAATATGAAAAACAAAAATAAAACACTTCTAACAAATCAGCATAGTCAAGCAAAGTGAATTCCCATATTTTCCATGTCTAAAAATGTCTTGGAAAATTCAAAAAATGAACAGCATTCTTCAACAGTCTTCTGTAATTACGATTGATCTGAATCCTTAGAACTTCCAGAATTGTTCATTTTTTACAATACTGATGTTATGGTGTAAATTGTTCTGGTTCTAATCACCTATATCTGCTTCAGTCAATATGTATCTTCCCAGGTTTCCCTAAAACTATCTCCTTTATCATTTCTTACACCACAGAGGTATTCTTTTGTATTCATGTATTATAATTTGTTTAGCTCTTCTCCAATTGACGGACAATTCTTTAGTTTATATTTATACTTCTTTGCAATTTTTTTTCACGTGTAGATCCTTATCCTATTTCTTTGATCTCTTTAAAATATATATTAAATAAAAAATATATATTAAATATAATATAAATTAAATAAGTATTAAATAAATTGGATTGCTGGATCAAAGGATAGGCAAAGTTTAATAATTTTATGGACATAATTCCCAATTATTATCTAGAATGGTTATACTGTTCTTTTAAGTCTAGTGGTCTTTTTTCAATCTTCATCCTTTTTGAACTTTGCAGCATTTGACACTATTGATCACTGTCTCCTCCTAAATATTTTCATCTCTTTGGATTTTCATTATACTCTTCTTTCTTGATTCTTTCCCTCACTGTCTAACCACTCACTTCTTCTCAGTCTTCTTTGCTGTGTCTGATCATTCATATGCCTCCTAATTAAAAGAAAAAAAACAAGGCTTTTCCTGTGGACCATCTTCTGTTGTCTCCCTACATTCTTTTACTTAATAACCACATTAGCTCCCATGGGTTCATTTATCATTTCTATATAGATCATAATTATATATACATATATACATCTATGATGTGCATATAAATATATATATATATTTCATCTCTATACAAATATCATTCTAGCCTCTCCAACTATTAGAAATCTTTTAGGCATCTCAAATTCAATTTCTCAAAAGTTGAATTAATTATATTCCCCCCTGAACACTAACTCATTAGTAATCCTATTAGAAACTCCAGTTGTTCACCATTACTCCTAGAACCCTCTGGGGTTCTAGCCATCCATCCTTTGAAAACTTGGCCCACAAATGTGAGTGGAAGTTGGGAAGTAATCCCAGAGGAGGCACTATACATACTTTTCCTGGTTCACTAGTAAGAAAATGAGCTCTTTCCCCCACCATTCTCCTTCCCCATTTTCATTTTTGTTAGTAGTATGTATGGAGGGGTGATTGAAGTTCTAACTATTGGACATAAATGAGTAACAAGAGATTTATTTTAGACCAAAATCAAAAGGTAGTTATCATGCAACTGAGTGAGATAGACAGATGAAGCTTTCTCAAGAAGTCTATGAGACTAGGCCTAAGTCATGTGATTCCCAGAGGTCTGCAGAGCTGGAAGATCAAGTCTTGGGCCCAGATTGCAGGAAGTCACATGATCCCTAAGTCTAGCGGTCTCTAAAGAGCAAGACCCTAGGTCAGTGACTGGAAGCGATAAGACTCACAGGAAGCAGACATTGGTGACCACTGGCCAATGAGGATTACTTTTTTTTTTTAGTCTATCCAATGAAAAGGATTGGGTCTTCTACTATTTAACCAGTTATACGGCTTCTGGCTTGTCAGCTTGAGGGGCACATGTTGGAAACTGAGATTTCTCCTTTCAGGGACTAAATAAGTGCTTTCTCTTTGTACCTGCAGATGTCTCTGATTAGTTAATTTGGGAAAAGGGGGGGGTCTAGCATCTGTCTCACACACAACTATAGAACTCCACAACCAAGCCCGCCCTTGTGGGCTTTTTAGTAGTGTGAATCCTTGGAATGATTGTAAACAATGGATCTGACAGAGGCAGAGAATAAACTTCTTGTGGACCTATTCAGACTAAAAGTTTAAGAACTCCATTTCTGATAGGAAATTAAATAAGTTTGAGGTCACAGAGATCCTAAATTATGGAAACAGAAGAAACTTTAAAGATCCTCTAATCCAGTACGCCTTCATGTTATAAAAAAAACTGAACTCCAGAGAAGGAAAGATTGACTTCTATAAATGAGTTTTGCTATTTCCCAATGTTAAAGCTTGGTGCAAACTTTAAATTTTGTTAACTTAATATTTTCCAATAATATTATGGTAATATTTTACTGGGAAACAATAGTTGTTGATATTTATATAGCATTTTAATCTCCACCCTGCTACTTAAGAGGAGATAATATATGTAAAGCATTTTACAAACCTTAAAGTACTATGTAAATATTAGACGTGATTATTTCCTGTTTGTAAACTATTATGCAAATATTATGCAAATTTTATTATGCAAATCTTAAAGCATATGCTAACAACGAATATTCTTTTCTGATAACATAGTATTACATTTATGGAAATGTTCTATTTCCTAACAATGTTATTAAGTTAATAATAGCTAACACAATACTTTGCCTAATATTGAGAAATAATAGCTAGTATGTATATAAGGCTTTACGGTCTGTAAGCGTTGTATATGGATTCTAAGTTTCTTGAGGACGGGGACTGCCACTTGTATCCCCAGCGCTTAGCACAGTGCCTGATACACAGTAACAACTTAATAAATAGAGCGGCTGGGTAAGGAAGCAAACAATTTTCGGGGGAATCCCGTGATCTTTGCATTAAACGAAAGCTCTCAGTTGTCAGTAAGAAGACGATAAAGTGCTCGGCGCTTTGGGGCTTTCCGGGTTTTGGTTTGGGAATTAGTTTAGGGCTGACGGCTATACCTGCTCTCGGAGGGGCTCAGAGCAAGGACCCAGCGCACCACCTCTCCCCTAGCCCGTTCCTTCAATACCTCGGCGGCGCACCAGCCCGGAAGTCCCCGCCTTCTCCAAGGAACGCCCCCCGGCCCTTTCTATTGGCGGGCCCCGCCCGCGCGCTCCTGATTGGTGGAGCCTCGCCACTTGCGCCGTGCGTCAAAGTGGCGGGAGAGTAGGTTTGTCGGGCCATGGCGTCGGACGCTGTCTCCGCGGATTCGGGCCGGGGCCGGGGCCGGGGCCGGGGCCGGGGCGGCCCCTCGGTGCGCCTCCCCACGGCGCCCCCGCTGAAGCTGCTGGCCGGCCAGCTGCGGCGCTGCGCCATGGGCGGGCCGGGGGCCTGGCGCTTGGCCCGGGAGCCGGCGGGCCGCGCTCCGCTGGAGCTGGCGGCCGTGTGGATGCAGGGCCGAGTGCTGGAGGCGGCGGAGCAGGGAGGTTGGGCCCGGCTCCGGGACTCGAGCGGCTCCTTCACGGTGCGGGGCCTAGAGCGCGTGCCCCAGGGCAAGCCCTGCCTGGCTCCAGGTAACCCCCCCCTGCATCCCTAGCCCCGCCTCTCCGGACGTTGGCCACGCCCCTTCTCTGTTCCCATCCCGGCTTTACTAGGTGAGCGCCAGACTAGGCACGTGGCGCCGGACCAACCACCCACAGCCCCGCGCAATTCACTGAAGCTCTTAAAGCCCCAGGTTCCTCTTCTGCGGAATTAAGGAACCGGATTCATCTTAGAGAGATTCCCTTCTAGTGACAAATGTATACACCTGTGATCGAAATGTGCGCGCTTCGGAGCTGTAGCTCGGGAGGCTTGCTAATTAACCTTGCCTCGAGCCTTCTTTGCTGTGTGGCCCCGGACGAATCACCCAACCTCTCTGAATCTGAGAGTCTGTATCAATAAATGGAGAATGAGTGATGACCTCTGCAACTTCCTTCCCTGGCCACATCTGTGAACCTCCGTAGTTCAAGCAGGAAGCCTGGATCTTAACGCAGACTTTTGGCAGGTAGAAGTTGTGAAGTTCCGGGAGATCTTATATGCAAAAGGGCTTGTTTAACATGTCAGCAATTATTGTTCTAATAAGGTCGAAGGGAACTCCAAGGCCATCCCTGGATATGGTGGGAAAGAGCGCTCCCTCTGAATCCAAGAACAACGCTCCCTCTGAATCCAAGAGGAGCCCAATGCAGATCCCAGATCTGTCATTGTGTGACCTTGGCAAAGGCACTTAATTAAGCACTCTAGGGCCCAGGTTTCAGCGGGCCTTTTCAAATCTTCATCTATGTATGAAACTGTGGCTTGTCTGAGCCCGTTTCCTTCCAGCCTTAAATCAGTGAGCCCTTTCATTTTACCAGAAAGAAAGCAGGTCCAGAAGGGAAGTTCAAATGCAATAAAAATGGAACTAGAATCCTATTCTCTTGAGCCTTCTTCCCCTTCCCTCGGACTTTTCTCAAGACCAAGATTTAAAACCAAAAAGGCTTTTTTTTTTTTTTTTTTTTTTTTTTAATGGGCAAAGGTACATACATAGGAATCCTTTCAAAAAGCTAAGACTACAAATTATTTTATACAAATTCTACAAGGTTTGCTTGCTCACTTGGGGAGGGCAGAGAAAGGGAGTGAATTTAGGAATAATACAAAGTTTTGCAAAGGTGAATGTTGAAAACTCTTTGAATGTATTTGGGAAAATAAAGTACTATTAAAAATTTTTTAAAAAGGTAAAAAATTGGAACAAGAGGTTTGGCAATTGTTAATGCTGTAAAGTTACCCATACATATAACCTGTAAATAAAAGGCTATTCAATTTAAAAAAAAAAAATAAAGAAAAGAAAAACAACCATCAGGACAGATCAACAAGCAGATTGTGTATCATTCATTGTTCAACAAGTGCAGAATCTTAGACTTGACCATTCAGTAATGTGATTGATTTTTAATAGGTCATTACTCTTAAAGCTAGTCTTAATTTTACAGAACAAAATAAACATTTTCTCAGATTTATTTTTGTTTTCTAAGTACTTGACTTTCCTCTGATACATTTTTTAAATACCCATGGGAATCAGGATTTCAACAGCAAATAAACAAAGTGAAAAACAAGCCAAAAATAATAATTTTTAAAAAAAGTCTTCAAAATAATACCCTTATAATAACACCTGGCAACTGCATAGCATAAAGGGCTTATTAAAAGAGTACAAATCTTGACTCTCCTCTTTCATGAGAGACTTGAATGTTTTTTGAGTTTGCATATAATCTATTTTAGAGTTAACTGCTCTTAACTGCTTGTAAATAATTACTCTTGCTCCCCAGAGCCAGGGAAATTTACAGTTATCTTCAGTCACCAACAATTTTCCATTTGGACTCTTTCAATTTTATTTTATTTTTATTTTATCTTATTTTATTAAACTTGCTGCTAGCTCTTTATTTAGGTCTCCCATTTATTTTTGAGGCAGTCTGGTGTCAAAGTGAATAGAGTACCAGCCCTTGAGTTAGGAAAACTCATTTTCTTGAGTTCAAATCTGGCTCCAGATATTTCCTAGCAGTGTGATCCTGGCAAGTCACTATTTGCCTATGTTTCTTCATCTGTAAAATAAGCAGGAGAAGAAAATGGCAAAGGAAATCCAATATTTTGTCAAGAAAATCCCAAATAGAGTTGGATATGACTAAAAATGACTGAACAACAGCCATTTGTTTGCATCAATTTCTCCCTGGTGCAGCCATCACCTCCTGAGAGTACCTGAGCCTGCTATCATTCTCTTTGTCAAGCTGTTAGTTGAGAACTTCTCTTTCTATCTTCCTGTTTGACTTCTCTCTTTTCTGGGTCATCAGTCATTCTACCTTGCAACTCCAAATCATGCAAAGGGTATGGCAAATGTAGATTTAAAATTTTTGATGGCCCGTGGGAGACTAGGGTTAGTCTTAGCTTAGTGGAAACCCTACCACCTGTGGTGGGGGAAAGAAAAGAGAACCTGTGACTAAATCTCCCTGGTTTCTTTGGGTCACAGCCTTGGGGACAAAAATATAAATCAGTTCTGGAGGATGGAGATAATGTGATAAAGGAAAAAAAAAAAAAAAAACCCAAACTCTATGGCATGTATCAAGGCCTGGCAGCTTGCCTGTCCTTCATGCTGTTTGGGGTTTTTTACACAATTGAGTTGTATGTGGTTTAGATCAGCCAAGTTTTGCTTTCAAGGAGGACCACTTCTCTGAGGAATTGGGAAGAGGATAGTGGTTAATATGTCATTAGATCATTAATATGGCAGACTGCCCTCTTGTTGATTTATTTTAGTTTGCCCAGTGAGTGGTCTGGGATTAAGTGGAAGGTGGCAGGATATCAGTTTTGTGCAATTTGGACCAGAATGGTGCTGTCTGCCAAGCTTTTTTTGGCACTGTCAAAGGAAAATTGGATTTGTTCTCTGTGGATCCGTCAGAAAAGTTTACCCTACACCCTGCAAAGATGAAGATTGTCCCATCTGCAGAGAGCATGGGTCAGTTCTTTTCTTCTAGAGCTATTCCATGGCTATCAATAAGAGAGCATTATATTAGATGACAGGGATTTTCTTGTACTTTCCTAAAATCCCATCTAATTCTAACATACACCTTAACAGGAAAAGTCTTTTTCAGCACGTCATTTTTTACACATGCTATGGTTTTGTTTTGAACTTGGAACTAAAAATGCTGACATCGTCTAGCTGTATTTGCTTTCTAAGGCTCCTTTTCACTCATCCTCTTCCTAATAATAATGGCCAACATTTGTATTGTGCTTTTTAGTTTGCAAAGTGCTTTGTACATCTTATATTACTTCATTTCTTTGATTATCTAGTGCTTTGGAATTTTGATCTCTAATATTTCTTCATCTTTTTTTTTTTCTGATTGGTACTAAATATTTACTTTGTCACTCTAGGGTAATTATTCTCTTTGAAGAATCAGAACTTGGTTTGCTTTAAATTTTAATTGACTTATTCAGTAACTATATTTATTTATTTTTTGTCCTAGGAAAATATGTTATGGTGATGGGAGTCATTCAGAACTGCAACCCTGAACCTTGTCTTCAAGCTGTGAAGATGACAGATCTTTCAGAAAACCCGATACATGAAAGCATGTGGGAACTGGAAGTAGAAGATTTGCACAGGAACATTCCCTAAGGGCATTTTAATATAATTTAAGGAAACTGGATTTATGAGTGTATTTTGGTTCTTGCACCTTTGGGATCTCATGAGCCTAATTGTATCTGCTAGTTTGTGTTTCTCGAAAGTTCCTAGAACACTTGGGGTGAATTGGCCAGATAATTGGTTTACAGACACAGTGAGAATTTAGGACATTTTCATGCTGTGGCTATTTCACCATATTCAACTCCAGGAGAAACATCCATTCCCCCTGCTGAGAATGATGTTGTTGCTGATGGAAAACAGATGTTTGCTATGCTTTTTTGTTTTTGTTTTATTTTAAAAGCACATGAAAACCTCACACTGCATTTCCCAAATATTACAAGTGATGGTATTTTTCCATTACTGCAGCTATCCTGTTTTAGAATGCGGAATTTGAATCCCAGTCATTGGCTATGGTGATTAAAGTGTGGTTATGGTCAGGAAAACAGACTGTGTAAAAGGAATGACATCATGGCTCCGTTTATTCTCCATCAACGACTTCCAGATCCAGTTTGCAAGTCAAATGACATTTTTATAACTGCAGGGCACAAACTGCTGTCTGCAAAATACAGCTGTCTTTCCTCTTCAAACACCACTCAACCACTGAAGCTTAGCTTTCCTTTAGATAGGGACATTTCTTCTTTAAGAGATATTGTTGAAAAGCTTGATGAAAGGTCCTATAAAGAAGAGAGCTAACTTCAAGATAGATACGTGTATGTATTCAAGACAACTGAACTATAGCTTCTTCATAACTCTGGACAAGAATTCTTGAGGTAGCATTGTGTTCCCTCTGACTTCTTATTCCATAAAATAAGAACAGGACAGTTTTATTTTGTAAATTTTGAGTATGTGTTTGTGTCTTCATTTTCATACTTCATTTTTTCTTTTCTTTTTAAAATATATTTTTACCGGGACTTTTTGTTTTCATGTTGCCTAAATTTCCCCTACATCTGCCTCACTTCCCTCCTCCCAGAGAGCCATCTGTATTTGTAATTTTTTTCTTTAGATTATAAATTCCAAGGGGATAGAGAGTATATTTTATACATGATGTAAAGGAATGAATGAATGGGAAAGCATTTATTAAACACTTAAAATATGTACTAAGTACTGTGACAAGTGCCATTAATAGAAAATATCAATTTTCTGTTATCATTATCAGTGGAAATACTGAAATAGTCCCAGCTCTTATGGAACTCGCATTCTAAATAGGGGAGATAATATGTAAAAAAGTTTGAATCTTTCCATATGCTTTGTATCCAAAGTCCTATGAATTAAAGAGTAGTTTGTTTATAACTTTGAATGAATGGGTAAATGGCAAGTACCTTCAGTCCTTAGGTTATGTTGTAAAAATATATGCAGGTGACAATAATGGGAGCTCTCAGGATGTAGAGGCAAAGGAAGACTTAATGGTCTATCCTCTCATTGGAAAGAATAGAGTTGTTGACTCTCATCCAGGCCCTATGAACAATCATGAAGCTCTAGTCAAGAGGGAAAGCAAGGAGAAAAGGCTGTCTAGGATGGATTCTGGCATGGAACCCATTAGCCCAGAGAGGGAGGAAGGAAAAAAGGAATGAAGGGAGAGGGTATAGTCTTAATGTGTTTTTTTGTTTTTTGTTTTTATTATAATTGTGACTTACATTTTAAGATTTTAAGGTTTTATTTTGTGGGTTAGAAGATTGAAAAGTATCTACCTTATTTTTTTGTGTTTTTCAGTTTGAAGACCTTTTAAAGTAAAATATTTGTTTACATTTACCATTTGTCCTTAATCCCATCAGAATCTCTTAATGATGCTGTCTTTGGCATTTGTTCTACAGGACTGTGTTATAAGTGAGACAGTGTTATTACAAAATCTTTCTGGTATTTCCAGTAGTAAGCCCCTTGGATAAAGTTCACGTTAGGACTTGCCTTACTTATTATATACTGGGTCCCTTTCTACAGAAAGTTGTATTTGGAGCCAGCTTGTCAATCTAGAAACTGGCTTTGGTTCCAGGGAGCAATGTAGCCTATAACATTTTGTTACTCAAATATAGCACATTTAGACTAATTTGTTCTTATTTAATTCATGTAAATAATTTTTTCATTTATGCATCAGCATTCATCTTAGAAGAATGTTAATTGATTTAATGGTATTATTGTCTGGTTGGGGAGGTGGACTTGGAGAAAGCAGAACATTGTATGTTTGTCTGTTCAGATTTCATGCTATTCTGTGCTTGAAGAATGAAGCCTCAGCACAAATTGAACTATTGTGGTTTTCTGTGTATTAATAACTCTCACTGTTTTTGACTGGTGCTTCCTCCTATTGCAATAGTCAAATGAAAATGCAATTCCGGTATTTTGGTTTCATAATGCCAAATCAGAGTCAGATTAGCATTCAGCGCCAGGCAGTGGTGAGCTTATGTGCTAAGGTAGAAAAGCTTCCCTTTTAAAATTAGCTCTCCTCTAAAAACTGAGAATATGGAACTTAAGCCTTGAGTTCACTTTCCTTGGAACTACTTTGCATAAGAAAAATAAATAAAACCCTAATATAGGTTTCTGAAAGGCTGATTTTGGATCACTGAGTTCCTGACTTCATTCTGCTGCAGTTTTATAAGCTGAGGTTTGACCACAAAATGCTTATGTATTTGGTAAAGTAGGAGGGGGGAAGAAATGACTACATATATTAGTATTTTTAGGGGCAGTATACTGTATTTGTAATACAGATGTCTTTTCCAGCTTCCTCTCTTTTCATTCCTTAAGCCATATATAAGCAGTCCAGGAAAGGCAAACACAGAATGAAGTGTTTTAGATATTGGCTACATGGCTCTGAGATTTATCAGGCCACCAAATGTGTGAGGGCAAGTTATTGCTAAACCTCTAGGCAGTGGTCCAAACATAGGGAACAGATGTTTATTTGTAAGAATATGGAAAGAAAAAAGACCACACTTGGAGCCATAGATCACTAGTCTACATTTTCGAGCCAGATTATAGAGTCCTTTGCTTAGACTAGGACACACTAGTTAAAAAATAACAACAGTTAGCTGGAAATACTTAGGCAGAGGACTATATACTAGGCTAATTCTTGCAAGGTGCCTAAAGTAACTTTTAAGGACAATACTTCAATCTGTAATTTCATCAGATTCTCATTGCAGATGATTCCTCAATTCTGTAGGTGAGGGCTTGGGGGGGTTGGAGTAGCTAAATAAAATGATTACTATAGCTAACTTTTTGAGGATGAGACTCTCTGGACTTAGCTTAGGCGCCAGACATAAAATCTTTCATCAAGCCCTATGAAAGCTACATTTAACTAATAAACTTTTGCATAGGACACCTGGTATATTCATTGAGCCTGGTGGTCCAAGACTTGCTTGCTGCTGTGGTTTTTAAGTGCTTGAGAGTACTGTTCCTTAAATGCTTTGGGGGAGAGAAATTTTTAAAAAATGAAGGGGAAGACAAAGCAACAAAGGATTTTGTCTTTGGGGAAGAATTTGGAATTACATGGCCTTTTCAAGAAGACTCACATGTTTTGGATTTAACCTATGAGAATTATTCAGGCATTCTTTTTAAAAGTTGCTAATGTTAGGGAAAGGAGAGGGATATTTTGGAAATGGAGATTTTTTAAAAAGCTATCAAAATTTTTTTAATTTGAAAAAAAGTTTCTCATGCTTTTAAAGTTGCTAATGTTTTCTTATTTGATAGTGCAATTATTTTGGTTTTGAAAGGGAGTCTAGATACCTTAGGGCTTTTCCTTTGGATTAGTGGTTAGAACTTTTAATCTTCTGTTGGGCTGTCCAGGAAAATTCATGGGTTTATTAAGTTAGATGTTCATGCCACCTGCTGGTCAGTCTCTGGTATGTATGTAAGTCTGTAGTCATGTGTAATACATAAATACATAAAACTAACTTAAAAGAAGCAGAAAACCTTCTAATAAAATGTATGTAAAGAGTTATATTTCTATAGAGTTATCCTTGGTCACAGCTGTTTTACATAATATAGATTAGCCTGGGTGGAAAGCAAAACCAAGCAGAAGTGATCTCTCCCTTTACTTTCTTTAATATAATTTCTTTATAATTTTAATATAATTTCTTTAATAAAATAGAAATAAGGATGATTGTGAAATGTAAGAAAAGTGAAGGGGGGGGGAAGATAACAAAGAAGAAACTATCCTGGTTGATCCACCTATCTGAATTTCATTTTTTAATTTTAAGTCATTTTAAATTTAAGTCATAGCAAAATTGAATATTTGATAGAACATGAAAGATTATTTTTACAAGTGTTTTGAAGCATGTGCTAGCTAACTGATTATCTAGTAGGATCAGGAACTGAGGAAAGTTTACCTTATCATTAAATACTCTACTGTTGTCATTTATTCAGCCATGTCCATAACCCCTTTTTTTTGGGGGGGGGGGGTTCCTGGCATGGAGTGATTTGCTATTTTCTTTTCCAGTTAATTTTACAGATGAGGAAACCGAGGTCATCCACAGGATTAAGTAACTTGACTGTATTTGAATTTAAAAAGATGAATCCCGATTCCAAGCCCCATGTTATCTTTTGCCAAGTCCTTTTCTGTAGAGGATATAATTTGAGGCAGAATCATCTATTAAATTCGCTGGTTTGAGATAGTGGTTAGATGCTTTATTAGGCAGGTGTAGCAAATTCTTTAAGATTTTGGACTAAAAGTGTGTTTACGGTGGGCAGATGATTTCCCCAGAAAAACTAGTATGTTGGAATTTATATTCATTGACTACAGGTGTGCTCCTTATCCCCAAGCCTTGTGAAGTGTGTGGGTCCTTAATAGCTTTGAATTCTCTAATTCATCTGGGCCTCCCCATTTCAGAGCAATTCAGGATAGTATTAGTTTGATTCCTTTCCCTGGAATCCCTTAGTGAAAGTTAGTTTATCAGATCTACTAATCCCTTATAATAGAAGTAATAAAGTCAATGGTTTATTACCCTGGGATGACATTATCATTTTGACTTGTCAAATAGCTCCAAGGGTCATCATTTTATGTGTATTGGTTGGCCTTGGATGAGGAAAATTGGGAATATATTATTTTTCCAGTAGTTGGAATGGATTTGTATTGCTTTAATTTAATACATATGGCATATGGTTGGTAGGTTGTGGCTGTGAAACATCAGAAGTGGTCCCAAATCTTGACTTTATCTCCAACTAACTGAATTAATATATATAATATATAAAATAATATGAATTAGTCTTGCTGGACTTTGAATGCAAAGGTAAGTGTTGATGGACAAATAAAGTCTTGAGAAAACAGTTTTAGCATCTAACAAAAATTTAACTTAATTTGTTACATTTGTTTGTGTCTAAAGTAGAATGAGTACTTGCTTTGTGTTTGGTAAGTAGAACCTAATTTCAAGTACCAGATTCTATTTTACTCTAACTCTATCAGAGTAGTCTTGGAAAATATGTTTTGGGGTTAGCTCACTCCCTTGAGAGTCATTGGCGTCTTAATTGTACTATGATTAAGGGCTTTCAGTACCAAATTTGCTTGAAAATCTTGTGAAATTATTTATGGGGGAAAAAGGAATGAGGAAAGTTGGGTAATGTGAAGCGACTGGCCAATTTTGCAAAAGTCCCAATATGGGGTTATACTAACTGAAAGAAACAAGACAAAACAAAACCCATGTTGCCTCCCAGCTGAACTTAAAATCCCTTTTGTAAAATGCTGGGTTTAGAGCATTTCCCAAGGATTCATTAGAACAAGATCAGCTTTCAGATTTCTTCACTGAAGAGAAGCAAAAGAATCCAGTCTGTTTTTGGGTTATATAGCTTGGATTATGTAGGTTCCTCTGCCAAAAACTGTTTCCCTAGTTGTCTTAGTTCTGAGTTGGAGATAAGCTATTCGTATTCACTGGATTTTTTGGCTCTATCAAAGTGGTATTAGCTCTCCTAAATACTCTTTGTGCAATCCAGGGTGCTGAAATGTTCAAGTGCAGTTGTAATTTGTGGAATATTGCTCATACAGAATATGTTTCTTTAACAATACTGGCAGAATAGTTTTTGGCTTCAAAACTAATTTTTTGACATGCGTTGTGGAAGGCAGGGTGTGGTACTAGGAGAATCAAAACCATGCTGAATATATCCGTTATTTACAAATGGTAACCAAACAAATATTCTACCTTTCAAATCATAGTAATGCTTATATTGTAAGCAAAGTACATGTGTATATTTGGAGTCAGGAAGAGCAAGGTTGAAATCCCATCCCTTTCCACACTTGGCTAAGCTGCTCTTGGGAACATAGACTCAGTTTGTTACTAGAGCATGCTCAAAGCCTTTCCAAAAGTGGTAAAACTTATTTTTACTGATGCAAAACTTTCAGAACCCAGGACAATCTCTACCTCATGATGAGGCATCAGAGTAGGATTTTTCTGGGTCTGTAACCTTGAGATATTAGAATAAAGCCTTTAGCATATTAAATGGACCCACCTCTACTCATCATGGAAGGCCATAGAGACACAGTCCAATTGTTACACAGATTGGGCAGGTATGAATAGATTGTAATCTGCACAGTTGAAGGCAATGTCCAAAAATGTACCATCACAGATCATGCAATCATATTTTAAGGACTTACTATGTCCCAGACATTATGCTAAGTGCTTGGCATATGAAGAAAAAGCAAAAAAAATTCCTGTCCTCAAGGAGTTTATGTTCTTTTTATTTTTAAAGCTTTTTTTTTTTAATTTAAAGACGGACATTTTTATTACAGGGCAGAACACAAAAAATATATATATATGAAATCACAGATCTCCATTTCATATTGCTAATTTAAAAAAAAAAAACAAATCATGAATTCCACACATTGTTTTCAAAGTGTAAGAAATCTTGCATCCTGAGGGGTAGATTTTATACATACACACCCCCAAGTAGATAGAACGTAACCTTTGTGGAAAAGATACTAGCATCTGCACTGAACCCTGGGCTAGGAAAGTCTCCTGTAAGAGATTGTGGTTGAGGGGCTGCCAGGTGGTGCGGTGGATAGAGCACCAACCCTGAAATCAGGAGGACCCAAGTTCAGATATGACCTCAGACACTTAACACTTTCTAGCTGTGTGACCCTGGGCAAGTCACTTAAAAAAAAAAAGGAGAGATTGCGGTTGAGCCAGGGATTTTAAGAGTAGGTGCATTCCCAAAATGGAGGATAGGACCGTAGATTATACTGGAATGATAGGAAGAGACCAGGTTATGAAAAAGTTTATGTGCCACAGACTTTTTTATTTGATCCTAGAAGTAGGAGAGGGCCATGGGAGTTTATTTACTGAGTTACAATGGTCAGATTTAGAGTCAGGAAAATCCCTTTGGCAACCGGTGAAGGACAGATGGGAGTGGGGAGAAACATTAGACAAGGAGTCCAATTATAAGGCAATGGCAATAAGTCAGATGAAAAGTGATGAAGGATTGAACTGGAGCGCGGTTATTTGAGAGTAGAGGAAAGGGCACATAGGCAGCAGATGCTGTGGAGACAGAAATGAAAAGATTCATTTGACAGTTCTATGGAAAGAGATCTGGATGGACACTGGCCATGTGATTTTTCCTCAGAAGGAATTCAATCAGCAGAGAGGAATATTACTAGAAAATCTCTGCAAGCATTAGTCTCATTGGGTTTGCTCTAAATCCAGCAGAGACAACATTGCCACCAGGAAAATGAGGCTGCGATGAAGATGCTGGGTTGAAAGACAGCATCCTGAGATGATAAAGTAGTTAGGAGAGCGTGGGTTTGGGGTTTCCTCTCACTGTCTCCACTTCCCTTCTGGAGCCCCAAAATGAGTTTTGCAGGGAAAGACTTATCAGATTCCCAAGTGGTGAATGAAATGGCACACTTGCATCCTACTTGTTAGCAAAAAAATTTCTGGAGCTCTGTTGCTAATGAGGCTAAGATAGTAGGTTTAAATGATGAATGGGACGTGGGAGTGGGTAGGAGAGGAACTTCATTTTAAACTCCTGACCTCAGCCAGCCATGTTACAGAAACATGCTATTGATCACATCTGGGAGCTCTGGGACAATTGTGACCATAATTGTAAAATTCATTGCCACTGGGACTAATCAAAGCCTTTGTCCTCTCTGTTGCCAAACAATAGAAGAACTTTTTAGAGTCCAGTGCTGATCTGAGGATTAACCACAATATTAGCATAATAAGGGAAAGCCTGGTAACTGGCATTCTTTGTAGTCAAGTGAAATGGAGTAATTTGTAATATATGTAATATGTAATCATTAACTTGGAGGTTTAGCTATTGCTATCACAGAAGGGGTGGGGAAGAGGGCTTGACTCATTTGCAAAATGTGAGTTCCAAAAGTTTTTAAAAGGTGAAATTAAGCCTATTGCCTTTGTCTCTCCTACCCCAACTGTTCATTGTGCTCCAATAAAGTCAATATAAAACCTGGCCAGAGCTCTAGTAATAGCTTCAAAAAAATATGTCTCAATGTGATTGGGAACTTTTTCTAGAGGTCTTTTTAGTATATGGTCCATGTGGGTTTGAGAGAAGGACAAATCTTGTATTGGCCCCTTTGTTCATTCCTACTTAGAGTGTAGTTGGAAAGATAAGAGCGGAGCAAGGGGACAACTTTGGGAAGACAGAAAATCAGGATGACTTCCCAGTTTATTCTCACCCAGGCCTTTTCTACCTTTTTTACTTAGTTTCTATTCTCACCCCTCACTCCCACTTCCCCCACTTCTTCTTCTTTTTTAAGTGGGAGAGAGAAAAACTGGACTGAAAACCATTAGGAAAAGTCTTGTTTAGAAGATGGCAGATAAAACCGTGCTATGAAGAAAGTTAGGAGATGGAATATATTCTGGACTCCTAGATTTTACATTTCGATGACTAGAAAGATGGTGATAGCATCAATGGAAATGAGGTTTAGAAGAACTTTTTGAGAAAATATATTGTATTCCACTTTGGATATTTTCAGTTTGAGTTACTTACAAGGAAGGCATCAAGGTAGTTTGGTCCAGCAGGCAGTTGGTAATATGAGACTGTAGTTCAGGAAACATGTTAAGGTGGAATATATGGATTCAGTAGTAATTTTGATGAATATTTGAGTTCATGGGAACTAATAGAGGTCATCAAAGGAGAGAGTGTGGAGAGAAGAGAGTTAGGAATAAAACCATATTTAATGAGAGGAGGAGGATAAATCAGCAAAGAAGCCTGGGAAGGAATGGTCAAACTGAAGGCTTAAGGAGGGAGTAAGTTTGAGGAAAAACTACTGAAGAGATTGCTGGGTTTGAAGCATGCATGCATGCATGGGCCATAAAGTGAGGGAAGGAGAAACTTTCTATTTTCATTCTTAACCTCAGTCAGCCATCTTGCAAAATAATGCCGTAACAAAATAAAAATAAAACTTAAAAAATAGGGCAATAGTGGAGTCAAGAGGATCTGAGTTCAAATGTGACTACAGACATAATTGCCATGTCCCCCTGGACATTGTCCCCCACTGTCAAAAAAAATTTAAAAGATTATCTAGATCAGATTACTGATAACAGAAGTCACTGAATCCAGCAGCATTTGAGATTGTCAGCAGTCTTGGAAAAAACAATTTCAATCAAGTGATGGGATGGGAAATAGGCTGCAAAAGTTTAAGAAATAAAAGTCAATTTGAGAAAATAGAGGCACTAGGTGTAAATAACCCTTTCCAGAATTTTGCCCAGGAAGATGAGTTAGAGTACTGGTTTGAAGGAATAGCAGGATAAGATGAAAGTGTGTGTGTGTGTGTGTGTGTGTGTGTATTTTAAAGGATGGGGAAGAATTGAACATGTTTAAAGAAGTAGCCAGTGGAAAAGATGAGAAGGAATAAGAAGACAGGAAACAATTGGATTAAGAGCACTTAGGCTTGGCAGGTAGAAAATCCACCTCTTCATCAGACTAGAGCAATGGTAGAAGTAATGGGGGGATGAGTAAGGCAAGTTTTGAAGCTCAGAGGAGAGGAGCTTACTATTAAATTTTCTGATTTCTCAATAAAGTACATGCTGCCTAGATTTGTGGTAAATCCATTTGGCATGGTTTTATTTGTTTCCCCAGGAGTATTTTACCATACATTGAAGCAGGTTATGGTCCCTTTAAGAAACTGTATTTCTTTTTGATCTGTGATCCCTTTCAGAGTCTTAGCCCTTCCTGGGGAAGGCATGTTCCCCGCCCCCCCCCTCCCCCCCCATCCTCTGATAAATTACCTTTCCAGGATGCCAGGGCCTTTGATTCAATTAGAAATCCTGGTCAAAAAGCACCCTTTGAAGTGTTGTTAATTCCAAGAGGAGATCCGGGCTGTCCCAGCCCCCCATTTTATCTGACCAGCTTGGGCTGTCCCAGCCCCCCTCCCCCCAACCTGGTCTGATCTTCTCGGGCTGCCCCAGTGCCCACCAAAATACCCAATATAACAGCTTCCTTCAATTAAGGTCTTTGCAGATGGACCTAGGTAGCTTACTCAGTTGCCAGGACCTTCTGTCCACTGAGAACTTGGAAACTCCATTTTCCCATAGTTCTGCCACGATAGAAGTCAGTCTCTTGGTAAACTGATTTCTATCCAACAATAAACTTTCATTTTGCAACTAATAATTCAGGAATGAGTGAATTCTTTCACTCTAAACCTGCAGCCAATTTAAAGGGGATTTCTTAACAACTCTCTTATTGCCACTAACCTCTTGACCACCAGGAACTGAGACCACTCAAACCACATCAACATTGAGTTTGAAGGTAGATGGTGGGGATGATCCAGATTTCATTGGGATTTGGTTTTGTAGTGCCAAATTGGTGGTTGGACATGGGGCTAAAGGATTTGAGGATGGAAGTATAAACAAAATCAACTCACTGACTATACTTCACTACTATAGTCATAAATCAATAATCCTTAGTTCTAAGATAATATCATTTTCATGTAGTACAATGAAGTCACTTTCTGATTACTAGGAGCAGAATTCAAAAAGATACTCTCATTATGGAAGAAAAAAACTCGTTACTTAAAAAAAAAAACCTTCTGGGATGGAGGGTGGGGACTAATACTAAAGGAAATCCCAAACTCATCATATATGTCCTGGGAAGAGATTTTGGCTTTGTTGGAAGAAATAAGTGTGCATTGCCAAGGAAAATCCAATCAAAGTAAATGTTAAAGATTAGGAACTAAAATATGTTGATAACATTTAGGAAGCAATGCCCTTGATTAAGCCATAATCCCTCTGAGTCTCAGTTTCCTC
Source organism: Sarcophilus harrisii (assembly GCF_902635505.1). Taxonomy (NCBI): domain Eukaryota; kingdom Metazoa; phylum Chordata; class Mammalia; order Dasyuromorphia; family Dasyuridae; genus Sarcophilus; species Sarcophilus harrisii. Next base: position 303,671,265 of record NC_045426.1, on the reverse strand, counting down.
ATCTAAAAGGTATTTGGATTAGATCCATAAATTTAATACCCAAGTTAAGTAGTAATAATAGTAGATACAGTAGTAGTAATATAGCAACATCTTGTTTATCTGGAATTATGAAGAGGGTCACATGAGTAATTTTTTCCCCAGATAATTAAACTTACCTAATCATATTTTTGTCATATGGAAAAAAGCTTATAAACTTGGTCTTCCTTAATGGATCTTTCTTTTACTATATTATCAATGCTGAATAATTTGTATATACATTATTCATAGCAAACAACATGTCACCTAAATTCTATTTATTGGGGCAGCTAGGTGGTACATTGGATAGAGTACTGGTACTAGAGTAAGAAGGACTCATCTTTCTGAGTACAAACCTGGCCTCAGACATTTCTTAGGTCAGTGACTCTAGGCAAATCACTGAACCCAATTTGCCTCAGTTTCCTCTTCTGTAAAATGAATTGGAGAAGAAAATGACAAACCAGTCCATTGTCTTTGCCAAGAAAACCCCAAATGGGATCATGAAGAGTTGGACATGACTGAAAATTGCTATTTGCTGTAAAATGAAGATAATAATAGCACCTACATCCCAAGATCGTGGTAAAGATCAAACAAGATATTTATAAGATGCTTAGCACAGTGGCTAGCATATATATAATATTGCTATAGAAATATTAACTATTATTCTTGTTATATTTTTCAGTGTCCCTAACACTGAGACTCTGGGTTTCTAATAATATAATTTGTATAAATTATAAATATAATATATTTTATTATAATATAATGTATAATAAGCATAATACATGTAATATATAATAATATAATATGATAGAGTGTATCACATACATGATAATATATATGTGATATATATAATATAAATGTGCTATTTGCACATAGAGGGAATATCTTCATCTGTAAGATGGCAGAATTGAATGAAAGCCTCTGAGGTTCTTTTCAGATCTCAAGATTCTATGAGTTTTCTATGCTAGGGAAATCACAAGTCAGGAACAACCCTATTACTATACACATCACTTCTTTTTTCCACCTATCTATTTATAGGGAGTTTTTGATCTGTAGAGCTGGTCTACTAAATAATGGTATCACTTTACTTCCTTTCATTTATTTGCTTGAGAGTGCAGTGAAGTAATGAAATATACATTAAATCACAAAACTTATTTCTTTCTTTATTCTCTCATGTCCCATTTCTAATCTGTTGCCAATACCAGTTGATTTTACCTTTGTAACACCTTTCATATATGATTCCCACCTCTCCTCCTTTCTCCCTCCTCTCCCCTTCTCCTCCTCCTCCAGGTACAAGCCACCATCGCCATCCCATGCCAGGACTACTGCAGTAGCCGTCTGGTTAATGTGGCCTCAATCTGTCCTCATTCCAGTCCGTACTCTGGGCTATTGAATTGATCTCCCCAAGACATAGATAGCACCTATTCATTAAACTCCAGTGGCTCCCTAATAGCTTGAATACTTATAAAACTGATACCCCTCATCTTTCCTTATCACATGACCCCAGCCACCCCCCCTTTATCTGTACCTTTCACTGACCATCCCTCAGGCCTGGAATTTTCTCCTTCCCTCCCTTCTGCCTCCTGCCTTTCTTTAGGTCTAAGTTAAAATCCCCACCTTCTACAAGAAGTCTTGCCCAATGCCCTTTAATGCTAATGCCTTCTTTCCGTTGATCACCTACAATTTATCCTGCTTATATCTTGCTAGCATATAATTACATGCTGTATCTCCCAGTAGAATGTTCTTTTTGAGAATAAGGACTGTTTTTCTCCCTTTCATTGTATCCTCAGCTTTTAGAACAATGCCTGGCACGTGATATGCGTTTGATAAATGCTTGCCAACTGCCCAGCTAGTAAAACTTCACAAGGTCCTAAAAATGGACACGGAACAAATGACTTTATTTTTCTGCTTGTGAATTTATTTAGTTCTGTTTTGTTAAATATTAAAGGTCTCAGTGTAAGATTTTATTACTTATTCTATATATTTATTTACTTGAATTACCTTTGGTGACGGATATTGTTTGTGATAATTAAAAAAATATATTAGAGTGAATAGTTTCCTTCTTTTTCCTGGCAGCACATCTGCTCAAATACTCAAACATCTACTAAAGGACATTTCCATTTAATCATGACCTTAGCAGATGTGCTTTCTCCCATTCTTAGAGGAAACCATCTGAGAATTCTAGTATATATAGGCCTCAAAGGAACTATCTCATCCAACCCCCCATATTTTATGGATGAGAAAATATTTGTATAGCACTTTTAAAGTTTTCAAAACCCTTTAAATCTATTAAACTATTATCTCACCAGTGTCTTACAACTGGTAACATTATCTCTGTTTTATAATTGAGGTAATGGGCTCAGAGACTTTAAGTGATATCACCATATAGCTAACTAACAAGTATCATATGGAATGATTTGAATATTGGTCTTCATGACCCCAAGATCTGACTTCTACCCACTATAGTAAATGTGAACTAAAGATCTCTTACTACAAATTTTGTACTCTTTCCACTATGCTATATATAATGAGGCAACCTTCTGTGTGAATTATATTTTTCTTTGTTGGGAAATGGAGATGTTAAAGAGATTCCTGTGTAGTTAAAGATTACCTTTAAGATCTCTTCTAATTCAGATATTTTAACCTCTTTATGTGTGCTCTGAATTTCTGCTTTTCCAAAACCTAGAGCTCAATTCTCCTCTTCTTTATTAGGAACCTATCTCTACAGGTTTCATCTTTTCAGCTTATAAACATGTACAGATATATTTTCTCGTCTTTTTTTTGGGGGGGGGGAGGGAAGTACCTTTATTTGATCCTATTTTCTTTCATAGCCATGCTTTTTGAAAAAGTGGTCACTATTGGCTGCCTCCATTTCCTTACCACTTACAATCTGACTCTTGCTCAACCCTTCAACTTTCCTGAAATTGTATCCTCAAAAGTTACAGACAGTCATAATTCTTAAACCCAGTAGTTTTTTTTAAAAAATAAATTAATCATATTTAATGCTGTTTAAAATTCAAGGAAGCTTGTGGTTTTATTTATTTAAAACTTATGTACAAGCTACCCTTTAAAAACACCACACAAACTGGATTCGACACTTCTGACCGCTCTCTTTGAAATATCTTTGTCCAGAAAACTCTAAGTGAGGTCATGGAGAATTAGCCACAACTGAAAAATGACTTAATAACAATAGGATATTCTAAATTTTCCTTCTCAAAATGAGTACCTATTCCCTACAGGGATAAAATCTAAAATTATTGAGGATCAATAATTTTTAATAGGATAAATATACTGAAAACAAAAGTTTGAGAACCACTTGCTCCATAGAGCTGTTGTGAGGATCAAATACGATAATATGGAAAATGCTTTGCAAACCTTTGAGTCATTAAAATGATGAATGATGAATGCCCTGTAATTTGTTCTTGTATATACATGTTCTCTCTGCAATTTAAGACCAAAAGTAACATAGTCTATTTTGTTTTCATTGTAGTGTGAGGAGAATCTGAAGCACTTAGTGTGGTGGGCTTGGAACCAGGAAGACTCTTCATGAGTTCAAATCTGGCTTCAGCTACTTATTAGCTATCACTAGCAAGTGACTTAACTTTGTCTCAGTTTCTTCTTTTGTAAAATGAACTGGAGAAGGAAATGGCGAACTCACTTTAATGTCTTTGCCAAGGAAATCCCAAATGGGGTCACAGATTCAGATATGACTGAAATGAAATAATAACAACAGATCTGAAGAACTTGGAATTTTAAACTCTGTTTAGGCAAAGCCCTAATGACCTAAACATCGAATTTTTATTTTTTTGATTCCACTTTAATTAAATGTCCCTCATTCTGTCTAAGGATTAGAATTTCAATGGATTAGGATTCAATGTGTAAATGGTGAATTATTGCTGTATATATTCATATTCTTGGACTAGCCAGGGTTGAAGCACTGAAGGGTCTGCATATATGCATAGGAATTGATTTTTTTTTTTTTTTTTTTTTATGCATAGGAATTGAAAAGAGGACTCAATTTACTGAGTCATTACTCAGTTCTGCTTGTGCCTATGGTTTACTTGAGCTGGTAATGCAGACCTTATTAGGAGTACCATATGGTGGCTTATCCACCAGATTACTGGAAGCAATAAGTGAGGAAACTAATTCCAGCTAATCTTTTAAGTGCCAAGGGGAAAGCAGGAGCCCCTAAATGATAATTAACTAGTTAATAGTGAAAACAAAGGCAATCCCAAGTGGTCCCTTGCCTTTTGTCAGAAATGCAAAATGAGAAAGCCTTAAGCCTATTATTCTTTTTGCCTTGAAATCTTAAATTCTGAAAGCATGACCTTAAGTGGGTACAATGGAATGAGTCCTCATTTATAATTATTTTTTACAAAAGAAAAATTTCCCTGGCATGACAGTGGAAAGAACACAGACTTAAATCATAGCACCATAGGTTTAGAGCTAGAAATAACCATAGAAGCCATCAAAATCCAGTCTTCTTTCCTCCATTTCCATTTTGCATATGAGGAAATTGAATATCTGACTAGACTAGGATCATATATCTAGTAAATATATGAGCAGGGATTTGAAGTCAGGTCATTCAGTACCCCAGTAATATGCCATGCTGAACTCTCCTGAGTTTGAGGCTTAACTCTACCACTTACTGGTCTAGCTATGTGATCTTGAGATGTCCCTCCTCTCTGGGCTGATTTCATCATTGTAAAAGAGAGATAATACTCTCCACTTTGGATTTAAGGTAGTTAAAACAGAAGTTCATAACTTGAAGATCATAAACTTTTAATAATTGATAGCTATATTTTGACAAAAATGGTTTTCTTTATAATTCTATGTATTTTATTAAATTATTTATTAAAAACAAGAGGGTTACACAGGTGTCAGAATCCATGATTTAATAATATATTCAAAGTACCACATAAACCTAAATTATTTTTACTAAATAATAGATTCCCCAAAACAAATAAGTTCTTAGATTCAACCAAATTTATTAATAAGTAACAAAATTAAAGAAATTACATTAAATCAAATTCACAATTTTGATTACAGTATAAATCAGGACCCTGTTATTCCATGTCATGGTCAGAATAAGTTATAAAAACCTATGCTCATGGTATGCTACTATTCACTTGAGAGCTCTCCATGAATATTAATTCAGGAGGTTGTTCTCACCAAACCTCAAAATTTAAATCTAGTTTATTTACAGTAATTTTTTTAAAAAATAGCTTGATAACAAGAAAATCTGAAGAGATCTCCGCTTTTTGGAAATACTATGGCTGCCTGAGCAAAATGCAACCCTAGTAGGAAATGACAAGTTGGTACAGGTAAGGTCAAGAAAGCCAAATCAGGTGATTTTTTTAAAGCCAATCACAAAACAGAATTTGATGGTAAAATACATCTGGAAGAAACCTGAGTTAATAAGATTTTAAGCCAATCACAAAATAGAATTTGATGATAAAATACATCTGGAAGAAACCTGAGTTAATAGGATTTTAAGCCAATCACAAAATAGAATTTGATGGTAAAATACATCTGGAAGAAACCTGAGTTAATAGAATTAATAAGTAAGACTTCCTTACAGCTGATTCAGAACTACCATGCTTTGTGTAGTAGGTGCTCACTAAGTAGGCAATGAATAAGTCTTCTTTCCAACCAAAGCAGATTGTTCTCTCCTCTTCATCCTGGAGTAAAACAACTACTTTGAACTGTCAGAGGAGAGCTTTTTGGGTCAGAATAGGAAACGTCTTAGGCTCTTGCAGTGAAGGAAGAAGAGCTTCTCTGAAACCTGTTGGGGAGGGCTACCTCCCTTGTCCTTGGCCATGCTACTTAAAACAATAAATGGCTCCCCTTCAGCAGGCCATGGGCTAGCATGCTAGACATTTTCTTCATTTTCTTGGGTGTCCTGGGGATGCATTTTCTCCCTCCTTAGGGATGATTCTCTATAAAGTTGCCACTGGTTGTTGGATGCTAGAACTTGTCAAAAGGTGAAAGAGCTGGCTCTCCTTTGTCATCCCAGGGCGGCCCTGAGCAGAATCTTAAGCTGCAAGAAAAAATAAAAATGAGGCCCTTCTTCAGAGCAGAAGGAACAAAGCTTGTCCTGACAGGCCTTAGCATCTTGCACTGCTGCCAAAGGCATCTCAAAATTATCTTCTTTTGCCTTCATAAATCTTCTATTGTACTCCAGTGTAAGCATGAAGACTACAAAGTCTTTGCTTTTAAGGAATTACTACTTTAGAGTTGGAAAGAATCATCGAAGTTATCCAGTCCAGAGCTAAGAGAATTGAGATTTTTTTCCCTCTCAATAACACCGTCATGAAGCTACTAATATAAAAATGAAGCCAAATAGATCAGTGAAGATGACATTATGTGACTCACAAGAGTCTGGACTTGGAGGAACTGAGTTCAACTCTCTTCTCTATAACTATCTGTGTGAGCTGGTCCTTAATATCCCTAAAGGATGCCTTCTTCCTATGTTTCTCCCTTCTCAGTTCTATAAATCCAGATTGAGGGGGTACTGTCAAGGTACCAGAGGCTTAAACTCATAGAATGAGACTAATAGGATATTAGAAATAAAAGACACTTTTAGGGAATAACCCATTTTATCTCCATTTTAAAAATGAGGAAATGTTGAATGCTTACTGTATTTAAATTGCAGTTTCAATCTTACTAGGCCAGTGAGGAAATAAACTCACTTTGGATAAATCCTTTTCTCTGAGGAGTAAACACTTCCCAGAAACACTAAATGATCCTGTAGTATCCTAAAGGAAGTAACTGAATTTACCTTTCACTTATTTTTCCCTACCCTTTATCAATCTGACAAAAATGACACAAAGCTATCACTTTTTTTGGGCCATGCCTTAAAAATAATTGGGATTCTCTGTTATTTTGGGATTGTAGTCTTATTCTACTGTGTTTTCTATTTTAGGGTCAAAATGAGAGACACACATAAAAGATAGTTGAAGATCTGCATGTGGGCTGTGGTTGTCTAGGGCTCGTGCCAGATGGATGGACCTTTCCCCAGTAGTCTTCCTTGTATAGTAAAACTCTGAAGGTTCACAACTCATAAAACAACAAATCACAATTGTATCATCAGTGTATGTGTGTATATACTTACATACATATATGTGTTATATATGTATATTATACGATTTAAAAATATAATTCCTCCTTCCTCCCAAACTTTGGTTTACTTGTGGCACAAGTTTATGTTGTTAAAAAATATTGTTGAAAAAAAAGAAACTCGTCTTCCTAAGTTCAAATCTGGCCTCAGACACTAGCTATGTGACCCAGGGCAAGCGAGTCATGTATCCCTGTTTGTTTCAGTTTCCTCATCCGTAAAATGATCTGGAGAAAGAAATGGCAAATCACCCCAATATCTTTGCCAAGAAAATCCCAAATGGGATCATGAATAAAAAAATGCTGAAAGTAATACATGCTGATTCAGAAATAAAGTTGTTAGAGGAACTGGCAAAATAATGTTGATAATAAAATAATAGAACCAGAAATCATTCCAGATTTAGGCAGAGAAATTTCCCAGGTAAAACTCAATGCTTTTTTCTTCCTTGATAATTTTTCTAGGTGCTAAATTTGCTTTTTTGTATGCACAGCTAAGTCTTAAACAGTTGTACTAACTCCTAATTCATACTTTTGCCATCTTTTTGGATACAATCAGGGAATGTATCCATTATCATTTTTTCCCCAACAAATTGGGAGACAGCTATAACTTTAAAAATTTTGCTATGGTTAACAGTAAGAAAAAATGAGAAGCCAGAAGAGCTCTGACAATATATACACATTTCCTAGCTGTATCCAAGAAAATGGCAAAAGACAGAACTTGAAAGTTGAGACAACTGTAGAAGATTTAACTGGGCATGCAACAGGTAAATTTAGTGACCTAAGTCTAATAAGCTATTTCTTGACTTTAGGACCTAGCCTGCTGGGCCACAAATTTGGCAATCACTCAGAACCTATTGCTGTTTTTCCCTGAGAGTAGCCAATACTGATGAAGACCAGGTTGGACATCTCTTTGCTTTCCTTTATGTGAATGTATGTGGTTTGGCAAAGACTGATTTTTTTAAAAAACAAACTCCTCCAGGGCAAGTTCTAAATCTATTTTGTTAACTAGGCACAGTGCCCAGAAAAGTGCCACACATGTGTGTGATCACTTAATAAGTACTGGGTGGCCTGAAAAGGAACAGCCCTGTTTATTGTATGTGTGTGTATGTGTGTGTGTGTGTGTGTGTGTGTGTGTGTGTGTGATTATTGCTGTTTTTGTAGAAATACAGACATTTCTAGAATATTGACTTATTAAACAACCAAGCTCTCCCTCAGTGTGTTCAGATTGACTGGTGGCTTAAACTTCCCCATAATTTTCTGAACAAAAACTAAAGTGAAACTGATCTTCTGTACTTTCTGGTCTTAAAAGACAAAGCATGTTTGAGAAGCTCAGCTTGTGTTTTAAAAAAGATAGAGCTCTACCTCTATTTAATTCATGAAGAGTTGGACATGACTGAAAATGACTAAACTAAATGAAATTCCTGGTTTAGATTTCTTGGGCTAAAGATTATTATTTCAGCAAAATTTTAAAAGTCTAAGTCAATTTCCCTTTCTTCATCTATAAGGAAAAAAAATGAAAATTAAGGAGAGCTTTAACAATGAACATGTTCCCTAGGTATATACAAGAGACTCGCAAAAGCTCTCACCATTTGTAAGGATATTTGCATCTTAACCCCCTTTTCTTATCCTTTCGTCTTTACACTCTACCACAAAATCCCATCCCACACTGCTACGTTTTTTGGGGGTCTCCTGTTATGGAATGAGGATCTCTTCTGGAGGATTTGTGGAGAGAGACAGGTGACAGTCAAGGGGCAGACAAGCAAGGATAAGTTGCATTTTGCATCTGTAGATGATGAGATAAGAGATCTATCAAAGTCTTGATAAGTAGGAAATAGAGTGATTTTAGTGTTGGTGCAAAATACTTTCCAACTCCATATTGTATGGAGTAGAACTGCTATAATTTCTGGAAGCCAAGTTTATGACAAACCCTCAGTTCAGAACAAGCCAGTTGGTCCAGTGACTTGGGAACAGCAGAAAAATTTCTCAGGATCATTTTGGTGAGCTCAGAGAAGTCATTTGATATCTCTGAGACTTCTTTGACTTTGCCTTATGAAGGGAGAGACTAATATTTGGCTTCTATCTTTTCGGGAAGTGATGGGAGAAACAATAACTGTTAACGATTCGAGGGAAAGGAATCATTCTTTAATTTCAAACTTATTTTTGCTCCGAGGGCAGGTAATACAGTTAGCCCTTCCACATCTTGGGGGTTAAGGGCACGGTATTGCTGTGATCTGGAAAAGCTGCATAATTTTTTTTTTTGGCCCTCCCTTTGCACCAAAGAAAAAGTCAGAATTTTTTCTTTGTCTTTTATGGGGTGTTTACAGTACCTTATTGAAAAATTTAGGTTAAGTCATAGGCTATGTGTAGGTCAATCCTAAGTAAAACTATTTTTTCAATATTGTCTGTTTCCATGAAACTTCCAAAATATTCCCATTTAATTTCTTATGCTGATCAACCCCTTGAAATATAGAAACCTTGATAGGAGAAAGACATGATGTGGAAGGGATAATTGTAAAACTCTGGAATGCTACTTGTATCAAGATACAAGCAATATTCCCCCCATTCTTGGTGAGATAGGATGACTGAGAAAAACAGGGCCATATTCTTCCCTGGTCTAAAGCCAGATCATACCTGGAATGAAGTAATATCATTTTTAATGATCTCCCAAACACCACACCTTTCTTTCTCCATATATATATACATACATATAAAACATATATGTATTTTAACTGAATGACCTCTATGCAGGTAGCCAGGTTGGCTACTCTTAGTTATGAATCCCAAGGGAGCAAAGACTACATTTGTGTCCTTCAGTCTTATGATAAATGGATGGACAATGGACAATCCATAGACTTTGTCTGAACTGGATTGCCTTTGGAAAAATCACAAAATTATTTTAATGAATCCAGACCTCTCTCTTTAAAACAAAGGCCCATATTTTTAATACCAGTATTTTTCTGGTGAAATCATATGACTATGAATAAAGGAATGCCAGCCTTTGGAGAATTAAAGTTAAGGATTGCTCACAGTATGACAGAGAGGTACATGGGGGAATAAGCAGGCTACAAACCATTTGTTTATACAAGACATAGTGTAAAGGATATCATCAAAGAAAGGTAAGATGGGACACCAGGCAGGCCAGTTACATAACACTGCCTAAAGGGAGGGATGCCACTTGTTCCACTCAATGTCAAGAGATCTAAAGAAAGGATCCCATTATTTTGGGTAGACCTCCAAGGAGGAATTTATGGAAAGATAGGTATAATTGTCAGGAGACAGAGAAGCAAAGTGAGTTGCAATTGGCATCTATAGATGATGAGATAGGCAATCAAAGGATAGCCTTGTAGGAAGTAGAATAATTTTAGTTGTTGGTATAAAATATGCCTGAGTTCATTTTGCCTTGGTAACCAGGAATCTTCTCACCTTAGTGGTAACCAGCTCTTTTGCAATTTTGTAAAATGGGGGAAGGATTTGGAAATAAACCATGTTAGAGACTCAGAACTATGTTAGAAGTTAAAAGAAACTGTGGACTATAACTGGAAGAATTTAGACTGAAAGACCCTAGATAGCAGGAGAAAAGGAGATTAAAAGGTAAGACTTTAAAATGAATAAGGAAATTTCTAACTAGTGGGCTGGGGTTTCATCACCAAGGAGTTAATAAATAGTCCATGAGTTTATCAAAGGAAAAAAAGGGTGGGTAGCCCCCTTTCCCTATGGGGAAGTAGTTTTATGTCGGCTAAGAACTACAGAAAGAGAAGCAGCTCTGAGGTGTCAGAGGCATGTATTACTTTGGACATATGTTTCTCTGTGTATTTCTTTATGCCTCCTTTTGTAATTTATCAGAAAGAATCTATTAGAGGAATATTTTGTTACTTTCTAATGCTTTTGATAAATGTCTTTTGATTTCAATTAATAATACATCTTCTGGTTGGTCTGGCAAGAGTAAACACATTAGTGGGGGCTTTTAAGGTATAATTTTTGAATGGATGGATCCTGGTGCTCAAAATGCCTTCAAAATAAGGTCCTCTTCTTAAGGCTCACATGTGGGAGTGCAGCATAGCTGCTCAAAAGTATTATAGCACTGGGAAAATAAGTATTCAATCAAGACTTTATGATTGAATGACTTTTAAAAAAATAATATATCTAATTTCCAATTAGTTCAAATAATAAATTCCCTGATATGATTGCATGTATTCTAATTTACACTATTGAAAATTATAATTATGTAAAATATATTTGGTTCTAGCCCAGTGAAAATATTCACTGCTTCAGGAGATTCATTATTCTGACTAATAATAATTCTGCCTTGATGTATAGAGGTAGATGATTTCTTTAGATCCTTTCAAGCTTAAAAAAATGAGCAATTCCAGGATAGATCTTTCTTTGATCACCTAACTTTGGCAAACATCATTCCCTAATAAGATGAAAAGGTGCCGAACAATTAGTCAAAGTGTAGTACAGGTAAATATTCAATAACTGACTCTACAAAAAGAAATACATACATACATGTATATACACACACATACTAACAATTTAATAACTGCAGGTATAAGCTAGTTCTGAGACTTTCCTTATATGCTATTTCAGTGCTATCTATGGTAAATAATCAGCTTAGAAAAGACCTTTCCATCATTATTGTCACTATTATAAAAAGTCTTTATTAAATGCTTATTTCTAACTGATACTTAGCTATGAAGTAAAACACCTCAATCTTACAAATGATCTCTGATTTTAATAGTGTGTGTGCTATTCCTTCATACCAAGTAGATGGTTCAATAAGCTGCTTTGGTCAACAAGATTTATTACCTATTGGTCAACTTTTCAATATAAGTTTTCCTGAATTCAGCTAATTTGGTTCCCTGGCCAGATACCTGCTGGTCAGTTGCTTGGCCCCTACTCAAAGCCTTCCCAAATTGTTAGGCTTTTTCCATGGCTTGTATTTCATTGATGTCCCTTTGGATAATACGGGGTCACCTTCACATGAGCATAAGCTCTCAGATTGGGCCTTTTGTAGAGGTTAAGTGAAGTAATATGTGCAAAGTGCTCTGTAACTATTAAGCACTATATAAATGTGAATTATTATTATTGGATACCATTTGAAGAACACTACAGGGAATCCCTGGCACTTAAAGTTTGATAAGACAAGTATGTAACCTAGGACAATGTAAAACTAAATGGATGGGGGGAAGCATTAATGTTAAATATGGTCGAAGCAAAAGTGTATTTGTGTGCAGTAATAAGGATAAATGCAACCCATTAGCTATCTAATAAAGCACAAATTTTTAGCATTTAATGCCTCCCAAAATTGGAACCAGCCTGGGCTTATCTCAGATTTTTCCCTTTTTTGTACTCTAACCACTGGAACTGAAATCACCCCCCAACTTCCAGTCTCTATGCTTTCATTCTAATTGTGCCTTCTCCCTGAAAAATGCTCTCCATCTGATATCTATCCATCCTTCAAAGCCCAGCTCAAAGGTCATCACCTCATTTACCTAACATTTATCAAATGCCTGCTAAGTTTTGTATCTCATTGGAAATTCAAAGATGACATGAAATCTCATAGAATGCCAGTCATGAAGATATGTACTTTATAATTCTCAGCAAGTCACTTAATTTTTGCCTGTCTCAGTTTCCCTGACTGTAAAATGGGGATCACAATCTCATCTTTCACAGTTGTTGTGAGGAGCAAATGAGATAACATGCTAAAGGTACATAGTAAGCACTTAATAAATGCCCCATACATTCTAATTTGTATTCAATTCATTCAATAAATATCAAAATGGGAGGCACTAAGGGATACTAAAACAAAGAAATTCCTTAAGTTTATATGCTGGGAGAAAAAGGAATAGAGAATAATATGTATGTATACACAAAGCTAAATAAAAATGTGTGTAAAGTAATTTGTCAAGGGAAGGGTCATCTACAATCAATTGGACTTGTGTTTCATTTTCTTACTTACCAAAATACTTCTCTGTTTCTGCTACAGGCACAATGTCTCACATGTAAGACCTCAATATTTGTAAATGAATAATTAGGAAGGAACATCTATGGGAAATTCAACCCAGGCAGGGTGGATCTGGCAAGACTTTCAGCTTTTTTCTGGTCAATCTGGAGGACAGAATTCCTCAAGAGCTGAATGTGTGAATAACTGGAGTATGTATGCGGTGGGGACAAGAAGGCAAGCAGCACAACCTCCCCCATCAGAAGGGGTAAGGGAACCACCAGACAAAGATAATTTCAGAGAGTTTTAAGTACTTACCACACCGAGGGGGAATTGCCAGAGGTACAAAGCCTCGACCACAAAGATGGACGTAGGCAGAGACCATGTTACAGGCAGCCTGGACTTCACTCATCTCACAGGTATCTCGTATGCACATACTGTAGAACGGGGCAGGATCTACCTGGAATAAAATGCCCCATAGCCACTTTACTTTGCCCATGGGTCAATCAATAAGTGACTAATGGGTTGGGGAATAGGGCAAATCAACAGAAAAGAGGGATGGAAATTAGACCCCTTCGTTGGCTATTAAAGAGTTTCCTGGGAGCTGGAGGCAAGGAGGAGGCCAATCTGTCATTTACTAAATTTGCTTTTCCAGCTTGCGATGGTATTGCTGACACATTCTCAAGGGATCAAGTTTAAAAAGGTACTTTAGAATTAAAGAATTTTGACCTTTCATCTGCTTAGTGTCTCAGTATAGGGTTAATCAAAAGACTATTTAGAGAACTGGGGTAGTAAGATCAAGGAAACTTACTGTGGAAAAAATAATTGGAGTTGGAGACTGTTTGTTCCATCCCACTGGGGGCAATGATTCTTAGAACTCAGGAAGGCCCCTATGTTACAAGCATGGTCCTGCCCTGCTCCTTGTTCCTATGGTGTTTCCTCTTCCTGAGTTTTTTGGTTTGTTTGTTTTTTTACCACCAGCACAACCTGTACTCACCACTCGGAAGCAATTACGGAGCTCAGAGTGGGCATCCAAAAAGAATGCTTTGCAGAGTCTGAAGGACGGAGCTTGGAGACAGGTCTCTGATTTCCTTCTCTGGGCCTGGCACTCACTATCCATCTAGTGGAGTAAACATAAATATTTCCCAAAGAATAATAATGACTTCTCCCATTGCTCCTCGCAACATTATTCCCATTTTATAAATGAAGAAATTAGAGTTCCAAGATGTTAAGTGATTTTCCCCCCCAGTCATACAGTTTATAAATATCAGAGCTTGGATTTGAATCCAAGATTTGTGAGCTAGAATTGTTTTAGTCCTTGTATTTGTATTCCTGACACCTAGTACGATGCTTGGCACATAACAGCCACTTAATAAAGAGTGGATTTTTTTTTTGTGCCCTACATATTTTCTTTTCTTGTGAAAACCAGAATTTAAGAGCCTGGGAAAACTTAAAATATGCCATTTCTAACATCCGAGATCTGCTACTTGATCTTTGGTTTTCTCCACAAAAAATCATGATGGATCTTAATATTGTTGTAAATATGATTATTGAGAAGCTCCAGTAATGGGGGCTGACTAATAACAGATCAGTCATTAGAATATTTATAGTATGCTCTGAAGGGGCAGCTAGGTGATGCAGAGGAGAGAGTAGAAGTCTTGGAGACATCTTCCTGAGGTCAAATGCAGCTCCAGAGACTTATTATCTGTATGTCCTTAGGTAAGTCAGTTGGGACACAACTAAAATGATTCAACAAAAAGCTAGCATTCTCTGCATTCTGCCAATCCAAATGGAAGATGCAGATTTATGTTCCCAAAATTGAACACAATCTAAGTGTGTGTATACATACATATATATAGAAATACACACACACACACACACACACACACACATATATATATATATATATATATATATATATATATATATATATATATATATACCTAAAATTTCAATTCAGGACCATAGATTATTTTTCTAAAAAAAAAATCCATGATTTCATCAAGTTTGGGTATTTTCTCCTCCAAATTCAGATTGAAGCTTTTTATTTTCAAAGCATATGCATGGATAATTTTTCAACATCAATCCTTGCAAAATCTTGTGTTCCAAATTTTCTTCCCCTTGAAAGCAAGTAATTCAATATATGCTCTAACACCTTTTTCACTATATGCCTCTGCCTTTGCTAGTGGGTCTTTCTGGGGGTAGCCCAGCAGAGAGACACTGAGTAGTGCCACAGAGCCCTGGGCATGAACAATAAAGAAAGTAAAAAATAATAAGGTTTAAAATATGTGTCTTTCATCTGCATTCAGGCTCTACCAGGTGGTCTTTAACTCCAGGCCTGGTACACTTAGCCCTATATTATCAGGCAATAAACCTCATCTAATAGAGACCTGGAGATACTTTCTAGTGAGTAAGGAGACTTTGCTGGAGGACCTGCTCCCCTTGATGGGGGTGAGATGGAGGTTTACCTTCCATGCCTCAGTGAATTCATCCAGATTGCCTGCCAGGGATCCATTTGGGAGCAACAGATCATTGCCTGCCTCGTTGTCATTGGTGCCCAAGATACCTGCTGACATACCTGTGGAGAAAGGCCAGGGAGCAAGGCTGAGTGAGGGAGAGAAGCTGACTTAAAAGGGGGCAGGAACAACCTTTGACTCTTTTTCCCCCCATCGTAGAGGGTCTTACTGCTGAAATGAAATAGTAAAAACAAAGGAGTCTTGAACCTGAGTCAAATTCTGCCTCAAATACTTACTAGCTGTCTGCCCCAAGCAATGAATTTAGCACTGGGCCTGGAGTCAGGACGACCCAAGTTCAAATGTGGCCCCAAACTCTTCCTCGCTGTGACTCTGGGCACATCATTTCACCTTATTAATGAGCGTTGTATTGGCAAACCATCCAGTATCTCTGCCAAAACCCAAAGGGGCTCACAAGGAATCAAACACAACTTAAGGACTCACCAACAACATCCATAGAACCATGAGCACTCTACTCATTATATTTGCTCCTCACCACAAACTTGGAAGGCAGGTATTGTTATTATCCCCGCTTTATAGATGAAGGGGTATTAAATGACCTTGCCAGAGATTACAGTGACAAAAGTGGCTGAAGCAGGATTTGAAATCCAGTTTTCCTGACTCCAAAATCTAGCATTCTCGAAACAAATCTAGTGATTTGTCCAGTATTCTCCAAAGGACTCAAAACCAGGTTGTTGTTGTTTTTTTTGTTTTTTTTTTTTTTAAACTCCAAACTCAATATTTTTTCCCATTCTATGATGTACTCATGAAATCAAATTAACTTGAGTCTGGACCATATAACTGAGAAGGTGGGGTATGTTTAGTGGCCTAGTGGGCAGGGACCTGAACATGGAAAGGAGATACAAGCAAACCTACTAGGACACACCTGGGCCACACACCTGGAAGGTGTGTCTACACCTGGGCGACACACCTGGAAGGTGTGCCTACACCTGGGTGATATACTAATGTCCATATCCAGCTATAGACACTTTTTGAGGAAATATCTCCACTGCTGGGCCTTTGCACTGGCTGTCTCCTGTACTTGGAATTGCTTCTCACCTTTGAATTCCTAACTTCCTTCAATCAGAGATAACCTCTATGGGTCATTGGTCCTGGTTCCCACCCTTCTGTCATAGTCCCTTTTCTTGGCTTACCTTTCACCCACTCTGCCTGTATTCTATGTCTATACCTGCTTTTCTATAGACATTTTGTAGCCCCTGTTAGAATATAATTTCCTTAAGCCTGGGACTAATTTTGCTTTTTCTTTGTCCCCCAAACACTTAAGCACAAGCCTGGCACATAGTAATAAGTATTTAATAAATGCTTGTTGGTTAAATGAACCAAAAAATATCTTTTAGGAGAAGGCCCCAACGTGTCTTTCTAATTTTTAGCATCCTTTATTCCCCATCGAGAATATTATATTCCCCTATATTTCGGCCTTTTTATTCTTCCTTTATATGAAATTCAATCTCTTAATTCTTTATCTTTGCACAGATTCCCCTCCCCATCTAGGCCCCCTCTAATTCCTGATATGTACTTTCTTAGTATCTAGTCATTTAAGAACCATGTTCTATATAAGGCTTTTCTTGATTATTTCAACTGCTAGAGTCTTCTCCCTAAATTATCTTTTGACACACATATATGTTGTTTTCCCCAGGTAAGGTATGAATTTCTATACTTTCCCTTTGAGCCATAAACAGCACCCCTGTACTTGTTGAAGACCGAGATTGCAACCTCAAGTTATAGGAGAGCACAGTCATAAAGAAATCACTATGATGAAAGGAGTCTAAGGAAAATCTAAGTATATATCTATTCCTAAGTCAGCTTAAATGCATCCTCCCTCCACCCCAGATGCAATTTCTTCTGCTGTGCTCATATGATAGAGATGTTGCCTTGCCGTCTTTCAAAGATTTAATATGTCTGGGAGTATTTGATTTAAATCAGAGACAACTTGAGACATGACACTCTCTTCAGCTCTCTGAAGGGCTGTTATGGAGGAGGATTAGATACATTCTCTACGGCTGGGGAAAGGCATAATGGGGCTCAGTGGTTAAAAATGTCAAAGGGAACAATAAAATCTAGCTATGGGATCATGAGATCAGAGCAGGAAGGTGCCTTGTGAATCATCTCTTGTAGTCCCTTCATTGCACAAATGCAAAACTGAGGCCTTTGAAGTGTAAATGACTTGGCCAGACTCACATAAATATTGCAGATAATGACAGAGTCCAACAGATGCTGACCCCTTCTTTGCTTTTCATTGCTATTACCATAGGTCAGATCCTTATCACCTCTTGCCTGGATTATTCCAATAGATTCATAATTGATCTTCATTCTCCTCAAAGCTGACAAAATAATATTCCTCACGTTTTTGTATATATATTTTGCATTCATTTATATTATATTGTTTCTGTCACTTTCCCCTCATGGAAAGTAAATGTCCTGAGGACAGAGACTACTGTGTTTTATCATTGTATGCCAGTGCCTAGCACATAGTAAATTATTACTAAATGTTTGTTGACGGATTGACTGTAGTGAGCTCCCCATCCTTGAAACGGAACAAGGTGTGGGTAGATCACTACCTACCTGCTTAGGGATATTGTAGAGATTACTGCATTCCCAAAAAGGTTGATCTAGAAATCAGAGGTGTCAAATGCATAACCTGTAGCCCCCAGAACTCCTAAGTATGACCAAGGAACTAGGATAAAATGGAATTCAGAAATATTTAACTAAAAATAAATAAAAATAAAACAACATAATGTTATTTTGAAGTTTCTATATCAATATGGATTGTATTTGATACCACTGAACTAAATGACTTCTAAGATCTCTTCCAATTCTGACATTATCTGATTCTGTTCAATATCAGTTTTTCCTTTACTTTGTCTCTCTTAGATTTGTTGTTGTTTGGTGATATCAATCATGTCTGACTCTTTGCAATTCCATTTGGGGTTTTCTTAGCAAAGACACTGAAGGAGTTTGCTATTTCCTTCTCCAGCTCATTTTATAATAAAATAAACTGAGGCAAACAGGGTTAAGTGACTTGTGTAAGTGATCACAACCTAATCACTTGATTAGCTGTGATTATACAGCTAATAAGAGTCTGAATTAAGATTTGAACTTTACTGTGCCCAGTTCAGACTGTAAACCTAAAAAGGGTAAATCCCTTTATTTGTGACATTTTCCCCATGTAATTCCCAATGCAATAATAGATAATTATGATTTTGGGATAATGGTAATGATGTCTACCATCGATGTTTGTCACAAAATAATGGAAGGCAGGAATCAGACTTTTGTCATTCCCCTGAAGGCCTCAGGGCCCAACTTAAGAAATCCAAAATCCCATTAATATATAATAATAAAGACTTGAAAATACTAGGCTAGAAGCAAAGATATCTTGGCCCCCGTGATGTTTAAGTGAAGACTTACCATGATTCCAGCCATCCAGTGTCATACTACAGATATCAGAATGAATGTCACAGGAGACCATAGCACCATTCTCATTGGATAATTCTATTTTATAAACTTCTTTCCTCCCATTGGCTCTGACCTTGTCAGGCAAAGGATCAAAACCCAGACAGTTCTCTCCTATTAAGGAAGAATCATATATCTTGTAGACCTGTGATTTGGACAAAAGAATAGAAAAGAATATCTTTAGAATTTGATCATCTAATAGAGGATGAAATGGGGAGGGGCCTTCATCCAAGAGAGGCAGAATAATAATTCTACTAACTGAAAAGGAGCCTTCAAATAGCAACCACACACATTAATGCACTCTGCATAGAATTGTAAATTGGTCCAGCCCTTCTGGGAAGCAATTTGAAAAGATTTCCAAAAAGTCACCAAACTATGCAGACCCTCTGACTCAATGATACTACAACTGTACCTCAAAGAGTCAAAGAATGAGGAAAAGACCCATATATATAACAATACTTATAGCAGCTCTTTTAATAGGGGCAAACAGCTAAAAACTAAAAGGGGGCACAAATTATAGTATGTTAATGTAATAGAATACTATTGTGCTATAAAAATGATGAAAGGGATATTTAATAAAATGCATTAAGATACAGATGATACTGTTTTGTGATTTTCTAAGTCACTATGCATTGAAGTAAATGTTTGATACCACTGAAATAAGTGATTTCCTGTGCTTTCCTCCAACTCTGAGGTAAAATGGTCAAAGAAACCTGAAAAAACTTGTATGAACAGATGCAGAGCGAAGTGAATATTCCTGGGTGAAAAACTTACATAATAAGGACATTGTGAAGACAACTTTAAAAGATTTAAGATATTTGATCAGTTGCAATGACCAACCAAAATTCTAGAGAACCACTGATAAAGCCCAATATTTTCTTTCTTTCCTAATAGAGAGTTGATGGATTCAAGATACAGAATGAAACATACATTTTGACTTTTGGACAATGAGGGAATTTGTTTTACTTGCCTAAGCATATTTATTATAAGGTTTTCTTTTTCTTTCTTTTTTTTAAATTGGGGTGGGGAGCTTGGAAGGGAAAGAAAATACTATAAATACTTGTTAATTAAAAATAAAATAAAAACCAGCAGTTACACAGCTGCTATCCAGGAAGCAGCATAGTTGTTTCTCTAGAGGGATGGGCTGTTGGTATTGTTTGGGGTTCTGCAATGATGTATGCAATTATGATTTCCACAGAGGCAGCCTTTTGAGAAAAGGTCCAAAGAGATTCGCATGGATACATTACAGGAAATGTTTAAGAGCAGTCCAATGTTAGCCTGGTTAATGTTTAAGGGTCAGTACATAACAGAGAATCAGAGGTGTAATCACACCTTTGCAAATCTCCTTAAACATATGATTATTTCAGAACAACCAATATTATTCAGCCTCTAGTTAAGGCTTTCGTTGCTAAATGTTAGGTCAGAGCTGTAACTAGTGTGGGACAAACATGGCTTTGTTCTAAGGCACTGACATGGAGGGGAGTATATTTCCTCCCCACAGCAACTTCTGTCCCTACAATTAACAGTCCTCCACCATGCCTCCTTGGCCCATTTTGAGTGTTTTCTGTGCTTTAGTCTGTCCTACCCCCAGACTTTTGTTCCCCAGGTGAAAGAATTCCTAATTATGGCTCTGCATTAGTGGTTACAGATGTATAATGAATAGTCATCCACAAAGCATCTTTTGACCACCCACCCCCTGGCAGCTCTTGCCTTAGCTTTCCTACAACAGATTTTATGCTAAGTGATCCCAGCATCTGATGAATGTTTCCTAATAAGCCAAAGGTAAAGGATAATGCTTGGACCCAGAAATATCCCTCCTCCATCTGCCACATTCCTTCATGTTTACTCTCCACATCACAGGGCCCCTGAGCTCTGGCAATGAGGATGGGTGCCTGTTAGAAAGATTAAGATGGGAAGAGCTGTCGTTCCTAGGAGGCCCCTTTCTAGTTCCCCAGGTGTTAAAGTTAATGCCTCTCTACTCTTATTCGTAAATATGTTCACTCTTGAAGGCAGGGATTGGGTTGTTTTTTTGTTTTTTAATTTTCTCATTAATATCCCCAGGGTAGGACAGCTACATGGTGCTAGGTGGAACACCAGCACCTAGATTTACCCGAGTTCAAATCCAGCCTCAAACACTTACTTTGTGACCTTGGGCAAGTCACTTAATTTTATTTGCCTCAGTTTCCCCATCTGTAAAATAAGCTGAAGAAGGAAATGGCAAACCACTCCAATATCTTTGCCAAGAAAACCCCAAATGGGGTCACAGAGTCAGAGGTGACTAAAATGATTAAACAACAACAAATCTCTCCATAAGCACCTAATAAATGCTTGTTAATTGATCCTAGATTTAGTTAGAAGGCACTTCAGAGGCCATAAACTCCAGCTTTCTCACAGATGAGGTAACTAAGGCCCAAGGAGGTTACTTAAACCGTAGGTAGCAGAGACAGAATCAGGATTCAGTTCCTCATCCCCCAGTGCTGATGTTTTCCCCACTGTATTGTGATGAGTCCATTCTCAGTTATCCATATCTGATTAGCTGTAGAAATTTTTTTTTCTCTCCCAACTGGCTTCCATCCTTACTGCCCAATATAGTCTTGGGCTGTTCTCCCTTCCACTCTCCTCCTCCCCCCATTATAGTTGATACATGCCAAAGAATGTAAACTCATTTTCATGTTGGTCTCAGCCAAAGAGTAGACAATAAATACTTGTTATGAAGGCAAATTGGCAACATCCCAAAGTCAAATACTCTATAAATTACTTTTGGATTATCTGCTGTTTTGGATTATGTTGGATCTTTACCCTCTCTGGGAAGGGGGCCCAATAGGTGTGATCAGAGACAAATTAACAGTTCCAAGGGAGGAAACTTGCCAGAGGGGGAAGGGGTGCTTTTAAAGCCTCCATCCAAAAATATAAACAGGATTCACTTTCACACAGGTCACTCAGTCCAGCAGCACTGGCTTTTTTGAAGAGCTGGAGAGGCTTTACAAAGGAGCAAGGAGTAGCATCTCACACTTCACCCAACAGCCTGGACTCCTCTCCACTGTGGCCAGAATCCAAGGCCCAGCCTCTATTTCCTGGGCCCCCAAACCTCAGCCGTAGCTTGGTGAGATTACTTTGATGGAGTCTCTACCCTAGGATCATAAAATTAGAACTGGAAGGACCTTAAGATTTACTCCTTCATTTTACCAATAAGGAAAGTGAACTGTTAAAAAGTTGAATGACTTGTCTGTGGTCATATGGTTAATGTTTAAGGAGGGATTTGACCATGGGTTTTACTGACTCTAAGGCTGATGGCCTATTCATTACACCAAATTATCTAATTTTCATGCTCCCATGTTTCTTTGGGCTCATAACAGAGTGAAGGCAACCCCATTGCCTCTCTGAATCTAGAATCTTTCTCTTACTTGATTAGTAAGGAGTAGATCAAGATTGATCATATATTGTTGTCAAGTCAAAGTGGCCTGGTCACAAAGGCTAGTAAGAACATAGAGTTGATGCACAATGAAGACGTTAATCTTATTTCACAGTCATGAGGTTTTTATTTTGTACTACCTGAGTGATGGAGTGGATTCCTATCATGAACCAGTTTTTCCAAAACTTATCAGGATCTAGGTATCCATCAGACTTTGGAGGGCACAAATAAATCTGGTACTTTATACCTAAGGTCTTGGAGATGAGGGAGGGAGGTGGAAGGAAGGGGAGGGTCTAGTGGCCATTGAAATAGGATTTACATGATTCCCCTGCAAACCATTCTTGGAATCTTTTAATTAGTCCAGGCAGCCATCAACCATAGGAAGGGCCCTACAGTACAAGGCATTAGTCCTGGTGAAAATTAGGGACAGAAACCATAATTTATGTAAAAAGGGCATGTTTTGGGTGGGTAAGTAAACTACATTTGTATATCAAAATTCCCTGGTAAAGCAGTAGTAAGGTGCCCTCATGATCTTGAGTCAAGAAGTCTAAAACTTGGAGCAGCTGGGTGATGCAGGAGATGGATTCGGGAGGACCTGAGTTCAAATCCAACCCCAGACATTTGACACTTATTACTCTATTGAAAAAAAGGCTGCCCCAGAGACCTCAAGAAAACCCACCAAGAACATTACAATCACGGGCAAGTCACTTAACTCTGACTGTCTTACCCATCCTCCCCCAAAAGAAAAAATAATCCAACCCTTGAGATAATAGGTCTGGGTCATATGCTTTCCCTATCCATCATATTGTAAAAGGTATATTTTGCAAAGGTGAATCTTTACTTGGAGATCAGTGAATATGAAGTCCAGAAATGGAAAATAAACTAAGAATTCCAATCAAAGATCATCTGGAAAAAGAAACTATGAAAGTAGAACTTTCTGAAGGAACAAGTGGATAAAGTAACAGTGGCAATGGGGGATCCAGCATAGGAGAGACAGTGAGCTATGTTGGTCAAGATTCAGGGGTGCTGGAACTAGCAGAGGCAGAGTGTTAAACTTTCAATGTTTCAATTGCTCTTCAGAAATTGCTAAACATTCTCAACCGGGACTTGATATATTGTTTTGTTGATTGCCTAGCCTTAAAGTGATAAAAAAATTAACAATGCAAATTAAACTTAAAAGTGGGTATATTTTTCAAAGAGCTGGTTTACCAGCATACCACATAATACCAACCCAGAAGTGCATGAGACAAAGGTTCTTAACCTGAAGTTCATAGAACTATGGATGGGTTTCAAGGGTTCTGTGAATTTGGAAGGGAAAAAATATAATAACCTTTATCTCAATATAATTGATTTCTTTGGTAATACTCATTGGTGGTATTCAGTTATGTGTGACTGGAGACTTTTTGGGTAAAAATACTGGAATGATTTGCCATTTCCTTCTCCAGCTAATTTTACAGATGAGGAAACTGAGGTGAACAGGGTTAAGTGATTTACCCAGGATCACATAACCAGTATCTAAATCTGGATTTGAACGAGTAATAGTCCTGATTCCTGATTCCAGCACTTTATCCATCGTACTGCCTAGCTGCTTCTATATATGCTGATTTTTATAATAGCTTTTTATTTTCAAAATATATGCAAAGATAGTTTTCAACAATCCCCTTTGCAAAACCCGTTCCAAAATTTTCTCCCTCTTTTCCCTCCACCCTTTCCCTCCACAGCCATCGATCCAATATATGTAATTCTTCTATACATTGTCTGCTAATTTAATATGTATGCTATATTAATCCCATGTATGCTGTCTTAAGCTTTTAAAACATCAGCATTGTGCCTGCCACATAGTAAGTGCTTAATAAGAGTTTACAGAGTGATCATCTTGGGAAAAGTCCATAAACTTTAGCAGACTAGCAAAGTCATTGACCCTAATAAAGGTTAACCATCCTTGATTGTAGAAAAATCTGGTTTCAAATCTTGCCCCTAATGCTTAGTAGCTCTGGACTTTGATTAAGTCATTTAATTTCCCCAGGTTTCATCTATTGTCCTCATCTATAAAATGGAAAAACTGAAGTCAACTAACATTTTAGTACTTTCCATGTAGTAAGTATTCTATTAAGTGTGGAAATAAAGGGTGGGGACAGCCAAGAAAGAGGGGGTAGAATTACATGGTCTCTGCAATCCGTCCTAGATTGGAATCTGTGATCCTAAGATTTTCCCCTCTGAGAGGGCACAGGTTCAGTTTTATCTAGGGGAGTCAGCAAGGGTTGCAACAGGCTTTTCTGTTTTCCCAATGGGTCCTTGGCTCAGACTGAGCAGAGGCCCTATGTATGGAGAGCTATAAACAGCTTTCATTGAGCCAGAAACTCTGGGAGGTCCTCTACCCACCTGGGGAAGGAATCTGGGGGACTCATTGTGCTGCAGGCAGGCAAAGTAGCTGGCTCTACCAGCTTCTGAAGCTAATCACTGGCTTCTAAGAGCAAGGTTTCAAAAGTTCCCAGAATATAAACCAGTTTTGTGGAGGGCTAATCCAACTCTTATAAATCATAAACCACTTACTGGAGGCCTTTTAAGATGCACAAACCCACACAGAGATGGGGTAGGGGGGATTTGTTTGGAATAGTAAAGGGAGATAAAACTATGATATTCTTCCTTCCATCCATTCCCTGTAGGAATATTCCTAGAGAAACAGGACAGGGCTGTAGTCTAAGCCACCATTCAAAAACATTACCAGAATGTTGTTCTAAGATAGAAAAGCAGTTCAAGGAATTAACCAGTTAGAAAATAAGATTGGAAGCTATGGAAGCAAAGCTTCTTAACATGAACTTATTTTTTTCTATTTTTAAATAATAATAGTTTTTTGTTTTCAAAATATATACAAAGATACTTTTCAACATTCATCTTTGCAAAATCTTGTATTCCAAATTTTTCTCCCTCCCTTCCCCTAGACAGCAAGTAATCCAATATAGATGAAAAACGTGCAATTCTTCTATACATATTTCCACATTTATCATGCTGCACAAGAAAAATCAGATCAAAAGAGGAAAAAATGAGAAAGAGAAAAACGCAAGTAAACAACAACAAAAAGTTGAAAATATTACGTTGTGATCCACATTCAGTTCCCATGGTCCTCTCTCTGGATGCAGATGGCTCTCTCCATCACAAGTCTATTGGAATTGGCCTGAAATACTTCATTGTTGAAAAGAGACATGAACATCACACTTAATCATCACATAATATTGTTATTGTGTACAGTGATCTCTTGGTTTTGCTTACTTCATTCGGCATCAATTCATGTAAGTCTCTCCAAGCTTTTCTGTAATAAGACTGCTTGTAGTTTCTTATAGAACAATAATATTCCATAACATCTATATACCATAACTTATTCAGCCATTCCCCAAATGGGTATTCACTGTTTCCAGTTCCTTGCCATTGCAAAAAGAGCTGTTACAAATATTCCTTTTCCCTTTTTTATGATCTCTTTAGGATACAGATCCAGTAAAGATACTGTTGGATCAAAGAATATGCACAGTTTGATAGCCCTTTGGGCATAGTTCCAAATTGCTCTCCAAAATAGTTGAATCAGTTCACATTTCCACCAACAATGTATTAATATCCCAGTTTTCCCACATCCCCGCCAGCATTTATCATTATCTTTTCCTGTAATTTTAGCCAATCTGAGAGGTATGAAGTAGTCCCACAGAGTTGTCTTAATTTGTATTTCTCCAATCAACAGTGATTTAGAGCATTTTTTCATCTGACTAGAAATGCTTTTAATTTTTTATCTGAAAATTGTCCATTCATATCTTTTGACCATTTATCAACTAGAGAATGGCTTGTACTCTTATAAATTTGAGTTAATTCTCTACATATTTTAGAAATGAAGCCTTTATCAGAAATTTTAGATGTAAATTTTTTTTCCAGTTTTCTGCTTCCCTTCTAATCTTGGTTGCATTGGTTTTGTTTGTACAAAATCTTTTTAATTTAGTAGAATTAAAATTATCCATTTTGCATTTCATGATGCATGAATTTATTTTTTAAAAATATTTTGATATTGAATTCCCAATCCCTATATTTATGCACACCTGCATTTTTTGATTTCCTTCACAAGCTAATTGTACAATAATTCAGAGTCTGATTCTTTTTGTACAGCAAAATAATGTTTTGGTCATGTATACTTATTATGTATCTAAGTTATATTTTAATATATTTAACATCTACTGGTCATCCTGCCATTTAGGGGAGGGGGTGGGGGGGGGTAAGAGGTGAAAAATTGGAACAAGAGGTTTGGCAATTGTTAATGCTGTAAAGTTACCCATGTATATATCCTGTAAATAAAAGGCTATTAAAAAAAATAAAAATATTTTGATAGCTATATTTCTATAATTGATATCTTTTGTAATCCTATGTATCTTAGCATATGTATTTAAAAATAGACTGATATTGAGTGAAGTAAGTAGAACCAAGAAAACATTCTACACAATAACAACAAAATTATGCAATGATCAATTGTGATGGATTTGGTTCTTCTCAATAATGCAATGATCCAAAGCAATTCCCATAGACTTTTTTTTTTCTTTAATAGCCTTTTATTTACAAGTTATATGCATGGGTAATTTCACAGCATTGACAATTGCCAAACCTTTTGTTCCAATTTTTCCCCTCCTTCCCCCCACCCCCTCCCCTAGATGGCCCAATAGACTTTTTTTTTTTAATAGCTTTTAATTTACAAGTTATATGCATAGGTAATTTTACAGCATTGACAATTGCCAAACTTTTTGTTCCATTTCTTTCCCTCCTTCCCCCACCCCCTCCCCTAGATGGTTCAATAGACTTTTGATGGAAATTATCAACCACATGCAGAGAGAAAACTATGAAAACTAAATGTGGATCAAAACAGTATTTTCATCTTTTGTTGTTGTTTGTTTGCTTATGATTTTTGTTGTTTCTCATTTTTTCCTTTTTGATTTGATTTTTTCTTATATAACATGACAAATATAGAAATATGTTCTTAAAAATTTCACATATTTAAAATCTATCAGATTTTTTGCTGTCTTGGGGAGAAAGGCAGGGAGAAAAATTTGGAAAAGTTTTACAAAAAATGGATGCTGACAACTATGTAGTTGAAAAAATAAAATACTGTTGAAGAATTTAAAAATATTCTGAGAAGTCTCTAAGCTTCCAAAGGGGTCTAAGTTAAAACCCCCTCTGTTAAAAGATATCCAAAGCAGTGGGCACAAAGGTCATGAGATCATAGATTCAGAAATCTGGAAAGTTGCTTAGAGCCTAACCTCCCCCCCCCCCCATTTTGAAGATAAACAAAAGTGATGCTAAAGACGTGAAATACCACAGAATCTCACCTAAGGCCCTACAGTCAGAAATCTGGGATCTGGACCCAGATCTGATGTCATATCCCATGTCCTTTCCACTGTATAAGGAAGGAAAAAAAAGACTTCTTTGGAGGGGTTTCAAGTCTTATTCCTTCTATGATTAGCTTCATTATTTTCATCATGAAATCAGATACCTATTTCACCATTTTACTTAAGGAATTAATGAACAAACTTTCAAGGATAACATGCTAAAGATTCTGATCCCTGTAATTCTCAAGTGTCACGGGGCAGAGGGTGGGGATGTGGTCTAGGCAGAGGAAGGGTACTATACCATCTGTCCTTATAAGGAAGGGACACTATCAAGTAGTGGCTCTTTTAAATGGTAGGCAAGGAGGCTGGTGGCAGTAATAATCATTGCATTATTACTAAAAAGCCTCCTTTAGTCTGGGTGCCAGTCCCTATTCTACTCCAGGTAATGAAGAGAGTTATGGTTGAGTTTCAAGAAGACCTGAATTCAAATACCCTCAGGCAGGTAGAAAAGTTTTCTGTGGCTCTGGCATCCCTTTCTGCTCTCTGAAGTTTGTTCATACATAGTTGTTTATATATTGTCTCTCCCATTAGACTGGATTCCTTGAGGGAATGGACTGATTTTGTCCATCTTTGAATGCTGAGTACTTAACCTGGTATCTGGTACATGGTAGATATTTAATAAATACTTGTTGACTTGATGGCTTGATATAAGTCTGTTTCAGCTCTCCATCTATGATTCTGAGAGAAGGGAGCACATGGTTACTACGGGAGAAATATGCAGATAGGATCCCTGGATATAAAAAAAGGTAATCTTATATAGGCAGCTAGCTGGTGCAGTAGATAGAGTGCCAGGCCCGGAGTCATCCTCCTGAGTTCAAATCTATTCCCATACACTTAATCCTGAGCAGGTCATTTAATCCTGTTTGCCTCAGTTTCCGCCTCTGTAAAATGAGTCTGAAAAGGAAATGGCAAACCACTCCAGTATCTTTACCAAAAAAACCCCCACAAAAACCCTAAAAACAACCAAAACTAAAATGTGGTTTTGAAGAATAGGATATGACTGAAAAATGACTGAACAATCTTGTACACACACAAATTAATTCATTCTCTCTCTCTCTTTCTCCTCTCCCCTTTCTTTTTCCCTCTTTCCCCTTTTCCCTTCCCCCTTATCGCACTCAGATTAGAAACATCAATTTGCCCTCATCATCTTCTTTCTCTCCTACCTTTAGTCCTGGGTAGATGATAAAGGCTGTGTGATTCAATTCCACATACAAGGATCTGGGTCCTGTGTTCGGCTGGTTCAGTAAAAACAGGAAGGAGTTCCGAGCAAAGTCTTTGGCAAGCAACAGGCTGCATTTGGAGGTAAGGTCATAGGCCTGCCCATCGAACGTCACCACGTGCCTGTCCCCAATCATCACGGCATGGTCTGGTGAAGAGGAGGCCCAAAGCCAGGGTTATGTTCCAGCATGATCAGATAGTAACACTCGAACTTTGGGGGCCTGGGGTGTGACGGGATAAGGGGTCACTCTGACTGTTAGCTCCCCTGGCTACAATTAAGTGCTAAGGGAAACTTGTTTTTTGTCTACAGTTTCACACAGTTGGTGGGAGAATTGCAAAGGACTTTAGAGATCAGAACTTCTCACCCAAACTATTTTTTAAATAGAGAAACAAATGGGGCTCCCTGCAGCTCAGCAGCTGCGGCCTCATGTGTGACTGGCATCTTACAGGCATCCAGTCCTGTTTAGAACATGCTAAAAGGTCCTTCTCCCCATTTTAGAGTGAATCGCCCGTGGTCCTTTGGCTTGTAATGTCAGATTTCAAATTGTCTGACTGCAAGGACATTTTGCCACATCCTGTTGGGCTCCTTTACAAGGTCCTCATCCCATCTTGTACCCATGAGTCAAGTCCTGGATCTCCAAAATAGAAAAGCCAGGAACACTTAGGGCTGGAAGGTGATCTGACAGTATTTCAAGGATGTTCCCAAATGTTGCCTCTAGTGCTGGCTTCTCTTCTCCCTCTCTCTCCTGCTTTCCTGATATTGGGTCATTTCAGTCCTCTTGACAGGAAGGTAGAAGGCAAGGTGGGGCAAGGAGGGGCAACTGTCTCCTACATCCATCAAGTCCCATGTCAGCAGCTCTGGAGCTTTTGTGGTGGCCGGGGGGAAGCTGAGATGATTTTGGGAGAAGTTAATTCAGGTTGCTTTCATTGGGGATCTTTTTCTTTTCCCACTATGTTAGCAGGACTACAAGGACCTTGGAAGTCAGCCTTAGGACTATAGTACAGCTTTGTAGCAAGTCATTTAATTTCTGTGGGCCTCAGTTTCCTGTGTGGAAGGATTGCACTAGATCAAAGTTTCTTAAATTGTGGGTGGCAACTCCATCTGGGGTCTTGTAGCTGAACGTGGGGGTTGCTAAATTAAGGAGCCCGGACTTAATAATTTCTTGTATGCTTCCTAGATGTAAATCTTATGCTCCTATCCTTTGTTTCCTCAAAAAGAAAGGAAAAGAACTGAAACTCAAACGGGGAGGGAATGTCCAATACTAGACACATAGTAGGTGCTCAGCAAACACGTGCTGCCTCTGCTTTGTGGCCAGCCAATCACAAATGGGCTTCACAGGCAGAGGCCCCTCCAAGGGAGGCAGTGTCTCTGCATCAGACAGGGCTCCCACATGATGTGGTTACAGTGGTTGAAGTGGAGACAGAGACCATTCATTCTCAAGCAGGGAAATAAAAATCCCAACTCCTCTCTCAAACCAAATTTCCCCGGAGGCACCATTTTCTAAAGTTCATTGGTCTTTTCCCAGTAAGGGATCTGGCTCTGCTCTTGCTTCTCAATCTACAGCCCCCTGAGCCTGGCGTGGGGGGTTGGAAGGGGTGGAGGGTAAGTCTGGATTTAATTATCATTCGTTTTGCCTTCTGACTTCCTGATTTTTAAAAAAAGCTCCTCTTGATTCTGTGCATTATATGAGCCCCTCCTCCCACCCCTCCACTTCCTTTGGAATCCGAGGGGTCCCCTTTGGGCTTTTGGAAGGGCCAGCTCCAAGGCTTGGGAGGAGGTCTAGCTTCCGTTAGTTGCTGCCGCCCACTGCTGAGGACTGCTTTCTCACCCTTTCCACTCTCAAACCCTGGCCTTTGTGCAAGAATCCAGATTTCTGTCAGGCATTTAAACAAGGGTTCCTAACCTTGGAGTCTGGGAGCTTATTATTTTAACAAATATTTTGAAAACTATGTTTCAACATAATTGGTCTCTTTTATAATCCAATGGATTTTATTTTAGGCATTTAAAAACATTATTCTGAGAAGGGGTCTATAGGCTTCACAGAAATGCTGAAGGGGAAATAGCAAAGGTTAAGAACCCTTAAGCACTCAGAAAACAATTGGTCCCATTTATGAGTTCTACTCCATTTCCCTAGAAACTGGTTTTTCAAAAATGTGCTTATTCAACCCCAAATAATACAGCAAGCCCAATCAGATTGAGCCTCTCAAAATGAGAGAGGGAGTATGGCATCAGGAAGAGCTGAATTCAAATGCCGGCCTCGAGGGCAGATAGGAGGTGTGATTATGGAAAAGTTACATAAGCTTTCTGGGGCTCAGTCTCTCATCTGTAAAATAAAGGGATTGGATTTAGTGGCCATTAAGGTCCATTGCTGGCTCTAAATTCTGATCTTTGATGCTATGCCATCAGATATATCACTTATCATCTTTCCCTTTCTTGATGGATTACTACTGATTTTTTTTTTTCTTAAAAGGGTGTGGATAAATGGGGTATAAAGGGGCTGGGAACTCCCACCTCACTCAACAAAACCCTTGGGGTTCCAAGGAAGGGGGAAGCTGGATGGGGGCTTACGTTCAAAGGGGTTCTCCAGCAGCCGATGCTTGATACGATAATATTCCGCCAGGAGGTTGATGCTGTACAATTCACGAAGGGGCTGCAGCAATTTTTCTTCGATGAGATAGTTGGTCACCTTGGCCAAGTCCATTGGCTGATCCCCTCCTGGCAGCACTGGAAGCCTTATCACCACGGAGCAATTCCTAGAGGGGACATACAGAGACCCCTGAGTGGGAATGAAAACCTGCTTAGCCTCCCTCAGAATCAGAGGTTCGGTGTAAAATGGGGATAAAAGCAGTACCTATTTTGCAGGATTGCTGTGAGATCCAATGGGATAATATTTGTAAAACTCAGTGCCTGACACATAGTAGGTTTTATATAAGTGCTTATTCCCTTCCTCTTATTGCCTGATGAGGAGGGATTCTCGGTGTCTCCCCATTCAGTTCAAATACAAGCAATAAGCATTTATTAAGCTACTGCTGTGTGCCAGGCACTGTGCTAAGCGTGGGCACTGTGAAGGATCACACCCTATACATACTCCTTCTTTTGATTCTTTGTCTTTTTATTCTGAAAAAAAAATGAATGAAAAGTTTGAATGACTGAAAAAGCATTTATTAAGAAATGATGATGTGCCAAATAATGCATTAAATTCTGAGGTTGTAAATAGCTCTCAAGGAGCCCACATTCTGATAGGAAAACAATAGTTACAGAATGGATGAGGAAAGGAGGCGGCAGGGAAACAGGAAAAAGAAGGTCACCAGCAGCTGTCCACTTAATTCAATTCAACCAGTATTTATTGAGTGCCTATTAAGCACCAGAAACTCGACATTGGGACTACAAAGACAAAAACCAAAATAGTCTCTGCCCTTGACAAGTTTGTATTCTTTTGACATGGAACCCAGTGAATCTTCTCTCCAGAGGGTAGTGGATGGCCCCAGACATTCGGGTAGAATAATGGAAGTCTTGTTCAAGATTGAGGTTAGTTTGCCAGTTAATGAACAGGAAGGAGGAAGGAAAAAACAAGGGAGCTACTCTGGGGTTTGACAGGGGAAGGCAGGCATTTTTCTCTTCAGCAAAGATTTGTTTGTGTTTTGTTTTGTTTTTAAAAGAAGGGACCCCCTGTCCTGCTATCTGGGTCTCAGAGAGTAGCTTCTAAATATTGATCTTTTCCTTCTAACTGGGCTGTCTCCTAGTCAGTTCCCAGGTATATGTAAAGAGTTCAGTTTCTACTTAACCATCTTATTTTCTGAGCTCAGCTCAAATGCTGTAGACCTGGGGATAGATGTGGTGGAAAGAAAGCCAGAGCAGACAACAGAAGAGAGAGGTTCTTCCCTGACCTCAGATACATACTTAGCTGAACAAGTCACTAAACTTCTCAGACTCAATTTCCTTATCTATGAAATGGGAATGCTGATATTAATAATAGCATCTATCTCACAGGATTCTTGCGAGAGTCAAATGAGATGTCATATTTAAAGGACTATATAAATGCTACCTATTATCATTACTATCAGCCTCAACAACAATACTAAAAAAAAACCCAGGATACTCTTAAGCAATTCAGCAACAAAATTCAATATACATTTATTCAAATACTATAATTCAACAAATAAGTTTACCCCAGGAGGGGCTGATCATACAGATGACAGAGACCCTGTCCTCAAGGAGATTGGGAGCTCATGAAGGAAAAAAAAAACAAATAGAATATGAGATCACTACAATAAAATGGAAACTCTTTAAGAGTAGAAATTTTTTCCTTCATTGGATTCTTTCCCCAGGGCCTAGACAAAACACTCTTTGATTGATTGATTGAGAAGTGTTAAGTACAAAGGTAAAGTGGACAGATCACTTAATCTCTGTTTGTCTTAATCCCCTGGAAAAGTAAATTGCACCACTTCAGTATCTGTGCCAAGAAAATCTCATGGGCAGCATTGGTGTAATATGGTCCACAGGTCACAGAGTTGGACATGACTGATCAACAAGTGTAAAAGTGTGGCCTAAAGTGTTCTATAAAACAAGGGGAGGGGAAAAAAATCACTTCTATTAAAATAGTTTTTATTTTGCCATTATATCATCTTTATTTCCAAATATATGTCTTTTCCAAAAATACTAATGGTCTCTTAATGGCCAAATCTAATGAATTAATGAATGACCTTTTCTCAATCTTCATCCTTCTTAACCTCTCTGAAGCTTTCAATACTATCAACTACTCCTCTAACTCATTCTTCTTTTCAGATTTCAGTCTATCTCTATTCTCTTTCTATCTATCTGACCCCAGAATTCTTTACTGGATCTTCATTGAGGTTGAGCCTACTAACCATGGGTGTCTACCAAGTCTTGTGCCTTCTTCTTCTTTCCCTCTATATTATTTTGCTTGGTGATCTCATCAGCTTCCATAGATTTAATGATCACCTTTATGCAGGTGATTCACAGATCCACTTATCCAACCCTAACTTTTCTGTTAACCTCCAATCTTTCATCTCCAACTGTCTATTGGACATCACTAGCTGGATGTCTCACAGATAGCTTAAACTCAACTTGTCCAATATTAAATTCATTCTCTTTCCTTTCAAGTTTCTCCCCTTCCTTTCTTATTATTTTTGGGGTTACCACTCACTCTCCCCAATCTCCCAGGCTTTTAATCTAAGTGTCAGCCTCAGCTCCTTATTCTTTCTCCCTTCTCCCCTATACCCAATCTGTTGCCAAAGTCTATTTTAATATTTACATTGAATATCGATACCTTTCCTCTTTATTTCTCCTCTCCTGCAACACTGCCATCACCTTGATGTAGGTTCCCACCACTGGACTATTGTAAGAGCCTTTTTACTAGTCTTCTCAAGTCATTCTCTACTCTGGACCACCCTCATTTTTAGCTGCTTTAACAGATTAAATACAAAATCCTCTTTGCCTTTACTGCCCTGCATAAGTAGGCCCCTTCTAAATTTTCCAGTCTTTTTTTTACACCTTATTCACACATATTTTATTATTCAATGACATTGGTCCATTTGCTATACATTGACACACAAGACAGATCATCTCCCTAATTAGACCATTTTTACTGTTTGTTCCCCATATCTAGGATCCTCTTCCTCATCATCTCCATCTCCTGGCTTCAAGACCCATCCAAAATTCTACTCCCTACAAGAGTCCTTTCCTGATTCCCTTTAATATTGGTGTCTTTCCTCAATGGATTATTTCCTTTTTATCTTGTTTGTACATAGTTATTTACATGTTTTTCCCATTAGACTGTGATCTCCTTGAGGGCCGGGACTGTTCCTTATTACTGTTTTGCCTTTCCTTGTATCTCCAGTGTTCAGCACAGTATCAGTGCTTAATAAACACTTATGGCATTGGTCTGTTGATTCTTCTCTACCCAGACAACCATCCGTTATAATAAAGAGTAAAAAAAAGAGGAGGAAAAAACATTTAACAAAACTAATCAACATGTCAGTTGAATCTGATAGTCTATATATGTTTCCACATCCACAGTCCCCCATTTTTTGTGAAAAAGAGAGAGAATTTCATTGTCATCTCTTCTTCAGGGCCACACTTAGTCATTACTAGTACAAAGAGTTCAGCTTCTTTTTTTATTCTGCTTTTATCTGAATAGCTAGAGAAGTCTCTCCTGGTAAAATGGTGATGACTTGAGCTTTGAAAGGTGAGTTTCAATGATAAGAAAAAAGGTGGGAATCAGTTCCCTGTGTGAGCAAAGTCCTGGAGTTGAGAGAGGTCAGGACAGGAACAGGGAATCACAAACGAACACAGGTTGACTGAACAAAGGCTATGGGAAGGGGAATAGAAGAGTAGAACTTTAAGGCAGATTGGGGAGGGCCTTGAATGCCTAAATCAAGAATTCATTCTTCAATTGAGAATAATACATTAAGCAGATCATTTGGGCAATGGTGTAAAGAATGGATTAGGGAAGCTTTTGGCTTCTCAGCTCAAATAGGGGGAAATCATGGGTACTCTACCTAGCAAATAAGAACATAGTAGGTCTTAAATAACAGATGAAAAAGGCAGCAAGGGGTACCATAAAGGATAGAGAACTGGCCTAAGAGCCTGGGTTCGAATCCCACCTCCGACACATACTGGTGTATCTGACACTACTTGGACAAATCTCAGGCAGCTGTCCACAACTAGGAAATAGTTCAATGAATATTGATCTTCAGGGCAGAAGAAATTTCCTCTCTGAGAGTTTCTGGACCAGAACGACAACAATAAAAATGTGTCCTTCACCCCCATTACCTCGCAGAGAAGCTGTAAATGCTGGACAAGGGTTTCCGTAGTCTTCTTATTGCTCTGGAGAATTTGGCTTCTGCCCACTTCAGTATCTGGTGGGCAGCCTGGTGAAGAAGGGGTCAAAACGGCCACAATAAGAAATCAGCCTCCTGCTCCCTCTGGTTACAGTTCTTGTGGCTGCCCCTCCCTCCCAGGATGCTCAGCTATGAGCCCAATAGGGGACCCTGGGGCACCAGGGGGAAGGGGCTGGGAGGAGATGCCTCCTGTCTGGCACTCACCAGATCCAGGGCACCTTTCACAGCTCGTAAAGAGAGCCGGACTGGCCTCGTGAGCCAGGTGTCCACCATCCCCGAGGGCACACAGGCCTGCATCCTCCTCAGAGCCTCCTCGGTCCTCTCCTGCCATACCTCATCCAGGGGCTTGAGGGTGACTTCGTAGTAGGCATCCTTCAGCGTGGCTAATGGCTCTGTAAAAATCAACTGTCCCTAGCTCTGGAGCCTTCTGGGAGATCCCACAAGAGTGACAGCAAACCAAAAAGGACCAGCCTTCCCAAGCTCAGTCTTACTAAGGCCTTATGAAGGACTCCAGTGTCTAGAGTCACCTAGAAAATCATTCTAAAGGCAATTTCTCTTTCTGCTTAGTTCCTGGGAGACTCTGGGGAATGCTGGAGGGCAAATGGGGAGCAAAATGAGACCCAGAGAAGTCAAGGGAACGGTCACTCACTTTGCAGCTCACTCTGCGTCTGTTCCATCAGAATCTGGAGCCTCTCCAGGTGCAGAGGGAGGTGATGTCTCAGCAGCTGCCTGGCTGAGCTTTGCCTCCATAGTCCAGCTGCAGCTCTACCCCCTGCCTGTAGTGCTTTCACAGCATCCTGGGACATCTGCAGGACCCAGCCAGCTGCACTGTCCAGAAAGTCTATCTGTTGCACCTGCCAGCCCAGAGAGGAAATCCCCTACTAACTGTCAGCAGCTCTGAAGGTTGGAGAGTATCCTACAGCATCTTCCCTCTCTAAAGAACCCACGCCTTTCTGGGAAGTTTTGGCTCCATTCCCAGTGTACCAGGGCCTGTATCGGATACAACTTTAGATATGGAGAAGGTTTCCTTCATTTAACAAAGAGTAGGGTTTGTGTGGGATAGGGATTTTCCATTCAGATGGGACCCCTCCCTGATTCAGAGAATTCGGTCCTGGACTCCAGAAAAAGGGCATCAGTTTTCAGGAAATAGCAGCCCTCCCTCATATCTTTCCATCATTCCAAAGTCCTTCTGATCCTTTATATCTCATTATCATCTTCTGGCCCCCAGTATTTCTCTTCCCTTACCCCACATCCCCTTCAAATTCATATGCTCATTGACCACCCAATTTTCCCACTAGTTCCATAATCAGTCAGGGTAACAGGGTTAATATTTGTGCCCTTTCAGACAATTTCACCCTCAATAGAAGCAAAATCAAGCTGAATGAAAGCTGATGATGGCTGAATCTCTGATGTCCTGTTACCAAAGTTCAACAATTGAGGAAAAGGAGACCCAGAGAGGTGAACTGACTTCTTCAATGGATGGATCACATAGGAGGTGACTGAACAGAAAAGCTTTGAGCCCCAATCTACTTCCTCCTAGCCCCTACGGGTCTCTTGTAATTTAGACCATCTACTCCTCAGAAACCAAAAAAGGGGAGTGAGAAGAAAGGAAGCTACCCCTAATAAAGAGAGGGAGAGGGTTCAGTAGGAACCATAGTCTTCCTCAGGGAGGGAGCTCCTTCCCCAGAACCGTCCAGCAATAGAAAAGGCCATGCTTGGCCAGACTAACGCACCAGGTCCCGGAACTTCTGGAGGTAGGTGTCAAACACTTGGAACTTCTCCACAAGTCTGGCTTGTAGGTGAGACCCGGCCTTGGCCAGTTTGGACTGAGGAAACAGGAAAGTAGGACTGGGTGAGGGAGAGACAGCTGGAATCGGGCTTGTTATGGACTCTGTTTTCTATAACAGAGATTCAAAATGACCTCTGCATCGGGTCCCACCCCCTCCACATCTTGGGCCAGACAGAAGGACCCTTGCAGGTTTACCTCCGCGTTTCCCAGGGGAGTGATGCAGCCGCGGGCAGCCAGGCTTAGACTCTGGTTTGCAGCCTCGAGGACCAGCTGGCCCAAGGATTCATTCTGCCCACCTTGGATGCGGAATACAGCCTCAGCTCTGGCCACCTGCCTTCTGTCAGAGCAGGCACTGATCTCCACACCCTCCTCTTTTGGTCCTGGGCAATAAAAGGACAAATTGATTCTTTAGGATGCTTCTCCTTTAGTTTCTCTGACACCGGCCCTTGAAGGGAGAAGGGACATACTCATAATAGCCTGGATATAAACTACCAAACACGTATATACCCAGATATAGTTATACACATATAAGACAATTTTGGGGGGATAGAACATTAACATGTATGATCTTCATGCCCACATCAGGAAAGTCTTCATGTACAAGGAAGCCCTTTAGCTGAGCCTTATAGGAATCTAGAGGGTTTTTTTTTCCTTTTTTTTTTTTGCTGAAGCAATTGGGGTTAAGTGACTTACCCAGGGTCACACAGCCAGGAAGTGTTAAGTGTCTGAGATCAGATTTGAACTTGTGTCCTCCTGACTTCAGGGGCTGGTGGATAGAGCACCACTCTAGAGTGGTGCTCTATCCACAGAACCAACTAGCTGTCCCTGGAGATTCTAAGAGATAGTGGTAAGGAAGGAATATATTCCTAGCATGGAAGCAGTCAATTCAAAAAACAGGGAGCACATTTTGGTATTCTCCACATTTAATAGTGCAGAGCACACAAAAGGTGTCCCATAAATGTTGAATCAGAATGAGATTAGGTTACTTGGCTGAATTATCAAGTTTTAGGTGGCATTCTTACCTCCAAAATAAGGCCTTAGGAAAAGCCTGAAGACAGACTAGTAACAATGAAAGAGGCAAATTTTGGTTGGATAGAAAGAAACTTACCCCTAAGTAGCAAACCTTCACTTGGGAGTTATTCTTCCATCACTGGGCCTTTAAGCACTGACTGGATAACCACTTGCTTAGTAAGTTACAGAGGGAGATACTTTTTCAGACATGGCTTAGAAAAGATCACCCTAGAAGGCTCTTTCAACTATGAGACTCTGTGGTCCTTTTTTCTGAATGATAAACATATTTCAGTCATGTTTTCAGTTATGTCTAACTCTTTGTAACCCTATTTGGGGTTTTCTTGACAAAGATACTAGAGTGTCTTCATTTCCTGCTCCAACTTCTTTCACAGATGAGGAAACTGAGGTGAACAGATTAAGTGATTTGCCCAGGATTACACAACTAGTCAGTGAGGCAGATTTGAACTAAAAAAACAAGCCTTACTCCAGTCGCAGCACTTTATAATCTGAGCCACCTAGTTCCCCAAAATACACCTACATACTCCCATAAGGTTACTGTTGCCTTCACCTACCTTTTCCATATGCTAGGTAAGCTCGGAGACAGTCTGGAGTCCGGGAAGCTGTCAACTTCAACTTTTCCTCTCTTTCCATGCTCCCCTGTAGCAGGACTACCTTCTGAGAGGCTGATTCAGTGACCCTTCCCAGCAGGCTCACTTGCTGATTTCCAGGTGCCCTCATCTAGAGTTGAGAGAGAAACTCCAGCCTATTGGATTGATCATAATCCTCTCCTACCCTCCATTACCCACAGCACCCAAAAAAGGCATGTCTGGGGATGTGCTGAGTGAATGGAAAAAGAACAATAGGACTGACCATCTTCCTATTCTTCTCTGGCTCCCCAGTTTCCCTCCCTCCTGATTAATAATGATTGTGTGCATGGCAGGGAAGGAAATTAAGATTCTGAAGTAAAAGGATAAGAGAGACTAATTGATTGTGGATTGAAGCATAGTATTTTCCCCTTTTTGTTTGCTTTTCTTTTGGATTTTTCTTTTCTTGAATGGCATGACAAATATGGAAATAACATTTAAAAGGATTGCATATATTTAACCTATATCAAATTGCATGCTGTCTTGGGAAGGGGGGAAATCGGGGAGGGGGGAAGGAGAAAAATTTAAAACATAAAATTTCACCAAAATAAATGTTGAAAATTATTTTTTCATGGATTTGGAAAAATAAAATACTATTAAAAATGAGAAACTCTCTATATAAGGAAAGTAAATGATACCCTAAGTAATATGGGCATCAAACTGGAAGCTCCTTTGCTCCCAAAATATCTCCATCATTGACCTACCACACCCAGTTATATAGAGTCACAGAACGAGTTCTTCACCTTTAAAACACAGCCAAGGAGGAGAGAAAGTGTGGTACATACAAGCACAGAGTTTGGAATCCAAAGACCTAAATTCTAATCCTGCCTCTGTCACTTAGGAAATTTTGAGTAAGCCATCAGACCCTCAATTTCCTTATCTGTAAAATAAATGGATGACTTACCAGGGCTCTTCTAGCCCTTATCTTATAATATATGATCTAAACCAGGGGTCCTCAAACTTTTTAAATAGGGGGCCAGTTCACTGTCCCTCAGACTGTTGGAGGGCCGGACTATAGTAAAAACAAAAACTTTGCTTTGTGAGCCTTTAAATAAAGAAACTTCATAGCCCTGGATGAGGGGGATAAACATCCTCAGCTGCCGCATCTGGCCCGAGGGCCGTAGTTTGAGGACCCCTGATCTAAACCGTGATGTGATTTCCTATCAGAGGTGAGCATCTCCTAAGAGAAAATAGATGCTAAAAATATTTTGGAAACTATATAGCACAACTGTATGCAGGATCAAAATTGCAGCTCTAGAAAGTGCTAGAAGACTATCTAATCCAACCTTCTTATTTTATAGCTAAGGAAACTGAGGCCCCGAGCAGATTAAGTGAATTCTCCAAAGTCACACTGGTAAAGATTGATTTTAAAGTCAATATACCTTCCATGGTCCAATGCTGAGGCTGCTAATTCTACCATGGGAGAAAGTAATAGGAATGGTTATTAAGCTTTTCTGCAGGAATGAAAGTCCAGGGGCCATAATGATGGGGAAAAGCCACCCTTTTGTCTGTGGATTTGGGCCCCAAGGGACTGGATACGACCTAAGAGAAGGGATGCTTATCCAAGGAGATGGGGAAGTTTCCCTCCAGTATCTGGCGCTAGATGGCGGCGTCGTGCAAGCAGAAGCAGCCAGCCTCCCCTTCCCAACCCATCTCCAGAAGAAGGAGCCCAGGGCTAGCTCCCGGCTGTACTTTTGCATGGCAGTAGAAAGAGAGACCTAAGGAAGGGGAGTGCTGGCCAGTGTCCCAGAGCCAGGAAGACCTGCCCAGAATGTAGCTTCAGGTGCAAGGTCAGCAATCCATCCATTTGATCTTCCTAATTTTATAACCTTCTACGACTGGAAAGGACTACACACACTATTTAGTCCAACCTACTTATTTTTACAGAGAAAACAAGCCCACGAGGTTCTCTCTTCTTTGAAAACAGAAAGCTGGAAGCAAATCCACTTGTATCCCTAATCCAGAAAGATCTGCTCAAGATCAGCAGAGATAGGATTTGAAAACAGGTCCTTTTCCTCCAGAGCCAGAATTCTTTCCACTGGATGACAAAATCTGACTTTTTTTTGTGTGTCATCATTTCAGGACCCCCTGATGGAGCTCTAGCTTACAGTTCTTCCCCAAACTTGGGGAGGTATAACTTGGCTCTAGCTGCAAGTATTAGGTTACCTATTGCCCCACATCCTCCCTGCGGTCCAGGTTCTCTCCTTTATGAACAGAAAGCTGGAATCAAGCTTATCTGTGCCCACAACCCAGAAAGAAGTTATACTAAAAAGAATCTGATCACGCAGTTGTTATCCCTGCTCCTGTGTTGTTTTATGCCAGGATGGTCCACCAGCACCATGTCAGGAAACTGAGTCACTTCCATCTGAATTGGCTTAGGAAGATTCTGCAGAGCACCCGGCGAGATAGGATTCTAGACTTTGAGATCCTTTCTTGAGCCAACCTGTCAAGCATTCAAGCTGTACTGCAGAGAACACAACCCTGATGTGAGGACTGCACTGTTTGAACGCCAAATATATGTTTGCCCACAAGACTATTTTATGGAGAACTTACACAAGGCGAGCACTCAGGACAGAAGTCAGGAAAAGTGACATGAGGAGACCCTCAAAGTCTCTGAAGAACTTCAGTATAGAGAAGCATGGGAGACCCTGGCACAAACCACCCAGCCTGGCGTGGTTCCATCAAAGAATGCTCTGTGTTCTGAATGAAGCAGAATTGCAGTTGTTCAAAAGAAGCATCAGATGCGCTGATCTGCCCTCCAAACTTTTATGTGCACTATTTGTGTCTGACGGGTGGTAGAACATTCCAAGTTCATATTGATTGATCAGCCACAGTGGGACACACTGTACCTTGACCCTAAAATAATGATGTCATTTTGGCTGCTTAAGACATAGGGGTTGTACTGGAAAACCAAGCATGATCCTCATGTCCTTACACACATACACACAATGATATACAATAATGTCTTCATAGAGAAAGGTAAAGTAAGGCAGGTGCTAAATGCAATAGGTGTGACCTACATTCTATTCTCCCTAACTCCCTCCCTTCTCATCTGAAATACACACTCATCACAGTCCCCATGTTCCATGTTCTAATGTTTTTAGTCCTTTTCACATACGACCAGCACTCTGCTCATCTGACATCCCTCAATACTTTCCCTTCTCCCAGAAAAAAAAGCAATCAATTCTTCCTCTTTTAAGTCATCCTACAACCAGGAGAAGGGTTCTCTCAGTGTTCTAGCCAATGACGTCTCTAGCTTTCCCCCCCTTCCA
Source organism: Sarcophilus harrisii (assembly GCF_902635505.1). Lineage (NCBI taxonomy): Eukaryota > Metazoa > Chordata > Mammalia > Dasyuromorphia > Dasyuridae > Sarcophilus > Sarcophilus harrisii. Next base: position 303,628,585 of record NC_045426.1, on the reverse strand, counting down.
ACCCTCTCTCCAGATCAGAGTCCTTCTTTAAGCCCTACTCCTTTCTCTTTAGAGAAGAGGTGACCCCTGCTTCTTTGCATGTCCCCAAGAGAGAAGTGCCTAGCACTTCCAAGAATTCCTGATATTAGAGAATCCAGTCCTTTTTGCTAGATGGGTGAGCCTGCAAATTAAAAAGGCTCTGATGGCTTGTCTCAGTGCCCTGGTCAGAGGTCCTTTCTGTAAGCCCCTCTTCCCTTTTTCTCAGAAGGCTAAGCCATCTCAATAATTCCTAGCATCCTCCTTTCTTTCTTCCTTGTCCATCTGAGATGAATTTTGAGTTTAAAGGTACTTCCCAGAGCAGGGAGTTTCCTTCTCACCTCTATCTGTAGGGCCTCTCAGAACTCCTGTGACCCTTAAAACAGAAAGGAGGCTGATCAGTCTTGACATCTCTCCTGATTCTGACCCTGCATTCCACAGTGCTTTACAGTTTTCAAAATGGTTTAGTATAAATGTTACCTTAGGAAATGATCAGCTTTGAAGTTGAATTCTTACTTTTTATAGGCTCAAAGAAACCTAGCATGTTCCCAAAAATCTTAGTGCGATTTTAAATTATGAAAGCTGCACTAAGACTTGTGGGACACTCTACGTAAATGGGATGGAACCTTAGTTCAAAATTAGTCTAACTCTCCCATTTTATAGATGAATAAATTGAGTCCCAGAGTTGGGAAATGACTTGCTAAAAATCACACAGGTAACAAGGTGGAATCATGTGGAAACTCCCAATGCTGGCTTTGGAAAACAGTGTCTTTGTCCAGATCTCCCATGGAGATAGATGTACTAATCATCCTCACGTAGGTGACACAATACATAAAGCACTAGACCTGGAATAAGAGAGACCTGAGTTCAAATCCTGTCTCAGACACTCATTGGGCAAGTCATTTACCCTCTGCTTACCTTAGTTTCCTCCTCTGTAATATGAATTATTAAATGGACAAATAAATGAAAAAATAAATAGTAGCACCCATACCCTCAGGATGATGGTAAAATTAAGATGAGAGAATATTTATAAAGCTCTTTGCCAATCTTCAAATACTATACAAATTCTATGATGAGGATAATGAGGATGACAGTAATGGAATTCAATTTTCACATGGCTAACTTAGGTATGGGAAGCCTCATATGGTTATACCCTGGGGAAGGGAGGTTTCTTACTGACCTCTAGTGGCTGTTTCCCTGTTCTCTCCTGCTTGCTTCTTTGCTCCCCTTTCCCATCTTGATCCCAAGGATCACTGATGATCCAGGATTCCATATCAACAACAACGACAAAAACCAGAGCATGCTCTGCCCACCAGTGCTGGGGAACAGCAAGGCTAGCCTTGGGCCAATGCTTCCCCTCCCCACCACCTGCCTGCCATTTCAATGTATTTATTTTCCTTCACTCTGGAAGAGGACCATGACTTAAGTGAGGAGGGTTGTGGAAGATCACCTGCCTCACTTTCCCCTCCAGAGCCTCTGGGACCAGTGGCAAGTTATAGATCAGGAGGACTGGAGATGGCCCAGAAGCAATGGGACACCTGGGCCTTTTTGAGCTAAGGTCTCTGACAGGTCTCAGTTTGACTGAGGCTGCACCATTCACTGATTAAGGCTAGGTGACAATTGAGTCAAAGAATCTCCTCTTTCACATAGTCAAAACCAAAAATCCAAATAAATAAATAAATCTAGGAAGGGAAGACCCCCTGAGTTTCTGGCCCAAGTCCCAGGCTAAACCCCATTTGGTCCTGATTAATTCAGAGTAGATGTAAATAGCAATCATTTCTGCTTTTAGGCACTTAATAAATGCTTGTTGGTTGATTGATGATTCAGTCAGATAATTATGTCCATTCAAGGGATGGGTGGACCCCTTTGGCATCTGGTGAAGTCTATGGACTCTTACCAGAATGCTTTTAAATTCATAAAATGGAAGTTCATAGGATTATAAAGGAAATTAAAGGTGAGTGAAAAGAAAGTATTTTCTCCTTTAACTTCACAGACTTTCTTGAAATGAGGATTAGACCCCTGATAACGAACCCTTTAGTCTAAAGTAAGGTAAATTGCTAACTACTTAAAACGAGTCTTTCCAAAAAAAATTGTACTGAGAAAATACTCTTCTCAGCCAAGGAACTTTCAGATTCGGCAATGGTCTAACATTTTTTGTCGTTGTTCAATTGTTTCTTTCAATTGTCTCCAAATTTTCATGATTCCATTAGGGGTTTTTTTTGGCAGAGAAACCAGAATGGCTTACTGTTTCCTTCTCCAGCTCATTTTACGGATGAGGAAACAGGCTAACAGGGCTAAGTAACTTGCCCAGGGTCACACAAGTAGTGAATGTCTTAGGTCAGATTTGAATTCAGGAAGATGAATCTTTCTGATTCCAGGTGCAGTCCTTTATCTACTAAAGGACTCCTCTAGTCTTTCCTAATCCCCCTCATCTGCTAGTACCACCAACTCCCCCATCCTCATTGCCTTATTTATATTTTATATAGACTTATATCTATAAACTTTTATTTCCTCCAGTAAGAGACAGAGTTCCTTGAAGGTAGGGACTGTTTCTATCTCTAGACCTAGCACAGTGCCTGATATATAGTGGACATTTATTAAGTGTCTGTTGATTAATTCATACATACAGACATAGGGCTCATGATTTGGTGGATGCAGTGTATACCAATACTATTTATTGGTATTTATTTAAATTAATTTCATTTTATTTAATTTTTTATTTAAAATTTTTAAAATTTAATTTAATTTTATTTATTTAAATATTTAATTTAATTTAATCTCATTTTATTTAATTTTTTATTTTAAAAAATTTTAAATTTAATTTATTTTTATTTATTTAAATATTTAATTTAATTTAATCTCATTTTATTTAAATTTTAAATTAATTTTTTTATTAATTAAATTATTTTTATTTAAATTAATCTCATTTTATAAACCCAGCTGAACTTGCCTCTGGGTTTTATTCCTAAAAAGAGAGTGGGCCCTAGGCAAGTTTGGTAGGTATCAGGCAATCTGATCGTAACTCTAGCAGTAACATGGAGGCAGTTTCCCTTGCACTGTCTGTCTCATTGGATGGGTGGATGAGCTTTGCTAAAATTGTGGTTCAGCAAGGTATCCTGGTACTAATGATATGCAGTGAAGAGAGTCAATGTTAGGTATGATTAGTAAAAGAATTGGTCCCTGGGACAAACAGAAGGTTATGAAAGAGATCAGTTTAGTTCCAAGGTCCCATCCTTTGGGGAGATGGTCCAGTCTGAAATCCAAGTTATGTCAAACTCCTGAGACCACCCTCTGTAGAGGGTATTTGCCTCAGTTTGCCCATCTTTAAAATGAGCTGGAGAAGGAAAGCCCTCTAGTACCTAGAAAACACCAAATGGGATCATGAAAAGAGTCAGACACAACTGAAAAACGACTGAACTTTTAGGAAGAGGTAGTTCAAATATCTCTTATTTTTGGTATCAAATTGGTATCAAATACCAAATATTTGAACTATTGAAGAAAACTAGAGACAGTCTCTGAGCGGCAGAGGTGAGGAGGAAGTGCATTCTGGGAGTGCAAAGTTCCAAAGGGGATGGATTGTGATGGGAGAAGAAGAGCAAAAAGTCCAATATGTCTGGACCAAAGAGTTCATAAAAGGGGGCAAAATAGTATGAAAAGGCAGGTCGGAGGCTACTTGGGAAGGGTGTTAAATACCAAAGAATTTGAATTTGAGCCTTAAGGTAAATAGATTCGTCACGTATAATAAATATTAACAATGTTTATTAAGCAGCCACAATGTGCCAGGCTCTGTGTTGTGTGTGGGATACAAATAACTATCTATAGTGGGGGAAACTGGAGATAAGCCACAGAAGTAAGACAGCATATTCTGAGATCTACACTGACTCTACAGAGGGGAGCTCCTAGGCAAATACTCTGCTTAGTCTAAAATGCACTCTCACGGTAACCTCTGCCTTTTTGCCCCAATGATCTGGAGCTCTTCACATGGAACCTGCCCTCACCCCCACCCCCAGCACATATCTCACTTGGCCAGCATCCAGATGTCCCAATTACTAAGACCCTCCTTGTGCCTCCCCCACCCTCCACCAAGGATTTCAATCAATCACTCCTCCTTTTAATCTCTCCTCACAAAGGCATGGGGAAATCTTCTCGGAAAGAGGGACCTCCTACAACTCTCCCACTCCCAGGCTCATCTTTAGACAATAAAGCTCTGATTGAAGCAAATCCCTGCAACTGAGTTCACTTAAAGGGAAATACCACTGGAAAGAATGTGATTCACTTGTAAATGAGCTAAAATTGCCCTGGATGAGAAAAGAAGAGTTATTGAGGCATTATTCACCCTGGTTAAAGACCAGTTCCCTTTTGGCTTTGTAATTATACTTCACATTTGTGCATCACACTTTTCAAAATGTTTCCTGGTACATCAGCTTACACGACCGTCAGTGGAACCCAGAACTGACTCCCAGGGGTCACAAGAGGAGTTAACTGACTTAATGCAGACTAGAACAATGTCACCCTGAAATCAAAGACTAATGGATTTTTAAAGGACAGGGTCTTTGCCTGTTTTTTAAAAGATTTTGGGAAACCAGGTCCATGTGTGTCTCTCCAAACTAAATGGCTACTAAATGGCTTCTCCCTTCCTCAAACCTAAGGCAGAAGAACTTTACTCACCTCTAGCTCTCCAGAGAAGTCTTGAGTCTTTGGGGTACTGTGGTTCCTGAGGGTTAAGACCAACACCAAACCATCCCCAGGATCTGGGGCAAGACGGAACAGGCTCTTGGACTGTAGCATGAAGCTACCTTGGCTCAGCAGATGTTCTCCAGAGATCACAACAGCCTGGAGAGAGACATGGGAACAGTCTCTTAAGCTGAACTCTGGACGCTGAATCCATCCCCCCCAGGATGATTGCCTCCTCAAAACAAAACCCAAGCCCAATTCAAGAAAACTATCGATTCTGTGTTCAAGTGTCAAAAGACATTTCAGAGAGCCATATTTGTGTAAGTTATCTCTGCTGAAAATGGAGTTAATATTACTTAAAATGAAAATAATAGCATAAATGAGGGAACATCTTCACTTGGGCTAGTGCCTGATGGGGGAAAAACTCTTGACCTTTGTTCCAGATGAAGTAAACAACCTCATTAATTATCAAATCAATCAATAATAACCACTCCTTCATCTCCCTCCCCCCCAATCCCTTTCTACTATGAAGTAGATGAGACTTACACTGGAAAAATTACAGAGGCCCAGCCTGAGAGAATGGCTGAGACGACTGAGGTAGTCAGTCTCTATTTCTCCCTGGAAGCTTTGTTTGGGACAGGAGGAAAGGAAGATGTTCTCTAGAGTCACTTCTGCATGGAGTCTATCCGACTGGAGTGGCAGGTGTTTCTGTGGGGAACAGAATAACCCAGAGAGGCTGGGGGTAGCTTTTTCAGTAAGAAAGAAAATGCTTGCTAAATTGGATTTGACTTCTTGGTCACACCTATAGCTTTGGCCCTACAGAGACACTGTAGGAGAGACACACTGTTCTTACTCTGAGGGAAAGGGGAAGGAGCAATGGGAGTGCGTTTTTCACCACACAGGACAAGCCATACTGCCATCTATGTATGTCCATGTATGTAGATATGTCCAAGTACGGTTGAGATTTACAGCAGGAAAAAGGAGAGCCCTCCAAAAATATCTCCCCTCACGATCCAGTCTCTTGCCGATGCCAGAAATTCTATCTACCATTGGATTTCATTTCTTTGCTTATTAAAGGACTGATCCCCATTAATAGGGAAACATGACAGAAGGAGAACACAATTATAAGGTGTTTGTCAGCTTTAGAGCTAGTTTTTACAATGTGGGGCAGGTCCTAAGAGGAGGAAGGAAAGGAAAGCAAAGTTAAAGGATCCTTTTTCTTTAGGAGGTAAGAAGGAAAGAGAGGCAAAAAGAAAACACTGAAGACAAACTTTCTGTATTTTGCAATTCTGTCTAGCACTAGCTCCACCCTAGCTTCCTGGAAACCAAAGTTCTGAGCTGGCTATCATGAGGTCTGGATGCTCGCTCTGGATACAAGGCTTCCTCAAGTCATCCCAGGTACCTCTGGCAAATACCAGGAGGAGTCATCCTGTGGGCCTTCTTCCCCTTCTGTTGTCCAACCCTATTTTCAGCTCCTCACTCCTGACACTATTCCTAAATATTTTAGTCATCTGTAGAATCTCTCCACTTGGGGTATCCCAGAAGAAAAGGTACGTCTCACTTTCCCTTCTGGAGCCTTTAAAAGCTAAAGCTGTCAGCAGCCACTACCTTCTGTGTGGAATAAAGCAATTTATCTATGAAAGGACTGAAGAAGCTTCTTCTGCTCTATCCCCAGGAAATCCAGTTATGGTTGAAAAAAATAAACGAAAATGAACACTAAAACTAAGAATCAAATCACCTCGCATGCCATGGGATAGATAACTCAGGTACCATTTTCTATGAAAGAAATGAGATAGAGTTAATGGTCTCCTTCCAGGCTCATGAGAATAAGTAATTCAGAGATAATAGAAAACAGCCCCCCTCTTCCTGGATATCACAGTCTTGCTTTGGCTTTTCTCATGTTACCTCATATTTCAGATTCTGTTTGACTTTCCAGCTGTCCCAGGACAGATCAAGATGCTCGCTGAACACTACTGCAGTCTGAGTTACAGACCCACAGGCCTTGAGATTGCTCAGGGGCAGGAATTTCTGGAGCTAATCAAGGGAAAAGCATTGGTATTAATGATTCTGGGAAAAGGGATATTTTTTTTCCTTTGGTATGAAAATTAAGTGATCATGCTTTAGTAGTGTTTTCAGAGTTTAATAAAATACAGCCGTACTCAGAGAGAAAGGGATAAAGCAGCTAGCTGTCTTCAATTTATCCTGTATGTATCATGCTTGCACAATGATATTTATATATAAAACAACAATAATAGTCAATATTTATATGGGCTCTGCTATATTACCATATAATAATAAAGTACTATATACATATATATATTATATTATATTATATTATATTATATTATACAGTGCCAGGCTATGCTAAGTACTACTTTACATTTTCATCTTCTTTGATTCTCATCAACAATGCTATTATTATCCCCAATTTACAGATGAGGAAACTGAGGCAAACAGAAAGTAAATGATTTGTCCAGGTCAAACAGCTAGTAATTATCTGAGCTCATGTTTGAACTCAGATCCTTGGTCTAGACTGTGAGTTCTTTGAGAGCACATCTTGGATTTGGTTTTGTTTTGCCTTTTTTTTTTTTTTCTTTTTGGTATTTCCAGAGCAGGGCACATTTCAGGTGCTTAATAATGCTTGTTAACTTTACTTTGATATCTCTTCTTGTCCTAAAAGCCAAGTCTGGTCAAAAACCTGAATCCTGATCCAGAAATCTAGTGAAGTAGAGAGAATACTTGTTGATTAATATAAAACACAGAATATAAATATAATAATAATAGCTTAATATAAAAGAAACATCTTTGGAATTTGAACCTGATGTAGAATTCCGTTCCTCTTTGCCGAGTTTTCTGGCAGAAAGGCATTGTGTTTGTGCCAGAGAAATTGGAGGAATAACTGTATTTCTTTAGTAGCATCATGGCCAAGGCCTGTACAGGGTATCACATCTCGATCTGTGAGCATCCAATTCAAAGCATTTCCAGAGTATTTGCTATGTGTAACGTTCTGTACTAGATGCCATGGATATAAAGTTGTTTTTTGTTGCTGTTATTATTTTTTAATATTATTTTTTAAATTTTTAAAAATTATTTTAAAAATAATTTTAAATTTAAAAATTTTTATTAATTTTTTTTAATATTTTTAATATTAAAGTCCATATCCTCAAAGAGTTCACATTTTCTGGGGGACATAGGAACTATGATGAAAATGAAGGTTTTAGAACAAGCCATCAAATGAACATATAGACTTATTGACTCCCCCAAACTCTTCCTCTCTGAGCTGGTGGAGACTAATTCTTAAAGGAATGTATTATTCTGTAATGATCCCTGTGAAATAGAACCCCTGTTGGGGGCAAAAGCTGCTTCCTTTTTTTGTGTATGTCCTTAGCAATCCTTATTGATGGTAGCAGGGATTGACTGTGCCCTTGGAGTTGATGGCCAGTGGTTGCCCATGGTATTATTGCCCTCTCAATCCCCAGACCTCCTCAGAGAGAAATCCTCATTCCCCGTCATAGGTACCTGTCCTGAGGTTGCAGTCAGGCAGCCTTCCCAGATGGTCATGATAGCTTCTGACCTATCTGCCCAGAAGAGCTGGAAGTTGACAGGTTTCCCCCTATTCCAGGCAAGTTGTACCTATAGTCAGAGGGAGAATCAGATGTGCTTCAGAATAACAGGACTGGACTGGCAGCCCCCATTTCTGCTCTGTACCAGGTTCCAGTTCCTACACTAGATCTCCAAGCTGTAGACTTGTCCCATGGCTGGGATCTGGGTACCAGATGGAGAAACCACAAGAAACCAGGGCAGAAAAGACCTTATCTTCTTTCCTCTCCCTTCTTTCCTTCCCCTCCCCCTCTCTTTTTTTCTCTCATCATCCTTCTTTTAAGGATGGATGCTAAATAACCCATGCTTAACTGCAGCCTGCTTGGGGGAGGTGGGGGAAAGTAAAGTAAAAAGTGCATAGCAGAGAACAAAAAAATAACCTACAAGGAAGCAAAGATGGACAGTTATGAATATTATATTCTTCTATTATATATGCTTTTTTGAAATGGAAATTTATTCTTAGTTATTTTGAATCCTCTCTGATATTTTGCTAGACATATGACAATCTTGTATTTTGTTTTTCTTTTTTCTTCTATTTTGTTTTTTCTCATTTTGTATTTAGTTTTCCATAAACAAATAAATGCATTTAAAAATAAATAAAACTTTAAAATAAGTATAAATGCCATCTGTCTTGAACAGTTTTGACAATGACCTACCTAGAAGCAGGGGGTTCTTAAAATCACAGTATCTCAAGCTAAAAGGGGACTCAGAGGAAAACTAGCCCCATTTCTTTATTTTACAGATGAGAAAACTGAGGCCCAGAGAAATTCAGAGCCTTGTTCTAGGACATATAAGTAATAAATTATAAAGTGGGATCTGAACCTAGGTCCTCTGATTACAGAGATTCTTTCCATCTCTTAGAAATCTTTGTAGTTTTCAAAATAATATTTTTTTACACATAAAGATAATTTTAAACATTTATTTCTTATAACATTTTGAGTTCCAAATTTTCTGTTTTTCCTCCTCCCTAAGATGGTAAGCAATGTGATATAAACCTTTTGGTAATTTTAAAGAATCAAATAACCGTATGAGCCCCATTTTTCTCATTTGAAATATGACTATTCCCTTATCTGTTAAGAATTTTAGGTAGAAAAAGCCAATTATAATCCATTTTTGTCCCTTTACTGCTTCCCTGTTTGCAATCTCACCTGTTGCTTGCATCTGCTCCCTCTCCTCTCCGCCAGGCCCTTGGCTTCCACGTGGCTCCAGGACAGGTTGAAGGGATGCACAAATGCCACCTGACCATCCACTTGATCTTTCCCCAGCTTTAGGGAGGAGGAGAGCACCACCTGGCCAGAGTCAGAGGTCAATGAGAGAAATGTCACACGAGCACTGAAGCTCTGATCCCTACCCCCTCCACCCCCAAGTAATCTCTATGGGCCTTAGTTTCTCCATCTGGAAAATAATAAAGGAATTGGACTAGATGATCTTCAAGATCCCTTTCAGTTCTAAATCAGTGATCTTAGGATCATTTTCAATGGCTGGGACTTCCATTTAGGGGAAAAACAGGCAGATAGTAAAATATTCTTGTCCCTATTCATGGGCTCTTAGCTCACAAAGAGTTATAGGTATCACAGTGCCTGCTTTATAAAACGTTGATTGATTTATTGATTTGCGGGTTTGATATTTGTGAAACTTAGCTCCGAGGCAAAGAAAGTTAGATGTCCTCTAAAGACCCTTGGAAGACCATTCTCAAACTGTTAAGCTTTGGTCTCCTGAACCAACATTTGTTAGTTTGAATTTTCCTGAGCCTCAACATGGTCAGTGAAGAATACATACTTCTTCACTTGATCTGACTGGGGCTCTACCTTGTAGGAGCTAGGGTCTCTAATGGGAGCAATCCCTCTGACTTATTTACTTTTATCCCTTTATCTTGTGCCTTCTGATTGAACCCACACACTAGAGACAGAAGATTCTAGAGGAAAAAAAGAAGAATCAATTCAAATAATTTAGGGGAGAACTACAGACCGGGGACTGGGTTCAGGACCATATTATGTCATGCTCAGAGTTAATTGGAGAGAAGCTTTTCAATCTCACTGACTACCCATTGTATATAATTCAGCTGACACATTTTCCCTCTTGTCTTTAAATGTATGTCAGATGTGGTTGAAAAAGCACTGAGCTGGGAGTCAGGAGACTCTCTTGTCTCACCTCTATCATAGACCAATATGTGTGAGTTTGGACAAGCCACATTGAGTCAACAAATAAACATTTATTAAGCACCTAATGTGGCAGCAGTAGACAATGCTGGATCGATGTTCAAATCTGTTCTCAAGACACTTAATAACTGTGTGACTTTGGGCAAAATCATTTAACCTCAGTTTCTTTATCTATAAAATGAGCTGGAGGAAGAAATGGCAAATTATTCCACTACCTCTGCCAAGAAAATCCCAAATGGGGTTACAGAGAATCAGACATGACTGAACAACAATAAGCATCCATTGCTTATTGGACTGCAGCACTATGCTAACCACTGGGAAATTTTTTAAAAAGACAAAATACAAGCTAGTCCCTTTGTAAACTGCTAGGTAGAAACAGGATATAAACAGGACAGATTGAAAAGAAGCAATAGAGGGAAGACTTTAGATTAAGAGATTGGGAAAAATCTTTCTTGCAGAAGGTGGCTGAGATTTGAAGAAAATCAGAAAGCTCCTGAATCCCAGGTTCCTTGTCAATCAAATGAAGGGGCTGAATTAAGTGGTCTTCAAGGTGCTTTTCAGTTGTCTGACATGGGATGATTTTTCCTGATGCTTTTCTTCCTGCCTCTCTTCTCCGCAGACTGTTTTTACCTGCTCCTTGCCGTTCCATTCAATGACTACATTATCTTGATGGTTGTGAACTGAGTGGTGCAGAGACATGGTGATCTTGGAATGCTGAGGAAAAGGGATGGAGAGAGGATGGACAAGTTCCACTGTAAGAGAAGGGAGAATAATTGAGGGAGAACATAATCAGGGCTATTTACCAATGGCTAAATTTTTCCATCACACAATCATGGCAAGATAGAACACTGGGCCTGGAATCAAAAAGACCTAAGTTCAAGTTCAGCCTCAGAGACTAACTAGATATATGACTCTGGGCACTTAAGTCTCTATTTACTCTCTGAGTCACTTCAGTTTTGTCAGCTGCAAAACTGGGACACCACCAAAAAAAGAAAACCCCAAACTGGGAAGCACCTACTTCCCAAGATTGTTGTTGAGGAGCAAAAGAGAGTAATTGTCCTTTTCTCCTTCCTTTGTTCTTTCCCTCTTTCCCTCCCTTTCTCATTCTTTCCTTCCTTCTTTCCCTTCCTTCTTCATTTTCTCCTTTTCCCCTTTCCTTCCTTATTCCTCCTCGTTTTCCTTTTTCCCTTTTTTCTTTGCCTTCCTCCTTTCTTCTTTCCCTCTCTCCTTCCTTCATTCTTTCTATTCTTTCTTCATTCCTTTTTTCCTTCCTCCCTCTTTTTCTTCTTCCTGCAACCACATAGATTAAAGAGGAATCTGGTTATTTCTTAGGGTATAGTGGAAAGTGTAATAGGTTTGAAGCAAAAAGACTTGGATTCAAAATCTCTCTCAGTTACTATTCCTGTGACTTTAAACTAGTCACTTAGTTTCTCTGAACCTCAGTTTTCTTATCTGGAAAATATGATAAAGTGGATGCTTTCTAAGATTAAATTGATGATCCTATGATCATTTTCAAAGACTGGAAACCCCACTTAGGGGTCAATAACAAAAATGGGATAACACAGCAAATACTCCCATCTCAAATACCTGTACTGACTCATTAGTCCTTGGTTCACCAAGGGGAAGATATTGGCTGATGGGCATGCAATGCCTTCCAGAGAGGTACACAAAGTAATTAACTGACTGACTGATTGGTGGTTTGGAGTCTGAGAAACCTAGTTTGGGAGCAAAGGAAATTAGCAGATGAGACCCAGTTAGTTGGGCCTCTTCTCTTTTTTCACATTAATCAACCACAGCATAATTCAGGGGCAACAAAAAAAGCCTTCATAACAGAGGGGCTGTGATTGATAATTCTCAGGAAAGACTATTTCCTTTAGGACTGCATCAAATTAAGATCAAGGATTGCCATTTAGAAGTGAATATTTCCTAGGAATGAATTTGGGATTAGAACATATGGCTAGAGCCAGAATCAGCCCCTTTCAGGAAGTTGTTACAAATTTTTTAATCTCTATATTTGCTTAGGGAGATTGATGAACATAGCTGATGCCTTCTCTAATCTTTGGCTTTTATCTGTCTATAGATACCTACCGGTTATTGCCTATTCAATGACTTGTTGTGACTGAGAAACTTACCCTGCAGGTGCTGGCCCCTTGAGAACTTGGGGAAAAGCCCTGAGTAGCTGCCGATGAACTTGAACTCCTGGCCACCCCATAGCACCAATTGTTGGATGGTTCTTGTCCCATTGGCTTTCTGACACATGGTCAGAAGCACCATTTCCCAGGGGATCATTTTGAGCTATAAAGAAGAAAGGAGTGTCATCACTACAGTGGCAATTCAGGTGGGGGTTCAGGTTAGACAGGGACTAAAAGGAGAAAAGATTTTAGAAAGGTGAGAAAGTTTAATTAATCTTTGGGCTTCTTGAGACAGAGCAGTAGACTTGGAGTCAGCAATCTGGTTTGGAGAGTCTAGTGTTTTGCATCAAGTGGACATTAAATAAAATACTCGTCTATTTGGATAATAATTTAATTGTCATAAGATATTCTGTTACTTGTGTAAAAGATGACATGAGCCAACATTACCATTCATTGTTACCAGTCTGAGAATGGTACTTGGACTCAAAGTAGTACCTAGAAGTACTTGCACTCAAAAAGGGTACATTTTTAACAGAAAGGTCCTTAAGCTGGGACCAGCAAACTTTTTTAAAAGCATTTTTTAAAACTTCATTTCAACATACTTGGTTTCCTTTGTAATCCTATATATTTTATTTTATGCATTTAAAAATGTGATTTTAGTAGAGGATTCTAGGAAGATAACAAGAGTAAGTCGGAAATCTTTAGACTCTCCAAATTACCTCCATCAAAAAAAAAAAAAAAGATTTTGAGAAATGGTTCATAAACATTACCAGACTGCCAAAGAGATCCATGAATCAAAAAAAGTTATTTTTTAATGAGAGATGACTTAGGATAAAGTCTAGAGTATAAGGCACTACTAATGGAAGTCTCTGGGCAATCAGGGAGTAGTTTGTGCTTCAGATGAAAGGTGACTCCCAAAAGAGGAGTGGTCAAGGGGCATGGAGAGCCAAGACCAGGACCAATTTCACCCACTTGACAAGGCTCACTTGACTTTTGGGCTCTTTGTCTATTTTGGCATTTTGCCTAAAAAACTTAAAAAATTGTCATTTCTATAACCTGGCTATAACATTGAGCTCTGGCTGCCACACAGGGCCCCAAGTTGCTGTTCCCTACCTGGGGAATTGTATGCATCAGCTCAGTCACTTGAGTGAAGTTGGATGCAGCAAATGTCAGCTTTGTGGCCATGTGGAAATGATGCTTTTCCAGGTCAACAGCAATCATGTTTTCAGCTCCACTTGTAGAATAACTTACCTAGGTGGGTGAGAGGGCAAAATGAAGTTGCTTCATCAGGAATCTGAGGGAACATTTCACAAGTGATCTGGGGAGAATTTGTCAACCCCTGGCATAATGAATGAGGTGCTTAACTCAAACTCAAGAGATCTTGCTTCTGATACTTACTGGCTGTATGACTGTAGGGAAATCATTTTACTAATTTCAGGCCCAGTTTTCCCATTTATGAATAATAATAACACTCACCTCAAATAGCTGTTGTGAGTTTCAAATAAGATATTATATGTACAGTGCTTTGTAAACTTTAAAGTGCTATATAAATGTTACTTATTTTTGTTATGTTTCATATACATGTATATAAATATATATCTATATCTACATGTGCATTTGTATGGTATGTCCTGGTTACAAAATACTTAACATATCTCATTTGAGCCTCACTAAAATCCTGTGTGGTGGGTCATAGATCTAGAGCCCCAAGGGGTCATCTAGCATGACCTCCTTCATTTTACAGTGGATTAGTACCTAGGTCTTCTGGCCACAAAGTTAGTGCTGTTTCTGGTATATCACACACAGTCCCAAAGGTAAAGCTCTTATTAAACCTGTTTTACAGTTTGGGAAGGCACACCCTAAGTCACATAGTTAGGAAATTTCTGAGGTGGGATTCAGATCCAGGTATATGCCTTTCTCTTATCACAGTGGAACAGTTCATCAGCATTCACTCACTGTGACCTATGGCTGAGGAGCAAGCTTAAGGTGAGCTACAATCCTGGGATTGCTAGGAAAGAGAACAAAGACCTCTAGAGAAACAAGCTCTATGTGCAGGGCTGAACTCTCTCCAGAGCTCTCCTGGAGCTCATTTCTGACCCAGACTCCCCAAGGAGAAGGAGGAAAGTTCAAGACAGGAACATGTGTTAGACATCCCCATTTTGAGCCAGGCCCCTCACTTTGCCAGCAGATGTAAGACACAAGGATTGTTTGTTTGTTTGTTTTTTTTAAGACTGAAGTGAAATTTTTTTAAAAAATTGTTTCTTTTTATTAAAGCTTTTTATTTTTCAAAATATATGCATGGACAATTCTTCAACATTAGACCTTGCAAAACCCTGTGTTCCAATTCCCCCCCATGCCCTCCCCTAGATGGCCAATAGTTCAATATATATTAAATATGGTAGAAATATATATTAAATCCAATATATGTATACATATTTATACAATTATCAAGACACAGGGGTTTTAAAAGAAATGCTGAACAACTTATGTTGGGAGATATCAGGCCAACCTTTTGTTTGGGGAAAAAGAAAAAACCTTTGAGCTTGGGAGACAAAGTCTGAGATGACGGGAAACTGGAAAAGCAAACTGAGCCTTTAAAGCCATGTGTTGATGGGCTTGAAACGCTCTTTAATCTATCCCAGACTTAGAGCGTGGGCCCCAGCAGCAGGATGTTCTGCTGGAGAATCTACACTGAGCTGGGGATTGGAGACACTCGCTGGAGTGGGTTGGGAGGGAGGGTGCCCAGCAAGCCAGCTAAGGCACGTAAACCCCAATGGGGTTTTTAAAAGCTGGAGGCCCATTTCTGAAGGGCAGCCTGGGGCGACTCACCTGGGGTTTTCTTTAGCTCCTTTAAATAGATGTGAACATGTTAACAAATTCTTCTGTATCACTAACTCTGCCCCCTTCCAAATCTCCATCTGCCTCCTCCCTTTCAACCTACCCCTCACTCCCTTAACTTTCTGCTCTGGAAGGCAGCCATGAGAAGAGAAAAAAGATGCATATGGAATGAGTTAGGAGCCGGCAGAGCTCAGGGACTGGCCAACAGGAATGTGGGCCACAGGGAATAGTTACCTTGGTGGAAAGTTTGGCTTTTCTGGGGAAGTGGTTGAAGAGGAAGGAGAGATGCTGTTGGCTGGTAACATGTAGTTCTTTGCTGGAAAAAAGAATCATAAAACCTGAAGGGATCTTAAAGATCATTTACCCTAACTCCCTTCTTTAATGGAGGAGAAAACAAAGGATTAGCAAGCTTGAGATTAATGTCACACCACATAAGAAATAAGTGACAGAATTGGAATTAGAAGTTGGAGCCTTTGGCCCTGAATCCAACACTTTTGATCATACCACATTGTATAATTTGAGAAACAAATGTAAGTATTTTTCCAACTAGGATTACAAAAATGGGAATGAAACATTGAAATCAGTTATGGCCTCTTAGAAGAGCATAAGGAAAAATTAAGGAACAATTTCAGGAATTCCCTCTTATTTTAGTAGGGCAATCCAGATCTATTATTATAATACTTGTGCAGAAAACCTATAATATAGGAAGTATTTTTTTTTTTTAGCAAAGTTTATTCTCATTCCCTAGAATATAAGGTCATTATTTCAATGCTTAAAAGGACCGTAGAGGTGACCCAGTCCAACTCCCTCATTTCAACAATAAGAAAAATGAGGCAATTAGGTTAAATAAGCTGTGTGTGTTCATTTAGTCAAGAAGTGTTCTATATCCAAACTCTCCTTCCTAGCCCACCTGCTCCTCAACATACTATGAATTCATGATGTGTGAGTATCTGGAAACTCAGATCCAAAGAATTTTTCCTTACCTGAGTGGTTGATTCCTTCCCCTCACATGGATGAGGAGACTTGTTTGGTTCTCACAGGTCACCTCCAAGGATGTTTTCATTTCACTGGCTGCCAAGATTTCTTGGAATAACAACTAATAGGAAGGAGAGGATAAAATAATAATATATATTAAATAAATAATATACATAAATAAATAAATATAAAATTTAAAATAAAATAAAAAAATCTTAGAGGATAAAACCTAAATATTTTTTGTCTTTGTCTCTCCAGAATTTATCAGTGTCTGTCACATAGAATATATTTAATAAATGCTTATTGATATGGATTGAATTTACGAAATTACCCCAATAGGGTTAAGATGGAAAACACATGTTTATCAAGTAGATTGATTAGATCTAAGCCTTCTCCAAATCACTGATGTGATCTATGATTCATCCTTCCTTTTTTCACACTGCAATAATCAGGCTTAATGATTACTGTTGATTATATTCATGTATACTATATATTTATTTATTTATAGTGTGTGATACATATATGTGTGTGGATGTGTACATATATACACACATACATACACACACATATATGTGTGTTTCTCTTTTATTCTCCTTTCAAACTCTCAACTTCCAAAGGGCAAGGACTTTATGGGCTTTTTATCCTCTTCTTTCTCCACCTCCAATTCTGTACCATTGTGTAATTGACTCCTAATACAGACTTAATAACTGACCAGATTGCCAACTTTCAACAAGAAATAAGTTAAACAGAAACTTTTTTCTATCACTTTATGAATCCTTTGGAAGTATATGTGTGTATAGAATGTGTGTGTGTGTGTGTGTGTGTGTGTGTGTCTAGAGTGAGCTTGTGTGTGAGAGGGCATCTAATTCACTATATTAAGAAAAAAACCCACAAATTCAGAAGAAACAAGAAGAAACTTTAACCAGGTTACAAGTTGACTTTTGAGGACATTACTCAAGGATTCCAAATTAAAGCAAATCTTCCGTGTTCTTATGAAGTTTTTCTCCTTTTTTTAAGGTTATAAATGTACATCCACTTAAAATATATTTCCACATTAGTCATGTTGTGCAAGAAAAATCATAACAAAAGGGAAAAACCACAAGAAAGGAAAAAAAAAACAACAAAAAAGTGTAAATAGTATGCTTTGATCTGCATTTAGTCTCCATAATGCTTTCTCTGGATGCAGATGGCATTTCCCATCCCAAGTCTATTGAAAGTGATCTAATGATCACCATACTGCTGAGAAGAACTAAATCTATCATAGTTGATCATCATATATTTTTGCTGTTCTGTGTACAGTGTTCTGGTTCTGCTCACTTCACCATGAGATGATTTTTCACAGCAGATTTGCCTAGGAAACCAACTAAAGTTAATCATATTCCTTATAAACACACCAATCTTCCTTGAGAAAAATATTTCAGGGAGTTGTGGAGGGAGCCAGTCTGGAGTAAAACTTTTTTCAACATATGGTCCATCCAGAAAATGGCTTGAGTATGCAAACGGTGGTTGGAAAACTTAAATAACTAATTCCTAGGACTTTTCTAGCAGTGGTCCTTTCCCAGGGACCAGAATAATCATTTCTCCTCATTACCTGGCTTGTGAAGGGCAGGCCCAGCTGCCTGAGAATTGGCACTGTGTGTTGGATATGGGCCACAAGCTCGAGGGTCCCATTTAGTTCCAAGGCTGCCAGAGCTGCCACATTGACACTGATTTTCCTGTCCCCTCCCTGGATGTTCACGCTGCCCTGGGTTTGTGTTTCTAGATGTGGAAGGATAAAAACACTTAGTAATAGCAAGTCAATGAGGTATAGTGGAAAGGGAACTGGCTCTGAGGTCACAAGACCTGGATTCATACCTCTCACCTCTGATATTTACTACCTGTTGCAAGTCACTTAAGAATCAGGAAGACCTAAATTCAAATCCAGCCACTTGGGCAAATCAGTTATTCCTTATGCTACAGTTTACTCATCTATAGAATGAGAGGGTTAGACTAGATAACCTTTGAGGTTCCTTCCCATCCCATTTCAAGTTACATTCTATGATAGGGTGTCTCCTTATGCCCTTGGCTAGATATCACTGTTATGCAGCCATTCTTCTCCCTTCGTTCCCTTGCAAGAGAGGGAAGAAACAGGAATGGAGACTACAGTGAGGGTGATAACAGCTCTCTCTGGTCCCCGTAAAGAAAGCTACAAACCCTATCTGCATGGAGAGCATCCTTCAGTTGGTCTCAACCCATTAATTTCCTTAGTCTGGAAGAGACCTTCAGATCATTGAAACATTAAAAGTTGAAAGGTACCTTGGATGCCATCTTCTACAAATCCTTCATTTTAAAGAAGTGAAAACTAACACCCAGAGGATTGACTTGCCCAGGATCACAGAATCACAGAAATTGGAAGTTGGAAGGGACCCCAGCAGATGTCCAGTCCAACTCATTTACAAAAGGAATCCCCACTATAACATACTGTGGTTATCCAGCCTCTGCTGAAGACCTCTCAGGAGAGAGGACCCATTATTTCTTGAATTAGCCCATTACAGTTTGGGAAAACCCTAATTATCAGGAAGCTTTGTTTTTGTTTCCTCTGGACATCAATCCTAAATTTTTCTTTTTGTAGCTTCTACCCATGGCTCCCAATTCTACTCTTGGGGGACAAATAGAACCAGTCTAATTTTTCCTCAACATAAAAAGTCAATCAAATTCTTGAAGACAGTTATCTTCTCTTCCTCGAGTCTTCTTTTTTCCAATTCTTTCAGTCAGTCCTCACATGACATGGATAAAAGGCCCACCACCAACTTGATTGTTTGGTCTGCTTGCTTGTGGGCAAGTATCACATATAGATCATGCCAAAGAGATAAGTCACATTTCATTAGATCTAGAAGAGATTTTAGAGATCGTCTAATATAGTGATGATAACTAATATTTTTACTTTAAGATTTGTAAATCACTTTATATAGATTCTCATTTGATTTTCACAACAAATCTGTAAGATAAATGCTGTAATTATTTCCATTTCACAGATGAAGAAATTGAGGCAGGCAGAGGTGAAATGACCTGCCCAGGGTCACAAAGTAATTACTTGAAGCAGCATTTGAACTTAGGTCTTTCTATATCTTATGCTCTGTATATTCTGCCAGCTGATTGTTTCATGGTATATCTCATTTTGTGGATTATGGAAATAAAACCCAGAAGGAGATAATGACTGACCCAATGTCCCATATCTGGTTAGAGGCAATCCGTGGAAATTAGAAACCAAATCTAGGGATTTCTAAAATATTCTGTTTCTTCAAAACTCAGTGGTTTGGGGGTTTGCTTGTTTTTAAGCTATGTAGAATAGGAGACTCTGAAGTCCTTTCCAGTCACCCCTTCTAAAACCTAATAACTTTCACTGTTAGGAAATTATTCTTTCTCTTACTTGAAACCCTCATGCTGTATCTCAAAGTACTTTTAGAAAACTAAAACTCATTATGAGCAAATCTGGGGGTTTTGTTTGGAAAGCCAAGTTCCTGTGATACATTTAATTCCATCCAGATATGTTTAACCACGTTTTCTACTTCATGAGCCCAATGGGGAAAATGATTTCAAAAGTTCCTTTGACATTGCAAGCAAGGCTGCTCCATGGATTCTTGAGGGGCCTCCATGAAGCTACTTTCCGAGGGTCCATGGCAGATGGTGCTGAAGTCCCACTTCCTTGCCAGCGAACCTTCCTTTCTCCCACACAATGAAAATGTCAAACTGTCATCTTTGTCTGTTCTTTCCCTGGCTCTGAAAAGCCTGCTTCTCAGCATGGCAGTAAAAGCTGGGAAAATTATCAGTTCTCTGAGTTTTGGAAATGATTTTCTCTGACTTTGGGGAATTGATGTATGGAAGAAGAAAATCACGTTTTTAACTTAAAACTCAAAAGAAAATGGTCATTTCTCCCCCTAGACTATAAGTCCCTTGAGGGCTAGAACCATGTATTATTCATCACATCATTTTTTTTTAACACTAGCATAATATTTCAAACACAATAGGTGATTAAGAAATGTTTGTTAATGTTTAATAAATGTTTTTAGTTCATCTTCAAGCTTTCACTATGTATAGACTGGCTAGGATTTTCAAATTCAAGCAAAGATTTAAATGACCACTGCATAGATTAAGAACTGATTTAATTTCTTCCCCTCAATTCTCTGATTACTTGAATAACCCACAAACTCTTATTAATCTGTAGCAACAAAGGGTTTTGGGAACATATCTTATACAAGATGTAAGACTAAATTAAACCATATGATCATCAAACTACAGTGAAAAGGTATCTTAAAGTCAATTTAGTCCAATAAGAATATGATGAAGAAACAGAGGTTTGGGGAGGTTGGAACTTATTCATGATCATGTAGTTAGCAACTATTAGAAGCAAAATTTGAATCCAGGTATTCCTGTCTCCTGGTTCAACAATCTAATCACTATATCTCTGAGAATAAGTGATTCAAAACTATTTCAAGCATTTGTTGCCACTTACTTTCCCCATCAAAAATTTCCTCAAATTTTTTGTCTCTTTTCCCCACACTGGTCACATGTATAGTGTAAAAAAAAAAAAAAAAAATGACCAATGAGATTCCCAAGAGTCAGGTGGGGAAGAAGAGAAGGCAGGAATCTGAATAACATACATATCAGATAAACAGCCTCTAAAGAATCAAGATTTGACTACAGTTTAATCCCTTTTAATAAAGGTGCTCTTTCCTCTTCCACAAGTTTACCAGTTCCCTTGGGGGCAGCCAAGTGGTGCTGTAGATAGAATTCTGAGCATATAATCAGGAAAATCTGAGTTCAAATTCTGCTTCAGATACTTACTAGATGTGTGATCCTGAGCAAATCACTTAAGTTCTCATCTTCAATTTCCCATCTCTAAAATGGGAATAATAATAACACTTACCTCAGAGATTTGTGAAGATTAAATGAGAATATAAAGTACTAGCTATTAAATCCACAAATCCCTAGCATGAGATTAGTGCCTGAAGACCACTACTTTAAATGCACTATTATCTGACTCCAATAGGTACCTCCTGACTGCCACAAAAGCAATGGCAGACAGTGCTGCCTTCTGACATGCCCTTGGGTGAGGGTAAAAATCTGGACCCAGTCCTTGTCTGAGGAAGGAGGCAGAAAACCAATACACCATTCTTACCTTGTGTCTGTAGCACTACAGTAAAGCCGACCACCTCCGGGTAGCCAGTTCCTTGCCTGAGAGCACTGCTGTTATGTTTGCTCCAACAAGAGAACTCTATTTGCTGTCTGGCATAAAAACAACTCATGGTGTAGTTGAGAGAGGTCTGCCCCACCAGAATGTTCACAGAACTGTCAATGTTGGAATCGATTCCTTGGAAGTACATCACAACCTGAAATAAGGCAAAGGGAGGTAGATATTGAGCCACTATCCTAAATTCCTTACCTGTCATCTTCTAAGAACAATAACAATAAAAAATACAACTCCATCACTCCCAAACTTCCACAGAATAAACTCACTTTGACTTCTGTGATGGTCCATACACTATTCAAGGATCTGATCCAGTTAGAAACATTTCATTTTTTTTTCTATCAAGTTATTACATAAAAGGAATTGATTTCACATATAAAACATCCATTTCATCATATAAGAAAATGAAAACCAAGTCAAGCAATCCTAAAATTTATGGGCTTAACTAAGCTATCAGAGGGGATCTCATCCATCCCTCTTTGGACTTGAGTCCATTATAGGAAGATAAAAATACTCAAATGGGGTCATGAAAGAGTAAGATATAATTGAATCAATATAAGGAAGTGGGAGCAAGAGGGTTAGTGGGAAATGAGGGGAGAAAACCCCACTAACCCTCTTGCTTCCACATTTCTTTATTGGAGGGGACTCAAAACTTTATTTCCCAGTGGTAGTAGGAGACGAGGGCCAAGAGTTGTGCTTACCTTCTGTGGCACCAAAATACTACAGGAATTTAAGCAATGCTCATCACTCCTGGATGCACAGGTGAACAAGATTTTTGTGAATTAATATGGAAGCATTTCATGGGGCAATGGAAAAGGAGCCTGAGGTCTGATGTACCTGAAGCGATTCTGGAAGTCCACACTGCAACAACATAGGCCAGTTATGCCAGAAGGTCCCAGACCAGGAGTGTTTGGCTGTGGTGCTCCAGCTTTGGCCTCCAAAGGTGATGATCCCTGAGCCATATTGGGCTCTGACACTCAAGTTCTTGGCTGCTTGGTGGTCCAGAGATACCTGGGGGGGTAAGTCAGAAAAGAATTCTCTTTCTATCAGCTACATCAACATCAACTCAGGGTGGTGGGAACCAAATGGAATTCTAGAGGATCTCAGGGCTGGAGTGGGAAGATTGGGCTAGAGAAGGGGTTCTCAACCTGGAGTATGCAATCTTGTTTATTTGTTTGTCTTTTGAGACAATTGGAATCAAGTGACTTTGAGGCCAAAGTTGAATTCAGGTCCTCCTGACTTCAGGGCTAGTGCTCCATAAAGGTTTAAACCAGAGAAGTCTAAATCACAGCTCAAGCCTTAGAAGTCATCTGGTCCAACCACATCCCTCTCACTTTATGAACTGAGGAAACTGAAGGCCAGATGGTCTTGTAAAGTCACACAGAAACAGTAAATCCAGGATTCAAACCCAGCTCCTCTTATTCTAATATCAGGTTATTTTTGTTTTTCCCTCCTACAACAATTACAACAGCAATTTCCCCAAGGTCATGGGACTTATTAATGGGTTGTTGTCTGTTGTTCATTCTCGAAGAGGGCCATGACACTAAGGAGGTGATACCATGACATTAAGTGCACTGGATTTAAGTGGGGGAAGACTCTGTAAGATGACCTGTCTCATTTTCTCCTCCAGAGCCATCTGGATCCGATGGCCACAAATAGATCAAGACAACTGGATGACTGAGAAGATAAATTGGGCCTCTTGGCTATTAGTTGAATGCACCTTCAATTCCACCAAGTTTCCTCCCTAATGGTATTTGAGGAAGATGAAAGAGAGATCTGAGAAATGGGGAGAGAGGTGACCTACCTGCAAGTCTATCCTGTCTTCCAGCCCCAATGCCTGTAATGTCAGGATGTTGTGTCGGATTTTGTAGTCAAGGGAAACATAGTCTGACTGTTGAGTGAAACCGAGCTCTTCAGAAATCTGTTGACCACAAAGAATACAAAATCAGCCAAGATGGCAGCTTTCACAGGACTCTTCTTTAGGTGCTGTGCTAGACAGTGCCCAGAGAATCCCTTCAATAGGCCTTTTCCTCTCACCTGCTTGTTGTCCATTCCAAACCGGATGGTACGCCTGTAACTATGATTACTTCTCACTGTGGTCACATCCACCAGGATCCGAGCTGGGATGCCAAAGTGGATAGCATCAGGGAGGTTGTGGGTGAACAGCATGTCTAGCTCTTGATGTGTCTGGGTCAGGTAAAAAAGAAATTGGAGCCATATATGCCAAAATATTCATTGCAGCACTTTTTGTGGTAGCAAATAATAGAAATAAAGTAACATCTTACTTTGGTGAATATTGGTGATGGGTGAATAGGCTAAATAATTTGTATTGAATTAATGCAGTGGAGTTTTGCTGTAATGTAAGAAATTATGGGTGGGAAGAATTCAGAGAAGCATAGGAAGACACATGAACAGGTGAAGAATAAGATAAACAGAACCAGGTAACTAATATACATAATATTTATAGCAATGGAAAGAGAAACAACAGCAAAGACAAAAATTAAATTATAATGGCCAAGATTAGCCCTAAAGAAGAGTCGAGAAAATGTACTACCTAAACCATGGATGCATAATAATGCATATACTATCAGAAATAGCTTAGTTACTTTTGTTAAAGTATTTTTTTCTCTTCTTTTTAAATCTTTGTTAAAGGCATGGTGGCTCATTGCATAGGGAAGATGTGAGAAATGCATTCAGAAATGAAGTTGATATTTAAAAAGCTATCAATAAAACAAGACTTTTAAAAGAGAAATGAAAAAGAAAATGAATACCACAAGGAAAGTCAGTTTTTTGCCAAATCACACTGCCTCATCCTCAGAGCATAAGGAAGTTCTCAATGACTTACCCCACTGGGTTTCTCTTCATTATGTAAAGAGCCTTGGCCTTTCCCAATTTCAACACTTTCAGCTTCAATTCTCTTCCTCGTTCCTTGAACGAGTACTCAAGTTTAGCACACAGTAGGGGCTTAATAAATGCTTATTGTTTTTTTTTCCTTTCAGATATTCTCCCCAAATTCTAGCTATGCCAGAGGAGAATAGTCAGCATCCTCAGGCTGCCTTCCATAGCCAATATCCAGTGCTTGACTTGTAACCTACTCACCTCAGTGGCCTTCAGGATAAGAAGGCCTCTCACTGTGCTGTCATCTACAGTGACCAACATCTGAGCATCCAGATCCATATTGTTCACCACCACATAGCCAGAGCCATCAATCCGACCTGGGATCCCAAGAGCCTGGAGAGTAAGTACCAGATCAGAGAATTCATTTAAACAACTAATTAATTAGTTAATTAGTTAAAATTTAGTGTTTAGTTTGTGTTTAGAGTGTTCAGAGTGAAAAGTTTGACAGGACTTTAGAAATTAGCTATTTTAACACCATCATCACCATCATCATCATCATCATCACTATTATCATTATTATTGGTACCAGAGACTGAAGTTTAGAAAGTGTTTTACAAATGCAATGACCACTCACAGGCCCAATCCCCCTAATGGCAAGCACGAGAACTTTGACTTGCTTCATTTTTCTTGCCTATACTTGTTCACCCTTCCTTAGGCAATTCTTAAAAGTTTACCATCTTGGTGCCATGTAATTGATTTTATCCCCAGTGATTCTGAGAGCTCTAGAATTTAAGCAATCCACCAGTCTTAGCCTCCCCAGCCGTAAGGCTCATTGGCACAAGCCACCATTCTCAGTTTATTTTCATTTTTATTTGGACTTATCAACATTGTGATCATTACAAAGAACCCATTAAAAACCTAATGGTCCTTTTACAATGCTGATTTCCCATTAGACCTACATTGGTTTCTTTGGCCATGTCGGTCAATGTTTATTTTTGCAGTCTGTTTATAAAGTCTATATCTCTCTCATTCTACACACACACACACACACACACACACACACACACACAACTATATCCCTACTATCTCCTCTAGCTGTCATACTATCTCTCTCCTCCCCTTTACAGCTAAATTCCTTGAAAATGCCATCAATATTAGTGTCTCCACTTCCTTTTCTCTTATCCTCTTCTAAATTTTGCAGTCTGCTTCCAATCTCATCATTCAACTAGAACTATTCTTCATAAAGCTACCAGGGTGACCTCTTAATTGTCCAAACTAATGGCATTTCCTCAATCCTCACCTTCCTTGATCTTTCTTCAATCTCAGACCCTGCTCTTTCTAAGTATTCTGAATTTTTGTGAAATCATCCTCATGATTCTCCCTCTGACCCATCTGGCCATTCTTTTCTCAGTTTCTGCTGGATCTTTACCATGTTATGCCTATTAATTCTGAATATCCCAAGGCTCTGTCCTGTCTCACTTCTTTTTTCTTTCTCCATCTTCTCATGGTGATCTCCCAAGAGTTCAATTATTATCTCCATGCAGCTTATTCTCAGAGCTAGTCTCTGCTGAGCTCCAGTCCCACATTACCAACTGCAAATATGACATTTCAAAGTGGAAGTCCCATAGGTATCTCAAACTCAACATGTCCAAAAGAAAACTCATTATCTTTCTCCTTCTTCTGAACTTTCCTAACCTTCTAATCACTCAGGTTGGAAACTTCAGTGTTATTCTTGGTTCCTTACTCACATTTGCCCAACATATCCTGGTGTTTCTGTCTCCATAACATTTCTTGTATATATCTCCTTCTTTTTCTGAATCCACAGGGCCACTAAACCAAGTGTAAGCCTTCATCCCCTTTTATTGGACAACTGTTGTAAGACTCCTAATTAGAAGTCTCTTTATCTCATGTTTCTCTCTATTCAAACCCATCCTTAACACAACTCACCAAATGATATACCTAAAGTGTAGATATAACCATGTTGCCCCACTCCTCTATATACAAACTCCATAAACTCTAATGATAATAACAATAATAAATGTTGTTTGTTCTTCATTTTCAAAGAGGACTAAAACTCTGTCTCAATGAGTCAATAATAATAAATATCATTTATGTGGTACTCTATTATGTGACGGGCACTGGGCAAAGCACTTTATAAATATTACATCATCTGATTCTGGGAAGTTGGTGCTATTATGATCCTTACTTTACAGTTAAGGAAACTGAGGCAAACCAAGGTTAAATGACTTGCCCAGGATTACATTGATAGTAAGTATCTCAAGAAGATTTGAATTCAGGTTAGCATTCTGTTCAACAAGCCATCCACTTACTTACCTCTCTATTAGTATCTCCCTATTATTTCTAGGACCAGATATAAAGCCCTTTATTTGAATTTAAAGCTTTTCACAATCTGGACTTTTCCCATCTTGTTTCTTATAAATCATTTCATTTTACGGATTCTGCAAGTCCATCCAAACCAGCATACTTGCTATTTCTCATTAACCATGTTCCATCTCCCATGCCTGAAATACACTTTTTTCTCACTTCTACCTCTTAGAATCCCTGGCCTCCTTCAAGACAACTCAAATGCTTCCTTCTGCCCTTCCTGATCCCCCCAGCCCAGCTGCTCCTGTTGTCTCCTGTAAGGTTTCTTTGTATCTGTGACATTCTGGAGGTATATATATCCTATATAAGCTGATTTATGTATATGTTACCTTACCCATTAGAATGTAATGACAATTGAATTCCCAGAACTTAGCACCATGCCTGACAGATACATTGTAAGCACTTCATAGCCTCATTGATTTTCCTGCCCAGTCTCACAGGGATGGGGAAGCACAATGTCCCGGCTGGTTTCAGGGAGCTCTCCCTCCTGAAGTACCTGCATCGCTTTGCAGAAATTCTCAACCAGGGCCCTCCACTGGAACTTCTTCTCCAGCTGCAGATCCCCATTAGCTTGGAGTTCACAGGCTCCAGATCTCAGGGTCAGGCTCAGCTGGTATTTGGCCTGTTTGCCAGCTTGGAAAGACAGCTTGGTCTCCTGTGGGATGGCCCAGAATGCCGGCAAGGTGTGCCTGAACGTGGCCCGGATGGTGAGCTGGGGTTGCCATGCCCCCCTGAGTTCCAAGAAAGCTGCCGGGCCATCCATCAGCAGACTGCAGAGCAGCTTGACCTGACTGTCGGCCACCTGAGCTGATCCATTGAGGTGCATCCGGGCGGGGATCCCAAGGTCCTGCCACCAGTTAGACAAAATACCCCATCAGCTCCACACCAAGGATTTCCCGCCTCCTCCTTGGCTGATTCCATTTGTACAGCTAGACTAAACACTTTAATCACAGATGTCTTGGCAAAAGAGAAAGCATGTTAAATTGGAGGGAGAAATAATTAATGTGCTCATAAATGCTGAAGAGTTGCTAAGTAGGGTATAGGAGTGTGGGAAGCAGGCAAGAAAGTGAAGACCAGTGATTGATGAGGGTTTGGAGATAGGCTGGCGGGAAGTTAGTCTTAGGCGAACTAGATGAAAGTCAAATTGGAGCCCAAGTGTCCAGATGTCTAGAAGGAGGATTAAGGAGAGAAGGGATGAGTCAGTGAAGGCTTAGAGAAGGAGAGATATAAATAGTCCCCTCACTTTGCTAAAGCACTTTGAGGTTTAAAAAGTGCTTTTTGAACAATAGTCCTGTCAGCTTGGTGAAGTTAATATTATTAGCCCCATTTTATGGATGAGGAAATTGAGTCTCTGGGAAGTTTACTTTGATTTGTCAAAGCAACTGAATTTCAGTTGCAATTTAAACTCAAGTCATATGCTTTCAAATTCATCCTTTTTTTTTTTTTTTTTTTGTCACCATACCACATTACCTGAGGAGAAGTTATATCACCAAGGCTGGAGCTCTAAAAAAGGATTCCCTACTCCTCTTCTTCTTCCTGTTTCTCGTTTTCCCCCCATATTCCCACCCCCCTATCTCTCTAAGTGTGGTAGAAATAGAAGCAAAATCAGAATGTCTCAGTCTGGAATTTTTCCTAGGATGGCATTTGGAGAATCTAAATCTCCTCTCCCTTCCTCCTTTACCTTCTTTCACCCACTACCTTGCAGGAATTTAAAGAGGTTGTCCCTACTGCCTTCACAAACAAATCTCACATCCAAAGGTATGGATCCAAAATAACCCTAAAAGAACCTTAATCTCAGTTTGCTAAAGTCAGTCAACCAGCATTTATAAAGCACTTATTGTCAACTATATCTTTAACTTGCTTGCTTTTTTTTTGATAATAAAGTTTTCTTGAGATATAACTACAAGGCAAGATTTACAGATACAGATAACTTCTTAGAATCATCCAGAATCCCACTGGAAAGATATCTAAAATCTTAAGCTTTCCTTGCCGGTTGGGACTCTTGGCTGGAAGGGTAATCCACATCAGTCAATAAGAGATCTTAAAACACAGTATGGAGTGATATCATTCTCTATGTGACCCTGGCCAGGACCCCTTAACCTCAGAGTCTTAGCAATTGCCTGGTTAATTAATAAACCTGTATTTCTAACAGATCCAAGATCCTAAAACATAATATGGAGTAACTCAGTTTATTTACTTCATCACTCTCTATGTGACCCTGACCAGGTTCCTTAACCTGAGTTCCTCCTCATCTATAAAATGGGATTGTCTCAAGGTGAGTACAATGGATTTCCTATATGTTACACATTAGTAAGTTTTAACTATCTAGTATTTCCCACCATTAATATATATTATAATCATTACTTGCCCAGACCTACCTGCAGTATGTCACAGTCTGTCTCTGTATCA
This sequence comes from Sarcophilus harrisii, assembly GCF_902635505.1. NCBI lineage: Eukaryota > Metazoa > Chordata > Mammalia > Dasyuromorphia > Dasyuridae > Sarcophilus > Sarcophilus harrisii. The sequence goes on along the minus strand of NC_045426.1, from coordinate 303,599,333 downwards.
AGTACCCATTGGGTTTTGTTCCTGGGCTGGAGCTCTATTGTTCCCAGGAGCCGACACTGCCCAACTTGGAGAATAAAGGAACTTTGTGGGACAGAGCCCAACCCTGTCTGCAGGTAGATGGTGCTGCTGGGGGGCAGCCCCAGATGGGTCAGGGACCTCAAGGAATGGTGCAGGCTTCCTTGCACCAAGGGTTTTTGTCTGCAGGAAGTTGCTAAGTGCACATGAGCATCTCCTTCATCACTCTGGAGGGCCATGGTGAGATCACTATCACAGGGCTCAATCCTGAGGGAACCCCTGGTGGCCAGACTCTGTGGAAAGCCTGCTTTCTGTAATCATGGAAGAAGAAAATGGAGGGTTTTTTTTTTTTTTGTTTGTTTGTTTTTAAAGCATGAGCTATACTTGATGTATCAGAAAGCCTGTTGAATGACCAATAGAACCCCAGCATCTTTAGGTAAATGACGTGTTGGGGGAGGGAGAGGAATTAAGGGCATCTCAAGCCTGGTATACACTGGCTAAGAGGCATTCCCTCAAAGATAATAGCTCCTATCTGGCACACAATATCACACTGTGAATTATTTCTCTTGTTTCTCCATCCTTTCTCCATCCTCCACAGCAGTTACTAGCAGGGATGTTCTAGAGTCAGTTAATACAGGCTTAGGAGATTCTGCTGTTAAATTTTCAATGCAAGCATTTACATCTCAAAATTTGGTAAATGCTATAACTCGGGGCTTGACATTATTTTATTAGTTGTCTAGACTTTAAAAAGAGATGGAAAATGTTAATAATTCAGATTAAATTTAAAAGCATGTCATGGTTTTCAGAGAGACTATTATTAAACATTTACTAGCACACATCTCACATTTACACAACTCGGATCACATCACTCCTTTATGCAGAAATCTTTAGTAGCCCCTCTTCTCTTGTGCTTATGAAATAAAGCCCAAGTTTCTTATCCTGGCATTCAAGACTCTTCACAAACACCCCAGTTGACTTAGCTTATCACAGTAATCTCTCTCATATACTCCATGCTCCAGCTAAACTAGACGACTACTTGTCCTCTAAACATGATCTCTATTTTCTTATTTCTGTGTTTTTATTCATGCTGTTCTCTAGAACTGGAATGCATTACCTCTAATCTTAACCATTTTCAATAATCAAAATGCACATTTCACAAAGCCTTCCTTGATTTTCCCTCTTATCCCTGGCCACCATCACTATCACTAAGGAATTCCTTCCTCTCCTAAACTCATAATACTTCCATCTTCTTTCTCCTGGGTACTCACCAAATTCTTTTTATATACCACTTATTTACATACTTATTCCTTTTAGTAGACTGTCAGAACCTCGAGGAGAAGGATTTTGTCTTATACGTCTTTGTATTTGCCTATTGGAGCTATCATATACAGTAGATACATAAATATTTGTAATAAACTGGTGAAGAAGCTAATTCACTTAACACTTGTGTGAGCGATAATTTATACCCAGTTTAATTTTCAGAATTCTTGGGGCATAATTCATTCTTTTGTTCTTCTTATGTCTTCTAATCCCTACCTCCAAATGACACTAAAAACTCCCAGAAGACACAGAAATAGTTTAGGCGATTTATTGCTTTGCCATAGAAACACAAAACTGTGCTGGCAATCACAATGATGCACTGGGAATGTCTCCCCCTCAATCCTTTTGTTAGGGATGATCACTGAGAACAAAGCAAAAGAATAAATATAGCTGATAAGTAAGCAGGGAAAGGACTGGCAGAAATAGTTATTAGGAGAATTATGCCGATACCTTATGAAAGACTTGAGAGCCTGATAAATAATAAGCCAGAAAAATTCTGGATCTGTCAACACTAAGGTACCTTGTATAAATGGTTTTTACTTTTTTTTTTTTTTACACTTGTCTTCCTCATCTCTGCCAAATCTAATATATCCTTCAAGATTCAAAAACATTCTCTGGTCACTTCTAACTACATTCCCTTATCTGAAATTTATTTATTCATTCATATATCCATTCACTCATTTAACAAAAACTACTGAGCAGCTCCTATGCTGGTCCATGCTAGGTGCTATTAGGAACCCAGGGATATCCTCCACAATGATTAATGCAGTTTTAGATGTAAGTAGGTATAAAGTAAATATAAATTGAATATAGAATGGACCTAAAAAATTGAGACTGAATTATACCTCTATTGTAGGGCAATGATTCTCCAGAAAGAGGGTCCAGTTGGTTTGAGTTCTGTTGCTTTCCATCCTGACATCTCCATCTGCCATCATAGAACATGGGCCGATGGTCATTTCTAGTAGCACCTTTGGTGCATCTCCACCTGTAGTTGATACCCTGAAAAGATTCTCTTCGGCAATTCCCAGTCCTTTGAGTAGAGGCCACGATTGTTGAAGTTGGGCTTCCAAGTGGTTGTGGAGACCACAGAAAGTGTACAAGTGGATGTGGGTAAAGGCTTCACCAGAAGAGAGGTATCCAGCCAGCCTGGCCTTGCAACCATGTACTAGAAGGGAACCATTCAGGGACAGCATGGCTGGACTCTGCAACCAAGGAAGACTGAGGATGTTAGGGAAATAATGACCTCAAGAACCCTCCACAACCAACCCATTCTCTTTGACGGGAGAATATATCATTTCTCCTATAGCCTAAGCATTTTTCTTTAACAGAGTAGTGTATAAATTCTAAAGTGAAGAATGTGACATCTATTCTTGGCAAAAATTCCAAGACATTTTATTAAAGAGATGCTTTGTTTACATTTAGAAAGAGAAGCAATATTCACTAAAAGCCTATTCCTTTCTTCACAAGGAAACCAGACTGGTAGAAGGCAAGTATATTACAGATTTCTAGATTTATATTTCAGCAAAGCATTAATAAAATCTCTAATGCTTTTTTTTTTTTTTTTGGACAAAGTCAGGAGAAGTGGACTAGATGTCAGTATAGTTAAGTATATTCAAGAGTAGGTGACTATCTGGATCAAAAGAATAGTCATGAATAATTCAATCACAACTGAAAGAGAAAAGTGAAATATAGAGTAATAGATATAGAAATATATTTCAAGGACAGATCTTGGGGATATATTCATTATATATACTATATAACATACACAAATACAAATATATAGTGAAATGAGCAGAACTAGAACAAATTTATACTATTACATTGTAAAGACAAACATGTATATATGTATGTGTGTATACATACATATTCATATATTTTGTTTGTGGAGAAAGATAGGGGGAATGGGAAGGTAAAGGGAGAAAAAAGGAGGGAAAAGGAGAGGAGGAAAGGAAGAGGAAAAGACAGAATAGGGAAAAGGAGGGAGGAGGGAGAAGAGTGAAGAGAAAGAAAAAGGGAGAAGTAGAAGGATAGAGGAAGAGAGAGAGAGAGAGAGCAAAGGAGGAAAGGAAGAAAGAAAAGAGGGAAGGATAGAAATGAGAATATATGCTAAAGACCTTTATCAATAATTTGGATAAAGGTTTATTGGATGAACAGCTGACAAAAAAAGGTAAAAAAAATAACTTGCTGGATAACAATGTTAAGATGCAGAAACATCTCCACAAATTAGAATTTTAATTTGAATCTAAAAAGATCAATTTTAATTATGAGAAATACAAATAAAATTATTCACATGCGTTGCTTTTTCTTTGAGTATAGGGTAAAGGAAGAGGTGTAGTTAGGCAAAATTTCTTGTGTTTTTTGTTTGTTTTTAAGATCTTGGGTTTTTAGTGGACTGCAAGTTCAATAGGTGTTGACAATATGACGTAGAAGTCATAAAAACAAAGACAAATCTTAAGCTATACTGAGTGTAAAGTGTTCAGAATGAGGAAGGTGAGAATACTATGCCCTGCCCACTTCACATTTGGAGGGTTCGGTTCAATGCTGAGTGCCTTATTTTAGGAAATAATATTGATGCTTTAACATGTTAATGAATCCAGAAGATGGTAATAAGGCAAGAAACCAGCAGAAGAAATTGAGGATGTCTGACTTGGAAAGAAGACTTAGGGAATATATGCTAGCTTCCTATAAATATATACATGAGATTGGAGCTGTGCTGCTTGGCCTCTGAGGCAGACTCAGGAGTAATGAATGGGTGGAAGTCTCAGTTAAACAGGATTTATGCCGATAAGGAAAAGCTTCCCAATAAAAAGAGAGACACAAAAATAGAGTAGGATGCCTTGGTGAGGAAATGGCTCTTTGTCCCTCACTGGAGATTTTCAAGAAGACCAGATAACCATGCTGACAACCTTATAGAGAGGATTCTGAGACAGATACATAATCTCAAAAGGTACTCCAAATTCTGAAATTCAGTAATTCTGAAAATGCTTTTGTCTTTGTTCTCAGAGAGGTTTTTTTAGTCTTATTTCTAGATCATAGAAAGAGAGAAAAGTGATAAAAATGGGGAGGTGGATTTTGTGAACAAATGTAATAGATTAGAGGGTGACTGAATAAATTATGGCATATGGAATATCATTGTGCCACAAGAAATGATAAAATTTCTTTTTATCAGAAAAGATTATATTAACTGATACAAACTGAAATAAGCAGAACCAGAAGAACAATTTTTACAATAATAACATTGAAAAAACAAAATTGAAGGACCTAAAAATTCTCACCAATGTAATGACCAACCATGCTGCCCTCCTTTAGCAGAGATGATGGACTCAAGCCACAGAATAAGACCAACATTTTTGGACATGGCCAATGTAGGAAGTGGTTTTGCTTGATTATACCTATTTGTTACAAGACTTTTCTTTTTCTTTTTCAATTGGGAGAAGTGGAGGAAGAGAAAATAAATGCTTGTTAATTGAAAAAAAAAAAGGAAAAAAAACTTGAAACTACTTAATGTAGAGAAGAGAAAGATTAGTCAAAAGTTCAGAGACAAAATAAGGAAAATCCTTTAAATCCATGACAATGTGTGTTGGCAAAAGAATTTAAGGTTCCTAAATAATTCAGATTCCCAGATCAGAAGGTGGAGGAATACTAAGAAGGGAAGAGAAAAAGATAAGGCAAAGTGTGCTGATTTCTTGAAAGCCAACTTTCTGACCTTCCATAGTGATAGAACTATTTTTTCTTTTCTGATTTTGTTGTAAGACTACCTGAAGGCAAGGGGATGAATTGGAATCATAAGCTCAGAATGTTAGAGGTGTAAGGGGGAGACTTAGCAATAGAAAATCCTGTCTTAGACACTTTTTATCTGTATGACTCCAAGGAAACTACTAATCTCTGTCAGTTTTCAGTTCCCTTCTTTGTTAAAATGGTGTAATAATAATACCTACTTCATATGGTTATTGTAAGAATTAAAGAAGCACATATATGTATATATGTATATTTATATGTATATAATACTAAAAATCTTAAAATACTATGTAAATGCTAGTCATTATCATTAATTATTACTACTACCAACACGATCTTTTCCATCAATGTAAAGATCCCTGGCTTTGGAGTCACAGGAATTCTGTTCCTCTGCCATTTAAAACCTGTGTCATCTAAGGCAGGACACTAACCTCTCTTAACTTCAACTAGAAAATTCATGGCATATATGACCTCAAAGATCCCTTATAAACCTCAGTTCTACAATTTTAGGACAGAAGTCCATGGAGCTAAATGAGGCTCTGCCGTGAAATTTCAGAATTAGATATGGCTAACAGAGAAGGAATTCTCCTCTTCCATCCTCAAGGAGAATGGACATTTCTCCAGAGGGAAGAAGTGTTTTAGGGTCTGTTTTAGGGGCTGGCACAGTTTCTGGATCATGGTGGGTACGTATTAAAGCCTCGTCAGATTGGAAGGCGATAGAGCTATGGCTTAGCCCCTTTCAGTTCAGTAACTCAGGGTTTCTGTCCTCTCCTCCCTCAAACTGCGCCTTTGTTTGATTTTGAAAGGGTCCATATCTCCACCCCCAGCATCCTTCTGGACTTGCCTGCCCACTCCAAGGTCAGCGGACCCACAGCCAGCAGCATGCAAGAGCCAAAGCAGTTTGAAACATGTCCTTCCCTGGGAGGAACATGTTCCTTTCTACCTGGAAGTAGGGACAGTGACCACGGAGGGCCAGCCTCCACTGCCCGGGTGGTCTCCTCCCTTGTTGCCCCACACCGGACGCCCTGCAGGATCCACTCAGCATCTCCAGACTCAGGTCTGCCCGGCCCCCCAGCCGAGCTGCTCCATGGAGCCAGGTTCTCTCAGGAATGCCGGCCTGCAGCCAGCTCAGGATGGCGTGGTGCAGCAGCATCCTCAGCTCTGTCTTCCTCCCCCAGGAGGTCAGCAGCTCCCCTCTCAGGGGCTGGCCCCCCACCGTGACTCGGACCTTGCTAATGAGCGACGTTGGGCTGTAGGTCACCCACCCCACTAGCTGTACACTTGAAGGCACAGGGAGAGTGCTCAGCTGTCTCCACTGGTGCTCCCAAGTCCAGTTCATCCTGGCCCCACGATCCAGCAGCCAGATAAACCCGCTTGTATGGAAAGAATCTTGATTTCTCCGAACTTTCAAGCTGCCCTTAATCTTTTTATTTTTTGCTTTTGCATATAATGTGATTGACCACCTCCTGCCTAAATTCTGTGGTTTCTTTTTTTGTGATAGATCCTGGAGCAACTTGACCTTGGCTATGCCCCAGCCCTGCCAGTGAGTTCTTGCTGAGAGTAGTACACCTCTCCTGTCAAGGGAGGCATGGACATGCCCTTCAAAACCATGGCAACGTGGCTTGGGGACCCTCCGGGTGTCTGCGGTACAGTTGATGAGAAGCACATCAGTCTGCCCCCTCGGAGAGGAAGTTACTCTGCTCTTTTTGAAGCCTGATGAGTTTTGAACATCTAAGTGGGTGTGGATCCCCCATCCCTCTGCCGTTAGATTTAGCCTGGCCTTCAGTCTACCGGGCTGACACCTGAGCAAGGCTCTGACCTTCACATCTCTTGGGATGTGAAGCAAACGGAGGTGGGAGAATGTGTGCACCAGCTCTGCTGCGACTTCCTGCCCACGTCCCCTGCTGTGACAGCTGCTCGCGCTCAGGCTGTCCCGGCAATAGTTGAACCTCACTGCACCACATCTACGGGACCCCATGGCTGAGAAGGAAGTCTGTACCTCAAACGGACGGTGGGAGATGTCCCCGCTGCAGTGGCCGGACAGCTGGCTGGAGGAGGCTTCCCCGCTGCAGCTGACCTGCAAAACCCAGGAGGACACTTAAACACTGGAAGGATAGAAGCATACTTGGGCAAGAGTAGAGAAGGGCTCTCTCCTTTTATTTGCCACAGATGGACACCTCTTTTGATCAGAAGGACCCCACTCAAGAAATCGCAACCACCTATCCTGTTGTTCCTGACAAGAAAGCTACAAATATTTAGGAGAGGCTCTCAAGCAGGGGAGTTCACAGATCTCTTAGGGATCCATGGATAGATTTCAAGAGTCTGTAAACTTGGACAAGAAAAAAAAATTACATTTTATTTTCACTAACCTCCAACTAAAAACAAGTATTTTCTTTAACTGTTTTTTTAAACTTTTTTCTCTTAAACTTTAACAGTTCAACTTTAACTATAAACATAATTCTGAGAAGAGATCCATGGGCTTCACCAAACACCAATTAAAATAAAGGACTCCTGCTTTTCACTAACCTCCAACTAAAAATGAGTATTTTCTTTAATAGTTTTGTTAAGGATTTTCTTTAATTGTTTTTAACTTTTTTCTCTTAAACTTTAACAGTTCAACTTTAATTGTCAAAAAGATTCTAAGAAAAAGTCCATGGGTTTCATCAAACACAAATTTAAGATAAAGGACTCCTGCTAGAACAAACAGGGCTTTACCTGCAGGTCAAGACCTGCTTACCTGGAACCTGGAGGGCACCACACCAATGAGTCCAGGAACACTGTGCTGTAGCCCAAGAACCACCTCCTCTGAACGGCCTCCATTCTTCTTTCTCTCCAGTGCCAAGTGAAGGTGCTCCCCATCCAACCCAGCCTTCATGCCAGCCACCAGCCTGGAGCCAGAGTTCTAGACAATGAGATTGGATGTCTCTGAGCCTGGGCCACAGAGGAGCAGCAGAAAAATGTAAAAAGCTTGTAGTATAGTGGAGAAAACTCTAGACTTGGAGAGGGGAAAGCCTGAGTTCAAATCCTGCTTCATACACGCTTACTAGCCAAGTGAGAAGAATCACTCTAAGTCTTAATTTCCTTGTCTGTAAAGTGAAGATAATAATAGCACCTTCCTCATAAAGGTGTTGTGAAAATCAAATGAAGTGATAAAAGTACTTGTAAACCTTAAAGTGATGTATAAATAGTGGCTACTATGGGATCATATATTTAGAGTTTTTCTAGCTTAGCTTTAGAGGCCATCAAATAATTTTTTTAATAAATTATATTTTATAAATTTTATTTATTTATAATTATATATTTTTAGTAATTTTTTTAAATAAATTAGGAAATGAGGCACAGACTAGTTAAATGACTTGTTCAGGGTCACACAAATAATAAGTCTTTAAGATAAGATTTGAACTGAGATCTTCGTAAAGTCAACTCCAACACTATATCCACTATACTGCCCAACTACCAAAATAAAGAGAGAGATGAAGGGAACATTGCCTAGGATAGAAAAGGCACAGATCTAGTCCTGGCTCCTCCATGGACTCATTGGGTGACTTTGACTATTTTATTTCCTGGTTTTCTAGTTTCATTTCTTTTATAAAATGAGCATGAACCTACCTGCTCTTCTTACTTTATAGGACTGCAAGGAAAAAATGAAATAATATTTATAAAATACTTACCACAGTCCCTATGATATAGTAGGTGCTATATAAATGCTAGTGCACATAGTAAGTACGGTATTAATGTTAGCTATCATCCTCTTCCTTCTCATTATTACTCTTAGTGATATGGGTTTTTAAAAGCATAAAACACTGCCCCCAACACAAGGGATTGTCCAACTAGAGCTGGAAAGCCATCTAGTCCAACTCTCCATTTTATAGGAAAGTTAGGGGACTTGTTTGAGGTTACATAGGTGATAAATATCAGGCAGGATTTGAACTCGGTATCACTTTCTCCAAAGTGGATGTTCTTTCCACTGTACACACTGCCTTACTTCAATGAAATAAACATTTACTAAGCACCTACCCCATGCCAGGCACTGAGCCAAGTGCTAGTGATAGAAAAAGAAGCAAGAGACAGTCCCTGCCTTCAAGAAGCTTTCAATCTAATCTGATGATATTTTTGATGATATTTCATCTTGTTCCTTTTCTTCACCTTCATCATCACCAGTAATTCTGGCTCAGGCTTCATGGGGAGTAATAGTTACCAATAAGCTGTCATTTTTGTTATGGTTGCTAATAATAATAAGAATAATTAAAAAGACACCAAGACATAGTAGATAAAAGAGCTGAACTTGTAGTCAGGAAGACCTGGGATTTTAAAAGCCTGCCTCAGACACTGGGTTGTGTATCCCTGGAAAAGTTACTTAAATGCTCTGTGCCTCAGTTTACCCCATTTGTAAAATGAGAAAGGTAGACTCTGTCATAAGACCATGACCTCTAAGATTCCTTGCAGCTCTAAATCTGTGAGACGGAGATTCTCAAGGAGAAGGGATATGATTTACAAACCATTGTCCAAAGTCATTTTTCAAGTTCTCCTCAGGGAAGAAGTCACCCTTGTTCTACTCCTTTCCTCCCAAGTTGCTGGCTACCTCATTTACCAAGTGTTAAAGGTAGCATGCACAGTGGCCACCCCATAAACCATCTCTGAGATGGGATAAACCTATAGGAGAGCTGGGGGAGGGTATCTTCCCTTAGCATGTGAAGATACCCCCCAGGAATGGAAAGAGGAGAACAAGTTGTTCCAACAGACACAAGGCTGAATGAAGCAGGTGCTGTGGAGTGTCCAGGGCTTACTCAAATAGCCAAGGTCATTTGTCTTGACTTTTGTCTTTCCCCTGGACTTTACTGACTCAGGAAGAGAGAGTGAGACCAACAACTTTGCACAACTTTGTCTCTCTTAAATCTCATAAATCTAGACATCATCAGTGTCATTGGTCCAATTTATACTTTTTTCTTAATAGAGCTATTCTGTCTCACCCACCCACCCAAACACACATTCACATATACTTTCTAGCCCTGCATTTCCTTCACTTTGTCTGCTGCCTTCAGTCTGGGAGCTGGAAGAGAAGCCTGAGAAAGAGAAATAATCTTATTCACTAAGGGTTCATCTCTTCCCATCTTCCTGCCACTAGCAGACCATTAAAGTCCCTTGCTCATATATACAACTGACAATCTCCTGTTACATTTGGTACTGTGTCCCACATTGATGGGAGAGGAGGAAGGTCTGTCCTCCAGCTCTAAATTCAATATTTAAAGACAAATTACAATAATCCAGGCCAGGCCTTTGTCCAGCCTATTATTGATCTTTGAAGCATGAAGGTAAAGGCTCCACACCTGTGTGTGTGTCTCCTGCTGTTAGGTTTAAAATTCTACCCCAGGAATATATTTCTTCCTTAAAAAGGGAGGGAAAAATAACAATAGCCCATATTTATAGATATTACATAGAAAAACTTTTGCAAACCTTAAAGCACCATATAAATGCCAGCTATTATTATTGTTTTGCAAAGCCCTTTGCATGCATTTGATCCTCAAAATCAGGAGTAACTAACTTCATTGTTATCATCCCTGTTTTATAGATGAGCAAATGAATGCTCAGAAAGGTAGCAAGTATTTCTCAAACTTTTTTTCTCCTCACAATGCAGTATTCTTTGCCAGAAGAATCCTAGCACTCTGAATGTTTAAACTGGCAGGACCAAAGGAGGGAGGGAGAGAGGAGATTTAAGCATTCTTGGTTTTCCTTTTCTAAGGGCAGCTGGTTTGTGTTGAATTTTGAGTTCAAAGTATGGCAGAGTTCTGAGGTTTAGTACACGTAGATAATGGATAGGTTTTGTTTATTTTTTGAATACCATATGCACCATACTACGTGTGCTGGGTCAGTAAAATTTATATTAGAATTATTTATGTTTTCTTTTATCTGCAATAACATAACTTCCAAAATTCCATAGCAATGTGTGTTGGTCATGGCAGTGTTGAAACTCAAGCTTGGATCTGACTTCAAGTCTGCTGTTTTTTTTCTATATAACATGTTGAGATCATAGATTTATTAGCAAGGGAAGAGGGCTTAGAGGCCCTCTAGTCGGGTCTCTTCCTCTTTCCCCAGCACTTTTTTTCCAAATGAAGAAATGGAGACCCAGAAAAGTCATGAGACCATAAGGGTAGAATAGTCTTTGAGCTAATCCATCTCCCTCTACTTGAGAATACACCCTCCACCCGCAAAGCTTAATCTTTCCCCAGTACCACAAAACAACAACATTATTCATTGTTTGTTAATATAGCATTTTAGATATTTTATCTTTTGATCCTTACAATAGCACTGTAAGTATGGTGCTATTATTATCCCCATTCTACAGATAAGAACAACAAATATGTATATAGAACTTACTATGTGACAGACACTGTGCTAAGTACTTTATAAATATTATCTCCTTTGATTCTCACAAAAGGTCACAAAGCCAATACATTTCAGATGCAGGACTAGAATCTGGATCTCCTAGTGCCAGGAGAGTTGGTTCTCTGAATATTACATATCTCAAGTTCCATGGGAAATTAATAAATTGGCTCTCTGGTTTGCCACTGAGTGGTTGAACTGATAAAACCAAGTTCCTAAGTCTATCCCTGCATCCATGGTTGTTGCCCTATTCAGAGGCTCATACCCCAGGAGGTCCAGGAGACATCTATTCTTTCCATCCCTCTTAATTGTAACAGGAAGATCAGAAAAATTCCACAGTCTGGCTTGAGAGCTGCCCTATTGTAGTTTACTGTTAGAGAAAAGTTCTAGGTATTAAGAGGGAGTTGAGACCAGCCAAGTATCTTACAGCTTCCCTTGTCATTCTTCCTCATCCTCACTCACTCTCAGATATCCTGTGTCAAATAAGACCCCACACTAAGTAATTACTCACTTGATAATAACAGTCTCCTTCAACAGAAAAAGGGATTCCAAGTTGCCTGAAGTCCTCGACATTGTGGCTCAGGTTTGCAGTGATCTGGGCCTCTGAGAATTCCCCAGGATTTTCTACTCTCAAGGCAGCATCAAGATGGTGTCCATTGCTCTGTAGCCCCAGAGTCAGCCTGTGGTTGGGAGCACGGTAGGTGTGGGAGAACAGAAGCTCTCCACTCGTCGGCAGTCCTAGATGGGAAGAGACACAGAGACAAGAGAAATGGAGATAGATGGTGAGACCATTCGGAAAAACTCAGTCCAGTCCATTTCCTCTGGGGTTGAAGGAAGAGGAGATAAAGAACTAATGTGGGGATTTTAGTCAGTCATAGAGGACTGATACCATTGTGTCTTCCATTACTTTGGATTGTAGATAGTTTTCTGGATTTTCATGATGCAAACAGGAAAGTGTGGCTGCCCTCCTGCCTCCCCTAATCCCAAACCATCCCCAGTGTAGGGTCAGGGCTCTGTCTGTATTTCCTACCTGAACTTTTTAAGGTGTCACTGTTGTGGGACAGATTGGCAGAGAGCTGTCTGTGCCCTGGAGCTATCATGCAGGCTGTGCCCAGGGACAAAATGGTCTCCTCTGCGTGAAGGGTAACATGGGCATGATAGCCATTAGGTTGGGTCTGCAATTGTCCCCTCAGCTTAAGTTCCTCAGGGATGGCCTGACTGCCATTCTGAATCATCACACAGCTCACGCTGCGTGTGCTGCTGTTCCCCAACACGTGTTTGTCCCTTAGCCGGAGCCCAAACATAGCATCATCAATAAAGATGCCGAGGTTCCCTGTGGGAAACAGAAAGTGGGGCTGTTCAATTCAGCACAGAAGAACAGAAGAACACAGTTTCTTACATCCCTTGCCCCATTCTCCAGATAAGGAGCTCAGGGTCCCAAGACTCCACATTAGGAGGAGGTGGTGAATTCTTTACTCCTCCCTGTCCCTTGGAGAACACATCCCTCTTTGCCCAATTCTTAGCCATTTGCTTGTTTTGAAGTCTTTTTCATCCATTTGTGTCACCCAATTCATATCCTTACTGAAGCAATGTACCAGCCTCCAGGTCACTCTCCCGCCTTCCTCAAGGATTTCAGTATTTGAATGACCATCTTCCTACGCCCTCCAGCCTTCACACCTGGATCTTTGATATACAAATTGCTATTCCCTTCATATATTACTATATTACACACACACACACACACACACACACACACCATAGAGCAACATCTTCAGCTCCCATCACCTTTATCTTCACTCCATCTTAGCCATACTCAGATACTATCCTATTTTAGATTTCATCATCACCGATAAGTATGTTACCTCCATGATCCTGAACTCTGAAATGTCTGTTTACTACCTTCTATCCTTTCATAACACCTTCTATTTCTGACTTAAAACTATTTTTACCAACCCTGCCTATTTTCTGTTCCCAGTCCTTCACACCTACTCTTTCTTCACTTTTCTCTCTTCATAATCTTGGTCCTATGCTTAGAACTGGAACTAGAATAACCTGAACTTTGTCCTAGGGCACTGAAATTAAAAGGATAAAAAAGTTTAAAATAATGACTTTAGAAGGCAGTGTGATTTTAAAATGGCTTAATTTACATTTTGAGAACTTTGGCAATTTGATAGCCTAGAAGCAACTGAACTTGACATCTAGTTAGCAAGTATAATTAACTAAATAGGAAGCTACTATATGCTGTGGTTTCTCCCTTCAGAGCTAGTATCAGAGGTTATCTTCTTCCTGGCATGGCCACATTCTGTTTGCCTATTACTGTTTGGGGATAGCCTTCCTAAAAAGGATTGTATTTCAGGGTCTCTCTCCCCTTTAAGACTTGTAAGTATCATAGGGTATCTATCCACAAAAATCTTATTGTCCTGAAATCTATCCTCTCACTCAACTGAATTTGACTTAAGTGTGTTATTTTTACTTAATTACTTATATCATGTAATCATGGATTACAAAGTTGGTCTGAGTGCTCATATGTGCTGTTCTCTCTGGGCTTTCCAGTTTCTAGTTGGAACAGCTTTGCCTCAAGATTGACCAATATGTCATTGTCTCCTCATGGGTGCCTTGCCCTCTTATACTGTCATTCACTACTTCTCAAACCCTATCCTTGGCTTGCTCTTCCCCTATGCTTTCTCTCCTATGCTGCTGAACATTGCTACAAGTCACATACCTAAATTGACAGTATACATTATAGGTTCATGTAACCTAAAATCAACTGCATTTTCACTGAAGAACAGCAATCCTCTTATTTTTTGAATGATCACTTGTTGCACTTCTTGAAATAGCTATCCAAAATCTTCTCCCTCTCCCTTTCTCTTCCTCCCTCCCTCCTTCCCTCTCCTCCACCTCCTTTCCTTTCTCCCTCTCTCCCTCCCCTTCTCTTCTTCCCTCTTTCCCCCCCATTTTCTCTCTTCTTTTTCCCTCCCTGCTTCTCATCCCCCCTTCCTCCTCTCTCCTTCTTTCTTTCACTTCATCTCCCTACAACATCTTGTCTTTTCTTCCTCTCAGCAGAAGGTCTTGACAGCTTTTACTAAAAATAAAATTAAAATAAAATCACAAACCATCTGCAGTAAGCTCTTTCTTGTCATCTATCACATACCTCCAAACCACATTAGTTAACTTTCTATTCATGGTTGAATAAATAGCTTTGTGAGTAATTGGGGTAGAAAAGATAGGGTTCAAGAGAGAAAAGGTAGAAAAAGAAGAGAAAAGGACTTAGGATAATGCCATGGAAGGGAGACTTATTTAGGCTTTAAGAGAGGGCTGATGATTCATCAAAGCAAACTGAAAAGGAGTAGTCAGCTAGTAAAAAAAAGAACCAGGAGAGAGCAGTGACAAAGAATTAACAAGAGGAGGGATATTTATTTGTCTCAAAAGCTGCAGATAAATGAAATTTAAGTGTGTGTTTTTTTTTTAAAGTTTGCATGTAATGAGGAAGGAACTAATAAACTGGGGAAAACTGAAGAAAGGGAGGGAATGATAAAAAAGCCAAGTTCCCAGGGAAGAAGTGAGGAAGTGAAATCAAAGGCAGACACACCCTCGTTGCTTTGATTCTTCTGTTTAAGAGATCCGGTGAGGTCGAGGAGCTTTGGGACAGCCCCCCAACTGTTGATGTTGTGTTGGACTCTACCCTGCAGGGACAAGACGGACCCCACCTTCTGTTCCTTGAGTCCTGTGAAAAACAGCTGGGCACTGTTCTGATTGATTGACATCTTGGTAAAGAACCAGACCCTAGAAGGGAAAAAGACAAATTGAAGGGGTAAGAGTGACCACAGTCAATCCCAAAGGCTTAAGATTCCTGGACATTTTCTTTAAAGCTGGGGCAGAGCATGCCCTGTATAAAACAATGGAGAAAATGAAGTTTGTCTCTCCCTTTCCCTTCAGGGTCCTTTTCTTCCCTCTTGGATCCTTCTTAAGCCAATATACTCATACTCCATAGAAGGGACTAGAGCTGCAAGGAACCTGAGTAGATATCTAGCTCCATCTCTTCATTTTACAGATGAAAAAAACTGAGTCCCAGAGAGACTGACTTACTCAGACTCATGCAGGTATCAATCATCAGTGATGGTATTTAAACCTAGGTCCTATGATTTGAAAGTCATTATCATGGAACATCCGACAACATAGGTAACTACTCCCCAATCTCCTGACCACTATACCACTGACTTTTGTAGGCTATTACCTTGCTGGAGAGAATTTGCTGGACATCTGTAGCCACACTGCCCTAGGATCAGTGAAGATGGCTTGCCGGAGGAGAGCACTCACATCCCATCCCTGGGAGCTCTTCCTGGACTCTCTGCTCAAGCTGGCCTCCAGCAGAGCCAACTCCTTCCCCGAGACATGTACAGATAAGGAGCCATTGATGCTTCGATCTTTGTAATACCTACCAGCAGCCTGGACCTACAGGGTAGACCAGATGGAGGCAAAAGGGTCAAATGGGGTTCTGCCCTACAGAAGAGGGGAACCATAAAGGAGGCGTGGTTGGGGAAGGAGAGAAGGGAAAGTCTACCTAGTTTTCAAAGTCTAATTCACGTTTCACCCACTCCATGAAGTCTAGCATGCAAATAAATTCAAAAGAATTACTCTAAACTTGAAATCACTGCCTCTTTGGGCTTTACATGACATTGAGCATACACATTCTGGCATTCTTAGCTACTTTTTCAAATAATTTGTTGACTCAAATATATT
Source organism: Sarcophilus harrisii (assembly GCF_902635505.1). Taxonomy (NCBI): domain Eukaryota; kingdom Metazoa; phylum Chordata; class Mammalia; order Dasyuromorphia; family Dasyuridae; genus Sarcophilus; species Sarcophilus harrisii. The sequence continues at coordinate 303,583,139 of NC_045426.1, read as the reverse complement.
TTAAACTGTATACAAGGACTGGAGCAGCTAAGTGGTGCAATAGATTGATAGAGCTCTGGGTTTGGAATCAGGAAGACTCATTTTCCTTGAGTTCAAATCTGGCCTCAGATTCTTACTAGCTGTACAACTCTGGGCAAGTTACTTAACCCTGTTTGTCTCAGTTTCCTAATCTGGGAAATGAGTTGGAGAAGGAAATGGCAAATACTCCAGGATTTTTGCTGAGAAAACCCCGAATGGAATCACAGAGAGTTGGACGTGACTGAAACAATTGAACAACAAAATGCAAAGACAATACTAATATAAACAACAAAAAAACCCCAGTAAAATGTAACAGAAGTTATATTAAATATAATGATCATTCTTGGTTCCAGAGAATTGATGATGAACTATATCTCCTTCCTTCCACTACAGAAGTGATAGCCTACAGTGGAAAAATATTGTATGCTGTCAGGGGAGTTTGCTGCATCACTTGATTCTACTAAGTTATTTTTTCTCTGTTTTAAGGGAAAATTCTATTGGGTAGAGACAATTTTACTAATTGTGGAGTTAAAAAAAAGCATTAATAAAACACTAGAAACAAGCTCCTTAAGTGCATAGATTGTCATATTTTAAAAGGAAGGAAACATTTATTAAATGCCTATTATGTGTCAGAACTGTGTTTTACAAGCATTATTTCAACTAATCCTCATAACAACTATTATTATTAACCCCATTTTGCAACTGAGGAAAGTGCTTAAAGTTACAAATCTAATTAAGTGTCTGATTCCAGATTTGAGCTTATCTTCCTGACTCTAAGCCCAGTTGCTCTTTCCACAACACCTCAACACACAACACCATCTAGCTGCCCCTAATAATTTAGCAAACAATGCAGTGTATTATAGTTACCTGTGCTTGTACCTCACTCCCCTCTTGGACTATAAACTACATTAGTGAAGGATCATTAGTCAATTCTCCCCCAATGTCTGGAACAACAATCTGGACCCAGGAGGAGCTTAATATTTACTGAATAAATACTTCATGTATGTTTTCCATGATGACAACGAACACAAAGTAGATGTCAAATGGATTGAGAATAGAGAAACCTTGGACTGAGTCAGTTCTAGTATCATTGCTTAATGTAGTAAACCAAGTAAATTAAAACTTGATTTTAGTGACCATTTTGCCTAATCTGATCTACTTTGTTTACTCAAAATTAAATATCTCCCTGGGAGAGAAATACAAAAATAAAGGGAGGGACCTGTCTACATGGCACTTTAAAGGGTACAAGTGTGTTCCTTATTCATATTATTTCATTTTATCCATGAAAGAATCCATATAGTAGATTCTACTATTATGATTTTATAGATGAGGCTTAGAGGCTAAGTGATTGGCCCATGATCACACAGCTGGTAAGTAACTGAAGTGAGATTCAAACAGAGGTCTTGCCATTTCTAGGACCAGAACTTTATTCACTAAGTACTACAGCGGAGAGACTGTAGATGTGGTATCAGAAAGACAAGATCAAATTTGACCTCATATTTAATAGCTGTGTGATCATGGCAAGTTACTTAATGCTTAGTTGTCTCAGTTTTCTCATCTACAAAATGGGATAATAATAGCACCTATTCTCTAGGTGGGTATGAGGATCAAATTAGATAACAACTACAAGGTACTGAGGAGAATTATTAGTAAAAGTGGCATCCCATATACCATAGTACAAACATTCTCTTCCTGTATTTCAAAGGGAGAGAAGACATGAAGAAGTTTAATTTCTTTCATCCTAAAAAGTACCAAAAAAGTACAAAATAAAAATAGCCATTTATGAGCAGTTTAACAGAAAATTTAGTAGAGTTTGTTTTTGTTTCAGATCCACCTTGAATTTTCCACCAACATCCCAGAAATAACATTTTTAAAATGGTGATTTCATCCTCATTCTAGGGGATCACACGTGAAAAATCCTCCTAGGGAGGCTGTTTAGAATTCCATAGATGATATAGTACCTGGAAATTTGGAGGAAGTGTCATGCTGACAGGATGCTTAAGTTGGGAGAAAAACCCAAAGTGAGACTTGGATCCATTCAGCTGAAGCAAGAACTGCAGGGATGAGAGGAAAGAGGAAGAAAAATCAAAGAACCAAGCTGGGTTCTCTCAGGAGCTCAGGGGAGAGCTTTATGTTGGAGATTCAGGGCAAAAAGTTCATCTAAAACTTAATTCAGGCCAATAACAGGAATCTTCTGCCATTCAAGATTAACCAATCAAAAAGCATTTATCAAGCACACATAGTGTGCCAGACCCTGGGGATGTACAATCAAGAAGGAGAAAGTCTTTATCCTCTAGGAAGTTAAATTCTAATAGGGTATACAAAATTATACAAAACATATACATAAAAGTATATGCAAAATATAATCAAGATAGTTAGAGTGGGATAAAGAAGCCAGCTCATACCAGTTTCTAAGAGCTGATTGTTAAATTTACTAATGTAAGCTTTTATACCTCAGAAAACTGGCAAATGCTATAGTAAATCAAGACTTGATTTATTGTGCTGAGGTCTAGAGTTAGGAAAATGGTAGAGAAAATGGTAATCATGCAGTTACAATTTCAAAGTGTCTCCTACATTTTCAGAGAGCTGAGCATGGCCTTAACCAGATTAAAATGTAATTGGGAAGCATTTAACAAGATAAATAGAAATACAATCAAACTTAGATAACATTAAATTTTAAAACTAACTCAATGTATGGTCCATTGGGATTCTTATGAATTAATTAATGGACCCTATTTCTCATTGAGTTTGACACCACGGGTCTGCAGAAGTTCACAATGCATTGAAGAGAATTAGTGATTTATAAGTACAGGATAGAAAAGATGCAAGATTCAAGAGATTCCTTAGGCCTGAGGTACCTCATCAATAAAAGGGGTGGTTTGATTCTAAGGCCCCTTTCAGGTCTAAATCTGTGGTCTAATAATATTATTTCAGTATCTCAATAACATTGAGAGCAGAATGGAATCACCAGAAAGATACCAGAGCTGGATATAAAGATTTAGGAATCATCTGCATAGAGATGATGATTAAACTATGAGATCAGATCATTAAATGAGACCGTGTAGAAAGAAGAGGACCCAGGACAGACCTTTCAGAGGTGTGATAGAAGAAGAAAAAAAAAAAACCGTAATACAGGTAGGATAGCATATTCCCATGAGGGAACAGTCTTAAAAACCCCAAAGAAAAGAAATTCCAAACCTTTAACCTGCACAAACCACCATCCCCATAGCACACAGGAAAAGGTTCAGAAGATAATTTCTGAGGGACTTGTGAAGGGCTGAAAGAACAAATCTAGGATTGCCAAATTCTATGGTTTTCCAATCTTTCCTCCTCCTGACAGTCACAAACTTCTTTCCCCAATAAGCCTGTACATTCCCTAAGATTTAGTTGGGCAGCAGAAGTTCAGTCTTTTCTGCTTGACCTATTTACCAGAGAAAACATTTATAAAAGCCCCCACTTGTAAAGGGCTGAAACTCTGGGCTGATGCACTGGAATCAGACAACCAAGCACTTAAGGCTAATTACCGATTGGACAATACTCTAATAGCATATGCTTGGAAAATGGCCCTTCTCACCATTCTGTGCTGGCTCGATCTGTTAGTGTACACAGAGAATTGTGGGAGGGATTAGGGGGTGGAGTGAGACAAGCCAGGGTCACTTTGGCTATGGATGAGGAGAAGGAAGGTGGCAGAGAGCTTGTATCCATCCCCTTCACTTCTCCCCCTAAAGATCAAGAATAAAGACCTAGGACTTTTGCTTATCCTGACTCCGGCTGATGCTAAGGCATCCAGGAGGCTAACTTGGACTTCACACCCACTTTAGAAGGAAACTTGGAAACCCAGAATAAGACAGACCCACCCTTTGCTTCCACCACCTGAGGACAGGGACAGGTGAACTTCCCCACCTGAGATATGATCTTCTGGCTGACAGCAGCTTGCATTGTTATACCACAGTCAAACTCTTCCATGGGATGCTGTCTGAAGAAGATCTCACCATTAAAGCCCAGTGCCTGAGGGATCCTCAGCTGAGAAAAAAACACACTCAGTGACATTCATTCTTCTGGAGAGAGGAAGTTAAAAGAATCCGAGGGAAGGATGGAGCCAGAAAGGAATCACATAACCTTGTATACCTGCGTTGAATGAGTCAAATCCAAGTTTAGGCCATGACGGTAATTTCTTTCCATAGTCCTATTATGATATCTTCCCTTTAAATGTAGAATATCCCTTTGATTAACTTTTAAAGTAGCTTCGACCTCCTGGTTACTCTGGGTAGAGAAGATGTGGATGCTGTTACAAACCACTTCTTTTCAAGTGGATATTGAACAGTAGTTACAGCTGTGTGTTAAATATGTTTGTGTACGTGTGCATATACACATGTGGGACGCACATATACATATGTGTGTATGTACATATACACATGTGTAGCAAAGAACTTTGTGCAAGTCAGCATGCTCTCTGCAATTTATAGCCTTGAAGAGCTAGCCACCCAGAGCCCTGAAAGTACGTGTCAAAGGTGGGACTTGAATGTGGCTCTTCATGACAAAGTGCTGATTATTAGTTTCATGCCCATGGTGGAGAGGGAATGGAGGTGGGGTGGGATTATAGACTCATAAATTCAGAGCTTGAATGCTATTTCTAGTCCAACCCCTCATTTTACAAATATGGAAAGTGAAACACTGAGAAGTTAAAATTACTTGCCCAAGGTTCCATAGGTAATAAGTATCATAACAAGATTTGTACTTAGGTCCTCTGACTCAAAAAAAAAAAAAAAAAAAAAAAAAAAGAAGGAAGGAAGAAAGGAAGGAAAGAAGGGAAGGAGAGAGAGGGAAGGAGGGAGAGAGTAAAGAAGGGAGGGAAGGAGGAGGATCAAACAACAATAGTTAAGGAACTTAACCCAGGATGGATAAGAGACCTACACATCTACACATTGTAAGCAGAATTTTAGTCAGGATCCTGGGATTCCGGAGTCAGTGCCCTTAAACTTAGAAGGGACTTTTATTCTACCATCTTTGTTTACAAAGAAGAAAACTGAGACCCAGGGAGAAAAACCCAAGCCCAAGGTCACACAGCTAATGGTAGAACCAAGATTCAGTTCCGAGTTCCCTTTAGCCCTTTCTAGCACCACCATAAGTTTAGACTCGACCTGGCAATAGTCTTTTGGGTTCCCAACAGAAACATAGCACAATAAAATCTCTATTTAAGGAATATTTACCAAATTTTTTTCACCAGAAAGTGTCCTGTCTCTTTTGCATCTTTGAGAAAACAAACCTCCTTCCTCCCTCCTGAATGAGAATTCTGGGACAAGCCCAAGTGCCAGGATCTTTTTGTTTTTTGTTTGTTTATTTGTTTTGGCCAAAATCCTTTGAATCATGGCTGGCCAAGGTTTCAATATCAAAGAGCTTCTTTCCCCTCCTGCACCCCATCCCATGGCCCATCAAAGATCCTACTTACGTTTTGTCGAATCTTTGTCAGCACACACGTGTCTATGTTCTTGGGGATGACCTTGCTGTTGTATGGATGAGTCAGAGTAACACAGATCTACAAGGAATACACATGAATCCAAGCACTTCCTGGCTTAAGCTCCCTGTCTCAGCTATTCCACCCTCCCTTGTTCCAGTCTCCTTGACCCACTCACATAGGGGCGGTCAGCCTGATAGCCCAGGGTCACGGTCTGCAGGCATTCTTCCAGTCCATTTACCAAGACCCTGGTCTCTAACATGTAGTGCTTCTGGCTTTTGTCCGCAGTAAACGTCTCCTGTAGGAGGAGGCTCTGAGGGATGGGCAGTTTGAAGGGATGCCTAGAATGCAGTAGAAGAAAAAAATTTTAAATACAAAATTAACAGGAGCACCATAGAGGAAAACAACAATAAACAAACTTCTGGGTTTACAAGTTTAGGATTACCATCAACCCCAAGACAACAAACAATCATATAGATTAAATATGTTCAGTTCTAAACATATTTCCACATTTCTCTTTGTGTTCAATATATCTAGGAGCAAATGGAGCTGAAAAGAATCATAGAATCATAATAATACAATCATGAACATGATTCTTTCCAACAATGAGATGATTGATGCTAGTTCCAATGATCTTGTGATGAAGAGCGCTATCTACACCCAGGGAGAGGACTATAGGAACTGGTTATAGATCACAACATAACATTCTTACTCTTTTTGTTGTTGTTCGCTTGCATTTTGTTTTCTTACTCATTTACTTTCTTTTTTGATATGATTTTTCTCGTGCAAGAGAATTGTATAAATACATCTATACATATTAAATTTAACATATTATTTTAACATGTTTAACATATATTGGATTGCTTGCCATCTAGGGGAAGGAGTGGGAGGAAGGAGGAGAAAATCTGAAACATAAAACTATGCAAGGGTCAATGTTGTCAAATTATCCATGCATATGTTTTGAAAATAAAAGACTTTATTAAAAATAATAATATGATCATAATTTTTTGCATTTGTTTTTTCACCTGTTGAATTTTTTAAATAGTATTTTATTTTTCCAATATATGCAAAGATAGTTTTCAATATTCACCTTTGCAAAACCTTGTTACAAATTTTTCTCCTTCCCTCCCTTACCTCTCCTCACCCCAAGACAACAAACAATCATATAGATTAAATATGTTCAGTTCTAAACATATTTCCACATTCATTGTGTTGTGCAAGAAAAATCAGATCAAAAGGAAAAAAACATGAGAAAGAGAAAAAAAAAAACAAGCAAACAACTCCTCCCAAAGATGAAAATGCTATGCTTTGATCCACATTCAGTCTCCATAGTTCTCTCTCTGGATATGGATGGCTCTCTTCAGCCCAAGTCTATAGTTTTTAATCATAGTTTTAAAGCTAGAAGGATTCTTAAGATCATCATCATTCCATTTTATGTTTCATTTTACATCTATTTCCACTTTACAGTGAAGGAAACTGAGCCCCAGAGAAGACATGTGATTCGTGTTTCAGAAGCAGGATTTGAACCCAGGAATTTAGACATCCAGACCAACCTACTCATTTTACAGATCATAAGTTCATAGATAACAACAATTAGCAGTTATATGATGCTTTCAAATCTACAAAGTGCTTTATTTATGTAATCTTATTTGACCTTAACAAAAACTTGGGAGATAGGGATAATTATCCTCATTTTACATATGAGGAATTGAGGTCCAAAGAGATTAAGGGCATTGTCCAAGGTCACACAGGTTGAGAGTCAGAAGTAGGATTTAAAGCCTTTAACATCATCTGTTCTAATCCACTCATTTTATAGATCACAAGTTTATAGATGATGATGATGATGACGATGACAACAATGACGACAAGAGGACATAGATGATATCGATGATATCTAATATATACATAGTACTTTAAGGTCTGTAAAATGCTTTGCATATGCTATCTCATTCGAACCTGACAACAACCTAGGGAGGTATTATTATTTCCATTTTACATATGAAGAAACCGTGACATAGAGAGATTAAATGACTTCCATTAAATTGTAATTAAAGCTTGAGGGGAGAGGTTGTCTTTTTTAAAAATTTGTATTTATATTTCTAGTGCTTCGCACATAGTAGTAATAAATGTGATTATTGCTCAGAGGCACATAGTTATTAATTGCCTGAGTCAGGCTATGAACTCTGGTCTTCCTGACTCCAAAACCAATAAATACTCTTTGCCCTGGGTTACAAAAGCAAGGAAGCCTGCCTTGGTTTCCTAACCAAACAAGGCAGATTTCCTTGCTTTTGTAACCCAGACACCTCTTGCAGGGAGAATGGGTTGGGAAGGGAAACCGAGGCTGGCTGATGACCTGAACTGGAGGGTTCCTTGCTTCTGGTACAAGAGCCTTTCCCTCTTCAGCTCCTCCAGCTGGCCCTCTAGGTGCAATCCGGCAGGCTGGCTTTTAGAATCAGTCCACATGGCCATTATTAACACAGTGGTCTTCCTAGGCTGTGATAGGAAACACAAAGCACAGGATATAAGAATGAGGAGAAAGTCACAAATTCAGTTTGTCTTGAGGGGAAACAAGGGTCAAATTATTCAGGTGCTCCTATACATGCCTGATTATTTTTATGTTGTCTCTACTGTTATAATGCAACGATCCCAAAGGAGGAATTATGTGAGTAATATGAGCACATGCATGTATGTGTGTATATATGCATGACTTTATATATATATATATATAGCTAATTACTTATATGTTGTCTCCTCCATTACAATGCAAAGGTCCCCAAAGAGGAAGCATAAATATATGGGTGTTGCATATACCTATTTTATTTACCTGCTATATCCCTATTTCATTGCAAGTCCCTTAAGGGAAAGAACTGCTGTATGTATAAATGTATGTATGTGTGTGTGTGTATATATCTTTCACATATCTATTTATGTACATATTGTTTTTCCTATTATAATGCAAAGGGAGGTACTGATTCTGCTTTTCTTTATCTCTCTAGCCTAGCACAGAATAAGCATTTAATAAATGCTTAATTTTCTTGATTGATGATGTCAAACAAGAATCTCTGAACTGGACTGAATCTGACCTCTCAGAACCAGTTTGCAGAGCACTGACAAAGACCAGAGGTCACCTGAGCACGAGGACCACCCCAAGGACTCTGGGCACCCTGGACAATGTACTGGGTATCATATCTCCAGATGTCACAATTATTAAGCATCAAAAGTGTCTGTGACTGGTCTCAGGGACTGACCTTACAGAAAGAGGACAGGGCCCTCCCAGCCAAACCCCACAACAGAACCAGGGGCCATGTTCTCACCCACTCGGTGTGTCTATAGGCAGAAGTCAGGTTCAATCCCTGCCTGGGACCCTTCAACCAACAGTGGAAGAGCTTCTTGTCCCTGCGATTCTCCAGGTGAACCTTGATCTGAATCAGGGGACTCCAGGTGGTCACCAGCTCACCGTGGCTTCGGAGAACACTCTGGTCCCAGGTAATCAATGTGGAGGCCTGGAAATGAGACAACCTCCCAGGGGAATGGCTCCAGCTTTCTGAGCCCAGTGGGAAAAGGTTACTTATCTCCTCTAGCATTGGGAGTAACGGGTTTGTAAAGAGAAGGAAGGCCAGTCCAACTATTAAGAAGCTGGAAACCAAGCACCAGGGGGAAAAACTCATTGGTCCCAAGTCAGCACAAAGCCAAAGCCAGATTTGCTGAAGTGCAAAACATCTCCTTAAACTAGAAGAAAAAATAAGGCCGGCCTGAGGCAAAATTGGGAAAGAGATGAAGACTAGACCCGTTTCTATCTTTCCATTTTTAATCCACTGTTCCCATGTCCTCTCTTTACAGGTTCTTGCTCTGAGCAGGAGTTACCCAACAGGCTACTCATAAAGGCCAAAAGTATTGCCCTTCCGAAGAGTATTTCCATTTGTATGGCAGAAAAGATAGAAAGACCAAAAAACCTCATAGAATGATCCAAAGAAAACTCTAATCATGGAAATTTCAGACAGTGGGAATGGGTCAGTAGAGGAATGTTAATATTTAGTACATCTAGAGTCCTTTAAGGTTTGCAAAGAACTTTACAAATATTATCTCATTTTCTTCCCTCATAGCAATCCTGGGAGGTAGGTGCTATTATTATCCCATATTATCCCAGAAAACTGAGACTGAGAGAAGTAACTTGTCCAGAGTCTGGTTTCAAATTTCACTTTTGATGCTTACTATCTGGGTAACCATGGTTCTCTCTCATGTAAGTTCTCTGACTTTTAGGTTCTGGATCTATAAAATAGAAATAATTCTATCTAGCTCATCTCCTCAACAATTAACAAATATCTAAGGCAAAATTTGAACTTGGGTTTCTCTAACTCTAAGTTCAATACTTTATCCACTATACCACATGGAAATTCTCAAATCATACTCTCTCCTTTTGGGACAACTGTTACAGGATGTACAATTCAAAAAATCTTATATTTATAAGAGACTTAAAGGTCATCAGTTCTTGATGCTGGAGTTGGCATCCTAGGACCCTAGTTCAAATCCTGGCTCTATGGCTTACACTCACACGCATCCTCTGCACACAAGGACTCATAGGATAACAAAATCCTGGGATTTCAGAGTTAGGGGAAGCTTAAATACAGTATTGAATGGTGGAAAAAGTCAGTAGGAGTTGGGAGAACCTGGGTTCAAATTTGGCTTTTGATTCTTATTATCTGGGTGACAATGGCTGTAACCTATGTGACTTTTAGTTTCTGGATCTCTAAAATAGAAATAGTTCTATCTAACCTATCTCCTTCAACGGATTCTTAAAGAGCTTTGCAGATTTTAAAGGGTTACATATAAATCATCAGCTTGCTCAGAATAATTCGGCATAGTATTATATTTAGTATATACATATATATATGTGTATACAAACACAGATATACATAACAAATGCTCACTGATGATGAAAAATCAGGTTCCCCCAACAACAAGGAGTCTCACCTCTCAGGAGCAAGTTGCTAAATATTGACAAGGCTTCTGCCAATTGAATAAGGAGGGACCTATGTACAAGGACTTTGTCATACAAAGCAGAGATACACATTTACATATATAGATATTATATGTGTATCTATATATATAGATACACATACACATATGTGTATGTGCAAATCCTCTCTATATCTTAATAAGTATTTCTAGACATATAGAACATATAGCTTAATCATAGAGGTATTTCTTGAGTGCTTATTATGCATCCAACCATTGAACAGAAGTCCTTGGACTCACCTTGAGGTAGGTGATGGTTGGGGTGTAAATGTGGATCTTCCCTTCTTTGTTTTGAATTTTGTCTTTGCACGACAGCTCCACTACTAGGTTCTTGATGGACAGGGCCTTCCCTGCTGTCAGCTCCCAAATGGCCTGATACATAGAACGGTGAGGCTGGTGCAGCCTGTGAGCCAGGGACAATAGCAACCATGGGGTATCCAAGTTCAATGCACCTGTTTGGGGGTGGGGAGAGAGAAGAGGAAGGAAGGACAGAAGAATAGAAGCCATGGGACCACAGCCTTCTATAAATATTGAGTTCCTTTGTCAAGGAAAAAAGAGAGACACAGAAAAGCTACCCAGGTCTAAAACATGTGTAGGTGTTTGGATGAAATACTGGAATTAGGTGGAATTGATTTGATTCAAGTGGAATCAACTTGGAATCAAAAGTCTGAGTTCAAATCCTGCTGGATAAGTCACTTAACCTTTGTCTGCCTCATTTTCCTCATCTGTAAAATGAGGATAACAATAGCATCTACTTTCACAGAGTTATTGTGAGGATTAAATGAAATAATGTACATATAGCTCTGCAAGCCATAGCCATTATTATTATTATTATTGATGTTGTTATTACATGCAAACTTTGCTTTCTGCTGACCAAGGGACTAGAAAGGAACAAGTATATGAGGCCATAGGAGTTAACTTTTAACATAATCTGATAATAACAGCCTTGTTACCAATATTCTTTTGGAGTTGTTAAGTCATGGAAGACAAGAGCCTCTGAAGAAGTGAAAGTGATTATCATCCAGACAGTGATGGATGGATATGAGTTGACTGTAACATGGTACAAAGAATTATGAAGAACTGAAGTAAAGGATAGCATCAAAGTAATATATAAGTAGAAAAAAGGATGAGTTTGTCATGTATTAAAAGAAAATGATAACTGATCAATGAATGAATGAAAGAATATTAACGATTTACTATGTACCAAACATTGTGTTAAATATGGGAGATACAAATAACAAAAGGAAAGATAGTCCTTGCTCTCAAGAAACATCTTTTCTTTTTTTTAAATTTTTTTTATTTACAAAACATATGCATGGGTAATTTTTCAACATTGACCCTTGAAAAACCTTCTGTTCCAACTTTTCCCTTCCTCCCCCCCCTCCCCTAGATGGCAAGTAGTCCAATATATGGTAAATATGAAGAAACATCTTTTCTAGCAAACTTAATAAAATTTAATTTTTTAACAACAAAAATCTATTTTTTTCTACTTTCTGTTCTTATTGCTACAATGGAAAAAAAAGGAAAAAAAATCTTGTAACAAATATGCATAGTCAAGAAAAAACAAATTCCCATATTGAAGATGTCAAAAGCTTACATTCTAATAAGGGAAATAGCACACATGAGAAAACAATGGCCAGAGATGAATATTTTGGTTTGGAAAGAAAAAGAGTAGACTATCCTATCCAGAAATAATGTCAAGAGTTAATTTCATCATGGTTCATGGTTCTAGATTTGGAAGGGTGAGTAGACAAGGAAAGGAAAGGAAAACAACAATTTTTGCTGTAACAGGGTGGGTGACAAAGTTGAATGGGAATGGATAGACTAGGATGTACATCCTTAGAGGGAGGATCTACATCTACATCAATGAGATCACAGATCTATTGGAATATTTGAGTCCTGACGATCCCCTATATTATTAAATCCAGAATGGCAATGTTGATTTGAATGAAAGTAGATTCTGCCTCCTTTGACTTGACCCTTTTTTCCAATTCATTCCTTGAAAGATCCCCCCAGAAACTAAGTGTTCGGTATATGAAGAAAAGGAAAAAAACAATTATTTATTGTTCTGTTGATTATCTAGACTTAAGAAAGTGATGGAGAAAATGCTAACAATGCAGATTAAACTTAAAAGTGTGCTACAGGTTTTATTGTTAAATATTTATTATCACACTCCTGCCTTACTTAAACCACACTTGCAACTCCTATAGAGTTATTCCTCTATCATTCTATTCACCCAACTAAAATGAAAGGGTCAAGAATCATGTCTCAAAATTGTTTTGATTCCTAGAATCTAGGAATATGCTGGGTCCCAAGGAGCCATCCAATTATGACATGAATTAATAGGCCACAAATTGGGCCCTATTGAGATCTTTTAGGGAAGAAGTCTCAATGGGTATTCCTTCACACCAGTTCCCTAAGGCACACTAAAAGTTTTCCCAAGAAATTAGGGATGTCCTGCAACTGCTCACCTTCCCATTTCCATTGAAGACCACGAGACATGTCCTTCCACTGAAACCCAGCCATGAAGGGCAGGCGACCATTATACTGCACCTTCAGGTGAGTGCTGATCTCCACGTGGCCCTGGGAGAAGCTGGAATGTTGGAACTGTGTTCGGTAATCCACCTGCCTCTCAGGCACCTGCAGCAGGAACTAGGGGAACAAAGGACATGATGTGACTGATGGCATCCTCAGCCCTTCTCCCGGGAATAGCACCATGGTGGTAATGAAATCAAACATAGGGAATCAATGGATCATAGCTTTAAAACAGGGGTTTATAACCTGGATATGTGGATTTTAAAAACATTTTGATAATTACATTTCACTATAATTGGCTTTCTTTGCAATTTTATTTATTTCATTTTGTACACTTAAAAACCATTACTCTGAGAAGGGGTTCATAGGCCTCACAGACAGCCAAAAGGGTCCCTGACACAAAAAAAGGGTAAGAACAGAGGTCCTTCTTCATCTTTGTAGTTAAAAACCACTAAAAAGTGGTTTGAAGCTAGTAGGAACCTGAGAGGTCAAGTTCAACCTCCTCATTTTTTTTTTTTAAAGCTTTTTATTTTTCAAAACATATGCATGGATAATTCAACATTAGTCCTTGCAAAACCTTGTGTTACAATTTACTCCTCCTCCCCCCCACGCCTCTCCCCTAGATGACAACTAATCCAATATATGTTAAACACAGTAGAAATATATATTAAATTCAATATACACATACATATTTATACAATTATCTTGCTGCACAAGAAAAATCAAATCAAACTGGAAAAAATGAAAAAGAAAATAAAATACAAACAAACAACAAAAAAGATTGAAAATCCTGTGTTGTGAACCACCTTCAGTTCCCACAGTCCTCTCTCTGGATGGTAGATGGCAGGCCAGAACTGGCCTGGATCATCTCATTGTTGAAAAGAGCCACATCCATCAGAATTGATCATTGTATAATCTTCTTGTGTGTACAATGATCTCCTGGTTCTGCTCACTTCACTCAGCATCAGTTCATGTAAGTCTCTCCAGGCTTCTCTGAAATCAATTCTGCTGCTCATTTCTTACAGAAAAATAATATTCCTTAACATTCATATACCACAATTCATTCAGCCATTCTCCAATTGATGGGCATCCACTCAGTTTCCAGTTTCTTGTCACTATGAAAAGGGCTGCCACAAACATTTTTGCACATGTCACCCTCCTCATTTTATAAATGAGAGGTTAAATGACTTTCTTGGGTTCGCACAAACTTGTGATGCATTTGAACCCAGGTTCTCCTGACTCCAGATCTAATACTCTACTTCTTCATGATAAGGAGCAAATGCTCCCTGGCCATCAGCTCTGATGGCTACCAAGTTTCCACCAGAGTAAATCCGTATCACCAAGTGTGGTTCTGTCTGGAGGCAGGGGCTAAACTAAATGACTCCTTGAATTCTCCTTCAATTATAGATGTCTGAGACTGTGGCTTAGACATACCTCAGTGCTTCCCTCTGTTTATTGTCTTTTCTACCTCATAGACTATATTTCAACAGCCTCAGGAAGAGTTGACAAGGCTTACCTCCATGAAGTAGTTGCTCAGGGATGGGCCAGAGTCATTTTTGAAGGTCTGGCTGATTCGGAGTTTCTTTTTATTGTTGATTTCATCCCAGTGTTTCCCATAACTCACTTCCAACATGGAATGCAGACGGGACATACTCTCCTCATGCTGTAGTTGAACCTGGTTAAAAAAAAAGCCCCCTCAATGTTGATTTCCCCAAGGTTGGACTTGCCCATTACATATTATCTCTGCAAGACTACAAGCTTCTTGAGAATAGAACCTTGTCTTATTGACATTTTGCTTCTCCTCCAGATCCTAGCACAGTACTCCACACACAGAACTCATTGAATCAATCCATGATTGGTTCAATCTCCATGAAAAAAAAAGACCATTGTTTGCCTCACTTATTTCTTACCTAGCCTTAATCACTGAATGTGGGCTATTGCTATATCAAACTGAGACTTTTTAAAAAAAACCTTAGGTTAAAAAGGTCAAGATCTCCCACTGCATCCAGGGACATCTTTAATCATCCTGATCTATATTTTGCCACAAGACCCAGATAGCTCTGAGGACAAAGTGAGACTGATGACTTTATACAGTCCTCCCTCACTTTCATTCAATTCACTTATATATCATGGCACAACCTTTCTGATGTCATGGTTATCTCCCAGAACAAAGGACAAACAGCAACAAAAACAACAATATAGTACTTAATCATACCCCTCTCCCCTTTCCTTTATGTCCCTCTTTTCTCTATCAGCCTCCCTCTTCTGTCAATTTACAAGCATTTCTTTTTTTCTCTTCATCTCTTTCCCTATATTTGAGGCAGATTGAGAGGTATAGGATAGGAAGAAGGGGAAAAAAGCCTTGTAACAAATATGCATAATAAAGCAAAATAAATTCGTGAATTGGTCCAGTTTAGAAATGAATGTCTCATTATGCATCTTTAGTATCTAGTATCACTACTGATCTTTCAATATTCACTCTTTCTCAAAGGAGACTACTTTGAAAAAACTCAAAAACTCAGGAAATGGGAGTAGGAAAAGTAGGGGGAAAAGGGAATAAGAACTTAGGTAAAATTCCTTCATGTTAAACTACATCTGAAATACTGTATTCAATTTTGGGTAATGTCATGTAAGAATATAATAAGCTTTCAGAAAAGGGCAATCAGCATGGTGAGAAAGGCCTTGAGTCCATAATATATGATGTCTAGTTGAAAGAGTCAGGAGTTTAGCAGGAAAAGCAAGGAGAAAGTCAAATTTATATTCAAGTATTTGAAGAGACTTCTTCATATAGTAGAGAAATGAGACTGTTTGGCCCTAAAGAACAGAACCAGGAGCAATGGGCAGCAGTTATAATATAACAAATTCAAATTAGATGTCCAGAAAAACCTAAATGGAGCTGTCCAGAAATAGAATGGCCTTCCTTGAGAGATAATTGGTTCCTTCACAATGGAGGCATTTAAGCAGAGGCAGAATGACTACTTGTTGAGCAGGCAATAGTGGAGATTTCTTTTCTTTTAATTATGATTTGGACTCAACAGGCACTTAGGTCTTTTCTACTTCTAAATGCTGTAATTCTGTCAAAGTATAAAGTGAGATACTTTATGCATTCCTTAGGGGAATATAAGGTCAGTGTGGGGAGTTTGGGATAACTATTAAAGTTATAAGAATCTATAGAATCTCAGAACTGAAAGACTCAGAAGTCATTGGTGGATTTGGCTTCTGAGGACTTGGGTTCAAATCTTGATTCTACCACATCTCATCTGAGTAATCTTGGGCAAGTCACTAAAAACTCTCTAGAACTCAGTTTCCATAAATGTAAAATAAGGAGGTTAAACCAGATTATACTTCAGGGCTTCTCTAGTTCAAACATATGATTCTTTTGAACTTTCCTTTCACAACATCCTTGACACATATTTATTCTTCTACTAGAATACTTCCAAAGTCAGAGAATTTTTTGCTTCATCACAGTGCTGACCATTCCATTGTTGAATGTTTTAGAAACCTGTTTCTTATGATTAGTTTAGAAATCAACTGGGAACTAGAAACATCCAACCCCCTCAGTCTTAGCTCTGTCTTCTAGAACTACATTGAAGAAGTCTCTTCCTTCTTCCAATTCCTTTCAATTTTTACAACGTGAGTATCATCTTTCCCCATTCCCAAACTAAGCTTTCTCTTCTTCAAGGCAAACATCCCTAGTTGATCCTTTTATGTTATAATTTCTAAAGCCCTCTTTCCCCTGATAGCCCTCCCTCTGGAAGTGTTCCTATTTGTCAGTGTCCTTCCTTCTCCTTCCCCTGGATGTGAACACAAAGATCCACATGTGTTCTGACAAGTACAGCTTACATCATGAGAGATCATTCATAAGAAGGGGGGAAAAAGTGGAGAGAAGAATCCAGTCTTTTAGTCTCTCTCGACTGCTAGATGGGCAACAGCAATTAAGTTACCCATTGAATAAGTCAGTCAACAGGACAAAAAAAATAATCCTTTCTTTGTTTCCCATAACTGCTGGGTACATTCAGACCTATTTTATTCTCCTTCAATTTGGCCTCTCTGGGGGGCTCTGGTCAAGGAGTTGGTTTTAATTCCTGTTTGGGATCTTGGATCACTTAATAAGTATTCCTAAAATGAGTGAATAAATGAATATCAAGGGGCCCAGAAAACTGTGGATTACTGTTTTAAACAAGTCTAGCCTTAAACATTGGATTCATTTGGCTTCCCTCAAAAGCAAATTATAAAAGAAGTTAAAGCTCTCATTCATGATATGTGATTGTGACATCAGCTATGATTTAGTAAAAGAGATTAATAGAACCCTCCCGCATCTCCAATCCCATCTCCAGGGCTACAGACTGGGATGGAATGTAGATATCTACTCTGCTCCGCCACCTACCTTATGGTTATACGTGGGTACCTGGGTACAATGAAATTCATGCCCAAGGTCCAGCTTGTACACCTCCAGATGGTTCTCCACTTTGAGCTTCTGGGCGGCATTGCATTCCTGCTGGAGGTACTTAGCCTCTCCTATGCCGGTCAACACAGAAAGACCTGCCCTTCTCCTACCAGGCAAACACACAGCCCAGCTCCTGGGATAGGAGAGCACAGGATACCCACAGCCCCAGCAAACCAGTCTTTCTTTAGTACTTAATGAGGCCCAAGAGAGGGTCAAGTCATGGTACGGTGGAAAGAGTGTTGGCTATGGAATCAGAGATGAGATACATGATTTTGACCAAATCACATCACTTTTCTGAATCCTCAATTTCCTCATTTGTTAAATGAGGGGACTGAACTTGATTTCACTAAGATCTTCTCCAGTTCTAAATTTATGGCCCCATAACATCTTCTGTAACATAGGGTAGAAATAACATTACTACCTAATTACTTTTACTTCTCAAGAAACATAGCCTGAGGTCACAAAGTAATGGAATTAGATCTTATATCCAAGTATTTCTTACTCCAAGCCTTTTCCCACTATACCATATCATATCTCATGCAGGTTTTACACACATATCTTGGATTTATGCTTCTCTCTGACTTCTCTAGGTTTCAACTAATTTCAAGGTGGAAAATACATCTCTGAGTTGACATCTCTACTTTCTTTCAAGATTTCCTCTGCCTTCCTGCCAAAACTTCCTGCCAATTACAACTTTGAAAGAAGACTACCATCTTCTTTTTCAAAACTCTTAGTTATGGGCAGCAAAGAAGAAATTAGAGATCTGTCAGAGATAAGATAGAGTCCCATACTCTATGTTACTATTAGTCAATTTTCAAAAATAAATCTAAAGGGCCTCTTAATGAGGCAGCAGAGAATAATGAGTAGATAGAGTACAGGTCTTAGAGTCAGGAGAGCTTAAGTCCAAATTCTATCTTAGATAATTATTAGTTAATTATGTGTCATTTCATTTCTTTGTGCCCCAGTTTCTTCATCTGTAAAATGAAAGAGTTGGATTCAATGATTTTTTTAAAGTCCTATCCAGATCTAAATCTACTTCTTAATAAAGAACTCAGATGGCATTAGCTCCCTGATAGGATGCTAACTTAGGATGCATAGATCCAATCCATCTTTCCCAGGAAATGTGACACTCACAAAAATGGTGTAATACCTAGAAGCCCATATTTTATCCTTAGGGCATTGGTCCAGAGGCTCCCTCTTTGTTGCAACAGGCCAATGGCATGGAAACCCAGAATATCTGGCAGGTAGGCTTCTCCTTCTAGTGCATACAGCAGGAGTCCATCCTCTGACTTCTTCTCCAGGATTGCTACAGAGAGAATGACTCACTAAATGACTGGAAGAAGTAGAACCAATCAGTGGGACGGCAGACCCAGTGGTGAAACAGTAGTCAAGGGAATAATCTCTAAATGGACTTAAGGAAGGGTAGGGGGAAGAGAGATGGAAAATAGATCTGGAACAAATCAGAGACTTATAAGAAAGCATAGGATTTGAGGCTGGAGGGAGTAGGGGAGGAATGAACTCAATGGCTTGGATTTGTTCTCAGTGAGCATTAAGAAAAATGGTGGCAGTCACTGGGAGTTAGGACACTAGGTTCTTATTCCAAGCTCTGCCACCAATTAGCTGCGTGACCTTGAACAAATAACTTCATCTCTCTGAGTTTCCATTTTCTCATTTGTCAAGTGAGGAAACTAGACTTAATGATCTCTAAGGTCTCTTTCATCCCAAACATTTTGTGCTTCTACAAAGTTTGGAGGGAGGGGGGAAGCTGAGGAGGGCTAGGAGAGCAATAAGAAAAAAAAAAAGAGAGAATGGAAAGGAATTCACAATGTAGGAGTCCACAGGGATAGGGACTGTTATTGATTTGTTGCTTCCTCCTACCTGACAAGAAGGCTTTGTCCTTCAGTACATTCATCAGGGACACAGAGAATGTCATCTTCTTGCCAACTTGTTTGGTGATGTTGCCCATGAGAATGACAGGGTTGCCTTGCCTGATCAGCTTCGCCTCCAGCTGAGTCTCATATCTCTGTTCCCCTCTGGACGTCTGGACATCACTCAGCCCCTGAAATAAGCACCTATGTTCACGTCCTTTGTCCCTTTCTTAAAAAGTTAGGCCATTAAATGTAATAGAAATGAAATGGTGGGAGTTAGGGGGATTTAATTAACTCTTCCTTTATGTCCTTATGTCCTTCTTGCTTGGCTTTTAAAAGATTCTCTATCTGGGAGAATTTACTCAGAGATGTTCATGTGATTGAGTTCAGAAATTCAGAGGGCAATAGAAAATGGTGAGGGCAGCGAGGGAATGACCATTGACCCTAGGCAGATACAAAAAGACCCACTGAGTAGAACTCTAATAATCCTGCAATTTCTGAAAAATAACAGAGATTGGTTATGGAAAGAGCATTGAACTAAAAGACAGGAAACCTGAATCTTCATCCCAATCCCATTATTAACTTGTTATTTGATTTCTTTGGGCCTCAGTTTCTTTATTTATAAATTCAGGGACTTTAGTCAGATGACGTTTTTAGTTCAAACATTCCACAATTGGCAAAGGTGTTCAATTAATTAGGCTAGTCATTATTAGGCAGGCCCCCAATTTCATTTAATGGGAAGTTATTATGATTTTGAATAAAGAGCTGCTTCTCTCTTCAGTTATCTTTTTGTCTAGGTCAGCAATCATTTTTCATCCCTTTTGTCCCCAGAACTTTTGGCCTGGGGTCACCTGATTAAACTATATAAATATAAATATAAATACAACGTATATTCTTCTTTCCCAACTGATGATTGTCTCGATTGCCCAGAAACAGGTAGGTAGTAAAATGCATAGTGATCTGGGCCTGAAGTTAGGAAGACCTAAAAATCCAGCCTAACTATGTGATCCTGGGAAAATCATTTAATCTCTGTTTGCCTCAGTTTCTTCAAAGAAGTGATTATAACAGCACCTACCTCGCAAAGTTATTGTGAAGATCACATGAGATAATATTTGTATAGTACACTTAGTACAGCATCTGGCATTTAGTAGGTATTATATAAATGCTAAGAACATAGTATGTGTTTAATAATGCTTTTTCATTCATTTATTCATTCATTAGATCTGATCACCTTCCTTCCCAAAGGTGTAGAGAAGATAATGTATCAGATATGTTTTCCAAAAAATATTGCACTAACCCAGACCCCCTGGACAGATATAGCTGAGTCTGATAAATATCTGTACTTAAAAAGATCTAAAGGTCTTCATTAAGAGAGAAAAAACACATAGTATAAGCATTATACAAATAATCTGGGGATTATCTATCTCCTGCAGTAATTAGCCCATCTGATTCAACCTTCAAAATATGTTTTCTATATGTCCTCTCCTCTATATTTCAACTAGTTTATTTATTCTTTGTTATATATATTATTTATTATTTATCAAACTAGTTTAAGTCCTTGGACTTGTACTATTAATAATACCTTCTTAAATGAATTACATTCCTCCAGTCTCCCCCTGCTCCAATCTACTATTCTCACGCTGCCAGAAGACTTTTCTTCAAGAACAATTATGACTATATCACTCCTCTGTCCTATAAGCTTCAATGGTCCCCCATTACCCACTTCTGACATTCACTGCTGTGGGACTTTGGACAATTCACTTACCTTGAACTTCAGTTTCCTCCTCTATAAAATGAAGAAACTGCATCAGATTGCCTCTGGGGTCCCTTCAGTTCTAGAGTAATGATTCTATGAATAAATCCCAAACTCCCAAATCTGGCATTTAAAGCTGTCCAAAATCTGATCTCATTCAATATTTTCTCTTTTTTCATTTAAAGCTTTTTATTTTCAAAATATATGCATGGATAATTTTCAAAATTCACCCTTGCAAAACTTTCATTCAATATTTTCAATCAGGTGACTCCACGGCTAAAGATCATTGGAATCAGGAAGAATTAAGTTAAAATCTGACAGACTAGCACAAAAATAATAGAATGGCAAATTTCTTAAGTCTTTTTGCCTCAATTTCCTCATCTGTAAAATGAGCTGGAGAAGGAAACGGCAACCATTCTATTATCTTTGTCAAGAAAACTCCATACTGGGTCACAAAATTAAACACAACTGAAAACAACTCAACAACAAATTATCATTATCATTACTACTATTACCACCATCACCTCCACCATCTTCACAAACTCTATGTTCAAGCCACAAATCATTAGATTTCTCATCATACCTCAAATGTTCATCATGTCATTTGCTAGCCATGGAACTCCACCGTTCCTGTTCTTTTTTTTCTGAATTCCTATCCATGATTCAAGGCCAAACAAAAAATGCTAGACCCTTTACAAAGACTTCTCTGAGATTATAAAGAAGGGAAAGGGACCTGTATATGCACGAATGTTTGTGGCAGCCCTTTTTGTAGTGGCTAAAAACTGGAAACTGAATGGATGTCCATCAGTTGGAGAATGGCTGAATAAATTGTGGTATATGAATATTATGGAATATTACTGTTCTGTAAGAAATGACCAACAGGATGATTTCAGAAAGGCCTGGAGAGACTTACACGAACTGATGCTGAGTGAAATGAGCAGGACCAGGAGATCATTATATACTTCAACAACAATACTATATGATGACCAGTTCTGATGGACCAGGCCATCCTCAGCAACGAGATCAACCAAATCATTTCCAATGGAGCAGTAATGAACTGAACCAGCTATGCCCAGAGAAAGAACTCTGGAAGATGACTAAAAACCATTACATTGAATTCCCAATCCCTATATTTATGCCCACCTGCATTTTTGATTTCCTTCACAAGCTAATTGTACAATATTTCAGAGTCTGATTCTTTTTGTACAGCAAAATAACGTTTTGGTCATGTATACTTATTGTGTATCTAATTTATATTTTAATGTATTTAACATCTACTGGTCATCCTGCCATCTAGGGGAGGGGTGGGGGGGTAAGAGGTGAAAAATTGGAACAAGAGGTTTGGCAATTGTTAATGCTGTAAAGTTACCCATGCATATATCCTGTAAATAAAAGGCTATAAAATAAAATAAAATAAAATAAAAAGAGAAAAAAAAAGACTTCTTTGAGCTTTCCCTACCTCCTTTCAATTCCATCCCCCGATAGACATAATCTTGCCTTCTGTTCAATTCTTATATACTCTTCTCTCTTACACCACTCATTTATCACATTCTAATTTTTATGTTATTTATGTAGCTCTCCTTATCTCCTAGATTATAAATTCCCTGAAGACAAATACAATTTATTTATCTTTAGCATATTGCACTGGGTAGTTGTTTTAGAAAAAGTCTCTTGATGTTACTTTGTTACAAGAGAAGTCTCCAGGAATTACATACATATGTAAAACTATTTTGTAAAATCTGTTGAATGTAACTGATTTGACTTTGGGTCCGTGGACAAACCTTGATGTAATAGACATCCTTGTCATCCAAGATCATTTCCAGGTGGCCAAAGCGGGTACTCTGGAAAGAATCTATTTTTCCTATTTGGAAAAAAAAAAAAACATGTTAATGAGTTTCTGTCAAAATTGCTGATGAAGGAAAGTGGAGCAAAAAAGAATAAAAGTTTTATTTAGTTCTTTCAAAATCAAGCTTTTATTCCTGAATGTAAGCACTGGGTCTTATGAATATTTAGTGAGGAACTACATCAATTTCTCTCTCCACAGCTTTAGCTGAGCCTGTTACTGGGTGGTCTGAAAATTCTAAACTTTTCAATTCAAGATGTGTTTAAGCTAGAGGCAATATTGTGGAAGGAAGCATAAAAATATAGGTTTTAGTTGACCGCATGAATCAACGATGTAAAACTACAACTTAAAAAAAAAACTAATGTAATTGTGAACTGCATTGATATTATTCAGTCTGTAAACATTTATCAAGCTCACTGCAAGCCAAGCACCTGTGCTAAGTGCTACATACAAAAAAAGGCAAACACAGAATAGCTAGCCCCAAGCACTTGGATCCATGTGGGATCCAGGTCAGGAAAAGGGATAACTGCGTTGTATTTTGTGCTGATCAGATAACTTATGAAGTATTTATTGGGATAGATTCAGGGAGCCACATTTTAAAGGGGCATTGACAAACTACATTGGGTCCAAAGGAGAACGATGATTGGGATGTCAAAAATCTGGAAGCCAAGGCATAAAAGCAAAAACAAAAACAAAAACTTGTTGAATGAACTCAGGAAGTTTAGCCTATAGAAAAGAAGACTGGGGACATGATGTACCTCCTAGTCACTGGATTTGTTTAAATGGTGATCGTAGACCAGGGATATTGCAACAAGTTCCCCTGCATTTAAAGGAAAATTAGGTTAATTTGGCTCCCTATCACCTTCAGGACCATGTTTTTGCCTTTCTTAGTTTTCCTGATGCTTAGAAGAGCCTCACAATAATGTATGCTTAATAAATACTTATTGATGGAGGTGACCTTTAGAGTCCTTACCAATTTTAGGTTTCTGTGAAAAATTAAGCACATCACTCTAAGAAACTGCCAAAAAAAGATTCAGCTGCAGGATAAGGGCACACTAGTGAGCCATTCTACTATCTCATTTTTTTGTACACATACCATCCACCTTGATTTTTTTCTTGGGATGAAGTAGCTTGATTCGGAGCTTCTTCTGAGACACACTGAAGCTGAGATCCATACCCACATCCCTAGGTTGTTCTGACTTTGGGGTGCCCATAAAAAAATGGATGGTGGCTTCTTCAGGGATCCAACTCTCCTTCTGGAAAAAATAGAAGGCTCCCTCACCCTTTGGAAACCCTTTCAAAAACAAGATTTTTACCTAGGATGACCTTCCCTTTTAGGTTCCAGAAAACCTAAATCCCCACCCCACCCTCAACCTCTTTTGATCTCTCCTCCAAAGAAACTCATGGAATCTCATCTGAGATGTTCTTTAAAAAGCTAGGCTAGCAAACAAACAAAAAACCTTGGGCATTACTGGTTAGAAATAAAATTTATGCAGAATTCTGCTGTAGAATATTAAGGTTGGAAAGGACTTTTGAGTCACCCTGTCATATATCCTCAGAATGTTAGATCTGGAAAGAACTTTAGAAATAATTTAATTAGAGAACTATAAAATATGAGAGTTGAGAAGACCCCTTAGAGACCATCTACTCTAATTCTCTCATTTAACAGAGGATATTGAGGTTCAAAGATGTTTAAACACCCCCCCCACACACACACACACACACACTGCAAGCTAGGAACAGAATGGAATCAGAAGCCAAGTCACCTAATTCCTATGCCTGTGTTCCTCCTGCTATATCTTGCTGCCTTCAGCCATTTTCACTCAGGCAAGTGACCCATCTGGGGGGGCCAGGATGAGACATATGTGAGTCACTGGATACTTTGTAGGAACAAATGGCACTGCCCATGCATGGTAACTGAGACCCAACAAGACTGAGGTGACAGGTTAAGCTGGAAGTGCAAGGGGGTGGGATAGAACCCTTTTCTGTCCTACCTGAGGAATATAAGCATAGGCAGCTTCTAGCAGGTACTGCTGCAGTCCCTTGTCCTGCTTCTTTAATGTCACTGCTGCAGCTATTGGCACAGCAAGAGAGAAAGGCTGCCCCTGGGCTGGATAAGACACTTTGGAACACATCTGCCAGCCCCAAATGTGAGATGCTAGGGAGACACAAGAAAGAGTGATAGTGCAGATATAGTACTATTACCCTATTGGGTAGTGGATCCCAATTCCAGAGTAATAGATAGATAACCCATAGCTTGTGTTACTGCTGATCCTGGGATGCTGAAAAGATGGGCAAAGTCCTAAATGGGGACATACAAATACACTCCCTCACCTCCCCTTTATCTCTAGGGTTCTATTTCCAAGAAAAAAGGCTCCATGATCTTAAATACAGTCTTTTGGAAATGAAAGCTTGCTTCTTTGAAAGGAATGATGGAGTTAAAACACCTGAATTTATATAGAAGATTGGAAAATCTGCAAATTAGCATTATTTTTCTTAAGATTTGTCATTTCTGTTTTGAATAATACTCTAAGTCACTCTGAACCTTGTAACAATACATTTCTAGTAATAAGCATGTATGTAGCCACATATCCACAGTTTCCCAAATCATCCTTTTAGGGACCCAGAAACTGATTAAACATGTACAGTGCTTCCTAAATTTACAGTAATACTCCCTATAACTCTTCTCTAAACAAGAAGGAACACTTAGAGTCAGGTCCTTCACTTATGTCCCTTGTGAGGTTTTCCCTTTCAAGATGGAGGAGTGATGAGGTTAGCTGCTTACCTTCTTCTCCAGTGCAGAACTGCATCTCTGAAGGGTTGTTTAATCGGTCAATATTCATTTCACCATCCACAGTCGTGAGATACAGCTTAGAGCTAAGGGAAACACATAGCTAGTCCTGGATTCTTCCACTTAACTCATCCACTACTAGATGCCTCCGAGATCATGCCCATCTGACTTCACTATCTCATCTCTTAAGAGATGGTTAACACCTGATACAAACCATGTCCAAAAGGAAGGTGGGACACTGAATTAAGGTCTTCACAAACATCTGGTAAAACATGGTGCCTGCTCCTTGGGCCTACCTGAAATTCACTAGTTCTATGGATTCCTCAGGCGTGTTCAGGAACATCTTGAGCTCCTGACCCCTCTTCACTGTGATTCCTCCATCGAGGCTGGTGGAACTTCGGATGCCAGTCACCCACTTGATCCCTGCTTTCCCATGGAAGCCTGCTACACCCATCTGAGCTGCAATCTGGATTAAGGCACTAAGGTAAAATACACAGATAAACTATGATTAGTGAGCTATATATGATAATGATTTCTTAGCAGAAGGAGCCAGGAGAAAAGCAAAGAATGGAATGATATCTCAGAATCAGGAAGACCTGAATTTACAAATTGTCTCAGACATTCTCAAGCTGTGTGACTCTGAGAAAGTCACTTCAGCCTCCATTTCCTCAACTGTAAAAATGAAAATAGCCATAGTACCTACGTCATAGGGTTATTATGAAAATCAAATTAATTTTATCTTATGTAAAGTGCTTTACAAATTTATAAAAATGTTAGCTCTTATTGTTATTAGTTCAGGAAAATTATATCCCCAGAGTTATACCTTCTGCCAACCCTCAGACATTTGTTTTGCTCCTTTCTCTACCCACCATGCCTTCTGTAAGAGGACTGAATTATGTTCCAAAAAAACAGGAAAATGCATCCTTCATTTTACATCAATATGTAAAGGATCTATGATTTCATCTACACAGCAAGTCCTTGTATGACCCATTTATAACATATAAGTTAAATATGGAAAATAGAAAATCTGAGATTTGTCCATGGTCACAAAGCAAGTAAGTGCCCAAAACAGGATTTGTGCACATAGTAGATACCCCAGTGTCCAGTATTCTGCCCACTAAGACATTCTGTCTCTTTTCATTCTACATTTTCCTACTCCTCTTAATAGCATCACAGCTCTAAAGCAGAGGCCATCTAATCTAACCTACCCTTTAGCATAGTACAGCTTAAATTTTTTTTTTATTAATTTGATTTTTTACCACTTGATCTAGTAAGTCCCTCAGTTTACCCATGAGTAAATTGAGACCCAGAGAGATAGAAAATGTCAGGGAAGGGATGTGAATCCCAGTTTTCTGATTCTTGAGCTAGTGCTCTTTCTACTCTCTCACTTTGCCTCCATAAATTTCTTATTGTTGTTTCATTGTTTCAGTCATATCCAACTCTTCGTGACCCCAAATGAGGTTTTCTTGGCAGAGATACTGGACTGATTTGCCACTTCCTTCTCCAGCTCATTTATAGATAAGGAAACTGAGGAAAAACAGGGTGAAATGACTTGCCCAGGCTCCCACAGCTAATAAATGTCTGAGGCCAGATTTGAACTAAGATGAATCTTCCTGACTTCACACTTACCATTCTATGCACTCTGGCTCCATCGAGCTGCCCCTAAATTTCTTTGTATATGTTTTAAATGCACACACATATATACACATAGATATACATATATTTACATACATATATACATACATATCTATATGTTATATAATAAAATATATAAAGAGGAAACAAATTCAGCTAAGTTGTTGAAAGTTAAATAAAAAAATCAATGCTAAGAAATGCTAAGATTAAAACCACGCTCTCTCCATTCCCACACAAGTATGGTTTTGAAGAGAGGCAACAACAGTAGAGTTTCCTGTAAAGAATGCCAAAATTGAAGTCAAAGGATATTGATTCATTTCTCATCCACACCACTTATTAGCTAAGTACTTTGGGCAAGTTACAAACTTTTAAAATCTCAGTTTTCTCATCTATAAAATGGGAATGATGCTATTTTCACTACTGCTTCAAAAATAAAATCTAAACTCATCTGTTTATGTTTTAAACCCCTTTCCAAACTGGCCCCAACCTACTTTTCCAGCCTTATTAGACATTACTGTCCCTCCCAGATTTGGTTTGGCAGCTAAACTGAACTCTGTTCCTCAATCACAGCAATCCATTTCCTTTCTTCATACTTTTGCATTGGCAGCCTCCATGCTCGGAACAATCTCTCCCTTACCTCTGCCTGACAGCATCTTTTCCTTTAAAATGCAGGTCAGGAACAATCTTTGTATGTAAATTTTGCTGATCCCTCAAATGCTTCTGTGTGTCTGCTTGAGAGAGGGAACAGGGTGGGACCAGAAACAGAGAGATAGGCTCAAGGAGGGAGAGACAGCACTTAACAAGAAGAAAGGGAGAAAGTACTTTGAGATCTTCATCTGAGAGGCAGAGGCAAGAATGGGTGAGCAGGGCCAGGGAGGGTTGTGAGCATAGCCCTAACCTGAGCAGAAAATTAGCTGTAAGAGGTGGAAAAGAAGTTAGACTATGTACACAGAATGCCTTCCTTTACCTTCCATTCCCAACTACCTTGCATTGAACTACTTTGAATATGGTTTAATTTACTTTATATTTATGCTGTATGTGCTTATATATGTTCTATTTGTTATCTCTTAGCGTGTAAGCCCTTCCTGAATAGGGATTGCTTAATTTTGTATTTTCCTGCCTGGCGTCCAGCACTATATCTGGCATGATGGTTAATAATGATTGATTGATATCTACCTCCTATAGTTATTATATGGATCAAATGAAATAATATACATAAGATACATAAGAACCACAAAGGTCTGCATAAATGTGGCCCATTTCTAGTGTTTTGAAGTCATCCCCCGGACCACGTAGATAATTCTATTTAGCAACATGGCCTCCTTTAATCTCCTCTGTGGCAAGTGAGAGCCATGCTAGGGATATATCCCTGAGGAATTGGGGCTTCAGTACCTACACTTTGGACAGCTCTGGTACCTTGGCTTGATATAGCCCTCCAAGGAGAAATCTGAAAGCTGCTTGAAGTCCACAGTCCCTCGAATCCGGATGTTGATGGCAGCTGAGGCATTCAAGGCTAATTGCACGGGGAAACCCGACAGAGTTGGAAAGGAAAACTCTTCAGTTGCCAGACTCAGCCTCCTGTTAATCTGTACCTCCTGACCCTGAAGTCAAAAGGAAGGGATTGACAGCACCTCCTGTCAACAATCAGCTCCCAAGCCTGGCAACAGCTCCACCCCGCATATACCTTGAGGAGCTTGACAGTCAATTCAGCCAGGTTCAGGGAGTACCTCTTCATGTGACTTCTCATTGTTCCACAGTCCACGAAACTAAGCTCATTCCCAAAGATTTTCAGACTAAGATCACACTTCAGATGTCTTCTCTTCTCCCATCTCTGAGTCATCTGACCAAATAAAAATCCAGAAAGTTATAACTGAAAGGTTCCATAGAGATAATTCCACTCAATTCCCTTATCTTATTTTATTTCATAGAATCAAAGGATCATAAATTTATAGTTGGAATTGACCTCAGAGTTCATTGAATTTAACCTTTTTATTTTATTTTTGGATAACGCCTGTGACTTCCTTGGTATAAGGGAACTCTCAGTTCTACTAGTACAATGCCAAGTCAAGACCTCCTCAGACTCAGAGAGTGACATGTCCCATGGACATTATATCCCAGAGGCAAGATTTGAAGCCAGAAATTCCTGGTTATCTACTACATCCTACTTTTTCCTCAATCCCTTCAGGGCAAACTAAGGCCCTGAGATGAGGAATAAGTATGTTATCTCAGTGTTGTCCAAGTGGCCTTGCCTGTTCTGGTCACTTTTAAATGGAATCATTATTTCCAAAAAACTTGTCCCAGAGCCCCTGAAGGGATGATGTGTGCAGTATGTGTATGGATGAATGAATGTGACTCTAAATTCCCTTACCTTCTCCTGGAACTCATTCAACTTACTGTGCCCTCCACCTGGGCACTCTGCCCTAGCCAATAGTGACTTCTTCTCATTGAATCCATGCACCAATTCCATGTCAGTATCTGGTTTGGGCTCACTTTTCTCATCATCATCCCAGAATGTGGCCTTCACCGGCTGCCTACCAAACACCCTGTAAGCCAGCTTTTCAGCATTTTCTAATCGAAGTCCAAGCTGAGAAAAGAAGCACATTCAGAAAAGGTAATGGATATTTTGTAGGACTGGAACAGAGAGAATCTTGGAAAGCTGCATTCATAGCCTCCTGGTTCCATTAGGAGATTGGAGAAGTAGACAAATTTGGAAAGTACCCTGAGTCCAGTGTGGAAAGAGATCTACCAGCTTCAGGAGATAGAGTCAAATGAGATCTCCTGGAACAATTGCATGGATGCTATCACACATGTATATTTATTTGATAAGCATTTATTAAACATCTATTATATGCCAGATATTGTGTTAGACAGTAGCTAGACAAATGAAATAAAATAAGTAATATGATAAAACTAAAATAAATTAAACAGTCCTTGGAAGTCAGAAGCCCATAATAAATAGAAAATCCATGCAAAGTAATTTCAGTGGGCAAAGGAATATTATTAGCAAGTGAAAGAATTGAAAAAGAGGCCTACAAGAGATAAAACTTGAGCTGAACCCTCAAGGAACTAGGATTCTAAAAGACACAGATAAGCAGAGAGTGAATTCTCAGAATCCATAGATTTAGAGTTGGAAGGGACCTTTAGAAGCTGTCAGATTCAATCCACTCATTTGACAGATGAGGAAACTGAGAGATAGAGGTGTAAGTGTTATGTTCTGCCACACAGTTATCTAGTAAATGTCAGAGTGAGTATTTGAACTCGTCTTCCTGATTCTAAGATCTAGTAGTCTATTGTTCACCCTAGATATGGTGGAGGGCCTGAGTAAAGTCATGGTGACAGAAAACAGAAAGTCACATACCCAGAAACAGCAAAATGTCCAGTTTGGCTGGAAGATAGAGTATTTGAAGGGAATAAGGTAAAAACCCTTGAAAAGGTGGGCTGGAGAGAAATCAGAGGCAAGACTTCCGGGGGCAGAGCCAAGATGACAGAGAGGACACACATTTCTTTCTGACCTTCTCCTACAACTCTCAGACTAATTAGCAATTCCAGCCTCTGAATTAGCTCTGGATTGGCAGAATCCACAATTATTGGGAGTGCAATAAATTACCAGCAGAAGATAATTTTGCCAGAAAAGGTCTGTTTCAACTGAAAATGGGAGGGAGGCAGTCAGCACAAGCAGCTGATCACAGACACCAGCACAGACAGCACAGAGCTGGGGCAGTGCAGACTCTATGTGGCAGGGAATCTACGGGGAGGAATCTACAGCAGTGTTGGTCACTCAGCCCTGGTTGCAAGACAGTAGATCAGTAGGGAAGTCAGGAAACATCCAACACAAACACAAAAGGTAAATAGTGAACCCTAAAATGCTAGAATCTCATGGCCCAAACCCACCCAGCACGCAGGGCAGCCGTAGCCACTTACAGAGGAAGCCGCCACCTTCAGAGGAAGCTTGGAAAACCTCCCCTGCCCTAAAAGCAGATCTTAACTTTAAAAATGAGTAAAAAAGTAAAGAGAATTCTGTTCATAGACAGCTTTTATGGTGAAAGAGAAGAACAGGTTTCAAACCCTGAGGAGACTAAAGGCAGATTGTCTCCAGATGAAGCCCCAAAAGGTGATATATCACACAAGCTCTCCTACAAGAAATTAAAAAGGATCTTAAAAGAGAGCTAGAAGAAAAATGGGGAAAGGAAATGAAAACTTTGCAAGAGGGTTTGGAAAAGGCATATAACTCATTAAAAGGTAAATTTGATAAAATGGAAAAAGAAAACAACTCCCAGAAAAACAGAATTTGTGAAACAGAAAAAGAAAATAATTCCTTAAAAAACAGAATTTGTGAAATAGAAAAAAATTCCATAGAACAAAACAACTCACTTAAAATTCATTTGGATAAACACAAAAAGAAGTAAAAAAAGTAAATGAAGAAAATAATTCACTAAAATTCAGAACTGAACAAATGGAAATGAATGACTCAATGAGACAACAAGAATCAGTCAAGCAAAACCAAAAAAAAAAAAAAAAAGAAGAAAAAGAAAAAAAAATAGAAAAATTGTTAAATACCTAATTGGGAAAATAACTGACCTGGAAAATAGATCTAGGAGAGACAATCTAAGGACTATTGGACTCTCTGAAAACCATGGTGAAAAAAAGATCCTAGACACAATTTTTTCAGGAAATCATCAAAGAGAATTACCCAAATGTCATAGAATCAGAAGGTAAAATAACCATTGAAAGAATTCACCAAATACCTCCTAAGAGAGACCCCAAAATTAAAATTCCAAGGAATATCGTGGCTAAATTTCAGAACTATCAGACCAAGGAAAAAATATTACAAGCAGCCAGAAAGAAACAATTCAAATACCGAGGAGCCACAATAGCAACATGGCTAATAAATATTTTTATATGATTTCACATGTATAATTGATATAATATTGTTTGCTTTCTCAATGCAGGAGGGAAAGAAAAGATGGAATTTGGACCTCAAAAAATTGATGAATGTTAAAAATAAATAAAAAATAATTTTCATTAAGAAAAAAGAATCTAAGTTCCTTGATGGTTGGTATCCTTGTAATTGTATTCCCTAGCACTTAGCACATTGCATATCATAGGTACTTGGTAAACAGTTGTTGATTAATTGATTGAAAACAGGGTCTCTAACTTTAAATCTAGTATTCTTTTTTTGCTGTGCCATGCTGCCTTATTGAGATCTCCCTTAATGTCTGGCTTGCTCTCCAAGACAAATACTATGAAAAACGAAACAAATACTGGCTTTACCTCCAGAATATTGGTAGCACGGCCCATGATGTGGACAGTCAGATTAGTCATGATGGAACGGGGGAGGAAGGAGGCTGGGGAGAAGAGCAAAGTAGCTTCCAGATTGGCACCCATACTGCTAGAGTCTGCAAGGGAAGAGATTAGGGTTACAGTTCATATCTCCCTTTTATAGCAAAGTAGTGTTTTTAAGCAGCCAGTTGATTGTGAAACCTTTCTCCTAGAGCAGGGAACAGATATCTAAGAAGGTCATAGAGACAAAGATTAGGGAAATAATAAAGGGAAAAGAAGGAAATGCAAATCATTAATTTGGTTGGGTGTTGCCCATTCTTAAAGAGGTATTAATTCAATGCCCATATGGATGTTAGTTGGTCATCCAACTAAAGGTCCCTGTTTTAAATGCAAGGGTGAGATGTAGTAAGGTGTAGTACACAGAGAATTGCCTTGAAATCAAGAAGACCTAGTTTAAGTTTCATTTCCAACGCACAATGCCAGGGTAATAAGGATGAGTCATTTAGCCCAGGGCTTCTTAAACTTTTTCCACTCATGAGCCCTTTTCATGGGAGACATTTTTAGATGACCTTGGATATGTAGGTATACAACAAAGGCAAACAAATCAAACATTTACTGGGAGTAAATCATAATTTTATGACCCCTCACATTCAGTTACAAGATTCCATATGGGGTTATTTTTCACAGTTTAAGAAGCTAGGATTTGGGGAGGATTCTGGGAAGATGGTGAAATAAGTTGGTAAATTTCAAGCTCTCCTCATTTCCCCCACAAATAGAACAAATTTGCACCTCAGGGGGAACATAAACTAGTGAAAACCAAGAAGACTTGGGACAGAACTGGAGTCCTCCTGATACAACCTGACAAGATCTGAAGAAAGACTCAGACCAGAATTAACCTGTCTGAAGTGTAAACAAGCTCCACAGAAACATCAAGTGGGGCTCCCTTGGGCTAACTGATGGTAGCTGAAGCCTCAGCCGATACCAGAGAGATTTTTACCTTCTGGACTGCTGGAGTAGGGGTTTGAGTCTGGAAAGACAGAGTGAATCTCAGCTGATTGGGAAAAGGAGGTCTAGCTGTGCTGCTGATACACGGTCCTGGGCTAGAAGGAAACAGCACCTGGTAAGTGCAGAAACAGCAGGGCAGGGGCACTGTTAGCTGTGGGCACTTGCAGGAAGGTGGAGCTCTTGGTCCAGAGTTCTTGATCAGACTAGAGAGCTGTAGGGAAGTTTGAAGCACCATCTCCCCACCCCATGATTAGAGATGCTTACACTAATATCTCTTATTTTTTTTTTTTAAATGAACCTACAAAGAAGAAAGAACCCTGCCATTGAAACATATTATGGGAATAGGGAAGACCAGGATTCATCTTCAGAGGAGGACACTTTAGTTAAAAAAAAAAAAAAAGCTTATAGCCCAAAGAGTAATGTGAAATAACTCCCTGTCCAGAGAGAATTTACAGAACTCAAAAAAGAATTAGAAAATCAAATGAGAAACATTGAGGAAAAACTAAAGAAAAAATTAAAATCATCCAAGAAAAACAAGATTATGAAAAAAAAAGTTAACCAATTAGAAAAGGAAGTACACAGTCTCAAAGATGAAAATAGCTCTTTGAAAATGAGAATTGGGCAAGGGAAGCCAGTGAAACTATGATAGACCAAGAAATAACAAAACAGATTATGAAGAATAGATGACAGAACGGAAAGTGAAACATTTCATAAGAAAGACAATAGATCTAGCAAACAGATCAAGAGAAAATATAAAAATAATTAGACTG
The DNA here is from genome assembly GCF_902635505.1 of Sarcophilus harrisii. Lineage (NCBI taxonomy): Eukaryota > Metazoa > Chordata > Mammalia > Dasyuromorphia > Dasyuridae > Sarcophilus > Sarcophilus harrisii. The sequence continues at coordinate 303,548,723 of NC_045426.1, read as the reverse complement.
CCAGAAAGTTATGACCAAAAAGAGAACCTTGACATAATAATTCAGGAAATAATCCTAGAAAATTGTCCTAGAGCGATAGAACATGAGGGGAAAATAGAAAAAGGAAAAATCCACTGATCACCACCTCAAAGAGATCTTTTATAGGAAATCACATAGGAATATTATTGCCAAATTTCAAAATTCCCAGATCAAAGAGAAAATTTTGCAAGAAAAAAGAAAAAAATTAAATATGTTGGAACTACGATTTGAATTGTACAAGACTTATCAGCAGTTACAATAAAAGACTACAGGTCTTCGACTTATATCTACAGATAAGCAAAAGAACTAGGCCTGTGGCCAAAAATACCATATCCAGCAAAATTATTTATAATTTTGAATGAGGATAAACAGATATTCAATGAACTTGCAGATTTTTCAGGACTTTCTATCAACCAAACAAAAACTTAGCTGAAAATTTAACATATAACATATGTTAACATAACATATAAAATATAAAGAGCAATTTTAAGGAACTCAACATGAACAAATTGTTTATGGTTTTTTTTTAACATGGAAAATGTATATTTTATGTATAAGATTTACATCCCCAATAGGGTAATCTCAAAAGAAAGAATGGAAGAGTAACGGTAAAAACAGTAATCATGCAAATGAGGTGCAGAGGAAGAAAATAGACTCAGATCCAATAGAGTGGGGAGGAGGGTTCATAGTTCTGAAGACTTACTCATATTGGAAATGGGTTCAATAGGCAACACTACATATATACCATGAAGAATATAGCACCCTCTGAAATCTATAAAGAAATAAGAGGAGAGGGATATGTGGATGGAGAAGCAAAGATGAGAGAAGAAGACAAGGGAGGGATCTTTGGGTAGGGGGGTGTTAAGTAATAGTAAGCCAAGTTATGTAGCAGAATTTAGTGAAAGATTCATCAGGGATAAGAAAGACATGTGTATGTGGAGTATTGTGTGTGAATGTATATGTATGCATATATCTACATATGTATACACAAATATATCTTTTCTTAACTGTAACTTGTTTGGAGGTGGTGGAGGTTTGAAAGGGGGAAAAACATAAAGTAAATAAGGTCCACAACAGAGAACAAAAGAACAATTTACAAGAAAGTAAAGACAGATACTCATGAATAGAATGTTTTCTACTAATAAATATAATTTTTAAAATCGGTATTTATTATTATATATTTTGAATCTTCCCTGATGTTCTGCTGGGCACATAATAATGTTCTCTTTTATTTTGCTTCATTTTATTTTGTATTGCTTTTCTGTTTTTCTTTTTGCTTATTCTGTTTTTTCAAATAAAATAAATTTGGGAAAAAATTCTAAAAAAAGAAATGTTATGGTAATAAAGTTCAAATTCTATATATATTTTTTTAAACAAAAAAGTTGGGATTTAACCTCTCAATGCTTCAGAAAACTCCCTTAGAGCAGGTGTTGATCTATATTAATAGAGGGCGTTTTCTCCCTGGAAATACCCTCTACCAATAAAATCACAAGTTATGGTCCAAAAATAAAATGAACCCAAGAAGAAATGTTTTCCAGAATAATCTAGTTCTCACTTTAGCCCATGTCATGAATGCACTCATTCCTATTGAGAGTGTCCACAAACAAGTGCTATTTTAGGTGCTAAGGAAGATACAGAGATAAATAAAATTTGGTGCTTTGCTTATAAAATTTACAGTCTACTAAGACACAAAATATAAACAAATAACTACCCGAGAAAATAGAATATGGTAAGTGCATCCAAGAGGAATGGGAGAGAAAGAAACTTCAGGCTAGAGGAATCAGTGATGACTTGTAGAAGAATTAGCATTTATATTGAGCCCTTGAAGGAGAGAGAAAATTTCAATAGGTAGAGATTGATGAAAGATGCCAAGTGTGAACAAACTCATGAAACGGTGGGATGAATTCAGGAGACAATGAATAGTCCTATTTAGCTGAGGTGTATAGTCTATAAGAGAGAGTAATATTTTATAAGGCTTAGGAAAAGGAGACTGGAGGTAGCTTGTAAGGGTCTGAAATGGCAGAATTCCATCAAACCTCTTCCAAGAATTGCTAACAAAGGTGGGGGGGGGGGAGAAGGGAGATGATTGAGTTTGACCATACCTGAGCGAAAGGTGACATCTGAATAGGAGGAATGTTTCCACGTCTCAGCTTCAAATTCCTGGCTGAGGATATCATCAGGGAGAGAGTCCCGAAGAGAACGTTTGAGAGGGTCCTCTGTCTCCAGCAACTGAGAGAGGTGACTCCAAACAAAAGCTCCCACTAGAGCCAAGAAGGGGCAGGATGAGGAAGAGAATAATCAGTAAGGAAGAAAGCAATATAAATACAAAGTCAAGTGTGGGCATCATATTTTGGGAAGAACATTGAGAAACTGGAGGACATCCGGAGGACGACAATCAAGATTACCAATATCCTCAAGATTATGTCCTATGATGATCTTTAGGTATCTAGGTATCTGTATTTACATATTTAGGTATCTGTAGATATTTGTAGGTATCAAGGCCTGCCTTAAAAAATAGTGGGTTCCCAGTCACTGCCATTTATCAAAGCAAGGACTCCATGATGGATTGATGGGATGTTGGGTACAAATTTCTTATACAAGGATGGTTTGAATTAAATAGCCTCTGAAATATTTTCCAATTCTGAAATTTTATGATTCTTATTGGAGACACCAAGCATCTCATTACCTTCCTTCTTAAAAAAAAAAAAAGACTATATGACCTTCATCCCAATGCTTTCCTAGTAACCTGTTTTCACGGCCTGTACCCTTTCCTGGGAAATTGGAAACCAATGGGTTTTTCTGAAACCTGAAAATTTATCCCACAATTAGGATGTTGACACTGCTTTGTGTCAATCCAACCTTAAGGTAAAGAGATATAATACCTGAAACATTTTATGAGAGAAGGATTGTCTTTGCTGAGGGATTGGGGGAGGAAATGTTAGAATTTGGGACTCTTAAGTTCCTGGATATTGTAAAGCTCATATAAGATAATTTAGGACAAAATAGAGTTGAAAGAGACCTCCAAGATCATCTAGTCTAATCCTCTAAGTATGTTAGATGAGGAAACGGACACCCAGAGAGATAATGCTGAAAATAATTTGGAAAAAACCCCAAACTATAAAGTGCTATACAAGTATAGACAGGAAATTGTGATCCCAGTTTTCTAGTCCTATGCTTATGACCAAGGACAAATCCAACATCTCTGTCTTTTAGTTTCCTTGTCTATAAAAATAGGAATTAACCTATATGCTATATGCTCTCTCAGGTTCTTTCCACTTGAAAGTTTATAACTTTTTCTTACAATTATAGCTTAAAATTATTATTCCTTTAACATTATTTTGCTTCATGTGATCCCCACTGCAATGCATTTCCATTCACTTTCCATTCAGTCTGTGTGGGCCTGGCCCACCAGATTCTAGGACATTATTGTGCTTTTTAGAAATACTGTTTTCCCAGTCTAGAACTGGCTGGTTCTTCCCCCAAACCCTGTGGAGTGGAGCCAATTACTGCCACCAACCTTGGGTAGATTGCTCTGCTGCCTGAGTTTCACGCACCAAGGCAAATGCTTCCTCACTGGGGCATTTCATAAAGAAGTAATAGGCAGTCATGCGGATTTCAGCATCTTCTTCTGTGGCTTGGTACAGGCGGGCAAGCCCAGAGCGCTGTCACAAGCAAATGATAAGGAATCAAAACAATTTAGATGAATGGTAATGATACAAAGACCTCAGATTTGTGGAGCACTGAGCAAAATTTATAAATTCAGTTCAATTTAACAAACGTATTTTAAGTCCTAAAATCATACATCTAGGAGTCAAGGCAGAGCCAAACCTCAGACCTGAACTAGGACTTCTAGCTCAAGGAATACTTCTTTTTCTCCCACTACAACACAGGTGCCCACAAAACCACAGCAACCATAAGAGAAGCTCACGTTCACAGAGCAAGGGATTCTCCGGAAGGCCTGGATTGCAGCCAGCCGAATTTCAGGGGCATTGCTTTTCGTGGCTGCACAGGAGCTCAGGACGGAGGTGAGAGTGGCTGCTGCCAAGCCCGCGTTGCCAATGGCTTTCAACATGAGCTGAAGCTGAAACGAAATGCACAAGTGTGTCAGGAGCTCCTAAAAGTTAGGCGGGGCATGAACCTCCCTCTGCCTGTCATGCAAAGCCATAACTAAGATGTAGTCACTAAGACTTTTCCCCCAAATGGGAGTACTTTCCTTTAAGGGAAATTGCAACCAGGGAAGGTCAAGGGGAGGAAATATTAGAACCCTGGCAAACTGGTCCCAAAATAAGGAGGCAGGGATGGGATCTGCTAGAGAGATGCTATTCCTCCAGACCAGATGCAGTAAACGGGTTGTAAAATACCCAAGTATCCAGAGAATGAGCAGCAAATGGACATGTATTCCCTGGGTCATTTTTAATCCCAAAAGGGAGTCCTAATTTCTCTGGGAAGGAATAGATAAATATTTTTCAGATCTCATTTCATTCATGGAGAAGGGTTCCAAAGGGACAAATGACAGATTAAAAAGAGGTCCTTTGAACCACTCTTTATCCAAGAAAGAGAAAATTTTGAGGAAAGAGTCCAGGATTGAATTGCTCTGGGGCAGTGGGTGCACCTACTCCTGCTGTGTTCAGCCCAAGAAGGAGAGCAGAGCTCCAGCACAGGCTGCAGACTAAGAACCATTCTCAAGCATTCTCTATTCACAGCTGAGCTGTTCCAATTCCTCAGAATAATTTGTGATAGTTCGGCCAACACTGTAGTCACTGCCCTATTTTCTTATTTCCCCAGAACACGTCACCTTAATCTCTCTCATCGTACCTTGGTGCCAGTCCCTCCAGATTCCAGATTCCCTTACCCGGCTGTTGTCTTTGGGTCCCTGAGAGCTACAGTTCTCTCCTAAGGCTTCTTTAAGGATCTTCATTAATGAGCTCACTCCTGGAAGTCGCTCACAGGCCCCACCTGCCATGCAGAGGTTGTGTACCAGGGCAGAGATGCTGAGGAAGGCACTGGAACTCACTGCTGGGGACTGCAATAAAGGCTAGAAACAGAAATAGATCCAGTGTCAGAAGCCCACTCTTTACAGAAAAACAGGGAAAGAGAGAGAGATTTCAGACTGACATCAGACCAGCCTCACAAAGGATCAAGTAAGAAGTACTCAAGGGAATGTTCTACCTGCTATCTTTGTTCTATTTGATGGGACTGAGAAAGAGAAGGAAAAAGAGGGAGAGAGAAAAAGAAAAGAAGAGCGAGAGAGAGGAGAGAGAGAAATTGTGTATATGTATGTAAATGACATATATGACATTTACATATGAATTTTATGTTAAATATATTAAATGATACATACATAAAGGGTATATACTATATATAAAATACAGATTTTATATATTAATATGTTATGTGATAAATTCTGTATAACATCACATATTTTATGAGACATCTTAATAGCATATACATTAAAGTATATGCTTTATATATATATGAAGCATTTTGTAATTTTAAAAATTTTTTTCACTTTCCAAACCTTAAAGTGCTATATGAATATTACCCATTTTATTAATAGTAGTAGTACTTTTGTCATTAATTTATCCTTTCAACAAGCATTTGTTATATGCCAGCTGTGTCCCAGGCATCATGTTAGGGATAAAAGGACAAAAACAACACTCTTTGTACTCAAGAACCTTACAGTCTATTAGGGAAAACAACATATACATAGAAAAAAAATTCTAAAATATATACAAATTAATTTCCAGAGGTAGGGCACTAATAATTGGGGGTTAGAGAAGAACTGGACCTGGAAGGGACAGAATGGAGGGAAGAAAAGTATTCTAAGCTTGCTATGCAAAGCTATAGTCAGGAAAAGGAATGACCATGTAGTGGGAATGTTAAGCAAGCCTTTAGACTGGAATATGGAATTTGTGATAGAGGATAATGGACAGTAAGTCTGGAAAAGGAGGCTAGAGACAAAATGCAAAGTGTTTTTAGGCCAAATGAAGAGTTGGTACATCATCCTAAAAATAAAAGGGAGACATTAAGACTTCTTGAGTAGCAGAGGCAGAATTGTGCTTTGGGGATACCAATTTGGCACTTTTTTGGAAGACAAATTAGTAAAACACAGGGTAATTCTGAGAACTAACTGAAAGAATATATGTAAAGTACTTTGCATTAAATCTCAGAGTACTATACAAGCAGCAGCTAGGTGGTACAGTGTTCAGTGCACTGGAGTCAGGAAGACCTGAATTCCAATCCAGCCTCAGTCACCTATTTGCTGTATTATCCTGGATAAGTCACTTAACCTTTTTTGACTGTTTCCTTAATTGTAAAATGGTGTTAATAATAGCACCTAATTCCCAGGGTCATTGAGAGGATAAAATGAGATAGTATTTGTACCTCAAGGAATTATGTAAATGCTAGCTATTGTTATATCCTTTTAAGTCCTTTCTTCTCCAAACTAAGCAATGTCTATTGTTTCACCAATAGTCATGCAGTATTATTTCCATTCCCCCCACCTCTTTTCCATCACCCCATCACTGTGGTTGGTTGTCTTCCTATGGACTTTCTCCTCTATCCTTTCTAAAATGTGACTCACAGAATGGAACATAATGCTGTAAATATGATCTAAGACTCGTAGTTTTATCTTGATTCTGGGCTCTTTGTTATTGTTTTTGTTGTTGAGTCCTGGGTTTCCTTAGCAAAGATATTGAAGTATTTGCCATTTCTTTCTCCAGCTCATTTTACATGGGAAACTGAGGCAGACAGGGTTAAGTGACTTGCCCACGATCACACAGCTACTGTCTAAGGCTAGATTTGAACTCAGGAAGGTGAGTTCCTGACTCCAGGCCCAGCACTCTATCTACTATGTCATCTAGCTGCCCAAATTCTGGGTACCATTCCTCTCTTATTGTCAGGTTCTGGTTTTGTTTGACATATTGCATTCTCCATGCAGATATTCAGAAATGATACTGAAACATTCCCTGCTTGCTACCCACAACTTTAGATATCTTCTCTTTGATCTTTATAGTCCTTTGCTTCTCATTTTCCTAGCTACTAATGGGTCCAAAGCTCATGAGAGTTCAAACCAAGTTAGGGGAACAGAGACAGGATTAAGAGTCAATTCTCTGGAGTAATTTATCATAGCTGTGTTCCTTAGCAGCCTGAATATATCCTAATAATATAGTGGAGACTGAAAAATCTAAATTGGAGTTCCTTGTCTCCAGGCTTCAGAAAGAACTCAACACCTTTCAAATACTCGATCAAGTGATCTCCAGTGAGACTCTTGGCCAGCCATGCAAACTTGAGGAAGAAGATATCTGGAGAACAAGACAGATTGATGCTTTGCGGGTGGAGATGGAAACCAAGAAAGGAGATTATTGGAAGGAAAGGAAGAAGGGAAAACAAGATTAGACATGTATGTTAAACAAGAAACATGGAAGAAAAACTGGACATCAAAGCTATGGGAACCCTCTGTCCTGTATTTAAATACTGCCACACACTACTACTATTCTGCCCTTCTGCCTCAGGAATCTTCTCCAATCCTAATTCCAGAGTTACTAAAGACTCTCATGGAAGTCACAAGGAGAGCTTTCTTCCCACACCCAGATCAGGGAGACAAGCCAGACGCCAACCACAATTCTGTGAAGTCATCCTTCAAGTTGCCACATTTAGCCAGGATAATGTCAGATCTTCTATCAAATGCTTATTGAAACTCACAAACCAGGAATTATCAATAAGGTCCAAATTGATGTAGGTATGGTCCTTTTTCATACCAGCTATAGATCTGATAATTCAAAACCATCACCAATTCTGAAATATAAATGCATAGCTTTCAGGGCTGAGTAGGATCAGGGAAAATAAGTCACTTCTCCAGCAGGCATTTAAAAATTTTATTTTAATCTGGAAGACCTGGATTCAAATCCCAGCTCTGCTATTTATTACTTATGACATAAGTCATAAAAGCTCTCTGGACTTCCTTTACTCATCTATAACATGAGAGGCTTGGTTGAGAAGCAGGATAGTAGCAGGGGCCCTCAAACTTTTTAAATAGGGGGCCAGTTCACTGTCCCTCAGACTGTTGGAGGGCCAGACTAAAGCAAAAACAAAAACTTTGTTTTGTGGGCTTTTAAATAAAGAAACTTCATAGCCCTGGGAGAGGGGGATAATCGTCCTCAGCTGCTGCATCTGGCCCGCAAGGCCGTAGTTTGAGGACCCCAGGTCTACAGTGCTGGACTAAGAAAATTAGGAAAACCTGTGTCCAATCTTGCCTGAGGACATCCATTAACTATGTGACCTTAGTCATTAAACTTCTCTGGGCCTTAGTCCCCTTATCTTTAAAATGAGGAGGTTGGGAAGGGAATGTTGAAAATTATCTTTGCATATATTTTGAAAAGAAAAAGCTATTATTATTATTTTTTTAATGAGGAGATTGGACTCAATGATCTCTAAAGTCCTTTTTCAGCTTTAAATCTATGATCCTATAGGGGTAGATCTGCTTATACTTAAAAAAAAAATAGGGTAGCCACAATAGTCAGATGCCTGGAAGGTTTGGATTTCAGTTTTGCATCACAGGGATTTCTCTAGTCTGTTTCATATAGGTTATCAGACCCATTGGCAGGCCCACTACATGTCTTTTTGCATAATGCATAGAGCGCCAGAGTCATGTCCAGACAAAGGGGGTAGAAGCTTACCAGCAGTAAATGCACCATGCCAGCTGTGGGCTGAGGGACAAACGCCAAGGACCAGAGGAATGACTCTGACTCTTCGTTTTCCACGTCTCCAGACATGATGAGCTCCTTCATGAGGGCAACACAAGCTTCTGTTCCACAAGAGGGCAGAGCATCCACGAGGGGTTGCCTGAAACAGCCATGGATCAATCCATCAATGGTCATCATCAACATAAGCTATCCCCCCACCATGGTACTTTTCCCAGAATCAGGATGACTTCAGGAAATCTAGGACTCCAGGAATATATCTAGCCTTTGGCTGGGCTTTTCTAATCCAAAATTCCTGGTGGGAAGGGAACAAGGACTGATGAAAAGTCTATTTGCACATTAAGTAAACTATGAGTAAATTGCTTACATGTAACCACCCAATTTTGTTGAGCCTTTCCGTTTTGGGAATGATAAGACCCCATTACATTTCTGCTGTTTGGAGTTGTCTGAGCCTAGTGTGGAGTACTGGATAGAGTGGACAGCTGGGTGGTACAGTGAATAAAGCCCTGGGTGTAGTTCAAATCTGGTTTCAGATACTTACTAGCTGTGTGACTCTGGCAAGTCACTTAATTCTGTTTGTCTCAATTTTCTCATCTGTAAAATGAACTGGAGAAGGAAGTGACAAACCACTCCAGTATCTTTCCCATGAAAACCCTAAATGAGGTCATGTCAGATATAATCCAGATATAATCCTTTTTCCTTTTTTTTTTTTTTTCTGAGGCAATTGACTTGCCCAGGGTCATATACTTAGTGTTAAGTGTCTGAAACCAGATTTGAACTCTGGTCCTCCTGATTCCAGGGCTGGTGCTCTATCCACTCTGCTACCTTGCTGCCCCATTGTATATAATTTTTAAACAACTGAACAACCACAAAAACAAGAGGATTGAGTGGTGACCTTTAAGTCATGAAAACCCAAGTTTCAATTCTCTCAGACATGTAACCATAAGCAAATCACTAAAACGCTCTGTAACTATAAGATGTCCACATCTATAAAATGGGGGTCCACTTTAGCTTTAAGTCTATGACATTATGGTCTGTTATTTCATTGGTATAGGGAACACTTCCAGTGTGAGAGCTTCCTCTACCAATATATCTCTTCTATATCTATAACTTAAGAATTGCCTAAGACACTGAGAAGTCCAATCACCCATCCATAGCCATAGAGCTAGTATGTGTAAGAGGCAAGTCTTAAACTCAGGTCTTCTTGACTTCAAGTCCTGTTCTTTGTACTCTGCCATGTGGCCTATCAGTTTTCAAAATACTCTCATATAAATGAGCTTATTTGATCCTCATATTAATCCTGTGAGAGTGGAAGGCAGACATTATTATTCTCATTTGTCAGAAGAGGAAACTGAGGTCATAGCAGTAAAATGATTCATTCAAGTTCATAGAACTTGTAAGTGACAGAACTGGAGCTTGAAACTACTCAACCTAGTGCTCTTTCCACCACAACACATTTACTTCAAGAGACTATGACCAGGCTCAGAGAGTTAGAAAACAAGCATAGAAGCACAGCCCTTGTTGAAAGGTGGATTCAGATAGTGGAAAATGAATGCTGAAGTCTAGGATCTTGAGGTCACAGCATAGAGGAGGATGAATCTCTTTGAAATCCCCATTCTCTAAAAACAAAGGGCAGCAGAGCCTGAGAGTAAGCCTCTCAGACTCAGAAGTGTCAATCACAGACCATTCTTCCAAGAAAGCGAGAGAAGAACAGAGATGTTCCATTGTCAGCATCCAGAGGCAGAGCCTCTAACTATAGGACTTGGGATAATAACAACTGCAAACAGCAACATGACTGCATCCTGTTTGTATTCCAATTCCAAAGAATTTGTCATACACAGCTCTATAAGGACTTATATCTCTGAAAGCCATGTCCGGTTGAGGATTAAGAACTGTGGGAAGAGACAGAAAGCTTTCTGAAGAGGTTATCTGCCTTGAAAAACTCACTTAATTAGAAAATGAGTGGATGTCCATCAGTTAGAGAGTGGCTGAATAAGTTATGGTTTATGAATGTGATAGAATATTATTGTTCTATAATATTGTTCTATAAGAAATGATCAACCGGTTGATTTCAGAAAATCCTGGAATGATAAGTCATGAACTGATACTGAGTGAAGTGAACAGAACCAGGAGAACATTGGACATAGTAACAAGATTATGTGATGGATTTAGCTCTTCTCAAAAATGCTGTGATTCAAGCCAATTTCAATAGACTTGGGATGAAAAATGTCATCTGCACCCAGAACAAGAACTATGGAGATCAAATGTGGATTGAAGTATGTTATTTTCACTTTTTTGTTTGTTTGTTTTTCTTTCTCATGATTTTTCTCCTTTTGGATTGATTTTTCTTACACAACATGACAAATATGGACATCTGTTTAAAAGTATTGCACATATTTAACCTCTATCAGATTGCTTTCTGTCTTGGGGAAAGAGAAAGGGAGGGAGAAAAATTTGAAACACAAAGACTTACAAAAATGAATGTTGGAAATTATCTTTACATGCATTTGAAAAAAAAATACAGGGAAAAAAGAAAAACCTATCATGACATCCAGTGATACTCCCAAAAGGCTGCTATGATTGGAACTGGTATCATCCAAAGACTTCTAAGAAAGTAGAAGGGCCAAGAGAAGGAGGGGACAAATCCTGAGCCTTCTTCCTTCTGGGTTGGCCCTAGTCCAGTGGGCAGGTACATTTCTTAGTAAGTCTGCTTAGAAGGCAGGTAGGATCACCCAGTTTACCTATTCCCTTTTAGTTTTCTTCTAGTATCTATGCTTTCTCTCTACCCATGGGTCCTACTTGCTGACCAGAGAGTTCCTGTATATAGCAGGTTCTGATACTGAAAGTGACTGTCTTGCCTGGGCATGCTAGACATGTACCCCAACCCTGCTATCATTCTCTCCCCCTTCCTGAGTCCTTTCCCCAGGAATGGTACTCAAGCTATATTTGAATGCTAATTCCATCTCTGAGCAAGAGGGTCCTCTTACGTGGGAAGGAACAATACCGGCCTTTATGCAGCTTGGCTCTTCAATTCTATTCTGTGGCAGGACAGTGCTGGGGTTCGTGGGAAACTCAGGATTGCCCTGCCCAGCTTTCCATCCTGGCAAACTTCCCAAGACACACCAAAGTCTGAAGAGCAAGACCCAGGTCAGTGTCACTCAAAGGAGACAAGCAGAAAGACAGATGGAGGGATGTTATTATCTCTCCCTGCGGCATCCAAGTGACACATGAAGGTAGGGCAGTTCCCAAATCCCCCACAAGAATCTCAAAGCCTAAGCAAGGCTGTCCTGTTCTTTCCCTCTGTCCTATACTCTGGGAAACAGCCTCTTACCAATTGTCTCTGCACTTAAAGGAAGATCTTTGCCAGAGGTCCATCAGTGCATCAGCAGACAAGCCTCTCAGCTCAAACACCAGCTCCATGAAGAGCTCTGCAGTCTGGAAATAAAGAGGAAAAATGTGACTCATGAGACTTTGAAGGATCATCATATGCATCCCACTGCTTCTAGACTGGGCAAGAAAAACATCAGTGCAAGAATCCAAACTAGACCAAGTCAGCTCTCCTCTCTTTGTGAGACTTAGCTTCCTCACCTATAAAATGGGTCCCCCAAAAAGGAAGGAAATAAGCATTCATTAAGCACCCACCATAGCCAGACACTGTGCTAGGCATTTTAGAAATATCATTTCATTGGATTCTAACTCAGATATGCCTAAATGCAGAACCAGTGTTTATTCCCTACACGTCCTAGCTGCCCTAAGCATCACCTGCTTCCAGATATAATCACAAATTAGCTGTACTAAGTAAGGGTCCAAAATAGGGCAAGTCATTTCATTGATCCAAAGCAATCCCAATAAACTTGGTCAGAAAATGCCCTTTGTAGAGATGTATGGAGACTGAATATGGATCAATACACTCAATTTTTACTTTTTTTTTCTTTCTTGTGGTTTTTCCCTTTTGTTCTGATTTTTCTCTCCCTACATCACTCATATGGAAATATGTAAAAAAAAAAAAAAAAAAAAAAAAAGAATGTGCATGTATAAACTAAAAATAATAATAATAAAGTTAAAATAGGGCAAGCCATTTCCCCTAGATGGCACTATTCAGCTAGCTGGCATAATAAAAAGTCAGGCAACTGGGTTTGATTCCTCCTTCAGACTTCCACTATCAGTGTGATCTTGAGTAAGTTACTTAACATCTGCCTATCTTAGTTCTCTCATCTATAAAATGAAAAGGGTAGACTCAGTGACCTCTAAGGCTCCTTCTGATTCAAAATCTATGATTATATGAATTTTCTTGGGTTTCAATTTCTTCAACTGTAAAATAGGGCAATTGGACTACCTTGGATCCCTCCCTGAATTAAAATTTTCATTTGATTCTCCCATTGCAAATTAAACTTCAAAATAAGTCATTTTCCTTCATTTTAACCCTACTTAGTTTCAATAAAAATCTGAAAAATACATCAACCATTATGAAAAAAAGTTTTTCTTATTCTGTCTGAATCATGTCACTCAGTGTTTTCAAAATGCTGACAAAGAACTAACTAAGCACATTTGGAGAAGTAATCTCTGATCTCCAGAGGGGATTTAAGAAGTTTTGATCATATCCTCCCACAGTGTTTACCCTTGATCTCAGGTTTATCATCACAGCCATAGGTACAAACTAAGATGGTGGCCGGGCCAAATAACAATTCACATTTTTATAACATTGTAAGGTTCATAAAGCTACCCTCTGAGGTAGATAATGAAAATAGTATACCCATTTTACAGATGAGAAAAGAGCATCAGAGAAATGCTTTGCCGGGATCACAGAGCTAATATTAGAAACCAGGACTTAGACCCTGGCCCTTTCTGACTTCAGATTCAGTGATCTCCCCTTAGTACCACACTGTCTCCAAACTCCTTCTTCCTGTCTTGTCTAATGATTACCTCAGCTCCACTTGAAAACCAGTGTCAGAACCCCAAGCAATACTGAAGGATCCAAATACCAGGTTCCTATAACTGTATGGGCCTACAACAAACTACTTTCATAATTCCTTAGGCCTGATTTCTATGAATGGAGTCCCTGTTGTAGGCTGCTCCTTCTGAGCCAGATATTGATTAAGAAACTAGCCTCCCTCTCTGGCCCAGTCCACTCTTCCACTTCAACTACATCATGTTTTCTAAACAAGGGGGTTGCCTCTCTGTCCCTGAATTTTCACTGGCCATTCCAAAAGTTTCCCTCAATGGTCTCTCATTTTCCAGATTCCAACTCGCTCCAATGCTAGAGGTGCTGAGGGAGTTAGGAACTGTATTTCATGAGTGGCATTCGCAAGGAGCTCATTTCCTCTGATGCTCTACATTTTCAATAGGAGTCCTTCATCATTGCTCTCCTTTTCCTGAGATTGCCGGGCAGAGAGCCAGGCTTCTGGAAAATTCAGGTATGCGTTTCCCTTTCACTAGTGATTTCCTTTCCATTAACAGCTCTTAGTGTTTCCTGGGTTCTGAACAGATTTATACTTAAAAATAATTTTTCATATTTCTTGAATGCCAAAGTATCTCTCACCCAGGGTGTTTTGTTCCGTATACATTCCCACACAACACATTAGGGCTTACACTTTTAGGAAGCAAGGTGGTAGAGTGGATAAAGAGATAAACTTGATTTCAGAAAGACTGGTTTAAATTCTCCTCCAATCACTTACTAACTGTAACCCTGTATAACTCACTTCATCTCTCAGCCTCAATTGATTTATCTATGAAATGGGAATATTGACATTATCTCCTAATAAGATTGTTCTAAGGATAAAATAAAATAATACAAGTAAAGCATTTTACAGACGGTATACATACAACAACATAGTATTTTCACTCTTTTTGTTGTTGTGAGCTTGTTTTTTTTTTATCATTTTTTCCCTTTTTGATCTGATTTTTCTTATGTAGCATGATAATTGTGGAAATATGTATAGAAGAATTGTACATGTTTAACCTTCATTGGATTGCTTGCTGTCTAGGGGAGGGAAAGATAGGGAGGGAGAAAAATTTGGAGCACAAAGTTTTGCAAAAGTGAAAGCTAAAAACATCTCTGCATATATTTTGAAAAATAAAAAGCTTGCTATAAAAATAAAATATGAAACAATAAGTTTTCATTTCAAGAAAAAAAAAAGAGTAACATTTTGACAGCTGAGTAGAGGATAGATGCAGTGGGGGAGACGTGGTGACATGGAGACTAGCCAATAAGCTCCCTGGAACATTTCTTCATATTAGATAAGAATGTGACATTTTCTAAGAGATCATTTATTCCTCTTCTCTATCCCCAAATCTCATGGATTATCAAGAGCTTTCTGGAAAGACCAACATTTAATCCCAAATTATACCTCCTTTCCCACTGCCAAGCTTGTTTCTTTCCAAGAATTCATGACAGTTGGATCCAAAAAATTCAGACATGTAAGGCCAAGAAAAATCAAGTACTTAAGATTTGCTGAATGGAGCTGAATTTCTTAATGCTCAAATATTTCTCTCCAGCAACCCAAAGAAAGAGTCTCACTGATTCATTTCCTATTTCTCCTCCCCTTATGTTTCTTTACTTGGGTCCCACCTACTTTCCCCTATTATTCCTCTCTCCACTTGGCTGATCCAATCTACATCCTCAGGAGTTACACATCCATCTTGTGAAGAACCAGACCAGAGAGATTCTCTCTTTTTTAACACGAGTTTTGTTTTCTGATTAAAAAGAAAAATCTTAGTTCCCTCCCAGACTGGGTTTTATATCCCAGAAAGCAAAGGGAGGGTCCCCTAGGCAACCCTGTCAGCCTTCCCAAAACCTTCTAAAGGACAAGGTCATGACAGGCTTGTTATTGTTTGAAATGTCATTTTAACATGTGCCTTGCTTCCCTTCCTCCCCAGCCCCTACCCCTTTCTGTTCAACCTAGTTAGTCCAATACAGTAGTAATCATTTTATTTTGTTGTTTAGTCATTTTTCAGTCATGTCTAACTCTTTGTGACCCCATTTTGGGTTTTCTTGGTAAAGATACTGGGAGAAATTTACCATTTCCTTCTCTAGCTCATTTTACAGATGAGGAAACTGAGACAAACAGGGTTAAATGACTTGTCCGGAGTCACACATCTAATAAGTGTCTGAGGCCAGATTTGAGTTCATGAAGATGAGTTTTCCTGATTTCAAGTCTACCAGCTGCCTTAGGAATTATTTATTTCCCTTAAAATGCACTGAGCCCTAGGAGAAAACAAAGTGACTTACCACTTGGTCATTTGCACCTGCCTTCAATCTGACTGAACCTACACCTAGAATTGAATCACACCTTCAACTATGTAAGCTTTATTCCATGGGTCTCAGTTTTCTTATCCATAAAAAGGATGGTTGTTATTTGCTTAATTTTTTTTCTTTTTCATTTCTTCCTTTTTAATCTGATTTTTCTTGTGCAACATGATAAATGTAAAAATATGTTTAGAAGACTTGCATACGTTTAACCTATATTAGATTACTTGCTGTCTAGGGGAAGGAGGTAGGGGAAAGGAGGAAGAAAAATTTGGAACACAAGGTTTTGCAAAGTAAATGTTGAAAACTATCTTTACGTATTTTGAAAATAAGAAACTATTATGAGAGACGGGGGCGGGGAGGGGGGAGACACTGGGTAATAGCTTCTAAAGTCTCTTTCAGTCTGGAATCATAGATTTAGAGCTGGAAGAAGCTTTACAGGCCATTGAACCCAATCTCTTCATTTTATCAAGGAAGGAAATGAATTCTAAGAGCATAAAGGATTTGCTCAAGATCACAAAGTTAGCAATTACCTGAAATTTAAACTCATTGAGATGGATATTGTTTCAGTCCTTGTACTTTCAATTTCAGCATCTGGCACAATGTCTGATACATAGTGGCTGCTTTATGAATACTTGTTGAAAGATGTGGGATTTGAACGGAAGCCTTCCTGAAGCTACATCTCATAAACCAGGGGTCCTCAAACTACAGCCGCAGGCCAGATGCAGCAGCTGAGGACGATTATCCCCCTCACCCAGGGCTATGAAGTTTCTTTATTTAAAGGCCCACAAAACAAAGTTTTTGTTTTTACTATAGTCCGGCCCTTCAACAGTTTGAGCGACAGTGAACTCGCCCCCTATTTAAAAAGTTTGACATAGACTACCCACTACACCAAGCTGCTTCTCATAGCTCTCTATCCAATAACCCAGTGAATTTTGCTGGGACAAAGGTTCCACAAAGGCAGTGGGACAGAAGCTTCCTCAATCATGATTAAACAACAGAGGGAAAGGAGAAGGAAGGCATTATTAAGTGTCATGAACTGGGTTTAAAATCATTAAGAGGAAGTGAGCCTACATTGCAGTAAGAGGGATTAAAATTGCCTCAAAGGAGGAAAAATAAACAAAACAACATTAAAGCTCGAAAGAACCTAAGAAATGAAGTTGTTTAACTTTTTCATTTTTTGTTGTTGTTTAGTTCTTTCAGTCTGACCTCTCATGATCCCATTTGGGATTTTCCTTCTCTGGTTCACTTTACAGATAAGGAAACTGAGGCAAACAGTGAGAGATCTTGGCCCTTTTAAGCTAAGGTCTTTAACAGGTCTCAGTTTGATTGAGGCAACACCCACTCAGTGGTTAAGGTTAGGTAAGGAATGAGGCAGAGAAGGACTCTTTTACTTAGTCAAAAAAAAAAAAAATCAATCTGGGAGGTAGAGACCCTCAAGAGTTTTTGGGATTAACATTCACTCTGAGCCAAATAGGGTCCAAAACAATAACCTAGTGACTAGGACCTATTGTTGGCCAATCGATGAGAACCAGAGATATAGCATTAGTTAAATACTTATTTTGTGAGCTCTATATAAGGACAACTGTCCTAGACCATAGAATGTCAATCAGTAGGAATCTCAGAATTATTTTTATTTAAAATATATATAACAAAAATTATTTGTATAATATCCCTGACAAATGACCCCTTGGTCTTTGCTAAAATAACCTCCAATGAGGAAACCCATTATTTCCCAAGACAGTTGTGGGAGATTTGGATCATTTTTGAATAAGAAGGTAGGCTGGTTTAGATACAGAGCTTCTTGAACTTTTTCTGTTAAGGACCATGCCTAAGTGCACTGTAAGGGACAGGTCAATTCTCTGAAAGCATCCACAGCTGTGAACATCTGAAGGCGTTGCAAAGCAGCCTTTACTGACACAGGTGTTGCTTGTGGATTGGGAAAATAAATTGGAGGCAGAGGGAAGAGAAGAGAGGTTAGACAACATGAGGGCCTCTCAGTCTTCTTGAATCACCATCATCCTCTCACAAGAAGAGAAGAAAAAGTCTATCAGAGGTAAAGCAAAGTTACATACTGTGTTCCCAACATTTTCCCACTGGCAACCCCTTTTCACCTATGAAATTTTTCTATGACCTCCTAGTATATAGGTCTATAAAATATGCATACAAATCAAACATTTGCTGATAATAAATTATAATTTTGCAACCTCCACATTCAATTTACAAGATCCCATATGGGGTCAGGAACCACTGTTTAAAAGACTGAGGATTAGAAGACTAGCAAAGGTAATTTTTCTGATCTAGGATTCTAAGAGTTTGCCATTAGTTCTCAGACTCTTGGTGACTCACAGGATTAGCTGCCACATTCTATGCAAATAATTTTTATTATCTCATTATTAAAAATGACTCCTCCAACTCTCCCCCCCTCCTGCAGCTGGAGTCACTGCTTGGCTTTGTTCCTAGTCTAATGGCACTCTCCTTGAGGGGACAGCAGTAACCACAGGCTGACAGAAGACTGGGAGCTTTGCCAGAGCTTTGGACTGGAAATGTTCCAGACCCCGAGGTCATATCATCCTCCCTTTGCTTCCTTCCACTGACCCTCATCCTCACAACTTGCTCTTCTATCCCTACAAAGGAATCAGTCCACTTTGAGCATCAGCCAGTCCATGTCACTAATTTTCAAAGTCAAAAATACCTTTAAAACTATACCTGCACTTTATAATGCTGAGTCTCAAGAGTTTAGATGCATTTAGATAGTACAGTTTTTTTTGTTTTGTTTTTTATGCCAGATAGATGAATATGTGATGTTATTTGATTTATGCAGCTAGATGGTGCAGTGGACAGAGTCCTGGGCCTGGAATCAGAAAGACTCATCTTCCTGAGTTCAAAGCTGGCCTCAGACACTTCCTAATTATTTAACTCTTTTGACCTTAGTTTCCCCATCTGTAAAATGAACTGGAGAAGGAAAGAGCAAACCATTCTATATCTTTGCCAAGAAAACCCCCAAAGGGGTCAACTTTTGTTGGACGTGACAAAAAATAACTAAACGACTACCTATATAATATTACACTTAAAGGAAACATGAAACAGTAGTATATAAAGAGCTGGCCTTGAGTCCAAAAGACTTAGTCCTGCCTCAGTTACTCTGGCTAACTCATTTTAGCTTTAAATGTTCCAAGCAACTCTAAAAAATTATACACTAAAAAAGTAGTTGCCGATATGCACTGATAGAGAGGGTCTCCTTACTAGGCATTTCCAACCAATAAAATTACAAGCTTGAAATCTTTTAAATAAAACAAAAAAGTCCAGTTTATAGATCCAGGAAATTATAGCCTCAAAACATAGTTTAACTCTCTTCTCTCAGATGAGAAAAATTCAGCTGCAGAGAAATAATGACGATGATCTTGCTGTTAGTTCTCTGGTCAGAGAAACGGAGAGTTCATTTCTTACCCCTTCCAGTTAGTACCTCTGTGCTTAGTCAAGTCATTCACTAATCCTCATCTGTAAAAGGAAGGGTTTAGGGTAGGTATCTTCAAATCTGCAAGCATCCATGCCTCAGAACTCCTGTCTCCCAATTGCTTGCTTTTTTTCATTTAATCCAGTTTGATTTCTTAGGGGGCAATGAAGGTCATATTTACTTTCAGAGGTCATCAATTTAACAGTAGTGTGGGTTCAGGCATTTCATTTTAATCTACAAACTAGAGAAGAGGCTTGGGCACTCTGGGAGGAGAGAACTGGGTGCACAAAGAGGAAGCTGGGTACTCTTGGAGGAAGGCCCATGCCACAGGCTTAATGGGACAGAGAACAAATAGTCCTTCCAAACCTGTCCCCATGCATGAAATGAGACCCCTGTCCAAGGAGTTGCCTGGAGGAAATGAACACAGCCCTCTGAGACCCAAATGGGCAGTCCCAGAATCTCAAAATACCTCAGCTTATTCCAACTTCACTGCACTCTCTGAAGTCCCATGGCCCCCTAAAAGCAAAGATTGAAGAAAGTATTTATTTTGGAAACTGATGTGTCAAGAATAAATAAACAGATGTGTTTGAACTCTCCCAAGCAGATGTGTTGGATCAGAAAGGGAGTACAGAGCCCCTTTCTCTGGCCCACATGCTCCAGGTTTTGCATAAGAAAGTGTACACAGTTGGTACCATAAATAAACAGTTATGGAAAGAGTTCATATGGTAACTATAACTGACATTCAGATTTTACTTGTAGGCTTGCTTCAAAGCAGCTTCACACACACAAAAGCTCATTTTATCTTCCCAACATGTATAAGGGCTACCATTATGATTATTTCCATTCTAAAGGTAAAGGAAGTGAAGTTGATAAGAGACTTGAGCTAGGGAGGATATGAAGGACTTAAACTTAGACATCCCGACTGTCTACAACAGTTGGTTGATTGGTTGTTGTCCTCTGCTGTTGAAAAGAACTAAAAGGACATCACTATATTAGAATTGAGTTACAGTGCGTCCCACTGTGGGTGACCAGTCCAAGATGAGCTTGGAGTGCTCTGCCACAGGTCGGACATGAATAGTCAATTACACAATATGGCAGAGATGCTCTCATGAAATGGAAGGCCTTTGGTGGCCCACCTTAGTAAATAATAATGAAGATTGACAGTGAGGTAACACAGTAGAGCAAGATCTAAGGTTAAATTAAACTTCAAACACTTCCTAGTTGTTTGACTCCAGGCAAGTCATTTAACCTTTTATTGTTTTAGTTTCTTCATCTGTAAATTGGGGACAATAATGACAATGTCTGAAGTGACAGGACAAGAGTACTTGTCTCTCAGGATTGTTAGGAGGATTAAATGATATATTTATGCAACATTTTGATAACCTTAAGGTGTCATATAAACTTTTGTTACTATTATTATTACATTCATGTTTAAGCATTTCAGGTTCATATTTTTAGGATTTAAATTTGTAGCCATATACAATAGCCTCAAGGGCAACTCGGTAGCACAGTGGGTAAAGCATTGGGCTTGTAATCAGGAGATCTCATCTTTTTGAGTTCACATCCAGCTTCATACACTTCCTAGTTGTGTGACCATAGGCAAATCATTTAACCCTATTTGCCTCAGTTTCCTCATCTGTACAAGGACCTGGAGAAGTAGCTGGCAAGACAGTTTAGTACCTTTGCCAAGAAAATCCCAAATGGGGTCTTGAAAAATTAGACACAATTGAAAATGACTTACAGTAGCATCACCAAAAGAATCTTGCCATTAAAAAGATGGGACTTTGATATCATGGAAGAGACTTGCAAAATACTTTCTATAAGAATCACTTTAGAAAGGAAATGACACAAAGCTGGCTAGAAAAAATACTGAGTGTGATATCACTATTTAACTTTGAGAATGCCTCCTTTCTCCTTTTATAAGGCTACTGAATCCTTATCTCTGCACCTGGTCATTCAGAATTGGGAAGGAAGAAGGAGACTGATCCGTATTGGATCCTTTTAATCCGCAGAGGAAGGATTGCCAGGAATCAAAAAACAATAATAACAACAACTATATTTATATTTATACTTGCAAGGCACTTTATATATTCTGATTCTGAGAATAACTTTGTGAGATGGGGTACCATCCATTCAGGAAGTATATGTTGAACATCACAAACTCTTTCAAACACCCTGAAATCACAGTAATTCCATAGCTTATCCCTCTCTGAGCTCTCTCGCTTCATTCTAAACTTGTGGAAGAGAGAAGGGAAATTAGGGCCATGTGTTTCTGAGTTGGGTATAGGGAAATCCTCAAAGCTGTGGTCAGAACTGAGCTACAGGATTTCTAAGCAGTTCTAGAGTCTTCCAGGGTTGTTTCCCCACCCCCACCCCATATTTTATGTTCCTTGCTGAAGGTCCAAACTTGGAAAATTTGAAGTTTGAGGATTTGGTCATCAACTCCACTTTCTTGTAACTCCAGAGGACTTCCTTTTATATTGATCTCAAAGGGTCTCCCACCCATACATCCAGCTATTCTGGAGAGTGATATGGAACTATGCTCAAAAAGTTATCAAACTGTGCATACCCTTTGATCCAGCAATGTTACTACTGGGCTTATATCCCAAAGAGATCTTAAAGAAGGGAAAGGGACCCACATGTACAAGAATGTTTGTGGCAGCCCTTTTCATAGTGGCTAGAAACTGGAAACTGAGTGGATGCCCATCAATTGGAGAATGGCTGAATAAATTGTGGTATATGTTATGGAATATTTGTTCTGTAAGAAATGACCAGCAGGATGGTTTCAGAGAGGCCTGGAGAGACTTACATGAACTGATGCTGAGTGAAATGAGCAGGACCAGAAGATCATTATATACTTCAACAGCAATACTATAAGATGATCAATTCTGATGGACGTGGCCCTCTTCAACAATGAGATGAACCAAATCAGTTCCAATAGAACAGTAATAAATTGAACCAGCTACACCCAGAGAAAGAACTCGGGGGAATGAGTGTGAACCACTACAAAGAATTCCTAATCCCTCTATTTTTGTCCGCCTGCATTTTTTATTTCCTTCACAGGTTAATTGTACACTATTTCAAACTCTGATTCTTCTTGTGCAGCAAAATAACTGTTAGGACATGTATACATATATTGTATTTAACTTATACTTTAACATATTTAACATATATTGATCAACCTGCCATCTGGGGGAGGGGATGGGGGGAAGGAGGGGAAAAATTGGAACAAAAAGTTTTGCAACTATCAATGCTGAAAAATTACCCATGCATATATCCTGTAAATAAAAAGTTATAATAAAAATTTTTTTAAAGTGTCTAACACCCCTAGTAGTAGAGAGTATGCTGTAGCCAGCTTAACCATCTCAAGAAAGTCAATTGCTTAATTTTTTGTGTGAGCATTTATATCTTAGAAATAGTTAAAGGTTTCAAATCAGGGCTAGGTTTGTTGTTTTATTGATTGTCTAGATTCAAGAAGTGGTCCAAAGGATAGAATGCCAGACCTGGAATCAAGAAGCTTTTTCTTCCTAAATTCAAATCTGGCCTCAGACACTTACTAGCTATGTAATCCTGAGCAAGACACGTAACCCTGTTTGTCTCAGTTTCTTCATTTGTAAAAGGACCTGGAGAGATAAATGGCAACCCATTCCAGTATCTTTGCCAAGAAAATTCAAAATGGACTCAGAAAAAGTCAGACGTGACTGAAAACAATTGAACAACTGACTCAAGAAAGGGATAGAGAACATGTTAATAATTCAGGTTAAATTAAATAATGAAGAAAATTAAATTAAATATTAAATTAAGAAAATTAAGCTAAATATTTAAAAAATGAAGGAAAATTAAATAATGTAAATATAAATGTCATATATACATTTTCCCCAGAGAGCAGATTTTTAAACATTTGGCAACTCGCCCCCAGGTGATTCATAGAAGACTTTAAGAAAGGGCTACAAAAATCAGCTTACCTCAAAACTTGTGGCCTGAGCCAGACACAGCTTCCTCACAGATTCAGCTACATCAGCTACCTGGGACTGAGTGGCCAGGCCCTCCCATTCATACAGTAGACTGCTCACATAAAATTTTCCATAATCTGCTTCAGAGATAAGAGGTGCACAGAAAGAGAGGGTTAGTGCAAAAGTTGTGGGATACCACATTGCCACCTTCTCCTTTGTGGTTTAGATACATGGAGGATGCGCATAAGAGATTTTTTTGGTCATTTTTTTTTTTTTTTTTGCAAGGCACTTGGGATTAAGTGACTTGCCCAGGGTCACATAGCTAGTAAATGTTAACTATCTGAGGTCACATTTGAATTCAGGTCCTCCTGACTCCGGTGGGGGGGGGGCATAAGAAATTAAGGGACAATTTGTGGGGAATTTTGAGGAAATCACAGATTAGGCCAGCAGATGACACAGAAAAAGTTTAGAAACTCAAAAATGCTTAAAATATATGTATAATATCAACATATTTTGTCTTTTAATACTGTGATAATTCAAACTTCTCTGCTACAAAGAGAGGTCCAAAAAACCTAACTCTGGATGTTAGAAGCTAGGAACCCCCATAATGTGGAAAGGATATTTGTAAATGACTTCCAAGGACCCCTTTTCATTCTATGATTTTAAACAGAATTATTCAATAGTGAAAGTGTTCTTTCTAGCCAAATACCTCCTCTATGAAAAGGGGATGGGGGTAAAAGAAAAAGAGAAGATACAAAAAAAAAAAATAAAAATAAAAACTGGGAGATCTCTTGAGATCACTATCAAGTTCCTCATAGCTTTCTAGAAGGACAAATTAGTCCAAACTTACAAATTTAGTGTAAAGCTTACACCGTGTAAAGCATGGAGATAAAACTAGACACTCAAATATAGAATCAAAGGCAAATAGTTCCTGCCCTCAAGAAGTTCACCTTCTAATAGGAAGAGACAACAAATAAAGAGAAGTAGTGGCTATGAAGGGATAATCTGGTTTGTAAAAAATTATGGGGAAATCACAAAGCCACAGAGGAACAGATTTTCATGCTCTTTTTGGTAGCAATGGAAGAATTGATTTGATCAATTCAACAAATATTAAGTAATCATTAGTTCAAGGTTAGGATACAAAAGTACTGCTCTCCACAACTGAGAGATAACATGATATAAATGAAAGGATACCAGATACAGTGATAGTGGACCTGGGTTCAAATCCCACCTTTCAACACTCACTAGCTGGGTAAACCTGAGCGAATCACTTTCTCTCAAACTTAGGTTTCTCATCTGTAAAAGGAGAATGAGAACATTTGTGAAGAAATGGGGAGGGATCTCTAAAAGATTTATTTGACAAGGTAGATTTCTCATAAGTGCCTCGAGGCAGGAATTGTATCTCAGACTTCTTTTAAGTGTCTTAGTAAGTAAATGTAAGTAAGACTTCTGTAAGTGTCTTAGTAAGTAAATTATTTCTTCCGAGCTATTGTTTATCCATCATTCTCAAAGAGGAACAATGACATCATGAGTGTAATGTCTTGACTTGCATATGAATTGAATTTGAGTAATCAGCCTCAATCTCTCCTCCAGAATTATCAGAATCCAATGACAAAACAAAAGTCAATATGACTGGAGATGGCACCCAGATTCAGTGAGTATCTTTGGTTTTTCTAAATTCTCAAGTCTCATTTTGCCTGAAACTACACTAAGGGCTAGGTAAGAATTGAGATAACAGATAGCCATTTCTCAATAAGACTATACGATGATCAATTTTGATGGATGGGGGTCTCTTTAACAATGAGATGATTCAAACCAGTTCCACTTCTTCAATATGAAGAGAGCCATCTACACCAACTGTGGGAACTGAGTGTGGACCACAACATAACAATTTCACTCTCTCTGTTGTTATGTGTTTACATTTTGTTTTCTTTCTCAGTTTTTTTTTCCTTCTTGATCCAATTTTTCTTGTGCAGCAAAATAACTGTACAACTATGTATACATATATTGGATTTAACATATATTTGAACATATTTAACATGTATTAGACTATCTGCCATCTAGGGGAGAGGTGGCGGGGGTAGGAGCGGAAAATTTGAAACAGAAGATTTTGCAAGGATCAGTGTTGAAAAATTACCCATGCATATGTTTTGTAATTTAAAAGCTTTAGTAAAATTTTTTAAAAAATACACTTTGCCACAAGGGGAAAAAAATTGGCCATTTCTGAGCACCTTGGCTCTCAATAAATTGAAGAAAGTTAGGTAGATTTGGCACTAGATTTGGACACAAGAAGAATGAGTTCAAATTATGCCTCAGACACTTAAAAGCTGAGTGATAATGGACAAGTCACTTAACCTCTGCCTGCCTCAGTTTCCTCAACTTTAAACCAGAACAATAAGAACACCTATCTCCTAAGGTTCTTGTGAAGATCAAATGAGATAGCGTGTAAAGTACCCTGCAAAGCTTAATGTGATCTATAGATGTTTATTATTATTATTAAATGCTTGTTGAATTGAAATTGATATACCAGAATATGCTCATGAGTTTTCTTTTCAGTAGAGACCTATGAAAGGCAGCATGACATCTTGAGTAGAAATTCAACTTCGTAGTCAACAAGACCTACGTTCAAGTCATACTTTTGACATATACTAACTTAACCATCTAAGCAAATCTCTCAGTCTGAAAATTATATAGACAAGTTACTCATCTGCATCCATGGAAACAATTTCCACACTAGGAATTCCTTACACCAATAAAAACCATATGAGCAGAAAATGAGGTCGTAAAACTAAATTCCATTTCTAGATTTATCTCCAAAATCCCTCGTCCTGTTCAACCCAAGGTGGTCCCAGCTTGCTCTCACCAACCATTGCAGACTGTGAAAACTTCCTATTCACTTCCCTTTCCCTCTGGGGCTCAGCTATATGCTAACCATTTGTTAAGTTACTGCTCTGCTGTCATTCTTCAATGGAGCCCACTCGGTGAATGGGAGACCCACTGCCATGTTCCCAAGGCTACACTGTGCCTCCATTCACATCCCCAGAGGAGGAGGTAGGGAAAGAGCTCTCCATGGGAAGATTCTTAGCTCTCTGCTGAAACTGAGTCTTCCCCCAAACAGGGAGTCTGGCTGTTGTCTTAGATCCAGCAGAGATGGAGGAGCTCCCAGCCCCAGACCCTCTGTGAACAAAGGCCAACATGTTCGTGGGCATTCCCCGCCCCACACAAGGAAAATATTCTAGTTACTGAGGCAGGCTCTAGTAAGATAAATAACCATTTTGCCAAGAAAAGGAAAGCCAGAGAGGTTTTCAATCCTATGAAAGCATCTCAGAGCAACATAATTCTTCCCTCTGTAGGATACTCAAAAAAAGGACGCATTGAGGAAGCCCTCAGAGGCCATCTAGTCCTACTCACTTGTTTTTACAGATGAGGAAACTGAGACCCAAGTAATTTGCTTGAAATGACAGAGGTGGAAAGTACCTAAGGCAGGGGTGAAACCCAAATCCCCTAGGACTAAGGTGGGTAAAGGCTGCATTTTTGCTTGTTTTTGTAACTATCCCCAGTGCTTAGCATGGTGTCTGGCATAGATTAAGTACTTAATAAAATGCTTATTCAATGGACTGATTCTGGCTCCAGAGCTAGTAATCTTTCCACTACCCTATACTTCCTCTTTGGTATTGGAAGCTTTTTTAAAAAATAAATTAAGCCAGAATCTTGTCATTTTCACCTATATAACCCATAACATGTGTGTGTATTATATGTATATCTCTACATATATACATATATGTATGTACATCCACATATGTGTGTGTATAAAACACCTATATACCCAGCCTACTCTCTTTTTATTTATTTTTTAAACAAAATAGGGTTTCCTCCTCTACTCATACTCAACCCCAGAGGATTTTTTCCCCCTTTTTTTCAGGTTCAGTATTTTCCATCTGCCATTTTCCATGGCTTCCTAAGCCACAGATCCTGGCCACCTCCCACTGGATGCCCCCTCATTTGTCAATGTTCCTTTTAAATTGTTGGCTTGAGGGCTACATGTACAATTTTTTTTTCTGTTCTGCTTTGTCTATAGAAATGATCATCCTCCTTGGTGTTTTAAATTCAAAATTCAAAATAAATCATGGTGCCCAAAATTGAACAAAATTTCAACATGTTCTGCATTAGCTAGAGCTAGAAACTTAAGAAGGAATTCTTATACCTGAGAGAAATTCACTTGAATGGGTATCTACAGGGGATAGAATAAGATAGGTCAAAGGTGAGCTGGGTAGAGTAAATTTATGAAGTATTAGGGTAAAAGTAGAATTTCTTTTCTGGATATTTTCAAAAACAGATTGAATTTACTATCTGTCTTGAATGTCTCAGGGAAGTCCTGACCAAAGATAAGGGAAGAATGACAATATCTTAAGATTCTTTCTAGGTGAAGGATTATATGCATACAACCTTTTTCTATGAAGTTACTTTTGTGGGTAAGGGCAGAAAATCTGCACCTTTTCTGGATATAGAAATTACCTTTGTTGGATAAGGCCTGAGGCCTCACATGCAGCAAACTCAGGGTAGAATATGTCTTTGTCTGCACACCATTTCCCTTCTCAGAGAAGGGTTTGACTACATCAAACTCTGCGCAGGCTGCATCCTCCAGCAGGCCTTTCTGAAAACTCTGGTAGCACTCCAGTTTTGAAGTCAAGATTGGCTGTGGGGATTGAGAAGAGCAGAGGAAATACCTCAGAGACAACAACAACAACAATAATAGTGGAATGAGGACCCTAACTCAGGAGAGTGAACTCTAAACCTAGGAACTACTATGGCCAAAAAAATAGTTTGGGAGAGAAAGACTGTTCACCATTTGGTGAGAAAGACTGTTACCATATTCTTTGGGTATTGGATGAACTCATCTATTGAATTCAGGGTAGAGGAGATAGGAAAGAAAAGGGGGAGAAGACTCTGAATGGAATAATTATAAAACTGGGATCTGAACAAGCCTGAAAACAGATTGCCTAATGATCAAGTATTTTGGACAAATGGCAAAGTCTGCTACTGCCTCTGGACAGAAGTGATAGACTGAAAGTGTAGAACAAGGCATATAGCTTTTAGACATGGTCACTGTAGGGATTTGTTTTGCTTTACTATACATGTTTGGTTACACGGATTTGTTTTTTCTCTTTTTCAGTGAAAGTGAGTGGGAAGGAGAGAAAATAGATTTTTGTTGATTGAAATAAATTTGATTTTAAAAAGAAAATAAGTTATGTAAGTTGATATATTTATGTATATGTAGAACCTACAGATGTACCTGCATCTTTAATTAGGGAAGAGTTATGGCAAGGTAGAAAGAGCATGTAACACAAGCCAAGAAGGTTCTAGTCCTAGTTCTGCCATTATATCTCTATGGATTTGGAGAAGTTGCTTTAATTCTCTGGACCTCAGTATCCTCATGTGGCACGGTGGGTCAATAGATAAGAGCACTAGACTCGAAATCATCATAGGACATTTGTTAAAATCCTGGCTCAGCCATTATCCATGTAGCTCTGGGAAAGAATTATCATCTCTCCAAACCTCAGTTTCTTCTTTTATAAAATGAGGAGTTTGGCCTAGTTGACCTCACAGGTCAACTATTTAATTCTAAATCTATAATCCTATTAATTATAGATGATGAAGTTGGATAAAGGTTCAGGGGATTTTCTAGCCCAATTGATCTGTAGTCCTGTGGTTCTTCCAACACTTCTGCTATTTAAACTTGAATGAGACCCAGGAGAACACTGTGGTTCATTTTGTGTGAAACACACTGAAACCTCTCCTCAGATTAGAGTCTTGAATTGGCCTCCAGGGCTTCTCTTATTTTATTCTTCAGTAACAAGTCACAGAGGCATTGAGTACATCATTGACTATAGGGATGGGAATTGGGACCAGATAGAGAGAATGGTTAAGTAGCTCTGTCCAAACAGTGGCTGGTTGCAGAGTGAGCTAGAGATTCAATAGATGAACTTTGCATGTTTATGGGAACTAACACACTCCTTCTTGAAAAGTCCCAGGAATCTAGGTTGGGACTATAATGCAGGTCAATAATACTTACAGGCATCCCTGGAAGAACTTCTGATTGAAGAAAAGTAAATCCATGATGTCGAAGGGAACACTGGTTTAAATCCTTTGTCTTCAGGAGTCGGGAACCTTTTCGCTCATATGTGGTAGGACATTTTCCCAAGATGTCAATCTAGAACCAAAGTTCTAGGCATATAAGTGATATCAAGATTTTCCTCCCTTTCTCTCCATCTGTCCCTTCTTTAATTTTCTCTCACTCTTCTCTTTTCTTCCTCTTTCCCACCTCCAACACACACACACACACACATTGAATCTCTCATCTAGACCCTAATCCCTCTGAGAAAAATTGTGTGGTTGGTCTTTCTCAGGCAGAGAATCCAAGCTAAAAATGGTACTTCATTTCTCCCATTTCAACTAAAGACATCCAGGTTTATCCTTGTGAGATTATTAGGCTCTAGGGAGACAAGATATGCCTGTTATACCATAGCCAAGAAGCAGCCAGACCCACCTCATCAATGGTTTCTGGGATGGTGGTTCCAGGGCTGGTCTGAAGGAGACTCAAGATACCACGTTTGATGTTCACAGCCCAGATTGGATCTCCTTGTTGGGGACAGACCTTTGGAATCTTTCCATCACGAAATATAAAGGAAAGTGGGAACTTCTCCAAAATCATCCTAAATGGAACCAAGTAGAATTAAGTTGACACCTCTATCTACAGTGAAGCAAGTTGGGAATCACAGAATCATAAATTTAGACCAGGAAATCTTCTCAGAGGGGAAAAGCCTGGCAGACAGCCAGGGGCTTAGCTTTTATTTACAATCCTTTTATAATGTCAGACTTTCACTCTCTTTCCTGCCTTCTTCCCTACAGTGGCTCTTCCTCTCCAACCTTCAGTCATTCTCTTTCCCCTCAATAGCTTCTGAGTTTGTTTTGAAAAAAAATGTGATACAGTAGAAAAAACTGATGAGTTTTGAAACAAGTTTCAAATCCCACCTCCACCACTTATTACTTGTATGATCTTGGACCAATTATTTAACTTCTTGGAACCTCAGTTTCTGGTTTCTATAAAATAAGGAGATTGGACTGGACTAACTGGCCATAAAGGTCTCATTCCTATGACTGCATTCTATAATCTGTGATCTATGTCTCTCTAGTTCTCATATCTTCAATTTCTCCCTTTCTGAAGCACATTTTTTTTCCCAGCATTATTCTGTAGTCCAGACCCTCTTGGATAGCAATCCCTACTGGGTCTCAGGTCACACATCTTTGCTTGTGCTGGGGAAACGCTAATGGAGTCTGACCACCCAGAATAGGGAATGTCACTCTTTTGGCTTCAGGAAGCCCCGATGTCTTCCATCCCTGTGACTTAGCATTTCTGATGAGGAACTCAGGACAATAGACATCACCGCCCATTTTGAGCGGGTCCTCCCCAAGCAAGTCTTTGAGCAGAGGATCCATCTGCCTCCACAATATTCCCAGATCCTCAGACAAAAGCTCTAACAAATGAATTTAAAATAAAAGAAAAAGAGGGAAAGCTGGAGAAATGAGGAGAGTGGAATTGGGCTGACTCTGTTTGATTCTCAGCTTTGAAGTAACTATCTCCCAAAGAGTTCCAGTCTTGGGGGAGGGCTGGGAAGCTGTTCAGTTGGACAATACCAGGAGATTACTCGGCTTGACCAAGTTAGACAATGGAGTAGCTTTCTTGAAGACAAGAGAAAACCAATTCTCTAGAAAAATTCCATCTTTGGGAAGTTAGGAAATGAGTAAAAATATGGAAGTTTGGAATATCAGCTGCTCCATCTCCATGCTGGTTTTGGGACTTACCAGAAATGAGTTAGCCATAAATGGATAATTGTAAAGGCAAGAAACTAAACTGCATATTGCATGTATGCATGCATGCATATACACATATGTACACATGTATAAAAGTGCATGTGTCTATACATACATATTTTGTAAAATACAGATAAATAAGAAACTGGTCAGACAGTCAATAAGCATTGTGGCACTGTGCTATGTATGCAAAGGACAGGTCCAACTCTCAAGGAGGTCAAGGTCTTAAAGATATGAGAGGTCCAATGACCTTAGAATCAAGAAAACCTGAAATCAAATCCTGCCTCTGACATTTCTGAGCCATGTGTCCTGAATAACTCTTTAACTTCCAGAGTTACTTATCTATATCTGTGAAGGGAGTTTCCACACTGGAAATTCCCTCCATTACCAAATTTATAGATTTAGAGATATATAAGTAGTTGTCCAAAACCTGATCTACAGTGTACATTGAGTGCCTTTATATGTTCCTTTTAGGGAAGACTGGAGACATGAACCAAACCTAAGCTTTATGTGATTCAGCCTGGGTCTCTGGGATGGGGATAGAGAGAGCAATAGTTTAGGGAAGGGGAAAAAAGAGCCAGATTCCTCATTTAGAGGACAGGCTATCCTCAATTCATGTGAGTAGGAATCCAGGAGCCACTTTATAGGGAGAGGGTAGGTTCTCCATAGATCCAGAAGTGGTTCTGTGTAGATATTCATAATATATACAACACATATAATTTCAACTTCAAGAAAAGATAGGGAATAAATTTCTCTTTCACCAAAGGAGAGGTAAACCCATTTCTCAATACCAATTCCTTACTGTAGTTTCCCAATTTCACCAAATTTCATTAAGCATTTGTCTGCTTGGATTGTAATGTTTCACATAGATTGAAGTTAAAAAAAAAAAAAAAAAAAAACCTTATTCATGCTTCAGGTGTTCACAAGGTCCTTAAATAGCACCAGGGAACTCTCCACTGCT
The DNA here is from genome assembly GCF_902635505.1 of Sarcophilus harrisii. Taxonomy (NCBI): domain Eukaryota; kingdom Metazoa; phylum Chordata; class Mammalia; order Dasyuromorphia; family Dasyuridae; genus Sarcophilus; species Sarcophilus harrisii. Next base: position 303,516,514 of record NC_045426.1, on the reverse strand, counting down.
CTAGGGACCTAAACAGAGTTTTTCAAACCACACAGGGGTATTAGTAATTTATAGAACCCATTTATCAAGGAACCACATAGGGGTCAAGTTAGTCATTTCAACCCAAAAAAAAGCAACCCTGAGACTTATTTCCTTACCTCAAACTCTCCCATTCCTTCACAGGCTTTTCTGTTGATTCCAGAGAAGACTTAACTTGGATGTCTTGGAGCTAAGATGGAAATATTGTTAGCTAATTAGCAAAGAATTTATAGCTTAATTATCTCTAGTATTATGATTGAATAAATGGAGCCCTGACCTCTGAGCCAAAAAGATCAGGATTCAAATCACACCTTTGATTGATCCTAGTCATATGACCCTAGGCTAGTCATTTTTCACCTTTCAGGGCTCTAGGTAACTTTATTAAGGCTGCAAAGTATAGAGAAGGTGCCCACCTTCATTGGTAGAGGAAGTTCCCTCATTTGAGAGTCCTCTGTACTGGTGAAACAAAGCTCTATGATGTTACATACTATGCAAAGAGAAAGACTTGTTTCTCTCTTTTACCTCAGCCATCTGTTTTGGCTAGGAAGCTGCTAGGAAGAAAAGAACCAATGTGGTGATTATAAGAGCACAAAAATGCCATTTATGTTGGCCACAACTTTTAAGCACCTTGGAAAGGCTTTTAAAAATCCATTCACACAAGCATATCCTCAAGAGCCAAAGACCTAAAAGAAAACTGGCTGCTTTCAAGAGTAAAATCGTTTTATCTCCCTGGACCTTAATTTTCTCATCAGTAAAAGGGTTAGACTTGATGATTTAAAAGTCTGATTTAAAGGCCTTTTTCAGCATTTAGCACAGTGCCTGGCTCACAGTAGCCACTTAATAAATGCTTGTTGACTTTCAGTAGTCTTCCCCAAACTTACTATCTATGTCGATGTAGACAAATCATTTAACTTCCTTGGGCCTCAATTTTCTCATTTATAATATGAGGGATTTGGAATAGATGGGCTTGGAGATAGATCCCTAGTAATTCCAGATCGATAATCCTATAATTTGCTCTCTCTGTCTCTGTGTCTGTTTCTTGCTGTGTTGCTGTATTGCTCTATCGTTCTCTCTCAACTACCTTATTTACCTTATTTCTGTCAATGTTCTTGGTTTTTTGGTTTTTTGTTTGTTTTTGTAGGCAATTGGGGTTAAGTGAATTACCCAGGGTCACACAGTTTAGTAAGTGTTAAGAATGGGAAACCAGATTTGAACTCAGATCTTCTTGACTTCAGAGTCAATTCTCTATCCACTGTGCCCCATGTCAATGGTTCTTCTACCTGTCACTTAGACACGAAACCTTAATCTAGCTCAATCCTCCCTGGACCATCTCAGTTCTGAGGAAGTTTACCTTTCCTTGTCCTTCTTGTATGACACCCTTACCATACACCCTTCCTTGAACTTTGAACTTTTTGCTCTTTGTTTTGCTAAAGCTCCCATCTTCCCCCAAAAGAAGTGAGCTTTTAAAGGTAAATATCATAGCTTATATTATATTTATTTTGCCATATTCCCCAGTAGATCCTGAACAGTCCTCTGCATACAGGAGGCACCCAAGAAATATTGTTAATAAAATAAAGCATTCCCCACTTTACAATCTGGCTTCGGGTTGATCCTGGTTATGACATCCTGAGGATGCTAAAAGAAACCAGAAGATGTTTAGAGTCTGATTATTCCTTTGATTCCTTTGAACCTATATGACACATGCAATAAGTCATTATTTTATAATTCTTATCTCCAACAGGACTTCTCTGGGTACATTTAGTGATTGGGCTTGGCAATATGGAATTAGAAGATATGGATTTGAATTCTGTCTTGGACATTTACAGCTTATATGACCTAAAGTAAATCACTTAATTTCCCTGCACCTCAGTTTCCTCATTTGTAAATGAAGGCAATGAACTAAATGGTTTCTGAGATGCCCTTCCTATGATCTTCCTATGACAAGAATTCCTAGTGATTTATTGGGAATTTCAGCTATCCACCAGCTGAGTCATGTCCAATACTCTATAAAAGTACGAGCATTGGGGTGACTGCCTCTGCCTGTCCCCCTTGGCCTTAGTGCTGTAGCCTTCCTGGGAGGATTCCCCAAAGATACTTACCCACAGCACTATGTGGCACCTGCTGATTACCTCCAGGATCACCAGCCCCTCAAGCCCAAGACTGCTCTTCTGGGTCCCACGGTCTTGCAGAAAGGTACTGCTGCTGGTGGAATATCGGTAGCTATACTGGGTACCTTCGGAGAAGTAGAGCACAGCAGGACCTAGGGAACAAGAAAGGGGACACTGACAGCTGGAATGGAACCCTCAGCAGGCCAGTCCATAGCCTCAGCAAACCCACATGCATCATGTAAATAAATCATGGAACACAGCACACATGTCTAGAGGTCAGAAGGGATTTTAGTGGTCATCTAATCCAACTATCTCATTTTTACAAGTAAAGAAACTAAGAAACAGAGAGGTTAAGTGAAGCACCTTATGTCATACATGTAATATGTGGCAGAACCAGCATTTGAACTCAGGTTTTATAACTCCAAGTTCAACTCCCATCCCCACCCCAAGTTTATTATTCCTCTCTGGACCACTATTTATCCAATTCAATTCCACAAACCTTAAATGTCTATTTTGATTATGGGGAAATATAGCCATGGTATAGACTCTGGCTAGAGTCAAAAACACTTTGGAGAGACTTGGGACAGAAAATGCCATCTGCATCCCGAGAGAGAACTACAGAGACTGGATGTAGATCAAAGCATAGTATTTTCACCTTTTGTTGATGATGTTCTTTGTTTTCTTTGTTTTTTTTTTTTCTTTTGTTTGTTTTCTTACTCATGGCTTTTTCCCTTTTGGTCTGATTTTTCTTGCACGGCATGATAAATAAGGAAATATTTTTAAAAGAATTGCACATATACATATGAAAAAATGTTCTAAGTCACTATTCATTAGACAAAAGCAAATCCAGATAACTGTGAGATATCAACCTTTGAGATTACCTAAAATGACAGGAAAAGATAATGTTGCATGTTGGAGGGGATGTTGGAGGGACACTAATAGATTATTGTTGGAGTTGTGAATTTATAAAGCCATTCTGGAGAGTAATTTGAAATTATGCCCAAAGGTTATCAAACTGTGCATACTCTTTGATGATACAACAATGTTCCTACTGGGTCTGTATCCCAAAGAGATCATAAAAAAGGAAAAAGCACGCACACATGCAAAAATGTTTGTAGCAGCCCATTTTGTAGTGGCAAGAAATTGGAAACTGAGTGGATGCCCATCAGTTGGAGAATGGATGCATGAGTTATGGTATATGGATATTGGTCTATGAGAAATGATCAGCAGGATGATTTCAGAAAGGCCTGGAAAGACGTAAAGTGATGTCAAGTGAAGTGAGTAGAACCAAGAGAACCTTATACAAAGCAACAATAAAATTTAATGATCAATTCTGATGGACGTGGTTCTTTTCAGTGATTCAGGCCAGTTTCAATGGACTTGCGATGGAGAGAGCCATCTGCAACTAGAGGACTGTGGGGACTGAATATGATATTTCCACCTTTCTTGTTTACTTGTTTTTTTCCTCTCATTTTTTCCCTTTATGATAAATTTAGAAATATGTTTGGAAGAATTGCACGTTTTGTCACACTTGTTGTCTAAGGGAAGAGGTGGGGGAAGGGAAGGAGAAAATGTCAGAACAAGGTTTTGCAAGGGTGAATGTTGAAAACTATCTTTGCATGTATTTTGAAAATGAAAAAGCTATAGTTAAAAAATAGAATTGCACATATTTAACCTATATCAGCCGGCTTGCTGTCTTGGAGAGGTGGGAGATAAAGAAGGAAAAGAAAAAAAATTGGAACACAAAGTCATTCAAAATGAATGTTGAAAATTATCTTTACATTAAAAAGATAAAATACTATTGAAAAAACTTTAAAAAGGAATAAATCTCCATAATAAAAAACATAACACATTGGAAACATATTGACTGGATGACTATAAGCAAATCATCTTAACCTCTTCATGCTCCAACTCTCTAAAGACTACTTGTTTGCAGAATAATTGTCAATCAGCACTGGGGAAAGGTGCCTCTTAAACTATAGTTACTCACATGGATGAAATTACAAAGTAAAAAAAATTAAAGAAACTCTCCGAGAAATTACAAAGGCAAAGTTAAAAAGCAATATAGTACCTGACTTCAAGGAAATTACAGTCTAATTGAGGGTTGGAAGGTGGAGAGGATAAGACACAGCAATAGATTAACAAACATTGCTAAGGACTTATTATGACTTAGGCTAAGTGGCTAGGCAGCTCAGTGGATAGAGATCTGAGCTTGGAGTCAGAGAAACCTTAGTTCAAATTCAACCTCAGGCACTTATTAACTGTGTGAGTCTGGGCAAGTCACTTAATCCTGCTTGCCTCAGTTTCCTCATCTGTAAAATAAGCTGGAGTAGGAAATGACAAACTACTCCAGTATCCTTGCCCAAACAAGTCCAAATGTGGTCAAAAGAGCCCTGAAAAGACTAAAAAAACCCAAAACAAAACAAAAACAAAACTACCTAGCTCTGGAGCTAGTGAAATTTAACTAGTCAGTTAAGTAGATAGGTAAATAAAATACTTTTTAAAGCCTTACAGTCAATAGCCACAAAGTATATCATATTCTCAGCCTCAGTTTCCCTCCTCTGTAAAATGGGTATGATATCTATTTCACAGAGCTATTGTAAAGATCCAGGGAGATAATCAACGTTAAGCCTTTTGCAAATCTGAAAGCACTAAAACAAGTAAGTTATTATTGGCTGTTATTATAAGCAAAAGGGTGCTGGGCTTAATTACAATACTGAGTTTATAATTTGGGGAGTCCAAAGACTTTGAAACACTCAGTTTGGTAGAAAGAAGATGATGAAATGATGGTGATTACTTCCATTTCATTACATAGAATAAATTTCTCCATAATATATTCTTCAACAAGGTCAACTATGATAATTCTTTATATTTACATCATGAGTTCAGCTTTTGGAAGCACATTCCCAATCATTATCTCATCTGATTCATAACAAGCAGCTGCTTTATTTTTTTCTCAGAACCTCAAATGCCTTATTTTGCAAGATGAGGAAGTCAGACCCGATGATATCTAAGATATCTAACAGACTTAGAGACATCTGAGACAGAGTTGGCTTCCAATCCTGCCTCATATATACACTAGCTATGTGATGCTAGTTAACCTGGGCCCTTTTTTCTTTTCCAGCCTTCTCATACTTTCCTCCCATCCATTTATTTATTCTTTGGTCTAGCCACATGTTTCTACTTCTCCCATCTCTATTTCTCTATGCCTTTGCCCTGGGTTATGTCTTCTGCTTGAAATGCCCTCCCTTATCACCTCTTTTTCATGGTATTCACTGCTTTTTTCAACAACCAATTAAATAAGGTCAGCTAAGTGGTGCAATGGATAGAGCACTAGCCCTGAAGTCAGGAGGATCTGAGTGCAAATTTGGTCTCAGACACAACACTTCCTAGCTGTGTGACTCTGGGCAAGTCACTTAACCCCAATTGCCTCAGGAAAAAACAAATGAATAAAAACAAAACAATCAATTAAATATCATCTTCTGTAGGAGACCTCAATCTCCCCAATTGCTTAAGTCTTCTTCTCTGGCCAACCTTCCTTCTAGTGTGTGTGTGTGTGTGTGTGTGTGTGTGTGTGTGTGTGTGTGTGTAAAAGCAGAGTTATTCCTTCCATACCTCAACTTTGCCTGTCAGGTAAGCACAAAAAATTACCTGGGGATTTTTAGGGAGCTTTATATAAGTCACAGATGATACTCAAAGGCCAAGAGACAAAACAGAAAAAGGTTGGAAACTCAAAAATGCGTAAAATTATGCATAGTGTTATATAATGTCAACATATTTTATCTTTTATATATACAGGTTCTCCTAAAAGTCTTAGTGAAGTTCTGTTCATTAAGGATATAAAGCAACACTTTGAGGATCCTTTATATGTGAAGTCCTTTGCAAATCTTAAAGAACCCTATGAATGTGAGTTATTGTTGCAATGGTTCTATCACACAAGTATGTGTGTAGCATTTGCTACTGCTAAGGGTGAAGTAAACCACGTAAACAAAAAGACCACAACTGAAAAGACCGTGGTATACATGTATTAATGGAGTATCTTTGAGCAATAAAAAGGGATGACTAAGAAATTCAGAGAAACATGGAAACATTTGTATGAATTGTCACTGGTCAAAACAACAGACCCCAGGGGACATTGCATACAACTATAGCAAAGTAAATAAAAAGACTCTGAAAAGGAGCAAAAGTTTGGACAAAATGAAAAACCAATCACAGCTTTGGAGCAGAGAATGAAATATATTTCTCTCTCCTCAACAGAGGGACTAAGGACTGCTGGGGCAGAATGTTGCAAATAACGTCGGATGCTAACATTATATAAGATTTTGTTGTTCAGTAGTTTGTCATGTCTGGTTTTTCAAGATCCCATTTGGATTTTTCTTGGCAAAGATATTAGGGTGATTCGTCATTTCCTCCTCCAGTTTATTTTACAGATGAGGAAAATGAGGTAAACAGAATTAAGTGACTTGCCCAGGATCATATAGCTAGTAAGTGTCCAATTCTAGATTTGAATTCAAGAAGATATCTTCCTGACTCTAAGCCCAGCACTCTATCTGTTGCTCCACCTAACTGCCCCTACTTTAATCAGATATTTTTGTTTAATTATTTATCTCAAGTGCAAAAAAGGATTCAAAGTTTGAAGTCATTGGAGTTGAGAGCAGAAGGAAGTGGTTGTTTTTTCCTTAAAATATAAAGAGTTCCAGGATATGGATGATGTTTTATCATACCCATCTCATTAAACATACACTGGATGTGGCCAGTGCAGGAATATGTCTTGCTTGACTATGCATATTTGTTACAAAGGTTTTTTGTTGTGATGTTTTGTTTTTATGATGGGAGAGAGGATAGGAAAATAAGTATTTTTTAATTCCAAAAAAAAAAAAGCTACAAAAAAGAAAATAAATTATTGTTTATTTTAAAAATTGAATTTTAAAGGATATAACTGTGATATAAAGATATAAAAGACAAAAATATATTTTAAAAAATACCCAGAGGATCAGAATGGAACATATATTTTAAAAAAACAGATATGGTCAATGAGGGAAGATGTTTTGCTCAATTATGCTTTTTATTATAAAGGTTTTTTTTTTCCTTTTTAACAGTGGGAAAAAAAGAAAATATTTGTTAACTGCAAAAAAATATGAAAAATAAAATAATTACTAACTTTTAAAATTAATTTTTAAAAGAAATAAATGCGATGTAAATACATCAATAAAATACATTTTGAAAAGAAACAGTCAGAAGGCCTGAATGAATATTACCATCGTAGGTCCATCCTAGGTTTTCATTCTGCTCTTTCACTTATTTTTGAAATGTTTTATGAATAGAAGGGGCACAGAATGGAGCCTGCAGGTCCTCAGGCTCAGACAGTTGTGGCCACTCTCAGAATAATGTTTGAGTCACCATCTTGCAGAGCCCCTGGCAGGTACCCTCCTCCCAGATCTGAATAGAATCTTACAAACCACAGAGTAGATATTAAATGAGATAACAGTCCCTGGCACACAGTGAGTGATTTATCAGTGTCAAAGGTCATCATCATCATCATCATTATCATTATTATTTTACTGAAAACGAAAGGGAGAAGAGGTGAGGATCAAAGAGAAACCTCAAACTGCTGAGTTTAAGGGGTATTCCCAGAAGTTAACTTCATTATACAGGGTATCTCACTCACCAGCACATTCTGTCATACAGGAGACTTCTTGCCCCGGATTCTCTGGAGCATCTGAAATAATAAAGAAAATTTGTAGGAGTTGTAGCCCGACTACAAAGCATCCCTGTGAAGCTTTAGGTACAGCCCCCATGCCTTTGGCTTGTAGAGAACTTGAAATACCATCTCCAAGTGCTGTGAAGCTTCAGGTGCTGTTGACTAGAAGACTGTTATTCCACCCTTCCACCTCCCTTTTGTGGTAGAACTAGAACCCTCCTGTCTCCAGCATCAGTAGCAGTGTCCTTTGAATGCTATTCAGGTAAGTTCCATTCTCCTCAGTACCTGCTCCAACCTTCAGTGTGGCACAGTGGCAAGAAAACTGGACCTAGAACCAGAGGTCTTGGGTTAGTTACTCTGTGCCTCTGCCCCAGTCTCTAATATCTGTTTCCTTGGCTGTAAAATAAAAGAAGTTGGGGACTGGATGGCCCTAAGGAACTTTCTACCTATAGTCTCATGATAGTGATTAGGTGCTGAGTGAGGGTAAAGAGGGTGCTCTTAAATCCTTTCTCCCTTTAATGGGAGAAATGCAAAGCAAAGGATGGTCAAAACTCCTTCACTCTCAAATGAGCCAGAATCTAAGTTTTTTTTTTACTCTTACATTTCCTTATGATCACTTCTTTTGATGATGTCAATTTTCTTCTCTGCTTGCCCTGTAGGAAGGAACTCAAGCAACGATGTGAAAGGGCCAACTAGGACTAATTTTTGAGATTGTTGAATTTTCAATGTGAGCATTTATACTCAGAAACTAGTAAATGCTACAGATTAGAGCTTGATTTATTGTTCCATTGATGGTCTAGACTTAATAAATTGATGGAGAAAATATGAATAATGCAGACGGATTCAACTTAAAAGTGTGCCCTGCATTTTCTGAAAGCAGACTATTATGCATTTACCAGCATATCCCTAGATCCAAGTATTAAACAGCAATCACCTGGTACTTGAAGCACATACTTTTCTCTCTTATATTCCCTTTTAATATAGCTTAATCCAAGCTGCATAGACATTTGTGAAACATAGTCTATTTTCCAAGGACAGGATTACAACTATATAACTATGTTGGAAACTGTAGGGGTTTGTGCCAGAGTGGAAAATGAAGAGGATGTTAACAGTACAGTCACTTGGTACACTCCCTCTCCTCTCCAGACAGATGCCCTAGCTTATCCTTCATGCATCTAGTTCCCACACACCCAGATGAACTCACTCATATCTCTGCAACCTAATCCAGGTACAAAAAAATTGCTCTTTATAGTTCTGCAAAGGAGTAACCAAAATTTCACAAAGCAAATAGTAGCTGTATTTTGCAGATTTTTGTGCTTTCTGGAGTTCTACCCCCAAGAAGAAAGTAGCCATCTATACATATTTAAAAATAAATATTTAAAAATACTAATTGAAGAAAAAGAGAAAGGAAAATGATTTTACAAAGATATACCCTTAAAAAGCCTTTAAAATAATGAAGGGTTTTTGATATTTATTCTAAATGTTTTGACCCAAAGCTAGTTTTTTTTTTTTTTATTAAAGCAGAACTGATATTTAATTAATTGTCAGAAAGGTAGTCACATTTCTGACTATTTCTACATAGCTTTAACCCATCTGACTTTTCTTTGAAATAATATCTTTCCTCCCTAGGACATTTTGGACAGAGCTCATGTGCCAAATTAAACAGTTTTATGAAAGAACCAGCTTTAAGATTTCTGTTGCATAAAAGCTAAGCATTTATCCTTTTAAAAAAATTAATCATATTTTTTTTCTGCTACCCAGCATCCTTGATGAGTTGATCCCTCCAAGAATTCTCCTGTGAATTCTGGAAAAAAAGCAAAAAATTTTCCCCCTTAGGTATTGAAGACTGATAGGAATTGTAAAAGCCATCTCTCCATTCTCATTCAATTCTGATGAACTTTTTAAAAAATCTAAAACAAGGAAAACAATTACAGATATCATATTTAGCAAATCAAAACTAACCAACACAAGGGGGTGTAACCAGCAACAAGATCTGTTGTGCTTGGGAAAGATGCCTTGGGAGAGCTCTTATACTTTAAAAAACAAAAACAAAGAAACAAAACCTGGTTCTTTGTGATATCCTCTGTGTCTCACATAAAGACTCATTTCCCTGAATGTGGACCACTACATAGCATTTCCAATCCCTCTGTTTTTGTCCGCCTGCAATTTTTATTTCCTTCACAGGTTAATTGTACGCTGTTTCAAGGTCCATTTCAAGGTTTTAAATTCCATTCCAGGGACTAAATCTTCCTATCATGCCTTATCTTCTTAGCTCAAATATCTGAAATGGCTATCACCTGCAAGACCCAAGAAATCCAATTTAATTACATAATCCACTCTTTCAAATGTAATTTCTGCACTAGATTTCCACAAAGGTGATCGGGACTAATGATACACTCCTTTTCAAAACTGGACACCTTTCAGAAAGACAATTTGATATCTTCAAAAACCCAGTTTCTAAATACAGGCATTGCCCTAGATTTGAGTGACTGGTGCTAGGAGATATTTTCCCCAAAGTTCCCCAGACCCACCTCATTTCCCTGTTTTCCCAGATAGTATTTCTGGCTGAAGATGAATCTAGTTCTCTGACATTACCAGTAAAGGGTTCTTTCTTTACTTTCCCTCTTCTCCCATTTTACAGACTTTTGATGTGAAACAGTAGGACAGAGCTGTCGGAAGAGGAAAGGGGGAAGAGTGACACTTATAGAAAGCCTTCTTGCCCTTCAGAATATGCTTCCCCAGAATAGGACCATGGAAGCAACATCATTTTGGAAGGGGATGGGAAGGTTGGGGTGGGGATGGAGACTAGCCAGAATTGCAGTTTCTCTAACTACTAATTTACTTACTCCCTGAAGTTGCTGTCACCACAGTCCAGAGCACGACAAAAGCCGTGAGCCCCATGATCATCAGGATCGCCTCTTTAGCTCAAAGTTAACCAAACATCAGCTCCAACTCGCAAAGGTAGCTCTGAGCTGGCCAGCACTGAAAGGACACTTTCTTTACAGGCTAGCACTGTACTGCTTCATTTCTTAGCCAGAGGGGTGTGGGGAGGGGAGGAGAAGGGGCTTTAGGAGGAAACTTGCCAGCCAATCAGAACCCTGAGATAAAGTTATAAGCTCCCCATCTGAAAGGAAGGGGGGAAAAAGGTACTGACCAATAAGAAAATCCCTCCTTCCTAACTGGGAATAGAGAGGGTTTTGCTTCCTCATGGCTGGCAAAACTCACAGACCCTAATGCAACGACTATGCACTGGGAATGAAAGGCAAATCCTTTCCCCTTTCTCAGGCCCCATTTGGGGAAGGGGCAAAGCAGAAAAAAGGAGGCAGCTGTGCAGAGGGAATCATGGGAACATTGGGAGGTGGAAGGGATCTTAGAGAACAGTGAATCCACCCTCTTCATTTTACAGATGAAAAAACTGAGGTCCAGAAAAGTTAACTGACTTGCCCATGGTTACACTAAACTGAGAAGCTAAGAAGCAGATGAGGCAAGATTTGAAGTGTCTACCACTAATTCAAAGTAGGGGACAATGGGAAGGGAGCAAGCATTTATTGTTGTTTTCACTTATGTTTGACTCTTTGTAATCCCATTTGGGGTTTTCTTGGCAATGACACTGGAGTGGGGTTTGTCATTTCCTTCTCCAACTCATTTTACAGATAAGGAAACTGAGGCAAGCACAGTTAAGTAACTTGCTCAGGGTCTCACAGTAAATGGCTGAGGTAGGATGTTATTTAATTCAAATCTTTTTGACTTTAGAGCAGCTAGGTGGTGCAGTAGATAGACCACTGGTCTTGGAATCGGGGAGATTCCCTGTCCATTATACTGAGAACTTCTTCTAGCTAGATGAAAGTAATAGAGTTATTCATTTCAGATTCAGGACACAGCAGCTCCAATAATATTTACCTCCACTTCAAAAGTCTTTGAACCTGAGCCAAGATCTGTTGTGCTTGGGAAAGATGCCTTGGGAGAGCTCTTATACTTTAAAAAACAAAAACAAAGAAACAAAACCTGGTTCTTTGTGATATCCTCTGTGTCTCACATAAAGACTCATTTCCCTGAATGTGAACCACTACATAGCATTTCCAATCCCTCTGTTTTTGTCCGCCTGCAATTTTTATTTCCTTCACAGGTTAATTGTACGCTGTTTCAAGGTCCAATTCTTCTTGTGCAGCAAAATAACTGTATGGATATGTATACATATATTGTATTTAACATGTATTGGTCTACTTACCATCTGGGGGAGGTGATGGGGGAAAGGAGGGGAAGGGTTGGAACAAAAGGTTTTGCAATTGTCAATACTAAAAAATTACCCTTGCATATGTCTTGTAAATAAAAAGCTATTAAAAAAAAAAAAAAGACTCATTTCCCTGCAGCCCACTTCCTCTTCCTCTCTGCACCTTAACATCTCTATTCTCTTAGTACTCAGCATTCTGAATTTTCAGAATCATGTCCCAAAATATGAAACATTCCCAGGATGAAAAATAATGGTCTTTGGCTCCAAGCTGAAGAAATTCGACTCAACAAATATTTTATTGACAAACTTCTATGTTCAGCATCGTGCTCTAGATGAAAGATGATCTGAATTGTGGATTGGCTTTAAAGCAATCCTCCTTCCTATCTGAAGAGAGGTAGTGAATTATAAACTCTAGGTGCAGAAAGATACATACCATATCTGACATGGTCAATACATTGATTTGTTTTGTTTTGTGTGTATGTGTAAATATTTGTTATAAGTGTCACTGAGAAGTTATAACAATGTGAAAAAAATTATATCATATATAAAGCAAATATATATAAGCATGACTATATAAAACACAAATACATGATACAGAGAGACTGATACAGAGACAGATACAGAGACAAATACAGAGACAGAGATACTGAGAGAGGATAGAGACGGAGACTACAACTGCCTCTCCAATTAAGGCCTGGGGCATTTCCATGGGTTATTGATATCTAAAGGGAGAAGGGACTCCTAATTGAGGAAGAGAATGCTGAGGCAATTCCATATATCTGGAAAGGCATAGGATTGGGGCTAAAGTTTCTTAGAAAAGAGACATCAATCATTGTAGAGATTTTTCAGGAAAAACATAAGGGGAAAAGACTTTAGAAGCTGCAGAGAGGTAAAGAAAGCTGGCTTTGCAACAGATCTTCAACAGGTCTGTAACTTTCAAAGCCTTTCATTCTCTCTTCATGTCTTTGGAAAAGTTTCTGGCACTAACTGTTGGCAGGTTTGCAAAATTCAACATTCACTCCCTTATTAAGGAGTCACTTCCGAAGACCAAAAAACATGCCAGACTTGGTTGAAAGCTTGTTTATATACCTTATTGTAGGTGTTGTGAAAGATATGCAGGCAAATAAGACACAGTTCCTGCTTTTAAGGAATTTATAACAGTTACAGAAATGGAATGCATTCATATGAAACTCAGTGTAGTAATTAGTAATAGGACTTAATAAATGAATAAATATGTTCATTTTTATCTTTCACTGGAAGCCTTCCTTGACCTCTCAATTTTAGTGCCTTTTCTCTGTTATTTCCTATTTATCTTGTATAGCATTTGCTTCAATATAGTGCAAACTGGAATAAGAAATTAAATGGTAATTTGGGAGGAGTTTTGTGGAAGGGACAGTTGACATACAAAGGCCAGCAAATGATATAGAAAAGATTTAGAAACTCAGAAATGCATAAAATATATGTATAGTATTGTATAATATTAACATGTTTTATTTTTTAATACCATAATAATCATACTTCTTCTCTGGTAGTAAGGGTCAAAACATTTTACTCAAATTTTCTAGATTGCAGGGAAATACCACCCCTAACCTCCCCAAGATGGAAGTGATAACTGTAATTGTTTGCAAGTTGTCTTTCCAATTAGATCGTAAACTCCTTAAAGGCAGGGACCACCTTTTCCCTCCTTTTGTGTCCCCAATACTTAGCATAGTGCCTGACACATCAGAAGCACTTGAGATGTTTTTTGTTTGATTCATTTGAGTACAGGGAAAATCACTGGTGGGCTGAGAAGTCAATGAAGAGTTAATGGAAGAAGAAAGATTTAAAGCAGGTTTTGAAGATCAGCAGTACATAGAGTTGTTAAACTTTCCTTCAGAGATGACTGCTGACTCTCTAGAGATCAGAACTGGGGTCAAAGCCTGCCTTTGATGGCTCCTATTTCTGAGAATTTGGAAAAATCACTTAACTTTCAGAGACCTCAATTTCTTCATGCATAAAATGTTACCTGTAACATTCCTCCCAGCTCTTGGCTCTGTGATCCTTCTGTTTAGTCTTGTCTTCCCCTCAGACAAATGAGACATTTCCTCATATTCTCCCCAGCCACCTTGGTCAGAGAGATGGATCTGGAGGAAATTGGTTTCATTCATGATTGTTGGCTTATTGATTACAAGAGTAATCGACTCTTGTAAATATCCCCAGCATCATAAACAATATTGTCAGCTAAAATGTTTTTCCAATAGTACATATACTTATTATACCCCCCAAATATTTGCTTCCTGAAAGTGGCAAGCATCTGGCTGGATTTTCTTTAGGCAGAACTGGCCCATTAAGCCTTATACATACATAGGGGTTTCTGTAATGTTAATGTATCACCATACTGAGACCCAAAACTTTGGGTACAAAAATACCCCGAGAAGGAAAAAAGTGAATCTTCTCCCAAGAAAAAGAACTGACCAGTAGGGGGTACTGTAAGCTTCTGTAGATTTTTCATGAGACGCACACAATCCAATCCCGGTAAGCATTGCACCACACCAGCACTTCTGTGCAAACTGATTCGGATAGGATTTTATTGAGATTTTTATTATTGGGGAATTAGCTTCTAAATTCTGTTCAAGAAATATTTATTAAATATTGATATCAGTCAATAAACACTGATTTGGACTAGGTGAAAGATGAGATTCTTTGCCTCAGTTAGTTGTATTCGACCTGCTGAAAATTTTAGCTTAAAAAAGCCAAAATTTTCCATTTCATCCAAGTTCATGTCTAGTCGTCTTGATTTACATCTGGTCCCTGGACCCAGATGACTCTAGAGGGAAAGTGATGCAGGTGATCTTGCACAGCCCTTCCTCACTTAAATCCAGTTCACTTGTATGTCATGGGATCCCCTCCCTGATGTTATGGTCCTCTTCGAGAATGAAGGAAAAACAACATATCCTATACAGATCGAAAAAACTATTTTTTGGGGGGAAGGGAGGGACATTTTCTATTCACTTCCTTACTACAAAATCGAAGTTGTACCCTTAACAAATATATCCAGATTTAGTTTCACAACTAAGGACCACACACTGGTGTGTTTGCATAGCTCTGGAGAGAAATGTTTTCATTAGACTACATTGACTTGCCTTTAGAAAAGGCTAGTCAACATGTGAAGAGGGTGGACATTCATTAATGTGTTTTATCTTCCCCAGAATCACTCATTTTACTCACCAGGAGGGGAAATAAAAGATGAATGACTAGAGCCCCTTTGAAATGATTGATGGGAGTTTTCTCTCTGCCTTTTCCCAAAGAAGGTCCAATTTTTTTTTTTTTTTTTGCCTTCAATTTTTGTCAAGTAATTACTCTAAATAAAGGAGCCTTTCTCTTTTTCTTCCTTTCTTCCTTCCTTTTTCTTCTATCACCTGGGGTTTTATTTTTATAATTGTTCCTTCTGAAACAAAAGGATAAACAACTTTTTTTGTTTTAAGAATTTAATCAACAATGACTTGTTTTTTTGTTTTTTTTTTAACATTTTTCTTTATGAATAAAAATTCTCTGAAAGAAGTCTTGGGTCGATGCTTTGCTAAAAGAATAAAAAAAAAAATAACTTCAGGGAAGGCAGCTTCCAGTTTATTTTGAAGATAAACAATTAGAATCTTTTGGTTTATGTTACTTGTTAAATCTATAAGGTACCAAAGGACTATGGTATAAGGTTTACTTAACTTTCCCTCATGTTGTAACCACTTATTTTTCCTTATTTCCCTCAATAAAGTCTATGAATGAAAGCAGATTCATAAAAAGATTGTGAGGTGCTTTGCATAATGGAAAGAAGGATGGAGTATCAGAGCTGGGAGACCTCCATTTAAATCTTGACTCACTAGCTGTGTGACTTTTTATAAATCACTTGTCCCAGAACTTGTTTCATCTCTAAAATGAAGATAGAACTGATTGCATCACATCTAAAAGAATCATTCTAAGGAAAGAATTATGCAACCTTTTAGGAAAGCTTTGTGGTACAGTGGGCTCAATGTTGGAAATTAGGACAGGAAAACTTGAGTTTGTCCTTACTCCAAAACATATTAGCCATGTCATCTCTTTTAGTTTCCTTGTCTGTTAAGAGAAAAAGGGAGGGGGGGGGAGAGGTGGAGGGGGAATGCTAATCCCTGCCTCATTTCTATAAAAATCAAATAAAAATATATATAAAATGCTTTATAAATCATAACATGTTGCATAAATGTATTGTTTTTATCATGTTAGTTTTTAGAATTACAACTGCTTTGCTTTCCATTTATCCAAGATTCAAGTATATTTACACAGCTAACTGGTTTTTCCCTCTTGTCCCATAAAAAGCATCTCTGCTCCTTCATGAATGTTTAAGGTAGGAAAGAAAGACATTTCAAATCTGTGAAGGGAGAGTTTAGAAGGTTTCTTTGTTTTTCTTGCTCTTAAAATATAGTATGGAGGTCATCACCATCTGTCTCCATGTGTTACCAATTCTGCTGTTAAACTCATTGATACTTATCCTTCCTTAGGTAGGCAAGGCTAGCACCTTAGGACTATAAATAACTTGGTCTTGAGGCATTATATAAGTGTTTTATATATTTTTATCCTGTGTATCAAAACTCATCTTACCCAGTTTCTAGGAGCAAATATTTATCCAATGTATATCCATTTTGTTTTCCAATGTATTAATTGATTTTAATAAGGATTTTCCTTTTTTCTCTTAAAAAATTATCATAAGGGATAGCAGTTTGGGAGACTGAAAGGGAAGGAATACAAAAGGAAAATGTAGTTGACATAAATACAAAAGAAATCAAAACATTAAAAAAAATTCAGTCTATTTATTTTAATATCAAAAAATTCCATTCTTCATGGAACACAGGTATTTATTTTGTGATGTCAATTAATCAAGTTGTATATGTTGCACTCAAAGACATCTGTGGCATCTGTGTGGGCATACAACAAAATAGATTTTGTGGAGAATTCTTTTGCATTGAAAAACTTCAGAACACTAATCAATGCAAGGACCAATAATGGCTTCAGAGACCCAATGGTGAAGCATGTCTTCTGCCTCTTATAAAAATAGCCAGTATATTATAAACCAGAACTTTACCCACAATATCCTTTCATGATCCATAAGGTGGTAGATTATGGCCCTTTAAGTGCAAAAGGAGGAGCGAATTTTCACCCTATGGCCAATGTGCCTTTTTTTATACTTAGTTCTTAGAAGGGAGGGGCATAGCAGAGTCATTGGGCAGTGACAGCAATATAAAAGAAGCATGAATAAAACATTTTAAAAGGAAAAACAGTCTTTGGCCATTGAATACCACCCAATACAAATGAGGCATTGCAAATCCTTCTATGAAGTATACTTTGTCATGTTGCATTTTGTGTATGGAAAAGGAGGGAAAGATCCCGCAGAGTTCAATGGAACACAGCAAATGACTAGTGATCTTCTAATGAATTGCCTTTATTAAAGGAGTAAGCTATTTATCATTTTCAACTATACAAATGTTGATCCCCATTTCTCTCCTTTATGTTAGATTATTACACAACAGATACATCAGATAATTATGAAAATAAACACCCATTTTTAATATAGTAAAGACTCAAGTGATTCCGTCAACAAATTTAAGTGCTGGTTATGCACTGGCGACCATGTGAAGCAAGAAAACAACAGATGTTGATTAAGCACTGAGGAGCAAAGAAAGGCAGAAAACATCTCCAGCTTCAAGAAGCTAGCATTCTAGTGGGTGACAAGCATGAATATAATTATCTACGTGCAAAGATATATACAGAGGAAATGAAAGATATATGAAGAAATTGGGAGGAAAACACTAGCAGTCAAAGGGATGGGGAAGGTTTCTGGCAGAAGGCAAGATTTGTGCTCAGTTTTATAGAAAGCCAGTGAAACAAAAAGGCTTGGGGGGAGGGAGAAGCAGAAGGGGGACACAAGGACAAGGAATTGAAAAATCAGATTGGGTCAAGAGATGAAAAAGCTATCACTGCCGTAAAGCCTGAGGATAGAAGATGTGAGATGGTTACTAATTACTGGCAGTCAAGGCAGAGTGGTCATGGTGGTAAGATGGTAAAACACAAGACTGTCTTTAGCAAATATTTAACAGCATTTCAGACTACAAATTTCTGTGAGAGCTAAATTAGAGAGGTGGCTGAATTTGAATAGAAGCTTTTCTGGTGCAGTTGTTGAACTAAATTACTTAAATATTTGAAAATGAATGAGAAATCAATTTTATCACACAAATGATTATTTGAGCCAATTTTAAAATAATATCAATGACTACCAGATGCCAAACTAGGAATCAGGGCAAGGTTTGGAACAATCAAGAGAGAGGCATCTCAATAATTCTAATCCAGGCAAAAATCAACCATTTCCAAAAATAAATGAATTTGAATTTTGAAGTGGGTGAAACATTCCACCCACTTACTAATATGGAGATGATGGACTTAATTAAGATGGAGAAATATATTTTTTTCATATATAGCAAATGTAGAAATTTGTTTAGCTTGACTATTTTTAAAAGAATTTTTGTTTTCTTTTTTTAATCTTATCCCTGTAAGATAGAGAAAAGCTATTCTTATTCATTGAAAAATGTTTAATTTTTTTTTTTTACAAAGAGATGATATTCAACTTTTCTTTGAAACAGGCAACTATTAATATAAAAAACATCATGAACAAAATGCATTTCCTACACACAAATAGTCTATTTCCCTAGATGGAAGCAGCATGGCAGAAGCTGGATGTTTAGATCAAACTGAGCCAAATGTGGTCCACTTATATATGGAACTGACCCACAATGACAGGAGTAGTGTACCCAACAAGTCAAAGAGAATTAATACTCAAATGAGAACCACCAGAACATTGTACAGCAAGATTATACGATGATCAATCCTGATGAGCATGGCTCTTCAGTAGTGAGGTGATTCAAAACAGTTCCAATGATCTTGTAATGAAGAGAGCCATCTGCACCCAGAGAGAGAACTGTGGGAACTGAGTGTGGATCCCAACATAGTATTTTCACTTTTTTGTTGTAGTTTGCTTGCATTTTGTTTTGTTTCTCAATTTTTTTCCTTTTTTATCTGATTTTTCTTGTGCAGCACAATTGTGGAGATATTTATAGAAGAACTACTCATGACTGATATATACTGGATTGCCTGCTGTCTAGGGAAGGGGTTGGGGGAAGGAAAGGAAAAAATTTTGGAACAGGAGTGAATGCCAAAAATTATCTATGCATATGTTTGAAAATAAAAAGCTTCAGAACATTTAAAAAAGTAATACTAAGTAGAATTAAGAATTAAGGCTATAAGGGAATTGCTATTGTTAACTTGGAATCACAGGTGTGTAAAAGCTTTTTCTCTTTTGATTCACACACATAAATACATAAAAAACATACGAAGTGCAGAAGCTTGAACATTACATATAAAATTAAGAACTGATTTGAGACAGGTAATAGGATGGAAGCAAAACAAAGAGAGGAAACTCTTACTATGCAGGAAACCAAATTGACACAACCAAGTACAGTTTCAGAACTGAAGGGGGAGGGATGGGCAATCATTAATATTTACCATCTTACTCCAATGTTCAGAAGTAGTTGAAACTGAAAAATTTAAGACTGGTTATAGCTAGAAACATCACATAACACATGCTAGTGCATAGTTCCAGATCCAGATCTGGAGTCAGGAAGATTGTGTGATCCCGGGTGAGTCATTTAACCCGTTTGCCACAGTTATCTGTAAAATGAGCTGGAGAAGGAAATGGCAAACTACTCTGTACTCTGGTATCTTTGTCAAGAAAACCCAAAAAAGGTTACAAAGACTCAGATATGACTGAAAAACAACTGAACAAGGTCAACAATAGCTGGAAAAAATAAAAATCTCTTTGGATCCAATTGTATAATGGATTATATTTTAATGATAAAACAAAAATGTTCTCTGTATGCAATTAGGTAGCACAGTGGATAGTGCTGTACCTGTAGTCAGGAATCCTGTTTTCAAATCCAGCCTCAAACATTTAACAGCTGTGTCACCCTGGGCAAATAGGTTAACTTCTTTTTGCTTCTATCATCAACTATCAAAAACTATAATTTTTCTTATCTCTAAAAAAGAGGGGATGGGGTTAGATAACCCTTAAAACTTTCTTCATACTCTACATCTGTAAAGCTGTGATGGGAATCTTTATTTCTATTTTGTAAAATGTTTCCTTTTGCCAAAAATCCTTATTTATCTTGCATTAGTCAGCAGTCTCCTATAATGATCCTGGATCTAAACAAGGAATGTGCACTTACACTGTAAACATCAGAAAAGGAAAATACCAGAGTGAATTAACTTTTTGTTTATGTCATAGATTTAGATCTGGAAGGAGCTAGACTTAAACCCTCAAAGGCAATGGGAAGATGACGAATGATAAGTCTTCTTGATATATTTGTGACTAACCATCAAGGTGTTTGTTTCAAAAGCAAATGGCCAAGACAGAATACAGGTGTTCATCTGGATTCAGACTTGTAAGAATACATATAACTACTTATTGGAAACAAAGTCATTCTTGGTAACTTGGTTACTTGGTAACTCCTTCCCAGTGTAACATACAGAAAGGCAATATTCCCTAAATTTGACAAAGAAGCCAAGATGGGGTGGAAATGACATCATTCAAATACTTCCAATTTATATCATTTCAATTCAACAAATGTTTAAATACCATCAACGACATTCAAGAACTGAATGTGCTAGACTAGGCGTTGAGATTTGTTGTTGTTGTTATTGAATCATTTAATTGTGTCCAACTCTTCAAGACCCATGGATCTTCTATCCTACACTCTCTTGAAGTCTATCCAAGTTCATGCTTGTTGCTTCCATGACATCATTTCTCTTCTCACCCTCTGCTGTCCCTTTCTCCTTTTCCAAACTTCAATCTTTCTCAACATCAGGGTTTTTTCTCAATGAATCCCATCCTCTCAAAATATAATCGAAGTGTTTAAGCTTCAGTGAATAGTCTGAATTAATGTTTTTAAGTATTGACTGATTTGATCTCTTTGCTATTCAAGGAACTTTCAAAAATCTTTTTTAGCACTACAATTAAAAAATGTCATTTCTGCAGTGTTCAGTTTTCCTTGGAGTCCAACTCTCAAAGCTACACATTACTATTAGAAATACCATAGCTTTGATGACATGGTTCTTCATCAGCAAGGTGGTACAGCTGTTTTTTAGTATGCTGTACAGATTTGTCATAGCTTTCTTTCAAAGGAGTAAACGTCTTATAATTTCATGATTGTACTTTAATGACTGCAAACATCTTTGAGCCCAAGAACATAAAATCTGACACTGCTTCCATTTATTTGTCTATAAGGAATAGAACCAAATGATAAAACAATAATTATTATAAACAAATGATTTGTAAATTTAAATGTATAAATATTATTATAAATTAAATTTTATTATATGTTACATAAATTAAATTGAATTATAAATAAAAATTACAACATTTATATAGAACAAAGATTTTCAAAGAATTTTATAAATATTATCTCATTTGATTTTCACATCAATCCTGAAAGGTTGATGCCACTATTATTATCTCTATTTTATAGATAAGGAAACTGAAGCAGACAGAAGAGAAGTGACTTACCAATGATCACACAACTAATTGAGACCTGTTTTGAATTTGAGTCTTCCTGATTCCAGTTCCAGTGATTTATGTTCTATGTCATCTAGCTGAAAGAAAAGTTCTTGTTTTCAAAGAGCTTACAATCTACCAGAGATCTAAATACCCCAGAGGAATTCTTTCTGGCCAAGGAAAGTCAAGAAAGATCACAAGGAGAAGGCAGTTATTCAGATGAAGGATGGACATCATGTCATCTAATAGATAAGAGAAGAGGAAAGATAATTTTAAAAGGCCTAGAGGCTAGGAACTCCAGGATTTACTTAAAGTATAAAATTCAGAGTGTAGTTTGGTTGGATCAAAGGACAGTGACAATTAGTATGAGCCATAAAATTGAGTTGGAGTTACAATGTAAATTGAATTCCTGTTAAGAATATTGGACTTTGTTCAGTGAGCAATGAGGAGTCATAAAACTGGATGCTCTGGAGTGGAATAAGCAGAAAAAACAAATGAAACCATAAAATAACAATGTGACTACATAATATAGACTCAGTTGACTCATCTTGTCATAAATTCCAATCATAAAAATTCATTTATTTTATTCCTTAGAAAGAAAGAAAATGAAGGACTCCCTAAATTATTGTAGGCATTTTATAATCACCATCTGAAGGAAAAGAAATACATGCTTAGTAGCAGTATAATACCTGAGGAATATAATCAGGTACTTAAGATACACAGAACTCAAAAGGCAAGATCAATGCATATTTATGAAAAAGGCAGTTTTCAATGTCAGCACAAGGAGCTCCAAAAATATGATGATCCATGATCTATTAATCACTGTTACAAGGTGAAAAGATGCATTTTTAAAAAATGAGACAATTGAGCCCCAACATCTGGATATCCAGCAGTGTTCTCTTTATTCCTGTCTTTGTGTTTTGATGAGACCTATCCATGTTTCATGTATGTCCTGATCCATGTCTGCTACATATTGAATGCTTAATAAATGTTATTTATTAAAAATAAAAAAATTTTAGAGCCATTTTCCAAGAGCATTACAAAAAGATATGAAATGAACTAACTTCTTTCTTGAAGAACACAAAGGGCTTGGGTGAATGAATAAAGTAAGAACCAGTATCTGGATGACATTTTAAAATTCTTCAAAGGTTTTGAATACTTTCTCTAAAAACATTACTTAAAAAATTTTTTTGGTAATAGCAGCTACCTCTTTTATATATAAGCTTAGATGTGACTTTCAAATCCTTCATCATTTTCCTGCCAAAAACAAAAACCCAGAGGTGACTACTTTTAGACATTTCCATTAATACAAAGAAATGTTTAGTAAAATTCAAAATAAAAATTTCTTTGTAAATAATATGCACATATTGAAATTCATTTGTAATATTCACATAGTGAAGGAGTTTCAGTCCATTAAATTCTAGATATATTTTAACCCTCTATGCAATAAGTTGCCCCTGAAAAGAGGACTATAGTGTAGCTTTAGCTTTTTGAAATGACTCTGTAACAAACTGAAGAATGTATATATTCACAATATTAACCCCCCAAATCCCTGTTGCTATGGAATTGATTTTCCACTGGCAAATGTCTTAGATCACAAGGTTATAATGTGAATGGCTACAGTAAAAATTGAACACTTTCCATGAAAAATGAATGAGGTTCTAATAGATACCTTATGCAATGGTAATTTTTTAAATGCTACAACTATACAACTTTGTTATAGGCATACTGGTGGTTTTAGCCTGAAATGAACTAAAATCCTTCTTTAGAGTACAAGTGTATTTAAAACTCTTTATACTGTTAAATCCATTGCTTGCAAATTATTCAAGTACTTCTAAAGAATGACAAATGAACAAATATGAACTTTGCACAAGATAATGGAATTTCCTAAAATGCATCCGATTTTATTTTTTAATTACGTACATTATACATTTTGCCATCTACAAAATGCATTTTCATGCACAATGCAAAGTGCCTGAATTACAGAATTTGCATATATTAATTTCAACAATAGCCTGAGACCATTTTACATATCATTTGAACAAAACAGCTAGAAACACAGCATCTTACTTTCTTTACAACAAAGAAAGAATTCTAAACACACCTGTCATTAGTAAGCAGTGATTTTTAAAATCACAAATTATAAATGTTTCAATGACAACACAAGCTGCATCGAGATAAGGTTCCTTAATTTCCTGAACCCTTCCATATGACTGTATACTTAGGTAAAAGCAAATGAATGATTAGCAATGTACAAGTGTATCTGATAGATATGCTATTTTCCTCTTGGCACCAACAAAAGCCTCAGTTAATGATCAAACAAACCATATTTTGTTGGAAGTATAATCATACTTTTCTTCTATTTTTCTGTACATTTAATTTATAATATAAAAGCTCTGTTTTGAGTTTGCTGCCATTGAGATAAAATATGATAAATAAGCTAATCATCAGATTTGATGCACTGAGCATGTGGATCTCATAATCATCTATATTGACTTTAAGGGTGCACTGTCAGAGATTCAGTTAGTTTGTACTCTTTATCACTAAAGATGTTCTCCCACCATTGATTAATAAAAAATTGGGCTTTTTGGATTGGTTTTCTTCTTTTTTCTTTTCTTTTTTTTTTTTTGGAGGGGGGGGGGAGAGAAGGAAGGGAAAGTAACAGCTGCAATATAATAAAAACCTTTCCTAAACCCACAAGAAGACTTTTATAAAAGGGGTACCAAGTAATTCAAAGACTTAAAAAGTCGAAATACAGTAAATAAAAGTCAAAGTGCTCCAAGAGAGCTGTATACTTTTCAACAACCTTATTTTAGAAACCAGACGAGATTTTATGCACACTTGAAGAAAATAAGCATAACTATTACAAATTTTAACCAATGGATAGCTTTCTTCTATCATTTTAGGGCTATTTTTAGACATATTATCCAGATATTTCCTTTACTTTCACTAAATACTGAATGAGGGAATCTTGAAACCAAAGTCCTGTTTGTCTGTTGATTTCAAACACAATACAGTTCTTTAACCAGGACCGCTCTGAATCTTCACAGTCATGTCTTATAATACACTGAAACTAATTTGATTTATGAAAATAAGACTAAATTCTAGACTCCTCAAGTTCACAGGGTTTCCTACAATATGCAGGTTTTTGGAAAAGAGGTTCCAAAAATAAGATCTACCTACAAATCAAAGGTATGCTTTCACATTTAAAAAAAACAAAAAACAAAAAACAAAACCAAAAACCTCAGAATCCAAAGTTTTTAATTTTTAAAATTATTATTGTGGCGATTGTTCAGAACTGCAATGAGCCAAATTAAAGGCAGTAGGGTTGTATTTTTGATTTGTGTTTTTGTTTTTAATAAAATGGGATGCCATACTGGCATATGTAAGAATGATAATTATTCCCAGAATTAGTCAAGATGTGCTGATAAGCATTTCCTTTGAAATCATTTACAAAGGCAAGTCAATACAAAAGCAAGTTTCTTAAAACAAACAAGCAAACTCAGTTGCTAACAAAATTAATGGATCATGGGGACACTTCACATGCTAAAGTCTGGCCACTCAACTATAATTGAGGAAATAGAGAATTATAAAGAAGAAATTCTAATTCTGAGAAGCTCTCATGAACTCATAGAAATGTATTCAGGTAGCAAGCACCTTGTGTTTAGAATTACCAGATTACCACCTCCCCTCTTAAAAAAAAAAATAAAAAAAAAAAATAAAAAAGTTAAAGTGAATTTTTGTGCTCATAAAAAGTCCCTAATTGAATGGTGTCTGAGACTAGCACCTTCTAAGTTCTCTACATTAAGATTCTGCCCCATGGAGGAGCAAAGTATAGGCACTATGGAGTGATGCAGCCTCTTTCTGGCTGTCACAAAACCTAGGCAGCCCACAACTTCTATGTAAAGACCCTCAGCAAAGGTGCTAACAGAGGAGGCAGAAGGGGTCTGCCTGCCAATCAATAATCACCAAATGAAATCTTAAATAAGACAGCAATCAGTCAAAGACAAGGATGACTTTGGTGCATACATAGGCAAACTACACTTAAACCAATGTCCCTGTATGTCCTTTCAAGTCCTCCAAGAAGTATGTTCATAAGTTTGGAGGTTGGGGAAGAGGGGGCGGCATTAGTTTGGATTTTGGTTTGTTTTTTCTCCTTTAAATGCACCAGTGGAAAAATCCGACCACCAAAAAGGAGACCATCACCAGTGGTGAACTTGGTGAAGTTTCTGAAGGACTTGAAAAGCTGTCAAACCTTTTGAGGCAGATTCATCTCATTTGCCTTGGTCCTACAAACGCTTATAGGTACCAAGAAGAGCTTTGCAATTGGGGCAATAGTGATCAACATCCTGAAGGGCATTCACACAAAATGGAATGAAACAGCAGCCAGCAATACATCTAGAAGAAAAGAAAAAAAAAAGGTCTTGATTTATTAACCATGGGATTTTTCCTACAAGCTGTCTTAGATATAAACTATAATAACCAGAGATGACCTCTATTTCAATTTGTCCATTATGTCAAACTGTCTCAAAATCCCCTTTTTAAAATCTTATATAATTTACCAGGGAATATTAATAAAGAGACAAGACCTATAAGTCAAAAAGCATTTAATAAATGCCTACAAGTTATAGGCACTGTCCTCAGGGGGTTTACTTTCTATTCATAGCCCTTACCAGAAACACTAAAGCAAAACTTTGCTAAAATAAATATTTTAAAAAGTGATGCTAGTTAGACTAGAAAGGAGTTGTTTACTATTTCTAAGAAGCACTCTTGGGTTAGAGGAAAAACAGCCAAAAGACTTCAATGTGAGTTCATGCTAACCCCCTTTGACACCTACAAGATCTAAGATCATTCTTTGCCAATCAAGTCATTCTCTGGTCTCAAGTTTCTTTATAAATGGGAAGAACACTTGTATCTTCTACTGAAAAGGATACCATGAAACTTAAGAATACTATAATAAGTACTTTGTAAAAATGCTTTGTAACCTTAGGAAGCGATAAATATAAATTATTGTCTTCATATAAATACCATTTAAATATAAATAAGTCATTAGGCTTCACTAGACTGCTAACAGGGTCCATAACACAAGCAAGTACCAATTAAGAATTATATTTTTGTTTAACAGCAATAAATCTAACCCCTCATCCCTCAAAAAAAATCTCTCTTGAGTTTAGTTTTCATGTTCATTTATCATTTTTAAGGAGATAATTTAGCTAATAAACTTTTCAAAGTTAAAAATATATGGGGCCACTGTTTTGCATTTTCCTTCTAAGATTAAAATGGTCTTTGAAGCTGAGGCTTAAAAAGGATGTTTAGTATTTTTTTCCTAAGGAATTCCAAACATGCAATCAACAATATAGTATAAATGGGTGGAAGGAATAGTAAACTAGGGGCCAGGAAATCTAGTCGTGTGTGTGTGTGTGTGTGTGTTTGACAGAGACAGAAAGACACAAAGAAAAAGAAAGAGAAAAAAAGATACAGAGACAAAGGTAGAGAAACTAAGACATCTTATGCATGTTACTGTGTCTTCATTTGGAGGCAGGAAAAGGAACACTGTTCATATCCTTTATCTGCCTCATAAATAATGAAGAAAAATTAGCTAACATATGTAAGACTGTTTGGGGCTTTTTTGAAGTAAAGGCGTAAGGATTACTCTTTTATAGAAGGAAAAACTGAAACATGAGGTAACTAACTACATGAATAACCCAAAGCCATTTAAGTTTCACATGTAGCCAAGGAATTAAGTGAAGCTACTTTTCCTTGCTTTGGGAGTAAAGCAAAACTTTTCAAAACACTCTCAAAAACAGGAATGACCATCTTTAAACACTACCTTAAGTCCAGACAGATTTTACGCATCCATCTAAGTTAATGGGAGAAAAAACTTAAATTCATAATAGAGCAAAAATGTTTTAAAGACTTAATATAAAAGTATTTTAAATATAAATATATGCTCCAAACCTTCCACTGTGATGAAAGGCAGTGTGGACATAGTGGATAACAGGATGGCCTCAATGTCAGAAAGAGCTGGATTCAAGTCCAGCCCAGGTTACTAAGAGCTATGGGCAACTGTATAGCAATCTTCAATTTGAATTGAACTCCTTCACCCATGAAATCACAGTCTAAGACATATAGAGGGTGTCCCAAAAATTTCCCCCAAAAATGTTTTAATAGCTTAAAGTTGAAGTCAGACCTTTTTTTGACACTCTGCATATGTTTAAGTGAATACCGTCATTCAGGCCACAAAAACATTCCCAAAATTCCAAAGTCAAAAATAAATTCTCCAGGGCAAGAGTTGTTAAGCAAAGTGTGTGTGTGTGTGTGTGTGTGTGTGTGTGTGTGTGATGGTCCCTTTGGCAATCTCATGAAGCCTCTGGCCCTTTCTCAGAATAATGTTTTTATAACACAGGACTTCAAAAGAAACCAATTGTTTTGAAATAGTTATCAATAGATCAAATACAGTTACTTAGTTTTTTTTAACATCCCAGATCCCAGATCCCAGATCAGGAACCCTTGTTCTAAGGATAATGCTCAGCATAATAAAAACTACTAATACTTGGTTCCAAATGTAGTTGAGTAATTTTACCAAGAAAGCAAAAGAAATGATGAAATCCAGACTTCCTAATTATTTCACATTTGAAGAGGAACAAATGTGATATACAATATCTGTAGCAGAGGTGACCAGGAGAACCCCAGATAAGTTTGTCCTGAACAAAGGACCAGAAAAATCTCTGTGCAGCTGCAAGCCCAGGTCAGGGGGGTTCCCTAGTGGCCAGAATGTCAATTTCCTATGATAAGACGCTAGACATTTAACATCTTACCCCAGCAGACAAAGGCTGCCACAAGAAAGCCAAGTTAGAGCTCCTGCAGTATAAGTGAGATGGGTCACTATCATCTTATTACATGAGGGACAGAGCATCTGGACAGGACGGTCAAAGAAGGAGATAGCTGGCTGCACATACACGGTCTGAACTGCAACTGGTTAGAAAAAGAGAGAAATGATTTGTCAAGGATAATTATCAAAAATTCAGAATTTAATTTGGTCTGTTAGTCATGTTAAAACATGTTTGTTTGTCACACCACAGTCTCAAACTAATTCTTAGCAAGTCTTAGAGATAAAGCAGGCAAATACTTTTATAATTATTCCCATTTTGGAGATAAGGAAATTTGACTGAGAAAGATAAAGTCACTTGCTCTATGATAAGAGTTTAAGGAAGTGCCTCCATCTCAAACTATCCTTCCTACAAGCTCATAAAGAGATAATGAATACATAAGATGTAAAAAGTGGAATAATTATCAAAATAATAGTCATAACATCATAGGTCCAGAGCTGAAAAGAATCTCAGAGACCTTTACTCAAATCTGTTTGTTTTACTGATAATGATAATGAGACTCAGGGAAGTCAAATGAGCTGCTGATGGTCATGTTGTCAATAATAGTCTATAATAAGGCTTCTTAAACTTTTCCCACTTGCAATTCCTTTTCACCAGAGAAATTTTACATGACCCTGTTAATATAGATATACAAAATAGACATACAACTCAAACATTTACTGATAATAAATCATAATTTCATGACCCCCACATTCAATTACATGATACTACATAGGGTTGTGATCCACAAATTAAGAAACTTTGGTCTATAATGAGGTTGCTGACCCCAAGAGGCAATTCTAGATATTTAGATGTACATGATATCTGGTAATTTTTTTTTTTTTAATTTAAGAAGCCTTATAGAAATGCAATTAATTCTTATACTTTTTTTTTTTTTTTTTTGCTTTTCTATTCAGTCAATTGATAATTACTAAAAGGCAAAGTAGTAAACTAAAAAAAAAAAATCGCATTTATCAACATTTACACAATTAACCAAAAAAACCCCATTTACTCTCATCACTCTCATCAGCTTAGAGCTTTGGGTCTGAGCTGGAGAAAAGTAATTGGAATGTTAAAAATGCTGATAGCTTTTTCCTAAACTAAAAAGCAGAGAAGAAAATTTTACATACTCTTAGTTTTAGTTCTAACATTTAATCAAATAAAAATCCTGAAGAATCCATCTTCTTCCCTTCTCCCCACCCCAAGAGACCCAAGCCTATCTTTCTGTTCTTTAGTATCACAGCAAATGCTTTGTAACTAACACCAATTATTGTCAGGAAATTCTTTAATATGATGTTAAATTGACTGACATTTCAATATCCAATTTATGTGATGGAGATATGGAATAAAATGGGGTTCAGAGATAAAAAATTAGAAGGGACCTCAATAACTCCTAAAACAAAAGAATCAAAATAATAATGAAAATAAATCTCCGTGAAGGAAAGAAAAATCAATCATTCAAAAACTATTTAGCTTTCTTGATATTTAGGATAATAGGATAACAAAAAACAGAAAGGAACTTCAGGTGTAGTAATTTCAAAAAATTATTTATTTTATTTTAGCAATAACATAGGATTTCTATAATTTTTTAAAATTAACACTGAGGGAAAAAGTACATACAGGCAATAACCATGGCCTAAAATAACATAAAATTATTTTCCAGTTCCTTTCAAGGATGGAGTGTGGTATGGTGGTTAGCAGGCCAGTCTGGAATCAGGAAGACCTCCCTTTAGCTCATTTCTTTAAATATACACTAGCTGCCAGATGAGTCACTGAAACCTTTCAGTGCCCCCAAGCAACTCTCTAAAGCTATAAACAGCCAATCTGTATAATCTGTGGAGAAGTTTCTATACTGGACATTCCCTAAACAGGTCTGCTCCCCTTCCCTCCCAACCCCACCCTTAAAAAGAATTCAGTTTAGCCTTAAGAGATAACAGACATTACAAGGCAAGGAAAATTAAAAATAATATAGTTAAGAACTGTTACTGAATTGGCCCTAATTTTTAATTAATTACACATCCAAGACAGCCCAGATAAGATGGCATCTCTCAGGATAAGATGGCAAGTGTAGAAGCAAATGAGGAGAGGGGATACAGTAAAATTTCTCCTCCAAGTGTACAACAATGCATGCTAGTCTCCAGGGCTCCAGCTTCCAGGCCACAAATGCTCCCAACCCTGCTTCTGTTTCAGGCTCCATGGCCACATTATAACCATAATTCACGGAGGCCCTTCCAACTGTCCTTCCCACCCCAAAGATGGCACTCCAATGACAGGTAAAGCCCCTGTAATGGGCTGTAAAATCAGACCAATTTATAGTACAAAGAGAAAAACTCAATCTGTCCAACTTCATATACTTTAGTAGTATATAAATACAGAGTTCACAGGACCCCAAAAATGAATGTCCAAGTCCCAGTAACAACTCATAATGTCAAACAAATTATTCGTGGACATAACCAAAGAGATACGATTCTTGAAAGAAAACAGTTGTTTCTAACATTACAGGACAGATTATCTTCCCCCCAAAACCTGCATGTTTATTTTCTATATATCTTCTATTTACTCATCAGTGAATATATTATAATATTTTCCAGTGGAATACAATAAGCTCCTTGATGGCAGTCTTACTTTTATAAGTGTCTGGGCACATTTTGCTGTGGCTATTCAGTAGGATCTGTCATTTTCTGATCCAGCTCATTTTACAGATGAGCAAACTGAGGTCAACAGGTGAAGTGACTTGTCCAGTCGTGCAGTGAACTGGTGTCAGGGGTCAAGTTTGATTTTAGGAGATAAGGCTCTATCCACTGCACCACCCAGATGCCTTATGACACATAGCAAAGTGCTTAGTAAATTGATTGATTGATAGATCAGTTGATTAATAAATTATAGGTCTGGACAAGTCACTTAACCCTGTTTGCTCTAGTTTCCTCATCTGTAAAATGGGCTCGAGAGAGAAATGACCAACCATTCCAGTGTCTTTGCCAAGAAAACCCCAAATGGGACACGAAAAGTGGAACACTACTGAAAATGACTAAGCAACAACAAAAAAGCTTGAAGAAAGAAATTTTGTAGTTAAGGGTAAAATGGAAAGGATTATTAAAAAAAAAGAAATGGTTAAGTCAATCACTTACTTGCATTAGGATTA
Source organism: Sarcophilus harrisii (assembly GCF_902635505.1). Lineage (NCBI taxonomy): Eukaryota > Metazoa > Chordata > Mammalia > Dasyuromorphia > Dasyuridae > Sarcophilus > Sarcophilus harrisii. The sequence continues at coordinate 303,484,841 of NC_045426.1, read as the reverse complement.
GGAACTGGCATAGGCTGCGAGTAGTATGCAGGAGGAGTCATAACCTTCCCGTCTGCTCCTGGTACTACTCCTGGTGTAGGACCATGGGGAATAGGAAAATGGTGGGTAGCCATTGTCTCTTCATAGGAAGGAGGTGCAGACGGACCACTTGATGCTCCTGGAACAACTTGATGTGGTCCTGGCATGGACATTTTACCTAAAATAAAATTAGAAAAAATTATTCTTTTATTTGACATATATTTAGGTCTAAGACTCTGTTTTAAGCATTAATTAGGTTAGTGTGACAAATTCGAGGACTTTGACTTTATTTTGACACTTCCCTACCTTGAAAGATTTTGATCCTGATCTTCCTCCTCTTCTTCCACCACCACCATATCATTTACCTACAATTGTTGCCTCAATTTCTTTCTCTTCATTCTTACTCTCTTCCTCATAGTCTGGCTTCTGAGTTCAAACTAATACAAATTGTTTCTTAATTGCCAGATTCTTTTTTTCAGTTTTCACATGTTTATTACATCACAGAAAAGAATCTCTCTCTCTCTCTCTCTTCCCCTCCCCCCTTCTCTTCCTCTCTCTGTCTGTCTCTCTTAAAAGAAACAGTCCTTAACCTTTGATAAGTCAAAGATTTAAGGTAATGGATGAAAAAAAAATACACCATGATTTTCACTATTCCCTAACTGAATTTAGCATTTCCTTCATTATGAATATGGGCAACAATCAGCAGTAGTATCACTATTACCTCTGACTTTGCCATCAAAAGAAATTAGATACTTTCATATCACAACAGAAAACAGATTGTATATATAATTTGAAATTCATGTTAACTTGCCAAAGACTACCCCAGTTTAATGTGCTGATTCAAGCTAACGCTATCTTTTAAAAATAAGATTTAATTTTAACATGCCTATATTTAGAGTCTTGCTATTTAATGTGTTATTAAAGAAACATTTATTACCATAACACAATTTAAAAATATTTTTATAAGTATATTTCGATATAATTCAGCTAGGTAGATAGCATAGTTAGTCCATCATCAGGCCTATCATCAGGAAGATCTGAGTTCAAATCTGCTCTCAGGCACTTACTCACTGTGTGACCCTGAGCAAGTCACTTAAACCCCGTTTTCCTCAGTTTATTCAAATGTAAAATGTGGATGATAATAATAGCACATACCTCCCAATGTTGTTATAAGGATGAAATGAGATAATAATTGTAAAGTTCTTAGTACAGTGCCTAGTACATAGTAAGTACTATATAAATGTTAGCTATTTCATATTTCATTTGAGGCATTTAAAATCGCTATTCTTTCTTTTTTAAATAGCAACTTTTTATTTTTCCAAATATATGCAAAGATAGTTTTAAACTTCTACCTTTGTAAAACCTTATGTTCCAAATTTTTCTCCCTCTCTCTTCTTCTCCCCATTCCCCTAAGACAGCAAGGAATCCAATCTGGGTTGCAATTCTTCTAAAATATTTCCACATTTATCATGTTGCATAAGAAAAGTCAGATCAAGAGGGGGGAAAGTGAAAAAGAAAAAAATAAGTAAACAAACATCATCAACAACAAAGGTGAAAACACTATGTTGTGATCTACATTCAGTCTGCACAGTCCTTTCTCTGGATGTGAATGGCTTTTTCTATCACAAATTAATTAGAATTGCCCTGAATCATCTCACTTGAAAAGAGCCACGTTCATCATATTTGATCATTACATAATCTTGTTGCTCTGTACATTGTTCTTTTGGTTCTGCTTACTTCACTCAGCGTCAGTTCATGTAAGTCCTTCCAGGCTTTTCTGAAATGAACCTGCTAGTATTTCTTACAGAACAGTAATATTCCATTACATTCTTATACCATAACTTATTCAGCCATTTCCCAGCTAATGGGCATCCACTCAGTAAAATCACTGTTCTGAGAAGAGATCTGTGAGGCAAAAAAGATTAAGATGCTCTGTGGTTAAACCTACACAGGAATATTTTATCCTTATTGAGTTTTCTGGTGACATTGCTCCTTCTATGTGTTTTCCTATCTGACAACTCTTCTCAGTCTCTTTCTAGGACTTTCCCTAGATTCCCTTCCCCCTCTGTACTGGGGTCTCTTCTTTTCTCACTTTACGCTCTCAGTGTAAAGACTTCATCTGTTCAATTATCATCTGAGCAGACATATCTCTCAGGATCAACTCCTTCATCACCAATGGCTTATTGGACACCCACAACAAAAATCAAACATTTCTAGTTTTATGTCCTAGAGGCATCTGAGAATCATTACATGCACAACACATTCTTTCTTCTCTACAAATTCATCTTCCTCTTCTGGCTGTCTTCTATCAAAGACATTCCCTATTCTTTCCTAAATGAAGTTTGCAATCTTGAAGTCATCCTTAACTCTTCACTGTCCACTCCCTTAAATATCTATCCCACTAAATATAATCTACTTCACCAGGAGTCACCAAATCTTCTGCATCCCACCTCCACAATACTTTTTGTATCCTTTTCTCTCTATTCATACAATAGCTATCTTGGTTCAGGCTCTCCTCACTTCTTGATTGGATTGCTGCAACAGATTCCTAATAGGTCTCCTTTTTCTTAAATCTTACCCTATACTCCACACTGCTACTAAATGATTTTCCTAAATGAAAGATCTTACCACGTCACTCTCCTGCTCAAAAAAGTGGGATTAGGAAAAAGGATTGGACCTGTGATTTCAGTGATACAGGGAATTCCTAGAAGAGGAATCTCTCTCTACTAATGCAAGTTGGCACTTCCCCACAATTCACAGGTTTAAAGAGTTCCCAAAGCACTGTTATTGTTGTTGTTCATCCTTCATTCTCAAAGAGAATCAAAGATATCAGAAGGGTGGTGTCTTGATTGACAAATGAATTAGATGTAAATGAGATACAGCTGTGCAAAGTCACCAGTCTCATTCTCCCATCAGACCACTGATGGGAGACCACTGTCAATGGCCCTGGATGCAGTAGGAAATCTTGATGTTCTTAAGCTAAGGTTTTTCCTCAGGTCTCAGTTTGTCTGAGGCAAAGTCATTCAGTAATTAGAGGCTAAATTAAAGAATGGAAGCAAAAAATGGTATTGTTTGCCTTCACAGAAGAGTCAATCTGACAAGAAAAGATAATGATAAATCTTGGAGGGGGTGTGGGAAAACTGAGACACTAATGCATTGTTGGTGGAGTTGTGAAATGACCCAACCACTCTGGAAAGCAATTTGGAACTATGCCCAAAGGGCTATAAAACTGTGCAAACCCAGCAGTACCATTATTGAGTCTGAATCCCAAGGAAATCATGAAGGAGGAAAAAGGACCCACATGTGCAAAAATGTTTGTAGCAGCTCTTTTTGTGGTAGCAAAGAATTGGAAAAATGAGTAGATGCCCATTAATAGAGGAATGGCTGAACAAATTGTGGTACATGAAGGTAATGGAATATTATTGTTTTATAAAAAATTATGAACAAGATGACTTTAGAAAGGCCTGATACTTAGAAAAACAAGCAGAACCAGGAATACCTTGTACACAGTAACAGCAAGAATGTGCAATGATCAACTATGAAAGACTTGGTTCTTTTCAGTGGTTCAATGATTCAAAGCAATCCCAATAGATATTGAGCAGAAAATGCCATCTGCATCCAGAAAAAGAACTAAAGAGACTGAATGTAAATCTATACATGCTAATGTTCACTGCTTTTTTCTGTTTTTTTTTTTCTCTGCCATGATTTTTCCCTTTGTTCTATTTTTTTCTCTACCAACATGATTCATAAAGAAATGTGTATTAAAAAAAAAAAAAAAAGTCAGTCTGGGAGAGAAAGATCCTAGAGCACTGGAAGCAGGACTTGAAACTAAGTCTTTGGAACTTAGAGGCCTGCTCTCTATCCACTACATCTTAATTAGGAAGTATTTATTTACCTACCCTATGTCACTCAATGTTCTAGACAAAAAAAAAAAAAGTTCTTTCTTTCAAAGAACTTATGAAAGCAAGCCCCAAGGACTGATTGTGATTGTGATTGTGTGTGTATGTGTGTGTATGTATACATATATACACATATACACACACACACTGGCATTTGAAGTGCTTTACAAGTCAGTTCCTGTTGGCCTATTTTTCTAGGATTAGAATATAGTATTCCTTTTCATTTACTCTATATGGCTCAAACAAGTCTTCTTACTGTTCCTCACATATGACAACCACAACTCTATAATCTTTACACAGTCTATTCATACCTGGAAAACATTACCTCTCTCTCACCTCTGCTTTTTCTTTCCATCATGACTTAGTTCTGATAGCACTCACAAGAAGCCTTTCTCCTCATCTCTACAGCTATTACTGCCTTCCTCCCAAATAACATTAGATTTTACCTTGCATAGACTTGCAAGTATTCATATCATCCCGAAGACAAGGAAAAATTCATTTTTGTGTTTTTTTCCCTTTTAGAATAACATTGTATTTGGAACTATGCCCACCAAAGAGCTGTTAAATTGCGCATATCCTTTGATCCAGCAGTGTCTTTACTGGGTTTGTATCTCAAAAGAGATCATAAAAAAAGGGGAAAGGACCCACATATGCAAAAGTGTTTGTAGCAGCTCTTTTTGTAGTGGCAAAGAAACTGGAAATGAGTGGATGCCCATCAGAAAAAGAATGGTTGAATAATGAATCATATGGCATATACCATATGAATACCATACCATATGAATGTTATGGAATATTATTGTTCTATAAGAAATGACCAGCAGGATGATTTCAGAAAGGCCTGAAGAAGAGAGAGTTACATGAACTGATGCTAAATGAAGGGAGCAGAACCAGAGAATACTGTACACAGCAACAAAAGATTTGATGATAAACTGTGTTGGACCTGGGCTCTTTTTAACAATGAGGTGATTTAGGCCAATTCCAATAGTCTTGTGATGGAGAGAGCCATTTGCATCCATGGGGACTGAATGAAGATCAGAACATAGTATTTTCATCATGTTTTGTTGTTGTTTGCTTGCTATTTGTTTTCTTTCTTGTTTTTCCCCCTTTTTGATCTGGTTTTACTTGTACAGCATCATAATTGTGGAAATATATGTAGTAGAATTGCACATGTTTAACATACATTGGATTACTTTCTGTCTGGGGAAGGGGGTGGGGAAAAGAAAGGAAAAAATTTGGAACACAAAGTTTTTCAAGGGTGAATCTTGAAAGCTATCTTTGCATATATTTTGAAAATAAAAGGCTATTTAAAACAAAGAATACTACTATATATTCTAGGTGCTTAATTAATACATGATGTCTCCCCTCAAGATCTGTTGACATTTGTCATGCATTTTATTCAATGTATATGAGAAAAACAGATGAAGAAAATGACCCAAATTAACCAACATCTAACACAAAAAGCCAAGAGGAAATACCAAGCAAAGCTTAACATAAATATCTTTTTCTTTGCTTCAGTGATAATCCAATATTTAAACTTTCTTTAAAATATTTAGAAACTTTTAGCTCCATTGAACTTCCCATTTACAATACTTCAACATCTTTAATAAACAAAATGAAAAGAGTTTAATTTCTTTTTAAAAAGCAACTTATAAAACTTTCTCAGTTTTTAAAAGGAAATACAAATGCATTTAGCACACACATTCCTTTTTTGAAGAAGGAGGAGTTTCACACAAACCAGGTGGCTAGAATTACAATTTGTAAACAGGGTGTGTTCCAGTCCAAGACTTTGTTAGCTGAACCATAAAGTAGTTTGATTAGTAGACAGTACCATCCTTTGTGTGCTTAAAAAAATTGGGCAGGGCATACCTGGTTAGAAGAAATATTCAGTACCTGCCTCAAGTGGAAGTCAATAAAAAATATATAAGAGAGAGATTTCATGGTCAAGGGGCCCTATTCTACTTTATATTGACATTGTTATTTTAATTCTGCCTTTTCTCTCATTTTCCAATATAACCGCTACTACCTTCTTGTACCTACTTGCTCGTGGATGAGGCAAAGGGTAATATATCATGTGACCATGGTATAAGAAACCCTTGTTACCACTGAATCATTATCAACTTCCTACATCATGTAAGTGGAACATAGATTAGATTAGATGGGGGAAAAATGCAAAAAGAAAATGAGCCAGTTAGGTTAGTCACACAATCCATGGTCCTTAAATGGGAAGCTCAAAGAATCCATTGCAAAGTTAGCTAAAGTCTAGTTACAGATGGCACTAATAATTCCCAAATATTTGCTTCTATGGCTTCCTTTGTGGTGCATATAAGATATCTTCAACAAAGAACAATGTCGTCAGTGTGATTCTTTGAAGTAATTTATATCTTTGCTGAACTTTTAGGACTCAATGCTTCCCCACCCTCCATTTAAAAAAAAAAATCAAACTGTGAGTCAGAGAGATTTGCTAAAGAGATTTACTACTAACATTTAATGTATAAAATTATAAAATTGGGCAAGCACACGTTGAAGGGACAGACCAGATTTTTTTTTTTTTTAACAAATACACCACCTTTAGCAATGGTGAATGTATAAAGAAGTTGTAACATATGAATGTAGAAGAATTCTACTGTGCCATTAGAAACTATTTAAATAAAGAATTAAGAAGTATAGGAAGCCTTATATAAAATAATCCAGTGTAGCAGAAGGAAAACAATATAGATAATGAAAACAACAGTGTAATAGAGAGAGTAAGGAAGAAGCAAGTTGGAAAACCACCTTAGATAGTAACTGTGAGAGAAAGTCATTTACTTCTCTGGGCCTTAGCTTCCTCATCTGCAAAATAAGGATAGAAGGATCACTAAAGTCCCTTTCAGATATAAATCTATTATCCTATAATAAATAGGGTTGGGGAGAGGAATCAATAGCTTATACTGAACACTATATCCAAGTTTTGGATATAGTGCTTTTGTTATAGAAACCATTCTTGTACAAAGCTGAAGGGCAGTGGGTGAGGAATGTTGCATATAGTGTTGAGGCATTAATTAATTTTTGCTTTCTATCTCTTTTTTAATCTTGTTACACAGCACGTGACTGTGTGTGTTTTATTAGCAAATAATATATTTGGAAATCATTATCAATTAACAATAAAAATAAGATTTTTAGATGTATTGCTCATTTTAATACAAGCAGACACTTGGTGGGGTGAAAATAAATCCTGTGTCCCAAAAGTTTTGAAACTATCACTTTTTTATCTTTGCAGCTCTCTAAATGGCAATGACTTAATGTTGTCTTTATGCACGTAGCTAAATGGACCACGAAGAACTGGTGGGAGGAAAGGTCTGGAGCTCAATTTTCAAAATCTTTACTTCTTGCTATATAAACTAAGAATACCCATCATATTTTACTGACCAAAGAATTAGGACCTACATCTGTCAGAATTTTAAGATATGGTTTCTGAAGACTTTTAAAGGTTAACAATTCAGAATTTGTGTTTTTGCCATGAGAAAGCAAAAGTTCAGAATGGTCACATGTAACTGAAATTTTGTTTTCATAAGGAATCTACAAATTTTCTCTTTGCCTCTAACCAGGAAAAGTTGTTTCTACTTGCACTAAAGGTCTTTATTCTGGCCTAAACAAACCAATCTTTGTCCAGGAAACCAGACTCCTTTCTCATCCCACCTAAAACCAAGTTTAGTAATAATAACATCCAAAGCTGTTTGTGATCTAGAGCCACTACCTAAAACTTCATGCAAAACACAGATTCTACCACTCGTCAATATAACCTACCACAAGAATTTCAGCAATAACCCAAATTTAATACTTTTATATAGCTAAAATCTACTTAAGGTTTTCTAAGTTGAACAGAAATAGCAATGGAAGAGTCAAGTTTAAACTTTTGGCCTTTTGGTAAGATGGAAATGACTTTAAATGAAAGACTTTTTTATTATAATATTTTATTTTCCTCCCAATTATATGTAAATAAATAAAGACATTTCTAAAGAAGGAACAGAACAATTAGGTCACAAACCAAAGATAGCAGGGTTTCATTCCCCATAGAAACAAGAAACTTTGAATGTCAGGGAGATGTTTCATTCTTAAGTTGTTTGATTTTGTTATTAAGTTAGACTGCCCAGAATGGCATCAAGAATGAATTGTCCATTTTAAGTAAAAACTTTTGGTCAATTTCCCACCCTCTTTTCACCATTCTGCCAAAGTATGCTAAAAGCAGGAAGTTTTGTTTTCGTCATCTTGCTGGTATTATTTGATTAGCTACTTCCTATATATTCCAAAAACCAGCTAAGGAATCTTTGGGCAATTTTAAATCATTTTTATTTTTAAATCTTATCCTTAGCAACAGCAAGTAAGAGAAATTCATGATAAATACCACTTCATCATGTTTCACAGGAAAATACTAGCACTTGCTAAGGGTTTTACTAAACTTCATACTGACTTAGGCAGGAAGGCAGTCACAGAACCTTATTTCTAAATCCAATTCATTTTACTAATTAGCTATGTGACTTTGAGCAAATTCTCTCATTTCTCTGGGCCTCAGTTTCCACTTTGTAACATAATTGACCAAATGATTTTTAAAGATCACTTTTAGCTATAAATTGAGGATTCCAAAGTCTCAACATTTAAACCAGTGATAACTTCCCTAAATTTCAATTCTTATGACAAGCAATATGTACATACTACAGATATAATTACAATAATATTAGTAATACTTCTTTCATTCAGTACTACTGGTGAATGAGGTGTTCTGAATGGCTATTTCACCCAATAACTGGAAGCTAGCCCATTTAATCTTTTTGAAATACAATTTATTCTTCCTTTATGTATTAAACATAATTTAGCTCTTTCCTGACTTTTGGTTAATCATTACAAACTAATCAATGTACTATGCTATAATATGGTGATGCCCTTAGGAGCAAATAAAAGAGAGGAATACAGAACCTAGCAGCTAGTCCTTTCATTGTCCCCAATTAACCATTCTTTATTTAAATGATTCTTTGTCTCTTTAAAGACATACTTTCTACACTCAAATCTGAGTAGACACATTTGTCAAAAGAAAGAGTTGGAAATTCAAAATATTCTATCATTACTTTTCATTGCATTAACTTCTACAGCTGTCCATCCCCCATCATGGCCACAATGAACTGATTGTAATTTGCTTGCTACTATAAATTGAAGACGCCTAGTAAAAACAAATTTATAAATCAGTAGTATTTATTATATTATAAATTAGTAATTAATATTATATATAATCCTAGATTAATAATATATGGTAGAAAGATGACTTTACTCCTTTGCTAAGGAGTCAAGTGTGTGTGCTTTCTGATGGCTATGCTCCTCATTTAACAGATTATGACCGGGGGGGGGGGAAGAGAAGGTGAAGAAAGGGGACATTATTTCTAAGTTCAGTTACACTCCAATGGAGTTCTTAGCTTAATTCCTACATATATGGTATCTAGTCCCTCTTTTCAAGATTATTGGTTCTTCTCACATGCCACAAACACAGATCAAATATGTCCTCTGATTAGTGTTTATTATTCAAATGTAATATATATATATATATTTTTGTGGTGAGGCTTTACACTATGAAGGCATGACAAAGCTTACAATGGAAGAATGTTTACTATGTTTATATTTTTTAAAAGGTATATATAAATATAAGAACCAATTGCTGACTTATTTATGCACAGAAAAGGAATCACACCATCACTATTATCTCACTAATATCTCAAGTAGTCTAACTGTACTTTCTGCCTTGCGGGACCACATCCGAGGCACGAGGCAATATTGAAATACAGTATACCAGACTTAAATTCAGAAGAACTTATATAAGTATCAGCTCAGTTCCAGTTTCCTGATTAGTAAAACTGAGATAATGAGATATTATCTATCCTCAAAGACTATTTTGAAAAAAAGTAGAGAGTATTGCCAAAGACTTGGTGCAGTTTAAGCCCTACGATTTTAATAACATAACTTAAAAACTAAAATAGGTCTTTGGAAACACCCTATACTTTACAAATTTTAAAGCACTCTGCAAATGGAAGTTATTATTATATTTGAGATGTCACATCACAGTGACAAATTAGAATATTCCCAGAAGAAGGCAAAAAGATAGCAGATAGAATTCCTTTCTCAGTCCTCTATAATATTAATGCTTCTCTCTGAAATTATTTCCAATTTACCTTGTATATATATCCTATCTATAAAAAATTGTTTGTAAATAGTCTTAAGACTATGAGATTCTAGAAAATCAGGGGCTGTTTCAGCCTTTCTTTATACCCCCACAGCTTAGCAAAGTGCCAGTATATATACTTGTTGATTTGATTCCATTCAGGAACCCATTGGATTTAATATATAGTTCTACCATGTTTAACATATATTGACCTACTTGCCATCTAGGGGAGGGAGTAGAAGAAAGGAGGGGGGGATCAGAACACAAGGTTTTTGCAAGGGTTAATGTTGAAGAATTATCTATGCATATGTTTTGAAAATAAAAAGCTTTAATTAAAAGAAAACTTCAGTTTTAAAAAAAATCTTTCTTTTTAAGTCTGAGGACTCAAAATGGAGGAGAATTACAAATGGTAATGTGTTGTTTTTACATTGTAATTATAGATATTAGTATTTGATAGCTATGTGGTACATAGGAAGAACCATTGGTTTTGAAAAGGAGGGATTATATATAGTAAGGTCACAAATTAGGTTAAGAACTCCTGGAGCAGTTTAGTTGGCAAGTGGATGAAACATAGGCCTATTGAAGTAAGGAGGACCTGAGTTCAAATGTGACCTCAGATCCTTAGTAAGTATTAGCTGTGTGACTTTGGGCAAGTCACTTAACCCCAGCTGCCTGAAAACCCCCTCCATCCTCCCAAGAATTAAAACAAGAACTCCTGACATTAAAAAAAAAAAAAAGAGAGAGAGAATAAATGAATAAAGAATTTTAATTACCCCTTCCAGGGCCTAACTGAAAATTTGTTAAGGTATTTTATTTCCTGCAATTAATTTAAATATAAATATCTATTAAGCAAATTTAAATAGGTTTATATATTTAGAAATGAATTAAAACCTCAAAGACTTGGAATTTAAACCTCTCATCTTACAAGTAAGGAAATTGGGGCAGCTAGGTGGCTCAATGGATAGAGCACCAGCCCTGAAGTCAAGAGGACCTGAGTTCAAATGTTAGACATTTAATACTTACTAGTTGTGTGACCCTGAGTAAATTACTTAACCCCAATTGCGTCAGCAAAAAAAACAAAACAAAACCAATAAGGAAATTAGGGGCCCCATAGAGAAATACCTTTAAATAGTAAATGGTAAAGTTGGGATTTGAATTGTAGTCTTCTAATACCAAATCTAGCAATCTTTCTAACATACACAGTTAGTTGGGTAAGCGTGCAACATTAAGTTTTTAGTGAATTATTTTATTAAAAATTAAAATCTCTTTAAAACATCATTACAGTCAGAATTATCTTCTCCGTGAGAAACCATTTTTTCCCTTCCAGGACAGTCAGAACTTTAAACATCCTCTTTCAATGATTTCATACTGATTGGAGGAGAAGCTAAGGAGACCTAGTTCATACTCACTTTCCCAACCTCACTCCAGGTGCTTTTTTCCCCACCTTCCTCACTCTAGACTCTCTCTGTTTTCCCTAAACAAGAAAGAAACTGTTGATTTCTCAATGCACATCCAAAGCAGATGGGTAACTCTAGCAGCGAGTTGGAAACAACACCTTTTTTTGCCTTGCCCTCAGAATGAAAGAGGAACAAAAAATGTTCAATATAAACTCCTTTAAACTATTTCACAGGTTTCTCTTCCTTACCCTCAAAAAAATGTTCAGAGAGCCTCACTTAAAGCCATCTTTTACCTTTCTACTGAAGAAAGGTAGATGTGTTCAATCTCTATTCCAAATAACTTTGTCATTGAAGGCTAGGTAATTCTGGGTGACTCACCCTTCTCTAAGAAACTAGAAATCAAGCTCTTACAGATCAAGAAGGTGGCCCATGCCAAAATTCAGATGGTCAAAATATGGTAGATAAAAAGAGAGAAGCAAAGAGAAGCTGACACTGAGTGACTAATAGGTCATGAGGAAGCTGGTGGTGCAATGGATAGAGACAGAAAGACCAGAGCTCAAAGGGAGCCTCAGACTCATTACTAAATGTGTGATTCTGGCTAAATCATTCAATCTCCCTTTCCTCAACTAACATGGAGATTAATTGTAGCACCTACCTCCCAGGATTGTTGTGATGAAATAAGATAATATTTGTGCTAGCATAGTAGGTGGCACATAGTAGGCACTAAATAAATGAGATAATATTTGTGCCAGCATGTGCTGGCACATTGTAGGCACTTAAAAATGCTTATTCCTTTACCCCAGTACTCTTCTGGAAAAAGAAATTTTAATGCTTGTAGATGACTATTAACACATTCTCCTGCCAACACTCAATAAAAAAGTGACTGAAGAATTTAGTTGGCATTTCCAAAATGTCAGAAACCCAAGCTCAACTCAGCTTTTGGATTTCTTGGCTAAAAGAGAAAAACTAGCAAACCTGGAAAAAAGCCATCTAATTAGTAATCTCTAATGCCTTCTAAACACTCCACCTCAATGGGAAAACACAGAAACCTTAAAAATATCAATGGTCTGACTCATTCTAAAACCTACAGGCTCTTCTACTTACTTATTTTTGTGACTGAGGGGGGGAGGGAAGACCCTCATGGTCTCTGGAAATTAGTTCCTCATCTGTAAAATGAGGAAAAGTTAAGACTAGATGGTCTCTAAAGTTCTCTCCTTGTTCTAAAGCTATAACCTTAAGTTCCAAGTTCAGGATAAAGGAAAAATAGGAGGCAGAAGGAGACAGAGTGTAATTACAGTAGAAACTAATTGATTCCTTCCCTTTTTAGGGGTCAGACAGCCCAGGATTGAACCTGTTGGGCTTTGTCCTTTAGAGGAAGGGAGCCACCTAGTTAGTCCTCTTCAACTGTGAGTCTTCACAAAGAGTGATTTTTAACAATATATCACAAAAGAAAAATACTTATAAAAGTTATGTTTAAAGAGAATTGCTGTAAGTATGCAAATAGGGTGAATCAGTAGACTTCCTCTTCTTCCCCCCCCACCCCCATCCCTGTTCAGGATATTAGGATTTATGAGTTATGCAGAAAACACAAATCTGAAGAGATCATGAACTGCTGTTATGAGTCCTTTAAATTTCTCAAGTGTTTTCTTTATCTGTTTATATCTTCTGTTAAGTCCTCTGTGATGGGTTACAATTCCCATTTTAAGTATTTGCCAATGTATGCTTATAAGTCCTGTATTTTTTAAACATTTCTTTTGTGGGGGAAGAAATAACAATCTGTTCTACTTTGTACACTGATTAGCTTCCTAGATGGGACCACCCTGTAAATCTCCTTTGGAAAGATCTTAGACACACTCAAACCTAAGCTATGAGATTCTCCGCCCCCCCCCCCAAGATTCCCAGATTTGGACAAAAGAAGCAAGAATATAACTGGACTTCCCTTCTTTAAAGGTCAGACTCTCCAGGACCGAACCTATTGGGCCCACCCTTAATGGAAGGTGGCAGCCCAATCAGTCCTCTTGGCCTATGAGTCTTGACAAATAGAATAGTTATTTTAAATACACTTAGGAGAGGATACTGTGGCAAATCTCTTTGTGAAGAAAAAAGTCCTTAGGGGCAGCTAGGTGGGGCAGTGGATAGAGCACCAGCCCTGAAGTCAGGAGGACTTGAGTTCTGATCTCAGACAATACTTCCTGGCTGTGTAACTGTGGGCAAGTCACTTAACCCCAATTGCTTCAGAACAACGACAACAAAAAGTCCTTTGGAAATATAAATATTTACTCCCTAATTAACTTGTTTTTATAAGTTTTAATGTTCATAAACTAGATCTTCCCTTGGGTCTGTCACAAAAAGAGGCAATTCCTCAAATTAACAGGAAATGTCCTCTGTTCTGGTTCTAGATGCATTCAAAATAACAATGATTGTATCATCAATGAAACAATCAAATGGGCCCAAGATGCCATGATAACTGTCAAAATACTGTAATCAGAGGAAGTAAAAAAGAGAGCTAATATAACTTAAAACCTAACATGGGGATGGGGCAAGTTTTTACTGGAAGTATTTTTTAAATGAGAAACTAAATACATTGTGGGTATATGTGCGCATGCACATATATGTGAGCCCTATTTTTGTTGCTGTTCAGTTGCTTTTATCTATGTCCTACTCTTTGTAATCCCATTTGGGATTTTCTTGACAAAGATACTGGACTGGTTTGCCATTTCCTTCTCCAGCTCATTTTACAGATGAGGAACTGAGGCAAAATGGGTTAAGTGACTTGCCTAGGATCACATAGCTAGTAAGTATCTGAGGCCAGATTTAAACTCTTCCTAGCTCCAGGTCTGGTAAGTTATCAACTGGGTTCCTCTGGGTTCCTCGGTTGTGTGTGTGTGTGTGTGTGTGTGTGTGTGTGTATTTGTATAAATGGAGACATATATGATATTGTTATGGGCCAGAACTCTGAAGCAAGGGTTCTTATAAGATGTTAATTCAGTAGAATTGATGAGACAATGGTTTATCTAGTTTAGCATGGTGATTAATATTTCTCTAAATTCAGTATGATTGATTTAATCTTACAACAAATAATGGTTTCCTAGCGAACTAATGATTGGTTTATACTCGGTGTAGAGCATATAAGCTGGGAGCCCCAGCCAGATTTCAGAGCTAGGGAAGACAAACAGACGGGAGGCTGAAGCACCTCAGATTCATTCATCCCATCCCACACCACCTTAGTGGCAGGAATGTCCTTCTGAAACCAAGGCCTCTAAGAAAGCTAGCTGAAGCCCCAACAAGGAGACAAGATTTTGAAGGAGACAATAAAGGATTTGGACTTTAACACCTGGCTGTTCTTGTGGTGATTACTGACCGGAAAGAAGGCTGCCCCTGAAACCTCCAGAAAACCAAACTAAGAACATTACACAATATAGGTCTATCTGTAGAATGTATCTATATACACATGTATATTAAATCTAGCATCTTACACTAAATGTTTGGCCCTGGGTTAAGTTCCTTAACTGCTTCTACCTCAGTTTTCTTAATAGTAAAATGGGGATTACAAGAAGCACCAATCTTGCACAGTTGTTGGGAGAATCAATCAGTAGTTTATAAAATGCTTAGCACAATGTCTACCACATAATAGGCACTTTTCTATCTTCCTTTCTAATGTTTCCTCTTATCCCCCAGAATTACTTTGTATGCAGTTTGTATTTTCTTACATATGTAACTGTTGCAACACTTGGCAGAATATAGGCTTATGGAAGGAGGGCCAGTTTATTTATTATTTTTTTATTTTATATGCACAGTGATTGGCCCATAGTAAGACCTTAATAAATAAAATGTTTGCTGATTGATAAGGAAAAGTGTTTTGCAAACGATCAGCCATTGTACTCTCCTACAGTGTCTTGGTTAGTTTGTGGCAACATTTCAACTACAAGGACTTTTGTGTTCAAAGGCAGAACATCCCATTAAATTAGCTCCAGAATGTCAAGAGGCCCAGGTTTCTCCACCCCCAGAACTGGCTTGATTCATTTTCTACAAGATTCCATGGCAAGAATGATGTCTCTAAATAGTTCATTTTAGGATATCCCAAATAGAGATAAAAAGTCTAGACTATGATTAGGAGGAAATAAATTTAAAAAGAAGCCAAGAAATGCAGAGGCGTTCAAAAAATGAAGAGAAAAAAAGAAACAAATTAGTCTCCCAGAACCTCAAGAACTGTTCATTTCTGGGTTTTTGCAGAAAATTCTGGGTAGTCCCTGTTTAATCTATTTTATCCATTCCTCGATTTATTTTAATGGCATTCTCTACCTATTCCTACCTCAGTATCTGGGAGGGGAGGGAAATAAAAGTCAACTTTGTTCTTTCAAAAAATAAAAACAAAATTGCTTCCCTGAAACTACATGATTGATCTAGGATATCATTTGTCCTCTTGTATGCAATACATTTATGAGACAAAACCCCTTGTTTTATAGATGAGGCTACTGAGTTCCACAGAAGTTAAATGACTTGATCAAGATGCTATTGATACTAAGTGGGGAGTATGAGGCTTTGAACTCAGCTCCTGTTTCTACCATCATTTTGCCTTACATGGAATATAGTCCCTACTTACCTCGTCCATATCTTTGAATCCCTTGTTCCTTTCAAAACTCAGCTCAAGTCACCTTTTATTTGAAGCTTTCCCTAATTCCTCCAGCTTCCAGGTTTTCCCTGCCTAAATTACTCTTATTGATATTTGTATGGACTCTATGTATATAGTTATATATACATGTTATCTACCCTATTACAATGTAAACATCTCCAGGATAAGGATTACTTCTTTTTTGTCTTTGTGCTTATGCCAATGGATGGCCTTATAGTAGGCACTTAATCAATGCTTATTTGATTGACTTATACAAGACAGTAATTATTAAGCCTTGACAACTCAAGGCAGTAAAGATGAAACATTGGGTTTGTCTTGTAAAAAAGAAAAAAAAAGTCATTTACATTTAAGAAATTTTTACTTGCAGCATCAAAATACTGATAAATTTTCATAAGTATTTCATCCTCTCCACTACCCCAGAAGCAAACACCATGATTCCCTCCCACCACCATATTTTTAAACATATCATTTGGTGAAATTATAAGCAAAAACATGAGGAAGGCAGGATATGCAAAGAGTTTGGTCAGTATATAAAGGACATGACCACAGTTTCTGAGAAAAATTCAAAAGACTCTCAACCCCAAATAGGTAACAAGCAGACCACTGAGGTGAGAAATCTTTATTATGTTCTGAGGACCTTGGAGGAATGATTTATTTTTATAGTACCAGAGTATAACTTTCAAGGGAAACCAATCGGCTAAAATGAACACTGATAAGGGTCTTTAGATATAGAATACTGTTTATACTATCGGGACCTACTGACCATAGAATCATAGATTTACTATACCTATGCCTTAGTTAATTTTACTAAACTGAATTCCCCCTCCCCCTCATTTATATTCTTTGTTATGTGGGATGGGTTTCCTAGCAGAGATAGAAGGAAGGCTACATTCTGAAATGATGAGGATATAGAAATAAAATATAACAGTAAAAATTAAAACTTCAAATTTGTTTCTTTTCTGTTATAATAAATGATGATATTAGCAACTAGCACTTACATGATGCTTCAAGGTTTACAAAATGCTTTACAAATATTTCATTTGATTCTCTCATCAACCTTGGTATATGGATACTATTGTCACCCCATTTTATAGATGAGAACATCGAAGCAGGTAGAAGTTAAGTGATTTGTTCAGAGCTACATAGCTAGTAAATATCTGGGACCACATATGAACCCAGGTCTCCCTGACTTCAGGGCCAGTACTCTGGCCTTGATATTAAATAATTAAAGACAAAGGCAAGAAAGAAAAAAAAGAAGAGTATAAAATATGACAATAAACAAGAAAACAGACTCACTTTACAAAAAACAAACAGTAGGTGTTGGGGAATTGGGACAAATGAGATGGGCTAGCTTGAGTAGAATCATATTATAGAGACAAAAAGGGAAACTGGACTTGATTAAATGGAAAAAGTCATTCATACATTTGGGACTCTGCTCAAGTCTTCCATTTAAATAACGAGGAGCCAAGAACACCTTAATAAATATCAGTAAAACTGTTAATGGCTCTTGCCAAGAACGCCAGCAGCCTCTGAAACTAAGGTGTAAATCTTAAGACTCCAGAGTACCAGGAAGATACCACCCACATGAGAAAACCACCCCAACAGTTCTAAGTCAATGTAAACACTTATCAAGGTTAGTTGAGTCCAAAAGCATCTTCCCAGCTGGCTCAAGATTTATATGGAAACAAAAACAGAAAAGTTGGCAAATCTAGAAACTCCTGGAATGATTGTTCTAGATAACTAAAATTTACAGAACTGAATGTTTACCCTCCTCCTTTTAAGGTCCATTAAGTAAAACAAAAAACCAAACTTTACTTCCCTAAAGAAAAATCAGGACAAAGAAAAAAATAAATACACAGTGGTTTGGAAGGTACTAACAACTCTTTCAAGACTTAGCCTGGAACAACAAATAGACAGTGGGCCAGCCTGGGAGTCAGGAAAATTTGGGTTCAAGTCCTGCCATGTTGACTCTCAACCACAGACCTATTGCAGAGTGCCAGTAAATGCTAAAAATACTTATTATCGGACATTCTCTGACAGTCCAAGGCAAATCTTTGAATTTGTAAATTAAATAAGATTTATTAGTCTATATTGGTAGAAGGAGTTTGCTCACTGGAGGCTTATGACAAAAATCAAAGGTCCACTCTTGCCCCTGGCCAAATTTTTTTTGGACAACACTTATCTTTACCTTTGGAACGATCATTTGTCTACAGTATTTCCTACAATAAGGTTATGTAAGATTTTGGTTGGCCAAATATACAATAGAGGGCTCTGCCTACCCAAAGCAGACCCTAAACATTTGTTGACTTGCCATAATAACCACTTCCTCTTTCAAAAAATGGAAGAACTAATGAAGGGTTATTCCACTCTGCATCAGTTGCAAGAATAAAACTTTTTTTTGCTGAGGAAATTGGGGTTAAGTGACTTGCCCAGGGTCACACAGCTAGGAATTGTTAAGTGTCTAAGACCAGATTTGAACTCAGGTCCTCCTGACTTCAGGGCTGGTACATTATGCCATCTAGCTACCCCCAGCAAGAGTAAAACTTAAGAGAAACTTAGGAAAGGGTAGGGAAGGAGAGACTGCTCATTCCATCAGTCAGGGTTAAAGAAACAAGATGAAGAAACTGACCTCAAATACCAACTCTGACACTATTAATATGACCTTTGACAAGTTACTTAAAACCTTTAAACATCAATTAAATGAGGGAATAGAATAAATAACCTTCAACAGGGTCCTTAAAAGTCTATACCTATTATTCTGTGAAGTGAAGAAAAGGCTCCACCCCAGAAAAGTGATCTGTAACCAGAAGAATGAACATTTAAGCATATTATCTTCTTTTTTTTTTCTTATTTTAAGAACATGACCAACAAAGAAAATTATTTTGTATGACTATACACAACTGTAATGGGTTTTATTTTTCATGACTTCTTAGTGGGTGAAGAAGAGGGAAGGAGAAGGAAGAGAATTCAGAACTGAAAATAAGGGAGAATTTTTTTTTCTAGAAAAGAAGAAAGCTAGGAATAGTTTGGCAGCACTCTAGGATTAAGAAAAACTGATTTTTAAAGGGTGCAGAAGGATAAAGTAAATCCCAAACACTAACTACAGAGTTAGTTCAGGAGAAATAAGCTCTCAAGAATTAAATTCTAAAGACATAAAAGGAAATAATTCTGATGAGGGAAAAAGAAGTTATCTAAAAAGACCAAAGTCTAGTCCACTCTCCATATCTCTGCCTGCTGGACATCTCCACCTGATGTTCCATAGACATCTCAAACTCAACATATCCACAACATAGCTCATCTTCCTCTCTCTAAACCGATTTCCCACCCAACATTCCTATTTCTTTAGAGAGTACTATCATTCTCACAATTACCAAAGTAGAATAATCTGTCAATAAAAACATATTAAGTACTTATTATTATGTGTCATGCACTATGCTACATACTTGAAGATACAAAGACCAAAAACATTTGCTTTCTAGAAGCTCAATCTTAGGGGAAAAACAACAGGCAAACAACTAGGTACAAATTAGCTATATACAAGATAAATTAGAAATAATCAACAAAGGGAAGGCATTAAAATACTCACGACTTACTTGCAAAACCAGGTTGATAACCTGGAATCCATTTTTGATTCTTCACTTTTAATCACTATCCATCAATCCATGATACCTATCTAAACATCTCTAACATATGTTGACTTACACCACAATAACTCTATTCCAGGTGTGATTCCCACAAAAGTTTTCAATTTGGTCTCCTTGTCCTATCTAGCAGGCTCTAATTCATCTTCTATATCAAATTGATATTATAAAAGCACCTACGAAACCAAAATACTCTCCTGCTCAAAAACTGCTGATGGCTCACTGTATCTAGGATAAAACACAAACTCCTATGTTTGGCATTTAAAACCCTTCACAATCTGGCTCCAATCTCTCTTCAGGTTGATTATATATGATTCATCTCATCGACCCTACTTCTCCAGTTGAAATTAGCCCTAGGTGCTAGGGCTGTACATGACATTCTATTTTCCCCTCTTTTTGCCTTTTCACAAACAATCCTCTCCTATGTCTGGAATGCTTTCCCACCTCATCTATACCTCTGAGAACATCTTAGTTTCCCTTCAAAACTCAATAGTTTGGTTACTCCTTCAAGAAACTTTTCAAATTCTCCCAGATATTAATGCTATCTAAGTGTATTTATCTGGCATAGGCCTTGCAATTACTTATCTATAAACATGTTGTATCCTCATATTGGGCAAAGACTGTCTCATTTTTATAACTGTATCCCCAGCACTTAGCACAATGCCTGATAGAAAGCAATAACAATGTTTGTTGATTGACTAGTCTCTTTAAATACTTCCCTGACTTTCTAAACAAAATTTTAAAAAAATTAAACCTCTTTTTGGTATCAGTCTTCATTGTTAACATCTCTTAGTATGCTAGTTGTACATATATATGGACTTTCATATGAAAGTCTCCTATTGTAATTTTTTGAAATTATATCTGATTTTTCTTTCTTTTTTAAAAATCACATTTACTTTGTCTAGTTTTTCTGTGGTTCTCCTTCACAGTCCTCTCATTCTTTTAACTGTAAATGTAGTCCCACTTTTCCTTTTCCTACTTACAATGGGTTTGGAGATCAAATAAATTATTTCCTTGTTCATTATGTTCTCCATAGGTTCAGAAGCAAATAGCTAAGATAAATAAGATAATATTACTGCATCATCAATTATTGCAGTTATTACCAAAATCACATCTCTGCGAGAGAAAGTGGAGATGAAGATCAAAATTTTTAAAACACTCAAGATACTAAAAAAAAAATAAAAAAAAAAACAATTAAAGAAACATACCACCTTCCTTATAGAGACAACTAGAAGAGGAAATGGAACGCTACAACTATCATGATTCCTGGGTTACATGCTTTTGCTTGCTTTATCACAAGGGGAAGGTAGGGTTGGGCAGCTATATGGCAAAGTAGATAGAGCGTAAAACTAAGAAAACTCCCCTTCCTCAATTCATATCTGTGTCTCTTTGACTCAGTTCTTCACCTGTAAAATGAGTTGAAGAAGAAAATGTTCCAATATCTTTGCCAAGAAAACCTCAAAAGGAGTCCCGAAAAGCCAGACAAAACTGAACAAAGAAAAATCATCAAATGATTTCTTTTAATTTAAAAAAATGTAAAAGGCTGGCATCCATTGTGGGATATACATATATACATACATATATATAAAGGGATCAAAGCTGTTAGTCCTAAATTGTATTAAATGCTATTGTTTACTTAATCTCTGATTTGTCCAATTTAATTTCCTTACTACTTCAAGTTTTCATTAAGTAAATCAGGCACTTGGTTATATATTATATTATTTTATAAGCATCTCAACAGGACATTTTCTTTCTCCAAATAATTTTTATTGTTTCCTCCATGGCAGGAACTTCTTTTCTGTTCTTTGACACAAAATAATGCTCAAAAGATTGTATCACAGATCACAAATTTAAAGCTGGAAGGGACCTTAGGGGTCTTCTGGGCCAAAATTTTATAGATAAGAAAGTTGAGACCCAATATGAAATACATCAGAACTCTAGCAAATCAGTGGCCAATTTTGACTTCAAAGAACTGAAGGCTCTCTCTCTCCTCCTCACTCCTATTCACAGAGAGATAAAAAGAGGTACATGTGGTCAGACAAGGCCAACTATAGGTACTTAGCTACCACTTCCTTGTTATGAGAATTCAATGAGAAGTGAGAGCAACCAAAAAAAAAAAAAAAAAAAAAACTCAGTAAGACATTTAAAATTTATTTTTTAATTAAGTGATTGAACTAAATGATCTCCTGGGTCACTTCCAGTTCTAAAGCTCTGTAAGATACACTTTAATTCCTTAAGGAAATGGAATCATTGTAACAGAAAATTCGTTAAAACCCTAGAAAAGAATGAAGTCTAGAAAACCAACATGACTAAATGAGCTAAAGCTCCCTTCTCCAAAAATCTATTACTTAGATCTAATGCTTGAAAGTGTGTTTATGAGGCTTTATTTCCCAGCTTATCAGATTTCTTCAATACGCATGTATTTTAAAAATTTTTCCAAATACATAGATTGTTTTCAACATTCACCCTTGCAAAATCTTGTGTTCCAAATTTTTCTCCTTTCCTCACCTTCTTCTTCCTCCCCTAAACAAGAAATAATCTGATATAGGTTAAACATGTGCTCTTCTTTGCTCAGGCAATGAGGGTTAAGTGACTTGCCCAGGGTCACACAGCTAAGAAATATTAAGTGTCTGAGGCTGGATTTGAACTCAGGTCCTCCTGACTTTAGGGAAAGCATTCTATTAGTCACTGGGGGGCTTTTTAGCTGCCCCAACATGTGCAATTCTTCTAAACATACTTTCATATTCATCATGCTGTGCAAAAAAATCAGATCAAAAGGAGAAAAAATAACTAACAACAAAATAAGGTGAAAAATACTATGCTTTGATCCACATTCAGTCTCTATGGTTCTCTCTCTGGATGCAGATGGCTCTTTGCATCACAAGTCTATTGCAATTGATTTGAATCACTTCATAGTTGAAAAGAGTCAAGCTGATCATCACATAATCTTGTTGCTGTGTACAATGTTCCCTTGGTTCTGCTCACTTCATTTAGCATCAGTTCATGTAAGTCATTTTCAGGGTTTTAATTAGCCTGCTCATCATTTCTTATAAAATAATAATATTCCATTACATTCATATACCATAACTTATTTAGCCATTCCCCAAGTGACAGGCATTCACTCAATTTCCAGTTCCTTAGCTCTATTAAAAAAAGGGTTGCTACAAACATTTTTATACATGTGGGTCCTTTTCCCTTTTTAATGATCTCTTTAGGATATAAATCCAGTAATATTGCATGTATGAAAAGTCAGATCCTATTCAAGGAACTCAAAGATTATTCACATGCTCTGGCTGAAATGAGATTTTGTAATATTGACTTCTTTCTGAAACAGAGGAAGCACTGCCTAGAAATTTTAGTCATACAGACATTTTGTAATGGTGGCTCATTGTAATGGAATTTGACTTCTGTGTGATACCAGTGTCACGTTGGGGAAAGAGGACTTACTGGATAGCGAATCAAAGGACCTTTGTTTAAACCCCTGCCCCCAGCTCCTTGTGTGACGTTAGGCAAATCACTTAACCTCTCTGTATTCCTGTTTCCACATTTATAAAGTCAAAAGGGGGGTGAGGGGTGGGATGTGAGTACAGATGACCTATGAAGTACATTCCAATTCTGGATCTGTTACGTGTTTTCCTAAACGACTATCCTGAGAAAGGAAGTTAGAATTAAAGGAGAATCGCCTAAAGTATCCATCTAGATAGAGAAGAAATGGCTAGAATAATTTATCTGACTTCCATCTCTTAAAGATTCTATTTATCGCCTCTTCAATTATAACTTTAAAAATAATGCCAAAATGCATCGTGGAATATTTCAGAAAATCCAAAGTCCAAACTAAAAATCCTTTCTAAGTCTGATACTTCTCACAGAACAGAGATCAAGTTACAACAATCTGAATGTTAGATTTGAATATATAATAACTATAACCTACAACAATTTGTGTAATGGAAAAATACTTCCATTGACTATCTAAAGATATCTTGAAAAAACCAGAGCAGGCAATTTCTCAACAAACCACATGACCACAAATGACTATTTCTATATGAAATAATAGCTTTTAACAGAATCAAATTAATAGCACTGTACCATCTACTTATATTAACAATATGTGTCAGTTCAATCTTTTTGACAAAATTTTAAATTGTCAACATGAATTTTTTCTGTCTATAGATGATGATTTTTATCCACATTAAACTTGACTATCTACTTTGTAACTGTATGAGATTGATCCTATAAAAGCAACTTCAGCTTTCTTCAGGCAGATAGATGCAACCCTGAAGTCAGGAAATCCCAAATTCTAAGATGGCCTCAGACAGATACTAGCTATGTGATTTTGAGCAAATAGCTTAAATCACTGGCAGCCTCAGTTTCCTCAACTGTAAAATTGGAATGGTAATAATAACACCTCCCTCACAGGGTAAGTTGTGAGGCTCAACTGAGATAATATTTATAAGATTACAACACAGTGATCAGCATGTAGTGGGTGCTTATTTAAGCTAATTTCCTCCTTGAGCTCCCACTCCAAAAGGGATTATTTCATTTCTTCAGTGCAGAGGTCAGAGTATCTGTGCCTTTCTCATACTAGATAATTCTTGTCCTTGCCTTTCCATAAATCCTCCACAAAATATCTCTCCAGCTAGATAGAGGCCTTTTCCCAAGTGTTTTCCTGCCCCAAACACTTGAGATATACTACCTTAATATCTAAGTTGTCTATTTCTTTTTCTCATTCTGTAACCCAGCTTACCTCCTTTCCCATCATTGTAAGTAATATGTTGTAAGATATTTATACCTACCTTCCCCCTTCCCTTCCTTTTGAATTTTTGTGTTGAGTAAAAACAAAGAAATTAGTTAGAAGTTAGTCAAGGTCCATGTATATTCTGTTGATGTTTCATTTCTAACATTCAAATACTCAATTTTATCAGTGGAGTAATCCAACAACAGACACCTCCAACGACTCAACTTTTTGATTGGAGCTTATTTCTGGAAGTTCACTCAAATGAGTGAACTATGCTGCTCTGGTAAGGATTATTTCATGAGCAGGGCAAGAACTATGTTAACAAATGAATAAAATCCATTTGAAAAGATCAGTTTATGCAGTCAACAAATATAGCAACCTAGTCTTTGACAAACCCAAAGATCCCAGCTTTTGGGATAAGAACTTACTGTTTGATAAAAATTGCTGGGAAAATTGGAAACTAATATGGCAGAAACTAGGCATTGATCCATACTTAACGCTGTACACCAAGATAAGGTCAAAATGGGTTCATGACCTAGGCATAAAGAATGAAATTATTAATAAATTAGAGGAACACAGGATAGTTTACCTCTCAGACCTGTGGAAGGGAAGGTCTTTATGACCAAAGCAGAACTAGAGATCATTACTGATCACAAAATAGAAAATTTCGATTATACCAAACTGAAAAGTTTTGTACAAACAAAACTAATGCAGACAAGATTAGAAGGAAGCAATAAACTGGAAAATATTTTTACAGTCAAAGGTTCTGATAAAGGCCTCATTTCAAAATATATAGAGAATTAACTCTAATTTATAAAAAATCAAGCCATTCTCAATTGAAAAATGGTCAAAGGATATGAACAGACAATTCTCAGATGAAGAAATTGAAACTATTTCTAGTCATATGAAAAGATGCTCCAAGTCATTATTAATCAGAGAATGCAAATTAAGACAACTCTAAGATACCACTACACACCTGTCAGATTGGCTAAGATGACAGGAAAAAATAATGATGATTGTTGGAGGGGTGCGGAAAACTGGGACATTGATGCATTGTTGGTGGAGTTGTGAGCGAATCCAACCATTTTGGAAGTAGTTTGGAACTATGCTCAAAAGTTATCAAACTGTGCATACCCTTTGATCCAGCAGTGTTACTACTGGATTATATCCCAAAGAGATTATAAAGAAGGAAAGGGACCTGTAAGTGCATGAATGTTTGTGGCAGCCCTTTTGTATTGGCTAAAACTGGAAACTGAATGGATGTCCATCAGTTGGAGAATGGCTGAATAAATTGTGGTATATGAATATTATGGAATATTACTGTTCTGTAAGAAATGACCAACAGGATAATTTCAGAAAGGCCTGGAGAGACTTACACGAACTGATGCTGAGTGAAATGAGCAGGACCAGGAGATCATTATATACTTCAACAACAATACTATATGATGAACAGTTCTGATGGACCAGGCCATCCTCAGCAACGAGACCAACAAATCATTTCTAATGGAGCAGTAATGAACTGAACTAGCTATGCCCAGAAAAAGAACTCTGGGAGATGACTAAAACCATTACATTGAATTCCCAATCCCTATATTTATGCACACCTGCATTTTGATTTCCTTCAAGCTAATTGTACAATATTTCAGAGTCTGATTCTTTTGTACAGCAAAATAACGTTTTAGTCATGTATACTTATTGTGTATCTAATTTATATTTTAATATATTTAACATCTACTGGTCATCCTGCCATCTAGGGGAGGGTGGGAGGTAAGAGGTGAAAAATTGGAACAAGAGGTTTGGCAATTGTTAATGCTGTAAAGTTACTCATGTATATATCCTGTAAATAAAAGGCTATTAAATAAAAAAATTTAAAAAAAAAAAAAAGATCAGTTTATGGAAACTGAGTAGATGACCATCAGTTGGGTTATGGTATATGAATGTGATGGAATATTATTATTCTATAAAAAATAATCAAGCAGGATGATTTCAGAAGTGATGCTAAGTGAAATGAGTAGAACCAAGAGAACATTGAACACAGCATCAACAAGATTATGTGATGATGAGCTTGGCTCTTTTCAATTATGAAGTGATTCAAGGCAATTCCAATAGATTTGTGATGGAAAGAGAAAGTGATGAGGTTCAGGGAGCTGTGGGAACCCCTTTCTGGTCGGCCCAGGTCCTTTGTAAATGACGAACCCGAAAAGTTAAACAGGCAAAAGAAGTTTATTAGAACTGAGAAGTCAACTTTTGGTGGGGGCTGGGAGGAGAGAAATCCTGACAGAGAGGTGAATAGGGTCCTGTTAGGGAAATAGGTGAGAAAGATAAAGAGGGAGTAACGCTGAAAAGACATTCTCTTTTCAGCGGGCAGAGAGCTATGCCAAAGGGAGAGAGAGGGAAGTTCCTGGGCATGATTAGGTCCTTTGCAAGGGACTGAGCTGAAGGGAGGTTGTTTTATGGGCAGCTCTTGGTGAGGGCTGGGAGCAGTTTGAACTGGAATCAGAATAGAAAATCTTGGAATTGAATGAGTGTCCCTGGACTAATCTCCAACTAAATAGAGTTGGATAGAAATCTCAATCTCCACCTCAGGCTAAGAAAGAATGGTCCTGGACTCAACTAGTCCTTCCCAGATAACAGAATGAAACCACTTTATCTTGATTCCCTGAGGTGGGTCTCCCAGGGGAGAGTTTCTCTGAGGGAGTTTCCCAAGCTTTCCCCCCAAAGTTAGAGAGAAAGAGTGAGAGAGAGTTTGGGGGCTCCCCTTGTCAAGAGGACTATAGAAATGGAATGTGGATCATAATATATTTTCATCTTTTTTGTTACTGTTTGTTTGCTTGTGTTTTTCTTTCTCATTTTTTTCCATTTTGATCTGCTTTTTCTTGTGCATGATAAATGTAGAAATGTTTAGAGGAATTGTACATGTTTAGCCTATATTGGATTACTTGTCTGAGTAAGGGGAAAGAAGAAAAGAGAATAAGAAATATTTGGAACACAAAGTTTTGCAAGGGTGAATGTTGAAAAACTGAAAACTGTGAATGTTGAAAAGGGAAATGTTGCAAGGGTGAAATGGTGAAAATATATGAAAACATATATTTTGAAAAATAAAAAGCCATTAATTTATTTAAAATATATGAAAGTTAAAAAAAAAAAAAAAAAACAGATCAGTTTGGTTCCTGAGGACTTCCAAGAGGACTATAACAACTCGGCTCCACAACAACCAGGAGTCCCTTTGCTGCTGTTCTGTTATTTCAATCATGTCTAATTCTTCATGACTCCATTTGGAGTTTTCTTAGCAAAGATACAGGAGTGGTTTGTCATTTCCTTCTCTAGCTCGTTTGATACAAATGAGGAACTGAGGCAAACAAACTTAGGGATGACTTAATGATCTGAGGTTACATTCTAATTCAGGTCTTCATGCCGCCAGGCTGCCCCCCAATAAGGGTTCCTATTATTCCTCAGATACCTGGGTTGAATTCTAACTGGTTGTATGGGAACTTCAGATGAAGATTAGCATAGGCAAGTCCATGATGGCATGGTGCTCCTATCCTGTGATGCCACATGAGCAGTATCCAAAGCTAAATTATTTTTTCCCCCAATGTCATAAATAACAACAGCAACTCGGAACTCTCCTCCCAAGATATCTTGAGGTTTACTGGCTAGATTTCTTTCTTGAGGGACAGGCCTTAAAGCAAAAACCAATCAGATTCTAATTGGTCACTAATAGGGCAAGCCCCATTTGGTCGTTGTTTGGACCCAGATTGATGCAGGTTAAATGTACAAAGCAGTCATTACTGCTCCGGCCAGAAACACTGAGGGTCTTCCCTCATTATATTCATTTACTATTTATTTAGATTTTTTTTTTTTTTTTGGACTAGGTGAAAGAGATTCTTTGCCTCAAACCTTAATCACTGAATGGGTACAACCTCAGTCAAATAGAGAACTGTAGAAGACCTCAGTTTAAAAAGGCCAAGGTCTCCTATTGCATCCAGGGTCAATCATCCTGATCTGTATCTGACTACTGGACCCAGAAGACTCTGGAGGGGAAAGTGAGGCAGGGGCCCTTGCCCAGCCTTCCCTCACTTAAATCCAACTCACTTGCATGTCCTGGCATCCCCTCCCTGAAGTCATGGTCCTCTTCAGAATCAAGGACAAACAATAACAACAGGAAAAATGCGCATTTACATGGGACAACTGCACAGATATAGCACTGGGCTTGGAATCAGGAAGACATCTTCATAAACTCAAATCCAGCCTCAGACACTTACTAGCTGTGTGACCATAAGTCACTTCACCCTGTTTGCCTCAGTTTCCTTATCTGTAAAATGAACTGGAGAAGGAAATGGCAAACCACTCCAGTATTTTTGCCAAAAAACAAAACAAAACAAAACAAAAAACCAAATAGAGTCACAAAGAGTTAAATGTGATTGAAATAATTTAACAAACACTTACCACTTTTAAGGTTTGCAAAGCTTTTTATAATTATTATCTCATTTGATCATCTCAACTTTGAAAATAGGTGCTATTACTACCCCGTTTTACAGATGAGGGAGGTTAACTGACTTGCCTAACATCATATCTAGTGTCTGAAGCTGGTTTTAAATTGAGGACTTCTAGATTCCATATCCAGGACTCTTATCCACTGCAACAGCTAGCAGACACAAACAAATCCCATGAGTTGAAAAACAAGACTCAAACAGGCTTTTCTGACTTGAGGTGTCTTCGCTATCCACACTAACTTTTTTATTTCTTGAGTCAAGATCATTGAATGAGCACATATGCTATATACATGTGTGTGTAAAAAATATGTACGTACAAAATCACTCACATGTGAATACTGCTCATGAGATAAGGAGACATATACACACAGAAAGAAGATTATATGTGTAGGTGTGTGCATGCAAGCTCAATGAAGGCAAAAACTGTTTGATTTTTTTTTTCTTTGAATCCTAAGATCCCAGAACAGGGCCAAGAATGTAGTAGTGCCCAACAAATGGGTTCATTAATTGCAAGTGGACATATTCATAAAGTCTCTAATAAATGGGATTCTAAAAGTCCATTTGTTTGTTACTCTCATTATGAGTCTTAATTAAAAGTTAACAGGAACAAATCACCCACAATTTTTAGTCTTCACAGATTGTGGTTCCTTTAAATTATCCAAGCAATGCTCTATAATTTATGGTCATATTGTATGGCTAGGGGAAATGTGCTAAAAAAGATGGCATTTGGTGGCAAACAGCAACTCAGGAACAACAAAAACCATTAAATTTTCCAAATGATAGGTTTAACAAGCTTTCCTCCTCCTGTCTTTCCAATTCTTAGTACTGTTCATTCTGCATCTGTAATGCTTGACACCAAGGGGTATATGCCAAATGGCTGAATTCATAGCTAAAATACTGGACCTAATAGCAATTAGATTACAAGTTCTTTGGGATTTTTGGAGCTTTGGAGAAAAAAAAAATAGATTGTAGTCTCTAAAGCAAAAGGAATAAAAAAATATTCCTACAATTATTCTATTTGAGAAAAAACATATGTAAAACTTTCCTTAAAGATGTACTAATATAAATAGACTCAAAAAAAAAAAAAGGTATCCTATAAATCTGATATTACATTTATAATGTTTAGGCAGTTAACTCTTCAACTGCCAGACACTAAAACTGGAAATTGTCATAAAATTTCTCCCAATGCCCAGTTCATAAATACTTTTCTTATTTCCTTCCCTCTCTATCCATGGAAGTAATTCCTATGGACTCTAAATCATCCCATTTAAACAATCTTCAGCCAAAGACTCATTTAATCAAAATTACTTTTCCAAAAAAAAAAAAAACCCAAAACTAAAAATATGTACATGTTAAACCTCAGCATATGAGAAGACAGAATACAAAGTAGAAACCATCCAACAAAATCAAAACTGGATAGTCTCAATTCAATTCATAAGATTTAGAGGTGGAAGGATTCTCATCTTAGAAATGAAGAAATTGAAGCTGAAAAAGGTTTAGTGGCTTGCCCAGGGTTACACAGCCTAGTAAGTGGGCTAGATTACATTTGCACTCAAGTCTTTCTGATCCAAACCTATTTTCTCCATGCACTAGCCCACTTCACTATCCAGTTTCAAATTATTTATTATCTCTAATGCACAAACTACTGTACTGAATGGTCTCTTTTCCAAACATCTCCAAATAACTAAGTAGAACATTTCAAAGTCAGGAAGATGACTTACCACTAACAGAGAGCCACCTCTTCCATTTTTGCTATTTGATTTACACAAAAATTACAGTATGATGTCTCTGGTTGTAATTTCTGGGCTAAGTATATAAATCACCTCTGTGACTATAAGATATATTCTATTTTCTTAGACTTAAATGAAGCAAATCTCCAACTCCTAAGCAGCTATGCCCCAAAGCTCTAAATACTATACGCGAAGACACACTGATCTGTACTAATTTTAATATAAAAGGAAAAGGATAAGAAAAAAATAAAGAAGCACTTTGAATTACTGAAAATAAACTTAAAAGGAAACCATACTTTGCTCCTCCATTTCAACCAGATTGGTCTCATGACTGTCAAGTTTCATAATTTTGCATATTTCTAATTTTTGCTAATGCTGCTCTCTTCTTTGTCAAAACATTTTCCCTGTGACTTTTTCTTGGTTTTCTATATCAGAATTTGGTGTGGTGCATCTCCTGGGTTGTTGAGGAGGAAGCGTGCTGGGTGAGCTAGGCAAAAATGCCTCTTCTCACTCTATCATCTTGATTCTGTTCCCTTAGAGTTCAAAAAAACTTCCAAAAGTGTTTCATCGTCCAGAATAAGAGTTATCCATCTTCTCCAAGAACTCTTACTTGACAGACCTGACCCAAGGAAAATATTCCCTTAATTTTTGTTCTCAACATTCCATTTAATTTGAACTATTATAGAACTCTCTGTCTTTTACTCTTTTTAAACTATATCTTCCCCAAGGGCAGGAATAAATGTCTTTTATGTCTTTCTTTTCTAAGAAGGGGAGTACAACTATCTCAAAGTCCGATTCTTCTTGTGCAGAAAAATAACTGTATGGCCATGTATACATATATTGTATTTAACATATATTTTAACATATTTAACATGTATTGGTCTACCTGCCATCTGGGGGAAAGAGTGGGGGGAAGGAGGGGAAAAATTGGAACAAAAGGTTTTGT
Organism: Sarcophilus harrisii; assembly: GCF_902635505.1. Classification (NCBI taxonomy): domain Eukaryota; kingdom Metazoa; phylum Chordata; class Mammalia; order Dasyuromorphia; family Dasyuridae; genus Sarcophilus; species Sarcophilus harrisii. The sequence continues at coordinate 303,453,168 of NC_045426.1, read as the reverse complement.
AACTGTCAGTGCTGAAAAATTACCCATGCATATATCTTGAAAATAAAAAGCTATAATAAAAAAATAAATAAAAACTAACAAAAATTTAATTTAAAAAAAGAAGGGGAGTACAATTTACACAATAGGTGGTCAAGAAATATCTAATGAAGGGTAGATGAGGAAACAAAACTATCACTCTTTGCAAATGATGATAGTATAGAGAATCTTAGAGAATCAACTAAAAAAACCTATTAGAAACACCAACTTTAGCAAAATTGCAGGATACAAAATAGTTTTTCTTGGAAAAGAATATTAAAATCAGGATGACAAGGAAAGGAGCCATAAATTTTATCCTGAGTTTTATTCCAAAAACTATAAGTGAGGAGGGAGATTGTCCAGGCATGGGAGATGGTTCATACAAATATATGGAGACAAAAAAGACATTGGTTTGGTTGTCAAGTAGTTTGTGAAGTGATCGATCTGAAAAGCTGGGTTTGGCCATCATCAAGTATATGAAAGGCTATCATGTAGAAAGAGAAAATTCATTTGACCATCCATAACTATATTCCTCTAGACCACTTTCCTGGAGATCCAAACTCTAACATGAGAGTATGTTTCTCCCCCCATCCTTTTGAGATTCTTCTTACATGATACCTCCCTCCATTAGAATATGTACTCTTGGAGAGTAGGAACTATCTTTCTGCTTGTCTCTCATTACCATAATTGAACATAGAGACTGATACATTGTCAGTGCTTAATAAATCTTTATGGACTCCTATCCAAATTGGCTCAGTATGGCAAAAACTAGGCATAGACCAACACTTAATATGCTATACGAGCAAAGGCAAAACGGGTTCAAGATAGAAGCAAATTAGAAAAACAAAGTAATTGGCTCCCCTTCATAGGCCTTTAAACAAGAGATAAGCGACCACTTGGAAAGAAATTTCTGGGCATGAAATTCTTGTTTCTTTCTCTTCAGTCCCCTACAGGTTCAACTACCAGACCTATAATTTTGTCTGTACACCTGAGATGACATTTCAAACATTCTGTAATCCTATCCCTGCTATTTATTATATTGGCAGCACCCATACAACCTTGATATGATTATGAAAACTAGGATTTCTGACTACCAAGTCAGAGAGCACCAGCCCTTTAGTCAGGAGGACCTGAGTTCAAATCTGACCTTAGATATTTCCTGGCTGTGTGACCCTGGGCAAGTCACTTAACCCCAATTGCCTCAGCGCATGCGCGCGCACACACACACACACACACACACACACACACACATCCACACATCCTCCCAATCCTCTTTTCCTAGGTACCTTCTGACCTCTTATAATCCATATCCTAGATCCTCCAAATAGGAAATTGGAGAATACTCAGGGTCTCAAGGTGACTTGGCAATGTCTCAAGGCTGTTCATTGACGATTGATTCTATTGTTGGCTTGATTCTATTGCTTCTAGGGGTGTCCAAGAACTCAGCTTTGGGAAATTTAAGACTTCTCTGACACCAAGAAGAGGAGACGGCAAGAACATGAGGGGAAATGGGTAGACAGACTCTCTACCAGTGCATCAAATCCCATGTCATCTCTCGCAAAGGTTTCATAGTGAGGAATTTTTTTTATCAATCAGTACAAGGCAAAGAGATAGGATTTATATCCGGTCCCTGAACACTGCCCCCTCTCCCCCTTCAATATGTCATGCTACATTTCAATTTCCAACCTGAGCTGCCACACATACATAGTCTTTCAACTACCAACTTTAAATCCCATATATCCTCTGGAGACAGCTGGTGATAAAGTGGCCAACATACTTGCATTAGTCCTGGAGCCAAGAAGACCTTACCTCAAAGTGATTTCAGTTGCCAAGTCACTCAATTTCTATTTGCCTCAGTTTCCTCAACTGTAAAATAAGAATAGCCTGTGCCAAAGCTTGACACAGCGTCTGGCACACAGAAGTTATATAAATTTATGTTTAAGTTTATGACTTCCTTCATTTCACAGATAAGGAAACTGAGTCCCACAATAATTTAGCGACTTGCCCAACAATTGCAAAACTGAAGCTATATGATAAAATGAAAACTTAATATTTATCTTAAATGTTTGTATTAAAACTATTAATTGTATTTTATGTTGTCATTTTCCATTCCAATGGAATAAGTGTTTTACTAATTATGCACGCCTAGGAAAGAATAATTTAAAACTGCCAACTCTCCAGAAAAGCAACTTGGCAAGAGATGAGGAGGATTGGGGGTAGGCAGTAGGAGGCGGGGACTCTGAAAGATGAAGTAGTCTTACCACAATCTAAAGCAAGCCATTACTTTTCAGTAACGTGTCTCAGGGGATTTTTAGAGTTGATATAATTCAGGAAAAACTTTAGTTTCAAATTACAAGTGAAAGAACATAAACTCAACTGCCCTGAATGCAATCTATCTACTTTTGAAAGTTAGCAGCTGAATCTTCCTGGCAACATTTTTGCAAAGAAACCACCAACTTTAGAAGGTCTAAATGATTTCAAGGAACCTTGAATTTTCCAATAATAATTTTAAAAGATAAATGAACTTAAACCATTTTTTAAAAATGCAATGGCAAGGTATAAATAATCTATAACCTAAAGGAAAACCAGCTTTAGCACAGGCTTAATGAGTAATCGTTATAGTTTTAAACTAAGACTAAAACCCACATTTTTTTTTTTAGCTGAGGCAATTGGGGTTAAGTGACTTGCCCAGGGTCACATAGCTAAAAAGTGTTAAGTATTCAAGATCACATGGTCCTCCTGACTTTAGGACTGGTGCTCTCTCCACTTCACCACCTAGCTGCCCCTAAAACCCACATATTTACACAATTATCTTTACTGTGAATCTGGATCCCTTTTGGGCAAGTTTCCCTATGTCTAATTCTTATAAAGTTCACTTGACCAGACACGCTATTAAACTTTTTTGTGTATATCATGGACACCTTTGGCCACCTGGTTTAGTCAAAGGATGGAGTCTTTTTTAGAATGTATTTAAACACATACAATGAAATACACAGGAGTAGAAAAGAAATCAATTATACTGAAAACTGTTATCAAAAATTTTTAAGTTCTTAGACAGTAGAGTTGAAATCCCAGGTCTAAAAGAAATCATTATGTTGTAATGAGATATTTGAAAAGTGTTTAGAACAGTGCCTAGCACCTAATAGGCTTTTAATAAATATTTGCTTTGGAGTGCAGTGGATAGAACACTGAAACAAGACTCAGGAGGATCTGAGTTCAAAGGAGACCTTGGTCATTTAACACTTACTAGCTGTGTGACCTTCAAGCAAGTCATTTAACCCTAGTTACCTTGCCTAAAAATTAAATACTTGCTTTCTTTCTGTTTCTTTATAAAAGTAAAAGGACTGGATCCAGGGTTTTGGAAATGTACAGAATTTCTTGCTGAGAAAACTTATTTGATGATACACCCAGGGCAGAGAGGTTAAGTGATTTATTCAGGATTACACATGTTTGAAAACAGGGGCATCCCATTTGCTCTAGATCATAACAGAACAAATTAATATTTTAGTCTAGATGTAGAAATAGGGAACCTGTAAAGGAGCTGAAAGAAGTCAGTAACTAAGGTGAATGTATAGTCAGCAGATCTTCAGTATGCTTTTATTTCAGGAATGAATATTTACAATTTCTCACTTCAAGTGCTAAGAACTATAGTAATAGTTACAATAATCATTTTATATAGCCTTAAGGTTTGCAAAGCATTTCACAAATATTTCATTTGATTCTTATAAAAATCCTGAGAGGTAGGTGCTAATATTAGCCCCATTTTACAGATGAGGAAACTGAAGCAGAGAATGGTTAAGCAACTTGCCCAGGAGAACACAGGGAGTATCTGAGGTTATATTTGAACTCAGGTCTTCCTAATTTGAAGTTCAAATGAAGGGAGATAATAATGTGTTCATCACAGGTAAATGATGTAGAATAACAGTGAAAATCGGTTTTTATTTCTCATCAAAAATGAAGAGCAATGTGGCAATTGCTTGCTTAAAAGTTTTTAGAGTGTTTCCTAACAGAACTATGCGTCCTTCTTTGGGATCTGTAGGCTGCCACAACAGGGTTTTGTTGTTGTTGTTGTTGTTGTTTTCCTTTTCTGACTTTAAATGCATAGTTTGAGTTTTTCTTCTGGCTCTGCCTCTAATTTCCAACCTCACTCAAATCACTGGACTAACCCTGGGAAATAAAAATAGAAACTCCCTTCAGTTATCCTAAACTGGACCAGTGACTTTACTTGCTTTTGCAAAGTCTGTCCCAATTACTCTATAAAGCAGCAACGCCACTACCAGTCTGGTCCACAACATTCACTCTGCCCCGACTACTGGTCATCTGCTAGACCTCAACTCCAACTCTAATTCCGAAGCCAATAACTAGCAGTTCCCTCAGTGACTTTCTCATCCTGATCAGTTCAAAGTTGCTAGATTCTTTCCTCTCCTTCCCCAAACTGAATCGCACAAGTCTGGAGGAGTCAGTCCTTCTAGATACCCTTTGGCTGTTTTCTAACAGATCCAAAACCAGGTGGTCCCATGCGGCACCAACCTGTTGGCATTTAAGCTTGCCCAAACTTCCTCTTTGGGCAGCACAATCAAAAAGCCTAAGGTACTGACGAAGTCCCGAAGTAGCTGAAGCTGCCCCGGGGCAGGTCGCCCCGATCACCTAAAGTCCGGGAGGAAGTGTGGTTTGGATTTTCTCCTCTTTAACTGACCCAGAAGGATAGCCCTGGGAGGAGGGAAGGTACCTGCCAACTGAGCTAATATGGGAGTCAGGACTCGTCTCAAATTCTGTCCATCAAGGACTTACAGCCCTTGGTCTTAAGCACTTCTAAAATCAAAACATTAGGGACGGAGAAACAATCTCCCAAATCTTTAAAAAAGAAAAGAAAAGAAAGAAAGAAAAAAGAAAAAGGAAACGCGACCCCAATAGAGTCAACTCCCAGTAATCAGATCCCGGAAAAGACAACCAGGGAGTTGCCGAGAAAAGAAAGGCGGCGGTGGGGCCCCGGCCCAGCCTGAGTCCCGCGGGAGTCCGCCCCCTCCTCACGGTTCCGGCTCCAGTCCAGGACCAGCCTGAAGGTGGCCACTCACATTCTCTGCCCCTCTCGGAATCCCCATCTCGAGCCTCGGAACCGACCAAGACAAGTTCCCGGTCTCCTTACCCCCCACCCCATCTCCCGGGATCTCGGTTCAAGGAGCCCCACACTTACCACCGCCTGTCGAGCCGAGCCGGGAGGTCTGAGCTAGCCGGGGCAGGCGAGGGGGCGGGTCTGAGCTGACCGGGGCGGGCAGCGCATTTAGGGAGGCTTCCGGCTTCTCCCCGCCTCCTGGCCCGGCTCCTAGAGAGCAGCAATGCAGTCCCGTCCTGTCCCGTCCCGCCTAGTCTCGCTCTCCTCCCCTTTCCCTTCCCTGCCCAGCCCCTTCCTCTTATGGCTGAAGGCTCCCTAACCCTACTCACAAGCCCTGGCTTCCCTCTGTCTCTCCCCACTGCCCCCCATCCAGTTCCCTACAGAGCCCTTACGCTTTTCCCATCCTCTTATTCATATCTCTCAAAGTTGGAAGAAAACTCAGAAATCGTCTCGTTCAGGAGCTCTTAACCTTTTTTAGGTCATGGCCCACTTTTCAGTCTGGCAAAGCCTTTCTCAGAATCACGAACGTATAAAACCCAAAGGATTATAAAAGAATCCAAAGGTGAGTGAAAATAAAGATGTAATTTTTTTTGGCCAAGTTCACGGTCCTTTAAAAATCTATCCACACGCTACCCTTTAAGTCCGTGGATTCTAGGTTGAGAACCCTTGATTTGGTCTCAATTTCCTCATTTTACAGAGGAGGGTATTGAAACCCAAAGAGAATTAGTTAGTCACTTTCCTAGACTCACAAAGATTTTTAGTTAGAACTCTGGGTCACTTATTTCCCATTTAAGAGTCTTTACATTAAATATCTCACTGCTCTTTTCTCTCCCTCAAATTTTCCCCCTTTTTGATCCAGTTTTGCCTTCATTGAGCCTTCCCCAGTAATCTCATCCTCTGTCCACCTTTCCCAGATTTCCATCCGCATCCCATTACTTCTCTCTTCTCAAAGGCTCTGGTGTGGTCTTTCCACAGAAACCAATTTCTCGCTGTTCCTTCTTTCAGAGGCGCCAATGACCATGTCCCTTCCTAGGGAATTCACTGAACTGATTATACACAGTCTCTTTTCAGTACTCTTTGCCCTTTCTAGAATGACGTTTTTTAGTCCTGTCCAAGTCTTCCTGACCCCATTTGGGATTTTCGCTGCAAAGGTACCAGAGGAGTTTGCCTTTTTCTTCTTTGGCTCATTCTACAAATGAAGAAACTAAGACAAACAGAGTTAAGTGACTGGCCTCCAGTTACACAGCTAGTAAATGTCTGAGGCTGAGTTTGAACTCAGGTCCTCCTGACTCTTGACTCCCAGTCTAATCACTTCTTCCACCAAAATCCCAATAATGATTCAATTCAGTACAGCAAAACTAAAAGCTTTAGAAAGGGCTGTATATCAGAGTCTGGCAGAGTTTGTGAACAGTTCATCAATAAATCTACGATCTCATCAGAGTGGATTGAAACACATCTAGTACTTTTTATCCTGTTATGCTTCTTCATTTCTTTCCATAACTCCTCCCTAAAGGAGCTACCCAATAGTGCTGGAGGCTTTCCTCTGATGACTTAAAAGATGTGTGCATGTGCATATATGAATAAACATTGGATTTGTGATTTCATCAATATAGGGAATGTCTGGCCAAAATATATATGCTTATATGGATAGGTATTGAATCTTTAATTTCATTGATACAAGATACTTTAAGTGAAAAAACTCCCTCTACCAGTCCAGATTTGTACTCTCTAGAATTCATAGTTAGAAAGTTGTCTATACCTAGAGCACTGAGATCAAATAATTTGCTAGTGATCACAAAGAGGCATTTGTCAGAGGCAGAAAAAGTCCAGGACTTTTTTATTCAAAGCCTGGCTTTCCATACATTATATCTTGATGCCACTGGCCTTAGCCTATGTAACCTTTCACTAACTGCAGTATTTTAGCAACATCTTATCACTTAGAGCCACACCATGTGCTTCCTTCATAATTCCTGGTTCACTGCCACCTTTCAAGTGAAGGGCTCATAGGCAGAAAAAAGGACAGCATATCATTAAGCTATACCCAAAAAGTGCGAACTTGGAGGTAGAAATAGGAAAGAAACTGAAATAAAAAAGCAAAAGCCAAATGAGTTTGATTTCTGAATAGGAAAGAAATTGAAATAGTAAAGCAAAAGCCAAACCAGTTTGATTTTTTAAACATGAAAATATATCACATCAATTTTTCCATGTGTCTTTAAAAAAAAAAAAAAGATTTTTCTTCCAGTATTTCTTGTTTCCTTTTCCCTGATATGTAGACCACAATAGACATTTAACTCCAGTGTTTTTTTGTTTTTATTTTTCAAATGTTAAAAGTTACTAGTAGAATATGGCAGAAACTAGGCATTGACCCACACCTAATACCACATACCAAGATAAGGTAGAAATGAGTTCATCATTTAGAAATAAAGAGTAATATTATAAGCAAATTAGAAGAACATAGGATAGCTTATATCTCAGATCAGGGAAAAAGGAAGGAATTTGTGACCAAAGAAGAACTGGAGCTCATTATTAAACACAACATAGATCATTTTGATTATATTAAATTAAAAAGGTTTTATACAAATAAAACCAATGCAGTCAAATTACTAGTAGGACCTTAAAATTATTTGTTAGAACACCTTTAAACCTACAATCTTCCTTCCTTTTAAAATTTCTTTATTTCCTTCCTTTCTTAATTTTCTTTCTTTCTCTTCCTTCTATTTCTTTGTCTTCTCCCTTCCTTTCTTAATTCTTCCTTCCTTTAAAAAAAATTTCCCGAACGATTTGGAACTATGCTCAAAAAGTCATCAAACTGTGCATACCCTTTGAATTACTACTGGGCTTATACCCCAAAGAGATACTAAAGAAGAGAAAGGGACCTGTATGTGCAAGAATATGGCAGCCCTCTTTGTAGTGTCCAGAAACTGGAAACTGAGTGGATGCCCATCAGTTGGAGAATGGCTGAATAAATTCTGATATATAAATATTATGGAATATTATTGTCCTGTAAGAAATGACCAACAGGATGATTTCAGAAAGGCCTGGAGAGACTTATGCGAACTGATGCTGAGTGAAATGAGCAGGACCAGGAGATCATTATATACTTCAACAACAATACTATATGATGATCAATTCTGATGGATGTTGCCCTCTTCAACAATGAGATAAAACAAATCAGTTCCAATAGAGCAGTAATGAATTGAACCAGCTATACCCAGCGAAAGAACTCTGGGAGATGACTATGAATCATTACATAGAATTCCCAATCCCTCTATTTTTGTCCGCCTGCATTTTTTATTTCCTTCACAGGCTAATTGTACACTACTTCAAAGTCTGATTCTTTTTGTACAGAAAAATAACTGTATGGACATGTATACATATATTGTATTTAACTTATACTTTAACATATTTAACATGTATTGTTCAACTTTCCATCTGGGAGAGGGGGTGGGGGGAAAGAGGGGAAAAATTGGAACAAAAGGTTTGGCAATTGTCAATGCTGAAAAATTACCCATGCATATATCTTGTAAATAAAAGGCTATAATAAAAAATAATAAAAAATTTAAAAAAATAAAAAATTTTCCAGAAAAAAAACCTATCATTTGGATTTCCAACCAGCAGCTTTCCAGCAGGGCACAAAAAAATAATGCCACTTTTTCATATGTTGCCCTGTTATAATCCAGCAAGAGGAAAAACATACTGGCTAACTTCTAGTACACAGGAAACTGAACTAGTGCTACAGCCAAGTCTAGGGAGATTCCACTTCTCTTTTGACTTCGAAGGGGACTTGGGAGGTGTATTCTCTATCCTTGGATACATATGGTATCACATGAACCAGTCTTGAAAGAAGAGCACTGATTTCAACTGATTTTTTTTCTCCCCTCTGGGCATACATAATCCGAGACTTGAGCAGTACAAGTAATTATCAGAGCCAGCCTCTGTAAGTGAACTCTTCCTCTTCACCAAGGCAACTTAGTGCTGCATATATTTATCACTAAACAGTGTTCCCTTTTTTCCAAGGCAGCTGAGATCATGCCCTGAAATGGAGATGCAATTGTTTGCAGAGAAAGACATACAAACAAAGTGCTTCTGTATAAGCCAGAGAGCCTTGCCTGCAAGCAGGCAATTACCTACAGCTAATTTAATTGTCTGAAGATGGTGACCCAATGTAATCAGAACAGCAGCCCTTGCCTGGTAGGCCAAGTTAAATCATGGGTACTTTTCCAGACTGCCTTCTGTGTTCTAGCTTTTTTCATGTAAAAGCCTGAAAGAGCATTAGCACTTCTATTCCTGTTGGGTTCCCACCATAGTCTCTGCCTTCATAAAAAGATAAACTTCTTGCTTCCAGATAGGATTTAGCCTTTAGCTTGCCTCTCCAAAGTTAGAATACAACTCTCCCTTTTAACAGCCAAAGGTGCAACATGAAAAATAAGCTTCCATAAGAAGTCAAACTTTGCCTTTTTTCAGGCTTCTCAGCACTGCACACGACCAATCCCAGACCTCCAGGATATGCTTTCCAATTCCAGAGATACACCAAGACCAATGCTGGGAATTCAGAATTAACATTCGAGTCTGCAAACAGGTTGCCACCATTACTTGGCTAATCTTAGCAAATCACTGTCCTTTCCAAACCGTCTGATCCCAAAGCTCTCCCAACGACGCCACTTTGGTTGCTCTCCAGTCCCAAAGCTCTGAGCCTCTGAGTTCTACCTCCATTCACCGGGATCCCTGACAGGCTTTGTCTCTCTCTGATTTCCGTACCTCTCCCTGCCACCTCCGTGTCCTCCTCACCTCCCCTCCTGGCAAGAACCAGGACCTTGCTAATCTGTCATCAACGAAAGGGACTTCCTCGTCTCGGTCTCCCAGGGCTTTTTTGCCCCGAATTGTTATGTTTCCTGGAATTTGAACCTGAACAATGATGTTTATCCGTCAGCAAGCTCTGTCCACAACACTTGGCACCAGCTGTTTCAATTAAGATTTCCCAATCCTTGCCAAGAAAGAGAAGCACTTGGGGAGGGGCAGGGACAGCCAGGGAGAGGAGGGAAAGAATGCGCTTGAATGTGATGTGAGAGCCGGGCACTGCACAATTTAAAGAAGAAGCGGTGTGTAGGTCCGTGTTGAGATTGTATGTGAAACCCCACCAATAACCTCGCTGATAAACTGACATAAGCCCAGGCTGCAACTGTTCATGAATAGTCTTTTCATTCTGACTGTAGGGACCTCATCAGGACAATACATACTGATCAAGGTGAAATACATGGAGGAGCTTCTCCCTGCAAGCAATCTTCCTTACACTGATTTACATTTAAGCCATTCAGGGATTTAAGAGATTCTGGGATGGTTTGCCGTTTCCTTTTCTGGCTCATTTTACAGATGAGGAAACTGAGGACAACAGAAACAAGTGAGTCACACAGCTAATAAATGTCTGAGGCCAGATTTGAGTTCAGGAAGATGAGTTGCTGACTACAAGCTGGCAATCTATTCATTGTACCACATGGCAGCCCTACATTTGCTTAATGCATTACTCTCCCAAAAATGTCACATCTAGAACCACTACATAGAATTCCCAATCCCTCTATTTTTGTCCACCTGCATTTTTGATTTCCTTCACAGACTAATTGTACACTATTTCAAAGTCCGATTCTTTTTGTACAGAAAAATAACTGTTTGGACATGTATACATAAATTGTATTTAAGTTATACTTTAACATATTTAACATGTATTGGTCAACCTGCCATCTGAGGGAAGGAGTGGGGGGAAGGAGGGAAAAAGTTGAAACAAAAGGATTTGCAATTGTCAATGCTGAAAAATTACCCATGCATATATCTTGTAAATAAAAAGCTATAAGAAAAAAAAAGAAAGAAAAAAAGTCACATCTAGTCCCTTAGTTGATCTTCGGGATAACCTTGGGAGATAGTAATTGATTTTTAGTGCCTAATGAAAAAAAAGGTAGCTTTTGCCTGGGAGAACAGAGCTATGGGTAGTGGATGGACAGATTAAGAGACTTCCTATTATCTGCAGCTATCCAAAAGTCTTTGCATTGTACTTCCCTCCTCAAGCCAGTCACCCAGTGGCCCTAGTTCCTATCAAAGCTCAGTTCAAATACCGCCTCCTACCTGAAGCCTTTCCTGTTAGGGTCAAATGCTATTGCCTTTCCCAAAAAACTCAACTTGCATAAATTTTATATATATAATATCAACTCATATATTTTTATTTACATATATACCTATATCATCTCCTCTGATAGAATGTTTACTCCTAGAAGGTAGAGATTTTTTCCATTTTTGTTTTTAGAACCTTAGCATAAGATTAGAACTTTACGTGTATAGGGAGATAAAGGCATGTTTTGGGCCAAAATCCAGCTGCAAAGCCTTTTTGCTTCTGAGGCTTTTTGATGAGTGACAAGCCTTCATCTCTCTCTTTAACAAAAACCAGAATGAGTCAGTGCTTGATTCAGACTCAAGCTGGAATAGTCCAGATCATTTGAGGAGTATCTTTATGTGGTTTCCTTTTTTTATTCAATTTTATTTTATTTTCAATTTTAAATTCTCTCCCTTCCACCTCCCTACCCCCATCCATTGAAGAGAAAAGAGAAACAAAACTGATACCAGTACATATATAGTCAAGCAAAATAAATTCCTACATTAACTATGTGTTTAAAACAGAAAAGAAAAAAAAAGAAAATATGCTTCAATGTGCATGCGGATACAACTTTCTATCTAGAGATGAATAGTACATTTCATCTTGTGTCCTTTAGATTTGTGGCTGGTCTTTATATGGTTTCAATGACTTTCCATGTCTCCAAGACCTAGCACATAATAGGAACTTAATGATGTTAATAATATTGTAATAATTACATAACACTTCATAATTTGTAAAACACCATATTTACATTTACATCTCATTTGACAGTCACAAAAACCTCATGTGATAGGTACTATTATTTTCCCCATTCTACAAATAACAAAACTGAGAATTAAGCAATTTATTAAGGGTCACATGGATAAGGATGGAAGTGGGATTTGAACCAAGTCTCCCTGATTCCCAAATTCAGTATTCTACAACCCAGCTTCTTACACTGTGCGTCATGACCCCAAATGGGGTCTTGTAACTGAATGTGGGGGTTGTGAAATTATGATTTATTATCATTAAATATTTGATTTGTATACCTATTTTATATATATATATAAATCATATATATATACACAAATACATATATATACATATATACAAATATATGTGCATATATACAAATACATATATATGTGTATGTATATATATATATATATACCCAGGATCATGTAGAAATTTCTCAAGTGAAAAGGGACTATGAATGAAAAAAGTTTAAGAAGGCTTGATCTGTGATCTAAGAGAAACATGGGTGTTTTCACCAGCTATCTATCCTCATGCCTGGAATGCTTTCCCTTCACATCTTTGTTTCCTGATTTCCTTCAAGTCCCAGCTAAATTCTCATCTTCTGCAAGAAGTCTTTTCTGATCCCCCTTGATGCTAATGCCTCCTCTTTTTAATTTTCTCCATTTTATTATGTATATAACTTGTTTCTTCATAGTTGGGAGCAAGTAATTTTCCCCGGGAGAATGAGTGCTCTGTGAGAACAGAAAAGGGAAAAGACCCTTTCTTTGTTGAAGACTTAAGCTTAAAAAGGCATCCCTATGGCCTCTGGGGCCATCTGCAGTCATTCTGATCTCTATCTGGCCACTAGACCCGGATGACTCCGGAGGAGAAAGTGAGACAGGTAACTTTGCCCAGCCCTCACTCACTTGAATCCAATTCACTTGCATGTCATGTCATTACCTCCCAAATGCTTAGCTCTCCTCCAGAGAGAAGGACAAACAACAAAATAATTCCCAGCACTTACCTTCATGCCTGCCATATGTTAACATGATAAATATTAAATGTTGACTGATTGACCAATCAACCAAATTGACCAATTGACCAAATATTTCCATATATCATTTATGAATTGGACTAGATAAACTCAGAGGTCTCTTTTAACTCTGACCTTCTCTAATTCTGTAGTCTAGGGTACAAGTATTTTGAATTACAGAGAGGTTATTTTATTTTCCTAAAGTTACACAGAGAGTTGGAGTCCAGGTTTCCTAACTCTTGGTCCGATTTTCTTTCTACTAGACTACCCAGTTATAGGATCATCATTTTAGAAGTGGAAATAACTGTCAAGGTTATCCCAAGGTAATCCCAAAATATCCCAAAATACAGAAGGTATTGTATTTATGCTTGCTATTATTATTGTAATCATTATCATTATATGAGGAAACTGAGAATCAGAAAAGATACTTGCCCAGAGTCACACACCTAATAAATATCTGAGGCAGAATTTGAACTCGTCTTCCCCACACAAAGTCCAGTTCTCTGGTCCAATGTGCCACTGCAGTGATATGTGACAGGTCTTCTCATTCCAAATCTAGCCCTCTTTTCTACTGTAAGTATATGGTTGATTTAAAAAGATCCCCTTTAAATAGAATTTTGCCCCCAAGTCCTCTCATTCTAAAACTATCACTTTTTCCATTGAGTTTACATATGGTTGGTTTAAAAGGATCCCCCTTTAAATAGAAGGAAAGGAAAGAAAAGGGTATTGGAAGTGTTATTGGCCTGATTCATTCTTTACTTTCAAGTAGAACTTTGTGGATATTGGCAAATGAATTGTATTAGCTTTCTTAATAATTCCATTGTTGGGAATATACCCACAAAGTATTTTGTCAAAATCAAAGACAACCAAAAAAGAGCCATCTGCTCAAAGATTTTCCTAGCAACATTCTTACTAACTGCAAAAAAATGGAAGCAATTTAAATGCCCAACAATAGAAGGATGGTTACATAAATTGTGGTACATTCAGCAAAATAATGTTTTGGTCATGTATACTTATTGTGTATCTAAGTTATATTTTAATATATTTAACATCTACTGGTCATCCTGCCATTTAGGGAGGGGGGGGGTAAGAGGTGAAAAATTGGAACAAGAGGTTTGGCAATTTTTAATGCTGTAAAGTTACCCATGTATATATCCTGTAAATAAAAGGCTATTAAATTAAAAAAATAAATAAATAAATAAATTGTGGTACATTAATGTAATAGAATCTTATGGTGCCATTTAGACTAAAAAAGATGAGGCAAACAAAAAACTCTGAAAAGACCTTTATGCCTTTATGTAAAGGGGGAAAAGCAGAACTGGAAAAATGAAGTTCTTACTATATATGATCAAATAAGAGGAAAATTGAATGAGAATTTATTAAAATATAGATACTCATTAAGTTAAAGTGGTTTTTGAGTAGTGACATTAGTTATTGATTAATTCTTCGAACTTCTCCAACTATCTAGTTGGATATCCTCACATGAATAGTTATAGATTCTAGGAAATCAAAGATAGGGAAAGGTCCCACATGTGCAAAAATATAATTTGTAATAGCACTTAAGTATAGAAAGAAAAGTATTGTTTAGTTGGTGAACAAATCTTGACAAAGCAAGAAAAATACCAAGTTATTCATCTTTGGGAGACTTTTTAGTCATTCTTTTCTTATTGATATGTCCATGTCACCTCTTTTTCTTTCATATGTTCTTCCCTTCACCTCTAAAAATCAATGGAGTCTTTAGAAAAGGAAACACACCTTAAAATAATATTTTGGTTTATTTAAAATATTATTTAAAGTAGAGAAGTTGTGACCAAAAAAATGAATTGTTGCTAAGATTATAGGATCAAATTCAGAAATGGAAAGGGACTTAGATAGAGGCCATCTAGATTCCAGTCCAAACCTCTCATTTTACAGATGAGGAAACTGAGCCTGAGGAGTAAAATAATTTGCCCAAGATCACACAGGTAGTGAGTAGCAGAACCAGACTTCAAATCCAAATTCTCTGACTCCTAATTTAACTCTGATGCCACTGAACCACCCAGCCTCACCTTGATTACCAGGTATTTGAGCAATTCCCTCAGTAAACATCCAAACTGATTTTATTTTAAAAATTAATGCTTGATAGACAGACTCTTACTCCACCAATTCTGCAACATATGTGACCCAGACTTCCACCACCCAAGCACTGGAGGTCAAAGAAGTTCATAATAATGAAGGAAGAGAAACTTATTTTCCTCCTTCAGAAAACCACCAGAATTTTAGAGGATTCAAATCAGTCACAGGGCCCTTTGAAACAGACTACAGATAATTCATACCCTATTTGAGGAAGCTGTTTTCATTTCTTCTTAGGAACTGAAGAGGGGTTCCCCAAATCTCATCTAAGTATCTTACCCTGAAAATAAAGATGAGACCTAATTTTTTTCCCTTGGTCTTTTAAGAAGTGATAGGGCGGGGAGGAGGTTGATTCGTGCAATATAAATATGACCAACGCAGCTATTACAGGAGACTTATTCAGAAGAAAGCTTATTCAGAGGTACAGAAAACATGTGATACTTTTCAAAGAAGAGGAAGAGAACTATAATTTATTTAGAACAAATTTAGCAAGACAGATATATGACCAAACAAACGTGAATGCAGGAACATACCCATTCCAACTCAAATCTGAACAATCTCTGTATGTGTCTACAGAACTATCAGGGTTCTAGATATTCTTTCAAACTGAAAAGTTACTCCTTTGCTTCCTAAGGAATTAAAACCTCACAGATTTGCTCTGTTAAGGCTGTAGAAGAAAAAAAAAGAATCTGAGCTTCCCTCCCCATTTCCCTTTGACTTCTTTTTGGTAATTTTTTTAATATATATATTCCAATGAAATACAGTGAAAAGAGCCCTGAATTTAGAGTCAGAGAACCTGGGTTTGAAGCATATCCTTGCTACTTACTAATTGTACGACCCTGAACAAGTCAATCCTCCCTTCCAGCCAAAAGTTTCTTTACCTTTAAGGAGGACATTAGGCTACATGCCCTCTGAGGTCCTTTCTAGATTTAAATATATGATTTTCTCATTATCATTCTCCTTATGGTTCTTTTCAATCACCTATCCTCACTATCTTTTTTCTTCTCTCTCTCTCTCTCTCTCTCTCTCTCTCTCTCTCTCTCTCTCTCTCTCTCTCTCTCTCTTCTCTCTCTCTCTTTCTCTCTTTCCATGGCTCTAATATGGCAAAAAAAAAATAAAAATAAATAAATAAACTTGCAAAATATTGCAAAAAAAATAATTATGTTCTCTGAGATCCTCTTTTCTATATGTATTCTATTTGTAGAAAGATAATGTTTCTTTCAGCTTAAGACCAACAGATTAAAAAAAGAAGAAGAATATTATCTAGAAGACAAAATAAATACGGAAGAATATCTCATTGACTGTGTTTGCATAATAATCAAAAGTTTTTTTTTTTTTTCTATTCAGTTGGACTTTGTGTCTGTAAATGCAGCAGTTTGTCAATCACAGAGTCCAAAGTCACTAAGAAAGCCTGGCAAACTTCTTTCCCCATGTGACTCAACCATGTTCATGACGATAATTCAATAGGTCAATTTTCAAACCTTCTCTATGTATTCATAGATTGAGAGCTGAAAGGCACCTTGGTGATCATGAGGTCATAGATTTAGAGCTAGAAGAGACCTTTAAGATCATAGGATTACAGAATCATAGGAGAGATCATCTAGTCCCCACCCCATGCAGTAGAAGATTGTCCTTAGGACATGGGCAGATTTTCCTTTCTTAGTGGGTTATCTTCATATGCATAGTGTGTCCTGCTTGATTTCAATCCAATATGTAGAATTTTTGGGAAATAGTTTCTGTTAAAGGAGAAGGAGGAGGAGCAAGTTTAATGGGATAATCTTCTAGTCAGCTGACAAGTTGGAAAAATTAATGACTCAAAGGTCAAAATGGAACTGAGTATGCATATGAGGCACTCCAGTAGATTGTCTCCCCTGTTCCTTTTATTAAGGGGGATTGCTGTGAGCCACTAAGTAAAGGAGGGTCAGGCTGCCCTCTCTCCCATATGGCCACCACGTGTCTCTGAGCATGCGGTGTTTCTGCTTCTGATATTAGGGGAATGAATATATGGAGACAGAATGGACCAGATTACAACTTTTTAAATCTCAAAAGGTCAAATGAACCATCAGATGTCACTTTAACAACAGAAACTGGTAGCAATGACCATGAAAGCTGGTAGAAAAAAATAACTGAGTCTGGTAAAGAGCCAGCTCTGAGTACCAATTCAGGTTTTGATATACATTGTGTCCCCTTTAATCTTTGGGGGAGCTCTGATGGGAACTGCATCCCCTTTTGGGGGGAGGGATACTCCTCTCAGACCCTGAGGATCCCCTCCCCCCAAAGGGAACACAGTTCACATCAGGGCCCCCCAAAGATTAAAGGGGACACTATTACATCAGTTTGACCCTTCATCTGAGACACTGACTCCTGCAAGGAAAGTTCAGCTGAGCAAAGAACAACTCATCCATTGGCCACATCATGCCTAGAGGTGAGATTGGTGGGCGCTCCACAAAGGAGGCAAGGATTTCCAGGCCAGGAGTCACATGTTACCCTCCTGCCCCGTATGTTCCCTACATTTGTGTTTTGTGTATTGCCTACCTTTCCTATGGAAGAGTAAATGTGAGATGGAGAATACGCCCCTTGGCTGGGGTGGTAGGGTTATTTCGACCATGTTAGGCTTGAATCCACTCTTCCCAAAGGACAATGCTTCCCTGGTGTGGGGGATTAGAGTTGCCCAGGTTCATACAAGTATTAAGTACCAAACCTGGAATTTGAATTCCAGTCCTCTGGCCCCAAATACAGTTTACTTTCTACTGTACCACAATCCTAGGTTTTTGATAGTCTAGCGCAGGGGTCCTCAAACTACGGCCCTCAGGCCAGATGCAGCAGCTGAAGACGATTATCCCCCTCACCCAGGGCTATGAAGTTTCTTTATTTAAAGGCCCACAAAACAAAGTTTTTGTTTTTACTATAGTCCAGCCCTTCAACAATCTGAGGGACAGTGAACTGGCCCCCTATTTAAAAAGTTTGAGGACCCTTGTGACCTAGAGGATTTGAGATGGAGAATGATTCTTTCTTGGGTGGGTACATTTTTTCCCATTATCATTCTGCACAATCCTCAGCTCTTCAGAGATTACTATGATCTTTAATTTACAATCATAAAAACTGAGGGAAGACTACTGGTGTTAAAAAGGTAGTGGATAGAACACCTGCCCCAGAATCAGGAGGACCTGACTTTAAATACAAACTCAGACACTTAACACTTACTAGATGTGTGACCTTAGGCAAGTCACCTAACCCCAATTGCCTCACAAATAAATAAATTAAAAGGTAGATGTTAATATGTGGCTATATCCTTTGACATAAATCATCCATATTCATCTTGGATATCATTAATTGTCAACTCCTAGATAATGATTCTCAACTTTTGCTCTTCGGCATACATTTTTCGGCCTCTGTTAGAGGCTAGATCAATGGAAGATATGGAAAAGAGCTACATAGGTTAAGAGGGCATGGGCGGCTCACTCTGTGCATTATTGAAGGGAGGATAAATATTTATGATAACATTAATCCTTAGAAGTACTGAAAATCTTAAAAGTTCATATTGTGCTGCCCAGCCTATTTTTTTCTGGGACATTTTCAAAATGGCAAATATTGTAAAAACAAATGAATGGCAATAGGTGATAATTCTAAAAGGTCGAGAGTCTCAGGAACTATTTCTATTTAGGTCATATTGTATAAGACAGTGATAAATATTAACACATATAGCTGTTTAATAAAAGGCAATCTTTTTTGAGTCTTGATTTCCTTATCTATAAATTATAGCTATTACTCTCAAATGGGCTGGAAGGATTCAGTGCTAAAATTCTAAGAAGTAGCACTATATAATAGAGTACTAGATTGATACTAATTAGCTGGGTGATGATGTTTAAGTAGCTTAACTTCTCTGATGCTCAATATCTTTATCTCTAAAATGGGGATAATATTTGTACTACCTAAAAATCATACAGGGTTATTATAAGATTGAATTGAAATAATAAAAAATCTTTACTAACCTTAAAGGCATTTTTAAAATATCAACTATCACTTTATTCTGTTAAAATGCTTTTGGTGGAAGTAATGGTTGGTGACTTCCATCACTATCTAAAGAAATAATTTGACAGAGTATAAGAGAACTTCGGGAGATTGGAGTTCCAGTTCTGGCTCTGTTTGACCTTTGGAGAAGGTCTTTTTTTTTTTTAGTTCTATGACTCGAAGACTCTTTAAAAATATAAATTTTTTTCAATCAGCAAAAGTTTACCATGTCCTGCCATCTCAAATCCTTTTCGAACTGAGAATATGAGAAAAACAAAATCTAAAACAAACATTTTCACATTAGCCATGTCAAAGGAAAAAAAAAAGATCTGTTCTGCATTCTGAGTTTTTTAACCTCTCTATCAGGAAGTGATAATGATAATGATAGTGATAATGTTTTGTCATTAGTACTTTGGAATCATAAGTTGGTCATTATGCTGATCAGAGTTATTTCAAAGTTTCTTGCCATATTGTTGTAATCATATACATTTTTCTCCTGGTTCTTCTCCCTTTACTCTGCATTAGTTCATACGAGTTTTACCACATCTCTCTGAAACTATCCCTTTCATCATTTCTCTTAGCACAACAGTGTTCTGTCATATTCATGTACTTTAATTTGTTCAGCCAGTTCCCAATTAATAGGTATCACTCAGATTCCCATTCTTTGTCACCTCATAAAGAGCTAAAAATAATTTTATACATCCTTATTTTAAGTCTAGCTCAGCTAGGCAGTGCAGTGAATGCAGTGGTGTCAGAAAGAGTCATCTTCTTGAGTTCAAATCTGGTCTCATATATTATTAGCTATGTAACTAGGCAAGTCACTTAACTTTTTTGCTTCAATTTCCTCATCTGTAAAATGAGTTGGAAAAGGAAATGGCAAACACTTCATTATCTTTATGAAGAACACATCAAGTAGGATCACAAAAAGTTTGACATGACTGAATAACAAGAAAAAATTTTGACCACCTTTTTTTAAATTAAAGCTTTTTATTTTCAAAATATATACATGGATAATTTTTGACATTCACCCCCTACAATACTCTGTGTTCTAATTTTTCTCTCCCTTTCCCCTTTTCGCTCCCCAATATATGTTGAACATGTGTAATTCTTCTATACATATTTCCACAAATAGCATGCTGCTCCAGAAAAATCAGATCAAAAAGGGAAAAAAAAAGAGAAAGAAACAAAATGCAAGCAAGCAACAAAAAGAGTGAAAATACTAACTACATTCAGTTCACACTGTCCTCTCTCTGGGTACAGAAGGCTTTCTTCATCACAAGATCATTGGAACTGTTGACGATGATTTTTGATGGTTAATGAGATAGACTTGATTTTTTAGAGATGTTCACAGTATCTTTTGGTAATATGAGGGATCAGGAGGCACCTCATTGACATTAGTAAGATTAACAAGATTTAAAGTATGAGGACTTGTCTCTAGCATTGATGCTTTCTCCCTATACAGGATATAAACAAACCACATATAAGACTCAAGGACCAGCATTCTATCCATTGCACCACAAAGTTGCCATGGAATTCTATGACCGAACCAACTGGGATCAGATGACATGTTCCTGAACAATATAAAGTTACTGGAACAAACCTTTTGGCTAGAAGAGGGAAGTTCCTGGATAACACAAAAAGCTGAAGAAAAATGAGCCATATTCCAATATCTCCAGGGAATTTCCTAGCTGGGGACATAAGTCAAAAAGAAACTTTAGTAAGTCCGTAAGATTGAACTTGCTGAGTGCAAACCCAAAATTTTAGTTATGCAATCAGAACTTTGACTTCCCCAAACAGCTTTTTCTAGTGGATTCTTAGAAACTTTTTAAAGATAAATCAGAATACGAGCTAAAGACTATTACAAATTGTTAGGTTATCTCATAAAGAGCTAAAGATAATTTTTTTAACATCCTTATTTTAACAGCTAAATGGTGCAGTGAATAGAATGGTGGGCTTGAAGGCAGCAAGAGTCATCTTCATGAGTTCAAATTGGTCTCAGATACTTACTAGCTCTGTAATTCTAGGCAAGTCACTTAACCCTGTTTGCCTCAGTTTCCTGAGATGGGTAGAGCATTGCAAAGACTTGAATTCACATATGCCTTCAGACACTTCCTAGCTATGTGAATCTGAGAAAGAGATTTAACCTATACCTAACTCATTTTCTCCATCTGTTCAATAAAGATAATAATAGTGTCCTTCTCCTAAGATTGTTGTTAGGAGCAAATAAGATCTCTGTAAAGCAATTTGTATAGCTTAAGGCTCTATATAGATGCTAGCTATTATTTTTAAGGTTTCACCTGTTCAAAAGCATATCCTCACATTGACTTGCTATCATTATACTTTCCCTTCTTCCTAGACTCAAAATTCGCATTAATATACATTAAAGTAATAGGAGAGATGTTGGATAATAAAGTTAGGAGCTTCATCTCTTAAATGTTACAGTTAAAGTATACATTTTAACTGGAACTGAGAAAAGTGATAGAAAATTGAGGGAGAGGATTCATTATACAATATGATAAAGGCAAGTAACTTTGAAAGAATTATGAATTGTAATCAGCATAATGACCAACCACAATTCCTAAAGACTCCAGTTATCCATTATATATAGTAACTTTCCCCATAGCAGTTTCAGTGTTTTATGGGTTGGCATAAGAAATTAAATGACAATTTTGTGAAAGCTACAGATGACATGTAAAGACCAGCAGATGACACCGAGCCTATGATCAAATACTTAATACAGATTTTATTTCTATTTATTTATTTTGCTGAGGCAGTTGGGACATTAGTCCCACAATCAGGGAGTGTTAAGTGTCTGAGACCAGATTTGAATTCAGGTCCCTCCTAACTTCAGAGCTGATGCTCTATCTATCCACTGTACCACCTAGCTGCCCCTTATTTTTCCAAATACATGCAAGGATAGTTTTTAGCATTCACCATTTATAAAAAAATCTTATATTCCAGAGTTTTCTCCCTTTCCCTCTCTTTCCCTTCCCCAAGACAGCAAACAATGCAATATAGCTTAAACATGTACAATTCTTCTAAACATATTTCCATATTTGTCTGGCTGCACGAGAAAAAATCAGATCAAAAGGGGAAAATGCACAAGAAAGAAAAACAAAAAGATAACAATAACAACCAAAAAATGAGAAAATGCCCGCTTTGATCCATCTTCAGTTGCCATAGTTCTCTCTCTGGATGCGGATGGCATTTTCCATCACAAGTCTATTGGAATTACCTTGAAAAGAGCCAAGTTCATCACAGTTGATCACATAATCTTGTTACTGTGTACAATGTTCTCTTGGTTCTATTCATTTCTCTTAGCATCAGTTTATTAAGTCTTTTCAGGCTTTTCTAAAATCATCCTGCTCATCACTTCTTATAGAAGTGGTTTGTTTATACCATTATATTGATCATATACCATAACTTATTAAACCATTTTCCAACTGATGGGCTGATGATGAAACTGATTTCCCACTCAGTTTTCAGTTCCTTGCCACTACAAAAAGGGCTGCTACAAACATTTTTGCACACATGGATCATTTTTCCTCTTTTATGATCCCTTTGGGATGCAAACCCCATAGAGATACTGCTGGATCAAAGTAATTCCAATTTTATAAAAAGATATTGTAAATATCCCATAAAAGAAAAAGAAAAATTTCGGACATCTTCTCTGATACGAAGGGAAGACCTAAAAAAAATTATGCAGATTCATCCCAGATTATAGGAGTGCTGCATTCCTAACTCCTACAATGTGGAAGGGATAGTTGAAATGGCCAAACATGCTATTCACTTCCTGACAGAAAGGCAAAAGACTCAAAGTGTAGGAAGAATAAGTCTTTTTTGTTTTGTTTTGTTTTGGATATGGGCAATGTAAGAATTTGTTTTGAATGACTACACATTTCTCTCCTTATAACACATGGATACCTCCTGGGTGAGGCCTTCCTAATTTCCCCCTGAATGCCTCCCCTGTGAATGGCCTTACTTGGAATTTACTTATCTAGCCACATTTTGTATCTCCTAGTGGAATGGAAGCTTCCTGAAGATAAAATCTGACTCACTTTTATATTGTAGTCATAGCATAGCACTATTCTTGGACAGAGTAAGCATGAAATTGATACTAACTGGTTAATCAGGCAAAAGGAGAATTGATGGGTATGCTATTTACTTCACAATTTTGCCTGGGATTGACTGTTCTGTCCTAATTAGTGACTGCCAGAACTCTTGGCAAAACAACTCAACGATAATCACACTTTCCAGAGCCTGAGCCTTAATGGCACCCCACTCCATCCCACAAACACTCACCAATAAGATGAACTTTCAAACCTTTGGAAATGACATTTAAGCAAGAGTTTTAGTGCACTTTTTGTCTACTGTCAGTTTCTGTGTCTTCTTGGGGGAAGTGAATTCCAGGTGAAAGAGTTCTTTTTAACATTGAAGATTAGCTATTTTGCTATTTATAGTCTTAAGGTAGTTGCCTGGGAACACTGAGAGTTTAATGATCTACTTGGATTCACAGTTAGTATGAGTCAGAGGCTGGATTTGAACCCAATTCTTTTTGTCTCTGAAGCATTTTATATACTGCTCCCTGCTGCTTCTCACTGTCTCTTTGTCTCTCTCTCTGTCTCTGTCTGTGTGTCTGTCTGCATCTCATTTCAATGAATTTATTCATTTAAATTATTGAGGGACTAGGTGATTGCTTCAAGTTAAATAAATGAATGGATGGGAGAAAGAAGACCTCAATTTTTCCATAAAAATTGAAGTTTAAATTCTTATTCCCAAAGTAGGGAAAAAAAACTTTGCTTTTTCAGCAACCTAGTTTAAAAGATGCCTAAAGAAGATGGCATAGAAGACTACTGTTTAATAACTATGAATATGATCTAAGACTTAATAATTGTTAATTAATTGTTGATTGATTGAAAGATTTAAACATGAAAAGTTGTGCAAAGAATATCATTAAAAATATGTCTGACCATTAAAAGTGGACATAAGTTGGGTCAAGAGTCAGATATAATTAAGGGAAAATCTGAATGCTGCCCTGGTATATACCAACCATGAAAAGAATCATTGTAAA
The DNA here is from genome assembly GCF_902635505.1 of Sarcophilus harrisii. Lineage (NCBI taxonomy): Eukaryota > Metazoa > Chordata > Mammalia > Dasyuromorphia > Dasyuridae > Sarcophilus > Sarcophilus harrisii. The sequence goes on along the minus strand of NC_045426.1, from coordinate 303,428,960 downwards.
CTTATCACTGGGTGGTTCCTTTATTAAAGAGTATTTAAAGACACGATCAAGAATCACGCAAAAAAGGTGAGAAGGCATGAAAGGTATTTACTTATGAGATTAAGGCTCCACAGGAGTATTAGAATATTTTATAGATAGTTTTCTTGCTGTTGCTCTTCAACCAACTGAAAACTGCATTTTAAAAAATAACAGCTTTTTATTTTCAAAATATATGCAGAGAGTTTTCAACATTCATCCTTGCAAAACTTTGTGTTTCAAATTTTTTCTCCCTCCTTTCCCTCCACCCTCCTCCCCTAGAGGCAAGTAATCCAATTTAGAGTGAATATGTGCAATTCTTCTATACATATTTCCACAATTATCATGCTGCACAAGAAAAATCAGGATCAAAGAAGGGGGAAAATGAGAAAGAAAGCAAAAAGCAAGCAAACAACAACAAAAAGGTGAAAATACTATTTTGCGATCCACACTCAGTTCCCACAGTCCTCTCTCTGGGTGTAGATGGCTCTCTTCATCATAAAATCATTGGAACGGGCCTGAATCAACTCATTGTCCTTTAGAATTGATCATCACATAATCTTGCTGTTGCCATGTATAATGATCTCCTGGTCCTGCTCATTTCATTCAGCATCAGTTCGGGTAGGTCTCTCCAGGCCTTTCTGAAATCATCCTGTTGGTCATTTCTTATAGAACAATAATATTCCATTACATTAATATATCATGATATGACTTATTCAGCCATTCTCCAACTGATGGGCATCCACTCAGTTTCCAGTTCAACACCCCTATTAGCTAAAATGGAGAATCTGCTTTGAAATCCCTGCAGGGTAAGTTTTCTGTCTGGTCTGATTGCTAGCAAATCTGGGTCCCCAGAAAAAGCTGGGCTGACGAGCCATATGACTCTGGGACATGCCAACAGGACACTGTATTATTATCTGATCCGGGTGCCTTTGGGCACTATCTGGTTATCTCTGGGCACTCTCTGTGAAGGCAGAGAAATGAACCAAACTGGGGTTTACTATCTAGAGATAGTAAAGACTTTAATCATGTCTGAGCTTGTTTGGATTCCTAACATGCCCTAAGGCTCAAACCTGTATCATCCTGGAAAAATCATTCAACAAGTATTTATTATAGTATCAACTTAGCCCAGCTGTGTGATAGGCACTAGGGTGGATGTGCAGAAAGTTGAAGACACAGTCCCTGCCCTCCAGGACTTTATAATCTAAATAGGAAAGAAAACTGCTCTGCCAAGAAAACTCCTAATAGAGTCAAGTGAACCCAACAAGAAAGTGATGAGATTCTTCATTATCTTTGCGTTGTGGCCACCTTTGGTAACCAAGTGAAGCCCAGAGTCTCTCTTGCTGTTTCACCCTGAGCAAGTCACTTAATTCTGTTGTGGACATCTTTTCAGAATAATGCATCAAATAAAATATATAAAGTTGTAAAGAAAGTCAGTTATATTAAAATAAAGACGCAGTTTTTCCATCCAAATTCATAGACCCCATGAAATCTTTCCAAGGATTGTTTTGGTTCTAGAATTTGGAGCCTGGTTTGTAGTCAGTGGAGATTTCAATTCGAATTCTACATCTGACCCTTGCTAGCCAAATAGGAGAATGACTCCTTCTCTGAGATCCACTTTTCCTTGGTTGAAAAATTTGTACTTTAACACTTCTTCAATCTTTTTTATTTTTTTTTGATTGAGGAGGGGCAGCTAGGTGACAGTGCATAGAATCCCTGCTCAATATGTCAATAGTATCTGAGTTCAAATACAGCCTCAAACATTTGATACTTACTAGCTGTATGACATTGAGCAAGTCACTTAACACCCGCCAAAAGCTTCACCCTCCCAAAATAAATCTTTAAATTGGGGATATTATCTATCTTATCTATTTTACAGGTTTCTAAATGAGACAATATTCAGTAAACTGAAATTTTCACTCACAATCAGTTCTGATTGTTATGGGTTTTTTGTTTATATTATATTTCTTTAAGTTTACATTGTTGTTGCCACAATATCTACTATTTTTCTTTGTTCCAGTTATTTTACTTTGTATCAGTTCCCATATTTCTATTTCTATATATTCCTTACATTCATTGTTTTTTTTTATAGCAGAATTATGGTACATTCCATAACTACTAACAGGAACATCCTTTCATATAATTGTTAATACTTCATACTTTTTTGGAGAACTGTTCATATCCTTTGATTACTTATCTAGCAAAGACTGGCTTTTTGTATTATGTATTTCTGTTAGTTTCTTATATATCTCTCATATTAGATCCATACCAGATATATTTGAAACATTTTTTCCTAGTCTATTCCTTTCCTTTTTATTTTAGTTGCATTAATTTTATTTATGCAACTGCTTTTTTATTCATAACTTCAATATTAGAGACCAGGTCTCACAAAGACCTTAGAACTATTCCAGTACATGTTCTATACCCAGGTATGGGGGTTAGATCAAGTTCAATACTGAAAACTTAGCTTATAGTGAGAGGGCAGTTAATTTCCTTGTTCTTATACTTAAGTTTATTAAATTCTCATTTTGATACTATGGGATGATTTTATTTTTTGTTTAGATTGCGGCTTACATCTAGAGTTTCCCCCAAAAAGAAAGAAGTAAAAAAATGTATTCAATCACCTCCAAGAGATACTTGTTCACCTAAGATTAGAAAAGAATAAACGCAAAAGAATTAGCCCAAACACAGGCTCATTCTCATCATGGCTAAATATGTGAACAAACTTATGGAAGCCAAGGTGGGAAATTAAAACAAAAATTCTTACCCCATATCCCTCATCAGAAGCAATAAGACACGAAGAGGGAAGCTAAAGGACCAGTCACCCTTTTATATAGACACTGAACTCTTCTGGTTCCAACTACAAGAAGGGAATTTTTTTTGTCATCTCGGAATATAAACCCTTTATTGCTGAATGGCAGGGAATGTGTCCCAAAGCTCCCACGTAGTCAATCAAGACCAGAAATAAAAACACATTCCATGGAGATCCCTATAGGACAATTTAACCTCACTTCACATGTAATCTTAATCATCTATGTTATCTTTCATAATCACTTCTCTTTTTTTTCTTAAGGTGCATTTCTTTTAATCTTTTTGCTGCAATCTGTATTAAGAAAATAATCTATTATCTATCTAGGCTTCGGGGAGGTAGGCCTGAGATCTAGCCTTCCTTTAAGAAAACAAAGTACAACCCTTCTCAGGCCCTGAGGGAGTTATGGAGGAAATGTGTGCTAAGTGGGTCTAAACCACTACTAACATCTCCACTTCCCTCCATTGAGGCCTTAATGGAGCCAGTCTTGTCTTAAGTGGTACCATCAAGATCCCTGGTCCACTTCCACCTGAAGCCTTGCAATCATCATCCAGGGCATAACCGTTGTGGAGAAGAGAGAAAGGGAAAGAACAAGCACTTATTAACCACCTAATATTTGCCTGACACCATGCTAAGTATTTTCAGATATTATCTCAACAACAACCCCAGCTGTCAACAATGGGCAGTTAAACCTAATAGCTTCAGAAAGAATACCACCCTCGGGGATCAGATCCTTTTTCTGGCTCAGCCCCTGCAGCCATTGTTCTATAGAGCCACTTTCTCTGAAGGTGCAGAAGCCTCCATCTAATCATCAATCACAGCTCTTGAAGTCACAGAAAAAGTTCTCACCACCAAAGTTCTTGTCCCTGACAAATGTCAACATCAGAAACAGAAATGATATTATGGTTAAAAAAAGAAAAAAAGAAAAGATGGATTTTTGATTGGCTGTTAAACCAGAACATGTATGTAGGGGGTATAAGATTTCCTTAGGAAATAACTTAGCTTTTCTTTTTCCTTGGTATCCCTCGGCAAAGAAGAGCTACTGTGGACTTACAGGTGGAAATTATGTTTTTCACCTACAATCTGCAGGTTCATTGTCTTGGGGTTGCTGAGAGAAAAATTCCCACATTAATGGCATGTGACTCTTCTCACCCATGCCGGAAGCAAGTGGCCCTGCTTGTGTCCCTATTGTACCTATTCTTTTTTGTCCTGGGTGAAGGATTATTGAAGATGGAACAGACCATACTGTGCCTTTGTGAATTTTAAGTGATCAAGAGAGCCACCAGACATCTGTTTCAGAGTTCAGTAGACCAGCACAGCCCAGAGGAGTAATTAGAACCCTTTCTAACAATGAATAGCCCTTATAGCCAAGATCCTACCAGAAGCAACTCTGTCTGTTTGTAATATGCCAAATCTGGAAGGTGAACCATATGGCAAGGATGCTTTGCAGCAACTGCTTTAAGATTGAATCCACTCTTTAGGATAGTGTGCCTCTGGAGGTTGGCGAGAAAGCAATTTGTACTTTTGTTCTTGTTGTATCTTCTCTATAAAAAACCAAAAAGTTATTTTATGTTAATTGACTAAATGATAATTACTATTAGGTATATGTGGGACAGTATCGACCACAAAAACAATCAAAGACTCTCAGAGTAAGAAAAAAGCAAAAATCTTTTGAGAAAGGGCATCTCCCATACAATGAGATGTTTGTCAGTAAAAGGAGTGCAAAGTAAAAACTGCAAAACCCAAGATTAAATATCCTGAACGTAGAAGGCCCACAACTCCCTGCTTGACCTTTTCTCTCATGGTTTAAGAGATTCCCGGTTTACATTCTAATCTTGGAAATCTATCCTAGAAATAAAAGAACAAATTGCCTTTAAAAGAGGTACTTAAATACTAATTAAGAGGTGGTGGGAAACAAGAGGGGATGAAGACCTCCAACTTTTTTTTTTTTGTTTTTTTTAGCTATAATTCTATTTGTAATAACAAATAATAAAGTCTCAAGTCACAATTAAGGTATAGTTTTAGGCTATATTTCCACAAGATTGTCTTCACTCAGTTAATTCCACATGGAAAATACACCAGAAGAGGAACTCTAACCTATATCATTTAGAAAGATACCCTCAACTTCTCAGTGGTACTTCTAGAACTCTAAGGATGAAGTACAGCTAGTTTAGCTCTGGAGGACCTAATTCAATGATGTCAGTGGGGGCTGATCTAAGTGTGTGGGATTAGCTGAGTAAAGACCCTCCCAAGGGAATATGACCTAATTATGACTTGAGACTTTATAATAACAAGTTGATTTATAGCTAAAAAGCTGCAGGTGTTGGATTATCTTGAATGAACATTTCTCTCCAGTTTCCCACCACCTCTTAATTAGCATTTAAGTACGTCTTTTAAAGGTGACTTTGGCTTTGAATTCTCTCATCTGAAAGATTGTATAGCAGTTCTCTAGGGAAATTTAAATTAAGAATTTGTTATTATTGACTTGCATTCTTTTGCTTCTGGGATAGATTTCTGGGTTTAGGATGTAAACCTGACTCCCCCACACAATGGGAGAAAAGGTCAAGGGGAAGGCTTCTGTTCTATTTAATCTTGTGTTTTGCAGTTTATGTTTTGCACTCCTTTTACAGACAAATACCTTATCAGATTGGAGATGCTCTTTCTCACAAGATCATAATAACCCCCTTTTTGCTTTTTCTTACTCTGAGAGTCTCTGATTGCTTTTGTGGTCGCTATTGTCCCACACATAAGGACCCTTTCAGGATATGCCTAAAATATATCATCTTTCTTACTTGATCCTCATGTCAGCCCTGTGAGGTATTATTATTTACTCCATTTTACAAATGAAAAAACTGAGGCTGAAAGTGCTTCAATCACTTGCCTCCAGTTATGAACCTAGCTAATATCTGAAGCAGGATCAAACTCAGATCTTCTTGACTTCCCAGTCCAACCTTCTATCTACTTCAGCACTTATATTTCTTGTCTCCTCTGATTAAAATATACAGATAATAAATGCTTAATAAGTGCTTTTTAATTCATTCATCAACAAAAATGCTTCCACTTTCCCAAGAACCATTTTGTCAGGAAGTAGAGAGGCTGCTGATAAATGAGCAAATTCCCCTTGAAATATGATCCTCCTTTCTGCAAGAGCAGAAAGAGAATCATTTCTGGTTTGATAATAGATAATACAGTCCACAGTAATATGCAAGGGATCTGACAACTAAGCACCACACGGGGCGGCTCCAGAATGGGTGGAGAACCACAGCTGCCACATCTGGAAATAGCACATTTCTTAACTACTAGAGGAGGAAGATGATAAAGAAAAGGAAACACCCACTATGAAGCCGTCCTAAAACAAGCCTGAAGCAAAAAATATTTACCAGAAGGAAGGGGGACACCTTCTCCATACCCCCCACCTTGAACTGATGGTTGAATAACTCTCTTTTCCTTCATTTGTATGAAAGTGTCTTATACTGGGGGGAAAGCCCTCTAGGGAAAAATAGTGATACCTAATCTTAAAAAAGAAATGCCTGTTTTCTTTTATTACCTTCCCTCCTAGGCTCACTGCCAAGAATGTGAAAGGTACTCACCACTAAGCTTCTAAAGTATATGTGCATATATAGGTTAAGGCTGGATGCTGGAGAAAAAGCTGCAGTACTCCAGCCGGAAATATGTAATCTTTGACAATAATTAGAAGTATGCTTCTCTCCACTTTCAGTAAAGCTAGTTGGGTCTCTGAATTTTGATGTGCACACCAGCAGATGTCAGTTCAGCCCCAGAAATCAAAAGCCCTTTTGTTCATTATGCTTATAAAAAGCATGGTAACAAAATTGTTTCTTAGCGATCATATTTCTTAACCCAAGTCTTTGATTTACTTGAAATGGACAGGAGGAAGAAGAGAAATGTTTATATTTTGAACTCATGATATCCTAGGGCTACAAGACTAAATAGAAATAATTGAGCTTCTATTCTCAGTCATCTGTGGGAAGGAAAACTTGTCTTGCCATCCAACATCTGTTTGGGAATAGCTCTTAGGCCAAACAGCTAATTAGAAGTCAAGTTCCTAATGGATTTTGGCTGCTACAAAATAGTAACAGGTTATCTACATGTGAAGAGAAAGAGAACTGATGAAATGGTAAGCAAACAGCTTTCTTCACCTGTAGCTCTTATAAAAGCTCCCTGGTCCAACTTCATCTGAATTTAGATGTCTGATTTGGACAAATGGCTAAAGAGGCAAAGAAGAAATTGAAGTCTTTGTACTTGAAGAGTGTGGAGGATTTTTGAATTGGCAAGCAAATTGCTTTGCAAACAAATAGTAATTTGTGAAGACTGGGGAGACTTGTATAAGTTAGATAAATTTTGAAAAAGGTTTACACTGCCATGATTTATGGCATTGCCTCTTTTCCACAAATGAGCAAGGAAGTTCCCAATGACCGAAGATATTTGGTTTCCCATCTGCCTTATTGTCCTTTCCACAAGAGGATCTGTCAAAAACACAAATGAGTCATATCAACAATGAATGAGCTCATGCAACTATCAAAATATGGAATTTGCTCAGAACTCACCTGGGAAGCAATTTCTCCTTGACAGCATAACAACAGTTATTAACTGAAACTTATGCTAGTGAGTTGATTGTTCTTCAGAACTAGGTATGATCTTATCTGGTCCTGGAATTGTGGTTAAAATAGGGTTTGACCTCGGTCATCAAAACCATGAGGATCTAAACAGCACTTGTACATATTTCTTCAATAGACCTGGTATACAGTTTCTTGATAGCTCATCCAGGAGGATGGTTTCAATTTTTTTTTTTTTCACTGAATATGGTGACTTTATTGATGGTACACAATATAGGACACTAAGTTCTCTCCCCTACTACAGGGGTAGCTTTGGGACAATGATGTGAATGGGACTCGAGAACCCCAATATAGGAACATACATTAGGGATGTGGGCTCCCCAGTGGTGGAATAACTTTTTTTGGCTGGGGATGAAGATCCATGGCTTCCCACTTTACTCCTTGGAGGCCATGTAGACCATGAGGTCCACTACACGGTTGCTGTAACCATACTCGTTGTCATACCAAGAAATGAGCTTGACAAAATGGTCATTGGGCAATGCCAGCGCCAGCATCAAAGGTGGAAGAGTGGGTGTTGCTGTTGAAGTCACAGGATACAACCTGGTCCTCTGTGTAGCCCAAGATGCCCTTCATGGGTCCATCTGCTGCTTGCTTCACCACTTTCTTGATGTCATCATATTTGGCGGGTTTCTCCAGGCGGCAGGTCAGATCCACAACAGACACGTTGGGAGTAGGAACGCGGAAAGCCATGCCTGTGAGTTTTCCGTTCAGCTCAGGTATGACCTTGCCTACGGCCTTAGCAGCACCGGTGGAAGCAGGGATGATGTTCTGGGCAGCACCACGCCCATCACGCCACAGCTTGCCAGAGGGGCCGTCGACTGTCTTCTGAGTAGCAGTGATGGCATGAACTGTGGTCATGAGTCCTTCCACAATGCCAAAGTTGTCGTGAATGACCTTGGCCAAGGGAGCCAAGCAGTTGGTAGTGCAGGAGGCATTGCTGACAATCTTAAGGGAATTGTCATATTTCTCATGGTTCACCCCCATCACAAACATCGGGGCATCAGCGGAAGGTGCAGAGATGATGACTCGCTTAGCTCCACCCTTCAAGTGAGCCCCAGCCTTCTCCATGGTGGTAAACACGCCAGTGGACTCAACCACGTATTCGGCTCCAGCATCTCCCCATTTAATGTTGGTGGGATCCCGCTCCTGGAAGATGGTAATGGCCTTCCCATTGATCACCAGCTTTCCGTTCTCAGCCTTGACAGTGCCCTTGAACTTGCCATGGGTGGAATCATATTGAACCATATAAACCATGTAGTTGAGGTCAATGAAGGGGTCATTGATGGCCACAATTTCTACTGCGCCTGAGTTGAAGGCGGCACGGGTCACCAGGCGTCCGATACGGCCAAATCCATTGACTCTGACCTTCACCATCTTGTTTCAGGGATGTTACCAAAGCAGCGGATCCTGGCAGGGAGCTCGGGAGAGGAGCTGAGCGATGGTTTCAATTTTTAACTTTGGGAGAGTGTCCCTTCCAAAAAACCTTCAGCGGGATTATGCTACCCAATCATGTGTAGTAGGCTAAGGCTTTTCCTGCAGTTCCTCCTAATGTGAATAGAAAGGAAAGGAATCATGTGCAATGGAAAAAGGACAAATGTGTTATGCAAGCTAGAGGCAGAGGTCCTATGGGACTCCTTGTTCTGACCTCCTTGTAAGACAGATTTTATAGCTGCAGGAACCTTCCAATTCCCAATTGGTTCCCAAAGGACAACAGGAGAAAAGAAAAGGGGGGGGAGGAGAGAGAGACAGAGAAAGAGAGAGAGACAGAGAGAGAGAGAGAGAGACAGACAGACAGAGAGAATGGAAAATTACTTGGAAAAACAACAGGTACAGGAGTTTTCTGAACAGAACCAGGAGAACAGGTTGGATGACCAGTAAGAAATCATTTAGTTCTTTTAATGATCCTAAGGGGCAGAGAGACAGCCAAATGGATAGAGCTCCTGGCCTGGAGTCAGGAAGAACTGAGTTCAAATGTAATTTAAAACAACTTTCTGGCTATGTGGCCCGGAGCTAGGCATTTAACCCTGTTCATTTCAATTTCCTCAGCTGTAAAATGAATTGGAGAATAAATGGCAAACCCCTCCAGTATCTTTGCAAAGAAAACCCCAATTAGGATTGAGGGGGAAGTAAAACTATGTTCTGTTATCACTCTAAAATTGTGTCTCCTTTTGATCTGTAAAAGAAGGGAAATTCTTGGTCTCCCAGGCTTCATAGAGTCTATGAGAGAGAGTATATCCTCCTGGCTGGCCTTTTCTAAGGTAAATCACTGTCCTCCTCTCCATTGGTAGCCAGATCCCCATTCAAATTCAGGCTGAAAAAGCCTTTAAAGTAATTTCATTTGATTGGGAGATCCTGGTTTATCAGCTCCAACTGCGCCCTCCCCCCACTCCCACAAAGATCTGCTTATAAAATAGGTTTTGTTCACTCATTCCTTGCAAAATGTCCAAAATAGCATGCTTTGCCTCTTTGGCATAGCTGCCAGGACTCCTGCCCATTGTGAAGACATTCTCTTCTCAGTGTTAACGCCTCTGTTTATCTCTCTGCCAGGATTTCTCTGCTAAGACCTTTATTTCTCTGCCAGGACTTTGTCACTAGAAGTCAGTCTTCCTTGCAAAAGCTGACTTCTGCGGTGCCAACAATAAACTTTCTTTTGCCAGTCTAATACCTCTGGTTCATGAATTCTTTCACGAAGGACCTGCACTGACCAGAAGGGGATTCCCATACCTCAACGCTCTACACTCTCATCAGGATTATGAAGAATTGGATGTGACTATAAATAATAATAATCCCAAAATTTTCCCTGAAACAAAGGCCCACCTTTAAAAAAAATCAACTGTATTGTTTTCCAATTAATAAGCATTTATTTTGTCTCCCTATCCCCTCTTTCTATTGAAAAAGGAAAAGAAAATCAAAACAGAACAAAATCTTTATAACGAATATACATAGGCAAAACAAATTTCCACATTAACCATGAAACACACTTAAAAAAAATTTTAACAATAATTTTTTATTGGGAACACTGTATAACTTTGAGTAAAGATATATCACAAATTAAAGAATTGAATTTGAGGGCGTCCAAAAGGCAATCATTAATCAATAAATATTTATTCATGTGGTATGTATGGCTGTGTCTAGTATGAGGGTTGCTCATCTGTCTTTGGTGTATACCTGTCACCCAACTCTTACCTATAAACTCTAAGACACACACCCTAGTAAATTAATCTCCACAGATTAGCTAAATCAGATAGAGGGTAACCAATGAGCCTCAAACTCCAAATCCTCAAACCATCCACTCCAGTTTTCATATGAATTATTTGTCCCCAATTTGTAGTAAGGCCTTCAGAGTTTGTATTGGTCTGATGAGTTTTTTGCAACCTATAAAGCACCATATAAATACTAATTATTTTTTAATGTTGGATAGGTAGACATGAAGAAGAATCATTCAGGATAAATCTGCAATGGTAAAGGGAAGATGCACAAATTAATGAAATGAAAACATCACCAAAGAATAGAAGCTACTCAGAGCTAATCTGGGAAGCAATTTATCTCTAGGTCCCAAAGGACAATAAGACAAAAGGAAGAGAGAGAGAGAGAGAGAGAGAGAGAGAATGCTTAATGTTCTGGTAGACTGTTCTGTCCAGAAAACCTTCTACCTGTTTTTGGAGCTTTGTCCTAAGGTACCAACATTTGAAGATTGCTGAAAGCACTTGGACTCCTCAGAAGCATAGGAAATGGGTTTAGCATCTAATTATTAAGAATATTTAACAGGAAGGTGTAAATTGATGACTTCCCTCATGTCCTCTGGTAGCTATAACCCAAGTGAGCTCTTCCCTTTTCCTACCCCAATCTGCCCCATTCCCTTCCCCAGTTTGAAATTTTTTAAGTTTGAACTCTATCTTCTACCAGGGGTCCTCAAACTTTTTAAATAGGGGGCCAGTTCACTGTCCCTCAGACTGTTAGAAGGCCGGACTATAGTAAAAACAAAAACTTTGTTTTGTGGGCCTTTAAATAAAGAAACTTCATAACCCTGGGTGAGGGGGATAAGTGTCTTCAACTGCCACATCTGGCCTGAGGGCCTTAATTTGAGGACCCCTGTGACTTTCTCTATCTCTTCCCACATCCTTTGTTAGTCCTTTTCCCAAGTGTTGTATTTTTAAAAAATTGTTTCCAAGGCCTGTTTCATGCTGCTTGTCCTAGGCATGTTTTGTACCTTTGTACAAGGTTCCAAAATGGCCAGTTATGCCTCTGAATGGTTCTGTTTGCTTTTCACTCTTTCTTGCTCTTTACCCTTTGTATTCTCTGTATAGCTTTTAATATTCTTGAAACAGAGGACCGAGGAAGAGAAGATAGATTGAAGCGAGATTTCAGATAATAACTCAGACCTGTAATTGGAATAATTTTAGTTTAGGATGAATCTCTATTCAAGCAAATGCTATTAAAAGATATCTCCAGACCAAAGACTGTTTTTTTCCTTTCTTTTTCAGCTTTGAGATCCTATTCCCTACTGCTTTAATATTTTGGCCCTAATGACTCATCTCTGAAAGACATAAAGAAGTAATTATTATTATTGTTTGGTCTTGTCTAACTTTTCATGACCTTGTGTACCATACTGGCCACGAGATTTTCTTGGCAAAGATACTGGAGTGATTTGCCATTTCTTTCGCCAGTGGATTAAGCTAAATAGAGGTTAAATGATTGTTCAAGTCACACAGCTAATAAGTGTCTGAGGCCAGATTTAAACAAGTCACCCTGACTCCAGGTCCACAACTCAATCCATTAAGCTATCCAGCTTCCTTCAAAGGAATAATTAACTTCTCACAAAAGCTACCTGGTCATTGTGGCAGAAAAGCTGAGAAAAGATAAAGATGAACTATAATTGTTATTACTCAATTTGGGATCCATATATAATTTAGAAGAATTACTCATGGAGAGATGGAAAGAAGATCACACAAACTCTCAAACATGTATTAGACTCTATAATTATCATGTGAATTTGGGATACATGACCAACCTATTGCTTGTCCATTTAAAGAGAACCAATGACATCAAGTGGTGATATATTGACATGAGAGTAAGTTGCATTTAAGTGAGATAGAATTGCACAAAACCATCAGCCTTGCTCTCTTTTCCAGAGTCATTAAAATCCAATTGCAGGACAAGTCTGATGGTCCAAGATGCAGTGGAGGACCTTGACACCGTCAATGTCTAAGCAATTTATAGGGGTTTCACAGCCCTTGCTTTAGCTGCCTTCTTGGCCATTGGAACAAAGTGTTCCTTTCTGTCTACCCCACCAGGAGAAGTCTTCACAAGCTTGGAGCAGAAACTCCCCTGCAATAGGTTTGAAGTCAGTGGGTTCCCATCAACCTGGTAATCCAGGAGAAAGTTTACCAGGATATGGCCTTCTCACATGTTACAGCTTCTTGGAGCCACAGGTGAGAGTTGAGTGACAGGTGAACATCCTTTTCAGAGGACCCTGAAAAGCCCTGAAGAAGGCTCAACAAGCTCTCCCATCAGAGGTGCTCTACTTGTTATCATAAAGTCTCAAGTCCCAATTAAGGACACCTGATACACAAAACTAAGAGGATTTAATATGTCCTGGTCTCCACTGCTACTTTCAGATCCATCACCCAGCAACCATCCTACTCAGAATGCAGATTGAATCACACTATTTTCACTTTTTTTCCCCATGTTTTTCCCCCTTTTGTTTCTTCTTTTACAACATGACTAATATGGAAATACATTTTAGATAGTTGCACATATATAACCTATTTAAAGTTGTTTATCATCTTAGGGAAGATGGGGGAAATTTGGATTTAAAATGTTTTAAATGAATATTAAAATTATTTTACATGTAATTAAAAAAATAAAATACATTTTTAAAAGTTTACTCCATCCTGTTAAGATCCTTGTTGCTCTCTCTTGGGAGTCTCCAGGATACACTCCTATTCCCCAATAATTTCAGCCCCTGACTCAAAGTTGTCTCCATTTCAACCCCTGTTTCTTTCAATACCTTGGCCATACTATTGCTCCAATTCCTTTCCAAACCTTCTCAACCATGCATTGTTTTAATATCCCCTGTGGACCTTATTTACCTAAATTTACTATAACGCCCAAAATTCTTAATCATGACATAGGACTTAGGCTCCATGTTTTATCATTAACTTGCTTATGAGACCTTTAAGTCATGGAACCTCTTTAGTCCCCAGTTCCTTATTTGTAAAATGAAGGGTTTGAATTAAAAGTCTCTTTCTACATCTAATTTGTTAATTCTGTAAAAGAATGACTTATATTTGCAAGAAGCCAACTTAAAGATTCTTGTTATATTTTTTTCATATCTAAATATATTTTGCCTTTTCTCTACCCAGCAAGCTATTCCTTGTAGCAAAGTGTAAAAAAGGAGAAAAGCAATGCAACAAAATTAATGTATCAATCGAGTCTGATAGAACACATGACGTTTCACACCCATAGCCTACCAGTTCTGCAAACAAGGAAGAGAGTTCCAGGAAATTGCCATTTGTTTGAAGATCTCAGAGAGAATTTCACGTACAAAGGAACTTCTAAGCTTTTTATGGAAGAGACTGGGAATTAGGGTTCTAAGTAAAATACAAAGCCTTATTATGCTTTTGGAGACAGCAGCAGATGATGTAATATACTGTCAGGGCTGGGACCCAGACTCTGCTTCAATACTTTCACAGCTGGATGCATCTGATGGGGCTGTAACTAGGACTAACAATTGATATGGGAAACCCAGATTGCTCATGTAAGACATAAAGTAAACAATCTGTCTAAATACTATTCAAAATTGGAGAAGCCATAGATTCCTTCCTGTTGGGGAAATGGGGGGAAATCCCAGGGAATCCTCTGTCCTTTTCACATTTACAGGCAGCTGTAGTGGGTAATCTGAAATTAGATAGCTTGGGGGTAGGGATGATGGGGAAAACTCAGAGCTGAAAGCTTGGGGTGGTGGGAAGGGTAGCACAAGTAAAGGCTAGAGAGGCCCATCAAAAAGGTATTACTAACAGTATTCACTTCCAGAACTTTAACTGTGTGTGTGTGTGTGTGTATGTGTGTGTGTGTGTGTGTAATTTGATACAGATGAAAAGAATTCTCTTTATAGAAATTCTCTTTTTTTTTCCTGTTGGCAGAAAAAAAACAAAATGATGTCTCCGTGATTTGGGTTTTCTCCTCCTAATTTCAAGGCTGTTCTTTAAAGATCCTTGAATCCCTATCCTGTTTCCATATTAAAAAAAAAAATCTAGAGCTTCATTAAGGACTAAAAAGAATTGGGAGAAGAGAGGTGAATGGGAGAAATGTTATAATAGGATCTTGAGAGCAGGGATTGTTGTCTTCATTTTTTTTTTTTTTAGTATGTCCAAAATTTAAGCACAGTGCCTGGAACATAGTAGGTGCTATTTAATAATGCTTACTGACTCCCTGGGAACCCATTATCTCCTAAAGTAATCCATTCCTTTTTGGGATAACAATAATCTAGTGTTTGCTGCTTTGAGCCAATATCTGCCTTGCTATAATTTCTGCCCATTACTCCTAACTATGCCCTTTGGTGCCATACAAAGCTAGTCTAATGCTTGTTATACTTGACAGCCCTACAAATCCTTGAACACAGCTATCATTTATTTCCCTCTAAAGTTTACCCTAGATAGACTTTCTCAGGCTCTTTCTGAAAAACCTGGAAGTTATCTGTGAGCTTGTGCAAAATGAAATGTACTATGTACAAAAGTAATGTAATGTTGTGGGATCATCAGCTGTTCTCAACAATACAATGATCCAAGACATTCTGAAGGAATCACGAAGAAAAATGCTATCCATATCCAGAGAAAGAACTGATTGTTTCTGAATACAGATCGAAGCATACGGTTTTTAAAAAATTATTATAGCTTTTTATTTATAAAACATATGCATGGGTAATTTTTCAACATTGACCCTTGCAATACTTTCTCTTCCAATTTTTCCCCTCCTTCCCCCCACCCCTTCCCCTAGATGGTAATCCAATACATGTTAAATATATTAAAGTATATATTAAAAACATATGTATACATATTTATACAATTATCTTGCTGCTCAAGAAAGATAGGATCTAGAAAAAAGGTAAAAAAAAACCAAAAACCTGAGAAGAAAAAACAAAAATGCAAGCAAACAGTAATAGAAAGAGTGGAAATGCTATGTTGTGGTTCACACTCATTTCCCATAGTTCTCTCTCTGGGTGTAGCTGACTCTCTTCATTACTAAAGAATTGGAACTGGTTCAAATCATCTCATTGTTGAAGAGAGCAGAGTCCATCAGAATTGATCATTGTATAATTTTGTTATTTCTGGGTATAATGACCTCCTGGTTCTGCTCATTTCACTTAGCATCAGTTCATATAAGTCTCTCTAAGCCTCTCTGTATTCATCCTGCTGGTCATTTTTTACAGAACAATAATATTCCATAACATTCATGTACCATAGCTTATTTAGCCATTCTCCAATTGATGGGCATCCATTTAGTTTCCAGTTTCTAGTCACTACAAAAAGGGAAGCATACTTTTTTAACTTTATTTTTCTTCTCTTTAAAAAAAAAAAAGCTTTTTATTATCAAAATATATGCAGACAATTTTCAACATTCATCCTTTTTTTTAAAATAATTATAACTTTTTATTGACAGAACCCATGCCAGGATAATTTTTTACAACATTATCCCTTGCACTCACTTCTGTTCCAATTTTTCCCCTCCCTCCCTCCATCCCCTCCCCCAGATGGCAAGCAGTCATATTTAAACATGTTAAATAGTCAACATTCATCCTTGCAAAACTTGTGTTCTAAATTTTTCTCTTCCCTTGCTCCATCCCCTCCCATAAAGAGCAAGCAATCCAATATATGTTAAACAAGTGCAATTCTTCTATACACATTTCCACATTTATAATGTTGCATAAGAAAAATCAGATCAAAAAGAAAAAAAATGAGAAAGAAAACAAAAAGCAAGCAAAGAACAACAAAAAAGTGAAAATGTTGTGTTATGATCTACATTTTCTCCTCTTTCTGGGTTCAGATGGCACTCTTCATCGCAAGTTTATTGGAATTGGCCTGAATCACCTCATTGTTAAAAAGAGCCAAATGATTTTGATGACCATTCCTTTATAATATAGTTTTAGGTCTAGTACAGTGAGGCCACCTTTATTTGCATTTTTTCATTAATTCCCTTGAAATTCCTGACCTTTTGTTTTTCCAGATGAACTTTGTTATTATTTTTTCTAGTTCTGTAAAGTACTTTCTTGGCAATTTTATTATTATGGCACTGAATAAATAGATTAATTTAGATAAAATTGTTATTTTAATTGTATTAGTTTAGTCTACTCATGAGTACTTGATATTCTTCCAATTGTTTAGATTTGACTTTATTTATGTGGAAAGTGTTTTGTAATTGTGTTCATATAGTTCCTGGCAGGTAGACTCCCCAATACTTTATATTATCTACAATTATTTTAAATGGAATTTCTCTTTGTATATTTTATTGCTGGACTTTGTTGGTAACATATAGAAATGCTAATGATTTATGTGGATTTATTTTGTATCCTGCAACTTTGCTAAAGTTAATTGTTTCTTAACTTTATTTTTCTTAAGAGTTTTTTCAGGGGGGGGGGGATGGAGATCTATGTTTTCTTTTGTAACATGAATTTTATGTAAATGTTTTACATAACTTCACATGTAGGAATTAAACAGAATATTTCACCTCTGGTCTGACCAAGGCATATTATAGCAGGGCTCTCTAAAAACTTGTCCTGGATATCATTACTCTCTTGATGCAATATAACATCACATTAGATTTTGTGCATGTCATAGCTTACCATTGAGATAAATTTACATACCACAAAAATCTCAGATCTTTTTCAGGTGAATTATTATTTAATCAGACCTCTCTACTGAGAGAAATGTTTATTTCTGAAACTTGTTTTTGAAATTCAAAGGTGGGACTTTATTTTTTTACATTGAATTTCATCTTATTAGAATCAACCAATGAAGAGGGGAATCAAGGGGGCTCAAACTCTATGTTAGGAGGGTGTCTATTCCAAGGATATAAAAACTTCCTTTAGTGCAATGGGTGAATGAGAATAATTTGTTCCAAGGCCATGAAAGCAGGTGAAGCAGGTGTTGTAGAGTTCTTAGAGACTGGTTTGACATCAAAGACACTAAGATCATCCACTGCAACTAGAATCATCACCAGTGGCCTTGACTCTGTCCTACCACTGGACAATGTTGGTTCTGGAGGAGAGAATAAGACCAAGAATTTCATGCAACTCTGCCTCACTTAAATCCAATTTATGCATGAATCAAAAGATAGCATGATAACACTTTACCAATTCTATCCTCAAAGCCTTGTGGCAATGGGTGAGTGATGAAGCAACAGGTGCAGACACAACGGGAGCTATAGTCACAACTCTGCACATAGGCCGCCCAAGCTATAAGGCTGCCTTCTCATTGGAAGCAGCAATGGGATTTGACAGCTTGCTGATATTTGAGCTATCTTTTAAGGATCACACTGTTCATCTCCATGAGTGCTGAAAGGGCTAGAAAAGGTGCCCTAAAAATTGTCTGCTTACCAACCCTGGCCTGATTGCTGCAGCATGCAGGGATTCCACCCTGTCATTGAGACACTAAAAAATGTACAAAAATCTTCTGAAAAGTTGATTCTCCTCACTTTCAGTACATAGAATGTGCATACACTTTTAAACAACATAAAATCCAGTAGACCTAAAAAACAGCTCTTGTTGCAAGAGAACTCAACAGGTATCACATACAAATAGAAGCCCTGAGTAAAACAAGGCTGGCAAATGAAGGCCAACTGACTAAAGTAAGAACTAGATACATGTTTTTCTAAAGTGGCTGCAGTGAAAAGGGGCATCATGAAGCTGGTGTAGGCTTTGAAATCAAAATTAATCTAGTAAACAAGCTCACATGCCTTCCAAAAAGAATGAATGACAGGTTTGTGACATTGCTACTTGCAGGAAAATGCTATGCTACCATCATTAGTGCCTATGACCATAATGAACCCTGATGAGCCCAAAGAAAAATTTTATGAAGACCTGAAGATCCTTATCATAATGTCCCCCCCACCCCACCCCAAGACAAGCTTATAATTCTGAATGATTTTAATACTAAAATAGACTCAGCCTAATAGATATCCTTAGAAGGAATGAAGCTGAAAATAATAACAGCAATGTTCATTTATTATTGAAGTCTTGTATATCTCATGACCTTCTCAACAACCTTGTTTTCTATTTACTTAAATGCAAGAAAATTTCATGAATGCATTCTTGCAGCAAACATTGGCATTTAATAGACTACATGATTGTAAGAAGAAAAGACAGGATGTGAGAGTGACCAAGACAATGTGAAGTGCAGAGTGCTATATTGATCATAGACTTATCCTCTCCAACCTCAATATTCACATTAAACAAAAGCAGTGACCACAAGACAAAAAGACTACTAGAAGAATCAATGTCAACTGATTAGCGTGCTTCTCTGAGAGGGAACAGTCTGTTGCCAACCTAAAGGGTAAGTTGAGCCAATACACAATTGGCAACAATGAAGCAACAAAAAAAAGGAGTGAGATTCTTTCAGATTTTGGTGTTCAGCACTACATTAGCTTATCTGGATCAGAACAGTGGCAAACATCAAGGCTAGTTTGATGAAAATGATGGGGAAATTTAGAAGCTGCTAAATGAAAAATGAGAACTTCATAGGATGAACCAGCAACAAACATGGTATCAAAATCAGCTATTGCACTGATGATAAATTCTTCAACTTGAAAAGATGGCAAGCCAGAACTAAAGTAGAGGGAGCGTTGGTGCTGGTTGTTCACTCAGTGCTGCCTCTGAAACTGAAACGCAACAAAGTATGGATTGATTCTCTGCTATTTGTAATAATTTTGGCCTAACAATTAACACCAAGAAAACACAGGTCCTCCATCAGCCAGTACCACACTATCCATATGTGGAACCATCAGTTAGAATAAATGGTGAAGTTTACCTGGGCAGTATATTCTCCAAGGATGTCCACATTGATAATCAGATTGACACATGTATTTACAGAGCTAGCTCAGTGTTTGGGAGGCTCTGAAGAAAAGTGGGAGAGGTTCATAATGTTCATAATGACTATTTGTGTCCAGCCTGTGGCAGAGCATTTCAAGTTCATGTTGGTCTGATCAGCCATAGCTGGACACACTGTAACTCGATTCTTTTTTTTTTTTTTAATAGCGTTTTATTTACAAGATATATGCATAGGTAATTTTTCATCATTGACAATTGCAAATTCTTTTGTTCCAACTTTTTCCCTCCTTCCCCCCACCCCTTCCCCCAGATGGCAGGTTGACCAATACATGTTAAATATGTGTAACTCGATTTTAACATAGTGATGTCACTTTGATGCTTTTCAAGAATCAGAGGACACCAACCAACCATTAGAGTCAGTCAGATGTTATAGCATGCATAGAAGTTTTTGGATCCTGAGTTAACTCTCTTTCCAAGATAGCTGTTATATGTAAATTTGAAAAACACATCTTCTATACTTTTTCCAAATCACTGATGAAATGATAAGCAAAAAATCCAGGCAACACATCCCAGGTTACTCTACTAAAGAACTTCCTTTTAGTTGATATTGATCATTTAATGTCTAGGATCCAGCCATTCAGCCAGTTGTGAATCCATTTAACTGTACTATCAATTAGCCCATATTTTTCCAACTTTTCTACACGAGTAGCATGAGAATCACAGTATTTTCTTGATCTACTAACTTGGTAACCTTATTGAAACAGGTAATCATTCTAGTCCAGCATGACCAATTCTCAATGAAGCCATGTTGGCTCTTTGTGATCACTGCTTTCTGAATATTCATTAGCCATCCTTTTAAGAATACATTCAAGAATTTTACCAGGAATAAAAGTCAAGCTCATTTTCCTATAATTTTCAGAAGACTATTTCCCATTCTTTTTTGGAAAATCAAATCAACACTCTTCTCCAAAGTCATTTAAAGACCATTAATTGTAATTCATCAAGTACATCTGGCGATTATTTCATGAATGTGGATAAAATTCCATCTGTCCCTGATAACTCCTGCTTTTCCAGGACATCTATGTATTTTCTTATCATCTCCCTACTTATTTTCATAGATTCCCAGACTTTTACAGTGGCCAGCTAGTTCAAGTAATATTGGAATGGAATCCCTACAATAGCATAAAAAACTGACAAGTGGTCATCCAGTATGTGTTGAGAAAACACTTTCCTGGAATCCCAATCTTTGGCTCTAATTGTTAGACATTTTCCTTACATTGAATATAAATTTGACCCTTTTCAACTCCTGTTGTTCCTGGTTCTCTACCCTCTGGGGTCAAACTGTACAAGCCTAATCCCTCTTCTGGTGACAGTTGTCCAAACACCTCAACACATTCCTCAAATCTCTCCCTTACCTTCCTTAGTCTTCTCTTTTCCACTTGGATATTAATTCCTTTTTAGCCATTTTTTGTTCTATCATTTACAATTCAAAGATGATTCTCTTTAGCAAAAATAATAATAATTATAAGAGTTGCATAATTCTACCTTTGGTTTGTTTTCATCACTTTATCCATCCTGAGTAGAGATCCTCCTATCCCTTCTTTGATTTTTTCATTAACATATTGGCCCTCAAGTTTCCAGAGACTGATATCATTCCCAAACTCCAATCCCTTCCCCATCTGTTTTCTTCCTCATGTGTGGTTGCCAATTTCTTCTCTTCAAGGCAGTAGCTCATTAATCCCTGGAAATTTTCAAGAGAGCTTAGTTCATTCAATTAAAAAATTGTTTTATTCTCCTTATATTTTATCACCTTCCTCAGCTCATTCTAGTTTTTAGTGTCCCTGATACTTTTCTTTCAATTCAACAAACTTTTAATTTCATCCTTTCTTAAATGCCTTGACTTCATTTTCTATGCATGTCTTTTAAAAAAATATATAGCTGATTGGGGAATGAGTTCCCTGTACATCCAGAGAGATCCCTTCAGAGAAATCCTAAAGAATTCTTTTTTTTTTTTTTCCTGATTAGAATTACTTCTGTTTTTCTCTTCAGAATTTTATTCTTAGGGGTTTCCTGTTTCTCTTACAATAGAGTTATTGTTTTGTTTTGGTTTTTTGCCTCTCTTTATTTATTTGCTTTTCTTTTTTTAACAATAGCTTTTTATTTTCAAAATACATGCAAAGATAATTTTTAACATTCACCCTTGCAAAATCATGTCTTCCAAAATTTTCTTCCTCCCTCCCCCCAGGCCCTATCCTAAACAGCAAGTAATCCAATATATCTTAAACATGTTCAATTCTTCTATACATATTTCCACATTTATCAACTTGCACAAGAAAAATCATATTAAAAAAGGAAAAATGAGAAAGAAAAAAAGCAAGCAAACAACAACAAAAAGGTAAAAATAATATATTGTGATCCACATTCAGTCCCCACAGTCCTCTTTTTGGATACAGATGGCTCTCTCCATCACAAGTCTATTAGAATTGGCCTCAATCAGCTCATTGTTGAAAAGTCCATCACAGTTGATTATCGCATAATCTTGTTGCTGTGTACAATGTTTTCTGGGTTCTACTCACTTCACTTAGCATCAGTTCATGCAAATCTTTCCAGGCCTTTCTGAAATTGTTTCTTAGAAAACAATAATATTCCATAACATTCATATATCATAAATTATTCAGTCATTCCCCATTTGATGGACATCCACTCAGTTTCCAGTTCTTTGTCACCATAAAAAGGGCTGTTACAAACATTTTTGCACATGTGAGTCATTTTTTTATGATCTCTTTGGGATGTAGACCCATTAGAGACACTGCTGGCTCAAAGGATATGCACAATTTAATTTGCTAGCTCTTTGGGCATAGTTCCAAATCACTCTCCAGAAGGGTTGGATCAGTTCACAATTCCACCAAGAATGTATTAGTGCCTCAGTTTCCCCCACATCTCCTCCAATATTTATCATTATTTTTTAAGCCTAATTGGAGTTGGCTATTCCCCAATTAATGAACATTCATTCAATTTCCAGTTTCTTGCCACTATAAAATGAACTGCTACAAACATATTTGCATATGTGGGTCTTTTTATTATGTTTTTGAGATACAGATCCAGTAGTGAGATTGTTGGATCAAAGCGTATGCACAGTTTTATAGTTCCTTGAATATAGTTCCAGATTTGAGCTTTTGTTTCTTGACTTGCAAAATGAGAGGCTTGAAGAAAATGATTTCTCAGGTTCTTGAGAGATTCCTAGTCTCCCCCAACTTGCTACAGGACACAGACTTCTCTGTCTTCTTCCTCCATTTCTAGTCAATGAGGTCAAACCAATCGCAGATTGTAGCTCTCTGTTAAAAATGAGCAAACCCCTCTGATTACCTCCCCAACCAAAGTTTTCCTGCATGCATTTTGCATCCTACACATAGCTGTTCTAAACATGGAGCGGTAGTCATTCCTCAAAAATAGCTGTTATTGAAAAAAAAAAAAAAAAGGCCTGTTTTCCAGTGGTACTTCTCCAGGGTTTCCTTCCTCCATTTCTCACTCCAGTTTATCATGCTTCTTCCCAACCAGCTGCTGGGAAATGGCTTCTTGTGGAAAAGAAAGGATTCGATGAGTATGTAATGGAAGAGGGAACAGAGAACAGGGATAGCCCTGAGGGAAATGACCAGAATAGACAACCAGATGTTAATATCTCTGAAAATAAGGACTTTAAAAATTATACAAATCTCTTTTAAACTTGGTGAGGAGTTTGATGAAACCATAGCAAATGGCATGAAAACTCAAATACATTGTACCTTGAAAATGGTACATTGATCCAGCAACAGGCATGGGATGGGAAAGAAAGCATAACAGCAAGAAAATGAGATGAAAAGCAATTTTATTTTCAAGCTTTGATAAAATTAGAATTGTTTTTGCTTGTAAATAAAAAAATGTGCTCTTATTAGGAAAAAATTTTTCAAATTTATAGCCCTTTGAAGATGGATAACTATTTAAAAGCAGAGATTTAGAGCCAGAAGGAGTCTCTATCTACCAAACCATGACTCTTTCTCCTATACCAAGTTATTTATCTACATTGGATTAGGGGAAACCTGCTTGGAGACAATAGAATGGACTAAGTGGGGTGGGAAGAAGAGTCTAATTTCATTGGTGTAAAGAATCCTAGATAAAGAAACTTCTCCTAAAAAATATCTACAAATCTTCTGTAATTTATAGTCTTAATGAGTGACCTGGGACAGCAAAAGGTTAAGGGACTTGTCTACATTCAGTCAGATATATTTTCTTATATTTCGTTCTTTTTTTTTAGATGTGGGTGATGCTTGAATATATTTTGATGATAGATTTTTCTTCCTTAATGAATAGAGGAAGAAGAGATAAGAAGGAGAGAATTAAAAAATAAAGATAAAATAAAGTTGGATTTAAAAAATAAAAGTTTAAATACTAAAAATAAAAAAGCAAAACCAGAATTGCACAAAGAATATACTATATCAGAGGTGAGACGTAGACCTAAGTTTTCCCAACTTAAGAGACCACTGGATTATTTGAGATGAGACTTTACAAATTTGTTTTTTTTTCCCTAATCTAGGAAGGGAAATAGTTTTCTAAATGCAGTGGTATGAATGATGTACTCCACATGGCTATGCCATGGAGAGATTTCCCACATTAAATGAGGCCTCAGACGATGCGCCAATGAGCTTTATCCTATTGATCAGGTAGATAAATTCCAAAGTCTATAAGAGAGATTGTGTTCCGTGAGGGAAGATCATCTTTATTTGAGCCTTGAGATAGCTAGATGCACCAAGCCTTAAAAGAATCATCATGGACCACATTAGACCTGAGAAAACTGAGATAAGAATTAGACTAAATTAATTAGAAAGTTTGGTTGCTAATTGGCCTAGAACTAGGTAAAATTTCTTTATCAGTTAATCAATAACCATTTATTAAGCTCCAATGTGCCAGGCATTGAGGTTACACTTCTTGTTATCTTGCCCTATTATTGCTGCATTTATATATAATTTTTTATCTTGTAAATAAACTGTGGAAAACACAGTCCTTTTGCCTGTAAAGTATATATAGAAAGGGAAGGAAATAAGCATTTATATCACATTTAATATATAATAGCCCAGCACTGTGTTAAGTGCTTTTACAAATATTATCTCATTTGATTGACAACAATTCTGGGAAGTAGATGTTCTAATTAATTCCATTTTACAGGTGAGGCAAACGGGTTAAGTGACTTGCCTAAAATCATATAGTTAATAAGGGTGTGAGACCATATTTGAATTCAGGTCTTTCTGACTCCAAATCCAGAGCTCTATCCAGTAGCTAGTTGCCTTGGAGCAGCCTAGTTGCCTTGGAGACCCCATTCTTAGAGAAGGAGAGAAAGGAACAGGGACCAGATGAGTCATTTAGTCACAATGGTTGTAAACAGGAAATATAATTGAGATTCTCTGAGATCAGAATTCTCAAATCAGAGCTGAGACATAGGACTGAATTCGGGGATCTAAGACAGTGGATAAAGTCCTGAACCTGGAGTGAGGAAGGCCTGAATTCAAATGTTGTTGTTATAAGAATCCAGGGAACTCAGCCCCAGGTTTTAGATCAGTGAGTGGGAAAGATTAGAAAGCAGTCCAAAATATAATGTTGAAAGCGATGTGGGAAAACTGGGACACTAGTGCATTGTTGATGAAGTTGTGAAATGACCAAGCCATTCTGGAAAGCAATTGGGAACTATGTCTAAAGGGCTATGAAACTATGCATACCCTTTGATCCAGTATTATCTCTACTGGGTTTGGATCTCAAAGACATCATAAAAGAGGGAAAAGGACACACATGTACCAAAAATGTTTGGAGCAGCAATTTTTATAGTGGCAAGGAATTAGAAACTGAGTGGATGCCCATCAATTGGGGAATGGCTGAATAAGTTATGGTTTATTAATGGAATGGAATACTACTGTTCTTCCAAGAAATGATGAGCAGGCTAATTTCAGAAAAGCCTGGAAAGACTGAATGAAGTGAGCAGAACCAGGAGAACATTATATATAGTAACAGCAAGATTATGTGATGATCAGCTGTGATGGACTTGGCTCTTGTCAATAATCTAGTGATCAAAGAAAATTTCAATAGACATAGGATGGAAATGTCATCCTCATCCAGAGAAAGAACTATGGAGACAGAATGCTGATCAAGGCCTACTATTTTCACCTTTTTTTGTTTGCTTGTTTGATTTTTCTTTCTTGTGATTTTTTTTCCCCTTTTCGCCTGACTTTTCTTGTAAAACATGACAAATATGAAAATATGTTTAAGAGAATTGTTTAAGTTAAGAGTACATGTTTAACCTATATCAAATTGCTTGCTGTCACGGGGAGAGGACAAGTAAGAGAAGAAGGGAGAAAAGTTTGGGACAAAAAATTATTTACATTGATGACTATTGGAAACAGTATGTATATTTGAAAAAATAAAATACTGTTGAGGAAAAATTATTTAATTAATTAAGTTTTTTTTTTTTTTAAAAAGAAAGTAGTCCAAGATAAAAGCCCTGGGGCTAAAGTTCAGGTCCCCCACATCATTTTCAAGAGAAGGCCTCAGTAACTAGGTAACTAGGAAAATCAAGTTTGAGTCAGAAGAGCTTAAGGCCCAGGGCAGGATCCTTCATACTTTGTAATTATGTAAGAAGATGACTTTCAATAAATATTTGATTTAACAAGCTTTATTAAGCACTTACTATGCACCAGGTTTTGTATTGGAGATATAAACATTAAGCAATACTGACAGTTCTCATTTTAAGTACATTCACATTATGCAAATTTGACTTTACATAAAGTATTCTGAAAGAAATCTGCAATCCAAAAAAATTACAAGATTCCTGACGCAAATCAGATGCTATATAATATGATATAGGTCGTGTACACAATGGTGGGAAGTTGAGAAGCATCTCTAAATCAATTTCCAGTCGTCTATAAATAGTGATATTGTGCTTAACAGTGATCCTTAAATTTTCACCATGGTAATGAACCATCTCATAAGCATAAACCAATAGACATGCAAATGAAAACAAAAACAGAAAATATGAAGGCAAAATTGTGATCCATTGCTCATGAACTTAATCTTGGGGTGTTGACTGTGAATTTCATAGTGAAGGATACTGCTTGGATAAAGGACCATACAAAAGGCAGTGTTTGTATGAACAAAAAGTAAAAGCTTATATGAAGGTGATCTATCTGTTGAAACAAAAAGAAATAGTTGAGAGAGGGAGAAACTATTATGTGAATGGAAGACCAGACTAAGAAAAATATTCATTTAAACTTGACAATTCTAGAAAAGGCTCCAAGGATCTTAGAAGATTTAAATATAAAGTACCCAGAGGGAACTCAGAGTATCTACTATAAGCAGTAGTTGTTTTACATGATTTAAAAATTGTGCAGGATTTCATAATGTGTGTCAGGAGAAGCTGCTAGTGCAGATATTGAAGTAGCAGAAAAGTTCCCAGAATTCCTGCCAAAAAAAAAATAGCTAAAATGTCCATACTTGTCAGAGCAAATCTTTAATGCAAATGGAAACCACCCTATTTTATCAAGGAATGCTATCTTGAATCTACATCTCTGGAAGAAGAAAAAATTATGCTGGGGGGAACTAAGCTTCAAAAACCAGCTATTTTTCTGCTTGGAAGGAATGCATCTGAGATTTGCAAATTAAAACTTGTTTTTATGTATTACTCAAAATCCTAGAGCATTAAAAGTAATAAACAAGGTAATAAATACTACTTGTACTATTTTACTAATCTTAAGGCATAGATAACTTTTATCATTTTTCTATAGTGGGTTTGCATACTGTTTCATTTCTGATGTCTAGAAGTTTTCCCACAATAATGGAATTTCTTTCAAGATTCTACTTATTTTGGATAATACCCAGATTACCCTTCCCCAAATGAACGATTTTAATGAAAATGTAAAAAATGGTCTACCTTTCCCCTAACACTACCTCATTATTACAACCTACTGTTCTAGGAATGATGTCAAATTTTAAGGGGTATTATTTATCCATCATATTTGTCTAGGCAACTACCGTTTTGAATACAGATAAGAACTTGACATTGAGAGATTTCTAGAAGTCCTATGATATTTACCATGCAATCCAGAATGTTGCTAAGGCATAGAAAGATGTAAGAAAGAGTATCCACAATTCATTCCTTATTGTCACGGCAAGTTTGTAAAGTTAGTACAAGAATTGGAGGAGCTGGAAGTGGATAAAAATGATGTGGAACCTGCATTTTTTATTTCCTTCACAAGCTAATTGTACAATATTTCAGAGTCTGATTCTTTTTGTACAGCAAAATAATGGTTTGGTCATGTATACTTATTGTGTATCTAATTTATATTTTAATATATTTAACATCTACTGGTCATCCTGCCATCTGGGGGAGTGGGGGGGGGTAAGAGGTGAAAAACTGGAACAAGAGGTTTGGCAATTGTTAATGCTGTAAAGTTACCCATACATATAACCTGTAAATAAAAGGCTATTAAATTAAAAAAAAAAATGATGTGGAAGAGTTAATTGAATCTCATGGAAAAGAACTGATTGAGCTTCTACTTGCAAAGATCGCAGAAGAAGAAAGGGAAGCTTCAGAATCCAAGACCGAACCAAAAAACTTCACAATAAAACAATTGGCAGAAGATTTAATCATTTGAGTGAATTTTTTTCTTGTATTGAAAAGATGAATCCAAATACTTCAAGACTTTTAAAAGTTCAAAGACTGGTTGGGGATAATATTGCTTGTGTTTGTCACATATAAGAGGGGAAAAGGACACTAACATCTTTCAGCAGCTTCATTTAAAGAGTTGCAAAGCCATCACTAAAAATAATAAAGCCTAAGTGCAGTGAGTGGGAAAGGGGCACATCTTTGTTAGCTTTACTATACAATACTATGCATATTTTATCATTGACTTTACCTTTTATTTCATAATTTTGTTTATTATCATAGGAAAGTATCATCATTTATATGAAAGTATTATTTTATTATGTCTTTATTATATATAGGCTAAGTAAATTGGATGAGTAGGGGTGAATTTGCATTATGTAAAAATCACTTCATGTCGAAATCTGCAGAACAATCCACTCACCTGTAAAATGAGAACTCTCTATATTATGTCAGTCAGTTCTCAATGATTTTCCCATTAAAAGGGAGAGGCAAAAATGTATATGAATGATTAAATGTCAAATTAAAATAAAAAGAGAAATCTCTAAATGATAGTATGAGAAATTGAAAAAGGGGGCAGGAATCACTTTTAGGAAGAAGGGAGGAGGGAAATCAGGAAAAACTCTACAGAAGTGGAACCTGAGCTGGATTTTCAAGGGGAGGAAGGATTTCAGCTGTCTGAATAGGTGGAGGTACCTATTTAAGTTGATGAGCAAAGGTACAAATGAAAGGTGAAAATGAAGACACTGAATAATTTTGTTTGCCAAGAGGTGATGAAGACCTGAACCATGATGGTAGAAAGGGGATGGGGAGAAATTCTTTCAGAGGCAGAATTGACAAAGCTTGGTGATTAATTGAGTGTGGGGCAAAGAAAAAGAGAAGAGTACAAGATGATTCAGTGGCTTTGAACTTGTATGACTAAAAGGATGATGTTACAATCAACAAAAATATATTAGGAAGAAAAACTGGTTTGAGGGTGGGGAAGGGATAAGAGTGAACACAGGTTTGGACATGTTAAGTTTGATGTGCTAACAATGAAATATTTGGATACAGATAGTCAATGAGGAATTTGAAATAAAGAATTCAATTCAGGAGAATTGATATTAATTTGACTTATCTGACGGAAGTAATAGGAGGAAATTCTGCTATGAAAGATAAGCTTCTTGAGGAGAAGGACTGTTTTATTTTTCATCTTCCCGTCACCTAGATGGCATCAGAGCATAGTAGAGAAAGACAATTGAGGAATCAGGGAGACTAGGGTTCGAGTTCAGGATTCAGACACATACTAGCTATACATACAACCTTAGGCAAACCTCTTAATTTTCTGGATCATTCAGTGATCCAGGAAATTCTTAATGATTATGCATTGTTAAGTGGTAATCTGCTATACTCATATATTATTAGAAGACAGCTAGATCCAAACAGAACCAGCCACATTCAACTTTCTTGACAAGACACATTTAAACTTGACAATAGTACCACAGGACAAAAAATGTAAATCTTAATGAGGAATACATTTCATAATTCAAACTTTGTTTCTAACATTATAACCTGCATATTTTGCTTCAGATTATGTAACGCATAAAGAAGAATGAGATTTTAAAATTTTAATTTAAATTCATTTTAAATATTTTTAAAGCATTGTGTTTGAGGATTAGTTTTGTTTCTGTTATATCTATCCTTCTATTGATACACTATTCCCTTTTGGAAACACAATATAAAAATAGTATTTAATTGCAATGAAACTACCTCCCAGAGTAGGCTTTACAAACACATAGCATGTCTATTTTGGTTCACTTTTTCACTGTTGGGATCAACCAAGAACTGCATTTTATTTTTCCTCAGAGGTGGCTGGAGTACCCCTAAGGCAGGGTGGTAGTGGTGGTGGTGATGGTTATTTTTATTCATTCATTCATTCATTCATTCACCGACTCATTTATTTATTTATTTATTTGTTTAATTATTTGTTTGTTTATTTATGTGTATATTCATTCATTCATTCACTCATTTGTTTATTTATTTTGATTATAGCTTTTTATTGACAAAACATATGCATGGGTAATTTTTCAATATTGACCCTTGTAAAAACTTCTGTTCCAACTTTTCCCCTCCTTCCCTCCACCCCCTCCCCTAGATGGTAGGTAGTCCCATACATGTTAAATATGTTAAAGTATATGTTAAATACAATATATGTATACATATTTATACAATTGTCTTGCTACACAAGAAAAATAGGATTTAAAAAGAAGGTAAAAATAACTTGGGAAGAAAAACAAAAATGCAACCAAACAATAACAGAAAGAGTGTAAATGCTATGTTGTGGTCCACACTCATTTCCCAGTGTTCTTTTGCTGGGTGTAGCTGGTTCTGTTTATTACTGATCAATTGGAACTGATTTGGATCCTCTCATTGTTGAAGAGAGCCACGTCTATCAGAATTGATCGTCATATAGTACTGTTGTTGAAGTGTATAATGATCTCCTGGTCTTGCTCATTTCACTCAGCATCAGTTCATGTAAGTCTCTCCAGTCCTCTCTGAAATCATCCTGCTGGTTGTTTCTTATAGAACAATAATATTCCATAACATTCATATAACATAACTTATTCAGCCATTCCCCAATTGATGGGCAGCCACTCAGTTTCCAGTTTCTAGCCACTACAAACAGGGCTGCCACAAACATTTTGGCACATACAGGTCCCTTTGCCTTCTTTAGTATCTCTTTGGGGTATAAGCCCAGTAGTAGCACTGCTGGGTCAAAGGGTATGCACAGTTTGATAACTTTTTGAGCATAATTCCAAATTGCTCTCCAGAATGGTTGGATATGTTCACAATTCCACCAACAATGTATCAGTGTCCCAGTTTTCCCACATCCCCTCCAACATTTGTCACTATCTTTTCCTGTCATCTTAGCCAATCTGAGAGGTATATAGTGGTATCTCCGAGTTGTCTTAATTTGCATTACTCTGATCAATAATGATTTGGAGCACCTTTTCATATGGGTAGAAATAGTTTCAATTTCATCATCATCGTCTGTTCATATCCTTTGGCCATTTATCAGTTGAAGAATGGCTTGATTTCTTATAAATTTGAGTCAGTTCTCTATATATTTTGGAAATGAGACCTTTATCAGAACCTCTAACTCTAAAGAAATTTTCCCAGTTTGTTGCTTCCCTTCTAATCTTGTCTGCATTAGTTTTGTTTGTACAAAAGCTTTTTAATTGATATAATCAAAATTTTCTATTTTGTGATCAATAATGATCTCTAGTTCTTCTTTGGTCATAAATTCCTTCCTCCTCCACAGGTCTGAGAGGTAAACCAACATATGTTCTTCTAATTTATTTGTAATCTCATTCTTTATGCCTAGATCATGAACCCACTTTGATCTTATCTTGGTATATGGTGTTAAATGTGGGTCATTGCCTACTTTCTGCCATACTAGTTTCCAATTTTCCCAAGCTAGAGGTTCTTAATCAGACAAATAGAGAAAGAGAAAGATTTTAACATAATGTGTTTCCTTTGTAATCCTGTGTATTCATTTCAAGCATTTAACAACATTATTCTGGAAAAGAATTTATCAACTTCAACAGACTGCCAAAAGTGTCTGTGACACAAAAATTATTAAGAATCTATACATAATTTGGGGCAAGAATAGTCAACAAATCTAATATGACCTACCCTTGGATGATTTAGGAGTATGCCAAATAGACCTGGAGACCATCTGGTCAAGTCTTCCCCTTCTAAACAGATCAGAAAATAAAGTGACATCAAAAAAGTCCAAACATCATTCTTCACTGATTTGCTTATCCAATTTATTCCATGCTCCCTTATATTAAAATTAGGACCAGTTCGATATTCAGATATGCCCCTCAAAGGTACACTTTATGACTACTAAATAAAACAGTTCACCTTTCTCTTCACTGCTCTTTCCCCAATTTAATGAGGTCATTCTGACCCAATTTTGTACAACTGTTGTCAAATAGACCTGGACTAATTCAAGCTGGGCTGGTAACTCAGATAGTAGATAGGAATGGAATGAGATGCTTATAATCTAATCAGCAGTTACCAAAGGAGTCTTGCTTGGCCATAAGAAGGAAAGATTATTCAGGAAGGTTACAGCATTGATTCAGGTGATCAAGGCTTTCTTGTATCTGTGCTGTCCCATGTTGATCCACTAGTCAGAAGCTTGAGGGAAGAACAGATAGTCATGTCTTTGCTTTTATACTTGGGACACTAAGAAATTACATTAAAAGCCAGAGCCTTAAGTCCCCATAAACAATTAAACTGGAAGAATGGGTTTAATACCTAGAAGCATAGATTTAGAATTGAAAGGAACCTAGTCTAATCCTCTCATTTCCAGATATGTAAGGCCAAAAAGGGTTGTACCCTGATCAAGGTCATTAGAAGTAACAAGTAGCAGAGTCACAATTCTAAATCATATCTTCTTATATCTAAATCCAATACACTTTTTCCATTATACATTTCCACTAATGTACACTGGCATCTTTGACATTCAAAACTCTCTGATCTAGCACCATCCTATCCTTTCAGTTTTTTATTTCATATTACCTCCTATTACGACTTTTCATGTTCTCTCTATGTCCTTGTCAATTAAACCAGATACTTTTCCAAATCTGTGTCTTTGTTCACTCTGTTTTCTATATATGGAATGCTCTTCTGCTCTTGCTTCAACTACTGAATTCCTACTCATCCTTTTTCAAATTTAATTTTGGGTTGTTTTTTTTTTTTTTTACCATTTAGCAAGCATTTATCTTTTTCTTCCTCTTATTTCTCTTTCCCAATTAAAAAGAAAAGAAAAAGAAAATCCCTATAACAAATATGCATAATAAACTTAATTCTCTTATGCGCCATGTTGAGATATATATGTCTCATTCTGAATTCTGGGTCCAACATTCCTATTTTAGGAGGTAGATAGGGTCTTCACTCTGATTCATGGACTGCTGAATAAATTTAGATAAGACCACAAAATTATGATGACGAGATACACTTCAAAAACAGTTTACATAATTTCAACCAGACACTACAGCAAAGAAATCTTTTCACACTTCCATAACTAACTCATTATTGTACTATAGGAGCTTTCCCAAACCTTTTCAAACTTTCCCAAACCTTCCATTGATTCCCCTCACCCTCAGCTGAGAAGTTTTCTTTATATTTCTCTAAAAAGATTAAGGCCATTCATGAATTCTTTTTTTCTCCCCTCTTTTTTTTATCTCATATCACTCAGTTGCTTTCTGCTCCTATCTCCTAATTTACCCCATCCCACATGAAGAGAAGATTCTTCTTCCCAAGGGTTGTATGTGCACAAGTGATCCCATTCCATCCTATCTTTTCCATTAGATTACCCCTTATTATCCCAATTCCCTCACTTATCTTCAATCTCTCCTTGTATATTGGCTGCTTCCCTACTGCCTATAAACACATCCATATCTTTCCCATCAAAAAACTCTCTCTTCATCCATCTACCCTTGCTAACTATTATTCCATATCTCTCTTCCCTTTTGTGGCTAAATTCCTTGAGAAGGCCATCTTCTCTTTCCAAAATTATCAAAGATCTTTTCATCCAAATCCAGAGGGCTTTTCTCAGTCCTCATCCTTTTAGATCTCTGAACTTCTTGACACTGTCAATTACCTTTTTCCCTTTGATACTCTCTTCTCTACATGTTTCTGGGACAATGATCTATCTTGGTTCTTCTGCTCCCTGAGTGATCAAACATTCTTAGTCTCCTTTGCTGGATCTTTATGTGTCATACCCACAAATGCTGGGTATCCCCAGACTTCTGTACTGGACCTTCTTCTCCTTTCCCTCCATACTATTTCACTTGATCTCATCAACTCCCATGGATTTAATTGTTATCGCTATGCTGATAATTCTCTGCATATTCTCATTATCCTTTCTGACCTCCATTCTCAAACTTCCAACTGCCTATTGGATATCTAGAATCAGATGTCCTATAGACATCTTAAACTCAGAAAATTGAATTCATTATCTGCCCTCCTTTCTCCAATTCCTCCACTCCTCCAAACTTCCCACTGCTGTCAAGGATACCACTATTCTCCTAGTCATCAGGTTTAAATCCTAGTTACCATCCTAGATTCCACACCATATCTGAAAGCATTCCCAAGACTTATTGATTTTACCTTTACAACATCTCTCATATATTCTCCCCTTTTCTCCTCTGCCACTGTCCTGGTACAGGCCCTCACACATGGATTGTTGCAATAACATGCTTATTTGTCTCCCTGCACCAAGTTTTTTCCCACTTCAGTCTACCCTCTACTCAAGCAACAAATTTTTTTCCTAAAAGTTAGGTCTGATCAGAGCATCCTTCTGTTCAATAAACCCCAGCGACTCCTTTTCACTTCCAGAATAAAATTTAAAATTCTGTCATTCAAAGTCTTTCATAACTTGCCACTACCTTTTCCCTTTCATAAATTGCATCAGAGATCTTTCCAGTCTTCTTACCTTAGCCACATTTACTCTTTGATTCAGACTATTTAGTTGAAGAGCAAATACCAAAGTTGAAGCTTAAATCCTTAGGTCATAATTCAGAACTATGCCTAAAGGGCTATCACACTGTGCATACCCTTTGATCCAGCTGTGTCTTTACTGGGTCTGTATCCCAAAGAGATCACAAAGGAGGGAAAGGGACCTGTATGTACAAAAATGTTTGTGGCAGCCCTGTTTGTAGTGGCCAGAAACTGGAAACTATAGTGGATGCCCATCAGTTGGAGAATGGCTGAATAAGTTATGTATATGAACATTATGGAATATTATCGTTCTATAAGAAACAACCAGCAGGATGATTTTAGAGATGCCTGGAGAGACTTACATGAACTGATGTTAAGTGAAGTGAGCAGAACAGGAGATCATTGTTCACAAGAAGAAGAAGATTATATGATAATCAATTCTGATTTTCAACAATGAAATGATTCAGGCCAATTTCAATAGACTTGTGTAGGAGAGAGCCATCTGCATCCATAAAGAGACTGTGGGGACTGAATGTGGATCATAACATAGTATTTTCACTTTTTTTGTTGTTGTTTGCTTGTTTTTCTCTCTTTCTCATTTTTTCTCCTTTTTTGATCTGGTTTTTTCTTGTGTAACATGATAAATGTGGAAATGTGTATAGAAGAACTGTACATGTTTAATATGTATTAAACAGTGAATAACTATCTTTGCATACATTTTGAAAATAAAAATCTAAAAAAAATACTTATGCCACATAATAAGACAGGACTCATTGGAAAAAAAAAAGCTCTAATATTGGAAAACAACAAAAGGAGAAAGGAGCAACAGAGGATAATATGGATAGATGGTGTCATAGAAGCAATGAGCATTAGCATGGATAGACTTCAGGAAATGGTGAGAAGAGAAGGACCTGGAGTGTTAGGGTCCATGGAGTCACAAAAAGTTAGATACAACTGAACAAATGGCCAACAACAAAACTCTTTGATTCAATAATGCTTGCCAATTTGCTGCTCCTCAAACACAGAACTTTTCTTTTTTTCTTTTTTTTTTATTAAAGCTTTTTATTTACAAAGCATATTCATGGGTAATTTTTCCAACATTGACCCTTGCATAAACTTTTGTTCCAAATTTTCCTCTCTTCCCTCCACCCCCTCCCCTACCTGGCAGGTAGTCTAATACATGTTACATATGTTGAAATACATGTTAGATCCAATATATGTATACATATTTATACAGTTATTTTGTTGCACAAGAAAAATCAGATCAAGAAGGAAGAAAAAGAAAAACTGAGAAAAAAATGCAAGCAAATAACAACAGAGAGAGTGAGAATGCTATGTTGTGTTCCACCCTCTGTTCCCATGGTTCTCTCTCTGGGTGTAGATGGCTCTCTTCATCACTGAACAAGTGGCACTGGTTTGAATCATCTTAATGTTGAAGAGAGCCATGTCCCTCAGAATTGATCGTGGTATAATGTTGTTGAAGTGTATAATGATCTCCTGGTCTTGCTCATTTCACTCAGCATCAGTTCATGTAAGTCTCTTCAGTCCTCTCTGAAATCATCCTTCTGGTTGTTTCTTATAGAACAATAATATTCCATAACATTCATATAACATAACTTATTCAGCCATTCCCCAATTGATGGGCAGCCACTCAGTTTCCAGTTTCTAGCCACTACAAACAGGGCTGCCACAAACATTTTGGCACATACAGGTCCCTTTGCCTTCTTTAGTATTTCTTTGGGATATAAGCCCAGTAGAAACACTGCTGGATCAAAGGGTATGCACAGTTTGATAACTTTTTGAGCATAATTCCAGATTGCTCTCCAGAATGGTTGGATATGTTCACAATTCCACCAACAATGTATCAGTGTCCCAGTTTTCCCACATCCCCTCCAACATTCCGCATTATCTTTCCCTGTCATCCTAGGCAATCTGAGAGGTATGTAGTGATATCTCAGAGTTGTCTTAATTTGCATTTCTCTGATCAATAGTGATTTGGATCACCTTTTCATGTGGCTACAAATAGTTTCAATTTCTTCATCTGAAAATTGTCTGTTCATATCCTTTGACCATTTATCAATTGGAGAATGGCTTGGTTTCTTATAAATTAGAGTCAATTCCCTATATATTTTGGAAATGAGGCCTTTATCAGATCCTTTGGATGTAAAATGTTTTCCTAGTTTATTGCTTCTCTTCTAATCTTGTCTGCATTAGTTTTGTTTATACAAAATCTTTTTAACTTATATATTCAAAATTATCTATTTTATGATCAATAAAGATCTCTAGATCTTCTTTGATCACAAACTCCTTCCTCCTCTACAAATCTGAGAGGTAAAAACTATCCTATGTTCTTTTAATTTGTTTATAGTATCATTTTTTATGTCTAGATCATGAACCCATTTTGACCTTCTCTTGGTATATGATGTTAGGTGTGGGTCTGTGCCTACTTTCTGCCATACTAGTTTCCAATTTTCCCAGCAGTTTTTATCAAATAGTGAATTCTTATCCCAAAAGGTGGAACCTTTGGGTTTGTCAAATACTAGATTGTTAGTCATTGGCTATTTTCTTCTGTAAACCTAACCTATTCCACTGATCAACTTCTCTATTTTTTAGCCAATACCAAATGGTTTTGATGACCACTGCTTTATAATATAGTTTTAGATCTAGTCCAGGTAGGCCACCTTCATTTGCTTTTCTCTTCATTAATTCCTTTGAAATTCTTGACCTTTTTTTCTTCCACATGAATTTTGTTTTTATTTTTTCTAGTTCAGTAAAATAGTTTCTTGGGACTTTGGTTGGTATAACAATAAATAAATAGATTAGTTTAGGGAGTATTGTCATCTTTATTATATTCTCTCGACTGTCCAAGAGCACTTGATATTTTTCTAATTGGTTAGATCACACAGAACTTTTCTTAACTCTGCATTTTCACTGGCTATTGCCCAAGCATTGAATTCTTCCTTTCCTCACTTCTGCCTCCTGGCTCCTCTAGTTACTTTCAAGTCCTAGCTAAAATCACACCTTAGACAAGAAGCCTTTCCTAAACCCCTATCATACAGCCTTCCCTAGAGGATCTACAATTTATCCTATAATATATATATATATATATATATATATATGCTACAGGATATATATGTATATATTATGTTTGTATTAAATGACATGTACAAATATATTATAGGATTATATATATATATTATGTGTGTATATTACAGGGTATAAATATATTATAGGACATATGTGTATATATTAGATGTATAAATTATAGGATATATGTACATATTATTTGTATATATTATAGGACATATATGTATATATTATAGGATATATATATATATATATATATATATAAATA
The DNA here is from genome assembly GCF_902635505.1 of Sarcophilus harrisii. Classification (NCBI taxonomy): domain Eukaryota; kingdom Metazoa; phylum Chordata; class Mammalia; order Dasyuromorphia; family Dasyuridae; genus Sarcophilus; species Sarcophilus harrisii. The sequence continues at coordinate 303,390,935 of NC_045426.1, read as the reverse complement.
CAGATATAAACATCTGGATATATATATGCAGATAGATATATCCTATAATATATACATATATATTATCAAATATATACATCTTTTTGGTAACGAGTTACAAAAGACAGTTCCTGTTCCCAAGGAGCTGCTCTTTGGAGCAGGAACTGTCTTTTGTATTTCTTTATATCCCTAGCACTTAGCACAGTGTATGGTACGATCTAACTGGTTGCTTAATAAATGCTTATTGACTGACTACTTACCTCTTAAAACATAATTCAAATGTCTTTTTCTCAGGGAAGTCTTCCCTGATGCTCTCATTTCAAAATGACCTCACATCACACTCTGTTTTAGAATTATCTGATATACCTAAAACATAATATTGTCTATTATACTTATTTGTATTTGTGTCTTATACCCTTGTTGTATGCTCCATCAAGGAGGAGCTTCTCCAAAATTTCTTATCTTTCCTAATAATTGGCAGTGTTCTAAATAAAATAGATGAATGAATAAAACATTTATTATGTACAAAATACTGTGCCAAAAATAAAATAGAAAAATAAAACAGTCCTTGCTTTTAAAGAACTCATATTTTAATGGGGGAGAGAACATATAAAGAAGGTTTCATCTGCAACCCATTGAAAAGTTCTATAGTCCTTAAGGTTCAGTGGCAAAGACTTATTCCAAAAATAATTTCTTTTCCTTAATGTGAGTTCTGCTGAGAAAACTATATCGGTTTCTGATTTTTGAGCATTTGCAGATGTTAAGGACTTTTATTATCTGGCACAATTGTCCCCTGAGGGAAACCAAACTGCTTCAGCTAGGCTGGCTTGTCCTTGGTGAGTGTTAGGTTGGTCATTTTTGGTGATGTCTGACCTCTTTACCACAACAGTTGTCTCTCCAGATTATGGCTGTGAGGGCTGGACTGGAAGCAGAATCATTGGTCTGGGGGTGTGGTACCATTGCCAGGGCTCCTGTGCTTAATTTTGCCTGTTAGTGCAATTTGATCAGCAATTGTTAGTAATTATGATGAGGAATTTGGGGCCTTCTTCACAATCACTGGGTTTTTCCCCTTAATGCTGGCTTCAGGGGCACATCTCTGGAGGTTTGAGGGACACTGCTATTCCCAAGGCTCTTGGTCTAGATCTTTAATGAATGTTTCTTAAATGAATGGATGAATAAAACAATGAAATAATAAATGGAGAAGTAGAGGACAGACTCACAGGTACAGGTCAGGGTGGGTATTCCTTTGCATGAATAGTCCTCTAAGACCAGAGATAAAGATGAGGTAGAGAAATTTAGAAAATTAGGAGATTATGAGAGTCTTCCTTGACCACTCTAGCCCACAGTGATCTCTACTTCTTCAGATCCTTCACAGGCTTACTATCTGTTATCAATCCTTGGCACTTGACGTGTGTTGCTTTGAATTCTCAGTTCTCTTTTTCTATGGATATGTCTTATCTCCCAAAGTAAAAGTAATAACTTTAGAGGCAAAGACTGTGATCTCAGATTTCTTTGGGTATTCTGTCAACACCTAACACAGCACTAGGCATATAATAATCCCTTTATAAATCCCTCTATATAAATATATCCCTCTGTAGATGTTTGTTATTTGGTAGAGATTATAAGAATAAAAAAATCATCCTACAATTTGATAAATGCCATCAAACCAAAAAGGAAGCCTACCTCTTTATCCACTAGATTCTTACTTGGGAGATCATTCTGTCTTGGCTCTGAATTGAATTAAAAGATTGGATCATTTCATTAGAGAAACTCTCTTATATCAGCAAATGAGATCAAGAGCCCTTCTTAACATTTCCCAGGACAGCAATACAGCTTTAACTGACCTGCTTTCTGGGCCACTGATCTGGAGCAGCTGAGCTTCTAGCAGCCAAAGAGTTGTCTTGGTTATACCATGGAAAGGGCTTGTCATTAATATTTGACTGATATCCAATGAAGGACTTGGACTGAAACCCCAAGTCATACTTCCTGTTTCTTTCATTCTTTTAACCAGTTGTTTTTTTTTTCTTTTTATTTTCAGATTAAGTATTTTATAAGGTTTTTTTTTGTTTCACTTAACAGTATTTTGGGTTTTTTTGCAATCATATTCACTTTTGTAAGATTTTGAGTTTTTTCTCCTTCCTCCCTAGACTCCCCCTTCCCCAAGAAGCAAGCAATCTGATATAAGTTACACATATATAATCATTTTAAATGTATTTTCTTATTTGTCACATTGTAAAAGAAAACAAGAACAAAGGGGAAAAATCATGAGAAAAAAAATGTGAAAATACTATGTTTTGATATGCATTCAGTCTCCATAGTTTTTTCTTTGATTGCAGATTAGATTTGGTTCCAAAACTGTTGGAATTGTCTTGGATCACTGTATTTCTGAGAAGCTAACTCTATCATAATTGATCATTACACAATCTTGCTGTTACTGTGTACAATGTTCTCCTGATTCTGCTCACTTCACTCAGCATCAATTCATATAAGCCTTCCCAGGCTTTTCTGAAGTCAACTTGCTCATCATCTCTTATAGAATAGTATTCTATTACTTTCATCTACCACAACTTATTCAGCCATTTCCCAAGTATTTCTTAATAATAATTATTATTATTACTAGCAATTATTATTACTTAATGCTTTGGGGCCTCAGCTACATTATTGATATAATGAGGATTGACCTAGATGATGACCTCTAAGGTCCTATGCACAAGGTGATAGAGTTACAAAAAACAGGAGTCCCTGCATTGAGAAAATTTAAATTGTACTGGAGGGAAGGAAGAAAATAAAGTCTTTGGAGACAGAGATGAAGTACTTAGAAGAGTATTCAATGCAGAACAGTCTCAGAAAACTTTCTTCAAAAAACAACTTTAGGAGCAGCTAGATGGATGGAGCTCTAGAATCAGGAAGACTCATCTTTCCAATCTCATATACTTACTAGTTGGGTGACCCTGGGCAAGTCACAAACCCAACTGCCTCCAAATTTTTTTTAATTAGATTTGTGCTTTTATTTTAATTTTAAATTTAAATTTTCAGTTTTAAATTGTCTCTTCTACTTCCTCCCTCACACATTGAGAAGGTAAAAAATATGACTTTTTGTTTTAATAAGGATGGGAACTAGATCTGTGACATAGGGAACCCCTAGATGAGGGACTCCTTTTACCAACATAAGACTAGTACCTTCTCTACAACTTCAAGTAGTGTACAACTACACTAGTTAAGTGACTTGTTCAGGGTCACATAATGATGTCAGAGGCAGAATTTGAATCCATGTCTTCCTGGTGTCAAGATCATTTCTTAATACACTACCCATGATGGTTTCCTTTGTTTTTATTATTTCCTTCATTTCCAAAAATACCTCTTTTCTCACTCCTCAGTGAGTCACTCTTTGTGAAAAGAATTTTTAAAAAGACAAATAAAAAACCCAATAAAGCAAAATTATATGCAGTGGTTTATACCACAGGCATCCAATTCAGGCTTGATTGGTCATTTTAATTAAACAGACTTCAGTTTCCTTTTTTCTCCTATTTACTTTGTTGGAGTTATTGTGCACAATTTTCTCCATTCTCCTTATCACACCCTGCATTGTTTCATAGTAAGGCTTCCTCTGCATCTCAGAATTCTTCCTTTTTTCTTCCCCCATTTCTGACCTCCTTAATCAATGTGGGGGTCTGGTCTGTCCCTAGCCTGGAACTTGCCAATTGGTGCTGACCTTGGTTCAAATACCCAGTTGATTTAGCTCAGAACTCCTGCACTCAAGCCATCCACTAACCTCAGCCTTCCTGGAAGCAGGGATGAATGGCATGGGCCATCATGCCAGGTCTAGTCCTTATTTCTTACTGCAATTATATTCCATTATTTTAATGTGACACAATTTTTTAGACTTTCTTAAACTGATGGTCATCAGCAAACCCTTTTAATAAGCAAATGAGACTTTAGAGGTTTTTAAATTTTTTAATGAAGAAAAATCTATTTTTTTGCCCTCCTACATTATTAAAAAAAAAACAGAAAAGAAAGAAAGAAAAGAAAAAACATTGTAACAATTATACAGAGTCAAGTGAAATAAATTCCCACATTGATTATATCCAAAAAGGAAATATCTCAAAATGCATCTATCAGGAAATAAATAGTAACATGCTTCATCATTGTTAAATGGTATCTTTTTAAAACCCTTCAACTAAAGAAAAAAATCCTAGAAAAAAAGGATTACAATTGAAATTCTCATTCCTTATTCCTACCAACATTCTCAAAGGAGGAAGATTTTCAAAAGCCACAATGTAGAAGTCTGGGGGCCATCTTCCCTTTAATCTCTACCTCACCAGCATTATTCAATAAAATGCAAATGAGTGTTGAATCTCTAGGGAAAGAAGAAATAAGTATTACTTGGATAATTAGAATTCACAGATAATCCTCCAAACTTCATTTACTCATTAGTTTTAAGCCCCTCCCTTCCTATACCTTGAACTAGAATTTCCCCTAAGTATTCAAATTCAAAGAAAATATTTAAAAAACAACAAAAAACCAATGTTAGTGGCTGTATGTGGTTTGAAATAAATTCCTAAACTTTAGTCAGTTGAAACTACTTTCTTCTTCCCAAACTTTGAATTAGAGCTTTTCTGCTTTTTATGGAGTAGCCCTTTCAGTATGGAGGTACTAAGTACCATCATTCCATGGAAAAACACATGGGTTTTTTGAGTTGTATTTTTAGCAACACTAATGGATTGGCACTCTCCCCAGTTGTGCTCCCTCATCTCTTCTTCCTTATATTCAACATCACACATTCACTGGGCTGGGTTAAAGATGTAGTCTATGGCTTTTTGTTAGATACAAAAAAACCTGACCATTTCCAAGAGTCACACCCTCACTCAATCCAAATGCACAGCAGTTATAGATGGAGATTTGATGAATCCAAGTTTTACTGTTTGTCTTTATTCTTAGAAGCAGGATTGTCATAGAAATAACTACCAAGAAAGAAGAAGAGAAAGAAACTAAGAATAAGAGGCACAGATAAAGCGATAAGTACAGATCTCTCAAAATCAAATTAAAACAATATTTTTACAGGACTACAATGTCAAATTTTTAAAAATTCCAAAAGGAAAACAATTCTGTATCATTGCAATAACAATTTTGGTCTTGATCATAATTTGGTCAAATTTGGTCAAATAATTTATTAAGTGTTTACTTTATGGTGCTTTACAAATATTATCCAATTCAATTCTCATAACAACACAGGGAGGTACAGATTATTATGATTACCATTTTACAATTGAGAAAAATGAGGTAAATAGAGGCTCAACTATTTGCCAGAGTCATAACATTCATAAGTGTCTGAGGCTAGATTTCAACTCAGAATCTTCCTGTCCTAGGCCCAGCAATCTATCTACTGTGACATCAAAAGAGTGGCAGGAAAGTGGGGAGCTACAGAGGTAGGATGTTCTATACATTGACAGATACAGAGTTGGTTGATTTTTATTGTATGTTACATAGGAGAGATCAATTCAGTATGCTAGGAATACACACACACGTATACATATTATATATGTATTTATTTATTTATAGTGTCTGTGTTTGTGTGTGTGTGTAAGCGTTTAACATGTGTTCTTTTATTTTTATTATGCCCTAAGAATCTCAGGAGCCATTCTGCAACTATGCAAGGTGAGGGTCTTTGCCAGAGGCTAGCCTGACAAGTTTAGACAGGAAAACAAAGCTATGGAGAAAGCAGTTTACTTTTTTAGCATTCTGGGCAGCAGATACTGTGAGGATATTCAATGTCTTTCATAACGAGCAGAATATTAGTGTCATTTAGTAGGGACCAGTGATTTTCCCTTCACCATGGTCAGCCCCAGTCAAAACTGATAAGTAAGAAAATTATTTTTCTCTTTCAGACCTATCTCCACCAACTTTCTTTTCTTTTTCTTTCTTTTTTTTTTGTATTTTATTTTCCCCCAGTTACATGTAAAGACATCTTTTAACTTTAGTTTTTAAAACATTGAGTTCCAGATTCTTTCCCTTTCTCCCTTCTTATTCTACTTCATTAAGAATGCAAGCAATGCAATTTAGATTGAGCATGTATGGTCATGTATAATAGTCATGCTGTGAAAGAAACATAGACCAAAAAAAAAAAAAGCCCTCTCAAGAAAAATAAATTCTAAGAAGCATGTATTTTTTAAAATAGCTTTTTATTTACAAGATTTATGCATGGGTAATTTTTCAGCATTGACAATTGCAAAACCCTTTGTTATAATTTTTAAGAAGCATGTTTCAATCTGCATTCAGACGCCATCAGTTCTTTCTCTGGATTTGGATACCATTTTTCATCATAAGTCCTTCAGAGACGTCTTGGATCATTTATTGCTAAGAATATTTATGTCATTCACAGCTGATCATCTTATAAAGTTGCTGTTACACATGTACATTTTACTTGGCATCAGCTCATGGAAGTCTTTCCAGGCTTTTCTGGTAGCATCCTGTTCATCATTTCTTAAAGTACAATAGTATTCCATCATAATTACATAGTCACAATTTTGTCAGCCATTCCCTAAGTGAAGAGCATTCCCCTCAATTTCCAATTCTTTATCCCCAGAAAAAAGCTTGTATAAATATTTTTGTACATATAGATCTTTTTCCTTTTTATCTCTTTTGGGATTCACAGACCTATTAGTGGTATCTCTAGATCAAAGGGTATGCATGGTTTTATATCCCTTTAGGCATAGTTCCAAATTGTTTTATAGAATAGTTAAATCAGTTCACAAGTTCTACAATGCAATTAATATTTCATTTTCCCCTAACCTCCTCCAACATTTGTCATTTTCCTTTTCTGTCCTATTGGCCAATCTTATAGGTGTGCTTCTATCAATTTTCAAGTCAAAAAGAGTTTTCTATGTGCAAAAGACTGTTTTAAGCCACATAACTCTTTTTTTTAGAGGTTCCTTTCTCCCTCAAGCCCCCCAATTCCCATATTTTGCTCTATTTTGCTCAATTCAATACAAATTTGTGAAATAGTTAAGAATATCTTTTAAAAAACATTTTTATATCTGAATATAGTTGTTACCCTTCCCTATACAAAAAGCCATCCTTTATGATAAATTTTTTAAGTTTTTAAAGAGAGAAATAAAAATTTAAAAATTCAAAATTTCAACAAAATTAGTGAACACATCAATGGCATCTGACACTATATTTCATGCTCTATACTCATATTCCTTCAACCTATGGAAAAATTGTCCAGACCTGCTCACTAGAGGATTTTGGTACCAATCCGAATCCTGATCATGGGTGAGGAGTAAAGGGGTGGAACTCACTAAGATGGTCAAACAGGAGTCCATTTATTCAAAATTTTCTCAGCATTATATACCTTAATATCCTTACATAACTACAGCCCACTGCACATGTGCTAACTATAGGATACTGCGCATGTGGGACCACATAACAACCTGCTATTGTGTGCAGATGTTTCCTTGCCACTTTAATATAACTCTGCTTTAATTAAAACATAGGTTGTCACACCTACTGACTTCTCAGGAAGGCCAGGACACCCCTAGTGGGGATGGGGAGTCAAATCAGAAACATCAGCAGGGTTCCTTTTACTGGACTAAAGGGTCTTCTACTTCACCCAGGGTTCCCCACTATCTATGGCCCTCTACAAAAAATAAAAATAAAAAATATATTATTTTTACTTTTCCAATTAATGGGCTTTTTGAAGTTAATCTGTCACTACTACTACCTCCCACATCGAGCAATTTTTTAAACCCTGAAAAATAAAGCTTGTAAAACATAATTGCATAATCCAGCAAAACAAATTCCCACATTAATAAAACCCAAGAAGGTATTTCTCTTTTTAAGTCCATCCCCTCTCTGTCAAAAGGGGAAAGTCATGTTTTATCTTCATTCCTTTGGACGAATGGTTTTTTCAAGGCATTTATCAAAGAACTAATGCTCTTCATAATTCTTCTCTATAATGTTATCATAATATAAATTGTTCTAGTTCTATGCAATTCCCTCTTCTTTACCTCATAAAGGTCTTCCTGGTGCATTTCCTCATTCCTTCTGCCAATCCAAGCTTATTCACACTAATTATACAGGATTTAACAACAAGCATATTTAGGGACCTACTGTGTTCGAGGCACTATGCAAGAAATATAAAGATAAAAATGCTTATAGTCCCTCTCTGAAGGCAAGGACATTCTCCTGCTTTTAACAATCTTTTAGCAGAATATTTTCACCTTATTCACCATTCTTGACTCAGAATAGTTTCTGGCTGTTTCCAAAAATCAAGTCTATCCTCAAAAGACAGAGATTTGCTACCAGAAATAGAATTTAGCAGAATCTTTTGAAGGTTTCTCACATTTCATTTATTATTACATTTTGAAGGTCCCATTACTTTTTTATATGATTAAAATGTGATTAGTATTAAATTAAACATTGATGGGGGGAGGGGAAGGTAGGAACAAAAATGTAAACATATCCTTTTATTCCCATTTTCAATTTGATGACTTTTTAAGACAAATCTTCAAAGGCAATAACATCTGTAACACATTTTGGTTTTGGCATTTGGGCAGTTAATAAAAACTTGTTCCCTTTTAAAGTAATATGTACATCCAAGATTTTGTTTAAATGGATTGTAATTTTTTTCTATATTTCAGAGAATATATTCAGGTAAGAAAGAAATGGGAAAGAAGGATAGAGTGACATCAGAATTAGATAAAAAGTTAAGAAGCCAAAGTTCTAATCCCAATTGTATTCTCTGCATTCATATTAATTCACATACTCCAATATGTAATAAACTATAATGATGTCTACTTATCACATTCCATCTGCAAAACTGAAATTGCCTGGACTCTGAGCATATAATATCAAACATGAAGAATCAATGGATCAGGAAACAAGCCAATTAGCTCAGATCTTGGGTGAACTTAATCCATAAAACAGCTGTTTTCATAACAAATAATCATGAACTTCTTCCAGTTGTCCTTGCAGTAGAGGGATATAAAAGAGTTTATCTCCAGCACCAGGTAATTCAAATGTATATATGTATATAATCTGTGATAATCCCATTACTATTAGGTATTCAAAAGCAACTGCTGACTATCCACATTTGAGCTTGCTCCTAGCTCAGTGCCTTGTACCTGATAGATACACCATCAAGCTAAGTAGTCCAGTGAATAGAGTGCAAGAGTCAGGAAGACTCTTCCTGAGTTCGAATCAAAAATCTCAGATACTAACTAGTCTGTGACCCTGGCCAAGTCACTTCTTTTTTTTTTTTTTTTTTTAATTTAATAGTCTTTTATTTACAGGTTATATGTATGGGTAACTTTACAGCATTGGCAGTTGCCAAACCTCTTGTTTCAATTTTTCCCCTCTTATCCCCCACCCCCTCCCCCAGATGGCAGGATGACCAGTAGATGTTAAATATATTAAAATATAAATTAGATACACAATAAGTATACATGACCAAACTGTTATTTTGCTGTACAAAAAGAATCAGACTCTGAAATATTGTACAATTAGCTTGTGAAGGAAATCAAAAATGCAGGTGGGCAAAATATAGGGATTGGGAATTCAATGTTGTAATGGTTTTTAGTCATCTCCCAGAGTTCTTTCGCTGGGTGTAAGGTTCAGTTCATTACTGCTCCATTGGAAATGATTTGATCTCATTGCTGAGGATGGCCAGGTCCATCAGAATTGGTCATCATATAGTATTGTTGTTGAGGTATATAATGATCTCCTGGCCCTGCTCGTTTCACTCAGCATCAGTTTGTATAAGTCTCTCCGGGCCTTCCTGAAATCATTCTGCTGGTCATTTCTTACAGAACAATAATATTCCATAATATTCATATACCACAATTTATTCAGCCACTCTCCAATTGATGGGCATCCACTCAGTTTCCAGTTTCTGGCCACTACAAACAGGGCTGCCACAAACATTCGTGCACATACAGGTCCCTTTGCCTTCTTTAAGATCTCTTTGGGATATAAGCCCAGTAGTAACACTGCTGGATCAAAGGGTATGCACAGTTTGATAACTTTTTGAGAATAGTTCCAAATTGCTCTCCAGAATGGCTGGATGTGTTCACAGTTCCACCAACAATGTATTAGTGTCCCTGTTTTCCCACATCCCCTCCAGCATTCTGCATTATCTTTCCCTGTCATTCTAGCCAATCTGACAGGTGTGTAGTGATTATCTCAGAGTTGTCTTAATTTGCATTTCTCTGATTAATAATGACTTGGAGCATCTTTTCATATGGCTAGAAATAGTTTCAATTTCTTCATTTGAGAATTGTCTGTTCATATCCTTTGACCATTTATCAATTGGAGAATGACTTGATTTTTTATAAATTAGAGTCAATTCTCTATATATTTTGGAAATGAGGCCTTTATCAGAACCTTTGACTGTAAAAATATTTTTCCAGTTTATTGTTTCCCTTCTAATCTTGTCTGCATTACTTTTGTTTGTACAAAAAATTTCAGGTTAGTATAGTTGAAATTTTCTATTTTGTGATCAGTAATGATCTCTAGTTCTTCTTTGTTCATAAATTCCTTCCTCTTCCACCGGTCTGAGAGGTAAACTATCCTGTGTTCCTCTAATTTATTTATAATTTCATTTTTTATGCCTAGGTCATGAACCCATTTTGACCTTATCTTGGTGTATGGTGTTAAGTGTGGATCAATGCCTAGTTTCTGTCATATTAATTTCCAGTTTTTCCAGCAATTTTTGTCAAACAGTAAGTTCTTATCCCAAAAGCTGGGGTCTCTGGGTTTGTCAAATACTAGATTGCTATAGTTATTGACTGTTTTGTCCCTTGAACCTAACCTATTCCACTGATCAACTAATCTATTCCTTAGCCAATACCAAATGGTTTTGGTAGCTGCTGCTCTATAATATAATTTTAGATCTGGTACAGCTAAGCCACCTTCATTTGATTTTTTTTTTCATTAATTCCCTTGAAATTCTTGACCTTTTGTTTTTCCATATGAATTTTGTTGTTATTTTTTCTAGGTCATTAAAATAGTTTTTTGGGAGTCTGATTGTTATAGCGCTAAATAAATAGATTAGTTTAGGTAATATTGTCATCTTTATTATATTTGCTTGCCCTATCCAAGAGCATTTAATATTTTTCCAATTGGTTAGATCAGACTTAATTTGTGTGAAAAGTAGTTTGTAATTTTGCTCATAAAGTTTCTGATTTTCCCTTGGCAGATAGATTCCTAAATATTTTATATTATCAGTAGTTACTTTAAATGGAATTTCTCTTTGTAACTCTGACTGCTGGATTTTGTTAGTGATATATAAGAATGCTGATGACTTATGCGGGCTTATTTTATAACCAGCAACTTTGCTAAAGTTGTGGATTATTTCTAATAACTTTTTAGTAGAATCTCTGGGGTTCTCTAAGTATACCATCATATCATCAGCAAAGAGTGATAATTTGGTTTCCTCATTGTCTGGCCAAGTCACTTAACCCTGTTTGCCTCAGTTTCTTTATCTATAAGATGAGCTGGTGAAGGAAATGGCACACCACTCTAGTATCTTTGTCAAGAAAACCCCAAACGGGGTGAAGAAAACTCAGTCTTGACTGAAACAATTGAATAACAATGTATTATAACCTCCATTTTAGAAAAGGGAAATCTAAGTCTCGTTGAGGATAATTATTTTGCCCATGTTCACACAGTAAGGGTCATAAACAGGATATAAATCAAAGTTTTCTTGCTTTCAGGTTTAGTAGTATGCTACTTAGCCTAAGGAAAAAATTGAAATAAAAAACAATAGTCAGTGATTCAGTAGTCATTAAAACTCACTAAATGCATAATTGTAACTTTGATATGCCAACTCTATTTTTAAAAAGCAATATTAAGACATTTTAGCCATTTGGAACTTTATCTTCTTCTCGGTTTAATAGTTGATTAACTAAAAGCAAGAATTAATTTTTAATAATTGTATTACTCCCACTCAACTCTGGAATCACTTATTTGGGTTCAGTGTGTGTATATGGCTCAACAATCCTTCTAATTAATGCTACTCAAAAATCAATTCAATTCAACTCAATTCCATAGACATTCATTAAGTGCATTTTATGGGCCAAACACTGTGCTAAGTGGTAGAAAATTTTAAAAAAAGAGAGAGAGAGACAAAAGATAGTCTTTATTCAAAAGGAGCTTACAATCTAATGGGAAGACAATATACAAATAAATATATGCAAAACTACATATATATATATATATATATATATATATATATATCTTTATATGAGGGGGGATGAGTCAGAAATAATCAAAAGAAGAAACCTTTGGAATTTCAAGGATCTAAGGAAGGCTTGCAATAGAAAGGTGGGATTTTAGTTAGAACTTGAAGGAAGCCATGGAAGTCAATAAATAGAGAAGAAGAGGTAGAGTGTTCCAGATATGGGAGACAACCAGAGAAAATGCCCAGAATCTCTTATTTTGAGGACAGCCAGGAGGCCAATGGCACTGGACTGAAGAGTGTGTGTCAGGTAGTAAGGAATAAGAACTGGAGGAGTAAGAGGAGGGTAGGGTATAAAGGGCTTTAGAAGCCAAACAGACATTTTGCATTTGCTCAAAGAGAAATAGGATGCCATTGGAATTTATTGATAGGAAGGTAATCCTATCTTTTAGGAAAATCATTCTGGTGGCTGAATGAGGAATGGATTGGAGAATGGGTAAAGGCTTGAGGCAGGTGGACACACCAGCAGGCCATTCCAGCAGTCCAGGTGGGAGGAGATGAGGGCTTGAGCCAGAATGGTGGCAGTGTCAGAGCAGAGAAGGGAACATGGATGATGATGCAAAGGTGAAACAGGATTTGGCAAGATCTTGGCTATGGGGGCTGAGAAATAGTGAGGAAGCCAGAACAACATCTCAGTTGTGAACCTGAGGGACTAAGGATAGTGTGACCCTCAACATTATAAAGGAAGATAGGGGAAGGGGAAAGGGTTAGGAACCACAAATAAAATTCATGGCTCAGTTATGTCCAATTCTTTGTGACCCATTTGGGGTTTTCTTGGCAAAAGTATTGGAGCAGTTTGCCATTTCCTTCTCCAATTCATCTTACAGGTAAGAAAACTGAGGTCCTCAGGATTAAATGGTTTTCCCAGTCATACAGCTAGTAAGTGACTAGATTTGGACTCAAATCCTCCTGATTCCAGGGCCACCACCACTGTATCCACTGTATCCCCTTGCTCCTGTAGACCTGCTTTTCAATGTAAATCTGCTCCATAAGTGAAACTATAGAGTCTCTGTTGAAACCATATGGATGAATACACTAGGCAGCTCTCTAATGTGCTTCTATAGGAATCTGACCCCATTTTTACTGTTGTTCAGTCATTTCGGTCACGTGTAACTCTTTGTGTCCCATTTGGGTTTTCTTTTACTGGAGTGGTTTGACACTCCCTTCTCTATATCATTTTACAGATGAAGAAACTGAGGCAAACAGTCACTTGCCCAGGTCACACAGCTGGTAAGTATCTGATGCCAGATCTGAAATCAGGAAAATGAGTCTTTGGACTCCAGGCTATATCATCCAGCTGCCCTACTGCCTCTATTACAGATAACTGCAAACTTTCAGTTTTATTGTTGTAGAACAGCTGCTAAACTATCACCTTTGGCTCACTCACATAACAATAAAATATCAACTTGTAAAAAATGACTAGGGTTGCTCCCAGGAGTCATATAAATGAAACGACAATTCAAAGGTAAGAAGGATGGTAATAATAATTGCACAATTCTTCAGAACATTTGGCCATCATAAAAAAGTTGACACATAATAACAAGAAAAACTATCCCTCCAGTTTGGGACACTTATCTAAATATGAGCAATCAAAGGGAATGGCCAGATGAAATGACCTTTCTAATGGCCTCTCTATCTGATTGTGAGGGTTCTGATGAAAAGCTCAGGGCTTCTGGGACAGATGGAGGTATTCACTCATTGATCTCCTATTCTTTTATTTTTTCCTAATCAACCCCAGAGCACAGAAAATAATAGGTTCACAATCCTTTTATAAGTCTTTGCCCTTTTAAAGACATTCCACTGAAAAGCAGGACCCATCAGTGATGTAGGAATACATTTGGGATCAGTGGGAGGAAGGAAAAGAGAAAAAGAAGTCTCATTTTTATGGATAGGTTATCCCCAGCTGTTTCCTCTTGGGTAAAATGAAAGGACTTAACTAGATGATCTCTAAACTTTCTTGGAATTCTTAAAATTATGAGTCTTTGACCATATTACTAATCATAGAGGAATTTCTATCATGTTTTAAAGTTGTTGTTTGGTCTTGTTTAATTCTTCATGACTCTATTTGGGGTTTTCTTGGCAGAGATACTGAAATGGTTTGCCATTTCTTTTCCAACTCATTTTACAGATGAGGAAACTGAGACACACAAGATTAAGTAACTTCCCCAGGGTAACACAGCTAGCATCTGAGGTTGTATTTGAACTCAGATCTTTCTGACTCCGGAACAGTACTGTGTTCACTGCCTGCCCAGTTTTGATGTTAGCAAATCATTTTAAAAATGTAAAAGAGTCTAAACGAGATAATGGATGTAAAAAGCTTTGTAAACTTTAAAGTGCTATATAAATTCCCATTATTATTATTATTATTAGCCTCTAGTCCCCAGGCTTCCTGTCTGGTTACAATGTTCTCTGGTACTTCCTGCTGAGCACAAGCTGTTTGTAGCAAAGGAGTGCTGGTAGATATTTAATAATTAGGCTTTGGGAGAGAGAGAAAAATGTATGTACATGCCTGTAAGTTTGATCTGCATTATTAACACTTTCTAAAGTCTAGACAATCAATGAAACAATAACCCCAGTTATTAGTAACTGATGATTTCTGAGGTTTTGCCCAAGAGACCTAGGATCTCTGGACCTCCCAATTCACGAAATTGATTCTGAGACTGGAAGTGTCTATTCTGGTGATTGATTACTCTAAAGGGCTGAAACTCTTGAATTGATGCACTGAGGTCCGACAAGCGAGCACTAGCTCGATAACTGGTGTATACAGAGAATTGTAGGAGGGATTAGGGGGTGGAATAAGACTAGTCAGAGTCACTTTTTGGGCAAGAGACAAAGAGGAGAGGTTGTGCAGATCCTGTGTCCATCCAATTCACTTCTCCCCCTAAAGACCAAGAATAAAGACGAAGGACTTTTGCTTATCCTGACTCTAGCTGATTCTAAGGCATCCAGGGTGCTAACTTGGCCTTTACAGATCATTCTTTATTCACTTATGTTAACACAAAGCAGAAAAGGCTGCCAGGAACCCCCTAAACCTGGTTCAACTCATAGAACTGTAGCTGCCACCGAGAAACAGCAGCCATGCTATGCTGCAAGATTCGGGAAAAAGTCCTGATCTTCCCCAGCACCAAAACATTGGGAGAGGTGAGAGAAGAGAGCAAAGCAGTTACGATCTCTTCCTTTTAAACTGACCCTGTCACCAGCACAAGGTAGAAGGACCAATAAGGAGACTGATTTGTCACCCCCAAAATGTTGGAATCCTGTAGTGATGAACCAATACAGGTGGTCAGCTAAAAGTAAGCAGGGAAGCTCTGTTCCTACTTGATTTCAGTCCTTATAGTAAAACTATAAGGGAATTATTATTCTTATATCCATTTTACCAATAAATAAACTGAGAATAAAACATTATATGACTTGTCTGTGGTCATGAAATTAGTGTCAGAAGAAAGCTATGAACCAAGGCCCAGCTCTTGGATCTATGTAAGCTCACAGAGGAAGGGCTAACCTAGTGGGGGGAGGGGGGAGGGGAGGAGTTCAAGACTATGGAGAAGGCTCTCTAAAAGTATCTCCTACCTCTGATTTCCCTTTACAGCTTTCTACTGTGCCTCATCCCTGGAATGCATTCCCTCCTCTGCCTCCACTTCTTAGAATCCTTAATTTTATTCAAAGTTCAGTTAATATGCCATCTCCTACATGAGATAACTGAAGGCCAAGGCAATATAATAACAATGAGAATACCACTTAAATGAATTTACTTATTGTTAAATTACTAAAGTATTATTTTGCAGAACAAGAATTTTTAAAAATCCTATGGAGGAACAAAAAGGTCTATAATATCAAGAGAACCAATAGAAAAAAAATGAAAGAAGGCAGCCCTAACATGAATAATTTTTATAATATTAAATTTAAAGGTTCTGCACAAACAAATCAATTATTCCAAAATTAGAAGGAAAGCAGGAAACTGGGAAAAAGAGAGGAGGGAATCATAGCAAGTTTCTTTGATAAAGATCTTATTTTTCAACTATATAAAGAACTGAGCAAAATTTATAAAAATAAGAACCATAGTCAAAGGCTATGAATAGGCAGTTTTCAGAAGAAGAAATCAAAGCTATCAACAGTCACATAAAAATGGGAGCCAAGATGGCAAATTAAACACCAGTCAAACTCTCCCAACAATCCCCAAGAACTTTAAAATAGCCCCTCAAATAAAATTTAGAAGTGGCAGAGTGAATAAAAGGTCAGAGGAAGACTTTTTTGAGCCTAAGACAACTTAGGAGGTTGGCAGAAGAGACCTGTAAAACTGAAGTGGAAGCTAGATCAGAGTGCATGTGATACCAGCATCAATGATGGGTCTTCAAAGTGACCAGGGGATCAGCAGCAGCTTAGGGAACTCTTAGCCCAGACAGTAAAGGAATTAGACAGCTGCTCAGAAAGAGAATGCAGGATATTTTTGGCTGTCACTGATTGTAGCTGGTGCTGATTGGCAACTCTATTGCCCATATGCAGTTCTGGTGTGCAATGCCAGTGGAGACAAGAGCATTTATGGTCAGTCACAAAATAGCAGAGCCCCTGGTCACAGTTCCAGAGATAAGAAACAATAAAGTCAAAAGTATAAAGAAAATGTGAAATATCTCATTGGAAAATTGACTGACCAAAATAGTGGAGAAATATTTTAAGAAGTATTGAATTACCTAGCCTAAACATCATCTTTTAAGAAATTTTCAAGGAAAACTGCCCTGATATCATAACTCCAGAGAATAAAATAGAAATGGAAAGACTCACTAATCACCAATCACCAAAACAACCAATCACCTTCTATAAGAGATCCAAAATTAAAATGCCTAAGAATATTACAACTAAATTCCAGAGCTTTCAGATCAAGGAGAAGATATTGTAAGTAGCCAGAAATAAACAATTCAATATTGTGGAGCCCAGTTAGTCTCACAAAAGATTTAGCAGCTTCCACATTAAAGGAATGGAAGATGATATTCCAGAAGGCATTACAGCTATGAATAACTTACCCTGCAAAACTGGGCATAATTTCTCTTTGTCAGCATTCTCATGGTTGTACAAGTGAGCCTCATAACTTGGTAAACAAGTAATGAGCATTGCATTAAAATTTGAAGCTCACTATAAGAACCTATCTACCCCTATATGATTAATGCAGAATATCAAGCCAATTAATACTGATTGGAATAGAATAGAGGTCTAAGTTTATTCAAATTGATAGGAAAACAGAACTCAAAGTATACATATGAAAATATATACTAGATAATACAGAATGAACTCTTGCATTGGAAGCTAGATAATCTCTATTCAACAAAAGAAATTAAGTTACAGATTTCACCCAAAGGGGAATATGATGGAAACCATGGACTTCCAGAGTCTTAGCAGGTTTTTCCCAGTCATTTAGCAACTTGAAGTGATGTTGGTCCCATCCATCTTCTTTTCTCTCTCAAAGTTAGAAATTAGAAGCGACTGCAGAGCCCAAGGAAACTGAAAGACTTGAAGAGCTTGGCATTCTCCTCCCTCTTTCCCTCATCAACTCTACCTCTCTCTTTATGTTCCACTAGGAACATAATCTTTTCATTGGAGAAATGTATCTGTTCTGATTTATGATGCAGAGCTTGGAATCAATGATCTGAATTTCTTATGCTGACCCCCACTTATCAAAACCACATTGGGGAAAGTCACTATGTGGAAGAGATAAATTAGTGCCTCTGAAGCATCATTTTATCACATTTTAGGAATCAATAAAACCCCGAACAGCTTGGGGGATGGGGGTAGGAAGCAACCTCTCTCTAGTAATAACCCTGGAGTTTGAGATTTTACATAAGGTAGTTTGCAATTTGGGCAGCTAGATGGCTCAGGGCACAGAGTTCTGGGCCTGGAGTCAGGAAGTTCAAATGTGGTCTCAGACACTTGCTAGCTATGGGACCTTGGGCAAGCCACTTAACCCTGTTTGCCTCAGTTTCCTCATCTGTAAAATGAACTGGAGAGGAAATGACAAACCTACTCCAGTATCTTTGCCAAGAAAATCCCCAAAAGTAACAGACTTGGACACAATTGAAAATGACCAAACTACAACAGCAAACCTTTAACTGCTGCAAAAATATCAGCTATAATTGTCCTCCCTCTTTTTTCAGATGAGGAAGGATTTAAGTTACTTGCTTAGTGAGACAATATTTGAATACACAGCTTCCAGACTGTCTTGACCATGACAATCCTTAGCCACTAACAACTCTATGACATCACTGCCTATTTCTAGGACCTATTTTCTCATCTATAAAATGCAAGAGAAGATAGTTTCTAACATAAGTCTGTAGCACTCTAAGAGAACAGTGTTTAATTATCTCAAGAACCCAAGAAGGAAAAACTAAGATTTTAATTTCTGAAAGTCCATTGGACAAAGAGTTGGATTTTTTTTTCTTCTATTGAATCATAGATGACATGTGTGATCAAACTGTTTTCTTAACCTCATCTCAGCCTGAATTTTCTGTGGGCAGACACTGCTTTTAAATATAGAATTCCTCAAATTCCATGGGAATTCTCCCAACTTTGCCCTGCATTCCAAACCACCCCCATCATGAACCTCAGAAAAACAATAGCTTGCTCTCAGGAACTGTGGCTATTTGATATGAATCAAATCAATTGTGTAATGTTTGGAATGCTGGCAAAGCTTCCTAGCAATTTAATCTATCCATTCCATCCAGTCCATCACTCCCTGTGGGCTCTAATCCAGGGTTATACATGTGACAGGGCTATGTAAATTTAGGGATACAGGTTAATCTCCCTCCACGCCACACAAAATAGGAAACTATCTGATTCAAACATTTTAGCCAAATTTGTTATCTTTTTTTTTTCTTTTGAATCCAATCCAAAAATTTGAGTAGTTTGAGAAACTGAGAATGTGACAGTCTCTTCTACTAATACAAGTCAGCAACACAGCCATAAATTCTCAGCCTGGCAAGCTGAGAAGTTCAATGCTCACAGAGCAAGTCAGAAGCAAAATCCGAACACAGGCCCTCCTGCTTTCCTGCTTTATTTTTCTTTAAAATCCTGCAGCTGTTTAGTTCACCTCCCAGGAGGTTTGAGAGATTTATGCTTACAAAGAAATTCATTTCTCTCCTGTCACTCCAGCTGCAGAACTTCAATCATATGTCTTCTAGACTAAAAACACATTCAGCAAAATATTAAGAACCCTCCTCCCAACTTCCCTATTCCTAGAATTAAAAAAAAAAAATTGACCCTCCAAGGCATTGCTATAAATGATTCTTACCCTCAGTTGTTATCACATTTTGAGTTCTTGCTAACAAAGAGATCCAAGAACTGATGACAACTGGTCTCTCCTTAGGATACTACAAGCAATCTTGGCCCTATCTTTTTCTGGAACCAATAAAAACTTTTTTTAAAAGGTTCATTATATGAAAAAGATTTTATAGATCATTTAGTCAAACTGGGGAAACCAAGGCTCAGAAATTAAATGACTTGCCAAACACAGATGAGTAGTTAAAAAGCAAGGCTAGGGATGTGTTCTCATGTTCTGATTCCAGACCCAATGCTCTTTCTCACAACTACCATAATAGGTTTTAAATACTATGCAAGTTTGGTGGCAAAGTAGATAGGAGAGCCTGAAAGACCAAAGTTCAAATGTGATATCAGACCCTGGGAAAGGCAGTCTGCCTCAGTTTCCTCAACTATAAAATGAGATTAATAATTGTACTTACCTCCTGTGATGGTTGTGAGAATCAAAAGAGACAAAAATTTGTGAAGTACTTTGTAAATCTTAAGGCACTTATACTACATAAATGCTGAGTATTATGACTGACATGGTTCAAAAGACTCTAGAATCAGAAGGAAACTCAGAAGAGATCTACTCTAAACTCTCATTTCAAGGGCTGCAAAGTAATTTGTCCAAAGCAACTAAACCTTGGACTTGCATAGAGGCAGTAAGTATTAAGGGAGAATTTGAACCCAAGTTCTCTGATGCAAGAGAAAATGTTCTTTCCACTATATCAAATTTCTTTCTGAATGAGTCTACAATCTCAAAAGGAATTGACCAACATCATATTACCTGTAAGAAACAGGGCTAAAGAAAGTTGTATAATTGAAAGAACCTATAATTTCTCTGTCTCTCTTTTTCTCTTTTGTGTCTCTCTGTCCTTCCATCTGTCTCTCTGTGTATATCTCTATTTCTGTGTATTTCTCTATCTCTGACTCTGTATGTGTTTCTCTGTCTCTAACTCTTTGTCTGTGTGTGTCTCTCTGTCTTTGCTTTCTGTGTCTCTCTCTGATTTGTGTGTTTTTCTCTGTGTTTATCTCTCTGTTTCTGTCTTTATTTCTTTGTATCTCTGTCTCTGTCTTTGTTTCTTTGTGTCTGTGTATATCTGTGTTGTGCATGTGTGTATGTATGTCTCTATCTCCGTGTGTCTCTCTCTGTGTGTATGTGTAACTCTGTCTCTCTGTTTCTGTTGTTCTGATCCCACAGGCAGAGAAAGCACTTTGGAAAAACATCTCTGCCTTGAATTTCTCTCTCTTCCCGGGGATGCTTTTCCTCAATCTGCTCCTCCCACTGTATTGCCAGTAAATATTCCCAAACTTAGAAATGTTTGTGATTAACATTGTTTATTTAAAAAAAAAAAGTCATGTCTATAAGAAAGGTAAACAAACTTTTGTAAATTTATTTTTTATTTATTGAAACTTTTTATTTTCAAAACATGCAAGGACAATTTTTCAACACTGATCCTAGCAAAACCTTGTGTTTCAACTTTTCCTCTCCTTTCCCTCCCTCCTTCCCCTAGATAGCAAGTAATCGAATATTTGTTAAACATGGAAAAATAAATATAGGCATACATATTTATACAATTATTTTGCTGCAGAAGAAAAATTAGATCAAAAAGGGAAAAAAATGAGAAAGAAACTAAAATTCAAGCAAACAACAAAAGAAATGAAAATGCTATATTGCGATCCACATTCAGTTCCCACAGTCCTTTCTCTGGGTGTAGATGGCTCTTATCAACACAAGGTCATTGGAACTGGTCTGAATCATCTCATTGTTGAAGAGATCCACATCATCAGAACTGATCATTATCTAGTATGGTTGTTGAAGTATATAATCATCTCCTAGTTCTGCTCATTTCACTTACCATCAGTTCCTGTCTCTCCAGGCCTTTCTGAAATCATCCTGCTAATTGTTTTTTATAGAATAATAATATTCCATAACATTCATATACCACAGCTTATTCAGCCATTCTCTAATTGATGGGCATCCACTCAGTGGCAAACAAACATTTGAGAAATAGCTTTTCTCAGTTCAAAGAAAAAGGTTCCAGGTTCCCAAGAGGAAGTTCAAAGGAAGAAAGGAAATACAAAATTACCACCCTGGAATCAGTGGAGGCAGAGGAGGAGGGCTTTAGTAACATAGCACAACATACTCACTTACAGCACAACCACACAACCTCGTTCCCAGAGTCCTGATGTCCCCTCTCTCCATGGCATTATTTGTGTGCACATGTGATGCTTTTACTCTTCCTCTTCTTGATCCATGTTTGCTCCTTCTCTAACTCCATGAGCAAGGGCAGCTAGGTGATACAATGGATACAGCATTGGGGCAACTAAGCCTTAAGATAGTCACTAGATGCCTGACCCTGGTAAGTCACTTAATCCTGTATGACTCAAGTTTCCTCATCTGTAAAATGAATTGAAAAAGAAAATGGAAAACCTTTCCAGTAAATTTGCAAAGAAAACCCCAAATGCGTCACAAAGAGGGACAATTTCATTAGAAGCTGGATTTTTTCTTTATTGCTGTCCCCCCAACTAAACTACTAGTCAGCAAGTTCCCTGTTGCAACAGGTTATTGGAGCCTGACCATTCATTTCTTGACCTATTTCAATCCAATTAAGAAAATCTTTTTTGTACTTTGTAAAGAGCATAGTCATATCTTTACAATTCATTTACAGCTTATTACCAGATTCACAGTAATCAATAGACCTCAAACCTGTGAGTGAGTTCGAGAGATGTCTACCCCAAGCAAGTTAAGTCTTCCACCAGAAGAACAGGCAGATGAGAGCAATTTATTGTTGAACCAGGAGCTGTGGTGCACTTAGATGAAAACACTGAGGTGAACACATCATCCACGCCAATCCCGGACAGTCGGTCTTCTTGACTTTGGTCCTTCAATAGATACCTGGATGTTGATGAGTGGAAGAGAGAATAAGGCTGATGCAACTCTACTTCACTTAAATCCAATTCATGCACAAGTCAAGGTATCCCCCATGATGTTATTGGTCCTCTTCAAAAATGAAATGTCTTCTTATCAGCTCATTACTATTTGAAATAGAATTCTTGGCTTCCTGGGTTGGAGGGTTTGTCAGAGAGTACCTCCCAACAAGAACAACAAAATAAACATAGTTAAATATTTACCCAGTGTCAAGCATAGTGCTTAGCATTAAGAATAAGTAACAGAAAATAAAAAGCTATAATTTAAAAAAAAAAAAAGATGTTTTCCTTCAAAATTGCCAGCCAAGTTTCCTTAGTACATTTGTTAAATAAAGCATTCTTCATTTAAAAAAATAAAATAAAGTAATTACCATTTTTAAAAAAAGAATAAAGTAACAGAAATGAAATTGCCCCTGCCCTCAAGGAGCTTACATTCTATCAAGGAAGACTTGTGTGTGTGTGTGTGTGTGTGTGTGTGTGTGTTGTGCAGGACAAGTGGACTGCACATTGGATAGAGCCAAATGGAATCAGGAAGACTCCTGAGTTCAAGTTTGACCTTAGGTACTTCTACTGTGTGATCCTGAGCAAATCACTGTTCGCCTCAGTTTCCTCATATGTAAAATCAGCTAAAGAAAGGAATGTCAAATCATTCCAGCATCTTTACCCAAAAAAAAAAAAAACAACCCAAATGGGGTCACAAAGAGTCAGATACAATTGAACAATTATAATATATATTGCAGACTGAAGTCATCAGACTGACCCCAATTCTAGTGACCCCATGCTTGGAGTAGGTTCAAACAAGTTGGTCTTGTGACATCTCTGGAAACTCCTCTTTTAACATCTGGAATCCTCTGTTCTAACCAGATGTCACCACTCCCTGTGCCTCCCTAGCCTTCTCTATGGATTTGCAGTTGTTGCGTACAACTTATGTAACAACCTCAAAGACTGCCTTCCATGAGACTCCCTCTCAGGTACTGCTCCTCCCCAGCTCTTTGTTACTTAAGTACTGGGCTTGTCCTGAATTTCAATTTTCTTTTCTCAATTAAAGATCCTTGTTGTTGCTGCATTAAAAGTCATCTTTATTTCAGGTTTAATATATAAATATAGATATATATGGATATGTAAATATTTATGTATGTTCACAAGCACATACATACACATGTGTATACATACACATATATGTGTATGTATATAATATATGTGTGTATACAAAAGAAATACACAGTAAAATGTTTCAGGGTGAGCGATAGCAGCTAGGGGAATCAGAAAAGACTTCAAGAAAAACATCTGCACCCAGAGAGAGGACAGTGGGAACTGAATGTGGACCACAACATCACTGTTTTTATCATTGTTTGCTTGCATTTTGTTTTCTTTTTCATTTTTTTTCCTTTTGGATCTGATTTTTCTTGTGCAGCATGATAATTGTAGAAATACGTATAGAGGAATTGCACATATTTAACATGTATTGGATCACTTGCTAACTGGGGGAAAAGGTAGGGGAAAGGTAGGGAAACAGAACACAGGATTTTATGGGGGTATAGGTATATTCACAAGCATTTAAAAATAAAAAGCTTTAATTTAGAAAATTTTTTTGAAAACAAAAAAGCTTTAATTAAAAAAAAAGAAAATATAAGGCTTCAAACAAAAGGTGGTGCATAAGCACAAATACTAATTTCTTTCCCTCTAAGACTGCTTTCCAGATATTTTATATTTTCATTCCACCTGCAAACATATTTTTTTTCAGAAATAGGGGCAGCTAGATAGTGCAAATAGTATTTTGAGAGAAATAAGAGGCTCTAAGAGTTGGGAGTGAAGGGAGAGAAATTTTAGGAATTGAGGACAGCCAATACAAAAACATAGATTGGAGATAGAATGTACCACCATGAAGAATATCTAATTTGGCTGGATCTCAGAGTATGAAGATTACACACACACGTTACATATAACACATATGTGTATATTTATAGGTATATATATGCATACATACATATAATAAGACTAGAAAACTCAAGGTTGTGAAAAACTCTTAAAATACAAACCTATGTTGACAGTAAGTAAAGGTCCTGTCATAGTTTGCCATTTCCTTCTCATTTCTCATTTTACTGATGAGAAAATTGAGGTCTAAGGTAAGCAGAGCCTGTACTGTGTGTGTGGAGAGAAAATGGATGGATATGAGAGATAAGATGGAGTAAACACTACAAGATTTGCCAACTGGTTGGCTATGTAGAGTGTGAGGAGACTAGCAAAGTTAACAATTTGAATGCAAGCCCAATCAAAGACCCTAAGACCCAGAAGACACCTTAGATCATCTAGTTAAATTTCCTTATTTTATAGATGAAAAAACTGAGGTACAAAGGGACAAAAAAAATAGCTGAACTCAGCCATAGAGGGGCTGCCTGGTCTTAGTTGAGCAAATTGCCCAGTTGCTACTGCATAAGCAATGAAAGTTGGGGGTGGATTTTTCATCCCTTTTGGATAGGAGACCCCCAGGCTCTCTGACAGCCTTTCACAAATTCTCATTTTGGCTTTTGTCTGAAAAGAAAGGATTATTCACCCAACTACCCTAGTCCCCAAAAGAATGAGAGCTTTGTTCCCAGGCAAACGTTTGCCCTGAGTGACAATCTCCCACACCAGTAAGAGAATGCTTTCCTTCTCCCCCTCCCACACCCCTCTTCTCCCTTCTCCAGTCTGTTATTTGAGAGGAAAAGCAGAAAGAATTTGCTGAGCTCCCAGGGTCTTCTAAGTGTGCTGTTTGTGAGTGAGGTCTTCTAGGTAAGGTGAATACACTGTGGTTATTGAGGTCACCTCTAAAAATAGTAAGCATCTTTAAATGTTTTTAGAAGCAAAATTGGACAAATGAGTACAGTGTTTACTTTCAAGGAAAAACACTAGTTCGGTCGACCCAGAAATAATTGGTCAGTGGGCTTATTTTAGGGATCACTTTTTTGTCGTCGTTTGCTAAGATAAATTTAGTTCTCTTCAGCAGATGTTCTTTCTTCTTACTACTCCCTAGAGTTGGGTGGGGAGGGGATTAAATTGAAGGGACTAAATTGAAGATGAAAAAAGCTTATAAATTTATTATGATTTTAACTAAAATACATACATATACACGTATATATGTGTACATATTTATGTATATGTATATATTTAACTTTTTGTCTCCCGGGTTAGATTAAGAGATGAAAACAGAAAGAAAGTTTATTGAACACTTAATATGTCTCTGGGTCTCTGGTAGTGTGCTAAGTGTAAAGGATAAAAGACAAGAAATCAGTCTCTATACTCTAACAGCTCATTCTAATAGGAAAAGACAAACACAGAAGGGAGCTATGGGGGGAGGAGATTATACAAAGGGTCCTTTTCAAAAATATAGGAAAAACAACCACAAGGCTTCTGGGAGGGAAGTGGAACAATCTAGAGAGTGACTAGATGGGAATAAATATTCCTGATTCCCTAATTAGAGTACCCTCCCAATTATGAAGTATATATTTTTCTATTCACCCATTTATCCTTCCACTAGAACATAGTTCCTTGCAGTACAGAACTGGATTCTTATTTTTGCTTTTTAAAAAATTTGTATTTGCTTCCTAAAGCCTTTTCTTTGGAATTCAGCTTTAGAAGAGATACCTGTTCTACATCCTCTGCATCTCTCGTGTGTCCATCCAGACTGGAGTTGGGTTTATGGATATCTCTACTATTTGGAATTCTTGCTGTTTTGACCTCTGCTCTCTCCATCCTTTGTCTTTCCAAGTGATTCGAAGTTGCATTTTTTAGCAGACTTTCTCTAAGCTCTTGCTTTTGAGCCTGGGCAACCCATGGAAGCCTCTTGCTTTGCTTCTTTGCCTCACACATGAAAAGACATTCTAGAGTCAGTGATAGTGATAGTGACGGCTCACATTTATATAGTGCTCACTCTATGGCAGGCTCTGTGCTTACAACTCTACAATTATTATCTCATTTGATCCTCATAACAATCCAGAGAGGTGGGTGCTATCATGTCCATTTTGTAGATAAAGAAGCTGAGGCAAGCAGAGATTAAGTGTCTTGCCGAGGATCACATCTTAAGTAAATGTCTGAGGTTAGATTAAAAATCAGGTCTTCCCGACTCCAGCATTACTTGAAGTCAAATTGTTCTGAGTTTGTCTTTGATCAACCAATCAATTTCTGCTAACTCATTACTAGTGTGAAGGAGATTGATGGGGCATATGTCTGCTTATATTTACATTATAGTTTGGAGACTATATCTACCTAATAAAAGTCAACTGATAGAGGCCCAGGAATTAGGATTTTCTTCGGAAGAGCTGCTCCAGCTTTAAAAAGCTGTAAGTAAGTACTGAGGATACCTGACCAATTCTCCTTAGTTTTTTTTTTTAACTGTTAATTTTTTTTTTGCTTATATTTAACGTATATCAGATTACTTGTTGTCTTGGGAGGGGAGAGATAAAGGAGAGAAGGAGAAAATTTTGGAACACAAAAACAAATGTTGAAATCTATCTTTACATGTATTTGGAAAAATCAAATACTATTTAAATTTTTTTAAACAAATTGTTGTTTATCATCCCCCTCAGTAAGCATTAGCTGTGCTGAAAGACTTAGAATTAAAATTAAAAGACTTGGACTTAAAATTCTTAGACTTTTTCCCATTTGAAGCAGCCCTACTTTTTCAAGTTGGGCTATTCTCTCTATCAATCACTGCAGTAGAATTGGCATATATATATTACAACTTGCGTTCTCCTGCTTTGGGTAAAATTATAATAATAATAGTTAATTAATATTTCTATAACTCTTTAAGGATTACAAAGCAATTTATATGTTATCTCATTTGATCATCACCACAATCTGTAAAAAGGTACTATTATCCTCATTTTATGGATGAGGAAACTGAGGCTGAGAGCGATTAAAGTAACCTGTTCAAGGTCTGTGGAGACAAAACACCCTTGACTATATTCTTCCATTTTACTGCAGACAAACAAAATTTGACTCAACTATGTCCAATCTGCTTAAATATTGTTGGTGTTCGTTCTTCATTCTTGGAGTGGGCAAATGACATAACGTCTTGACTTGCATGTGAATTGTATTTTAGCGAGGCAGAAATGTGAAAAGTTCTGCTTAAGCTAAATTCACAAAGACCCTCTACATTTAGCAGTCTCTAGCTGTCCTTGATTTCAAGAAAGGTTGCACTCAATATGCCCTTGAGGACTTTCCAGACATACTACTGGTCCATTCAATGCCACAGAATACTGCAGATTGACTACATAGTCTAAGCAGGCCTAAAAAGTCATTTTTGTATCACGAAGAAACTGCTCTCAGTAAGCAATCTTCCACAGTTTGCTAATACATTTCTTTTCCTTTCATGTTGACTGCTCAATTTATTTGACCTTCAATCTCGTGGGCCTACTAGTAGGTGAGATTCTCTCTGAGCTCTTAAGGAACTCAGGAAAAGAAATTCCCCAACTTGCTTCACAGCTAATCTGAGAAGAACTGGAACTCATATCTTTCTGACTCCCAAATCCATCGTGCTCTATTCACTGAACCACTAAACTGAATAATCTCATTAAATATAGGGCATGCCTTTCTCACCTGAAAAACAGGCGATTCAGCATCTGCTGCCCACAGGCAAAGAATGGGAACTGCACTGATTTTATAATAGGTGTTTAATAAATGTTAAAACAAACTGAATTCAATAATAGTAGGGATGAGATTGACATAATGCTCTTTAACAAACAAGAATTCCTCAGCCTCTCAGATGCCCACAGGTAACTGTTGCATTTTAGGTATTTTTAGACTTTTTTTTTTTAGTTTGCCTTTTCTGCTAGAGCAATAGTAGTGAAAATTACTCCTTTGATGAGAGGAGGAGACTGTATGGGGGAGTAAGGCAATGTCCAGCGTTCCTGACAAATAACCAAGGAAAAAAATATTGAGGACTTAGTTCATTTCAAATTCATATCAGTGCAGTGGGCTGCAAATCACCCTACTGTATGTTATAGCCACAATCATCCTCATAAAAGGTGACAGGATAGAGGATTAATTACCACCAATTCCATTAAAAAGCCGAAGTTTCTTTTAGTTTTGTCCAGGATCTCAGTAGTGGTGAATACTGATGGAAAGCCATTACCAAGGCCATTTGGCAGGTAAGAGATTAATGTTCCTGTAAGACCGTAAGGCATAATACTAGTGATCTTATCTTCAGATCACAGGTTGACGGACCCAAATGACTGCAATTTGTAACCATAAAAACAAATTCCAAACTATCTTTCTCAGCTTTTTCTTCAAAGTATGAGTGGAGCTCAATAAATCTCTCTCTTGCCCATGAAACAGCCTAGGTTTAATAAAGTTCACTCTCGGGCACCTTAGGTTGGGGAATAAATCAACTTCAAATATAAAGAGGTAAGACAGCTGTGGGTAAAGTGTAGGAAGTCAATTTTTGGAAGAACTATCTGGAAAGCCAGCCTGCTAAATTAGACATTCTTAATCATGAAAACTCAAAATCATTTTAAACTTCTGCAAAATTCAATTTTTTTTAGGAGTGACATTTGGAAGTATCATGCAAACAGAGACCAAGTGACTTGCTCAGAATCACACAGCTAGTAAGGATCTGAGGCTGGATTTAAATTCAAGGTACTTTTAACTCCAGGTCCAGGACTTTATCAGCTGCCTCAAAAGGGCATGGATTAAAATGTATACTCTTTGGCCCAGAGATACCATTTGCAAGCCGTGTGTATATGTCATACATTTATATTAGGCTGTCATCTTTATGAGGTCAGGGACTATACTTTGCTTAAATTTTATGTCTCTTTTGAGAAACAGGAAAAGATAAGAAGAAAAAGGAAGCTCAAAGACTTCAAAGGAAATCTTGAATAAAGAAAATGATTTTTTTTTAAATTATCAGACTCCTAGGGAAAACACACACACACACACACACACACACACACACACACACGCTAGCAAGACTTTTGAAGCCTGACTAATAAGACAAATGACATTCAACATTCCAGGCCCAGATTTTTGTTATAATTTTTAAAATTAGAGGACTTTCTAGGAAAACAAGGAGCAGGTAAACAAATAAATTAAAGAGAAAATAATTTTAGAGTTATCTGGGTACATTATTTTATCTAAATCAGAATTGCAGAACTTGAGAGGTGGAAGGATCATCAATCCAACCCATTCATAAAAAGAATATTCACCACTTCATCCTCAGCAAATGATATTCCAGTCACTCTGAAGACATTCAGGAAATCCCTCATTTTTCTAGCCAAGCCATTCCATTTTTAGATAGCTCTAATTATTAGAAAGTTTTTCCTGACATCAATCCTAAATTGACTTCTTGATCTGTCCTCTGGGTCATTCTGATGAGGTTTAATTTTGGGGCTCCCTTCTATAGGGAACCAAATGATAAGGTCTAGATTTAGGGAACCAAAATGAAATTGGGGTTTCTGGCGGTCAGAGAGATAAATGATAAGGTCTAGTGACAGGTTCGAGGTTTAGGGAACCAAATGGAGAGGTTTGGCTCCCCTACACCCCCTTGGGATTTGGCGCAATGGTAGGGAGTTTTGGGGACTCTCTTCTGGCTACACAGAGGTTCTCTGTAAAGGAATTTACAAACCCCAAAACCTAGATTGATAAAAGAGGTATATTATTGGGATTGGGAAGTAAGGTTAGAAATCCTGACAAAGCCTGACAGAGAGGCATAAAGTCTGGTTAAGGAAATAGGTGAGGATAAAGAGAGGGTAACACTGGAAGAGAATAATATTCCAGCAGGCAGAGGTTTCCTTGGCATAGCATGGCATAGCTGGCATGTTTAGAACCTCTGCAAAGAGAGGATTTTAGATTGGCTCTTTTATAACAGGAGGTTTGGCTACAAGCTGAAGGGAGCTTGCGAGTGGAGTCCCAAGTTGGCTCATCTACTGGCTGGGTTTCAGCTTGAGGTGGAATTTGAATAGAATGAATTTCCTTAATTGAACAGGATTGGAATTCTAGATAACAGAATGAAACTGTTTGTCTTGTTTCCCTCAGGTAGGATCCCTCACTGAGGCAGAGGTGAAGATTTTCTCCTTCAAGGATTTTTAGAGTTTCAGGGTCCCTTCTTCAATTTCTCAAATGGCAGGCCTTGCTATAATACCACCTTAGCTTTTTCTTCTCCAGAATAAACATTCCCAATTCCTTTAAGTGATTCTCCCGTATTTTTCTTCATTGTTGTTATCTGCCTCTGTTCATTATCTTATCACTGCCTGGTTCCCATAACTGAATACAGAACTCCAGATGAAGTCTGACAAGGGCAGAGTACAGGAATACTATGACACCCAATTCCTGAAAGCTACATCATTCTTTTTTTTTTTTTTTTTTAATATCCTTTTATTTACAGGATATATGCATGGGTAACTTTACAGCATTAACAATTGCCAAACCTCTTGTTCCATTTTCACCTCTTACCCCCCACCCTCCCTAGATGGCAGGATGACCAGTAGATGTTAAATATATTGAAATATAAATTAGATACACAATAAGTATACATGACCAAAACGTTATTTTGCTGTACAAAAGAATCAGACTCTGAAATATTGTACAATTAGCTTGTGAAGGAAATCAAAAATGCAGGTGTGCATAAATATAGGGATTAGAATTCAATGTAATGGTTTTAGTCATCTCCCAGAGTTCTTTTTCTGGCATAGCTAGTTCAGTTCATTACTGCTCCATTGGAAATGATTTGGTTGATCTCGTTGCTGAGGATGGCCTGGTCCTTCAGAACTGGTCATCATATAGTATTGTTGTTGAAGTATATAATGATCTCCTGGTCCTGCTCATTTCACTCAGCATCAGTTAGTGTAAGTCTCTCAGGCCTTTCTGAAATCATCCTGTTGGTCATTTCTTACAGAACAGTAATATTCCATAATATTCATATACCACAATTTATTCAGCCATTCTCAACTGATGGACATCCATTCAGTTTCAGTTTTAATCCAATACAAAAGGGCTGCCACAAACATTCGTGCACATACAGGTCCCTTTCCCTTCTTTATAATCTCTTTGGGATATAATCCAGTAGTAACACTACTGGATCAAAGGTATCACAGTTTGATAACTTTTTGAGCATAGTTCAAACTACTCTCCAAAATGGTTGGATTCGTTCACAACTCCACCAACAATGCATCAATGTCCCAGTTTTCCACATCCCCTCAACAATCATCATTATTTTTCCTGTCATCTTAGCCAATCTGACAGGTGTGTAGTAGTATCTTAGAGTTGTCTTAATTTGCATTTCTCTGATTAATAATGACTTGGAGCATCTTTTCATATGACTAGAAATAGTTTCAATTTCTTCATCTGAGAATTGTCTGTTCATATCCTTTGACCATTTTTCAATTGGAGAATGGCTTGATTTTTTATAAATTAGAGTTAATTCTCTATATATTTTGGAAATGAGGCCTTTATCAGAACCTTTGACTGTAAAAATAAAAAGCTACATCATTCTTAAAGCAGTCCAAAGTCAAATTAGGTATTTACTGGCTGTCATATTATACCACAGACTCATAATAAATTTGTCCCCTAAAAAGCCCCACTTTTTTTTTTCTTATTGATTGCTCCTTATCTGTGGCTTCCCCTTACAACTTGTGAAGTTGAATTTTTATCCTCAAGCACAAGACTTGAATTTTCTTTTAAGGATATTCTCCTTGAAGTCCCTCAGGCTGGGAACCTAGGAGTCATCCTGGATACCTCATTATCTCACTCCCCATCTCCCCCCCCCCCATCCAATCTGTTAACAAAAGCTATTTCATCTTTGCATCATCTTTTGAATATGTTCCCTTCTCTTTAGAGCAGGACCTCATGGCTGGATGATTTCAATAGCCTGTAGTGGATCTGTCAACTTCAAGTTTCTCTCTACTCCATTCCATCCTCCATTCGACCCCTAAAATGATTTTTCCTAAAAAGGAATCTCTCCCCTGCTACCCCACTAAGTAAATTCCAGTGACTCCCTATTACTCCAGCTTAAATGCAAAATGCTGCTGTTTGGCATTCAACACCCATAATTTACAACCCCCTTCTACCTTTCCAGTTCTTACACCTTCCTCCCTGACATGTACCTTTAACCCAGTGACAATGGCCTCCTGGTTGTTTCAATAACAAGATCACTCTGAGTATTTTCTCTGACTGTAGCCCTATCCCTAGAATACTATCATTCCTCTGCTCTAACTACTGCCCTCCCTGACTTCATTTTAAGTTTCAACTAAAATCCCACTTTCTTTGGGAAGCTTTCCCCAACTCTTCTTAATTCCAAAGCCTTCCTTATGCCTGTATATATGTTGCTTTATATACATTTATTTGCATGTTGTGTCCTCCATTAGATTGAAAATTCCAGGAGTCAGGGATTATCTTTCACCTCTTTTTTATATTTTAAGCAGTTAGCAAAGTTTTTTTTTTTGCAGTTTTAACAATTTTAATAATATCTTTTTATTTTCAAAATACATGCAAAGATAGTTTTCAATATTCACCCTTGTAAAACCTTGTGTTCCAAACTTTTCTCCCTCCCTTCTCTCCACCCTCTTCCCCTAGACAGCAAGTAACCCAATATAAGTGAAACACGTACAATTCTTCTAAACATATTTTCACATTTATTATGCTGCACAAGAAAAATCAGATCAAAAAAGGAAAAAATGAGAAAAAAGTAACCAAAAACAACAAAAGTGGTGAAAATACTATGCTGTGATCCACATTCAGTGCCCAAGGTCCTTTTTCTGGATACAGATGACTCTTTCCATCACAAGTCTATGGGAATTGGCCTGAATCACCTCTTTATTGAAAAGAGTCATGCCTATCACAGTTAATCATCACATAATCTTGTTACTGTGTGCAATGATCTCCTGGTTCTACTCACTTCACTTAACATCAATTCATGTAAGTTTCTCCAGGCTTTCTGAAATCATTCTGCTGATCATTTCTTACAGAACAATAACATTCTATAACATTCATATATCATAACTTATTCAGCCATTTCCAACTGATGGGCATCCACTCAGTTTCCAGTTCCTTTTCTCTTTCTCCTTCCCTCCTTTCTTCAAAAACTGGAGAGATATTGTTATAATGGAGAAAGGTAAATGTGGTCTTGAGTTTTAAAATAAAGGGGAAAAAAGTATTCAAACGGTAGGCCAGTGAACTTGGCTTTGATTCCTGGGAAAATTCTACAATGGATCATTAAAGAGATAGTTGTCAAACAGTTCCTTGCCACCACAGAAAGATCTGCTATAAACATTTTTTGCACACATGGATCCTTTCCCCTTTTTTATGATCTTTTTGGTATATAGACATAGTAAAGACATTGCTGGATCAAAGAGTATCCACAATTTGATAGCCCTTTGGACATAGTTCCAAATGAGCATAGTTTTATTCATTTATTTGCACATTTACTAATGTTTATTAATTAACTGATATTCAACCTACTGCTCCAGATTGTCAAGATCATTTTAGATTCTATCCCTTTCATCTGTGCATCATCTACAAATTTTATCAGCATATCATCTATGCCTTTATCCAAGTTATCATTAGGAATGTTAAATACCACAGGGTCAACCACGGACTCTTAGAGTTCTCCACTGGAGACTTCCTATCAAGTATATATTAAACCATTAACAACTCCTTTTTGAGTCCAGCCATTTAATCAGCTAGGAGAGCATATTATCCTAATTCATATTTTTTAATTTTCTCAACAAGAAGGGTATAAAGTACTTTATCAAAAGCTTTGCTAACCTCAATGTAAATCATATACACAGCATTCCTCTAACCTATTAGTTTGGTAATCATATTTAAAAAGGAAATGAGGTTATTCTGGCATGACCTGTTCTTGCTGAAGTCATACTGGCTCTTTTTAATCACCACTTCCCTTTCTAAATGTTTGACAACTATCTCTTTAATGATCCATTGTAGAATTTTCCCAGGAATCAAAGCCAAGTTCACTGGCCTACAGTTTGAATACTTTTTTCCCCCTTATTTTGAAAATCAAGACCACATTTACCTTTCTCCATTATAACAATATCTCTCCAGTTTTTGAAGAAAGGAGGGAAGGAGAAAGAGAAAAGAAAGAAGAGGAAAAAGGAAAATGAGTAATGGAGAGGACAAAAAAAGACACAAGGGGGAAAGAGGGAAGCTAAGTATGGTTTCCTGTCTTCTAGCAATTCCTTATTCTCCATCCTAGATTTCTTTCCTACTAAACCATAGCTATTCCCAACACAAACATTTCCCAACCTATTTCTTGAAATTGGCATCTTAGAGAAATAAAGGATAAGAGAGAACTCTTGTCTAATCTGGTTCTAATATGTACTCTTACAACTCAATATTATTCACGCCAAGGCAATCTTGCCATCATCCTTGAGTAAAATGAATAAAGAAGCCAGACAGAGGAGCTAGGAACTTCCTGCTAGGCTTAATGGAAAGCGTTCTCTTTTGGCTTCCTTTCCAATCACTCTTGGTAATCTTGGCAAGCCCCGTCCAGCTCCTATTTTAGATCTTATTTAAAGCATATTTATTAGCTCTGAATCAAGAAACAATGAAGGCAACCTCCATGATCTCCTTGTGTCTAAGTTATTCTCTTAATATTTACCTGGGCACCTGTATCTTTAGAATCCCGTAAAAGATTCTTGCTCTTGTTCACTAAATAAAAATAAACAAAGCTTGGGAACTTTCTGTCGGTACCTGTTTGCTTCATTTATTTGTTAGGAGAAAAGAAAAGAGAGTGAGAGACAACTTTTAAAAAATCTGACACTTTTTCTATTTTCTTTTTGGAGTATTTTTACCTTGTCAAGCTATCTTACCAGATATCACCAATTTCCTGTGGATTTCTTCTTCATTTGCATACAAATAATGTTCCTAAAGTAATTGTGCATCACATAGGAGAATGAGATTCCAGAGAAGGATTCTCGAGAGCTTCCCCCAGCAACAGGAGGCCCTGGAATGCCAGACAGCTTTTTTATTCTCTGAATCCAAACTGCTTAGTGATTCCAGCTGCTTCTCAAGGATTGAAACTTTGATATGAAAATGGAAAGTGCCCAATCCCTTGCAGCTAAAATTCCCCCTGGGGGGCACGAAAGAGGAAAGAGAAAGATATCAGAGTACTACTGACTTCCCTTTTCTCAAACACTTAAAAGACTTTTTAGTTTTAGACTTTTTCTGGAATTACATCCAAGTGCTTGACATTAATCTATTCAGGAGAAAAGTACTTTATTTTTGTAGGAATCAGGATAGAATTTCTTTTGATCTTTTGTCCATTCTAGGCAATGAATGAGTCTTTTTCTTTTGAATCTTGAACTGAAACATAATGTCATCATATATTCACCCAGAAATATTGCAGGGAAAATCTGCTTGCACTGAGTCACCCATGCTATCTCTCTGGGTCCCCCTTGTGACATATGTTCATGATTACAAATGCAATTCATGATCATTAAGCAGTGAATCAGCTAATCAACATTTAAGTACCTAATGTATGCTGGATACTGGAGACACGAAGAAAAAAATGAAAGTTTCTGTCCTCAAAGAGTTCACATTCTATTTAGGAAGTAAAAAAAAAATGTGTGTTTTTATGTATTTACATATACATGCAAACACATGTATGAGCTTCATATTAAAATGGGTTCATATTAAAAATAATGATAATAGCTAACATCTACATAGTGCTTTCAGCTTTGCAATGCATTTTACAAAAATCACATTTTACCCTCAAAGCAACACTGAGAGGGAGGTGATACCATTATCCCCATTTTACAGATGAGGAAATTTAATACACACAAAATAAATGATGAATGTTTTGGGGTGGGAGCCTATTAACAGCTTAGTGGGAGGAAAAGGGATTTCACTTTTGGTTTTGGTAGGAAAAGGGAGGGGTAGAGGAAAGGTTGTATATAAAAGAAGCAGCAAATTATTCCATAAGGAGATTTTAAACTGTGACTTAAGTAGGCTTATTCTTGTGGACTAACGATAACAATAATAATCTTTTGTCTATATAGTTTTAAAAGTTTTTAAAGTTTATGTATATGTATTTATATTCATATTTAATGTTTCATTTGATCTTCATAAAAACCTATAAAGTAAATGAGAATAGATGTTATTAATACAGGTAAAGAAACTGAAGTCCAGAAAAAAGAAATGCCAGTTTTAAAAAAGAGAGAGAAATAATCAGTAAGTAACAGTTAGGATTCAAACCCAGGTTTTATAATTTTTCATCCAATGCAGTTCTCTAGGTACCCACGCTGCCTCCTAAACCAATACAATATGTTGACCATTAAGTATAATTAGAAGCAATTAGGGTAATTGTTGGGGAAAAGTCCTCACAAGTAAAGCTATACCCAAGTGAAGCAGGCTGCTTTGAGAGGTAATGGGTCTTCCTCCCTGGAGGAATGACCACTTTAAGCAATGACCACTTGTTGGAAATATTTTAGCTGGAACTCTTTCTCAAGCATGGTGGGTTAGACTAGTTGATCTCTTCCAACTCTGAAGTTTTATGATTTATCTTGTCAGCAGATTCGATTGTACCAATATAATATTGCCTAGAGACTATATGGAATCAAACACTTTGGGAGGTACTGGATCAGGCTGTGAGTGTTAGTCCTACAAGTTAGGGGGACCGAAGAATCTAGATTTAGATGCTGGCTATGTGATTTGAGCCAAATAATTTAATCTTCCTGCTTCAGTTTCTTGATAAAATGCCATTGAAATGTTGGTGAAAATGCCGGGATTATAAGGATCAAATGAGGTTATAATTGTAAAGTGCTTTGCAAACATTAAAGCACTATGCAAGTCCTATTATCATCATTGTTATTGTTATTGTTATTTCATCTCACTAAAGATCTTCAAGAAAAATCTGGCTAACCACAAGATGTTATAGAGAGGATTCTTGTTCAGATACAAATTGGATTATATAGTTTCTACAGTAGCTTCCATCTTTGAGCCTATGAAATCTTTCTGAATTTTTTTTCTTTCCCCTTCTTAAGCAGAAAATGCTAGCATAGTTTATTTACTTGTGTATTTATTTTTAGGCTGGGTCTTCCTATGTTAACCAGACTAGTACAGCAGCCACTCATAGATCTGATCCTATTACTGATTGTCAAGGAAGCTTTATTTCCAACCTGATTCGGTTCTCTCCTCCTTACTGGTCCTGGAATTAGGACTCTCAATTGACTTTACCCTTAATTCTTCTCAGAATTCTTAAACTTAAATGCTCCACCAACTTTCCCTAATAGGAGCAGTAAGCAAAATTTATTTATGAAATTAAATAAATACTATCAATATTTAGAGTGTACAGAATTATAATACAAAGTAGCCCTTAGAGGCTACTAAAGCATAACACTATTTCCCAGGGTGTTAAATGTTTCCCTTTCACTTTGCTTTTTTTCTTCTACTTTTTGTGTTTTTTTTTTTCTTATCTCTTCTCCCATCACCAAGAGGCCAATTATCATTTCCTGCTGCTACAAGCGGACCTGGCCCTAGCAACATTTTCTTTTCTCTATTTTAATTTGTTGCTTCCAATCTCCTATATGAAAGTTTGGGGAAAACAGATATTGTTTATTTAAATTGTACATAAAATATAAACAAACAAAGCTTAAGAAATTCTCCCATGATAGTTTAAAATAATGTCTTTCATGCTGTTCTTATGGGAAAAAATGGAGAGGTAAGGATTAGATAACAGTAAATAGTATATGGGACAGTGACCCTTACCCAAATAAAATCAGAGACTCTCTAGATAAAAAGGGAAAAGGATTTATTATGATCTCAAGAGAAAGGGCAACTCCCAATAGACAAGGTATCCTCAGCAGAGGAGTGCAAAGCACAAACTACAAACACAGAATTATATAGACCCTAATATGGAAGCCCCCACCACCTTCTGACCTTTTCTTCCATTGGCGAGTCCCATGCTTACATCTTACTTCAGAAATCTACACAGAATTTAAAAGCTACCCAGAGAGAAAGACTAATAGCCAATGACATACTCTTTACCATATTAGGAACTTAATACTTAATGTGGCAAAAAGGGGAGGGGGAACAGGAAGGAAATGTAAGTGAACACCTGTGGCTTTTGGTTATAGCACAAATAACAAGTTATAATTAGAGTATAGGCCAAGGCCACATTCTTAGGAGAGGTCTTCACTCAATTTATGCCATTCACTAGGAACTAGGTAAATGATTAAGGTTTTTATGACCTCTAATGGAGTACCCCAAGGCACTCTATCTTCTTGTTTAAACAGGTTTATCAAATCTTCAAATAATAAAACATTGAGCCATATCATCAAAATTTGAGATTTGTGTCCCTAAAGACCTCAATAAACTAGAATGATTGGTTAAACTGAATGAGATGAAATTTAACATAGATCTAATACAACAACAATATGACTAGACAATTGTTCATGTAAAAGAGTTCTAGGGTTTTGGATGGAAAACAGAGGAGGAAAATGGGGAGAGTTGGGTACCATTTTATCAAGGATAGGTTTAAAGACACTGGGAATACTTAATCTGGAGAAGATCTGACTTAAGAGGGACATTGTAACTGTTTTTCAATATGTGAAAGACTATCATATGAAAGAAGGTTTAGGGTTGTTTTTTTTCTGGGGCTCAGGAGGGAGAACTAATAGTAATGGATAAAAGTTATAGAGGAGTAGAGTTTGGTTCAATGTAAGAAAAAACTCCCTAATAATTCGAATTGTTCAAAGGTGGAACAAATTGTCCATCGCTGAAGGTTTTCAAGTGGAAGCTGGTGGACCACTTGTCCAGGATATTGTGGAATCCAAATCAGTTATTAGACTTTATTGCCTCCGAGACTCCTTCCAACTACAAAATTCTATTATTGTTATGAATTTAGCACACAAGGAGCCACTAACTATAGCCCTATCCTAGACTGAAAAGCATACTCCTTCTAAAGTAGAGGCTGCTCTTGCTTACTCATAATTTATTTAGCACTTACTACTTACTAGGAGTTATATTTATACTCCTTCCTGCAAGAAGCTATTTTTTCCAGAAGCAGGATACAGAGAAGGTTTCTAAGAGCAAAGTAAAGAGAAGGAACAAGAGTTTGAAGAGTGGTTGGTTTCATTGATCATTGTTGTTAATGTTTAATGTTGAATTTAATGTTTAAAATTATATAAAGACAGGAAGGCCAGTAATTTTGATGGTACCTGAGGTGTAAGACAAAAACTCACCAATTCCATTCAGCCACTATCAGTCTTCTTAAGTGAAGTTCCTACAGTAATTCATATGAACCACTGGGAATAGAATAGACTTAAAGGAGTTGAAATATACATTTTCATGTTTTGCTGGGGTCATCATTAATTGTTTGGACCCTTTAAACTTTATCTTTTGCATTCTGGAATATCATATTCTCAGGTCTTCTCTCCTTCAAAGAAATTGTTGCCAAGTCTTATGTGATCCTGACTGTAATCTAGGTATTAATTCCCCCCCAGATTCTTGCAATATTTTATCTTTGACCTGGAAATGCTTCGTTTTTGGTGGCATTTCCTAGGAGTTTTTATTTTTTGATTTCTTTTAGTAAGTGACCAGTAGAGTCTATATATTTTCATTTTTCCCTTTGAATCTAATAAATTAGCTTACTAGACAGTTTTATGATTTTTTAAAATATGGTTTCCAGAAATTTTTTTTCGGTCATGATTTTCAGGGAGTCTAATGAGTTACAAATTATATGTACTTGATCAGTTTTCCAGTTAAGTTGCTTCTGATAGTAAATCCCTTACATTTTCTTCTATTTTTTCATTATTTTGGTTTTGTTCTAATATATCATGGAGTAATTAATATCCATTTAGTCTACTATAATTTTCAGAGAGTAAGCTATTTGGGTAAGGGTTTTTATATTTTGATCTGAGCTATTTATTCTCCTTACAATTTTTTTCTTTAAAACTCTTTTCAAATTTTTATATCTTTTTTCATTTCTTACAAGTATTCTTATAATCCTTGTGGCCAAGCCATTTTATTTCTCAAGTTCTGTCTGTATTTGTGGGGAAATTATTGTCTCCCTTCAAACATATTTCTTGAGCATCACTTGATCCAAGATATTTTTCATAGTGTTCAGTGTTTTCTGTTTACTAATATCTTTAGCCACAATTTCTATTTATGACATTTGCCTCCCCATCTCCATGTTTAGAATCAACCAAAGATACTTTGCCTTAGATCCCATAGCTTTTGCTTTTCATCATTTTTTAAATTTCCCTGACTTCTAAACACCAGTTGAAGGCACTAAAATATTTGATTTGCTAGGTGCCTGAATTACTAAGGACCTTGCATTTAGAGATCCTCTTACCAACACCTGGATAGCTACCTACTTCCCTTCTTCTGTTATCATCTCCATAACTGAATGGTCAGGTCTAGCATCCAATTCTTCTTTTTCTTTTACTTGTCATTGCCATCCAATCCTACTAATGATACCATTTCCCAGGACATATTGACTAGGATCTTTGAATTACAAAGATCTATTTTCTAGTACAATATCCCTTATTTTGTATAGATGTGGAAACTGAGACCCAAGGAGCTTCAATGATTTGCCCAAATTCACACAGACAGTAAATGTCGGGTATGATTTGAACCCAGATACTCTGACAATAGAGCCAGTGCTTTTTGAACTAGTACAGAAAATGTACAGATTCAGAAGTAATATCCTAGGCTATAGTAAATAGAGAGAGGGCAGCTAAGTGGTACAATGGATAGAGCACTGAGCTTGGAACCAGGAAGACTTATCTTATTTACCACAGATACTTACTAGTAGTGTGATCCTGGGCAAGTTACTTAACACAGTTTGCCTCAGTTTCTTATCTGTAACATAAGCTGGAGAAGAAAATGGTACCTATTTTAATATTTTTGCCAAGAAAACCCCAAGTGTGCTCCTGAAGAATCAGATATGACTGAACAACAACTCAGTAATTAGAATTATGAACAAAAGAAGATTATCCAGATGGAATAGAACTAAGTTTCTTAACCCAATATGTATTTTTTTAAATGACTGATTCTTCCATTTTGAAATCATTTTTATTTCTGAATACATTCTTTCTCTTCCCCTATCTAGAAATCTTTCCCTTGAAATAGGAAATTTTAAAAAGAAAGAAAGAGCAAAAATAGTTCAGTAAAACCCAATCTATAAATCAACTAAGCAACTGCAATATTCCACACCCTTGATCCTCTATTTCTGAAATGGAGGGAGGTACATTTTCTCAATTCTTCTCCAGAGCCAAGTTATTTGGTCTTTAAAAATAATTATACAGTGCTCACTTTGTGTATGTGAGGTGTGGGGGTTGGTGGTAGGGTAGGTGTGTTTCTTCTGACACTGTCTAACCTATTCTTTGATTACAAATGAATGTCTTTAGCGTGGCCTTCCTCATTTCTTTAGGTCTCCCCTGGTCCCTGAAGAATGATATGGTTTCTCCTAAAACCCCTGAACACCCAGTTG
This sequence comes from Sarcophilus harrisii, assembly GCF_902635505.1. NCBI lineage: Eukaryota > Metazoa > Chordata > Mammalia > Dasyuromorphia > Dasyuridae > Sarcophilus > Sarcophilus harrisii. The sequence goes on along the minus strand of NC_045426.1, from coordinate 303,349,086 downwards.
ATATTTGCATATTTAGGCACGTTGGAGATTAAGGTTATTGGACTATTCTCCTACTCCCAGGCACATTTTTGGTCAATAGGAAGCTGGTTGTTGGCTCAGACTTTGGCTGCTTTACCCACATTCCTGTGGGACACCTATCACTTGTTAAATATTAACGCTTCCTCTTCCAAACAGGAAAGGGATGTAAAGAAAAAAATATCCCATAAAATTAAGGTGTTTCCCATCATTTTAACCACAATACAATATTGTTCTAAAGATACTCCAATATAAGCACAGCAATTACAAGCAGATTATTCTATCTCTAGTTCACAGAGGAGAAAAATGAGACCTAGGAAAAATGACTTGATTAAGAGACCTCTCTATAGTTAGTGGCAGACCTGGGATTACCACCTAGACCACCTGACTCCTATCTTTTCCAGTTATATCATATACTCTCTTCCTATATGGTATAGTATAGAGAAATAAGCCTTAATTTGGAACAAGAGTTCAAGAGCTAGAGAGTTATATTAGAGGATTATATTGAAGAGATAATCAATGCCAAATCTTCTCTTTTAACAGATGAGAAAACTAAAATGACTTTCCCAAAGGCTCACAGGTGGAAAGTTGTGTAGGTAGGAGTGAAACCTAGATCCAAACACTCTTGCCATTATATCCTACTTCCTCAGAAGCTTTGGTTCTGCTACAAAAGCTGGTAGCATGATACAATAGAAGGGGAAGGCATTCCAGACAATGGGAATAGCATGAGCAAAAATATAGAGAGACTAGAAGGCATCAGGACCATACTTTGTACATTGCTGGGTAAGTTCATGGTGCAGAAATACAGATGAGAATAAGTTACTGATTTCTCATCATCTAAATTTTAAAAAGAGACAGTCAGAAGCCAAGTCATACTTCATTCTCCTAAATGCAATAGGTTGATTTTCCTTACTTGTCTCAATCCAAAGTCAGATTAAAAAGTACATCTCCTCCCCACACCGTGTGTCTCTTCTTTGAGAAGACCATTAAAAAGATGGCTCTCAGTCAGGCAAAAGTCATCAGATAAGAGAACTAACTATTGCTGCCCTGCACACCCAGATGTCTCTGTGGCAGTAGGCTTTTCCTAATCATTTCCTGGAGCTGTCCTTCCTGATAGTGCTGCTCACCTATTTCCGTTCATTTGAAGAGAACCTAGCAACCAGGGCAGGGGCTAATGCCAAATTAGATCCTAGGATGATGTCACCAGTGGCTCTTTTATACCCAACAGCTGGGCCAAGAGGCATGGAACTCTGCCAAGGGAAGCTGATCCAAGAAGAATAGAGAGGGCTAGTTTCTTACTCAGATGGAAAAGGTATAAAGGGAATAAAGGTCAGGGACCATAGGAAGACCAATAGGAATCTGTTTCCTTTACCATTCAATTAAGAACAGGAAAGGGACTTCCAGAAGTCGCCATTCATAAAGTAGCTAGATGTTTTTCTTTTAACCCAAGCCCATGAGAATACATCCCTTCCATAGATATGACCTGGAGGCAGAGATAGTCTTTAAAACCAGAGTTCTTGACCTGAAGTTTGTGAACTTGCATTCTTAACTATATTTCAAAATTAATGGTTTTCTATGAAATCCTGTGTAAACATTATAAAAAGAGATATTCATAAGTTTTATCAAACTAGGTCCATCATACACACATAGAAAGAGAAAGAGATAGACATAGAGAGACAGAAATTCAGAATCAGAGACAGAGAGAAAGAAAGATAGAGACAGAGAGAAAAGTTAAGTGACTTGGAAGTAGCATGATATAGAGAAAAGGTCATTTCCATGGGAATTAGAAAAACAAATTCTGCTAAGTGTGTAGCTGGACAAATTCAAGTAGTTTCCCCTTGTGACTCTGTTTCCTTAATTGTAAAATAAAGAGGTTATTCTAAATGGAAAGGGGAAGGGAAGATAATAAGCATTTTTATATATTGCCAGCTATGTGCCAGGCACTAACCTAAGCACTTTATAAATATTATTTCACTTGATCCTCACAACAACCTTGTAAGGTTAATGCTGTGATACTTTCATTTTACAGTAAGTCTGTGGCTGGCTCTGGGCCTAGCACTTTGTTCCAAATGGAGTTTTGAGATTATTTCCAGGGCTAAATCCATGATCCCATGACTAGATGAACTTTAAGGTCTCCCAAATAGAGATGCTACACTGGATCTCCCAATTGACCAGAAAGAATGTTGTCACTACTACCATCATCACTATATTTATCATCTTGAAAAATAACTATATGACTCACTGATGAGATGTATACAAGAATCCTTTAATGTATTAGAAGTTAAGGTTGTTCCACATAACAGGTAACCCAGGTTGTATGCAACAGCTATACTGAGTGTAAACTGAATAAATGTAAACTGCAAATAGTAATATTTACAAAATAGTACTTTAAAGTTTATAAACACTCTTTCATATGACCTTTTGTAACAACTCTATGAGGAAATGGAAGAATTTTTCTCTTTAAAAAATCATTAGCCTCTACCATTCCCTCAAACACTCATCTTATATCTTTCCTTTCTTAGTCAAACTCCTACTTTTTTTCTCACTTAGTTCTCTACCTTTTGCACTCTGGTTGCATTTGTTATAATACTTGGAACGTGGCAAGCACTTAAATAAACAAGTGTTCTTTCATTCATTCAAATTCAACAGAAACCATACTCTCCAAATTTGCCAATTAACTCTTCACTGTCAAATTTTATGATCTTTCATCAGTTCTCATTCTCTTGGCCTTTCTTTAGCTTTTAGCACTGTTAACCACACTATACTCCTGTATACTCTCTCTTCCATGGTTCTCCCCCAAAGTTCATCCCTCTTTTGAACTTTCTTATTTCTGTCTAGTATACTATAATCTTTTTAGTCTCCTGAATATATATCCTTGAAGTCATTCCTGAGTTCTTATTTGCTCATTTGAATATGTAGTCATATGCTAAGTCTTGCCATTTCAGTTTCTATAATCTCTTTCATTCATCCCCTTTTCACTACTCAGAAAGTCACTTTAGTTTAGATCCCCATCACTTTTCCCTTCACTATTTCAGCAGCCTCCTAATTGGTTTCCCTAAGTAAATTTTCTTTCCATTACAATTTATCCTGTACATTATAACCCAAATATTTTCCCTTAAGCACAGGTCTTGGCACATTACTTCCTTATTTAATTAATTTCACTGAATCCTTATTTCTTCCAAGATCAAATTTTGGACTTTTAAAAATTCTTTATTACCTAATCTCAACATAACTTTTCCACTCTCATTCTATATTTCTCCCTGTTCTATACTTTATAATCAAGACAAACCAACTTCTTGTTGTTTCTCACACATGGCTCATCACATGCCTTCTCCTGGCTATATTTCATGAACTTAATTTTTTTTTTCCATTTCTTTTATTTCATTCAAGACTTAACCCCACTACCATTTTCTACATGACTCTTCTCTTAATAGCCTCTACTTCTAGTGCCTCTCATCTATAATATTTGTATTTATCTTGTATTTATCCTCTATGTGGATGTATATATGCATATGTGTATATAAACACACAGATACATATTTACATGTTTTCTTTCCTGATAAAAGGTAAGCTTCTTAAGAACATGATTAAATGACATTTATTTTTTCAAGTTTTGTTTGGTTATATCTTCTAAAAGTAGTCCCACTTTAAAGACCTAATCTTTGAAATTTGAATAACTGAGGAAAACTTCCAAGTTTGTCTCAAAACTGTCCCTCTTGAACCCTTCCAAGAACCAAGACTAAACCTAATGGATCAGAAGGTTAACCCATCATAGTGTTTCTTGTGTCTAAGGATAGTTGCTTAAATAGATGAATAGCTAGAGAATATATTAATAATTATATATAAAACATGGAAGATAAAAAGATGAGATTAAATATTTATATTGTATTCAGGTGAAAAATATAAAAGAAACTTTGGTAAATGAGAAAACATGGATACTACATAAAGGTAAGCATAATAAATATCATTTCGTAGCAGCACATTTTTCTGGAAGTAAAATATTTGTTTTAAAGTTTACAGAAAGCACAGAGAGTGCTTTCTGTAAACTTTCTCTCTTTTACACTTCTTTTTCTTTCTCTCTCCCTCTCTTCTCCTTCTCTTTCTTACTTCCTCCCTTTAACTTTCTCTTCTCCCTTCTCTCCACTTCTTGTTCTTTCTCTGAAATGCTCAGATGGGTAAGAATTACTGTCCAAATATGTTCCCCTTTTTCTTTTGATCCATTTTATCCTTCTCAGGGTCATTGATCTCAGTTGCTTAGAACGTGAGACATCTATAAATGTTTAGACCACCAAGGGAAAAAGAAATAAAAGGAAGGAAGGAGGGAGGGAGAATAGGAGTAAGGAAGGAAGGAAGAAAGGAAGATAGGAAAGCAGGAAGGAAGGAAAGGAGGGAGAGAGGGAAGGGGAGGGAAGAGAGAAAGGGAGGAGTGAAGGGAGAGAGGGAAAGAGGGACAGAACAAGGGAGAAGGAAAGAAGGGAGGGAGAGGGGGAAAGAAGAAAGAAGGAAAAAAGGAAGGAAGGAAGGGAGGGAAAGAAGAAAGGAAGGAAGGAAGAGAGAGGGGGAGGGAAGGAGGAAGGGAAGAAGGAAAGAATGGATGGTGGAAAGGAGGAAGGGAAAGAGTAAGGAAGGAGGCAAGGAAGGAAGGAAAGAAGAAGGGAGAGAAGAAAGGAAGGAAGGGAGGGAGGAAAGAAGGAATGAAGGGAGGAAGAAAGAGAAAGAGGGAGGGAAGGAGGGAAAGAGGGAGAGAGAAATGAGAGTTTAAAAAGCACAAAATAAGACCTATGAAACAAAATCATCAAAAGACATGAGAGCATTTTAAAAAATGGATGTTGAAAGAATGTCTAAACTAACATATAAGCACAAAACAACAGATTAGACAAACAGGATTAATGATGCCCCAGGGAGAAATCACAAGATCTGACCCATAGTACATTATCAGCAGGATTGTAGATCTAATCCCATAAGGTTGTGTGAATTTGTGTATAAGAGAAAAAGACAGAGACACAGAGAGACAGAGAGAACTAGAGACAGGGAGAAGGAGACAGAGAAGGGGAGGGGAAGAAGAGGAACAACAATAATGGAATGATTAGAAGAAAAAGTTGAGAATTTTATGGAGTAATGAATTAATCAACTTTAAGATGTCCAATCTAGTAAGAGCAATGGCCCTCTCTTCTGTTTTGATCAGGAAAACTTTTTTGATTCTCTCCTAAATTCATCTCTCCTATACTGCTGAATTCATAAATTTATCCCATTCTCATAGTAAAAAGAGCCCAAGCTGTCCCTTGATCACCTGCTCCCATTAACAGAAACATTTTTTCATTTAGTTCCTGCCAGTGAGATTTGTCAGCCAACAAACATTTGTTTATTATTAAGCATCTATTATATTCCAGATGTTAAGTGCTGAGAATACATGGCAAATACAAGGTCCTCAAGGACCTCACATTTTAATCAAGGGGAAACATGCAAATAACTATGTATATATAAAATAACTATGTGTATATATATGTATATATGTACATATACATGTATACACACACGATATATAATAGCTATACTTTATATAATGTTTTACAAATACCTTATCCTCACAATACCCTAGGAGGTCAATGCTATTGTTTTCCTGATTTTACAGAGAAAGAAACTGAGACAAAGACTAAGTGCTTTGTTCAAAGTCATACATCTGGTAAGAGTCTGAGGCTGGATTTGAATTTCTGACTGAATTTCCAGGTTGAGTGCTTTATCCATGGAACCATCTTGCTTGTAATTTTGGAAGGAAAGGACAGGAGTCAGGAAGTCCTCCTGCAGATGATAAGATTTGAACTGACTCTTGATGGAGGCTAAGTTAACAAGGAGGCAGAAGTGAGGAAGGAAAATATTCTAGGCACAGAATGCAAATAAGAGTATGGTGTGAAAGGAACAGAGTAAGTCAGTGTACCTGGATTATAAAATATAATGAAGGTATGTAAAATGTAAAATTGGAAGAGCAGGAAGGAGGTAGGTTATAAAGGGTTTTAAATGCCTAGGAGAGGATTTTATATTTGATTCTGATAGTAATAGGAAGTCACTAAGTTTATCAAATGTGGGGATGACAGAAGCAAACCTTATTTTTAGGAAAATCACTTTGGCAGCTAAGTGAATTGGAAGATGTATTGGAATGGAGAAAATTCTTGAAACTAGAAGACCAATTAGAGGGTCCTTGAAATAGTCTAAGTGAGAGGTGATGAGAGCTTCTATTAGGATGGTGGCTGTGTGAGTGGAGAGAATGGGACACATGAGAGGTTTATCGTGAATGTAGGGATGCAAGGTTTGGCAACATTTAATATGTGAGGCAAGTGAGGAAGCAGGATTATATCAAGGTTGAGAGATTAGGTGGCTGAGAGAATGGTGATGTCATTGACAGTCTTGGGAAAGTATGGAAGAGGTCCATTTCCTCTTTGTAGAAGGACAGTTTATCAGTTTCCTTGTTACATCATGCACTTTCTCTCAGGGTAAAAGGACCTTCATATGAAAAGGTAAAGCTTAAAACTCCTATTACTTTTCAAGAGTTGTCTATTGTCCAGGGGTAGATTTACACTGAGCCATTCATATCCTTTCACCTAATGACCTCGAGCACACATTTGTGAGATCAGCCAGCAGGTGGAATGCTTCTCTTGAACAGGAATCAAACCTATGACCTTAGCCTCATGTTCTAAGCAACTGAGATCAATGACCCTGAGAAGGATAAAATGGATCAACAGAAAAAAGGAAACATATTTGGACAGTAATTCTTACACATCTGAGCATTTCAGAGAAAGAAAAAGAAGTGGAGAGAAGGGAGAAGAGAAAGTTAAAAGGGAGAAAGTGAGAAAGAGAAGGAGAAGGGAGGGAGAGAGAAAGAAAAAGAAGTGTAAAAGAGAGAAAGCAGAGGAAGAAAGGGAGAAGAATGAGTGGGGGAAGGGAAAGAAGGAAGGAAAAAGAAGAGAGAAGCGACAGAAAGAGAGTGAGGAGAGAGAAAGAGGGATGAAGAAAGTATAAAGGAAAGAGACAGAAATAGAGAGAGAAAAGTGAGGAAGAGAAAGGAAAGAGGGAAGGAGGAAATAGAGAAGTGAGGAAGAGAAAAGAAGGGAGAGAGAAAGAGTTGGGGGAGAGGAAAAGAAAGACAGAGACAGAGAGAGGGAGATAAAAACAGAGAAAGAGAGAGACAGAGAGAAACAGTGAAAGATGGAGGGAGATAGACACAGAGACAGAGACAAAGGCAGACACAAGAGAGCTAGAGACAGAGACACAGAGAGAGACAGAAAGAGAAATAGACGCACAGGGAGAAATAGAGACAGACACAAGGACAGAGACAGAGAGAGAAACAAATAGACACAGAGACACACAGAGGCAAAGAAGACACAGAGAGACAAAGAGAGAAAGAAACAGAGATACACAGAGACAAAGACACAGAGACGGAGACATTCAGAGAGACAGAGAGAATAGACAGAGACAGAGAAACAGAGAGCACAGAGATAGAGAGAGAGAAACAAAGACAGAGAAACAGAGACAGAGAAAAACAGACAGAAAAAAACAGACACAGAGACAGAGACGCAGAGATAAAAACACAGACAGAGAGAAAGAAACAGATACAGAGACACACAGAGAGACACAAAGACAGAGAGAGAAATAGACAGAGATACAGAGACAGAGACACAGAGAGAGACAAAGACAGAGACAGAGAGAGACAGAGAGAAAGAGACTCTTTGGCTTTCCCAAGTCCCTTGTTGAAATTAAAATATTACCAGGCCTCCTGGAAACTATACAGAATACTGGGAAAGCCAAGGGAACCGATGTATAAAAAGCCCCAGACAGCTGTCCTTTATTCTCCATGGTGATAACTACCTTTGTGATGTTGTTAACAAGCGAGGCCAATAAGGGCAGAGCCACACAAAGGAATTTTGTACTAATGGGATCCCAGAAACAGTCACAGAGCACATAAAAATGTGGGGGGAGGAGTCCACATTTTCCCTTTTCTAACAATGCAATTGATTGCTCAGTTCTTAGTATCAACCAAGTTGCCAGTCAGTGTCAGTGTTATTGGGTTGTTATACTAGATCTGGTTAAAGTGATGGTGACTGACAAACCAGCTAAGACTGATTCTTGGCAAAGGCTGGAAGTCCAAAGAGAAGCCTGCTCATACTCCAGAAACACCAAAAATCAGCAGATGCAAAGACATTTTCAGATTGTTTCTTAGTTCTTTTTTTGTGTGTGTATGGGGGAGACAATTGAGGTTAAATGACTAGCCCAGGGTCATACAACTAGTAAGTGTTAAATGTCTAAGGCTGGATCTGAACTCAGTTCCTCCTGACTTCATCACCATTTCTCTATCCACTACACCATCTAGCTACCCTAGTTCTTCCTATAAGTAATTGGAGACTCACTCACCACTACCCTCAGCTCCTCTGCTAGGAGGTCAGAGCTATGAATTCCAAAACTTCCATTTAAGAAAAGGGCCCAGAACAGTTATGTTTCCATTTCTCACCTAGTTACACTATTTTGGATTTTCTAACTTTTCCACCATGCCTCCCTTCCCCGCTTTCAGCTTTCTTTTGTATTTTATCTTCCTCATTAGAATCCAAGCTTCTTTCTTTTTCATATTAGTACCCAGAATGACTGGCAAATAGTTTGCGCTAAACATTTGCTGACTGTCTACTTGGAGGCTGGGGTGAGAGAAAGAGACTTCTGACTATAGTCTAAACATCTCCAAAATGGGCATGGGAAAATGCTTCAGTGTATTTAGGCCTGAGAAGGGCAATTCCTGTGGCAAAGGTTTAGAAGAAAGCCTTTGAATGGCAATCTTGAGGTATTCTTTAAGGGGAATTCTCTAATATATCTCAAAAATGCCTTTTATATATTATGATGAGGACTCAAATTGTCCTTGGGGACTCAGCAGCTGAGATGGGAGAGGGCTTCACATTTCTAACCCCTATTGGGCCTCTCTCAAATGGAGGAAATTATCTCAGAAAGTGCTTGAGTACAATGCCTGGACAATAATAAATGCTTCATCAATGCTTGTTGACTCTCTGTCTCTCTCTCTCTGTCTCTGTCTCTCTGTCTCTCTCTCTGTCTCTCTCTCTCTCTCTCCTCTCTGTCTCTGTCTCTCTGTCTTTCCCCCCCTCTCTGTCTCTCTCTCTCTGTCTCTCTCTCTCTGTCTCAGACTCTCTGTCTCTCTCTCTGTTTCTCTCTGTGTGTGTCTCTCTCTGTGTCTCTCTCTGTCTCTCTGTCTCTCTCTCCTCTCTCTGTCTCTCTCTCTGTCTCTCTGTCTCTCTCTGTCTCTCTCTGTCTCTCTCTCTCTATATATATATACACACATATACACAGACTTTACTGGGAAGGCAACATGAACACAGGGTGCCCCCATTCTTTTCCCATTCAGCAAGAAGAGATGGAGAGGAACCAATGAGTGGTGCTTATTTCTAGTCTCCTCTCATGCAACCCCAGTGAACCAGGAAGGATCTGCTGAAGGTGACGCTCAATCAGCTCTGGCCAATTGCAGAATTTACAGTGTGCATATTTGCACTTTGTTAATGGTCGAACCCTATAAATAAGGGCTTGATTTATTATTTTGTTGATTATCTAGCCTTAGGAAAATAATGGAGAAAATGTAAATGATTAAAGTAGAATTTTAAAGAATTCAGTGCATTTTTTTCTTTTTCTTTAGAGAGCTTGATTATTAAATACCCCATGGGATAAATCCTTCTTCTTAGATTCTGGTCTTACTATTCTTTAGCCGTGTCACTATTACCAAATTGACTTGACTTAACTTGATTATTAGCTATAGAGCTTTCATTAAGATTATAAGCTAGCTCCTTTCTGAAACTTTCTTAGCCTATACTTCAGATCAAGCTCAGTACAACTACAAGACTTCCCTAAAGGAAGCATAGATTCCAAGATAACAGAACAGACATAGACAAGAACTCAAAGCTTCTCAAAGACCATTCCCATCTTCCTATGGCCCATGGTACCACAGCCATACTATCTTAAGGAGCCAAGAGATCCATCTAATTTGACTCTCTTTTGACACTTCATTATTATACATTTGCAGAGTGCTGAGGAGTTGGAGACTCACATTAGTATCTCAGCCACTCTTGTAGTTTCTTCATAATCCTTTTTAGAATTTTCTTGGCAAAGTCACTAGAATGGTTAGTCATTTCCTTCTCCAGGTCATTTTACAGAGGAATAACTGAGGCAAATAGGGTTAAATTACTTGTCCAGGATCACACACTAGTAAGTGTCTGAAGTAGATTTGAGTCAATCTACTTGTGTGTGTCTCTCTCTGTGTCTCTCTCTGTCAATTGAGTCAATTATGTATCTTACTGTAGTAAAACCTTGTAATTTTCCCTTTTTTTTTTAAAGTACCCAAGAAAGCATCCTGTCTTCCCTTTGAGTTCTTAGCCTGGAATTGGAGAGGCTGAGAAAGGGGATAGGAAGCCACTTAGCATCAGTTGCTGTTTCTTTTGTGCCCATGAAACCAAAACAGAAAATAAGATCTCCATCTGGCACCCAGAGATGGCATTAGACAGCAGATTGTTTCTAGGTCAGGTTCCTCAGCCACTCTTGTAGTTTCTTCATAATCCTTTTTAGAATTTTCTTGGCAAAGTCACTAGAATGGTTAGTCATTTCCTTCTCCAGGTCATTTTACAGAGGAATAACTGAGGCAAATAGGGTTAAATTACTTGTCCAGGATCACACACTAGTAAGTGTCTGAAGTAGATTTGAGTCAATCTACTTGTGTGTGTCTCTCTCTGTGTCTCTCTCTGTCAATTGAGTCAATTATGTATCTTACTGTAGTAAATTGAGTCAATATGACTCTTAAACCATTGCTCTATCTACCAAGCCATCCAACTGCAAAGACATCATTGCCTCTTAAATGCTTAAATTATTAAATTAAATTAAATGCTTAAATGTAGAACATAGTTTAAATTAATGCTTAAATATAAAATACAGCACCAACAGGACTGAAATACACAAGTGCTTCCTTCTGGACCCTACAATTTGGCTGTGTTACTTTTCCCACTATGCTAACCATGGAAGAGAATGGATGCACCAGTTTCCAAGGTTGTGTATATCTGGAATGATCTTAGGTTCCAGAAGCCTCTGTTAAAGAAAAATAGTTAAATTGAGAGGGAGAAGGAATTGCTTCTCTTGGCTCCTAGCCCTAACCTTGGAAAGGGTAGAGTATCAGGGCAATAATAAATTCAGAATTAAAAAATCTGTGATCTAATCCTAATTCTGCTACTAACTGATGTTTAGTGACATGTAATTTTTAGCAAATCACTCAACCTTTTAAAGGGCTGGATTTACAAAATGGAAGTCTTAAATTTGAATCCTATTTTAACACTTTTTTTTTTAAGTTTTTTTTTTTTCCTATTTTAACACTTGCTAGCTATGGACTAGACAATGGGCAAATCACTTAAATTCTATGAAAATTCATTTTCCTCACTTGTAAAACAGGGATAATGATACCTGTAGGTCCTATTTCAAATAAGATATGTTTATAAATACTTTGTAAACCTTAAAATGAGATACAAATCAGCTATCATGTTTTTATGAATTTCTTACTTTCTCTGAAATTATTCCATATATGCCAGGGGCTCTGAGTCTTTTGGAAGTCATAGACCCCCTTTGGCAAGCTGGTGAAACTCTTTACAGAATATGTTTTAAAACACGTAAAATAAAATACATAGTATTACAAAGGAAATTATTTATATTGAAATAAAGATGTAATTATCTTTCTATCCGAGTTAACTTCCGAAATGGGAATGATGGCCTCCAGATTAAGAACCCCTAATATATTCATATTCCCCCCAAATAAGGTTAGTCTTAGTATACCTTTCCCCACCCCCCAAAAAACAAACATTTGCAAAGCCAGGACTGTTAGCTGCCATCTCTGAAATAAACTAATCTTCTTAGCAGTTTTTCTAACTAAAAATGTGAATCTCTTTTTGGAATCTCTCTCCCCAGGAGAAATGAGTTGCTTAGTACCGAGGTGACACATCTATATTTACAATGCCTACAGCAGCAGAAGCAGCAACAACAAAACAATTGAATCAGTAATAAAGACTGACCTAGAAACAATCTGCTGTCTAATGCCATCTCTTGGTGCCAGATGGAGATCTTATTTTCTGTTTTGGTTTCATGGGCACAAAAGAAACAGCAACTGATGCTAAGTGGCTTCCTATCCCCTTTCTCAGCCTCTCCAATTCCAGGCTAAGAACTCAAAGGGAAGACAGGATGCTTTCTTGGGTACTTTAAAAAAAAAAGGGAAAATTACAAGGTTTTACTACAGTAAGATACATAATGTATCTCTTAGTGGAATTTTTTAAAGGAGGATTGAGCTCTGAGACTGTCCTAAGAACCAGAGATTCAGACAAAATGGGACCCGCTAGAGAAAAGATTCTCTTCAGATGTGGCTGTTTCCCCCTCACTTAGGCAAGCCTCCCTGCTGATTGCTGACCTTGGTGCCAAGATGGGAACAGATCCTTCCAGGGGAAGGCTTGGCTCCAAGCCCTTCCTGACTCCAGGAAGCTGGAGCTGACACTACCTTCTATGACTCTGGCCAATGTTTTCCCTTTGCCTCAGCCTGGTTGCTCTGAGAGCTACTTAGATATTGCACATCAAAATAAAATCTCCTACCTGGGGACCCGGGTGACTGCAGTAGTAGGGGACATGGAGAAGAAAAAGGTATGATTGATCTTACCCATGGGTAAAAGCAACACAGCCCTTACCAGGAGCAACAATGATAATGCTGTTTCATAAAGAAAATGTCAATCAGCCTCCACTCTCAGAAGCTCCATAGGATTAAAGACGCCTACGTATTCTTCCAAGAATTTCCATAATGCTTCTAATTTTGATCCCACATGTAAAATGTGCATTGTATATATTAAATCTCAGCTCTGCAAGACATTTTTGAAAATGAACCGGTCTGGGTGGTTGCTGGATCACCACGGTATAGGGCTGGGGGGAGTGGGCTGGAGGTGGTAGTAGGCAAACAAGGCAGTCGGAGAAATGTTGCTTATGGCTGAAGCCCTCCATATTGACTTTGATATGCTGGCAAGGCCTCTCATCTGCCTCAAATAATCCAGGTCTGCAACCTGAGGCTTTTTCCCTCTTTCCCAATATCCTTAAGACCATGGGAAGTGCTGTAGGTTTCATTGATAACTCTACTACCCAATATACAAACCTAACAACTCATGGGCTAGTTAAGCTTCTTCTACCTACCATAGGATATTGGAAAGACAGATGGGCACCCTGAGAAAGGGACATTGCTGTCAGTGAGGCGTATATTTGGTTATCTTTCAATTTGGTTACTCTTTTTATTTGACTACAGTTTAGCAGACCCATTGGTGGGTGATATTCTCCCTAAGCTCTCTTGGAATCTAGGCTGAAAAACTTCCCAAAATGCAGAATTAGGAGTCTGAAGAGCAGGGACATGTCCTAGTTCTGACATTACACCTAATTGTGTGACTGTGAGAACATCATTTGGCTTTTCTGAGTCATCTGAAAAATGAAGGAGTGAGATCTCTCTAGTCCTCTTCAGTTCTTGTGGCTTTTTGCAGGTCCTGCTTTTCTCTTTTTTTTTCCCCTGAGACAATTAAGATTAAGTGACTTGCCCAGGGTCACAGAGCTAAGAAGCGTTAAATATCTGAGATCATATTTGAACTCGGGTCCTCCTGACTTCAGGGCTGGTGCACCATTTAGCTAGCCCAGGTCCTGATCTTTTTTTTTTTTTTTTTTTTTTTTAATTTAATAGCCTTTTATTTACAGGATATATGCATGGGTAACTTTACAGCATTAACAATTGCCAAACCTCTTGTTCCAATTTTTCACCTCTTACCCTCCCACCCCCTCCCCTAGATGGCATGATGCAGGTCCTGATCTTCTTACTTAGACTGTTGTAATAAGCTCCTATTTAGACTCTAGGTTTCTAATGTCTCTCCATTTACACACACACACACACACACACACACACACACACACACACTTCATCCTCCAATATAGTTGCCATAGTAAAATTGCTAAAACACAAATCTGAGTTCCTCATCATGTTCCCATGTTCAAGAAGCTTCAGGGAGAACCTATAAGATAAAATGCATACTCTTCAGTCTAGTACATTTAAAGTTCTTTAGCAACTGGCTAGAAAAATACTTGACAACTTCTGCTGGGATGGAGGAGGGCTATCCAGATATACCGCATGATGTGAATATCAAGCCTATGTAAGATAGCAAGATTTTACAAAGAATATTTTTACTTCAAAAGGTGCAATTGCAAATATACAAATGTACTCCCCCAACATGTGGGAGGTGTAACCTTCTCCTCCTCTCATATCGCTATCTCACTCTCAAAGGAGGGGAAGAGTATTGGATTCATACTTTGGCTTAGTTCTCATAAATCACAGTTCCAGTTCCAAGTCCAAAATCCTCCTCAAGCACCCTGGCTTCTCAGAGTTTTCATACCAGATGAAGAGGGCTTTATCATCCTGATTTCAATCTTGCCTCCTGTCATCATGGCTCAAACTCCTTGACTATGAGAACCACCTCCAACTCCTAGAACTGAATCCAAACAAAGCAAAACAGGAACTAACACTCCCAGGACCATTTTTGAAACTAGGGGCAAAAGAAAGACAACAAAGCAAAAGAGAGTTCACCCTCCAGTTCAGCATGATGTCCATGCAGGACCCATTGGTAGGGGAAGCAGAGGGCTCCATGTTAGGCAAATTGAGCAAGACTTCTCAGAGAAGTCCCATGACACCTATCTTTAATATCCTAAATCACTCTGATCCTCAACTATTACCATGGACTTAAGAATGTTCTTGTTGCTTTCCAGTTACCCAGAGATGTGCCTTTCATTCCAAAGCCAACAAAATCACAGGCTAGGGCTCCCTAAGCATCTAGGACTTCTATCAAAACCTTCTCTCCCACCATGTCAAGATAAAATAGATCTAAGCAAAATTAACACTATGGTATAACTAGCACACATACTTTAGCTTTTTCAACATTCACACAGTGCCCACTCTGGTTCAGGACCTTTTTTTACTTCACCTGATAGGCTCCTAGTTTGTCTCTTGGAATCTATTCTCCTTCCCTAGACTTCCAATCTATCTTCCACACAGCATCCAACTGAATACCTAAAGCACATCACCACTTCCCCACTTAAGATAAAATACTAATCCTTCTGGCTCATTTTCCAGTCTATCTTTTCAGAATTGTTGCCCATTAGTATTCTTCATATACTCTAAATTCCAGACAAATTGGTCTAATTGCTATTCACAACACTTTACATTTCATCCCTATTGGCTGGACTTTTGTACAAACTATCTTCCAAGGTTGCAAGGTGTTCCTTCCCCATTTCTGCATCATGGAATCTCTTGCTTCAAGACTTAATCCAGGTATCATTTCCTATAGGAAATCTATCTAGATCCTCAGTTAGTTGCTTTTATCCCCTGCCCCCCAAATTATTTTGTATCTGCTTTGTACATTATACATAATTTTCTGTGTATCAGTTGTTTTCCTTTAATACAGAAATTCTTAACCTTTCTTGGAGGCATGGGTTCCTTGGGCAGTATAATTGAAACCTATGGAGCCCTTCTCAGAATAATCATTTTAAATACACAAAATATATAGAATAATAAAGGAAACAAATCACATTTGAAATATATATGTATATATACATATATTTTTTTAATTCACAGAAGGCAAGGTAAGAATCTCTATAGTAGAACATAAGCTCCCTGAGGTCAGGGACTCTTGTTGCCTTTGTCTTAGTTTTCTCTATTGTACTGGTAAATATTTATTAGAAGAACAAAGAAATTATAAAGGAGTTGTTTGGAAGTTTGCCTAAACAACATGATAATAGAGTAGGAAAGAATATAAAGATAGGATAAATTGGAGAAAACAGTAGAAGAAGGGCCCTAGCATTAAGGGGGACCCAAAAAGCCTTTGCAAAAGGTGAGATTTTAAGTGAGACTTCAAGGAAAGTAGGTGAGGCAGGGAGGAGGAGGAGGAGATAAGGAGCAAGGAGGGAGAATTCCAGGTATGGGTTCAAAAATCCATTGGTTTCAGATTAATTAGGAAAATCCTTTCTTATTCAATTGTTGGGTTGATACTTCTGTGATAAATAAATAAATGAAAGGTGATAACTAATTAATATATTGTTTGGAAATATTTGCATGGAGAAGCAGCTTGATATTGAAGAATTCTGTATGGCAAAAATTCATGGAATGCTAAAGTCTCTGAAAAAATAAAAATATGAAGCATTAGTTTTGGAGTAAGGGGACCTGAGTTTAGTCCCTGGCCCTATTATGTAGAAGCTTTGTGACCTTTAGGCAATAGTTATTTTAGAACTCAAGTTTCCACATCTGTAAAATGAGGAATTGAACTATATGATCCTTGGATTACTACCACATAACCTCCTATATATTATTTTAAGAGAAATTAATATATGAATCAAATGAACAAATTTCTTCTATTTTGAAATAAATTTTTATTGATAATTTTTTTGTTTTTTTATATAACCTAAATTTTCTCCTACAGCTAAGACATATACTGGACCCCTTCCTTTCTTCACAGTCTCTCATACATTAAGAAAATTAATATCTAAATTCTTGTATCATTTATGCTCTGTATAAGTGACCTTTACATAGACATGATCCTGAGGGTTACTTGAAAGAACTTTGTCTTAAAAGTGAGTTCCTATGAGTGTGAACTACTACATAGAATTCCCAATCCCTCTATTTTTGTCCACCTGCATTTTTTATTTCCTTCACAGGTTAATTGTACATTATTTTAGTCCGATTCTTCTTGTGCAGCAAAATAACTGTATGGACATGTATACATATATTGTATTTAACATGTATTGGTCTACCTGCAATCTGGGGGAGGGAGTGGGGGGAAGGAGGGGAAAAATTGGAACAAAAGGTTTTGCAATTGTCAATGCTGAAAAATTACCCATGCATATATCTTGTAAATAAAAACCTGTAATAAAAAAAAAGAAAAGAAAAAAAAAGTGAGTTTCTGCCAAGACTAGCTCTACTAGAGGTTGGGCTGCCTAGCTTGATAAGATGATTAAGCGTGGCCTTTGAGAAAAGGATGCTTATTCTATCCTATTGTCACAAATGACATATGATAGGAAGGCATGGAGGTATATACTATATTTCAGAAAGATTTCCATTTAAAATAATAAATGTTAGAGAAGATGTGGGAAAATTGGGATACTAATGCATTGTTGGTAGAGCTGGGAACCGATCTAAAATTCTAGAGAGGAATTAGGAATTATGCCCAAAGAGCAATTGAACTGTACTTACACTTCAACCCAGCAATACCACTACTTGGTTTGTATCCCAAAGAGATCATAAAGAAAGGAAAAGTACCATTATGACACAGATATGGTGCTGATACCTAAACCAGGTAGGATGAAAATAGAGAAAGAAAATTACAAATCAATTTCCCTAATGAATATTGATGCAAAAATCTTAAATAAAATATTAGCAAAGAGATTATAGAAAGTCATTATCAGATAATATACTATGGCCAAATAAGATTTAATCCAGGAATGCAGGGCTGATTCAATATTGGGAAATTGTTAGCATAATTGACTATATCAATAACTAAACTAACATATGATTATCTCAACAGATGAATTTGATAAAATCCAATACCTCTTCCTAATAAAAACACTAGAGAGTATAGGAATAATGGACTTTTCCTTAAGATGATCAGTAGCATCTATTTAAAATCACCAAGCATCCTGTGTAATAGGGATAAACTAGAACCATTCCCAATAAGATCAGGAGTAAAAACAAGGTTGCCCACTATCACCATTACTATTCAATATAATATTAGAAATATTAGCATTGACTATAAGAGAAGAAAAAAAGATTAAAGGAATTAGAGTAGGTAATTAAGAAACCAAATTATCACTCTTTGCAGATGATATGATGGTATTCTTAGAGAACCCTAAAGAATCAACCAAAAAAACTCTTAGAAACAATTCACAACTTTAGCAAAGTTGCAAGTTACAAAATAAAGCCACATAAATCATCAGTATTTTTATTTATTACCAACAAAGTCTAGCAGCAAGCGATATAAAGAGAAATTCCATTCAAAATAATTGTCAAGAATATAAAATATTTAGAAACCTATCTGCCAAGGGAAAGTCAGAAACTATATGAACACAACTACAAAACACTTTCCACACAAATAAAGTCAGATCTAATAAGTTGGAAATATATCAAGTGCTCACGGGTAGGCTGAGAAAATATAATAAAAATGATAATACTATCTAAATTAATTTATTTGTTTAGTGCCATACCAATCAAACTCCCAAGAAATTATTTTAAAGATCTAGAAAAAATAACAAAGTTCATCTGGAAGAACAAAAGGTCAAGAATTTCAAGGGAATTAATGAAAAAATGCAAATGAAGGTGGCCTAACTGTGCCAGACCTAAATCTATATTATAAAGTAGCAATCATCAAAACCACTTGGTATTGGCTAAGAAACAGAGTAATCAATCAGTGGAATAGGTTAGGTTCACAGGATAAAATAGTCAATAACTATAGCAATCTAGTGTTTGACAAACTCAACGATCCAGCTTTTGGCATAAGAACTCAGTATTTGACAAAAACTGTTGGGAAAATTGGAAACTAATGTGGCAGAAACTAGGCATTGTGAACCACACTTAACACTGTATACCAAGATAAGGTTGAAATGGGTTTACGATTTAGACATAAAGAGTGATATTTTAAGCAAATTAGAAGAGTATGGGATAGTTCACCTCTCAGATCTGTGGAGAAGTAAGGAATTTGTGATCAAAGAAGAACTGGAACTCATAATTGAACACCAAATAGATAATTTTGATTATATTAAGCTAAAAAGTTTTTGTATAAATAAAAGTAATGCAGACAAAATTAGAAGGGAAGCAATACATTGGGAAAACATTTTTATATTTAAGGGTTTTGATAAAGACCTCATTTCTAAAATATATAGAGAATTGACTCAAATTTATAAGAATTCAAGCCATTCTACAATTTTCAGATGAAGAAATTGAAACCATTTCTAGTCATATGAAAAGGTACTCTAAATCACTATTGATCAGAGAAATGAAAATTAAGACAACTCTGAGATACCACTGCATACCTCTTCGATTGACTAAGATGACGGGAAAAGATAATGATGAATGTTGGAGGGGATGTGGGAAAACTGGGACACTGATGCATTGCTGGTGGAATTGTGAACAGATCCAACCCTTCTGGAGGGCAATTTGGAACTATGCTTAAAAAAATTGTCAAACTGTGCATACACTTTGATTCAGCAGTGTTTCTACTGGGTCTTTATTCCAAAGAGATCTTAAAGGAGGGAAAGGGACCCACATGTGCAAAAATGTTTGTGGCAGCCCTTTTTGTAGTGGCAAGAAACTGGAAACTATGTGGCTGCCCATCAGTTGGAGAATGGCTGAATAAGTTATACTATATGAATGTTATGGAATATTATTGTTCTATAAGAAATGATCAGCAGGATGAATACAGAGAGGCTTGGAGAAACTTACATGAACTGATGCTAAGTGAAATGAACAGAACCAGGAGATCATTGTATGCAGCAACAACAATATTATACGACCATCAATTCTGATGGATGTAGTTCTCTTCAACAATGAAGTTCCAATGATCTTGTGATGAAGAGAGCCATCTACACCCAGAAAGAGGACAGTGGGAACTGAGTGTGGATCACAACATAACATTCTCACTCTTTTTGTTGTTATTCATTTGCATTTTGTTTTCTTACTCATTTATTTTTAATAAATAACTTTTTTATCTGATTTTGTATAGTAGAATAATTATACAACTATGTTTACATATATTAGATTTAACATATATTTTAACATGTATAATATTTATTGGATTACTTGTCATCTAGGAGAGGGAGTGGGGGAAAGAGGAGAAAATTTGGAACACAAGGTTATGCAAGGATTAATGTTGAAAATTATCTGTGCATGTGTTTTGAAAATAAAAAGCTTTAAAAAAAAAGAGAAAAGAGCTTGAAGATTTCAGAAAATCCTGGAAATACTTATATGAACTGATGCTGAGTGAAGTGACAGAGAACATTGTACACAAAAAACAAAAACAGCAACACTGTACAATGATCAACTGTGATTTAACTCTCCTTAGTGCAATGATGCAAGACAGTTCTAAAGAGACTCACAATGGAAAATTCTATCTACATCCAGAGAAAGAACTGATGGAGCCTGAATATAAATGGAAGGATATTATTTTTGTCTATGGAGGTGGCGGGGAGGAGGAAGGAAGATGGTGGGTTTTCCTTTTTGTTCTGCTTCTCCTAATGTTTACTATGAGAAATGCTGAAAAGTTGAGTTTTCACAGTGTTGCAGGCTTTGAGGCAGTGTGGGATAGTGGTTACCACTGACTAAGAGTTTTCAGAATGTGAGAGCTTAAGGAAGATTAGGATTCACAGAACAATTAAGTGAACAATACAAGCCTTGAGCAAACAAGAAATTGGGGGGCTAGGAAGGCCCAGGTGGATTCAGCCAATCAGAAAGACTCTTGGGGTTTTGAGAAAACCACAGACTTAAAATAATGTCCCATCCAGCCCAAACTAGTTGGAGTCAATGACCTGACTCCCCTGAGGTGGAGTTTTCAGCCATTTTTGAACATGGGATATAAGATACATATTAAGGAGAAACATGGAGTGGGCGTATCAGAAAGCCTATAACCCCAGATAATAAAACAGACCAATCTGCTCTCTGAAAGGAGGAGCTGTATCACACTAGCAAGTATAAAGGTTCCCCATTTCTATATTCAGTGCTCCCTTTTCCTGAAGAGGAGTAGGGCCCCGCTTCTGACCACAAACGTTAGAGATGATTCCTTAAGATTTTTCTTTAATAAATTTTCCTTGATATCTGATTTTCAGTGTCAAGAATGTTACTTCTAACATTACCATCTTGGGGAAGAGGAAGGTGGAAGGAGACAGGGGGAAGTGGGAGAGGGAAAAAAATTTGCAACTCAAATTTTTCAAAAAAGAATGTTGAAAAGTGTTTTTACACATATAATTGGAAAAAAGTGAAATAATATTAAACAAAAAATAAAAAATGATTTCCATGAAACCTGAAACCTGTAGCACTCAGCTATCTGTATGTGCACCTGGACACAGTACAAATGAACAATGAGCTGGGTCCTGAGTGGAATAGGCGGAAGATAGATTGATTTCCTTTGGAAATTGCAAAGCTTCTTTAATGATTTCAAGCTTCTCATGGAAACAAAAGGTGGTCCTTTGAACTCTAGCATTCTATCCATTTAGAGGCAGCTAGATAATTCAATGTATAGAGTACAGGACCTGTGGTCAGAAAGGTAAGTTCAAATACTTTCTAGCTGTGTGTCCTCAGGCAAGTCACTATTATAAAAATAAGAAATACCTCTTTGGATTTAGCCAACAAGGGAAGTTGTTCCCTTGGCAATCCTTATATGCTATGAGAGTTCTGTATTTCTTTATTTTTTTTCCCAAGTAAAAGGGACAAATGAGATTGAAAAAACAAGTAAATGCTAGATAATTGAAAAATAAAAATTTAAGAAATGTAAACAATGTGGGAAAAATTTACTTATATGGAATATCTCTTTCCCTCAGGGCTAAAGGAGGTATTACTGTATCTGTGTAGGTATATCCTGGATATCTCTCAACTGAAGGTAAGCTTGGAAATAAACAGGATACACCTCTTACCAGATGTATTAATTACCCAGTATTTACACATGCACTGTCAACTTAAAACATCTGTTTGTTTCAATTGAGATCGCCTGGGTTTATTTCTGCCATTATATCCTGTCTGCTAGAGCTCTCTGAATTTCACAAGCAGACAGAAGCTGTGTGGTTTTGTAGAGACAGGAACTTATCTTTTGTTTGCTTTTTCCTCGAATGACAGTTCTATAGGAGGAAGCTTCACAGCCAACTTTTATACAGTCTTTCCCATTTACAAAGCATAGCACATTCTTGTCTCGTTTGATAATCAGAACAACTGTAGGTAAGGGTATGATACCCTATGTGGATAGAGAGAGGGAGGGAGGGAAGGAAGGAAGGAGGGAGAAATGGAGAGAGAGGAAGGAAGGAGGGAAGAAGAGGAGAGGGGGAGGGAGGAAGTTTTGTTATGTCTCAGGCTCCCTGTATTGTAATATCTCAGTTTAGCTGCCTCAGTTTCCCTAAATTGTTCTGCCTCAGTTTCCCAGGCCATTAGGATTGAGATAATTAGGGCTTCAGAGCTCTGGCCACTCTGGCATTCCAAAGAGTCATAAAACTCCAGATGGCTTATCTCAAATGCCTAGATGGCACTCTCTATGTCCTGGACCCAGACTTCCTGTCTCCTGCTAGACCACCTTATCAAAATTTATGATCCTTCCTTCTTCACCCCCAACCTGTAGAATTAAAAAGTGATGGTCCTTTCTGAAATTTTCACTCACCCAGTGCTCTGCCCTCTCCCTCTTCCCCCTTGCCTTTGTTTCCCTAATTGCTGGAGCCCTATAAGAGTCTCTGGAATTACTTGCTCATTGATGGA
Source organism: Sarcophilus harrisii (assembly GCF_902635505.1). Lineage (NCBI taxonomy): Eukaryota > Metazoa > Chordata > Mammalia > Dasyuromorphia > Dasyuridae > Sarcophilus > Sarcophilus harrisii. The sequence continues at coordinate 303,326,501 of NC_045426.1, read as the reverse complement.
TGTTTTTAGACAAGGGTCCCATCCAAACCAGCTAGTATGGCTAGTCCGACCTCTCCACTATTAAAATATTGAAAACCTCTAATCTCTGTCTTGCCTCAATTTCTCCAGCATTACAGTTTTCCAAATGGGCCATCCAAGTGTGGGGCCAGCTCTACTCACAGAGGTTGTTGTTTGTCCTTCATTCTGGAAGAGGACCATGACAGATTTTTTTTTTTTTGGAGTGGGTGAAAGACATTCTTAGCCCTGATTGCTGCCTAGCTTTAAACACTGTCTCAGTTTGACTGAAAGACCCGCTGAAGACCTTGGCTTAAAAGGCCAGTCTCCCACTGCATCCTGGGCCATCTCCAGTTATCCTGATCTGTGTCTTGCCACTGGACCCAAATGGTTCTGGAGGGGAAACTGAGGCAGGTAACCTTGCTCAGCCCTCCCTCATTTAAATCCAATTCACTTGCATGTCATGGAATTACCTCTCTGATGTCAAGGTCCTCTTCAAGAACGAAGGACAAACAAAAACTCAGAACAACTCTGGGAAGCAGAGCATATTTACCATTATTATACAAAGGTAGCATTGTATAACACATACAGTATTGGACTTGGAAGCAGGAAGATCTGAATTAAAATCCTGCCTCTGACCTGCTGGACCACCTCAGCAAATTGCTTAAATTTTCTAAACCTTAATTTTTTCCATCTGTAAAAATAAAGGAGTTGGACTCAGTGTCCCTTAAGATCCTTTCCAGTTTCAAATTTAAGATCCTGTGAATAAAGAAACTGAGACTCAGAGAGGTTTGGCTGTTACCTTTTTTTTTTTTTTTTAACGTTGTTGTTTAGTCATTGAATATTTAGTTACTGAAATGACTATTCAGTCATGTCTAACTCTTTATGATCCTATTTGGGGAATTTTTGGCAAAGATGCTAGAGTGGTTTGCCATTTCCTTCTCCCATTCATTTCACAGATAAGGAAACTGAGGCAATCTGGGTTAAGTGACTTGTCTGGGTCACACAGCTGGTCAGTGTCTGGGGCCAGATTTAACTCAGGTCTTCCTGACTCCAGACCCAGTTCTCTGTACTACCTAGTTGCTCCCTCCCCAATCCATTTTTATTTATTTATTTATTTGTTTTTAATTAGAGCTTTTTAATTTTCAAAAGTTATGCATGGATAATTTTTCAACATTAACCCTTGCAAAACCTTGTGTTCCAGTTTTCCTCCCCTTCCCCCCACACCCTCCCCTAGATAGCAAGCAATTCAATATTGTAATACCAGAGAAACTGAAGTGAGTAGAGATTGGGTTTAATTTTTAATGTGGAGAGTTTAAGCTATCTGACCAAATGGAAATATGCTTCCAAAGCATTGGGTACAGATAAACAGAGGTAGAGAGCTTATACAAAGTTTTAGGTAACTAGGGTTTGTAAACAGAATACACAACCTGAGTATACAATTTTATCCTAATAGCTGTTAACTTTAGGGGTAACAAAGGCAGATGTGGGGGAAGCATAATTCTAGGAAAGGATCATAACTTAAACCTGACAGGATGATAGGGGTCAAAATAAGAAGGTGGAGGACAGGAGGCACCCAGGCATGGGGCAATTACTCAAAAGGTGGGAGAATTATTCTAGCAAGGATCAAGATAACGTACCTGGACATTTATGACACAATGATATATAAAGGGGGGAACTTCAAGGTTTTCCTGGGCTCTTTTCTAAACTAAATTTTCCCAGTCCTAATTGCAAGGGAGAAGGGTGGCTATGAGAGAGAGAGAGAGAGAGAGAGAGAGAGACAGAGAGAGAGAGAGACAGAGAGACAGAGAGATTGATTCTTTGAAATATGCTTTGGTGACTCTATCTCCCCATCCTGGTTCTGTAAACTTCCCTTTCCTCACCCCCCAAGGAAATGCTCTCCTATCATTCTCTATTTCTGCCTCTTTCAGTCTTTAGGTTTTTCTTACTCTGACTTTGTGTATATTTTTTCATCTCTTCTTATCAGCCTTTCTCTAATTAGTTCTGACCCTGCTAAATTTTTCCAAAGAATTTGAGACCTTTGTCCCCAAAAATAGAATTTTTAAAAAGCAAGAGACAGGAGAATAACAACTGCTAAGAGGGGTGAGGTGACCCTTAACCAAAGAAAACAAGGTGGGCCAAGTTCACAGTGTTCTGGGCTGCTCAAGCAATTTGGGGTCATTTTAATTGGAAGAAAGCATCTGATAAATGATTCACACTGATGTGTTAATGACTTTAAGAGTGTACTAGCCAGGAAAAAAACCTTAGCAAGTTTTGCTCTGAAATAAACTCCTAGGTTGAAATCTGGGCACCCTCCTAGGCTAGGAAACTCTTTAGAGAAAAGAACTTCAGCATGATGTTGTTTGTGTGATCTTGAACAAGCCCCCTCTACTTACATCTGAGTTGTCTCTTCTTCAAAAAAAAGGGGGGAGGGGAAGGACACAGGCTGGATGAGCTCTCAAGGACCTGCCATCTCTGACATTCTATAACTGCTAGATTTTTAGGACACATGTGGTTCACTAAAGACTGCAGGAAGATGCTTCTTGCATTAGCAAAAAGGCTGCAGCCCCAATTAAGCTGTTTCTTCTTCTTTTGCCTCGGGCAGAAGTATAGGACTCTCTTGAGTTGTCTGCTTCATGCAAAGATAAAAAAAGATGAGGTACATTCCTATTTTCAACCCCTATTTCACTAAAAAAATCATTTCTAAATGATACAACTTCCCCCAAACAAAACTCAACCATTAGCAGTCAGTTTCCTCTTTTGAGGTGATCTTTAGCCCAATTAACCCTGAGGTACTCTGCTGATCAATCATCACAATTCTGATTCCCATTCTCCCTTATAGCCCAGGTAACCAACCATTCATGCCTCCGTGAGACTGATTTGGTATTAAGTCCCAACAATGACCAATCCCATGACTAAGATCAGGAAAAAGAGTGGTCTGGTCAAACTCTGGGTTGGTTCTGTTAAGCCCTGAAATCAGTCAGAGCCATGAATTGAGGAATAAAGCATCCTTAACTGAGATAACAGGAGAGCAAATCTGCCACCCTGAGGGCAAGTCCTAGTAGTATAGAGCACAGTGGATTTTCCAACTTCAAGAACCATACAAAAGCTTCCTAAACCTTTAGGAGAGAAAAGTAGTCATGACATAGCAAGGTCTGGTCTGGATACCTCAGTAAGTCCAGAAAAGGAAAACCACTTTCGTGCTGCTCTTTTGTCCTTCATGCCATGAATCCCAAAGGTAGGAATCCAGAACATTAGAAAGTGAGATCCAGTTTGATCTAGGTTCCTTTATAAGATAAAATCTCCAGGTATGGGGATGCAAAGACATTACTGAAATTCTAATATTTCTAGGATCATTAAGGGAGTGGCAGTACATATTACATTTGGTATTAACAACTTTCTGTCAACTCCTATATATTTTTCCCTCCTTCCCATGGCCAAATTTCTGGCTATATGCTTAATAAATCTGTCTGATTTACCTACCTTCCGAATATTCACGGAGAACATTCCATGACATGACTGACCTCTAGTACTAAGCTTATAAAACCTTTCCCAAGACAGGGGTCTAACCTTCCAGCAACTATACCTACCTTCCAAAATTATCTTAGAGATCTTAGAAAATAAAGGCTGAGAGAATGAACTTTGTCCTAAAGGGAAAAACTCGAGTTTCTCTAATAGTGTGGGACAAGGGGCTTGCTCAGTTTGGGACTAATGACTTCCCAGATGCCAGTATCCCTAGGTTGCCCCACCTCCTCTTAAGCAGGACCTGGAGGAGAATAATGCTTTTTATCTCTCATTTTGTCTTTCTTTATTAGTATCTCCCTTCCTTTCACTCACACCACCTCCATTTCCTTCACATATTTCAATGACCCAGACTGTTTTTGGACTGTTGGGATAGCTAGTCCAAAGAAACACCACTTGTCCTCCTCATTCCTTCCACACACACAAACACACCTTATTCCTTATCTTTTTTCTCTGAATAATTTCTTCCTCTGGTGTGGTTTGGCAGTCCCTTCCCCACAGGCCTCTTCCTTTAACTGCTAGGATGGAAGTCCTTCTTCTCCCTCAAATTTATTTCTTTGGTCTATGAATCTTTTTCCCTCTTAAACCTTTGTTTTCTGTGCTTGTTCATCTACATTTGTTGTCCATTCTCTAATTTTTTCCTGGCTATTGTGTTTTTGTTTTTGTTTTTGTTTTATCTTGAGATTGGGTCTCCATATATTGCCCAGGTTGGGAAAAGCCATGCACAAATGGAATTCTATACGGATCAGTACAGAAGTTGATTTTGCTTAATTTCCACTCTGGTGGATTGAGTTCACTACTACTTAGCTAGGGAGCTAGACCCCTCTCCTGAAAAGCTTACTCCATTGGGCCAAACTGTACAAAATCTAATCTCATCTAGCCCGGATGTCTGAAGAGCAAGATAGATCAGCATGCAGGGTCTGGAGTCAGGAATACTCATCTTTCTGATAAATATATCTCATCTGATCTCAGATATTTGCAAATTGTGTGAACCTGGGCAAGTCACTATTTGCCTCAATTTTCTCATCTATAAAATGAGCTTGAGAAGAAATGGCAAACCATTGCACTATCTTTGTGAAAAAATCCAAAATAAGATCACAAAAAGTTGGACACAACTGAAAAACAACTAACTGAAGCTCAGAATTCTAGAACTTAAGCTTAATTCATCAGTTTCTCAGTTTCGGCTTTCCCAGCAGCAGGAATGGAGGTACTTAGCTGATGCAGGGGAAAATATTGAAGGAATTAGAGTCAAGAACTAAATTTAAATCCTGACTCAGGCACTATTATTCTTAGCAGATTTGTAGGCTGTGATCTGGGGCAGTAGTAGAAGAAGGACTTTGATTCTCCTCCAGCCAGAAGAGACAGGCTAACAACGTACTCCATAGGATACAGGCAGGAAGTAAAGTGGGTAGAGTTCTGGATCTGGAATCAGGAAGACCTGAAAGAAGTATCCCAACACAGATACTTACTAGCTGTGTGACTGTGTGAGCAAGTCACTCAATATCAGTTCACCTCAGTTTCCTCATCTGTAAAATAGGATAATAGCACCTATCTCTCAGGATTATTGTATAGATCAAATGGGACAAAAGTATGCAAAGCTTAAAGCACTATTTAAAAAGCAATGATCATAATAACAACCATGTGCCTCTATATCCAATCTCTCACAATACTTTTCAAGATCTGCAGCAAAAAGTGTAGCCATATAGTAAACTTAGAGAAAGTTAAGAGAAAACTCTTGTTTAAAAGAAACAAAATCTGTAATTCTGAGGTACTATTTCACACCTCTCAGACTGGCTAAGATGACAGGAAAATATAATGACAAATGTTAGAAGGGATGTGGGAAAACTGGGACACCATACATTGTTGGTGGATTGTGAACTGATTCAACCATTTTGGAGAACAATTTGGAACAATGCTCAAAGGGCCATCAAACTGTGCACATCCTCTGATCCGGCAGTTTCTCTACTGGGTCTGTATCCCAAAGAGATCTTAAAAGAGGGAAAAGGACCCACATGTGCAAAAATGATTGTAGCAACCCTTTTTTTAGTGGCAAGGAACTGAGTGGATGCCCATCAGATGAGGGATAACTGAATAAGTCATAGTATATGAATGTATGAAATATTGTTCTGGGGCAGCTAGGTGGTGCAGTGGATAGAACATTAGCCCTGAAGTCAGGAGGACCTGAGTTCAAATATGGTCTCAGACACTTAATACTTCCTAGCTGTGTGACCCTGGGCAAGTCACTTAACCCCAAATGTCTCAGCGAAAGAAAGAAAGAAATATTATTGTTCTATGAGAAACGATCAGCAGAATGATTTCAGAAAGATATGAAAAAAAAAGAAAAAAAAAAGAAAGATCTGGAGAGACTTACCTGAACTGATGCTAAATGAAGTGAGTAGAACCAAGAGAATGTTGTACACAGCAATAAGAAGATTATGTGACAATCACCTATGATGGACTTGGTTCTTTTCAACAGCGAGGTGATTCAGGCCAATTCCAACCCAGAGAGAGGACTGTGGAGACTGAATGTGGACCACAAAATAATATTTTCACCTTTGGTATTTGCTTGCTTGTTTTTTATTTCACATTTTTTCTTCTTTTGATCTGATTTTTCTTGTGCAGTATGACAAATGTGGAAATATGTATAGAAGAATTGCACATGTTTAACATATATTGTATAACTTGTTGTCTAGGGGAGGGAAGAAGGGAAGAAGGAGGGGGGAAATTTGGAACACTGGGTTTTGCAAGGGTAAATGTTGAAAACTATCTTTGCATGTATTTAAAAAAATAAAAAGCTAGTGTTAAAAAAAAAAAAAGAAAGAAAGTCTGAATTCTAATCCTTTCTTCTAGACTGCAGATTAAAGTTTAGAGGCATAAACTCAGAGAAAGTTTAGAAAAGAAGTGTCAAACTTGGGCCCCAACATTCCCAAGTAAATTAAAACGTAATTGTAAAATATTTAACAAAATTAATAAAAAAAACAATAAAACATAGATAATATTAATATGTGGTTTTCTAAATCAATATGTAGATGCAGAGATTCTTAGATGCTTTTAGTAGCTTCTGTTTTTATTTGAGTTTAACATCACTACAGTGGATAATTCTCTAAGATTTTTAAGTTGCAGCAACCTGAGCTATCTCTCCCAGTAGATTGTAAGCTCCTTAAGGGCAGACTGTGTTAAGTTTCTTTTTTTATTCCCACTGTTTAACACAGTCTCTGGCACATTGCAGGTGGTTGATAAATGCTGACATTGATTGTGAAAGGAATTTCCTCACCTAGTTCTTTATACTCATGAAATCACAGATCTAGTCATTATCCCTATTCTCAATGTCATGGAGACAGTTACAATGCAAGGTATGGTCAGCAAGGTGGCAAAACACAGCATGTGGCATCAGGAAGACCTGAGTTCAAATCTCAAACCCTTTCTAGCTGTGTGATCCTGGACAAGTCCCTTAACCCTATTTGCCTCAGTTTCCTCATCTGTAAAGTAAGCTAGAGAAGGCAATGCAAACCACTCCACTATCCTTACCAAGAAAACCACAAATGTGGTCACCGAGATTTGGACATGACTAAAACAACAAATGGGACTAAGACCACAGTCAAAAGGTTTGTTCCAATCCCAGCTCTATTGTCAATGTGGCTTTGGACACGTTATTTCCTTTCTGAGCCTCAGGGTCCTCATTTGTAAAATCAAGAGGTTGGGCTAAGTGACTTTTAAAAAAATTAATAGTATTTTATTTTCTTCAATTACATGTAAAGATAGTTTTCAATATTCATTTTTGTAAGATTTGGGGCATCAAATTTTTCTCTCCCTTCCCTTCCTTTTCCTCTTCCCAAGACAGTAGGACTAGATCACTTTTAAGATTTCCTTCTAGCTAGTTCTAAACACAGGTACAGAGACAGTTAAAGATTTGCAATATCCCGGGCAGGGATCCTCAAACTTTAAACAGGGGGCCAGTTCACTGTCCCTCAGACAGTTGGAGGGCCGGACTATAGTAAAAACAAAAAAACTTTGTTTTGTGGGCCTTTAAATAAAGAAACTTAGTAGTCCTGGGTGAGGGGGATAAACATCCTCAGCTGCGCATCTGGCCTGTGGGCCTGTGGTTTGAGGACCCCTGGACGATTAAGCATAGAATTCTGTCTGGCTGACTCCTTTTCCCCTGGCTTCTATTTCTACCAGTCTGGACTATTGAAATAGGCTCAAAGAGTCTTTTCACCTTCCTTCTCCAATCCATTCTGTCTTTCATCCTGTTATAAGACTCTGATCTATGTCACTCCTCGGCTCAAACAGCTTCAGTGGCTCCCTATCAGCTCAGGCAGTAAACAGTCTCAGTAAGTCCTTGCTCCCTTAATTACAAAAATGGGATTCAAAGTAGGAAGGGAAAGATCTCAGAGATCATCTATTCCAATTTTCACAGAAAGGAAACTGAGGCACAGAAAACTAGATAATGTGACTTGCTAAAGGTACCATGTATTGTCAATTACTTGCATTCAGATCCAGGTATCTCCTGATCCCAAATCTAGCATTCCTGTCATTAGTAGTACTTATAACTGCATTAAGGCCTGATTTTTTAATGATCACTGATTTTCACAGGTCTGGAAAATATGACTCTATCTCTCTTCCATCTACATAAAAAATTAAAACATCTTGCTGTGCAGAAATGTAAACAGTAACTAGTAGGTCTTGCTTGATGGGTAGCGAGACTAACTTGACTCTTGGATGCCTAAATCTCCCCCCTTGTGAGGCTCCAAAACACAGCTGCAGGCCTACACTTCTCACAGCTAATTAATTGTTTCAATAATTGCACAGTCTTCATTATTCTGTAAAGAACTCTATTGTAACAATTTCTCATTTGCCCTCCCATCCTCATCATTTCTCTTTACTCCTGGCTCTTTTGCCTTCTTTCTTTGCTCTCTGAGACCCCCTGCAGGCTCACAGGGGAAGGGCATTTAAGCGATTGGGAGGCTTCTATCCAGTTCAACTCCACTCAAATCACACTTTAATTGACATTTATTAAACACCTGTTGTGAATGGAACAGTATGTTAGGATCTGAAACAGACACAAAGATTAGACATGTGCCTTCATGGAACCTACAAACTAGTAAGGGGTTGGATGCTGATGCATGAAGATAATACTCTTTTTTTGGGCACAACCTATGTTTTGACTAGTGTAGGGAACTCTAAGGGTAAAAATATCCTCTACTAATACAAGTCAGTATCTTTCCTACAATTTATGATCTTAGAAAGTTTATAGGGATACTGGAAGATTGTTATTTGCAAGAGAAGGAAGAAAGGGAGAAATGGAGGGAGAGAAGAAAGGGGAAGAGTGGAGGGAGGGAAAGAGGAAGGGAGAAAGAAGGAAAGAAAGAAAAAAGAAAGGATGGAGGGAGGAAGGAAGGAAGGAAGGAAGGAAGGAAGGAAGGAAGGAAGGAAGGAAGGAAGGAAGGAAGGAAGAAAGAAAGAAAGAAAGAAAGAAAGAAAGAAAGAAAGAAAGAAAGAAAGAAAGAAAGAAAGAAAGAAAGAAAGAAAGAAAGAAAAAGAAAAGAAAGAAAGAAAGGAAGGAAGGAAGAGAAAAGGAAGAAAGAAAGAAAGAAAGAAAGAAAGAAAGAAAAAGAAAGAAGGAAGGAAGGAAGGAAGGAAGGAAGGAAGGAAGGAAGAAAGAAAGAAAGAAAGAAAGAAAGAAAGAAAGAAAGAAAGAAAGAAAGAAAGAAAGAAAGAAAGAAAAGAAGGAAGGAAGGAAGGAAGAAAAAAGGAAGAAAGAAAGAAAGAAAGAAAGAAAGAAAGAAAGAAAGAAAGAAAGAAAGAAAGGAAGGAAGGAAGGAAGGAAGGAAGGAAGGAAGGAAGGAAGAAAGGAAGAAAGAAAGAAAAAACAAAGGAAGGAAGGAAGGAAGGAAAGACAATGTTTGTGCATCAAGACGTTGACAAATACAAGATTGTTTGTCACAGAATCAGTTACTTAATAATAATAACTAGATTTTTGATAGCACTTTATGTATGTATATAGCTCATTTGATCTTCATACAGTGATGTGAGATATAATAATAGCTATTATTTACATGAAGAAAGGAAGGAAGAAAGGAAAGAAGGAAAGAAGGAAGGAAGGAAGGAAGGAAAGAAGAAAGGAAGGAAGGAAGGAAGCCCAGAGGCCAGGTTTAAGGGATCAAAGGACATTATTTAGCCAAACATGCATTTTCTCACTCCAGAATCTCATCCCACATATCAAGTCTTATACTAGTACTTAAAGTTGTCAAGGTAACAATGCTTATTGTTATTAGCTTCCCACTTGCCTTTTGAAACCCACTCCCAGTTTGGTCCATGGAACCTCCAGAGCAAATGCCAGATAAGACAGCAAAGTGTAATTGAAAGAGCCCTTCATCTGGAGTTGAGAGACCTGGCTTCTAGCTTATGGTGCAGTACATTCTTTATTCTATGTGCCACAATTAGTTTAGTCATTTCCCATTCAGTGGGAATCAATTTAGTTTCTAGTTCTTGGCTACTAAAAAAATGGCTAAGCTGATGTAACATAACATACCAATATTAATTGGTACTTTATTTGAACAGTGGATACTATTAGATTATTGTGTTATCCCTTTCCCAGAAACAGTACTATGTCTAATTGTGGCTCTTCCTGGGAACTACATTCAAATGGAAGAGATAAATTTGGAAAAAAAAGATGCCTTTAGTATTCTTCTTTGGTAAGGGGAAATGACAAATAATACAAGGAGATATGGAGAAAATTTGAAAATATAAGCCCTTGGGGAGAAACTGGACAAACAAAATTGTAAAACAAAAGGACAATGTTTGTGCATCAAGATGTTGATAAATACAAGATTGCTTGTCACAGAATCAGTTACTTAATAATAAATAGATTTTTGATAGTACTTTATATATATAGCTCATTTGATCTTCATACAATGATGTGAGATATAATAATAGCTATTATTTACATAGAGCTTTAAGGGTCGCAGATTATCTGGGTTTTGATGGCTCAGACTGAGTTTAAATGCAATTGTTTCTGTTCTGGTCAGAAACTCTAAGGATCTTCCTCTCTCAGATTGATTCTTTTAATGAAACCAAACTAAGCCATCTTTTGCCTCAATTCTTTAATTACTGAAATAGCCTTTAATTACTGAATAGGTACTGCCTCAAACAGGGAAAGATCCTAGCCAAGGTCACCTGCTGGGCCACTGCACGTCATCCTGACTCCTGCCTTGCCACTGGACTCCAATGACCTGGCAGAACGAGGTGGATGACTTTGCACAGCCCTGCCTCCCTGAACTCCTCCTGATGTCATTGGTCTTCTCTCAGAAAGAAGGAGGAACAGCAAGGATTACAATGTCCTTCTCTAGTGGATTAAGGCGAACAGAAATCAAGTGATTTATCCAGCTTCATACAGCCAGTAAGTATGAGTGGCTGGATTTGAACTCAGGTCTGCTCCAGCTATAGCATTGAGCCATTGAGCTGCTTCTCCCAAAGTAATAGTGAGGATTAAATGAGATATTATCATCTGAGGCACTTACCACAGTGCTTTGCACATAGTAGGTGCTTAATAATTGCTTGTTCCCTTATTATCTGAGGCACTTACCACAGTGCTTTGCACATAGTAGATGCTTAATAATTGCCTGTTCCCTCCCGCAGCTTCTCAGAGCAAACCACGTTCCTATTTTGAATCTGATTGTTGTTTCTCCTGTTGCTTCTTTTTTCACCCACAAACAGACATCACTGGCTGACTTCTCTCCTTGGTGCACTTTCTTGTCCTGTCTCATGCAGCTGCCAAAGTATATTAGGCAGACACAGTCTGGCCACAGCACTGCTCCCCCAAAGCCTTCTGCCTCTGCAGCAAAGGGTAAGAGCAGGTGTCAAGGTAAGATGGAGCCAGCAATTCTTCACATGCTCACGGGAAAGCCCTTGCTCTTGGTGTGCATTCAGGATGTGTGAATAAGAAAAGCAGTGCTCCCAAGCCAGCAGCACCAGTGGGGACTCAGCGGAAGAAAAGCAAAGCTACTTTTAGCATGGTCTGTCTAGCCCAGAGCTAAAAGAAAACCCTCCCAGAAGGAGAACCCAATGTCACGTCTCCTTGTAGCAGGGCCATTGCTGCATCTGCTATTCCTGGAAGGCATGAGGAACAGCGGCCACAATCATCTTCATTTAGCTTCTTCCCAGCTTACTTTTCAGAAAACCCTGCCCTCTGAGGAATTACCTGTGCTAAACCTTATATTCAGGACGTGTGGATGGTGAGTCAGGAGTGTTTCTCAATCACTAAAGTGTCTCAGGTCCATAGAGATTCTATGCTGTTCTGATACACTCCTTACGAGTGCTGTTTAGCAGGGGGAAAGGGGGAAGAAAGAGGGAAAGAGAAGGAGGGAGAGACAGACACAGAGACAGAAAGACAGAGAGAGAGAGGCAGAGACAGAGACAGAGAGAGACAGAGAGAGGCAGAGACAGAGAGAGAGAGAGAGACAGAGACAGAGACAGAGAGACAGAGAGAGAGACACAGAGAGACAGAGAGATAGAGAGAGAGACAGAGAGAGACAGAGATTGTTCTGCAATAGAGACAATCAGAAAAGACCTCTTGGAACTTGAGGAACCCTTTAGTTCTTTTGAAATCCAAAAACAACCCACTTTCCCCCCTATGGTTCTCATTCTAGGAATGCAGATATCAATTCTGTTAAAGAGACGGAAATTATTAGGCAAGCAGGCACATCTTCATTAACCACCTACATCAATTCTAGACCCTTGATGGGAATTTATGAGACTATTATTCCATCAATTACTGCTAACTAGTATGGATAAGCAGAAATGAGCCAGTGGGAAGAGGGAGAGCACCAGGAATAAATCAACGAATTTCAGAGCTTGGAGGAACCTTAGACTTCATGTAATTTAACATTCTCATTTTTGCCAAAGAGGAAACTTCCCCTAAGAGATAAAATGACCTACTCAAAAGTCACAATAGGGATTAATAACAGAATTGTTTTTAGAGCCCAAATATCTGTATTCCTAGTCCAGTGGTTTTTGTCTTTGATTAACCCTTCCCCACTAAATTACTGTCATCCACAGCCAAGTTTCCACCATCCCAATCCCCAGTCCTGACTCTGGGTTCACCCAGAAGAATCATACCCCCAAGAGAATCAGTTTCTTTTTTTGGCTTGAGCCCCCATCCTGGACTTTCTAAGGAAATCTCCAAAATAAAATTTAGGTATGACATATCTGGATTTCCCCAAATATAAATAACAAGGTCCCCAACTCCTACATAGGCACTCAGTGTAATAGTATTCTGTATTTGACATCCATTATTTTACCCTCCACAGAAAATATATGATACAAAGTGCCCACAAGATATAGAAACAGGTGTTTTTTTTTTTTTTAACTTTCCCAGGAAGGGAGAATTCACTTTAGGAGCTAGGGAAAAGGGCTACTGGGCAAACAATTCACCTTCATGTCTGGCTTCCATTTTCTAACAACCCAGGGCAAAAGTGGGGTTGTCAAAGTTCTGGCCTGATAACCCAACATAGCAGATTTCCACCCTTTTGAGAGATCCTGGTAGGAATTTTCTACCTTTTCCAAGAAGCATGCTGTTAAATAAATGATCACTCTAGGAGATCAGTGCCTGAATGATAAAAATCAGAAATGTAGGATCTCCTGGTAACAATTATAATTGAGATTACGCAGCCCAAGGATGAGAAAGACCATTTTTATTAGCCCCCCCCCTTTTAGTCCACATGCAAGCACCTGTATACAACTGCCATGTGCTACTACAGGAATTCCATCATTACCCTATCACAGTCTCCTCAGGGTGTGGAAAGTGTGTTCTTGGGACTCTAGTCTCTGACCTATGCTCTGAGAAGGAAATGGAAAGGCAAGACCCTTTGCTTGGGGTGCACAAGGAAGAGAAATCTTCTCTCATACCATGAAACAATCTGATCTAGTGCTAGCAAGAGAAAGCATGCAAGGGCCAAAGATCTTTCACAGCTCAATTTTGTAGGGGGAAGAACAGTTATTTTTATAGGAGCCCAGTGGTCTAAACCATAGCTGAAGTGTCGGTCCCTGAGAACCAATCAGAGAACTTCTCTGTGTCTGTTACTAAAGAAACAGGGCATATGCCTAATTCCATGGGGGTGCCTTTCATACATGGTTTCATGCCTTATTATCTCATCAAACTGAGTAGGAGATTCATCAAATTGATCAGGGGCTACTCTAATCATTATCATTTATACCACATTAAGCAATTACCAGTCATTAACAATCTAGAAGGAATTGATCTATTAGATCAGCCCTACCCTAGCAAGACCCAAACAGAATGAAATATTGAACAAGAGAATGTTAATGTTAAGTGTGCTAAGTTGGGGGCATATAGGCAAGAATATGCTAGAAAATCTTTAACAACTGGTTCTCTGAGAAAGGAAAAATAGAAACACACATTCAGGAGACATTTTAAAGTTTAATCTTCATTATTAATTTTCTTCTTTTCCAAGTCTAAACAATCAACAAGATAATAAATCACATTCTAATTTGTACTTTGTTAGATTTCTCTAAGTATAAATGATCACACTGAAAATTAAACCATCAATTGTCAGCAGATTAGAGCTAGTTCTAATACATCCTTGAGCATGAATATGGGTGGGATAGAAGAAAATAATGAGAGGAAATATAGTGGGGAAGATAAAAATTATTCTTGGTATTGAAAAGGAGAAAATGGAAGGGTACTGAACAAACATGAAGAGTCCTTTAAAAATACTTATTTCACCATTTCCCTTAGGATTCCAGATTAATGGAAAATGAAGGAAGAGAGGGCTTTCATTATACTCTCCAAAGACACATTTCTTTTTTAAAAAGAATTTTTATAATTAGGATTTAAGTACCAACAAAGAACATTTCCATATATACAGCTGATCAAAAAGAAGATTGTATATGAAACTATGAATCTCCATTTCATATTTATTTTTTCTAAAGTATAAAATAAATCCCACTCATTATTTTCAAATTGCCCTGTTTGTGCTTTTTTCTGTACTTTCTTCTGTTCTTTTCTGCCTCTCTCTGACAAAAGATGTTTTTAAATATCAATTTTTATAAATATATATTTTATCATATATTTTGTTTTGATACAACAATCATTCATTAATAATTTTCTCCATCCCCATCTCTTAATACAATCTCTTTTGTGCTGGACAGCACCTGAAACTTTCAACTCTTACAATTTACCATTCTTTAAGAGAACAGAAATGATTTAATCTTATGCATCTGGTGGTAGTCCAAACTCCTTTGCCTTCTAGAATATCATATTCCAGGCCCTTTGATTTTTTAACATGGAAGCTGCTAAATCCTGGGTAATCCTGACTTCTCAACATTTGAATTGTTTCTATCTGTTTGCGATATTTTCTCCTTGATTTGATAATTCTGTAATTTAACTACAATATTCCTTGGAGTTTCAATTTTGGGGTCTTTTTCAGGAGGTGATTGGTAGATTCTTTCTACCTTTAGTTCTAGGATAGTTTTCCTTGATGATTTCTTTTTTAAATTTAAAAAAAATTTTCTAGTTATATATGTACATTAATTTTTTAAACATACATTTCTTTATGAATCATAATGGGAGAGAAAAATCAGAACAAATGGAAAAAATAGAAGAGGAAAAAAAAACCAGAAGAAAAAGAAAAAAGTGAACATAGCATATGTTGATTTACATTCAGTCAGTCTCCATAATTCTCTCTTTGGATGCAAATGGCATTTTCTAACCAAAGTTTATTGGGATTGCATTGGATCACTGAACCACTGAGAAGAACTGAGTCTTTTGTAGTTGATCATTGCACAATCTTGCTGTTACTGTATTCCTGGTTCTGCTTGTTTCTTTCAGCATCACTTCATGTAAATTTTTCCAGGCCTTCCTAAAATTTTTTTGTAGAACAATAATATTCCATTATCTTCATGTACCACAACTTGTTTTGCATTCCCAAATTGATGGGCATCTACTCCTTTTCTAATTCTTTGCTACCACAAAAAGAGCTACTACAAAAATTTTTGCGCATGTGGGTTCTTTTCCGTCTTTTAAGATTTCCTGTATCCTTAAGCTACAGATCCAGTAATGGCACTGATGGATCAAAGGGTATTCACAGTTTCATAGCCCTTTGGGCATAGTTCCAAATTGCTCTCCAGAATGATTGGATCAGTTTACAACTCCTCCAACAATGCATTAGTGTCCCTGTTTTCCCATATGCCCTCCAACATTTATCATTACCTTTTCCTGTCATCTTAGCCAACATGAGAGATGTGAGGTGGTATCTTAGAGTTGCTTTAATTTGTATTTCTCTAACCAACAGTGATTTAGAGCATTTTTTTTCATATGACTATAAATGGCTTTAATTTTATCATCTGAATATTGTCTGTTCTATTCTTTGACTATTTTTCGATTGGGGAAGATGATTTCTTCAAAGATACTGTCCAGGAGCTTTTTTTTTTTTTTTTTTTTTTTTTTTTAATTATGGCTTTTGGATAGTCCAATAATTCTTAGATTATCTCTTTTGGATCTATTTTCCAGGTTGGTTGTTTTTCCAATGGAAAGGTTTTTTTTTCCTTCTATTTTTTATTTTTTAAATTTTGTTTGAGTGATTCTTGATTCATTTCCATTTCTCCAATTTTAATACTTAATGAATTATTTTCTTCAGTTAGCTTTTTTGCTTCCTTTTGCACTTAGTGAAGTGTACTTTTAAAGGAGTTGTTTTGCTCAACTGAGGTTTTTCCCATTTCATCAATTCTATTTTTAAAGAGTTCTTTTCTTTTTTCCATTTCATCCATTTTATTTTTTAAGGAATCGTTTTCGTCAGTATATTTTTTTTCCATTTTGTCAAATTTATTTTTTAAGAAATTGTTTTCTTCAGTCAATTTTTGTGTTTCCTTTTCTAAACTGTTGGCATTTTTCTCCAAACTTTCACAATTCTCCTGCGTAGCTCTCATTTATTTCCCTCATTTTTCTCCTATCTCTCTTTTAAGGTTCTTTTTGAGCTCTTCCAAGAGAACCTTTTGAACCTGAGACCAATTTATATTCCCCTTTGAGACTTCACCACTAGCCATTTTGACCTTGCTGTTCTTTTGTGGGTTTGTGTTTTGATCTTCCCGGTCACTATAGTAGCTTTTTGTTGGTCAGAGCTCTTTTTGTTTTTTGCTAATTTTTAGAAGTTGAGCTCTGCTCCTAGGGCACAGGGGAGATTGTCCCAAGTTTTTGTTTTTGTTTTTTATAGGGGGACAAGGATTTCTCACAACTTTCCATTGTACTGAAGTCAGCTCTGCTGCAGGCTTTCCCACTGTGGTGAATTGACCTGATCTAGTCCCATCTTTTATGCTAGGGCTTGGGGGCTCACAATTTGCCTTCTGCAATTGCGTTGGAGGTTTCACAGCTGGCAGCTGAGCCCCTGGCCCCCTAAACCAGCCAATGCTGCTCTATTTTGGCTAACAGCCTCTGGTTAGATTCCCCTGCCAGCCTCTCTAGCTGCACCTCACCTGAGCTGGGCCAAGTTCCCCCCTGCCTAATTCAGACAGACCTTTCCTGAAATCCTTCCAACATATCTTAAACTGGAAAATTATTTCACTCCAAGTGTTTGGGTTCTGCCACTCCACAATCTGCTCCAAGTATTGATCTATCATTGATTCTGAGGGATGCTGGGGAGAGATCAGTCAATGTCCCGGCTTCTCTACACGATCTTGGCTCTGCCTCCAATCTCATGCATCTGGAACCAGCATTGAATGCACACATTTTGGATGAAAGAAAATTCTATTCTCTATGGCATATTATATATACTATATAATTAGTAACATTGCATGTGTTACAATGAAGCCCTTGTCATTTGGCGGATGGTAAGTAACAAAGTTGTGATTTTTCAAGACAGGAGCATGTCCTTTAAAATACAAAATATAAAATTACCTGTCCATTATTCTTCCTGAAACCAGGGCCTGTTCCCTGATCCATACCTGTGAAACCAACAGCTAGATCCTACCAAAGTTCATTTCTTAAACTTTTTGTCTATGCCTTAGCCCCTCAATGGCTACCATCCCATACTACCACCAATCCCCAGTCTTTTTTTTTTAATTATTATTATACCTTTTTATTTACAAGATATATGCATGGGTAATTTTACAGCATTAACAATTGCCAAACTTTTTGTTCCAATTTTTCCCCTCCTTCCCCCCATCCCCTCCCCCAGATGGCAGGTTGACCAACACATGTTAAATATGTTAAATTTAATACAATATAAATTAAATTATGTACAATTAAATACAATATAAGTATACGTGTCCAAACATTATTTTGCTGTACAAAAAAGAATCGGATTTTGAAATAGTGTACTATTAGCCTGTGAGGGAAATCAAAAATGCAGGTGGGCATAAATATAGGGATTGGGAATTCTATGTAGTGGTTTTTAGTCATCACCCAGAGTTCTTTCTCTGGGCATAGCTGGTTCAGTTCATTACTGCTCCATTGGAAATGATTTGGTTGACCTCATTGCTGGGGATGGCCAGGTCCATCAGAACTGATCATCATATAGTATTGTTGTTGAAGTATATAATGATCTCCTGGTCCTGCTCATTTCACTCAGTATCAGTTCATGTAAGTCTCTCCAGGCCTTTCTGAAATCATCCTGTTGGTCATTCTTACTGAACAATAATATTCCTAATATTCATATACCACAATTTATCCAACCATTCTACAATTGATGGGCATCTACTCAGTTTCCAGTTTCTAGCAACTACAAACAGGGCTGCCACAAACATTCTTGCACATACAGGTCCCTTTCCCTTCTTTAAGATCTCTTTGGGATATAAGGCCAGTAGTAACACTGCTGGATCAGAGGGTGTGCATAGTTTGCCAATCCCCGGACTTAATGAGGGTTTCTGGGAATGAAACCTGCAAAGTCCAGTTAAGATTAATTTCTCCCCCACCACCTCCCTCTCCCTAAGAAATACTAAACTCTCTCTCCCATGCAACTCCCTCACCTTCCCCTCCAAATAAATCTCAACTGCTCCCTCTCCCTGGGAAGGCTGAGAATAGATAGGCATCTGTCCAAGCCTGGTCTCTGCTTCAGCCACTTCCTTCCTTGGCTATTGATTTTCCAAGCTACTCAGCAGCCTTTTAAAATCCAATACAGTATATTCCAGCGAGCGGTCCCTTTGCAGCAGTCTCTTCCCACTCCCACTACTACCCACCTCAAATCCATCTATCAGCATGCATCTGCTAGAAGATCAATTTCCTCTCTCATCCCATGCCATCCATCAACAAGTTCCCCAAGTGAAATCCATCCTCCTGGCCCAGCCACAAACAGCACTGACAATCAACCTCTTTCTCTCCCCCACTGGGCCCATCTGCCTCCTGGCTTCATTTGTTTTGTTTTTTTCTCTCCCAAGGACAGGTCCTTCTCCTTAAAAAACAAAAACAAAAAAACTATCCAAACTGGGTAGTCATTTCCCCCCTCTCTCAACCACCTCCTTCCCTAGATCCTGCAGCTGTGGGGAGGAAACCCCAGGGGAACTAGCAGGTTGCAAAAATGTCTCATCACAGCTCTTTTTCTATTTCCCACCCTTTTTTCCTCCCTCCTCGTCGAGAAGATCAGGAGACAGAAATATGATGTGATTTAATGGAGAACAAGAGATCAGCCCTGAGCCAGAATGGTGGATGGATTTGGCTAGGAGTCAGAAAACCAAAGTTTGAGCTCCAGCTATATCACACATTTGTTTCAATGACTTCAGGTGAACAATTTAATTTTTCAGGGCCTCAGTTTACTCATCTAGGGTGTGGGACTATATGATTGCTAATGTCTTTGAGTTCAACAACATCTGCAAGGGAAAAAAAAAAGATTTTTGAGGCAGTTGGGGTAAGTGACTTGCCCTGAGTCACACAACTAATAAGTATCTGAGGATAGATTTGAACCCAAGTCCTCCTGACTCCAGAACCCATGCTTTATTTACTGCATCAACTAGCTGCCCCCACAAGATTAAATTCTAAAACTAATTTTGAAATGCATTCATTTACTAAACATTTACTGAGTACCTAGGCACTATTAACAATAGTGGCTGATTCTGAACACTAAGGTTTTCTCTCCTAAGGGTGTGCTAAGTTCTAGCCAAAAAAAAAAAAAAAAAAAAAAAGGCTGATTACCTTTATTGATCTATCCCAGTTACTCAATACCAGTATGTTGCAACTCAATTTGAAATGATAAAGGTTCTTTTCCTTTCACAGTTCTGACAACTGGGAGAGATGGATCTTCCAGGGAAACAGAACTATATAGGACATCATCTTATCTTTTGTATGCTAACAATGTCCTTTAAGCTTTTCTCCAATCTTTGCCTCCTATTTGTTTATCCTCTGATGCTGGTGTCCTGGAAACCTTTTGCCCTTAGCTTTCTTCCCGATAGGGGGAAGCATTGCAAAGAAATCTAAGAAAATCTGGTCCTAGTCCAAGCTAAGGACCACGATTCTTGAATACCAAGAATTTGGGCCAGCCTGAGATAGGCTGTCCAACCAATCCTTACCTGGAGAGAGATCAGGTCAAACCGAAAAAGAGGTCAGGTTGTGATAAGAATGAATGCTCATAAAAATGGGAAATAGGACGCTAACTTTGGTTTCATTCTCAGTCCCCAGCGCCAGACTGTTAGCAGAATAGTGTCTTTACTGAGACCGTGGTTAGAATTCAGTTTGGGCTAAGAAAAGCAGGCAAAGACAAAGCCCATCCAGGCCAAGGGGGATGAGCCGGGGACCTGTCAGCTTTGTAGGCTTTGGCCAGATGTTTCAAATTAAAGTTAGGATCAGAAATTTGCACTCGATGAATAAATTTCTTTCCTCTTATAGTTTCCTAATCTGGCACCCTATCCTGAGTGTTTCCCTAATTCTCACTGGCAGACCAGGTCCCCAGAGGGCAGTTGATGACTTTTCCCATCAAACTTCTAGCATTAAGTAATCCTGAGGGGCTACAGTTCCTAACCTATTGCTTCATACCCTCCATCTTGTGTGTTTCCCCCCAGTTTCAATCAATTACTTGAAATCAATTGCTTTTTTTAAAAAGTATTTATTAATACAACAGTGGCAACACTGACACCTCTGCCTTGGGAGCTGAAGATCCTCATTTTCATTCTCTATCCTTCCTTCTCTCTCTCTCCGTCTCTCTGTCTCTTTCTGCCCCTCCCCCGTGTCTATCTCTCTCTCTCCCTCTTTCTCTTTCACTTTCTCTGTATCTGTGTCTTGCTCTCTGTTTTTCTCTCTCTGAGTATCTCTGTCTCCATATCTCTTTCTCTGTTTTTCTCTCTTTATTTGTGTTTTCCTCTGTTCCTCTGTTTTTCTCTATCTCTATCTCTATCTCACTTTGTTTGTCTTTGTCTCTCTCCGTCTCTGTTTCTCTCTCTCTTCATCTCTCTTTGTCTCTCTCCCCTTCCCTCCTTCCCTCTCTTTCTCTGTCTCTCTGTCTCCATCTCTCTCTGTCTCCATCTCTCTCTCTGTCTCTGTCTGTCTGTCTCTCTGTTTCTCTCTCTCCTTCTCTCTCTCTGTCTCTCTCTCTGTCTCTGTCTCTCTTTGTCTCTCTGTCTCTCTCTGCCTCTCTCTCTCTGTCTCTATCTCTCTCTGTCTCTGTCTCTGTCTCTCTCTCTCTCTCACATACACACACACACCACACACACACACCACACACACACACACACACACACACACACACACACACACACACACAGTCCTGCAAAAACTAACTCAAACTTAAGATCTAAAGGTAATAAAGCTCATCTAGTGAGCACATATGGCTAAGCAATGCCTCCCAGATCCTGGCTCTGGGAGTCCTTTTCTCTCTGCAGTCCTCACCAGATTCACTTCAAAGAGAGGCATCAGTAATGGAAAGCTACTCTCTTACTTAGCTAGACTGGTTCCTCCCAAAATGCAGTCTTTTGGTTGACACTGGGATGGTTCCAACAGGTCACTGTTATTCTGTTCTAGTCCCTCCCCTCACTGAGCTGCTGCTGCCAGTAGCACTTAGCTGTGGGACCTTGGGTGGCTGTGATGGCCCTTCCAATCCCACCAGTTACCTGAGTTCTCCCATTTTAGGATAGTCACTCACCCCAAACAAGAAAAGAATAAATACAAAAGAAAAAGCTGCCATTCTCTCCGTACACGGGGCAGCCCGTGGTGGGAAATGCAGATGGCCACTCCTCCTCCCCCATGTAGCAGTTCACTTTAGACTTCCTCACATTAAGGCAACCAAAGAGGTGAGAAGGAGATAGTCTGCTAGAAACCTTCATATTTTCTGCCTCTGCTACATTATCAATCCTTCCAGATCCTTACTCAGTCCGACCATTCTTCTTCACATCACAATAGCAGCCCTTACATCACTTTTGATTAAGGGTGGAGCTGGGGCTGTAGCTCCTCAGGCCTCCTCCTGTAGAACTGAAAATAGGCAGAATAAACTGGAAATGTTCTGAGATGGAGGGGGTAGGGTGGGAAAGAAGGCTTTCTTCCTAATGCCTGCTCAGGAACAAGCCCATACCAGTCTTCTAAACCCTTGCCTAGCGTGCTGGCCAAGCATACCACAAAGTGGGGAGGGTAAAAAGGTGGGGGGCAGACACCTTTCCTTGCCTCATCTGAACAAAGAAGACAAGGGAATTTTTCCACACCCAACCAGGTTGGCAGCCCGGCTCCCACCACCATCAGAAGCCAGCTGAGGTGGTAAGGTGGTGACCTCTGCCTTTGCAAATCATTTAGAGAGGGAGAAAGTAGGAAGCTGGAATAAAGAGTGGGAACTCAAGAGGTTAAGAGCATGAGACAGCTGTAGGTTTCTCTCATTGAGGCCTTCGTACTTGGATCATCTCTTTAGAGTATTCCTTTTAAATTTAAACCTAATAAACACCAGTTGATTGCCTGGTGGTATAAATGAAGGGTTGGAGTAAATACAACTCAGAAGGGTTTTTGGACTCCTGCCTGAGAAATCCATCCTCACCCACAGGGAAAGAATGAAGAGTCTCATGAAAGGATTCTGTGGGTTTTCCTATATCCTGAGAAATGGGGAATATTTGGAACTTGTCCCACAAACCGCATTAACATTATTTCCTCTCCCCCCCACTCCCCCCACCTTTACCTTTGTCCAGGGATCCAGATTGCCTCAGAGACACTGGGATTAAACAGGCAGAGAAAAAGAACAGAAAGGGAAAAACTAAAGTCAGATTCCTGGCAGGAAATAAGTGAATTTCATGAATCTTGATTTACTCTGATTGCAAAATGATACTCTTTACCTGCAAGTTTGCCACTTGTAGGCAACAAATGTCTCTGTGAATCATAAGGCTCAAAATGTCACTGTCTGCCAGGAGGATGTCAAGAGGAGATTTCACCTAACTATTGTTTTAACTACTGGCAATGTTGTTCCCTAGCCATCTATTTGTCAAGGGTCCTTCAGAGAGCTGACCTTACTGTTAGAAAAAAGAAGGCAGTTCAATTCAATAAGCATTTGTTAAATGCTTGTTGTGAGACAGCTGCTGGGAAAACAAAGACAGAAAATAAAATAAGTCCCTGCACTTCAAGAGCTTGCCTTCTACTGGGGAAAATAATATGTATGCAAACAAGTATATTTGAAACAAATACAAAAAAATTAGGGAAAGGTGGAGAGCACTAAGAATGAAGGGAGTGCATAGAGCTGGCACTTGAGAATCATGAAGAGAACTAGGAAGTACAAGATGTGAAAGAAAGAAGGGATGTTTAGGTGTGAAGGAAAATCTTGGATGCTGGATATGGAATGCCCCAAACTTTGTGATTTACCCTCCCCCAACACAGCACTCAAATTTGCAGGTTGAATCTCTAAATGTTCTAGTAGGAATTCTGAGGGCACTATAGTTCCCAAGCCCCCATCAGTGTATTAACATTAACAGAGTTAAAGCAAAGGCAACTTTTAAAAAAAACATAGTAAAAATAATAGCCATAAAACATCCCCTCATAAACTTGAGGTTTACTTCTTCATTAATATTTACAGAATATGTCATAAGTGTGAGCCCAAACAATACAATGGTAGTGAAGTAAATATGCAGGCAATACATATAAGTGAAGTAACCCACAACTCCAAAATCTAGGGCCATTGTACTTTTTCTCTCTGTACAATTCTCTCTGCAATCTAAGATTATTAGTGATAATTCATGAGTTAATAGCTAGCTCTCTTCTTTACTTCTAGAGGTTCTGCTCCTTGAAGCTGTTTCACTTCCATTGGGTTCTTTTTTGTATCCCTGTCAATTTGGATTGTGGGTGGGGGAAAGGAAGAGTAGATATGTGAGATCTCAAGCATTCATAGTAGATTAACTATGTCAATTGTGTAGATCCTGTACTCATTTGGTACAAATTAATAAGCTTTTAAAATTATTTTTGTTTTGAAAAATTCTTCTGCATTTGCCACTAAAAATATCCTTTATATTTATTGTTAATAAAGACGATCATATTTAAGTTTCTGTTCTTATTTCTCATTAGAAATATAATACCTCTGCATGTAATTTTGGTAAACTTGAGAATTTTGTAAATTCTGTTTTCCTTTAAATTCATATTTTTAACTTGAAATGATTTGCTTATAAAGAAAATGTTGGGCTTTTCGTTGTTTTAAAATTATAAAATATTTAAAATTTTGGATAATGGTCGTTAAAATATCAAGTTCTCTATTTTCTTTCAGGAAACAATTTGTTCTTAAGTGATCATGCTATCCAACTTATAATCAGTATAAAATGCTCCAGCAGGTCCTTATAGTATGATGGTAACCATGAATGAGAAAGCTATGAAACCAGAGTTAACTCTAGGGGCTCCAGTAAAAACTGCACCATCCTGGACTCAGGGAGGGACAGGTCTCTTAATTGTCTAGCCTCACTGTGCTAAAAGAGGCGTATTGTCAGAACTTAGCCCACAAGTGACAGCTTATCTTTGTGATGAATGTTTCTGACCACAGCAACTCTTGAAGATGCATCTATCAAGGTGTAAACTGTGCCTATAGAGGGAGGATTTGTCAGGGATCCAATACTGCCCTAGAAATCACAAAAGGATACATTTAATGAATCAGAAACTAATAAACTGCTCTATAAATTTATTGTTTTGATACTTTAAATGAAGGCTGTGTCAAGAAGGACAAAAGCCCCACACATCAATCCATCCAAAATGTTTTTACAAATTTACAAAATATATGTAATGAGATTTTGGTCACTTGGAAACAAATCTTCTAAATATCTAATTACAAGAGGGGTGCTATAAAAAATTGGGTGTGTACTCTGGGTCTGCAGGTAGAAAATCTGGATGTAGGAATTGTTAATTAATTTATGAAGTTATGAAATGGGGCGGGCACACACTCTGGGAAAGACCACAATGGTGGCAGGAAGTAAGACTGCAATCACATTTTAATAAGAGAAGATATGGGACAAAAAGGACATAGAGGCAGATTTCATGGGAACAGGCAGAGATGGGAAAGGGGATAGAGAGGGAAAAAGGCAGAGATTTTCACTTACATAATTTTGGATTAGATTTGGGAGCATTCAGCAGCATAGACCCAGGCTGAAATGGAAGAATGGGAGAAGGGCAGGGAGAGAGAGACTGGAGTTTGAAGTCTCATTTTTATAGGATTTTGGAGGGAACAGACTAACTCTTATCTATGCTGCCTTGGAATTAGTTCATTAACATGTCCAGATCCCCTAAAAGTTGTTGGTAAAACTATAAAATTAATATATCCGCACCATCTCAGTTTTCAGTAAAGTTTGGCATTCTGTTGGTGTGGATGTCTGGAACTTAAATGAGATTTATATATCATATAAGTGATATATTCCTATTACTAGAATATAATTTTTGGTTGTTCAATGATACAATTTATAAATTATGCTCCTTTGATCTTTGTGACTAAACTGTATGTGGCTTCTAGGTTCCTCTTTCGATCCTACTTCTGGCTATTGCTAGTAAATGCTGGCTACTTATAAACTTCTTTACAGACTAGGAGCAGGATGGGGTAGCCAGACTAACGAGAACAAGATACAATTTTAACATAACATGCAAGCTAACCATTTTCCCCCAATTTGATTAGAGATCCAGTAAAAGCAGAATAGCATAGTGAAAGATTTTTTGTTCAGTCACATCTGGCTCTTTTTGACCCCATTTTGGATTTCCTTGGCAAAGATACTGGAGTGATTTTTCATTTTCTTTTCCAACTCATTTTACAGATGAGGAACTGAGGCAAATAGGGTTAAGTGACTTGTGCATAGTCATATAAATAGTAAATGTCTGAGACTGGATATGAACTTAACTCTTCCTGACTCCAGGGCAGATGTAATATTGACTACAATATCCACCTATTTGCCCAGTAGAGAGACTTAATTGAATTTGAAATCAAGGATCTTATTCCCAGTTCTGTCATTAGCTATATGACCCGGGGACGGGCATTAGGTCTTAGTAAATGAGACATCCTGTGCTTCTCTGTTAGACCATTAATTATAAGTTCTCTAAGATCTCATGAAATAAATAAAAATAATATGTTTTTATTGTTAAAAAAAAATTCAACTGTGCCTTAAATCTTTCCAGCCACTGGATAGAGTCACTGCATGTAACCCTGATATCATAATTAGATGTTATAGTTCATGGCTGGGGATAGGGAAGATAGCCTGGTGAGGAGGGAAAACATTATGCTCTTCCCCTAAAAAGCAAAGAGCTGGATTCTTTGCCCAACTCAAGCTGCTGGTGGCTTTCAGGGTTTAGCTATTCATAATGTGGGCTCATGTCAGAGCTCCCCACCACACACGCATATTTGTAAAGATGATTACTATCTGTATGACCCTAGGCAAATCATTAAACATCTCTCTGCCCCACTTTCCTTATTTATAAAATAGGGGTAATGATATCACCTATACCACAGGGTTGTTGTGAGGATTTTTTAAAAACATTAAAAAGCTATAGAAAGATAGATATGTAGGTACAGATATCATTACTATTACTAAGTATTGTATTACTAAGTATTACTAAGTAAGAGTATTGAAAAGGCTCTTTCTACCTCAGATCTGTGGAGAAAAAAGGAATTTGTGGCCAAAGAAGAACTAGAGTATATTTTGTAATGCAAAATGAAAAATTTTGATTTTAAGTTAAAAAGTTTTTGAACAAACAAAACCAATGCAGACAAGATTAGAAGAGAAGCAATAAGCTGTGGGAAAATGTTTACATCCAAGTGTTGTGATAAAGGTCTCATTTTTAAAATATCTAGAGAATTGACTCAAATTTATAAGGACACAAGCCATCCTCCAATTGATAAATGGTCAAAGGAAATGAACAATTTTCAGATGTAGACATTAAAACCATTTCTAATCATATTTTTAAAATGCTCTAAATCACTATTCATCAGAGAAATACAAATTAAGACCCCTCTGAGATAACACTACATACCTTTCAGATTGGCTAAGATGACAGGAAAAGATAATGACGAATGTTGGAGGAGATGTGGGAAAACTAATACATTGTTGGTGGAGTTGTGAATTGATTCAACCATTCTGGAGAGCAATTTGGAACTATGCCCAAAGGGCCATCAAATTGTGCATGGGTCTATATCCTAAAGAGATCATAAAAAAGGGAAAGGGACCCAAATGTACAAAAATGCTTATAGCAGCCCTTTTTGTAGTGGCAAGGAATTGGAAACTATGTGGATGCCCATCAGCTGGAAAATGGCTGAATAAGTTATGGTGTATGAATGTTATGTTTTTGATAACACTATGTTATTGTTCTATATAAAATTGTTCTATAAGAAATGGTCAGCAAGATGGTTTCAGAGAGGCTGGAAAGACTTACATGAACTGATGCTGAGCAAAGTGAATAGAAGCAAGGGAACATTATACACAGCCACGACAAGATTATACAATGATCAATTCTGATGGATGTGGCTCTTTTCAACATCGAGGTGATTCAGGACAGTTCTAAGGGTCTTGTGATGAAAAGAGCCATCTGCATCCAGAGACTGTGAGGACTAAGGGTGGATTACAACATATTGTTTTCATTTTTTGTTGTTTGCTTATATTTTCTTTTCTTTCTCATTTTTTTCCTTTTTTGATCGGATTTTTTTTTTGGTGCAGCATGATTGTTGTGGAGACATGTATGGAAGAATTGCACATATTTAACATATATTGAATTATTTGCCAATTAGGAAAGGGGGTGGGAGGAAGGGAAGAAGGAAAAAAATGGAACACAGGGTTTTGCAGAAGTGAATGTGCATGTATTTTGAAAATAAAAAGCTTTAAAAAAGATTTCCTTATCCCCTACAATTATCTTATGAGTTCTGCTAATATTTAAAATTCTCTAATTAGACATTTATTCCTTTTACTTAATGCCATTTCTTCTGTTAAAAATTCAAGAGATGACAAATTAAGCCTTAATAATCATTCCTATTTCAGTATGCCTGTCATCTCTGTCCTAGAAATTCAGGTTTTCATAGTGAAGAGAGTAGAAAGAGCATGAAAACATTTTCTACCTCCAGCTGAGCACAGGAGAGGTGAAAGAAAAGGTGGAGATGGGTAAAGAGTACAGAGGCCTGTGGAGTCCTAGAAGACAAATTTTGTTGATATCAGCTTTCTGTAACATTCCATTAGTCTCCCTTTCATTCCTAGCAATATCAATTCCTCATGCACAGGATACTCAAAGATACATGCACATAGAACTCAGCTAGCAACTAGAGGAGTTGAAAAGAAGTCCATCTCACTCCTTCATAGAAGATGAAAATCAAAATCTTTCCTGATAGGAAAATTATATAGCTATTCTCAGATTCTGGATATTATTCTGTATTCTTTAGTCAGACTCTTTGCTGAAGCAGGAAATCCTTTATCTAATGCTTTGAGAGAGCAGAGGGGAGGGGGGGAAGAAGAGAGAGAGAGAGAGAAAGAGAGAGAGAGAGAGAGAGAAAGAGAGAGATTATGGATGGATGGATAAACAAATAAACAGACAGATAGATGGACAGATGGATGAATGGATGAATGGACAAATAGATAAATAGATGGATGGATAGACATAGGCAGACCTACTGCCAGAGTCTGACAGACTGAAAAACCAACAGAGAGAGACAAAGATGGATTGATGGATGAACAGAAAAGACTGAGATAGATACTGATAAATCATTATAGTTATAGATATGATTCCTGTACATTCTTGTTTTCTCCATTCTAAAGCATTCCAGTTCCTTTAGCCTTTTCTTGTGAACATTCCCAAAATAGTCCTGAAGTTCTTTCTTTGTGCAATTAGGATGGCTTTTAAGGCAAAGGGCTGCTTCTGTGCTCCTCTTCTTAGCTATATTTCTGGCAGCTTTTTCATCTATCCAAGCCAAGTTTGGTGGATAATCAGTCTTTGTGGATTTGTAGAGAGGTTAGAACTGTGGTCCAGAGAGGTGATTCAGCTTGACCATTGTAACACAAAGTTACTTCTTTGCCAGTGCTGTTTCAAACTGCAGCTTGTCCAACCTCAACAGAGAATTCTATCCACAAATGACACTTCTTTTCCTCCCTTCCCCAAATTTGTAAGGTTTGACTTTTTGGGGTCATTATTCAGAATCAAGAGATCCTGACTCATTTGTCCCTTCAGAGCTGTGAGATCTTAAAATAGGCCCAATTAGGGAGATTCAGGAAAAGACTGAGATGGTAATAAGAGGGGAAAGAGGATCACAACTTATGCCTTGTATGTCCAGAATCATTTGTGGAAGAAACACAAGATAAGTAGTCAGAGGAGCCGGATTGAATTGGGACTTTGCCACTTACTGTGTGACGTTGGCAGATTGTTTCAGGTCCATAAGCCTCATCTGTAAAATGTGGGGTTTGGACTACATGACCTCTAAGGTCACTTCTAGCTCCAAATCTAATTCTATGATCCCTGCACCAGAGCTGAGTCAGGACCTTTGTTTCTGAAAGTCAAACTCTATGATGTCTTTCCTCTAAAATGGGAGATTCATGGGAGTAGATTCCATAGCTAAGAGTGAATCAGTGAAGTGCTCTGTTTGCCATGGGATGGAGTGATGGGGAAAAGCAGTGACCTACACCCTTTTTGACTGTGTCCTGTGACTCAACATTCTGGGGTTAGGTCTGGTGGTTCTGGGGAAATCCCAAGATGCTTGAAATGAGAAATAGCGTGGGTGGAAAACACCAGAAGGGAAAACAAAGCCCAATGTGGTGAAACTAAAAGCCTCTCAAATCTCTGATCTACTGTCAAACAAACTCAGACAGACCCTTATACTGTCCCAAACAATCTAAAAGTATCACTATTTGGAAGGTGAGAGGTGGGAGTGTTGAATTTACAACAAATAAAATAAAAGTCTCACTCCAAGGGTGACCAGCTCATGATTTTAGTCTAGGAGTTCTCAACCTGGGGACAGTGAATATGTTTGTTCAGTTTTTTGAAAGATATTTAGATAACTAATTATTTCCTTTGTAAACCTAAGGATTTTCTTTATTAAAAAAAAAAAACATGATTGTGTCAAGGGGCTCATACTCCACCGGTCTGCTAAAGGGATACATGACACAAAGTTAAGAATCCTAATAGCCAGATTTATTTGGTTCCTTGGTTCTTTCTGTTCCGGGTTGAAAGTAAGGTGTCTACAATTGCTCAAACTGTCACTCTATGATTCTAGTTCTCTGGTTGTTGTTAGCCAAAGGAAGTAGTAACAAGTGATCCTGGGTAAGCCACTTAAGCCTGTTTGCCTCAGTTTTCTCCTCTGTAAAATGAGCTAGAGAAGGAAATGGCTAAATCACTCCAAGTATCTTTGCCAAGAAAATCCCAAATAAGGTTGCAAAGAGTCAGATATGACTGAACAACAATCAAACAGGGTTCCTTCAGTTTGAGGATTGCCTTGATCTTTATTTCATTATAGTTCTCCTTTTATTCTTTGTGGGATGCATTTGTATAAGTCTGGGATGGAACCTGTTAACTCAACTGGAACTGGCCTCTAACCTGAGAATACGGTAGCCAGACAGAGATATCTAGAGACAGAAAAGTCAGGACACAAATGGAAGTTTAGTTCATTTGAAAGTGAGGAAAACATTTGCAAGCGGAAGTTCACCTTCTTAAGAGAAGGTGCTGGAGCAAGGCAGTGCTTTATATACATAAAAAAACCACAAGGGGACTGGACCATGAAATAATCATTCTCAGATCTTGAGTAGCATTTCCCACAGCAGATTGGTCATGTACAGTGCAGGTGTTTGTAGCTCCTGAGAGAACAATCTTCCAGTTAATTATCTCACTACAGAACCAACAGAAACAGAAGTACCTTATCTGGTTCTGTTCACTTGGCAATTGCAAGGAACAGGGATTGTGAGCATGTCAAGTGTTATGGATGGCTCTCAGGTCCCTGGTAATCAGGTGTTGTTGTGCTTATGGTCTTTTTAAAAGGATACAAGTAGTATTCCAAGCCCACTCCTACTTACAAATTCCCTTTCTGCTTATGGAAGACAATAGGGCAAGAGACAAGAAACATGTCCTTGCCTGATTTCGGGAAATGACAGTCCTTTTGAAGATTTTCAGAAAAGGAAAGAATATTCAACCAGACCAGACCTATAAATCAAGGCTGGATACTGCTACCACCCCCTCTCTCCCTCCCACAGCTCCCTTAATGAATGAGCCCTCCTAAAGAATCTCCAGTAATCTGAGAGAACTGGGGGAGAGGGTAAGGCGATTCTAAGAAGCGGGTAGCACTTAGACTGACTTTCCTATGAGAAGGGCACACCTAGTAGCAGAATAGAGCAGGGCACACTACTGTGGTTCCACATAGACTATGTCTTAAAGAAGACATAGTCTTCTTTTTTCGCTTCTTAACCAGAAAGAGGGAACTGAAGATTATTCAGCCTATTTCCCTTCCCTTGTGAGTCCAACTCTCCTCTCTGGAAAAGTCCCAAAGCTGATTTGACATTCATTGATTGTATGACCTTGGGTAAATGGCTGTATTTCTCTGGATCTCTTTGACATCATCTTTATATGGAGACTCAAAGCTTGAGAAACTTGTTACTGGCCACTTATACATAATAAGGGAAAGAATGAAACCTGGTTAGTTAAGAGTCACTTATATATAATAAGGGAAGGAATGAGACCTGGTTAGTTAAGAACCACAATTTCACCCTCTTTCATTTAAGCTTTAATCCTATCTTAAATTCCATGCTAAAATGGAGAGGATCTTGGGGGACTGAGAGGGGAACAACCCTTCCTAGTCTGATGAAATGTTGGAAATAAAGAAATTAAGTCAAAATTAAAAGGACTTTCTCACCCTAACTCAGACAGAGGCTCGAGACAGAGATGATTTTCATGGTGAGCAGAAAGAAACACAAATTTGAGGGAACCCACTTAATTAGCTCTTCTGCATTTCAGAACTTCACCACTAGAAATGAAAAATCTCTGGAGAGAAAAATCTAATCATACCTATGGCTCTGGAAAATGAGCAATTTTTCTTTATCAGGAAGAAAAGTGCCTGAAGGTTATTCCTTATTATAACACCAGATATATGAAGAGTCTGGTCTCTGGAAAAAAACTGAATCTTAAACTTCTGGATTCTATAGTAAAGGACATGTGATAGAAGCCATTCTTTCTCTTATAGGGAATAGTTAGCATCTCACCTGAAGTCAAAAGCTTGCCAACACAGCAGGATATAGCTGGTAACAACCCCAAGATCAATAAAACGTCATGTCCCATGACAGAGCACCACCTGGCAGGGCTACCTGACAAATTATATCAGTGGGGATCAGACCCAGTGATATTAATAGGATGACATCACTAGACAACATGGCAGACCTGAATTATATAAGGTGAAATTTCTCTCTCCATACATGCACCCTGCTCACATGTGCTTCCTACATCTATGCTTTCTTTTTGGGTTCCTTAAGCATATCAAATCTTTCTGCTAATTGTATGGATATTTATGAAACAGTGTGCCCCAAGTTTTTAGAGGAAATAGAACATTTCCTCTATTTCCCCTTTTCCTAGGCCATTTTCTTAAATGCCTTTTCTAGGAGTAAATTTGCTCCCTGCCTGATTGGTAAAAGTAAACATATTGGTGGGGATTCATAGTTTTGAGTGGAGGTGGACCCACTTTGTTTCTGAAAGCCACAAATATGAGAATGGGATGCCCCAGGTTTGGCACCTGCAAAATAAAGGGGATGGCCTAGATTCTCTCTAATAACTCTGGTTGTTGTGAGTCAGTGTGTATGTGGGTCTGTGTTTATATACTTGTGAGTGTTCCACCATCAGCCTATGGGAGCTTGTTCTGTGTGGGTGGAGGATGATGAAGCAGAAATAGCGGGGGAGAAAAGAGGTTAGAAAAATCACTTCTATAAATAAGAACCCAATTCTCTTGACAGCTGGAACCCACATATTATTTGCTGGTGTTCCTTCTCCTTTTCTTTGTGTGGGTACAAGCTTGGGAGTAAGCACTGGAACTGAGAACCTGCTTTCAGGGAAATAATGTGAGCAATGTTCCAGGCAGACAAGAGCAAATGGCACAAAAGGAAGGATCCAAGTCCTTGGAGATTTGGAGCCACACACCAAGATCTCAGGGCTAGAAGAGGCCTCGGAGGCCATCAGGGCCAACAAATATATTCAATAAGTGGCTTTCCAGCCTTTGCTTGAAGGGCTTCAGGGAGGGAGAAACCACTGACTTCTGAGGTAGCTGATCCCACTTTTTTGTGGAGCTGTTTCAGTCATGTCCACTTGGAACAACTTAACTTCCTGATCTCACTTGGGGTTTTCTTGGCAGAGATGCTGGGGTGGTTTACCATTTTCTCTCCAGCTCATTTTACAGATAGAACTGAGGCAAAAAGGGGTAAGTGACTTGGCCAGGGTCACACAGCTCAGATTTGAACTCAGGAAGATGAGTCTTCTGGGCTCCAGGACTGGCACTCTGTGCACTATGTGTCACTTAGCTGTCCTGGCTCCACAGTGGGACACTTCTATTCATTGGACATTCTTCCTCACATCTGCTTCTGGGCAACTTCCTCCTATAGCTCCAATATCTACTCTCTAAAGGGCTGAGCAGAACAAAGTTAATTCCTCTTCCCCAGAACAGACCCATCAATAGTTAAAGATACTTCTTTTCTCTGGGCTAATCAAGTTCTTCAGATGGCATTATATAGTGATCTTTCATCATCCTGGTTACTTTCCTCTGGATACTCTTTATTTTGTTTTAATTTTTATTAAAGCTTTTCAGTTTTCCAAACATATACATGAATAATTTTTCAACATTAACCCTTACAAAACCTTGTTTTTTCCCACTTTTCCCCACCCTTCCCCTAGAAGACAAGTAGTCCAATATGTGTTAAACATGGTAAAAATCTATGGTAAGTTCTGGACACTCTTTAAAAAAGCAACAGCCTTCCTTAAATCCAGCTCCAAAGGACTGAGTACAATGCTCCAGAATGTGGTCTGGCTCGGCCACAGAACAGAGAACAGGGCTGCGAGGCCCTTGGCCAGGGCTGGTATCATCAGGAAAAGGGCCATATTCTCCCAAACACCCTGTCAGCTGGGACCAAGTCATTGATCTCATGTGAGAATGTTTGGCCGGCCCTGCTTGCCATCCCAAGAGATGGTTCATCTCAAGCAGCAGGCTCCGCTTCTTCAGGTTGTCCAAATCAGCTGGAGTCCAGATGCCTGATTTCAGAGGGAATCACATTCCACCTGTCAGAAGAGGGAATGCTGAACAAAATGGTGTGCTTCCCCGGGGAGGGGCCAGGACCAGCTGGCTTCTGTGTTTCCATTATTAAAGGGGCCTCTCTTTCTCTCCTGCCTCCCACCTCCAACCTCAAGCAGCTGAGGGAAGAAAGTATCTCCAGCAGGCAACTGACATTCCAGAGTCTTTAGAAGCCAAAGAAATTAGGAAATTCCTATCAGCCTTACCATTCCTGTGGGATGATTTATTTATTTGTTTGTTCATTCATTCATTCATTTGTTTGATATTTTCCCCCAGTTACATTTAAATGATTTTTTTGCATTTGTTTTCAAGATTTTTGAGTGCTAGGTTCTCTCCCTTATCCTCCACCCACAGTTAAGAAACCACATGTGAAATTGTGCAAAACATTTTCATAAAAGTCAACCTGTAGGGGGATTTAAAAAAACACAAAAAAAAATCTACTACATATTAAGAAGGAATAGGAGAATAAACTGCCTTAGCTTTCAAAAATGGAAGGGATGAAATATGTTCAATACAGACTAATGAATTATTATCTCATTTGATCCTCACAAAATTCTTGAGAGGGGAGGTGCTAGTATTATCCCATTTGACAAATGAAGAAATTGAGGCAGACAGAAAATAAATGACTTATGCAAAGTTACATAGTAAGTGTCTCAAGTCAAATTTGAACTCAAATCTTTCTGATTTAGGCCTGGCATTCTATCTGGATAACATGGAGGTGTTATTTGGCTGCCCCAGCTATTTTCTGACATAGTTCTGGAAGACATTATTACAGGGATTGTTTATGAGTATAGGCAAGTCATTTAACCTCTCTCAGCCTCAGTTTTCCCACTTATAAAAAGGAGGTAATAATAGAACTCAGGCAGGTAGGTGGTATCTTAGTGTATAGAATACTTCTGACCTTGAAGAAGTCCAAGTTCTCTTTCATAGGGACAGCTCTTTGAATATTCATCTTCCTGAATTCAAATCTGGCCTCAGAGACTTAGTATTTGTGTGACTCTGAACAAGTCACTTAACCCTGCTTAATTTTCTCATCCGTAAAATGACTTGGAACTGTGATAGAATTGGTTCTTTTTTTTTTTTTTCTTGACATGATTAACATGGAAATATGTGAAGAACTGCACATATTTAACTTATGTCAGATTGCTTCCTATCTTAGGGAGAGGGAGAAAAATTTGGAACACAAAATTTTGCGAAGGTGAATATTGAAAATAATCTTTGCATGTATGAGGAAGCAACTAGATGATGCAGATAAAGTACCTGCACTGGTGTCAGGAGAACCTGAGTTCAAATCCAGCCTCAGA
Organism: Sarcophilus harrisii; assembly: GCF_902635505.1. Classification (NCBI taxonomy): domain Eukaryota; kingdom Metazoa; phylum Chordata; class Mammalia; order Dasyuromorphia; family Dasyuridae; genus Sarcophilus; species Sarcophilus harrisii. Next base: position 303,291,040 of record NC_045426.1, on the reverse strand, counting down.
CACTTAATACTTACTAGTTGTGTGACTCTGGGCAAGTCACTTAACCCCAAATGCCTAAAACAAAAAACAAAATAATAATAATAATAGAAGGAAATTGCAAAACAACAAGAATATCTTTGCCAAGAAAATCCTAATGGGGGTCATGAAAAGTTAGACTTGACTGAATAACAACATGACAAAAAAGTTAGTGTTTTCCTAACTTGCCTTCAGATAGCAATAGCATCAGATTGAGGGAAGTAATTATCCCAATGAGCTCTACCATGGTCAGGCCACATCTAGATTGCTTTCTGGCACTATATAATAGAGAAAATGTAGTTAACTTGAACCATCTCCACAGAAGGGTAACCAGCATATAACAGAGCCAAGCTTGGTTAAAGGAATTGGAAAGTTTTAGCCCAAAGAAGATTTAGTGATTGTTGATAGTCATCTTTTGAGTCTTCAAAGAGCTGTCCCTGTGAAAGAGGAATTGGACTTCTTCAAGGTCAGAAGTAGGAACTGGAATGATGGAAATTCAGTACTAAAGAGACGGCATGGTGAAGTAGAAAGCCCCAGCTTTGAATTCTGTCTCTGCCAATTTCTACCTATGTGATCCTGGAGGAAGAAAGGGAAAAGGCATTTATTAAATGCCAGATACTATAAGCAATTTATAAGTATTATCTCATCTGATCCTCAGAACAACCCTGGAAAATAGGTGCTATTATGATTCTCATTTTGTAGTTGGGGAAACGGAAGCAGACAGAAATTAAATAACTTACCCAGTGTCATAGTGTGAGACTGGATTTGAATTCAGGTTTTCCTGACCCCAGGTCCAGTGCTTTATCCACTGGCTTTAATTTACAAATGGATACAGTTTCCTGAACTTGCTAAGTTTTCCTTCTATCAAGGAAACTTAACTATTGATCATTTTTATAAGTGATGGGGATGAGGAAATTATTAATCATTTGCTTCTTCTTTTCATGCTCTTAGTGGCTAACTCCTTTAGTCCTTGAGGCTGGATTTGCCTCTTCTCCAACTCTAGGTTGCCAATCCCTCCATATCATGTCAGTCTGGTGTGTTCTGGACTTTTGAATGTGCTAACATCACATTCACTTCTCCAGCATTATAGACCAGGGGTGGGGAACATCTGGCCCATGGGTTATAAAAGGCCTGAGAAATCATTTTCTAAGGCAACTACATGTGATGACGAGCTAAATGCAGGTACAACAACCTCCCACTACCTAACTTCTATAAGTTGATAATATCACTCATGAATGATGTCATAAATATCCAAGTGACCCTTGAAAGAAAGCTTTCCCACCCCTGCTATAAACAAGCTGCTCCAGTTTGATGCTCTATTCATGGTTGTTGAGGAACATCTCCATATTCCCATTTCCTTTTGTCTGCTTGCCTTCTTTCCAAAGCTCCTTCATCAATGTTCTTTCTCAGTTTACAAAGAATTACTTATTCTCCAAAAGTGTTGACTTTGCTAATACTACATTATAGAAAAGGAAGGTATAGAAAAGGAAGGACTCAATATACCCAGTCTCTGGTTTGGGTTTACTAAGGTAGTTTCAATATACTTCCTACTTAGGCAGGAAGTGGTTTCTCAGTGGGTATAGGAATCTGCATCTGAACCAAGAAAAGTGTGAGAAAAATAGCTACAACTTTGTAAGAGAAGTTGTTCTTAACACTTAAATCACACCAAAATCCACTATGACCCCTAGGTCTTTTCAGACAAACTGCTGTTGAGTAATTCATCTAAGAAAATAAAATAATTAAGTCTTTAAAGAATGCATAGGTGAGCAGTATTCAGAGGAATGAGCACTGAATTTAGAGAACATGGGTTTGAATCCCAGATCTGTCATTCTTTGCTTATCTTTTCTGATATCTTTATCTATAAAATGAAGGGAATTGGATTAGATAAACTCAAAGGTTCTTTCTGGCTAAATCTATGATCCAGAGTGCATATTAAAAAGCAAAGGCATCACCTTGTCCACTGTGAAGTCAAAGCTTTGGTTTTTTTTCCATTAGCAGTCTGTGACAGTGAGAGTTGAACTCTAAGGAAAGCAGAATCAGTGTTTTTGAATTGTGGTGCCAGAGAAGACTTTTGAGAGTCCCTTGGAAGCAAAAAGATCAAATCAGTCAGTGTTTAAAGAAATTAATCCAGCTTATGCACTGGAAGGTCAAATACTGAAGCTAAAATAATTTGGCCAAGAGAAGACAGGACTCTTTGGAAAAGAGTTGGGAAAGATTGATGGCAAAAGGAAAAGGTGCTGACAGAGAATGAGATGGATAGATAATGTCATATGGGAGCAGCAAACATGAGTTGGACAGACTTCAGGAGATAGTGGAGAACAGAAGGACATGACTGAATGACTGAACAACAACAAAAATGATAAGGAGGCTTATTTCCTTCTTGACCATATTCCAAAAATTACAGAATAAGTGACTACTGAAAAATGGAAATGTTACTGTACAAAAGTCTTCCTCTTCCCAATGTTGTATGATAATTAATAATAGGATATAATGGGATTCTGGAGAGCAATTTGGAACTATTCCCAAAGGATTATAAAACTGTGCATAGCCTTTGATTCAGCAATACAACTGCTGGGTCTATGTCCCAAAGACATGAAAAAAAAAAAAAAAAAAAAAAGGAAAAGCACCTATTTGTACGAAAATATTTATATCAGTTCTTTTTGTGGTGGCTAAGAACTGGAAATTGAGAGGATGCCCATTGACTGGGGAAAGGCTAAACAAGCTATAGTATATGGTTGTAATGGAGTATTATTATGCTAAAAGAAATGATGAGCAGGATAGTTTCAGAAAAACCTGGGAGGACCTATATGAACTGATGCAGAGTGAAATGAGCAGAACCAAGAGAACACTGTCCACTGTAACAGCAATTTTATAATGATGATCAGCTGTGAAATACTTAGCTTCTCTGATCAAGATAATGATCTGAGATAATTTCAAAGGACTTGTGATGAAAAAGGCTATTCAATTTCAGAGAAAACTGATGAACTCAGTGTAATTTGAAGTATAATTTTTCCATTTTCATTTTTCTTGCTTTTGTACAACATGGCTAATATGGAAATGTTTTACATAATTTCAAAGAATTTAAATGATAGCATATGTTTGCCTTCTCAATGAATAGAAGAAAGAGGAGAAGAAAATTTGGAACTCAAAAAAATTTTAAGAACGCTAAATAAAAAATAGTTTTTTGGAAATTTTAATCTGATCATTAAAAAGCATTTGCAAATACCTGCAGAAACAAATATATCAACACTCAGGTGCAAATATAAACATAAGTGCAAACATTAAACACATACATGACCAGAAAAAAAACATAAATGCAATAAATACAAATAAATCTTATGGATTTTGCTGAAATGAATAAACTCGAGTTTTCCCAGTGGAAGACCAAGACCCAAGATGGACAACTCCCAAGAAATCTGAGAAACAAATATTTTGCAATTTACTGCTTTAATGGCACTCACCGATCTTTCTTGCCACTTTCTTATACTCTGCTGACCATTTGCATCTGGAATCACTGAACCCTGGTTCCATCTCTACAGGGAAGCTTCTGTGGGATTCTGCCTTCTTGGCAATCGTTTATTTCTTCTGTACTCAATCCTGCCACCTGCCTCCATAGCTATGGCTGCTGGATGTCCTCTACCTTCCTTCCTTTCTCTCTGAGATCACAGTTGCCTTTCTTTTTTGAGTGACATGATAATTCTCTCTTAATCACTCCCAATAAGTTTTTCTCTCATTTTTTAAAACATCATTCATTATCTTCTCCCTTTCCCCAATAACAACTAGGATGGAGTCATGACTGCTGAGACTGAGAGAAGGAAAAGAGAAATAATTACCAGACCTCTCAGCTGTCAGAAAAACCTATAGGAGAAGGGGAGGGAGTGCTTATTTACTGAGTCCTAACTAATGCAGCTTCAGCTTAAAGATCAGCAAAGGCAAAGAAAGACAGTAAATTTCCAGAATCGCCTCACTTGAAGGATTTAGGAAGAAATAGGTTGGCTGACTGTCACATGAACTTCAATCAGACACATCTGGATAAATTGAAAAACATGTTGTTGTTGTTGTTTTTCTGTTTTAATTTCAAGGGGTCCTTGCTTCTTTTTGGACCTTGCCCCAGGAAGTCCTTGGGATTTTCTGACTTCTCTCTCAGAGCTGTAACTCTGGTGAGGTGACTAGGGCTTTGTTCCACATTCTGGATTTGGAAGCACTGATAATACTTGGGATTCGTTAGGAAAGTTGAAATGATAGAACTAAGTACCTAGCTTGCAAGAAGAACTGGTTAATACTGCAAGCTCAAGAGTCACAGATTTCAATCAGAAAGGGATTTTTTGGGTCATCTATTCTAAACTTCTCATTATACAGCTGAATCTGAGGCCTAGAGAAGTTAGTAACCTGCAGAGAGAGAGAAGGTAACAAAGTGAAGATTTGGAGTTCAGGTCTGCTCACTTCAAATCTAAACTAGCTACCAAATGTTGAGCTGGAACAAGTTCTTTCCCTGCCCCCATCCTATCTTCCTCCACCCACATCAACACAGGGAGCTACAACCTTGCTCCTTCTTCTGGTAAGTGTACTTTTGCCAGCAATAGAATATTTCACCCCCTCCTCCTCAAGCGAAGTCTGGCTTTGTGCCACTTGCCTTAAGCACAGTTTGTGGTACTTGTATGAGGCAAAAAAAAAAAAAAATGTTAAATAAAAACCTCTTAGTTAAAGCAGGGCCCTCACTTCCTCTGTATTTAGTCTAGGACTGAAAAACATGTAGATCTCCAAAGCTGAGGCTCCACCCCAAACAGATGCAACCAGTGCAATGCAGAGCAAAAATCAATGTGGAGCAAAGTAACTCAAAATGTGGTAACCAGGAAGTATTAGCTGGTTTGGCAGCTCAAGAGTTTTGTGGCCAGGAAAATTCACATGGGAAAAGTGGATTTCCAAAGATACTTGTGTGACAGCCAGCTAGGAGCTAGCAATAGTTGGTAAGGAGACAGCATAGAAGGAATTCAAGGGGAAAAGCCATGAATTTGGAGTCAGAGACTCTCAATTTGAATTTTAACCCTGTCATTTTAAGCAATCACTTGCTTTCTTGGGGTCTTTAATAATATGAGAAAGATGGAAAACTCCTAAGATCCTGTCCTGTTCAGAGTCTTATGATACTATAATATCCACCTGGCTGAGGTAAATGCTAATAACCCAATATTGCTTATTGTTGACTCTCCTAACTGCAAAGGGCACAAAGAGAGACTTAAACAGAACCTTTCTATACCCTTTTATATTAATCTCCTTACATATTCTCTGTTCCAATCAAAATGGCCCATTAGCTGTTCCCTACATATCAAATTGTATTTCCTCACTTCATAATTTTGCAAATGTGATTGACCCCAATCCTGGCCAGAAAGCACTTTTTCCTTGACTCTTCAGAGCCTTCCTAAAAAGTGTAGATCAGTGCCATCTCCTTCATGAAGCCTTTTCTGATGGTCCCTAAAATTAGTGGTCTGTACTTCCTGGAATCACATATTGTATATCCTTGCCCCTAAGTAGAATGGAAGCTTCTTGAGGGCAGGGATCATTATAGATTTTTTATTTTATTTTTTTGGTTTGTTACAACCCCAGCATTTAGCATCTTATCCACTATGGATAGTTTATAAATGTTTGAATTGAATTGAATTGAACAAGTCCAATTCTAGCATGACCAAGATGGCCCCAGCAAGCCTTGGGCCCCTCCATATCCAGACTTCCCTTTTTTTCTATTTTCAAAGATTAAAGTGGTATTCTGTTTATTATTCCCTGGTCAGCCCTTTCCCTTTCTCCCTTCCCTAACACAATAGTGTCTCCTTATAAACAGGGACCATATTTACGTCTTCTATGCATGTAGACAGCCATACAATGTTCTCCGGGACAGTGGGGAGGATAAACTCTTTCTAAAAGACAGCATGGTTTGATAAGAACATTGAACTAGGAGCTCTGACTTTGGCACTAACCAGCTGGATGACCATGAATAATTCATACCTGGCCTCCTGCTGTTAAGTACCACAGTGGATGGACTTCAGGAAGACCCAAGTTCAAATGTGACCTCAGACATTTTCTAGGTAAATAATCCTGAGTAAATCACTTAACCTACCTGCCTTAGTTTCTCAATAGTAAAATGGGGAATATAATGATAAAACTGACTTCACAGGGATCTTGTGAGGAACCCAAGAAATAATATTCTAAAGTGATTAGCATAGTGCCTAGGACATAGTAGATAGATAAAAAAAAATGCTTGTTTCCATCCTTCCTTATCTGATCCTTACTTTTCTCTGTACAATTAGCAAGTTGGACCAGATGGCTACCAAAATCCTTTCTGGCTCTAGATTTTTGCTTTACAAGGACTGTCCCAAATCCTTTGTTTTCATAGAATTTATTTGTCGGACCAAATGTTATGTCAAATGAATGGGTCAAAACTGACTATATTTAGATGAAGTAGGGGAATGCCTCTCTCTTCTGATTTAAAAGTTCCCCAAACTTTAATGAATGTTTGTTGATTAATTGAATAGGGACTTAGGGGCACAAGATCCTGGGAGTGTGTGGCTCTTTGAAAACACCTCCAAATAATACTGTCAGTATTTTCTAAATTTTGTCACCCTCTGGTCTCCCTTCTCTAATCACACCTCAGTTTATTCATCACTACCACTTCCAGGTCCTCCTTCTGGCACTCGCTTGTCAAGGTGCCTGAAATTCCCAACATTCTTTTAGGTTTGGGTCCTCAGTCTTCAGAAGGCTTCTGTTAAAACACAAGTGTCATCTGGGAAGGATAATGTGTTAAAAGCCTGGATTAGTTAAACAGGGTTCTTAACTTTTGTTTTTTTAATCAGGGATATCCTTTCACAGTTCCTGATTAATTGATAACAGATTTAAAACTAGAAACAATTATCAGAAGCCATTTAGTGCAACTCCCTCCTTTACCAGAGACCCACATAGATTAAGTGAATTTCCCGATGTCTCGTAATAGGTAGTAATGAAGTTAGAGGTCACTGGAGTTCATCTTTGGCTCCAGAAGTAAGATTCTTCTAACCTTGAGGCAGTCCAGTGAAACCTATGACTTTTTCTCAAAGTAATGTTGTTAAATGCATGAAATAAAATACACACACACATATATATATATAATGAAATAAAATATTTATAATGATTACAAAATAAATTAAGTATGGTAATCTCAAATAAGTCATTTAACTCCATTTGCCTCAGTTTCCTCATCTGTAAAATGAGCTGGAGAAGGAAATGGCAAACCACTCCAGTATCTAAATAGGATCCTGAAAATGACTTAACAACATCAAAAAACTACCTTGCTCCAGAGCAATCCTGAGCTAATGGGACTTAATACGTGTCAGTTAAGTAGATCAATAGATAAAGCACTTTATTAAGCACTTACTGTCAATAGCCACAAAGTGTAGGACAAAAGCCAAGGGACTGAAGGGTGGAAGAAAATGTAGAGTGACCAGCCTAGAATCAAGGCCGGGATGGGGAGAAAACAAGACAAGTAGACGTCTAGGTAATAGAAAGGAAAATGAGGGGAGGGAAAATGCCAAGAGGAGTGGAAGTCATAGTGAAGACAGAATCAATTTAGAATGAGTGTGACAAAGGGAGATCTTAAAAGAGAGAAGGTTATGATCACAGAGGAAATTTTCAAAGTTTAAGGTTCAGGACATATCATGGTTTTTGGTGATGGGAGAACCGGTGACTGATCCTGCAGACTGAGCTATTATTAACGTTTAAATCACAGGCGTTGAGCAGGTGATGAACTGGGTTGAAGAGGGTTGAAGAGACATCAATCTGTTTTTTAAAGTTTTTTTAGTCTGAGTCTAAAGATGAAAAAGGCCGACCATGAACCAGAGAAAGGAAGTAGAATAAATGACCTGAAGGCTGAGAGGTGATCACCCGGTGGCATAGATGGATGAGGTGAATTCCAGAGAGGTCACACGATGCTTGCTCCCAAAGGATGACCTGGAAGTGGTAGTGATGAATAAACTGAGGTGTGATTAGAGAAGGGAGACCAGAGGGTGACAAAATTTAGAAGATACTGACAGTATGATTTGGAGGTGTTTGCAAAGAGCCACACACTCCCAGGGTCTTGTGCCCCTAAGTCCCTACTCAATTAATCAACAAGCATTCATTAATCACTTGCTGTGTACCAGGCACTGTGCTGAGCACTGGAAATGAGTTTCTAAAGTGATGATAACAAATATATGGTCCTATATTTTGAAATAATAATAACAACAAACTGAATAAATAGAGGTAGACATATCACAGCTAGATAATGTCCACATGAGAAAGACTTCAGTGTTTGAGGAGATTGCAAGCTCAGTATGAGTCAGCAATATGTAATAGCCAAAAAAGCCCACGTGATCCTAGGTTATGTTAGCCATCAGTCCATCAGCACCCACCTCCCCCACCAGTAGCATGGAATTCTTAGGGTGCTCTGAGGTGTCTCCTCCCCCAGCAGCTGTTTTCTCCCTCCTCCCCCTCTCCCTGCCTCCCAACAGTGGTCAGTCCTTCCAGAACATGAAAAGCTCCTGGGACCTTCAGGGTGGACATCCAGAAATTCCTCCTGCGCAGCTCTGATACCGAAAGAGAAGCCGCCTTCTTCTGACCTGGTGTCTCCCAGGGTATGAGAGGAGGAACACCCAGTACTGCACAGGGGTGCCGTGGGTTCCCGAGGAAGCCAGGTTCCAGTGAGTGCCAGGAGACCAAGTAGGAGATGACAAGATCTAGGAAGAAAAGGAAATTGTGAACCATAGGGCTTCCACAGGACACAAAGGCATGAAAGTACAGGAGAGGAAAAGGTGATAGGGAGGGAAATTTTGGGAAAGGTAGCAGGGAATCAGGATTTCTCTGGAGTCAGTAACTGAATCACAGGGGAAAGTAGAGGTTTGGGAGTTATATTACGGTAGAGAACCCTACCATCCGGAGGCCCATGATGACGGAGTGTGATGTGGGGTGGGGACAGTGGTAACTACTTCTTGACACTCTAGATACTCAGAAAATAGGGATGTCCTCAGCTGGCAGAAGCAGCTTTTCCAGATATCCAAGTCAGTCAGTAACTGGTATTCAGGTATTCGAGTCTGTACTGATGTCACATCTCTTATCAGCCCTAGAGGCTCATTCTAAAATGTTGGAGTATAGAAGACAATCTGTATATGGAGTAAATAATCAGGCCCTGGGTGTTGTCCTGTGAATGCGAGCTGTCTAGTACTTTGGTACTCAAAGGCTTGGGAACTCTGCTGAATCTGTTTAGAACTCCATAGTCGATGTGACTCCTGGCCCCAAACCCAATGGCATGATGGAGATAAATGCCTTTGCCTATGGGATGGGCAGTCGAAACCATGGAGAGATCAGGAGAGCTCCAGTCTCCTTCAGTCCCCTCTAGAAATTCTTTAAGATTTCAGTCTTTTTTTCAAGACTCTTCAAGCATTGAGTCACATCAGGCACTTTTAGCTTCTAGCTTCAAGAGAGAAAATGGAAAAGGACAATCCATGTCTGGTTACTGAGAAAAGGCTGTGGGAAGAGATGAATGGTGTTGGCAGTCTCCATCATGGCTCTATCCTCATTTTACTACTTCAAGGAGACTTCAGGAAGTTTCTCCTTGGGTGAGATCCAGGATTTTTTGATTCCAATGGAAGATACTAATGACCTGAGTTTTCTTAATCCCAATGGAAGAGCTCTTTCATTCTATATTGTCTGGCATATATTCTCCTAAGTATACTTTCCCTGTTTTTTATTTTGTCAACATCTGGATAAATGGGTTTCTTAGTTATTCACTATGTGGATTCATTGTGAACTAATATTTGGCAGGAAAGGGGTCAAGACTTGGCTATAGAGCTTGGGGACTCCCTTATCCCCAAAATGAAAAAAAAAGTGGTCAGAAGTTAGATGGAATCCAATTAATACTCATAGACAAACCATGTTTAATAGAGTAAATAGATATACTTCAAGCCTGCCAACCTTCTGGTTCCAACCTCTTGATACACTTCTTGGCAAAAAATGAAAACGTCCCTTGGAAAAAGATGGGGGGAGAAGAATCTAAAGATATCTATCCAGTCTCCTTTCAAGTCACACAATGACAGTCTTCTCCTTGGCACTGGCAGACCCCTCTCTATACTTTATGTTTTTTGCTACATATATTTTCCCTTTCATTTAGGCCCTTCAATGTCCCTTTTGACATTTGACTTTTTGACATTGAGCTTTGAGGCTCAGGATAACTCATGATTCTTAGATAACAGTCACAGCAAATGATAATTTTCCAAACTTCCTACTATCCCCCTATACCTCCCCTCTGTTCAAACAAAGTTGATTAACTTATGATTTCCCAAGCATGCTTTGCACATTCTTATCTTTCTGATTTTGCATATACATCATTTGCCCCTTTGGAATGTTCTCCCCACTCTCCTTTGTCTATCCAAATCAATCTTCTGTCAAGCCCCAGCTTCAGTCATAGCTCCATAAGCCCCCTTGGAACCCAAATACTTGAAACTACTGTGAGCTTTTCTTTCCTTCTATCCAACTTTTAGTACTGTCCATGGTTTCATGTTGCCTTTTATATTCATGAAATGTATAGTGTCTTAAGCCTCTTTTTATTTACATTTTTGTGGCTTCATCCAAAATCTTGCAGAGAGTAGAATCATTTGTTTTCCTAAAATTAAATTATAATGTGGTTTTATTTAAAGTGAGATGTGTTCTCCTATTAAAATAATAGGAATAAATCAGAACTTGATGCAAAATATATTTGATATTTGACATTACAGTGATATGCTTGGAGACAACATGGTTCAGGAAAACCTGAGTTCAAATCCAGTTTCAGATGCTTAGTAGCTATGAGCTACTGAACTAATCACTTATTTCATCAATGTTTGACTCAGTTTCCTCATCTGTAAAATAGGATAAGAAAAGCATTTGCCTTCCCAGGTTGTCGTAAGGATCAAATAACATAGCAATTGTAAAATACTTAGCACATAGCTTGGCAAATAATAAGCACTCCATAAAACATTATGATCTTATCCAAATGCCCTCATTTGATCTGTAGGGAGAGAAGTAGTTTGGGAGCAACTATATGAATGTAAGAAAGGATAACCAGTGCCATCCTCATCCCTAATCAGTGATTTAGCAGGGCAATCTGCAGGGCCATCAGGGGCAAGTGAGGAATTGAAAGGAATTTTTTCAAGTTATCCCAAATAGTAAGCAGGCCTGATTGCTAAGGCAGAAACAAAACTGTTGTTGTTTTTTTTTTAATAAAAAAAAAACGGGTTTTTCCTAAGGATTTTTGTTGGATAGGTAAAAATATGAATCAGCAGAAGCAGCAAAGTAGCATAATCATAGAAGACTAGACCTTGACCTACATTACTGTGCAATCCTGGGCAATCCCTTAGGCTCAGTTTGCCTCAGTTTTCTCTCAAGAAAAAATCTCAGGATTGTTGTGCAGGTTAAATGACATATTAATTTCAGTACAATGCCTGACATATAGTAGGCACATGCTTATTTCCTTCTTCTCACAAAAGAATTGAAATAACCCTGGGCTATCTTTCACAAAAGAGGTATGACCACTCACTTGTGGAGCAATGACCAGAGATAAGCTACAATTCAATGGAGAACAAGCATATGGAAGCAGAGCAGAGAAGATGGCCCAGCAGATGGACAACAGCAGATGCAGCTCAGGGGAGAAAGCAGTTTACAGATTAGTGGAGAAATTAAACCAGAAAATCATATCAGCAGATTAACAGATAATATTAGGTGCACTTTGGAGAAAAAGCATGTATCAGATTCAGAGGCAAAAAAGTATTCCCTCTGTATCATATATCTAGGAGCATGAATTGAACAAGTTAATTGAGTTCCCTACTATATATGTTCCCTAAGTGTGTGTTTCCATTTCTGTGGGGAATTTGGGTATTTCCCAGTGTGAATGGAGGTTGGACAGACTTTCCTTGTTATTTAATTTGCAATACTATTTTAATTTAATGTTTTTTTGCATTGAATTAATGTATTTCTTGCTTTAATTCTGTAAAACAAAAACTTCAATGGGGCTCATCAGCTGTAGTTTTGAGTCATTGCTAATCCAAAACCTTCCTTGAACCTAGTTAGGGATTTTAGGGATCAAAATTTGAAGTGGCTATGGATGACGTGCAAAAGAAGAAACCAAGGTCCATAGAGGTAGATATTTCCCCAGGGTCACAGAGTTAAGATTGGCAGAGTTAAGATTAATCAGCCTTAAAATTAAGCAGATTTTCTGTTAAGTGCTCTTGATAGGTTGAGCAAATATAATAAAAATGACAATACTACCTAAACTAATCTATTTATTTAGTGCTATGACCATCAGACTCCCAAGAAACTATTTTACTAACCCAGAAAAAATAACAACTAAATTCATCTGGAAGAACAAAAGGTCAAGAATTTCAAGGGAACCAGTGAAAAAAAGTTAAATGAAGGTGGCCTAGCTGTACCTGATCTAAAACTAATATTATAAAGCAGCAGTCACCAAAACCATTTGGCATTAGTTAAGAAATGGACTAGTTGATCAGTGGAATAGGTTAGGTTCACAGAATAAAACAGTCAATAACTATAGCAATCTAGTGTTCAACAAACTCAAAGACCCCAACTTTGGGGATAAGAATTCACTATTTGACAAAAACTGCTGGGAAAACTGGAAATTAGCATGGCAGAAACTAGGCATGGACCCATGCTTAAAAGATGACCACTCCCTTGTGGAGCAATGACCAGACCAAGATCAGCAAGATAAGATCAAAATGGGTTCATGATCTAGGCATAAAGAATGAGATAATAAATAAACTAGAAGAACATAGGATAGTTTACCTCTCAGACCTGTAGTGGAGGAAGGAATTTGTGGCCAAAGAAGAGCTAGAGATCATTATTGATCACAAAATAGAAAATCAGAAATGAGTGTGGACCACAACATAGCATTCACACTCTTTCTGTTATTGTTTTTGCTTGCACTTTTTTTCCCCCAGGTTATTTTTCCCTTCTTTCTAAATCCAATTTTTCTTGTGCAGCAAGATAACTGTATAAATATGTATACATATATTGTATTTAACATATACTTTAACATATTTAACATATATTGGACTACCTGCCATCTAGGGGAGGGAGTGGAGGAAAGGAGGGGAAAAGTTGGAACAGAAGTTTTTGCAAGGGTCAGTGTTGAAAAATTACACTTGTATATGTTTTGTCAATAAAAAAAGCTATAATTGAAAAAAAAGATTAAGCAGATTTTCAACTCAATTCTCCTTCTACAATGTCACATCATCATACCCCAAAATCCTCCAATATGCTGGATTCAATTTAAGGAATTCCCTCTTCTTTTTCTTCAGCTCAAGTTTGAAATTATTTTCCTCCTAACATATTTCCTGCAAATTAATAATAGGCCTGTTTACACTTGAATTTTCCTGTCCATGGAAAGGAAAAATTCTGGATGCTAACAGCTATTTCCTGACAAATTTAGAAAGTATGTAGTCGGAACAATAGCCTGATCCCCTCACCCTCCAGCAAGTTGCGCTAGTTTTTCCTTAAGAGGTTTTGAAACCATCCTCAAAACTTGATTGGTTCAAGGCTCAAACAGCCGTGAGCAGCAGATGAGCAGATTATGTCCCTTGGAAATTATGTGAATTAGGTGGAAATTGTATGGATCCTGTGTCAGAGGACAGTTTATCCTTCTGGAAATCCGGGGTCAGATCCCGGATTCCCTTTCACTTTAATCTGCATGGTGTTGTTTCCTTTTTTTTTTTTTTTTTTTTTTTTTTTTTTTTTTTTTTTGAGGGAACCAAACTACAGGATTTCCTGAAGATTTGCATCCATCTTTTCCTAGCACCATTTTCATTTCTCCCTTCACTGTTGATCTTGCTTCCCCCCTATCCCCTGTTGCTCTGGTTACTTATTACAAAAAAGAAGGAAATAAGTCAATAAACAATTTGCATTTGTAGAAGAAAAAGACAGAAGTCTGCTGCTACAGAGTGGGGTCTGCCTTGTTCAGAAGAGCAATAACCATGAACCATGATGGGATAAAGACTCTTGCAAAACTCAGGTGATTACTGAGCTGAACAACCTACATTCCCACAAGGTAGGAAGTGTACATGATGATAGAAAGGAAGCTGAATGGGACAACTCTAAGAAAATAGAATGTGGGATGGGGACTAGAAAAGAAAGAGGTGAGAACCAGAGACTCCAGTGTCAAAATACGAACAGAGATTCTCTAAGGTGCAAAGAGACTGTTATCATTAATAGGACAAGGAAAAGGATCACAATAATCACTTATTAAATACCACATCCTACTCCACAGACTCCAAGAAACATAAAGACAAAAACTACCATCAAACTTTACCTTCAAGGAGCTTACATTCTGTGGGTGGCCTGGAGTCACAAGTACATGTCACAAAAGAAAAAAAAAAAAGATGTCCAGGGACTGGAAGCAACTGGAAGAATCTAAATCCTTCTTGCAGGTTTCCTACAGGAAGTAACATAAACTGAGCTTTGAATGAAGCCAGGAGGAGCAATGGATAGAGCACTGGGACAAGAATCTTCATCTGTAAAATAAGTTGGAGAAGGAAATGGCAAATCGTTCCAGTATCTTTGTCAAGAAAACTTTAAATAGGGCCATGAAGCATCAGACATGACTTAAAAAACAAAGAATAAACAAAGTTATAGGCACAGGTAGAATTGCCAATAATCTGCTATTAGCTCTGCTTGGCCAGTATTTTATCACAGAAGCCAAAAGTATTCTTTTTTTAAATTTTAGTTTAACAAACTACATAGATGATATTAAAATTAGAAAAGGCAAAGCTGAACCATAAGATTGCATCAGTATAGATCACAGAGAAATATGTTTAGAAGAATTGCACGTTAAACCTATATTGGATTACTTGCTGTCTAGGAGAGGGGAAAGGTGAAGAGGAAGAAAGAAAAAATATGGAACACAAGGTTTTGCAAGGGTGAACGTTGAACATTACCTCTGCATGTATTTTGAAAAGTAAAAAGCTATTATAAAATTTAAAATAGATAGATTGATAACAGAATCACAGACCTAGACCTAATTTGACAAATGAGGCCTAGGATAATTAAATCATTGTCCAAGATAACAGCTAATAAATAATAGAGGTGGAATTGAACCTGGGTCCTCTGGTTACACAATCAGTGCTCTTTCTAGTAGACCTGATTGCTTCTAGAGTAAGACTTGGACTCTGATTACCATCTAGGGCAAGAAATAATATACCCAGCATCAGCAAAGTCAGTCTCTAAAAGCTAAAGAGGAATTCATGAGGCAGAGCTGCAGCTAACCAGTTAAGCCAAAGAGGGAACTTTTCTACAGAAGCAGGACCTCTAGGAGGATGGTACTCAGGCTACCAGAGGAATTATTGCTTTCACACACCTTTCCCCTTCCCAACCTGTTTTCTTCTTCTGGGTCTATCCCTCTGAGGGATCTCAGTTGTGTGGTTCTGGCACTCAAAGCAAAGAAGTGAGTCACCATCATATGCAGAAATTGGTACAGGGAGTGTCATCCTGCAGCCCCAGAGAGGAACAGGATTTGGGGTGGGGAGGTAAGAGCTCACAGTAAAGCAGCATCCTCTGTGACTCAGAGAACTTGGTTGTTTACCATCAAGGAAATAACCCAATAAAACCCTCCCAGTTTTATATCTCCCTAGTTCCACAACTTTCATGAAGTTAAACTATATTTTTTTATGGACAGGAAGACATGAGCAGTGGCAACATAATCCAACAAGGAGAAGGGTTAATAGGCTGAAGGCTTACCAGTTTCTAGTTTGATTCCCCCCTCTCCAAGTCTTGCCTTGGGAATGTTCTACCAGCCAAACTGTCCTATATGCTGTTCCCCAAACAGGGCTCTCTGTCTCTGTGTCTCTGTCTCTCTGTCTCTCTCTCTCTCTCTCTCTCTCTCTCTCTCTCTCTCTCTCTCTCTCTCTCTCTCTCTCTCTCTCTCTCTCTCTTAGAATTTACAGACTATTCCTTATGTCTAGAATGCATTCCTTCTTCATTTCCATCTCTTAGAATCCCTTCAAGGTCGAGTAATATTTGAACTATACAAGGTTTTCCCGATCCTCCCAATTGTTAGCATCCTCTTAGCCCAAATTCTTATGTAGCTATATTGTAGTTACTTATCTATATATACTTTTTCACTCTAGTAGTATAAAGTGGAAGTAGTATAGGAAGGAGATAGTATAGAATGGAAGCAGTATAGGAAAAAAGTAGTACAGGGTGGAAGTAGTATAGGAAGTTTCACTTTTAAATTATATTTATCTCAGAGTTGTACGGTTTGTTATCTTTATTCTGGTCCTGTTCCCCTTACCTTGGTCAACAGGTGTAAGTGCTTGAGGCTCCCACTGAACCACCAACTTAGAAGCCCAATAGGATGCTTCTCTGAGACATTTAAGTAATTGTTGAGCATGTTATTCAAGGTCCCAAGCCTTTGAAGCTTTAGCCATTGCCACTCACTAAAAATCTGGATCATGATGCTCATCAGAAACATCTATTATACAGGTTCTCTGAGGCAGAATGCTCCAAATACCTGTGATCCTCTCTGGACTGAGAAGCCACCCAGTCTGGGTCTACTTCACAGAATAGTCGTTTATGAATATCTTAGGATATTACCAAAATAGTCCTTAGAAGTAAATCTACTGATGGGGGTGGGGAGCACACTAACTAAGAACTAATGGACTTATTTAATAGCAGGTTTTAGGGGTCCTGGTATATACAATGTCCTTTACACTCAAGGGTTTCTCTAGAAGCTGGTCAGAAGAACCAATACAAGGACATTCTCAAGGTTTCTCTGGAGACACTGGCACAGGAACTGCCAGCATGGTAGGCTCTCATCAAAGGCGATGTTGTGTTCTATGAGCAAAGCGGAATTGCAGTAGCCCAGAAGAAATGTAAAATGGGCAAATCTAGAGACATCTCCACTCTAAATGTTCATAAGGACTATTTGTGCCCAACCTGTACTAAAGTCATCCCAAGTTCAGTCAGTCTGATTAGCCACAGTCGGACACTTTGTACCTTGACCCCAAGAGAATGATGTCATTTTGACAACAGCCAATATAAACTCCTTAAAGGGTAAATATTGTTTCTTTTTTTGTCTTTGTATGTCCAGTGCAGGAAATGTCTGGGACACAGATGGCATTTAATAAATGGTTGTTTGAATGAACAACTGAGCATAGTATAATTAAAAGAATGTAACTAGACTGAATTGACTCTAGAAGGGATCATCCTGTGGAGAAAGCTCAGAGTCACCATTCCTAGTTCTGGATGAACTCATGGAAATGGGGACTTGCTTCCAACCATGTGGTACCCTAGCAGCAAGAAATATGGCATTTGAGTGTAATATGGTTTCTTCCCTTCCCTGATATTTGCTCCATGACAATGTAGGAAAACTGGGTGTAGCATAAATTAAAAGAAGAGATTCTTTTTCTGTTCAATATCCATTTGACATCATATAACCCCTAGATTTAGAGTGAGGGTAGGGAAGAGTTGCCCCTCTTCATTCCAGCATCATGGCAACTTCTCCCATGTGTCAGCTAGAACAAGGGGGATTCAATTAGTGTGCCTTAGTCTGGGCCCTTGATCATCTTTCCTGTATTTACATTTGTTCTTTCCTGATCTTAGATGAAAGAATATTTAGCCTGAGAGGAATGTGGCCAGGCTAGAAGGGGGTGACTGTAAATTCCAGAGCTCAGGACTATCTGGGTCCTATCAGATCAGAGTTGGAGAGGAATCCATGGCAAGTGCTCCATACCTCTTGGACTGGCCCAAGCCCGGCCGTTTTACCAGCAGATGCTTACTAAGGATTGTTTAGACAGTGCAGAGCTGATGTGAAACATCCAGTGCCTAATCAGCAATCTCATAATGGAATTAAATTCTGATGTGCTTTAAAGAGAAACCTCCTAGAAGTTTATAATAGTAAGCTAAGTTGTTACTATTAAGTCATTTCAGTTGTTTCTAACTCTCTGTGGCCTCATTTTGGGTTTTCTTAGCAAAGATACTAGACTGCTTTGTTACTTTTTTCCAGGCTCATTTTACATATGAAGAAATTAAGGCATATAAGTGGTTTATTTAGTCATATAACTAGTAAATGCCCAAGGCTAGATTTGAACTTGACTTCAGGCCCAGTGCCCTATCCCCTTTGTCACCTTAATTGCTCACTAAGATAAGTTATCAAACCCCATTTTGTTGTCCAGTAATGTACATTCTAAGTTTTTAGATTTAGCTTTTCCTTTTTATGTAAAAATAAATCACTTGTCCTCTACCTGATTCATATTGTAAATTGAGAAGTTTTTTTGCTTTTTTCTTTTTGAGGAAACACTAGACTGAGCCATAATCGTAAATAAATTTATCCCCAGACATTAGGTACAGATTTAAAAATCATTGAGTGGGGGGAAAGGGAGTATGACCCCTTGATTTAATTAGATTAAAGGTTCATATTTGGGATTTGTGATATTTCTAAGAAAATATTTTGATTATTATATTCTAATATAATTGGTTTCCTTGCTATTCCTATTTTTAGAATTTTTAAAACATTATTTTGAGGAGTCCATAGGCTTGCTATACTGCAAAAAGGATCTATGACACAAAAAGTTAAGAATCACTGCATTACAGGTAGGCTCCCCAGGATTTCACCTGATATAAATCAAGTTTGTGTCTTGGTACTAAACAGGGAGTGGGCATATTATCCTAACTCTTACATATCCAGCATATTTTCAAAGATTAAAAGACACTAGCTTGAGTTCAAGTTTAGCTCTTTAACTTACGACCTATGTGATACTGAACAAGTTACTTAATGTTCCTGGATCTCAGTTTTCTCATATATAAACTGAGATGATTGAATGAGAATGCCTTTGAGCTCCCTTCCAATTTTAAACCTGTTTAAACCAGTTTTAAACTAATTCTGTGAATCAAGATACTGGTCACCAAAACATTCTCCCTATCCCCTACTTTATTTCCCCCATCCTCTTTCTAAGAGTTCCATCTAAGAAAAAACCCAGAATAAAGTGCTGAATGGGAACATATTAAGGAAGGTGTATATATACAAATCTCCCACTAAATTAGTCTATGGATATTAATATCTAGATAGACCTAATCCCAGCCAAGAAAGGGTTGATTGATCCTCAGCAGCCTGACTTTCTGTCCACAGTGATTAGCACTGACAAGGTAATGGCGCTCGCTCTCGCTCTCTCTCTCTCTCTCATTATCTCTCTCTCCTCTGTTTCTGTTTCTTTCCCTGGTCCGTTTCTCTCTGTCTCTTTTGTCCCTCTATTCTTTCTCTGTTTGTCTGTGTGTGTCTGTCTTTTTCTCTCTGTCTCTCTCTCCATCTGTCTGTCTGTTTCTCTCTGACACACACAGACACAGTTGAGTCAGAAACCAGAATCTGTCAGATGATGGAAAGAAAAGGCCATCCAGTGAATCAGAGTATGCTGACAAAGGAACTTTCAAGTCAGGAGGCAAGTTGGAACAGTCTCTGAGGGCTGCAGAGCAAAGTTGTTGGGTTCAAGATGGTACTGGGAGAAATGGAGGGAATTTGTCAAAAAATAGTCCGGTCATCAGGGACACCAGGCCAGCTATATTCTTCCACTCTTAGAGACATACCTTAAGCTTTTGCTTCTTGGCAGTTTCTATGTTGCCGACCAACAGATCCAGTGCATCTGACACAAACTCGGCTCACTCCTGGTGGAGACCTGACTCTGAGCTAGGGCTGCCCCAGGTTCATCTCGTTGAGTCCTAATTAATAGATGTCAGGAACTCCTCCTTCAGTAGCACCAACTTGCTGATGGAAACAATCTTCCATCCTGTCAACAAGTAACTAGTGGAGCCAGCCCTAATTGAGTACCAGGGAGAGAAGAGAGGGGAATGCCCAGAGCTCCAGCCAGCCCTGGACTGCAATCTCTATCAACTATAAAATACGAAGGGGAAGCTGGTGACTTCTGGCCCACTGACCAGACTGACCACTGATAGATAGTGAAAAGGGAGAGGATGGACCATCCTCACTACTACAAGCAGGATCTTGGTGGCGGTTTCAGACATCCAGATGTTAGAGCTAAGCAGAGAGACCTCTCTACTAAGGGGCTGCCATAGGGGGGCTTAGGACTAACCAGACTTAGATATGGTCTACAAAGCCTTCCTTTGTTGTCAGTCTTTGCCCGAGTTGACTGCTGCTGTTGTTTTGCATCAGCTCAACTAGCTGTAAATGCTATACTTAGCTTTTTGGGACTGCTTACTTTGTGCAAATTCCCACCACATATATTGAAAAGGAGACTGGACACTTGGCTGACTGGGAAGATTTAGCTATAAAGCTTGCCCTGAGATAGGATGTCATTATGTAAATCTTCCAAAGCCCCTCTCTGTCTGTAAAATGTATACCAGAATACATTCTTGGGGTTGCCTTTAGACCAGTGAAATCTCACTTGATGAAAAGTTCCCCTTTCCTCCTGCAAGACATCTTTTCTTCATTATTACTGAAATACCTCGGCATATGCATCCTACATGGTACCAAAAATATGTTGGCAGGAGATAAAAGGCTATTCAACTCACCCATAGGCCCCCCCTTCCCATCTGCAGTGGAGAGTTTGTTGGATTTCAGCCCAGTATAAAGGGCCCCAATGTCTTGTGGAAGGCAACCCCAAAATCACATGGCTGATATATGACATTGTGTACTGGGACACATAGAGAAGCAAGATTACGGTAGAAAGAGTACCAAATTCTTAATCTCCAGTGTCCCAACTATGGCCTAATTCCTTTTATGTCAATTATAATAAATCCCTCTCCCAGTCTCTCCCCAGAATCATATCCATATGTAATAGCTCTAAAGAAAAGGGGATGGAACTCCGTGGGTATATAGTTTTAGAAAATGGGTATACAAATCAAACATTTACTGATAATCATAATTTCATGGCTCTCACAATCACTTATGAGACTCCATATAAGGTCATGACCCACAATTTAAGAAGCTGAGATCTAAGATATAACCATTTCTGTAGTAGCAGAGGTAGATTAGAAACAAAGATTGATGGGAGGCTCCTGGGATAAAAAAGAAGATAGTATGTTAAGTATTGAATTTATTGGAGAAGAGGGAAAAAATTCTGGAGGCCCATGGATGACAGTAATAAGGATCTAGCCAGAACAGAATGAAAAAGGAAAAGAAAGTAGTTATTGAATGACTATTGCAGAAGGAGAATCTGAAAGTATAAGAAAGGAGTGGGTCAACTCAGTCTCCTGGCCTTTTGCATCAAGAGAGTTGAATGAGGGAACAGTTAGCCTTCAATCTAAGAGTTCTGATGTCATTAGGAGAAAATTAATTTTCAATGAATATCAGAAAATGGAAAGAATGTGAAAGGAAGAGACCTAGGTAAAAAGGAAACCAGAAAAGGAAATTCCAGAGAGTGCAGTGGAAAGGGAAGATTAAATTGGGACTGAGGCTGAGGACAATTGGGGCAAAGCAAAATTGGGGACAACAATGGAGGGGGGGAAAGCAGGGGCAAAGGGTTTTCATCTAAGCAGAAGATGATTCTAAACCACAGGCATGAGAGGAGCAGGAGGTAGGAATTTGCTAGCTGTGATGCCTGGGCAATAAATAGAAAAGATGAATCAGCCACAAGGTTCTAATTAGAGTGCTCTGCTAATAGCTCTGAAGATGGGCACTCTGAGAGGGAGCTCCCTCAGATGATTATGGTGTGTGCAGGAAGAGAGGAGATTATTGGTTTGATCTAAAACAATATCAAATGCTAACATCCTAATCGACAAATGTTATCGAGGTCTTACTCTATGCAGGATGCTCTATTCCATCCTAAGGAAGAACCAGTAAAAGATGCGAATCACTGTCAGTCCCTGACCTCAGAGAGTTAAAGGTACAAAGCAGGTGTGTGCTACTTTAATCCCTTGCTGAGCCTAGGCATTCAGGGTGGTGTGAGACCCCATACTGGACAGCAACATGCCTTACCCTGGTGGAAAGGGGACCCTGGGAGGAACCATTGCTAAAAAATTTCAAGTGCTCCCCATTCCTTCTCAATTTGGTGCCCTGGAAAAAAGACCTAGTTAGCTTACACTAGTCACAGCTCTAGGTGAAGAAACACAAGTACTTCTCAGGGAAGCAGCCTAAGGAAGGATGAAGTATCAGGTAACTTACAATCTATGAGGATAAGGAAAATTCACCTCCCCTCCTCCCCCAGATGTCAGGACCTGGGATTCACCCTGCTAGTTTATTTTTATTTTTTTATTTGGGGGTTATTTTTATTTTATTTATGTATTTATGAGGGTGGGAAGGAAATTAGAGCTAAGTGACTTGTCCAGGATCACACAGTTAGGAAATGTCTGAGCCCAGATTTGAAATCAGGTAGGAGCCTGAAATCAGGAGCCCCACTCCTGCTAGGGTTAGCTCTGGGCAGCAGATATAAACAATAATGCCTTACAAAAGAGCAAAAAGCAGGGAAGGTAAAAACAAGCCTGAGAATTTAAAAGATAGGGAATTAAAAGGAACCTTAGACATTATCTAGGGCTATTTCCTTATTTGACAGATATGGGAAGCCAGATCCAAACTGCTAAAGGGAACTTGCCCAGGTCATCCAAATATTAAGTGAGATCTTAGATCTGTTTAAACATATTAATGTCCAGGTATTTCATTGGAAAACAGAAATCCTGGAACATACCCATAGACTCCCTCTATTATTCTACAATTGGGAAAGCTGTTTCTGTACCAACAAAGAATGAACCTCACCAACTTTATTCACACCATATTCTCTATTCAAGAGCAAATGACTAGAGATTTATAATTATCACAATGACGGATTCAGATTTTACTGTTGTTACAATTTAAAATGAACAAATACATAAGAATTTGGCAAAGGCAGCTTAATTCTAGATATCCCTTTAAAAGTTATCAGTATTATTTGTAATCTCTATAAGTCTGAAAAAGAGATCTAAGTTCTAAAAAACTCTTTCTGTTCATTTTTATTACATGTCCTCAGCACTAAGAATACAAGAAAAAAATATTGAAATGGCCCTTGTCTTCAGGGAGTTTACAATCTATGAGGGAGATAATATGTATACACTATGTGTACAATTGTAGAATAACATAGGTAGTCTATGTCTAAGTGGATAGATTGAGTCAGAATGTCTTTGGTCCTTCATCAGGACAGGGAACAGGACAGGGTATTGGCTATCCATTAACACAAGTAATATGACCTAAACAGCTTGTCCCTCCTTCATCTCCCATCTCCCATTTTCTGCCCTTACTGTCTAGCTCCAAGCCCTCCTTGCCTATGAATGTGATAGCATTTAGAAAAGGTTCTGCCCTTCTATATTTGGGAGTAAAGGGGATTTTTGTAGCCATGACATTACTGTGTCATTTGATGAAATAGCTCCTTAGACAAGCTAGTAATGGGAAGAAAAGGGAACTGAGATAATCCTTACATTAAAAAAGTCATAGGATGAGAGGACCTTATTAGTAGGAAAATGAGGGGTATTTCTAACTGTGACCCAAGGAGGAAAGTACCAAGAGAGCCAGAAGAAGGAATGGGAATTTCCACACTACCTGTCCCAAGTGATCAAAGCCAGACCAAATTGTTTTATCTGAAGAAGTAGATTCCAGAGGAGTTTAACCTGGGGTCTGTGAACCTGTTTCAAAAAATATTTTGATAGCCATATTTCAATATAATTGTTTTCCCAAAGTAGCACTTTCCCTTGAAGTTTGGACTCTTTTGTTAGCTCTGAAAATGAAACTAACACGAATACACAAGGATGAGATTAGTTGTGTAAGACATTTGCTCATTTATTCATTAATAAGTATTTATAGCACTTTATGCTATACTTTATGCAGAAAAGTGTGCCAAGTGCTAAACTAATAAAAAAGTCTTTGCTTTAAGAAGGTAATAATGTAGGGTGGACATAGTGGTTTACCAGTAATCCCTACTATCAGGAAGGCCCAGGCTAGAAGATGTCAAGCTCAGAGTTCTTCACCTAATGGACTAAATTAAGAATCTAAATTCAGACTAATAAGACAAACTTGCTGATCAGGGTGGGATTGGGTCAGTAAATAGACCCTGCACTTGTAACTTGGGCAAGATAGGAAGACTCAGGCTACACACACATACATGCACAAACATGTGTGTAATGTATGTATGCATAATATATATACACATATAATATATATTTTAAGTGGGGAGAAATCAGACAAGTAAAACTTATAATACAAAGCAGGATGTGCCAAAAATCATAAGGGATAGTATCCACAAAAAAGTGAGACTTCAGAGGAAAGAGAAGTTAGTACTAATATAAAATAAAGGAAAAGGTTTTGAAAAATTTCTTAGCTTTGTTAAGTATGATATACAAAATATTTAGGAGACTGATGTAAATATATAATATCAAGGTCCACTCCCCATTATGCAAGTGGTCAAAAATAATAATTTTCAAAAGAATAAGTATAAACTAGCAGCAAATTGGAAAAAAAATGCCACAATCATTAATAATGAGAATAGCAAATTAAAACAATCTTGAGGTTTCAACTCATAACTATCAAACTGGAAAAGATAATAAAAGATGGAAATTATTAATGATAGATGGACTGTAGCACACTAATATATTGCTGGCAGAGCTATTAATTGGTTTCATTATTCCAGACAATAATTTGGAAGTGATTAACCTGATAGAAACTATGATAGGAAAGTGACTAAATTATTCATTCCCTCTGCTCTAATGATTCCCCTGAGAGTATAATGAAAGAATGAAAAGGCAAAAGGTAAGGAAGGTCCCATGTAGGTCAAGATATTTATAGTTAAATACTTAGATTTTTTTTATTCATTTACTACCAGCTTCACTGCTTTTGGACTTCTTCAGAATTCTCCATCATTCCTTAATGCTCCAGGAAACTCATCACTGGGAAATCTCATTATCCTGCAAGATTTAGTCATCCTTGGTACTCACATCTCATCAGTACCCTGTATCCTTCTGACCAGACTTCTACCTGGAGGATAGAACCATGGACCATTTAAAGAGGAGGCCCAGCACAATCTTTCCTTATCTCCCACCAGTTTTTGGGCTTCTCCAATGCCCTCATATTGCCCCTGCACAATTCCTGACACAATGTAGGCATTTAACAAATGTTTATTGATTGATTGACCATCATTCCAATATAAGTATTCCCTCAAGTGCTGCAGATTGCAGTCCATACATGCTCACCCATTCTGTGTGACCTTTATCCATGTCCTCCCACAGGGAATCTATCCATTATATATAGGGCCTTCTTTGGTTTATCTTGACATCGAGAGGATCTGTAACTATGTTTTTCAAGAAATATTGGCACTTTGATATGTGCATGAGAGTTACCTTACTTGAAGAGATCTTTTAATGTGATATTTTTGCTCTATAACATCAAATTGTGTCAACAAACAATAAGTAGAGGGACATCATATATTCACTATATGTTTTAGTCAGTTTTATGCTAGCAAAGATATTGTCTAGTATGGAATATTACTTGCAAACATTCGCTCATTCCTTTCTAATACTCTCATCAAGAATAATCTTGACAGATAGATTATTCGCATACAAATTTTATATAGATAGGAAAGTAGGCATATAGTTAAATATAACTGTGTCCTCTTGGTCACCTTTTTATTCAAAGTAATAAGGCTTAAGATCTCCCCTGCTTTTGCTATGTTTCTATTGTTCAGATACCTTGAGAAAGGACCCTTCAACAAATTCATAATTGTGTGTTATCCAGTAAAGACCTCCTCTGTTCACAGTTGGTCTAAAGCAGTTTTTCCCTGTTTTCTTTTCCTTTCTATTTTCTCTATAAGCAGAACTGGTACTCTAATAGTGCATTCCACTATAGTGGCTCCTCTTTCCATGAAGACAAAAAAAAAAAAAAGAGTCTCTTATAAAAATCTTAGCTGATCTTTTCCATTTTTCTTCTATTTGTTGTCTTCATTTCACTCTCAGCCTTAAATGCCCTTCATTGCAGATTCTTTTACCAACATGTCTTTAAACTGTTTTTTATTCCTTATAGTTTCTCTGTTTTTAACTAAAATTGTTCATAATTCTATAGTATTCATCTGTGTAAAATTTCACAAATTAGCTTATATTTGAATTGGAATAGACTGCCATACACCTTAGAAGAAGTTAATTTTTTTTCTGACAAAGATCTCTTTTAGTCTACTTCTTATGACAATTGATTTTCATTAGTTAAACTTCAAAAATGAAAATATTGTATTTTCATTTATACCAAGTTATTTATAGCAGCATTTTTGTGGCAATCTAAAAAAGGAGTAAATCGTTCTTCTTTTCTCTTTTTGTCATTTTTGTCATCTCTGAATCTTTGTGACACCATTTGGAGTTTTCTTGGTAAATATGCTAGAATGTTTGCCATTTCCTTCTCCAGCTCATTTTATAGATGCAGAAATTGAGGTCAACAGGATTAAGTGAGTGTCCTAGGGTCACACAACCAGTAAATGTTTGAGGCTGGTTTGGAACGTTAGGAAGATATCTTTTTGACTTCAGGCCCAGCACTCTATTGATTGCATCCTAGCTGCCCTAGAGTAAGGGGGCCTCTGTAATTTGGAAATGATTAAAACCATTACAATATATGAGTTTATGGGAAAGTTATTGTGCCAAAAGAAAAGAAAATAATGAGGAATTCAGAAAAACTTGGGAAGGCTTGTGTACAGCATCAAGAGTAAATTGCCATAATAATATAAAGGGAAAACAGGGCTAAATGATATCAAAACTTACATTGGACCCATGACCAACCTTAATTCCAAAGAACTGATGAAATATGCATACCTCTTTTTAGCAAGAAGTGGAATACTACAGGTGTTTAATGAGGCATACTCTCAAAAGTCATAATCAAGATATTTATTTTTGCTTAACTGAACTTTGCTAAAAACAAGAACTGTTAAGATGATGATTTTGAGGAGAGAAAGCAATCTTCAAAAAGCATCAATAAAACTTATTTTTTAAAGCAAAGGTGGTATTTGAGCTTGGTCTTCAAAAACAGATATTTCAACAGGGAAAAGTATTGTTACAAGTATAGGGAACTATGCGAACAAAGGGTTAGGAAAATGCAGGATGTGTTTGGAGAATATCAAGTAAATCACTTTGGCTGGAAGACAACATATTTATGGAACATCCTTCATGTAAGATTTGGGTTGGCTGCCAAAAAGAAGGCCTAAATCTCTGAAGATCCTAGGACTTGTATTTTGTCCCAAAATGGGAAACAAAACTTAACAGGGTATCAGGATTGGAGAATAGTTTCCCTCCTATGGTGGGATTTTATATCAAGAGAAAGAGAGGAAAGAGAAAAAGAAAGGCTAGTATTGGAGATATCCATCAGAACATCACAGATCAGCAGAACTACAATTATAGTCCTCAGGTTTCCACAGGAGAGCATAAGAGATGAATGGAGCAGAGTTATGACAGTTTGGGTCTTTTAAATTATGGGTAATTGCCTAGATGGACAATATCCCCTAGGCAATTAAATGGTAAAGTAGATGAGAGCTCCTGGCCAGAGGCAGGAAGACCTAATCCAAATCCAGCCTTAGATCCTTACTAATTGTATGATTAGACAAGATATTTAACTTGTTTACCTCAGTTTCCTCATCTTGAAAATGAACTAGAGAAGAAAATGGCAAATTACTGTATCTTGCCAAGAAAATTCCATAAGGGATCAACAAGAGTCCAAAATTACTGAACAGCAACAAAAATAATTGGAACACTAAGGAGAGAAAATGGACAAGAGAAACTAGCAATCTTAAATCCCCACCTATATTTTACTTCAGATAAACGTGACAGGAACATGTTTCTAATCACATCCTTTTATTCTGTTAAAAAGTGCATCTGAGTGATCTAATCTTATTTCTGTTAAACATTTGTGGTACACACTGTTCTTGCATTTCCTGATGTCTCTTTGTTTGAGGCATGAGGGCCCAGGACAGCTCTGGGAACCACGCAGAGGAGAATGACCTTTCATAGCACTGGACTGGGATTCCAACTTTCTTGCCCTGACATACACACACACACTTCAACTTAATATTAGTGAGGTTTTTGCTCTTTAAATGAGGGCATAACCACAAGTCATTCATACGTTTCATAACAAAACCTCCAAGAACAGAATTATTACCAACGTGGAGCCATTTAAATCTGCCTCATCCAGTGCAACTCTGATGTAGTGGCTCCTAAAATTACAATTTTGACAGGAGAGTAGTTTGAAATAAGACCAAAAATGTATGTTGGAAATAGATTGGGGAGGTCCTTAAAGGTTCATTTTGTAGGCATGTGGAACAACTGAAGATTTGAAAGATAGTGATATGATTTTAACAGTGGGAATGAATAAGCACATATAGTAGATATTTAACAAATCTTTTTAAAATATTGTATTTTTTACAATTACATGTAAAAACAATTTTAACATGATTTCTTTTTAAATTTTGAGTTCCAAATTCTTTCTTCCTCTCTCCTTTCCTCCTCTCTGAGAAAGCAAGCAATTTGATATAGACTATAAATGTGTAGTCATGCAAAATATATTTCCACATTAGCCACGCTTCTATCTGCATTTGGACTCTGTCAGTTCTTTCTCTGAAGATGGATAACAATTTTCATCCTAAGTCCTTTGAAATTATTTTGGATTGTTGCATTGCTGAAAATAGATAAGCCATCCATAGTAGATCATCAAACAATATGCTATTACTATGCATAATGTTCTCCTGATTCTACTTTATTTTGTATCAATTCATATACTCTTTCCAAGTTTTTCTGAAAGCATCCTGTTCATCATTTCTTATATCCCAATCATATACCATCTACAAATGATGTGAATCCCTCCAATTTCCAATTCTTTACCATCTCACAAAGAGCTAATATATATTTTACACATAGATCCTTTTCCTTTTTCTTTGATGTCTTTGGGATAGAGACCTAGTAGTGGTATTGCTGGCTCAAAGGATATGCACCACTTTTGAGAGGTCATCCTGTATGATCTTTGTGACCCATTGTTCTAACTTTCTTACTAGTATTTTATTTTAAATTTTTACACCAGTATTCTTTAAGAAAACTGGTCTAATGTATAGGATTGCTTGCCATCTAGGGGAAGGGGTGGAGAGAGGGAGGGGAAAAGTCGGAATAGAAGTGAATGCAAGGGATAATGTAAAAAATTACCCAGGCATGGGTTCTGTCAATAAAAAGTTATAATTATTAAAAAAAATCACATACACACAAAAGAAAACTGGACTATAGTTTTCTTTTTCTGTTTTTAAGTGACCAAAGTCCCATATCTATTAAGTGCATGAAGCAGAATTTGAAATCAGGGGTTTCTAACCCCCAGACCCTGCAGTTCTACCTATTCCTTTGAATTTATCTCCTTTATGTAAAATGGGGATTATGACAGTGGCAGCACTGCTACCTTAAATTTTGATTGCTTGTCTTGACAGAATAATAACAACCAAGTAGATCTGCAATTGATAGATTTAGAAATTGCCTTGGGATCCTTTGATCCAGCAACGTCTCTACTGGGCCTGTATTCCAAAGAGATCTTAAAGGAGGGAAAGGAACCCCCATGTGCAAAAATGTTTGTGGCAGCCTTTTTCATAGTGGCAAGAAGGATGCCCATCAGTTAGAGAATGGCTGAATAAGTCATGATATATGAATGTTATGGAATATTATTGTTCTATAAGAAACAATCAGCAGGATGATTTCAGAGAGGCTTGGAGATATTTATATGAACTGATGCTAAGTGAAGTGAGCAGAACCAGGAGTTCATTATACACAGCAATGGCAAGATTATAAGATGATCAATTCTGATGGATGTGGCTCTATTCAACAATGAGATGATTCAGGTCAGTTTCAATGATCTTGTGATGATGAGAGCCATCTACATCCAGAGAGAGGACTATGGGAACTGAGTTTGGATCACAACATAGCATTTTCACTTTTGTTGTTGTTGTTTGCTTGAATATTATTTTCTTTTGTGAAGTCCAGGTTAGCTCCCTGTTGACCTCAGGATCAGCCAGAGTCAGGATCAGCAAAGTCCTTGGTCTTTAGGGGGAGAAGTAAAGGAGATGGACAAACCTGCCACAAGCTCTGCACCTACTGACCTCCCTTCTCCTCGTTCTCCTCCAAAGTGACTCTGGCTTGTTTTATTCTACCCCCTAATCCCTCCTACAATTATCTGTAGGATAAGATAATTATCTTATTATATAAGATTTAATATCTTATATTATGGAGCCATGATATAATGGAGCCAAAAGATGGAGCCAGCACAGAATAGTGAGAAGGGCCATTTTTCAAGCATATGCTAATAGAGTATTGTCCAATAGGTAATTAGCCTTAAGTGCTTGGTTGTCTGAGTCTAGTGCACCTATTCAGAGTTTCATCCCTTTACATTCTTTCTCATTTTTTTTTCCTTTTTGATCTATTTTTTCTTGTGCAGTAAGATATTGTATAAATATGTATGCCTATATTGGATTTACATATATTTTAACATGTTTAACGTATATTGGATTACTTGCCATCTAGGAGAGGGAGTGGAGGGAAGGGAGGAAAATTGTAACATAAGGTTTTACAAGAGTCAATGGTGAAAAATTATCCTTGCATATATTTTGAAAATAAAAAGCTTCAATTAAAAAAAAGAAAGAAAGAAATTGCCTTGGGACAGTGAGAAATTAAGACCATGACATCAGGGAGGTGAAGTTAGGACATGCAAGTGAACTGGATTTAAATGAGGGAAGGCTGTTCAAGGTCACCTGCCCCATTTTCCCTTCCAGGGTTATCTGGGTCCTGTGACCAGGTATAGATCAGGATGTCTGGAGATGGCCCTGGATGCAATGGGAAACCTTTACGTTAATGTCTGATTTACCCAGGGAAAGGCAAACCATATGTAACAAAGAGAGAACTTGAATCCAGGCCTTCCTAATTTGAAGCCAGCTTACTAACCATTAAAAATAGCTGTCTTACAGCATGACTAAGAAGAAAGTGCTTCCTAATTCTTAAAAATGCTATATTAAGATGGTCTATTGTTTAACCTCTGATAACAAAGTTTCTAACAACAAAGTGCACCCTGGACATATGGCCTTTCCATTACCCAGTCTGCTGATGAGATTAAAGTGCTTCCTTATATGCCATCAGGAAGCAACCGCCCTCAAACAGAATCAAAAAGAAAGAATGAGCAGACTTGAGAATTATAACATGTTATGAAAATCTGTCGAAAAGCAAAAAGCAGGAGGGAGAGTTAAAATGGTAAGTGTTGACAGCAGGGCAGTGATTCTCACCTAAGCATAGAGAAGGAGGGAAAAGGAGGTAGGAAGAAAGAGAAGCAAAAGAGACTTCCAGATCAAGAATTTTGGAAAGGAAGGGAAGAACAAGGTCACATAAACTGACTCGTTGCTGAAAAAATATTCCCCCAACACCATCACTGACAAGGAACTCAAAAGACATCCGAATCATTCCAGTTTAGGAAAACTCTGAGCATTGCTGAGATTTTTCCTAATGCAACTCTAATCTGCCTCTATAATTTAGCACCTGTTGTTCCTTGTTCTATTTTCTGGGATCAAGCAGAACAAAGTGTTAAGCTCACTGACAGAGACCTGCACTCTGGCCTTCAAAATCCTTCCATAACCTCCTCCCTCTACACACACTTTCCAGTTTTCTTACATCCTATACCTTCTCTCTTTCTCTGCCATATTCTATGCCTCTTGCTATTCATTCCTCTCACAAGTACCTGATTCAGGTACTTGAAAACTGACTGTCCCCTCATGCCGAGAATCCCTCCTCATTTCTGTTTCCTGGCTTCCTTCAAATCCTAGTTAAAATCTTACCTTTTTCCAGAAAGACTTTCTTGATTCCTCTTAATTGTAGCACTACCCCTTGGTAAATTATTTCTAGTTTATCTTTCTGTAGTTTGTTTGCAAACAGTTATTTGTAAACTGTGAACAGAAATTTTCTTTTTCTTTCTTATCCCCAGAGCTTAGTACCAGTAACACACTAGATGCTTGATCAATGTTTATTGACTCACTACTGGATTCTTTATTCATAGGATGCTAATACCTCTCTTAACTGCCTATCTCACAAGATTTTGTTTGTCTTGACAGGTAAAATGTTGTTCAAATTGAGACATGACTCATTCAACTTTTACTGAAATCAACTTTAGGGAGCAACTTCTGCAACTCCCTCATATTGAAAAGGAGGAAATAGAGATCCAGAGTTACCACCAGAACAGGAACTAGAACTCAATGTCTTGAACCTCCTGCTTGATTTGGTGTATGGTGTATGGTTTAAGAAATTCCTTTGGAGCCCATTGAGCTACAGTTTAGTTCATGAATGATTCAACTCCCTCAAACCCTAGAACCTTAATTGGAACGGAATCATTGTAATGGAAAAGCCAGAAAAATAATCATAAACACATCCTTCTACAATTGACAGACTTAGCAATTGCCTGGGGACAGTGAGAAGTAAAATGACTTGTCCAGGAAAATGAAATGCTGATATTATGTCCAAGGTAAAACTTGAATCCAAGCTTTCCTAATTTGAAGCCATCTCATTAACTCCTAAAAACAGTAGCTTTGCTAGGAAATTACAGCACCACAGACCTAAGACTGAGTTCGATTTTTTTGGCTTTCATATCACATTGCTGGATTGCTGTCATGATGCATAGTGAGTTTACAATCCATTAAAATCCATCTGATTGAGATGAATTCTTCTATCTTATATATGTGGGGGATGGGTGCTAGACCCCTTTCCCAAGTTAACTAACCAAAGACATCTTCAGGTACAAAGAGAAAGCATTTATTTAATCCCTTCCGGGAGAGGCCCAAGAACACCTGGGATTCATCCCAACCCCACCATGTGCTCCTGGAACCTAAACAGCAGGAAGTAGAACACCCAGATAAATAGGAAAAGATCCCAGCCTTTTTTATTGGATAAATGGTCCCCAATGTTGTCTGCTTCCTATGGGTCATGTCACTGCCTATAACTTAGGGTCTGATTTTTTAGAGATCCCAGGGTCCTTCTTGAACCCAGAGTCCAAGGTCTGATCTCCCAGTTCTGGGAATAGGGATCATGTGACTTAGGCCTAGTTTCAAACTGAGAAAACTTCATCCAATCAGTCCCATTCGTTTGTGAATGTGATTTTTGAACCCATATTAAACACCTTACATTTTTCTCTTAAATTTCATCTGAATTGATTTGGCCCATTGTTCCAACCTGTCAAAAATCCTTTCAGATTCCAACTCTCTCATCCAGAATAATAACAGTCCCTCCCCTCTTTGTGTCATTTGCAAATGCCAGATATCTTTTTATTAGAGTCGATGATCAAAATAGCACAGGATGAAAGACCCAGTTTCTAGAGACAGAGCTGTAACTAGGAAATTTTGCCCCTTGAGCAAACACCATAGACCAAACACCCAGGGAAAACAACATGAAAGGTTTCCTCATTTAGAGGGAAGGATGCACCCCACCCCCATCCTTTGAGGGGCAACAGAACCAGGAGGCCACTGTAAGGGGGGTTACCTTCCTCCAGGGAGACAAGCAAGACATCAGGAAGTGTCTATTTTAATTAATGATTATAAATAATTAGATGCCAAGATTAGCTATTTTTTTCACACTTTGCATCCAAGAAGAATGAGAACAGTAAAATGGTAATCCATTATAACTAAGAAAAGACTGTTTTATTGTTCATACCTTTTGACCCAGCAGTGTCTCTACTGGGTCCGTATTCCAAAGAAAACATAAAAAAGGAAAAGGACCCACATGTGTAAAAACGTTTGACGCAGCCCTTTTTGTAGTGGCAAGGAAATGGAAACTGAGCAGATCCCCACCAATTGGGGAACAGCTGATATATGATATATGAAAGTAATGGAATAAATTGTTCTATAAAAAATGGTGAACAAACTGATTTTTAGAAAGGCCTGGAAAGACTTTACATGAGATAGTTGTTATAGGAGAAAGGACTGTCAGAGGTTAGAATCTCATTTTCCTGACAGAAAGTGAAAACAGAAGAAATCATCTAGTCTCTCTATAGAGAAGAAAACCTGAGACCCTAGAAAGGCAAAGTGTTGCCCAAGTTCAAAGACAGTGACTCATTCAACTTTTACTGAAACTGAGGCTCAGTTGAGGTGTTATCAACTTTAAGGAGCAACTTCTGGAACCCCCTCATATTGAAGAGGAGGAAAAAAGAGTTACCATCATTACAGGACCCAGAACTCAATCTCTTGATCCTCTTGTTCTAAATTGGAGGGGCAATTTAAGAGACTCCTATGGAGCTCATTGAGCTACAATTTAGTTTCACAAATGATTCTATAACTCCCTCAGGCTCTAAAATCTTAAAAACATGAACTCCAGGCTCATTTTTATTTCCCTTATAACAGGATTTCACATGGATCTGTGGATGTAAAAAAAAATAATGTATCTCACTATAATTTGTTTCTTTTATAACCTTATGTATTTTATTTTATGAACTTAAAACTATTATTCTAAAAAGGAATCCAAAGGTTTTGCTAGACATGACAACAAAATGACTCAGGATCACTGGCCTAAAAGAATGATCTAGTCATAGTTTATATGGTTTATCATATCATATCATATCATAGTCATAGGTTATCAGGCTCACTTGAAGAGCTTGATGTTAAGGATCCCTGGAACTACACTTTGTTTCCCCAGACCCAAAACGGAGAAAGAATCTTGGACGGACTAGCAGGGAAAGCTCTACCTGGAAGATGGCAGAGTAGGCAGCAG
Source organism: Sarcophilus harrisii (assembly GCF_902635505.1). Taxonomy (NCBI): domain Eukaryota; kingdom Metazoa; phylum Chordata; class Mammalia; order Dasyuromorphia; family Dasyuridae; genus Sarcophilus; species Sarcophilus harrisii. The sequence continues at coordinate 303,256,294 of NC_045426.1, read as the reverse complement.
CAGGTATGATCTGTGTGGATTCCCACCTCCTATTATAGATAGACTTTTCACATTCTGAAGTATTATTTAGTGCTTACATTAGTGGAAGCTAATTGCCTGGTACTGGTAACTAAGTAACTAAGGTGATTGCCCTTTTTGGCTATATCCACTCACAGAATAGCTCATTTTTTTCTGGGCTAAAACCTCCATTTTAGTTCATCAAACATTCTAGGGGCTCTTTCATTTTCACTTATTTGTAGGCAGAAAAGTATCTTGTGACCCCAATTTGTATTTCCTGACCATCTAGACACAAAACTAAGTCGTGGAGACAACTTTCATACATTGTTCTCTAGTAGTATCTCAACACTGCCCTTCATAGGACCTATCATCAATCTCTCTCAGAGGTTCCTTCTTTGTAAATACTTCTTTCTAATACAGGAGAACTTTAAACTCTAAGTTCTAAGTTCCTCATGGCAGGCCACCACAGATTTACTGGGTACCCAATGGGTCCCAGACTTGTTTCCAATGGAGGGTTTTCTATTCCTTCTCTGCCCCTTCATCCCAACATTAATACCAAAGCCTCATTACTCTTTTCACATTCTGGCTGACCTCTTTACCCCTAACTGAGGAAACTCAGAATTCCCTTTCTACTCTAACCCTTATTCCCAATTGTGGTGGTGTTCGTGTATTTCCTAAGGATTCCCAGACTTTACTATCCACACTGTCATTTCACCCTTAAGTAAGTCATCTGGATCTTTCTATCTACCAAAGTAAAATGTTCTCCTATATGTGTTTTCCCTCCAATTACAATGTGAACACCTTGAGATTATCTTTTTCTATCTTAAGCACTTAATATTATACTTGGCATATAATAAAAATTTAATAAATTATTTTTCATTCCTTCATTCATATTACTTAAAAAAAATCCTACTTCCAAAGTATTCCTTCAAAGTTTGCCATAGATCATAGAAATGTCTATGTTAGATTTACTCCTTAAAGTCTTCTGACAACATTTTCTTGGGTAAAGCAGCTTACCTAGTAGGGACAGCACAATAACTAGTTAACCCCTTACCAGGGAGGAGATCATTTACCTAATTTTAGAGATGATGAAATTGAAACTTAGAGAGAATATAGATATTATTATTTGTGAACTTTAAATCATTATATAAATTTCAGTTATTATTTCCAATAATTTCAGTTATCTTAGTATCCTTTTTATACAGCTCAGATAGAAGTGATACTGGGACAAATTGCCTTTCTAACAGACTATTTTTTATGTTCTATAGTCTATTCTACAAGTGGATCAGATGACTGCTTTCTGCAAAGGAATAAAAGCATCGTAGTATCAGCCCATGTTCTGTCAGCTCAGTGAAAACATCTTCAAGGCAATTCTAATAAACAAACAGGATGACAGAGAGAGTATGTGCTTCATCCTGTTCCCTTATGGTTTTAATTTTTTCTGCTGGATCTCTGTATTTTAAAAGTGTTTCATTCTGCCTTAAAGTTTATGACAACTCAATACAGCAACATCTATGAAAAATATAGCTCTTAAATACATGTGGATTATTGTTCTACCCAGGTGATTTGTCTGTGATAATGCTTTAGTTACAGAACACTTTGTCCAATTCTCAAGAATATTTTGCATTCTGCACTTGCAGCACACAGATCTGTTAACTTACTTTAAACAAGACAGTGCTCTTTTGAAAAAGAATTCTCTCCACCAGGACATACCCTACCGGGCATTTGGTAGGTTCTAAAACTGTACAGCCTGCAGAGGCATATGGTAGTTTCTTCTACTCTGTATTGGTCACTAAAACCTTAATAATAACTGTAATTTTTTTATCTTGAATTGCTCCTATAAGTCATTCTGTTTCTATAAACAAGTCTGCATGATTGCCCTTTAATCAATTGTTCTCTCAGATCTTGACTGCTTCACAAATTCCAGCCACCAGCTTCATTTACCTTTGAGAAATCCAGTGGTTTAAAAACTTATTCGTGTCAACCTTTACTATCATTCTGTGAAATCTTTTGTTTCAGAAATATTTGCTTAAATTTTGAAACTACTTATCATATGTTCTGGGAACATATCTATAACCTTTAGGCAGGGAGATGTTCATCTTTCTTTAGCTGCCTTGGAGTGATCAGCCTTGAGTTTTGTTAATATAAAAACAATAATTATTATGTAATCTCCCAAGATCTTCTGACATATACAATAGCAGAATAGAAAGAATGCTGAATTTGCAGTCAGGAAGAGAGACATGCAAATCTTAGCCCTCCCTGGTAAGTTATTAGTCATATTACCATAGATTCATATTATCTGGCAGATCCTCATTTTCCTCATCTGCATAATGGGGATAGCAGCAATCATAGCACCTACCTTATGAGACTGTCCTGAAGCCAAAATTGTATAACGTTCATGAAATGCTTTTGAAATTTATAAAGCATTAATGTCAGTTATTATTGTCATAGAAAATATCTTACTACTCATTGTTAACTAGGAGAATTGTTACTTAGGGCCCCCAGGGAATGAGTGGTCAGGATTTGAGAAAGGTGTGATGAAGGAAAGGAGAGGGGAACAATCTATTCTAGAGTAAGAGTTCACAGATTTCAAGAGTATGAGAACTCCCTTTAAAAAAAGAATTTCATGCATTCTGACATAAAAGGAATTATATTATTAGCATCTGTTGTTGTAGAACATACCTATTATGTTCTACAAAACAAAAGCTATTATGAATTTGGTAATACTTTTAAATACATTTGAATTTTACTCATCACAATAGCAAAGTAAGTTCCTACATCCAAAAACTCTAAGAAAAATATGAACTGGTCTCAGGTTACAGAAGAGCTCAAAAAAGGATTTTGAAAATCAAAGAAAAGAAGTAGAGGGAAAAATGGAAAGAAAAATGAAAGTAATTCAAGAAAATCATGGAAAATGAATCAATAATAATGTCTAAAAACATTTACAAATGTAAAGAAAGCAAATAAAGAGACATGAGAAAACACTCTTACCCTTTATAAAGAGAGGTGGGAAGTCTATAGGTGCTATATAATGCATGTGTTTTCTAACTTTTTCAATTTATTAATCAATTGTTCTATTTTTTTCTTTTTCCTCTCCAAAAAAATAATATGTCATATGAGAGGATTCTTTGGGAAAAAAAAGGGGAAGGGATACATAGGATAGATACTATTATAATGTAAAACACAGAAAATATATAAGATGTATTTCAGGCTTCAAAAGGTAAGTTGGTAAGTTTGTCTACTTAAGGATTCCTGCATTATTTGAAAAAACATGAAGGCCCTGAGGGTCTTCTGCCCACAGGTTTCTCAAAGCTTGGTTGTGAGACCCCTGTGACTTTTCATGGGGTTCATAAAGTCAAAACCATTTACATAATAATACTAAATGTTTTCATTTCTAATATGGTAAATACTGATAGATATAAGCCACATAAACAAAAATGGGGGGAGGGGAGGAGATTATCAACAATTTTTAAAAATATAAAAGGGATGGCCAAAATGGTAGGAAAATAGGTCCTGACTCTCCCAAAACTCCTCTGAATACCTTTAGATCATGCCATGAAAGCATTCCTGGAGAATGGAGAAACAGAAACCTACAAAAGGATGAAATAAAATAATTTTCCAGTCACAAACAACTGGTAAGGTCTGTAGAACCTGAGTAAGAGCACAAACAGAGCAGTATGTGCTGCACCAGCACATAACAATGCAATTCTTTTAAACATATTTCCATATTTGTCATGGTGTACAAGAAAAATCAGACCAACAGGGAAAAAACCCATGAGAAAGAAAAAACAAACAAAAAGGTGAAAATACTATTCCTTGAGGCATATTCAGTTCCCATAATTCTCTTTCTGGATGCAGATGGCATTTTCATCCCAATTCTTTTGGACCAATTCATGTTTTTCTTGGAGTCTTTGGAAGTAGGAGCTTGAACTTTATCTTCTTTCTGAGGGTGATCTTCCTTGTTATTATAGTAACTTTCTATGGTCCAATTTTTTTTTTTTCTGTTGTTTGTTCATTTTCCCAGATTATCTCTCCTTAGATTATACTACACTGGAAGAACTGAAAACTTATAGGTCTCTAGAAGGATCTCTGAAAACAGCTGCACAAAACCCTTGAAATTTGGGACAAATGTGAAAATATGTTTACAAGAATTGCACATGTTTCACCTCTATCAAATTGTTTGCTGTCTTGAAGAAGTAAGGGAGGAAGGGAAAAAAATTTGGAACAGAAAGTCTTACAAAAATGAATATTGAAAACTATCTTTACATGTATTTGGGGAAAAAATATTATTAAGAAAAAAAGAAAAATATGGATTGGTCACAGTTCACAGAAGAGCTCAAAAAAGGCTTATAAAAATCAAGTAAAAGAAGTAAATACAAAAGTGGGAAAAGAAATGAAAGTCATTCAAGAAAACTACGAAAATGAGTCATAGCTTGGTAAAGAAAACAAAAAGAAAATACTGAAGAAAATAACATCTTAAAAAAAAAAAAACAGATCAGGTCAAATAGTTTTAAAAAATTACAGAAATCCAAGGAGAAAAAAATGCCCTAAAAAGCAGAATTGGTCCTAAAGTCATAATAAACAACTGAGTATTGGAGATAGGGGGAAAGGGTATTAGGAACCCCCCAAAACAAGAGGAGGGAGAATCACAAAAGTTCGAAATTGTTGTTCTTCAAGATCATCATATACACCTATCTCCAAAAGCTCAGAGGAGATCCTTTTCAGGGATCATGGAAGAATGTTCTTCTCTTAAATGGCAAAAGAAAGAAAAAAATCTGCTCCAAATCAGAGTCGTGCAGCCCCAAACAAACTTGGCAAAATTCAAACCGAACTGTGCAATCTTCTCTTTATGTGTTCATTGTTGAGAGAAAACCTGACAAAGAGTTCAGACAACCATGTATAGAGAAAGAATGGAAGTCCGAGACAGAAAAAAATAAGGATGAACAGAAACAAGAGAAAGATGCTTTCCAGAGAGGACTCCTGGGAAAAAAATATGAGATACCAGGGTTAGGGAGCTGTAACACTGCGCAAAAGTTGAGCAATTACAGTAAAAGGCTAGAAGGGAGTAAGGAGAGAGAATCATAGATTCTCATACCCTTCCCCACCCCCACCCCAACCTTGAACAGGAAGAGGCACACAATTGGTGCTTAATAAAAATATCTCACTTTTGTACAGCATGTTACATTCTCCAAATTATTTTCACATATATCTCATTTGAGTCTCTGACATCACCCAGGGTCTTTTTTACAAGGGAGGAAACTGAAACTTAGAGATATTTTAAAAATCTACCCAAAATCATACAGTTTGTTAATGACAGAGCCAGAACTGTGTTTGTTTTTAAGGGGATGGGACAGGGTCTGGATTTTTGATTTTGAGGTATCTGTCAAACACACACATTTGGTTCACAGCATATCCCACTGTGGCCAGAATGAGATTACAATTGGGAAATATTTAACAAAATTAATAAAAATATAATAAAACCTCATAATGTTAACATATGGTTTTCTAAGTTAATATGCAGCCCATTGGGATCCTGATTTTTTGTGGCCCTCATTTCTGCTTGAGTTTGGGACCAGTGATATACCAGAAGAAGAAGTATACCTTGCAGATCAGTGCCTTATTTTTAATTTTGGGTCTAAGAGAGTTGCCTAGAGTCCACATGGCCAGCATAAAGGCTGTATTTGAATCCAGTTTCCCTATTCCAAGCTCAGTTCTCTATCCACAAAGCCCCATTATCTCCCTATAAATATCAGTTATAATTATGAAAAATCTCATTGCAGGTCATTGTAACCTAACAAATAGCAGTACTTTAAAAGATTCAAGCAGAATGTAGGCAAGTTTTGATTAAGGAAAGGCGATAGATCACAACTTTTTAATAAAATGACTATAGGAAACCCTTTTTTAAGGTTAAAAATGTCATGGACCACCACATAATAGTAGTTGTATTATTAGCATCTGTTGGTGGAGAAAATACATAATGACATAATATAAGATGACATCAGTACATAAAAATACATAATGACATAATGTCTCCACTAAACCACTGCTTATAGAAATTGAATTAAATGAAAAATAATGAAAATTGAATTAAATTCTGTAAGCTAAACAGTTGGACTTTTTATTTCAGAAGGGCATCTGAAAAAAAAATACAACATTATATAAAGGAGAGGTTTGAACATCTTTCTACGGCTCCAAAAAGCTGATTAAATGTCATTAAGGAAAGATGAAAGGAAGAAGAATCAGAACTAACTATCCTGATGTCAGAAAGGGACAAGATGAAATTGTCAGATGCCATTCCCCTAGGGGGAAAGAAAAATATTCCAAAATGAAAAGAATCAGGCAATGCTTGAAATAACAAAAAAAAATCAGAGGCACTCTCTTCTTTTGGGTAATAGGAAGCTTTTTACCATGACAGTGAAGTAATACACAAGGGCTATAATTAAAGCATCCAGGAGTCTACTCTCCAGTTAATATTTTGTAATCAGAGTGCTGAAAAGGACCTCACAGGCCATCAACAATTTTCAACAGTGTCCCTTTGCTACAGGCTATAAAATATAGACTCCTTAGTTTAGCATTTACGGTCCTTCATAATCAGATTCTATCTTACCTCACCAGCCTTATTTCAGGCTATTCCGTATTTTACTGTACTATTAGATGCCTCTATCCAAATGTTGTCCTGTCCTCTCCCACTTTCAGACATTCCCCAAAACCATTCTCCCATGGAATCTCTGACCAATGAAATTGGTTTGAATTTGGGAAATACTTAATAAGATCTACAAAAATACAATAAAACATCAAATTTTAATATATAGTATTCTAAGTTAAAACGCAGCCCATAAGGATCCTCATGTATGATTTCATGGCCTTCATTTCTGCTTGAGTTTGCATCACTGGTGTAAGAAACCCTTCGAAGCCCAGCTCAGATTCTTCTTTCTCCATAAAGCCTTTTCTGATCTCCTCCCCCACTTAAATTGCTTATGGTAATTTTTTTCTAACTTCTCTTTGCTTTCATCATATTCTTCCTTATAGGACTCATGAGGAAAAATGCTATTCACATCCAGAGAAAGAACTGACAGAGTCTGAATGCAAATTAAAACATACTATTTTCACTTTCTTTATTTTTGTGGAGTTTTTTCCCATTTGGTCTGTTTCTTTTTTCGCAACATGACTAATATGGAAATATGTTTTTCATGATTGCATATACATAACCTATATCAAATTGCTTACTGTCTTAGGGAGGGGGGAAAGTGAGGAAGTGAGGAAAAAAATTTGAAATTCAAAAATTTTTAAATAAATGTTAAAATTTCTCTTTACCTGTCATTGGAAAAAATAAAACATCATTTTTAAAAATGTGGCTCTCTTCAACAATGAGATTATTCAAGCCAGTTCCAATTGTTCAGTGATGAAGAGAGCCATCTGCCCTCAGAGAAAGGACTGTGGGAACTAAATGTGGGTCACAACATAGCTACTTTTTTTTTTACTCTTTCTGTTATTGTTTGCTTGAATTTTGTTTTCTTCCTCAGTTTTTTTTTCCCTTTTTGACCCGATTTTTCTTGTGCAACAAGATAACTGTATAACTATGCATACATATATTGGATTTAACATATATTTAACAATTAATATGTATTGGACTACCTGCCATGTAGGGGAGGGGGTTGAGGGAAGGAGGGGAAATTTTGAAACAGAAGGTTTTGCAAGAGTCATTGTTGAAAAATCATCCGTGCATATGTTCTGTAAACAAAAAGCTTTAATAAAAAATAAATTAATTAAATTCAATTTAAAAATAAATAAAAATAGTCTATCTTATAACCTTCTTATTTTTGTATATGTTTTATTTCTCACTTCCCATTAAACAATAAGGTTCTTGAGGGTAGGGATGGAGGGTTTTTTCCTCATATTCCCAGTGCTTAACACAGCTCATTGCACATAATACAAACTTAAAAATACTCGTTGCATGGTTGAACTGAATGTAGTCCAACCTCTCAAACACTGCAAAAATTCTCTCTATAGCATTCTTGAGAAGTGGTCATCCAAAGTCTGCTTTAATACCTCCAATAAAAGGGAATGTCTAAATGAAGAATAAGCCCCACTAGAGAAATGGAGGGTTCAAGTCTTTATCAGGAAGCATCAAGAAGCCCATACAATGTGCAGGAACAGAGAGATAATCATGAACGCTTTAAAAATGATAAAAGTCTTTAAAAGAGAGGAGAGAAGAGGAGGTGAAAGAGGACAGAAAAATAGAGAGGGCAGGAAAGGAGGTGAAAGGAGATTTAAGGAGAGAAATTTAGGAAAGGAAAGGGAGGGAAGAAAGGAGAGGAGAAAATGAAATATTTTTTAAATGAACAGAAGAAAACAAAAGGAATTTCAAAAGGGATCACAGAAAAGGAAGGCAACATTAATATTACCATCTTAAATCTAAAGTCTATTTTTTAAAAAGCAACAATTTATGTGTAATAGTATTTTCATCTTTTTGCTGTTTGCTTGCTTGTTTTTTTTATATCATTTTTTCCCTTTTGATCTGATTTTTGTGTGTATAGCATGACAAACGTGGAAATATGTTTAGAAGAATTGCACATGTTTTAAAGTATATTGGATACTTGATGTCTAGGAGAAGGAAAGTTGGGAAAAAGGGGAGAAAAATTTGCAATACAAGTTTTTGCAAGGATGAATTTGAAAACTATTTTTACATGTATTTTGAAAAATAAAAGGCTATTTTTATTTTTAAAATAAAGAGAACTGTAATGGTGAAGGAAAAAAGAAAACTATCTTTGCATGTATTTTGAAAAAGAAGCAATTATTACCAAAAAAAAAAAAAAAATCTATATGTACTATAGATGCATGGTTTCAAAGAAAATTCTTTTATTCTGTTTTTTTTTTTTTTTTTTTTTTTGCATAAGGAAATGTTCATGTTGATGTTTGTCAAATTTGAAATTTAAAAAGAAAAAAAGGAAAAAAATGGGGGTGGGGGTGGAACACAGGCCCAGGCAATCATTTCATGTTTTCTTGCCTGTCTTTCAGTGGCTCTATGATTCACTATGCAGAAAAATCCCAGGGGAGATTCAGGCTCCCAGCCAACCCTGTAATCAGCCTCTGGGCATGGACATGCAGGTAGACTGGTTCTGATATTTGTTAGTGAGAGGAGAGGAAAAAACAGTGGTCTCAGTATTTCCTCCCTAGGACTGGTATAGATAAACGGAGGGTATCAAGGGGGAAAAGCAGAAAATGAATAGATTAAGCATTACTCTTCTAGGATCCTGTTAGAACAGGTTTAGAGGCAGGATGGGTTAATGTAACTTGTCCACTAATCTCTGACCTCAGTAAGGCAGGAACACAGCAATGAAAATATAAAAAAACCTAGATTCCTAGTCTCCTATTTACTTTTTTCACCACTTTCTCTCCCTTCTTCTTCCATCTATTCTCCTCTAACTCTGTTAGGAATGAGAGAAAGAATCGAAGAATAGACATCTGCATCTGGGGAGGAGATCAATTATTCCCACAGCTTAAATAGATTTTAAAAGCTGGTAGGTAAGGTTCAGTCCCAACTTCCTTTCTAGGGTGGGGTGGAGAATGATGATAGATAGTGGAGGCAGCAACATGTGATAGGAACAAAGGACAGCAATCAAGAAGATAAAATATCAGGACAAATTATGAGGAAGTAAGCTAACCAGAGAGCATGATGAGGACATCCCCTATCCTAAATGCATCTCTAAGATGCAACAAAGAACTAGTTCCGGGCCAAGATCAAATCAATATCATTTCTAAAGCATTAATTCAATTTTTAAAAATTTGTTAAGTAACTATGACATGCAGAGCACCTTTGCTGGAATATGGATAAAATACAAGGTTTAGCTAATACTTTATCCCTGCCATCATGGAGCTTACAATTAAGGGAAGTGAGGGGAGGGAGAATAATAATTTATTAAGAGTCTACTATGTGCCAGGGCTATACTAAGTGTTTTATAAATATTATTTCAGCAATTTGGAACTATACACAAAGGGCTTTCAAACTTTGTATACCCTCTGACCCAACAGTGTTTCTACTGGCTTATTATATCCCAAAGAGATCTTAAAGGAGGGAAAGGGACCTGTATATGCATGAATGTTTGTGGTAGCCCTCTTTGTAGTGTCCAGAAACTGGAAATTTAATGGATGTCCATCAGTTGGAGAATGACTGAATAAATTGTGGTATATGAATGTTATGGATTATTATTGTTCTGTAAGAAATGACCAACAGGATGATTTCAGAAAGGTCTGGAGAGACTTACATGAACGGATGCTGAGTGAAATGAGAGGACCAGGAGATCATTATACACGGCAACAACAAGACTATGTGATGATCAATTGTGATGGACATGGCTCTTCTCAACAATGTGTGATTCAAGGCAATTGTGATAGAGAGCCATCTGCATCCAGAAAGAGGTCTGTGGGGATTGAATGTGGACCACAACATGTATTTTCACCTTTTTTGTTGTTGTTTGCTTGCTATTTTTTTTTCCTTTCTTTCTCACTTTTTCCTTTTTGATGTTATTTTTTTTATGCAGCATGATAAATGTGGAAATATATATATATGCAATATATATATTACAAGGGTAAATGTTGAAAATTATCAATGCATGTATTTTGAAAATAAAAAGCTATTATTTAAAAATAAATTAATAATTATTATCTCATTATCTTTCCACAATATTGGGAAGTAGATCCCATTTTACAATTGAGAAAATGGAAGCATATACAAGTTAACTGACTTGCTCAAGCTCATATAGCTAACAAGCATCTGAGATCAAATTTGAACTCGGGTCTTCCTAATTTTAAATCCAGAGCTCTATCCACTACACCATATAGCTGGCTCAAGATGGGGTTATGATATGTACTCAAATATCAATTCGCACCATTACTCAGAGCCATAAGGCTAAACTGAATGAATCCAAAGTCAATCCTGAAGGTTTAGCATTGAACAAGGATCTTATCTCATAATCTCTTTATGGTTGTTGGCTTTACCTAGATTCTCTCTCTGGGAAATTCATAACACAGTTCATTTTGGCTTTTCCTTTTGAATCTGAGACTCAACTCCAATAAAGAAAAATTCAAGGCTCCCACTTTGCATTTAAATACAGAATATGGGGAAAGATGGCGACTAGGTCAGTAAATTTCAAGCTCTGCAGATGTCCCCCACCAACAGAACTAATTTGTATCTCAGAGTGAAGATAGGTAAAAAATGAAGAATACTTGGGGCAGAAGAAGAGTCCTCCTGGGACAACCCAAGGAGATGCAAATAAAGACCCTTGGATAGGGATTAGCCAGTGTGAAGTGCTAACACTTCCAAGCTACCTCCATAGAAACACCAGATAGGAAGTCCTGGGGCAAGCTGATTGTGGCTAGAAACTCAGTCCAAGCCATAAAAACTTTCATCTTCTGGACAGCATGTGGAGTCGGGTCTAAATCCAGGAAGAATGAGTGAATCTAGGCTGTCCAGCTGTGCTGCAGGGACCCAGCCCTGGGTGAAAAGAAATCAGCACGAGCGAGTGCAGGGGAGAGCTCTTGGTTTGGGGTTCCTAGTCAGAGGGAAGAGCTGATGTGAAGCTAGAGGCACTATGCTCCCATCCTAGGATTAGAGATGCTTACATTAATACTTCTTTTAAAAAATGAACCAGCAAAGAAGAAAGAATCCAAACATGGAAACTTACTATGGCAATAAGGAAGACTGGGGTTTTTCTTCAAAGAAGGATAATGAAGTTTAAAAAAAAAACTCTAAAGAGTAATGTGAAATGGCTCCTTGCTCAGAGAGAATTTATAAAAAAACTAAAAAAGAATTTTAAAAAATCAAATGAGAGACATTGAGGAAAAACTAAAAAAAAAAAATAATTCTTTTAAACTATCCAAAAAAAAAAAAAAAGAACCTTAACCAACTAGAAAAGAAGATATAGAGTCTTAAAGACAAAAATAAATCTTTGAAAATTAGAATTGGGAGTGTGAGGGATATAGAAGACCCTTACCCAAAATGACTACTCAGAGATCACTCAGTAGAAGTCAGAAAAATTGTTTATTGAAAACCTTCAGAAGATAAGCCATCCCATCTAGAAATAAGAAAGAGTAACATAACACAGAGTAGGAGGGCTAAAGAAATATTAAAGATACATAGCTTTTATACAAGAAATTACATCACAAGCAAGAGAGCATTGAGAAGGGGAGGGGGAGGCATTTTATTGGCTGTTGCTATTTGGAGAGATTGGAATGGAAGGTTTCTGTTTCCCCAAAATCTCCTGATTTCTGGGAAACAGAAAATCAGGCCTTCAAGCTTAATCAAGAAGATAGTTGTCCAGCTAATAGACTAAATATCGAGAAATATCAAATACCAATCAATGCCATCAGCTCAGGTTAAGTAAATATGTTTCTAGCTGGCCAAGGCTCAAGTAAATATGAGCCTGCATATATTACACAGGTTATAGGGGAAACACAGAAATAATGAAAATAAAATACAGAAAAAGAATTCATATATTCCTGTAAGTTCTTCACCTTATCTCTCTCTCTCTATTCCATACAGGAGGCAGGTAGGTGGCCCAGTGGATAGAGCACTAGCCCCGAAGTCAGGAGGACCTGAATTCAAATCTGTCCTCAGACACTTAACACTTCCTAGCTGTGTGACCTTGGGCAAGTCACTTAACCCCAATTGCCTCAGCAAAGAAAGGAAAAAAAAAAGAAAATTAGAATTGGGCAAGGGAAAGCCAATGAAGCTATAAGAGAGCAAAAATAACAAAACAGAATATAATGAAAAAAATGGAACAGAATTTGAAACATAAGAAAAACAACAGATCAGGAAAACAGATCAAGAAGAGAAAATATAAGAATAATTGGACTACTGTGATCAAAAAGCTATGATCAAAAAAAGAACTTTGACACAATAATGTAAGAAATAATCCAAGAAAATTGTCCTGGAGTGATAGAACAGGAAGGGAAAATAGAAATAGAAAAAAAAATCCACATCACCTCAAGGAAATGCTTTGTGGAAAACATATAGAAATATTATTGCCAAATTTAAAAAACCCCAGGTCAAAGAGAAAATTCTACAAGAAACAAGAAAAAATTCAAATATGCTAGTACTTCAATTAGAATTGTACAGGATTTATCAGCAGCCATAATAGAAGACCATAGGAACTTGAATCATTTGTACAGGCAATCAAAAGAACTAGGCCTGCAATCAAAAGTATCATATCTAGCAAAACTATTTATAATATGGAATGAAAAAAAAAATAGACATTCAACAAACTTGAAGATTTTTAGGACTTTTTCTCAACCAAACCTGAACTCAATAGAAAATTTAATATATAAGAGCCAATATCAAAGATTAGTTTCAAGGAACTGAATATGGATAAATTGTTTATGTTTTTTACATGGAAATGTATAATACCATATGTTTAAAATTGACATGAGCAATTGAGTAGCTGAGAAGAAAATTGGAGCAGCGTTGAGTAGATTCTAAAAAGCAAAACTGCCTAGAAAAAAGGTAAAAATAGTTTTTATGCCATACAAATGAGATGCAGAGGAAGAACAGACATTCTTAGGCATTAGAAGGCATTAGAAGGAGAGGAGGGCTCATAGTTCTGAAAGCCTACTCACATTGGGAATGGGTTCAATAGGCAACACTATATATATATATATATATATATATATATATATCATAAAGGGTATAGCACCCTCCAAAATCTATAAAGAAATAAAGGGAAAATAAATAAATAAATTTTTAAAAGGAAAAAATATATAAGGGGGGGATGGGCAGAGGAGGAAGCAAAGGCTGGGGGAAGAAGATAAGAGAAAGATACACGTGTGGAAGGAGATTAAGTAATATTAAAAGCAAGTTAAGGACCAGAATTAAAGCAGAAGAGTTAGCAGGGATAGAAAAGAAAAGATATATACAAACATTACAAAAAGGATCAGGAGTAGAATTTATTAGAAAAAAAAAGTATGGCTAATAATCATTAATCTTAGACAAAATCAAATTTAAAGATTCAATCTCCATTATATGTCAGCCATACTAATATTGTTTCAGATGCATGTTTACATATAAGTAAATGCATGTATATATAATGGGTGTGGCTAAGTATATATAGATATATATGCATGTTACTTTATGCATGTGTATATATAGATATATGTATATGTGAGTGAGTCTATAAGTGGAAAAATATATGTGCTTAACTATAGCTTGCTTGGGGGAGGTGAGGGGAATGAAAGGGGAAAAAAGCATAAAATAAAAAAAACAACCCAACTATGCAACACAGAACAAAAGAACAACCCACAAGAAAGCAAAGATAGCTACAAATATAATTTTTTCAACTATTATATCCTTTCTTAATACTCCCTGATGTTCTGCTAGGCACATGACAATGTTCTGTTTTGTTTTATTTTCTTTTTAAAAAATAAATAAAAAGAGGGGGGGGAAAAACTACAAAATAAACAAATAAATACAGAATATGTATTTCTGGTCCATGACAAATACAGACAAGGATAATTGCCCCTTTTTCTTTAATGAAGCAATGTGGAATTTATCTCCTCTTCAGTCAAGTGCTGTTTTGGTTGTTTGTCTATTTGTTTTTTAGATGAACAAGAGAAGGGAAGTGTCTATTATGTGCCAGGCACTGTGCTAAGCACTTAACAAATGTCTCATTTGATCCTCATAACAATCCTGGAAGACAGCTGCTGGTATTATCCCTAAAGATGAGGAAACTAAAGCATGATTGAAAACTAAGTGACTTGTTCATGATCACACAGTAAATAAATATCTAAGGGCAAATTTGAACTTTGGCTTATTTCTTGGTTTTGTTTTTTTTTTTAACCCTTCTTGCTCTCAAATAATGGTTGAATTTCAGAACCTTTAAAAGAATAACATCACCAAAGGGGAAAGTTTTAGTCCCTTTAAAAGGGGGCTCAATCCCTCTATTTTTGTCCACCTGCATTTTTTATTTCCTTCACAGGCTAATTGTACACTACTTCAAAGTCTGACTCTTTTTATACAGCAAAATAGCTGTTTGGATATATATACATATATTGTATTTAACTTATACTTTAACATATTTAACATGTATTGGTCAACCTGCCATCTGGGGGAAGGGGTGGGGGGAAGGAGGGAAAAAGTTGGAACAAAAGGATTTGCAACTGTCAATGCTGAAAAATTACCTATGCATATATTTGTAAATAAAAAGCTATAATAATAAAAAAATTTTTTTAAATAAAGTAGTCCTGCTTCTCTTGAAGCGACAAAAGAAAGAGATCAAAATGAGGTGGACTGTCCCTTTTGGCAGATCCTGAGTCATTCTTTCTTCCAGCTTCAGAAGTCAATGAGAGAATTTTTCATCATCACACAGTACAAATCCCTGAGTCATCATGACCTGAAGCAAGCATATCCCTAGCTTCTATGTGGTAATTTGGACTAGAACCTGTCAGAGAATATTTGGGATATTGTGATGACTGTGCTAGCACCCCAGACACCCCAGAATCAGCCAGAGTCAGGATAAGTATAAGTCCTTAGTCTTTATTGTTGGTCTTTAGAGGTAGAAGTGAAGGGGATGGAAGTAGGATCTCCACAACCACCTTTTTCCTTTTTCCTCATCTATGGCAAAAAGTGACCCTTGGCTTATCTTACTTCATCCCCTAGTCCCTCCTACAATCCTCTGTATACACCAATCATTGAGCCAACATAGGATAGTGGGAAGGACCACTTTCCAAGCACATGCCCATAGAGTATTGTCCAATCAGTAATTAGCCCTAAATGCTTGAACCGACCTCAGTGCAATGACTCAATAGTTTCAGCCCTCTACATCTCTTGCTTTCTTCTGTTTTAGAACACAGGTCATGCCATCCCTGACTTCTCAGAGAGGTGAAAGCCCCCTAAAAGAGGTGATCACGCCCTCCCTGACTTCTCAAGAAAGGAGGTGAAAACACCGAAAAGGAGGTGATCACCACCCTCACCACCCCCCACCCCGACTTCTCAGCAAGGGAAGTGAAAGCACTAAAAAGGAGATGATCATGCCCTCCCTGACATCTCAGGAAGGGAGATGAAAAGCACCAAAGAGAAGTGGGGATTCCTAGTGGGTTTCTGAGCTGAAGGGTCTTATTAGAAACAAGTATGCACAAATCTATCAGCATGGGAGGTATTACACAAGCACGTAGCAATAAAGCACAGGCTATTAGTGATGACTCTCCCCACAGTCAGTGCAGGCTCAATGTGGTGCAATAAACATGAATTGTACATGCAAGTAGTGATATAACAAACAATATAAATCAATATGGTATTATAAGAGATTTCCAGAAGTCCTAGAAGGAGGGTATGTAAACAACAGTCACACATATGCTTCTTCAGCAGCCAAGAAATAATCCAAAACCAATTTATTGTCCATTACTTCACGTGTCAGGAAATCCAATGATTCCCACAAGTTTTTGAAGTCTTGCAACAGTCTTTTTATGTGTTGGGGAATCCAATGATTCCAGCAGATTTTGAAGTTCTGCAACAGTCTTCTCATTTCTCAGAAAACCCAATGATTCCTGAGGGTTTTGAAGTCCTACAACAGTCTTATCATGTCTCAGAGAATCCAATGATTCCTGTGGGTTTTGAAGTCCTACAACAATCTTATCATGTCTCAGAGAATCCAATGATTCCTGAGGGTTTTCAAGTCCTACAACAATCTTATCATGTCTCAGAGAATCCAATGATTCCTGAGGGTTTTGAAGTCCAACGATTTTTGATGTCCATGAGTCAAACGCCATAACTGCCATGCTCATTCAATGGTGGGCACAGTCAGCAAGGGAACCACCTGATGTTTCTTGGGTCTTCTCCTTTGTTTCAAGGGTCTGCTCCATCTCTCTCTGATGGACAAGGCAAATATGGTTTGTTGGCACCCATCTGATTCCTTCTCCATCTGTGGAGATACAAGCAAACCTTCTCCCCCAAGCAGTTAACCTATCTGGTCCCTTCCATTCACCACTTTCTGGGTCTCTCCACATCACCTGGTGATTATCTAAAGATAGTGGAGCTGCTCGCACTGGACACTGACCTTCTGGTGGGTTATAAAACCTGTCTGCCAGAGCCAGTGCATCTTTGTCAAAAATCAAGAAATTAATAGTATAAAGGGTTAGATTTAGAAGTTCTCTAGGGTTACCTGTGGTTCCCCCTTTCTTTTGTTTTTGGAGGAGCATCTTAATGTCTCTGTTTTTCCTCTCTACTATTGCCTGTCCTTGAGGATTAAAGGGTATGCTAGTGGTGTGTAAAATCTTATACTGTGCACAAAAGTGTGCAAAATGTTTAGAAGTATATGCAGGACTATTGTCTGTTTTTATTGCTTGTGGCACACCCATAATTGCAAATGCTTGGATAAGGAATTCAATGGCCACTCGAGCTGTCTCTTTTGCTCCTGGTATTGCAAAAGTGAATCCTGAAAAAGTGTCTACCACAACATGAATAAAACACAGACAACGAAAAGATTTATAATGGGTCACATCCATTTGCCAAATTTCATTGGGTCTCAAATCACAAGGGTTTTTCCCTGGAGGCAGTATAGGAGTGTGGAAAGGAAGGCAAACTGTATAGGCTTTTACTATGCTCCTTGCTTCCTCTCATGTTATTCTAAATTGCAAACATAAAGCTCAAGCAGACTGATGATATTTAAAATGAGATTCTTGGGCTTCTTGAAATAAAGGAGTACTGGCCAGCATAGTTAGAAAGCTATCTGCCTTTGAATTACCATCAAAAATAGGACCTGAAAGTCCACTATGAGAGTGGACATGCAAGATATAAATCTTACCTGGATGCTTTCTCACTTGCTCTTGAAATTCCTTAAAGAGCTGATATATATTAGAGACTACAAATTTTATTTGGGCTGTGGCAATTCTTTGTACCATACCTACCGAATAGGCCTAATATGATATTATATTTATATTTCCTGGATAATAAGAGCTAGAATGATTGCATACAATTCATTCTGCTGAGTGGACTGAAAAGGAGTTCTGACTACTCTCTTTATAGTTAAGTCATGAGAGTATGCAGCACAAATATTATGTTTGGATGCATCTGTAAAGATAGTTGGTCCTTTAAGAAGAACTTTAGAAACCTTCTCTTCAAGAATCCATTGTCAATTATGTAGTAGTCTGGTTATCTTTAATGGAGACCTGTGTGTAAAATTTGGAGCTGTGGCCAATAAAATTTGCCACTCTGGGATAGTCTCGCAGTATACATTAATTTGTGCATTAGTATAAAATGTATATATTTTGTCAGGTCTTATCCCAGATAATTGTACTGCTCACTTAATGGCCTTTAATAAAATTCTAGCTACAAGCACTGGGTAAGGAGTAAGACTTTGTTCTGGCTGTGCTGGGAGGTTCACCCAGTCTATCACACTGTTTCTTTGATGAAGGACTGCTGTGGGTGTCTCTTGTGTAGCAAAAACTGATATCTCCAAGGGTTTTTGAGTGACTCTTTCAATCACATTGGATAAAGCCAGTTGAACTTCTCTCAAAACTTCTTGAGCTTCTTTTGCAAGCTTGCGTGCTGAGTTTAAAGCACTGTCTCCCCTTAAAATGTCATATAATGGTTGTAATTGATAGGTAGTCAAGTCTAACACTGGACATATCCATTGGATATCTCCTATCAATTTCTGAAAGTCATTTAAGGTGTTTAGCTTCTCTGTTCTTAAGGAAAATTTTTGTACTGTGAGCACCTTAGGATATACTTCATATCCTAAATATTGAAAAGGAGCATGTCTTTGAATTTTTTCTGAAGCTATTTGTAGTATCTTAGTGTTTCTATGGTCTTTTGTAGACATACTTCTAACATTTGTTCCTCAGATGCACATCTCAATATTATCCATGTAATGTAATAACTTTTGGAAATGCTTTTCTTACTGGAGTAAGCAGCATACATACATTTGACACATAGTAGGGCTGTTTTTCATTCCCTGTTCCAAAACTGTCCATTCATATCTTTTATAAGGCTCAGCTAAGTTAATGCTGGGCACTGAAAAGGCAAATCTTTTCATATCCTCCTTATCTAGAGGGATACAATAGAAACAATCCTTATGTCTATAACCCAAAGAGGCCAGTCTCTAGGCAATTGAATAGGAGATGGAAGTCCAGGCTGAAGAGTTCCTATAGTTTCCATCTATTCATTTACCTTTCTTAAATCAATCAACATCCTCCATTTTCCAGATTTCTTTCTTATAACAAATACTGGGGAATTCCAAGGACTTAGAGAAGGTTGTAAGTGTCCTTGGTCAAGTTGCTCCTGTACTATATCTAATAAGGCCTGATTTTTATCACTAGCTAAGAGCCACTGTTGTATCCATACTGGTGTATCAGTTTTCCATTGGATAGGAACAGGTGAAAGTGTTGGCAGGCCTTCAACAACAGCCCTGCCCAAAAACCCGAGGTACTCATTTTTAATCCTAATTGTTGTAAAATGTCTCTTCCCCACAGATTGATGGAGATTTTTTCAACTATAAAAGGAGTAAAAACTCCTGTTTCACCTTCAAAAGTCCATCTCAAAGGGGTAGCACTAACTTCAGCTGCTATTGATTCCCCTATGCCAGACATGTAGGTGTCTGCCTTAATCTTTGGCCAGTGACTAGGCCAGTTAACACCTCTAATGACTGTACGATCTGCACCTGTGTCTACCAATCCTTCTAATGGTAGGCCATTTATATAGATAGTAAGCATAGGTCAGTCAGTTGTTACAGCTGCTGTCCAATATATTCCTGGATTTTGTTGCTTGGAGTCAGAATCTGGGCGACTATCACCAGATTGCTTATTGGGAGTCTGTATCAGTAAAACTGTTGCTACTACTTCTCCTGGGTAATAAGTCACACATTGTCTACCTCTATTAGTGACTGGGATGTTATCTACACTTTCCCCAGTTTCCCACAGCAGTGTATGGATGGACACTGTTTTGTAAGTGGTCTCAGGAGGTGAAATGGTCAAGCTTACTGTGCCTGAAGGTAAGGGATCCATAGGCTGGAGAGGAACAGATTTCACCTCTCCAGGGGGCATCTCAGTTGTCCCAGCTGCATACAACTCTATTCTCCCCAATTGTAATCCCTTTCTCCCATAAGGTTGCTTCCTGGCTGATTGGTCATGTCTGGGTACTGGACTTCTAGGCACTCTCTAGGTGTAGCATAGGCTGACATCATGCCCCAAGTATTTTTTTGTCTGGGGCCTGGGGCTGGGCCCCTCATCCCATTTCCCTGAATCAGTGTACATTCTGATGCCCAATGGAAGCCTCTGTTGCCTTTTGGACATGGGGTATTAGGTCTTGTTCTCCCACCCTGTTTTCTCACTCTGTCTCTATACCAACCTTGAGCTTTCAGATGTCCTACTTTATCACATTGAAAGCATTGACCAGTCTCTCTGGAAGTCTCTTGCCAAAAGGGACCCTGTCTTCCCATGTTTGGATCTTGGTAAGTCTGCATCATAGTCTGGTTATAAAAGGTATTTGTGCCTACTGTGGCACAGCATCTTATGAACTCCTCTAAAAGAGCATCCTTGTGTAGTCCTAGTATAATTCTTCTACAAACCTCATTAGCATTTTCTTTAGCAAGTTGCCTTATCAAAATGTCTGTTACTGTAGTTTCACCATTAGTTCGTAGACAGCAGTCTGCACACATCCCACAAAATCAGCAAAGGATTCATTTGGCCCTTGTGTTATTTTTGTGAAGACTTCACCCTTATCATTTTCATTGGGGAGAGAAGCCCATGCTTTGATAGCAGCAGCAGCAATTTTCCCAGAAGCTGCTAAGGGATAATTAATGTGTACTGAAATTTCTGCATAAGAACCTATACTTAGTTGGTCACAGGTGATTGGAGGATTAACTATGACTATTTTGTCGGGCTTGTATCCTACAGAGCTCACTATATTCAGAAAGCCACACAAGTTTTGTCCAGGTTCTAAGCATGTCCTTGCTATAGATTTCCAGTCCCTAGGGGTTAAGACTTCATAAGCCGAATTCTGTAATAACATCTTAACATAAGCTGATGTAGCCCCATAAAGAGTGCAAGCTTTTTTCAGGTCTTTGAGGATTTCTATATCAAAAGGAACGTTTCTTCTACTTTCTTGACCTGAAGAGTCAAACTGTTGAATCACAGGATACAGGAAATTGAGGCAAATAAGGTTAAGTGACTTGCTCAAAGTCACCTAGCTAGTAAGTGTGTGAGGCCAGATTTGAACACAAGGAAGGTGAGTCTTCCTAACTCTAGATTTGATGTACTTTCCACTGTGTCACTTACCTGCCCAGGTTCTAAGATTACATAAGCAGTAAACAGCAGAGCTGGAATTCTAAACCATGTCAAACGATCTTTTTGCATCTGGTAGTAGAAAATATCAAAGAGCAATTTTTTTTACACTTCTGTGGAATTCTTTCTCCTCATCTCTGTCTCCTAGGTTTTCTTGTTTCTTTCAAGTCTCAGTTAAAATCCCACCTTCTACAAGAAACTCTTTCTAATCCTCCTTTGTCTTAATGCTTTCCCTCTGAGATTATCTCCATTTGCCCTGTCTATACCTTGCTTGGACATAGTTCTTTGCATGTTGTTTTCTCCATTAGACCGAGTTCCTTGAGAGCAGACCATCTTTTGCTTTTCTCTGTATCCAGTTCCTGGCACCCATCAGGCACTTTAATAAATGTGTAAAAGACCAATTGGTATATTATTCTCTCCTCACTGGTGGTCCTGCATAAAGGACAGATCACAGCCAATGAAAGTGAGAAAGCTTCACACTCTTGAGTTTGTTTTTTTTTTTTTTCCAAATTCTTTTCAAGCTTTGAGTCACTTTGGGTACTTCTAGTGCCCATCTTCAAAAAGGGAGATGGGAGAAACCAGTTCCACTGCAGGTACCTGAAGGAACAGAGTCTGGAAAGACATAAGGGGAGCTGGTAGTCTCCATCATGTTCCTATCCCTAGGTGGCTAGTGTAGAGATTTAAGAGAATATCCCCTTGCGAGAGATCTACTTTCTTTTGGCTTAATTTGGTACTTGTTCCCAACTGGAGAGTTCCTTTACTCTGAATTGTCTGGTATGTATATACTTCTTCTGATTTTGGTTTTGATGCCAATTTGAATAAATAGATTTTCTTTGATAATTGTTATGTTCTGTGTTGGGGAGTGGGTGGTGAGGAGGAGAGGGAGAAAAATTTGGAACACAAGGTTTGCAAAGGTGAATGTTGAAAATTATTTTTGCATGTATTTGGAAAAATAAAACTTTAAAAAAAGATAACTGTTATGTTCATTGTGAAACTGGTATTTGATAGGAAAGGCCTCAGCAATAGTTTGAGATCCTCCTTCCCCCCATTTAATGTAATAAAGATAATCACTGAATCTGATCATTATTCCCTAGATGAACATTATTTGAGGGAGCAGATATAATTCTAGCCCACTACTCTGCCTCTCTAAAGAGAGCAAATTACCCAAGCTTCTGGCCCCAACCTCTTGCTTCCTCTCCAGGTAATAATTAAGGTCTTACTTGGAAAAGGTGGAGGAGTGTACAGAAGGGAAAAAAGACTAGAGATATCTATTTTGCCTTGGAGCCACATCATATGCCCTATACTACATTGGGTGGACAATCCTCACCACACATGGAAAACCTTGCTACAAATGCTTATTGACTAACTGAAGCTGACATGATAGTGATATTTAATAACATTTTAGTTAGTCAACATAATAACATTTTAATATGGACATTCTACATTTAGCTAATGCTTTTAATATCCACCAATCACTTTCTTCACAGAAATTCTATGAAGTAGATAATGCAAGTATTGTTATCCCCATTTTACAGATGAGAAAATCAAGCTCATTCTGACCATATTACTTGCCTATTCAATAAACTCCCAGCGGCTTCCTACTTGTCTTGAGAATCAAATGTAACAACAACAATAATGGTAGCTAACATTGTATCTCTCTGTCTCTTTCTGTCTCTATTTCTGTCTCTGGTTCTCTGTCTCTTTCTCTTTCTGTCTCTGTCTCTCTCTGTGTCTCTGTCTCTCTTTGTCTCTATCTCTTTTTCTGTTTCTCTGTCTCTCTGTCTCTGTCTCTGTGTCTGTCTCTGTCTCTCTTTCCCTTTGTCTCTCTGTCTCTGTCTCTTTCTTTCTCTCTGCCTCTGTCTTTCTGTCTCTCTCTGTGTCTGTTTCTGTTTTTCTTTCTCTCTCTGTTTCTCTCTTTCCCTTTCTCTGTGTCTCTGTCTTTTTTCTCTCTCTGTCTCTGTGTCTCCGTCTCTCTGTTTCATCTTTGTACTGCCAGTGCTGACCCTAGTGTCTGGAACCTAGTAGACTCTTAAAAATTGCTTCTTGTGCTCACTTCAGCAGCATATATGTTGAATGACTTGTCCAAGGTCATAGAATTTGGGTTAGGAAACCTAGGACTCAGACTCCTCAGTCTAGTGTCACATCAAGTGTCCTTTCTCAGTGTCTTTGTGAAGGTGAGAAAGGACTTGTATAGGTACAAGGTGAATAAACCGTTTAGCAAATAATAGCTGGGCACAGAGTACGGTCACATATGGGAGTTCCTTTTAGGAAAACAATTGAGAAGATTGAGAAGGAGGCAGCTGGGGAGGGAGGAGTATGACATCCTCTTAGAAATGGCCTAAAGCCAGATAATACCTTCGGGAAATAAGGGAAACCATATGGGAGAATTTAACAGGACTGCTGGGAAAAGAGGAAAAGGGGACTACTGGTCTCCACAGCAGAGCCAGTTTTAGGCAGAAAAGACCGGCAAAGTTGTTCTAATCAACCTTTCACTGAGACACTAACCCTGAGAATGCAGAGTAAAATAAGAGCCAGGCCCAGAACTTCAGGATGGATAAATTAGCTGCTTTCTAGACTAAAATATAGTTCCCAGAGTGAGCAATAGATTACAAATGAGAAGGTTTCCACTTGCCCTTTGAAAAGCAGTCTCATGTGTCTGACACTCACCACCAGCTGAATGTTGCAGCTCAGCTTCCCTGGCTGGCAGTTCCCAAGCTTCTCTGAGGGCACAACTTTGCTTCAGCCAGTTCAAATGAAAAAGAACTTTATTCCCTTTTTGTTTGTTTGTTTGTAAATAGTATGTTTTTCTCCAAACACATGCAAAGATAGTTTTCAACATTCACCTTCTCAAAACCTTATATTCCATATTTTTCTCCCTTTTCCTTCCTCTCCCTTCCCCTAAACAGCAAGCAATCCAATATAGGTTAAACATGTGCAATTAGGAACTTTCTTGATACAAAGGCTAGACAGGTTATTGGACTGAGGGTCTTCCGGATACAATGCCTTAATCAAAAAGAGTGACCCAAGTGGAGGAAATTCTATATTTCCTGAAAGTCTGGAGAGAAAATGGGAGATAGGGAAGTATGGGATTTAAACAGAAGCATTGTCCATTTAGAATACTCGGTGTAGGTAGCTGCTGATTCTTGTCTAGTCTTGGGACCCCTCCTGAACAGCCCCCCCCCCCCCAAGCAGAAACAGGCTGGAAACTGTGAACTTGGGCTGCAGGAGCCCTACGAGTCTCTTGCCTAGGAAGTAACAGAACACATTGTTCTTGGTCCCCATAAGCTCTTAAGACCCTCTAGCTCAGTTAAATCAACTGGTCTCAAAGTGAATCCTTCTCCTCTCCTACCTCCTCCCTTGAATACTTGTACCTTGAATACTCAGCAAAGTCATATATTACCACTGCTAGGGGTGGAAGGATGGGAGGGTGGGAGGAGGTGGGGAAAGGAGGCTGGGAAACAAAAAGCTCTTGCTTTTGACATTGGGACTATTAACATTGGCACTTAGCCATTCGAGTGGATTATATCAGAATGGGGGAAGGGAGGAAAAGTCATCTAGAGAACAGCAGGAAGGAGAATAAGGGAGTGGGAGTTACTTTTTTTAGATAGGAGCTGCCGTGTGGGCTAGAACTGGAAGGGGAGTATTTGTGCTTTGCTAGGTATACATATTAACAGAACCAGTCTGATGAGGGGGAATATTTGTACTTTTCTAGGTGCATGCATTATTAAAACCAACCTGATAAAGGCAAAATAAATGATTTCCTAAATCATGTGATTCAAAGGATAGAAGAGAAAATAAAAGAACACTGATTTTGAGTGAGAAGACCTGGATTCAAAATCCAACAATTAATCATTAATCCAACATTAATCACCTGGATAACCTCAAGCAAGTCAATTAATCTCAACAGTTTTATAAAATGAGGAGGTTCGACTAGATGGTCCCTTTCCAGCTCTAAATGGATGATCCTATGACAATTCCCTCTCTTGAAAAAAAAAAGTATATTCTCACTGATGCCCCAAACGCTATCTCATTTCTCATTGTCTTCTTAAATTACAAACTTTTCTGGAAAAATTAATTTTAGTCTAGAATAGTTTGTCAGATAATTAATTCCTTCTTATGAGAGGGGCATGGGGTTCAGAATTAACTTTAATCTAAAATAGTTGATCAGATATTTCCTTCTGATGAGAAGGGCTTGAGGTTCAGAGGTTACAAAGAAAAGGGAAGTTTGGGTAATCAAGCACCAATCTACCACTGTCACAACTTTGCCAGAGATGAGTTCTCAGGGGCTGAGTGAAGGGGGAGGTGCTTGTCCTCTGCATAGACTTGTAAACCAGGTAATTTCTCTCTCTCTCTCTCTCTCTCTCTCTCTCTCTCTCTCTCTCTCTCTCTCTCTCTCACACACACACACACACACACACAGCGACAGTTGGGATTAAGTGACTTGCCAGTCACAGTGCCAGGGTCACACAGCTAGGAAGCAATAAGTGTCTGACATCAGATTTGAACTCGCATCCTCCTGACTTCAGGGCTGATGCTCTATCTACTGCACCACCTAACCGCCTCCTCTCTCTTTTTTTCATCTTGCTCAGACCTGATCCTATATTGTACCTTGAAAGAAATATGCTAGAGCTGACTCCTATAGGTTGACTAGAACTGATTATTAAATTTTCAGTGAGAGCATTTATATCTTAGAAATCTGCACAACCTCCAAATCAGAGTTTGATTTGGTGTAGCAGTGCATAAACCACCAGCCTTAAAAGTCAGGAGAACTTGAATTCAAATTCAGCCACAGATACTACCTGTGTGACCCTGGGCAAATCACTTATGCCCAAGAAAAAAATTCAATAATGCAGTTTAGACTTAAAAGTGTGTCATGAGTACTCCCCTCTCCCCAGACCTGTAAGGTCAGATCTTCTCAAAATTTCTGTGGCTCCCTATCACCTCCAGGATCAAATGCAAAATGCTCTGTTTGGCATTCAAAGCCCTTTGTAGTCTAGCTTCCTCCTATCTCTCCAGTCTTCTTATACCTGACTCCCAGACACACACTCTTTGATCCAGCATCCTGGCTGTTCCCCAAGCAAGGCACTCCAATTCTCCACTGCCAGCGTTTTCTCTTACTACCTCAAGCCAGAAATGTTCTCCCTCCTCATTCCCACCCACATCCCTCCCTGGCTTCCCTTAAATCCCAACGAAAATCCCACCTTCTCCAGCAGGTGTGGGGAACCTTACTGCCAAGGGCCGTTTAGATATTTATAAAATCATTCTCAGACCGCCCAAAATTACCGACTTAGAGAACTCAAGCAGAGGAGACTGTTGTACCAGCTTTCAGCTCATCATCACCTGTGGTTGCCTTAACAAGTGATTTTGCAGGTTTTATACAGCCTGTGAGCCAGACATTTCACCATCCCTATTCCATAGAAAAGTGGTTCCCAGTTTTTAATTCTAGTGCCTTCCCTCTGTTAATCATTTCCTATTTATCTTGTATATAGCTTACTTTATACATATTTCTTTGTTTGCTGTTCCCCCCATTAAATAGTAAGCTCCTTGAAATCAGAGACTGTATTCTGTCTCTTTTTGTCTGCCCAACACTTAGCACAGTTCCTGGCACATAGTAGGTGCTTGATATTGATAGTGTTGATTGAACCTTAAAGGCCATCTAAACCAACCTCATTTTATAGCTGAGGAACTGAGGTCCAGAGATGTTTAAAAACATTCACGAAACAACAACACAATAAAAACAAAAACATCACAATAGATCCAGCCATTCTGGAGAGCGATTTGGAACTATGCTCAAAGAGTTATCAAACTGCATATCCTTTGACCCAGCAGTGTTTCTACTGGGATTATATCGCAAAGAGATCTTAAAGAAGAGAAAGGGACCTGTGTGTGCAAGAATGTTTGTGGCAGCCCTCTTTGTAGTGGCCAGAAACTGGAAACTGAATGGATGCCCATCAATTGGAGAATGACTGAATAAATTGTGGTATATGAATGTTGTGGAATATTATTGTTGTGTAAGAAATGACCAGCAGGATGAATACAAAGAGGCTTGGAGAGACCTACATGAACTGATGGTGAGTGAAATGAGCAGGACCAGGAGATCATTATACACTTCAACAACAATACTATATGAGGTTTAATTCTGATAGAAGTGGCTATCTTCAACAATGAAAAGATCCAATTCAGTTCCAATTGATCAATGATGGATAAAACCAGCTACACTCAGAGAAAGAACACTGGGAAATGAATGTGGACTGCTTGCATTTTTGTTTTTCTTCCCAGGCTATTTTTACCTTTCTGAAACCAATTTTTCTTGTGCAACAAGAGAACTATCCGGATGTGTGTACGTATGTTGTATTTAAGATATACTTTAACATGTATGAGACTGCCTGCCATCTATAGGGGAAGAGGTGGAGGGAAGGAAAAGTTGGAACAGAAGTTTTTGCAAGGGTGAATGTTGAAAAATTACTCATGCATATGCTTTGTATGTAAAAAGGTATAATAAAAATATTAAATAAGAAAAAAAAATGACCAGTGGGATCAAAGGATACAAGAGGCCTGAAGAGACTTACATGAACTGATGCTCAGTAAGATGAGCAGAACCAGGAGATAGTTAAGCATGGCAACAGCAAGACTGTATAATGATCAATTCTGATGGACATGGCTCTCTTCAACATTGAGATGATTCAAACCAGTTCCACTTGTTCAGTGATGAAGAGAGCCATCTACACCCAGAGAGAAAACTGTGGGAACAGAGTATAGACCACAACATAGTATTTTGTTGTTGAGTTTTTGTTGTTGTTTGCTTGCATTTTATTTTTTTCATTTTTTATCTGATTTTTCTTGTGAAGCAAAATAATTGTATAGATATGTATACCTATATGGGATTTAACATATATTTTAACATGTTTAACATACATTAGACAATTTGCCAGCTAGGGGAGAGGGTGGGAGGAAGAAAGGGAAAATTTGGAACACAAGATTTTGCAAGGGTCAATGTTGAAAAATTATCATGCATATGTTTTGAAAATAAAAAGATTTAATTAAAAATACCAAAAAAGACTTATTTATAGAGGTGATAAGCATTGGAAGCAAAATTTGAGCCTAGGGTCCTGTGACTCAGAACTAGTGATTTTTCAGCTGATAAAATGCTTCATTCCCTAGGCTAAGGGAAAAACCAGCATGCAACCTAATTGGTGGGGGAAGGAAGTGTTATAACTATTAATCCAGCTGTTGTCCTGCTGCTGTAGCTCTTTTCCATCACTATATAATCACCAGTTGATCAGAAGCATTAAGGGATAAAGTACACTTCCACCCCTAATCCAAGAGTGGCTCCAAAGGCAAAATTAAGCTCTATCAGAATTGGCCTAGGTCTAAGTCTTTAAACCTAGGTGGTGGATTAGGGACAGCCACCCAGCTGAACTCTCCCAACAATCCCCTCCAAACAACTTTTAAGATGACACATCAAGTCAAATTTTGGAGTCAAGGAGCCAACAAAAGGTTGGGATGAGACATTTTTGCAGTCTGAGAAAATGTAAGAAGTCAGTAGAAGTCTATGACACTAGTGCCTCTCCTTTCACAACAGGTAATAGTTGGCCCTGACTGGCAACCTTATTGCCCATATATAGTTCTGGATCATAGTTTCAGGATGGAGAGAAGCTTTGGTTGTCAGTCACAAGGGAACAAGAACCCTGATTATAGAAGCAAAAAGGAGTTCTGGTACTTGTGGCTGCAGGGGACCCAGGGGTTTTTCCTGGGGTAAAGACCAGAGCACAGACCAGGAGAACAGTGATCATATCTCTCCCAGGATTTCACCAAGTTAGAAGCCCCAAAGATCCCCCAAATTACTCTGAAAACAATAGCATGAAAAGCTTAAAGCTTGGAACAGTTTTCCCCCAGACACAAGTAAGCAGAGACCAACTCTTACATAGTTTCTTTCTTTTGCTTTTATTACATTTCTGCTTCATTTGAAAGTTTTTATAGTTTTTATGATTTGTGTGCTGTTTTATGTTTTTGTATGTTTTAAGATTTTGTACTCTTGGTGGCTAGTTTTTGTCTAAAAATCTTTTTGATATACTGCTTAATGTTTTGATTTTATGAAAGTGAAGCTTGTATTCAGTGTTTTGCCAATTGATATTATAAACTTGTAATAAAAGCAAAAGAAAAAGCTCACCAAAAAAAGGAAGAATTATTGGACTATCTGAAAGCCATGATCAGAGAAAGAGTCCTAGATATCATATTTTAAGAAATTATCAAGGAGAACTTCCCCAATAACTTGCACTGGGAGAAAGGGGAAAGACAGAGATAGAATCCACAAAACACAAAAAAGAGACACATGAAAAAAAGTGCAGAAAAGCAGTGAGCAGCTTTCAGAAATTTCAGAAATTTGGTGTATGGCACTGCATTTGCTCATCTGGGTCAGAACACTTGCAAACATCAAAAATGGTTGGAAAATGATGGGGAAATCCAGAAGTTGCTAAATGAAAAATGAGAACTTCACAAGGTATACCAGCAGGTAGCATTCAATTTCATCAAGAGTAAAGTCCAATTGAAACTTAAGAGAGACACAAGATTCTTGCCTCAGTAAGAAGGCAGCCAAATTCAGTTTTAGCTGATAACAATACAAAGCATTTTTATGATGCATTAATGGCTATTTATGGGTTAAAGACCTATAGTGCATCTCAACTACTCAGTATTGATAGTGCCACACTGATTAGTGATAAGCACATGGTCCTAGAGAGAAGAGCTGAACAGTTAATTCCATAGTGTTCTCATTAGATCATCATTAATCAGTGCTGAAGCCATTAACTACCTCAAGTTGAAATCATTCACTCCCTAGCTGAAGTTCCAACTGAAGAAGAGGTTTTGAATGACATTAGTTTACTTTTCTGTGGCAAAACACCTGGTGCTGACTCTATTCCCATTGAGATTTCCAAGGTGGGATGTCCATTGCTCATAGAAAAACTGACTGAAATTTTCCACTTTGTATGGCAAGAGGAAGTTATGCCCCAGGAGTTCAAGGATGCCTCCATTATCCAGCTGTATAAAGATAAAGGGAATAGATTGTCCTGTGATAATCACAGGAAGGAAGAAGGGGAAAGGGGAGAAGTGGGAAGGGAAGAATAATACATATTCTTATGCAGTTGTGTATAGAAATCTCTCTTATCAAAAGCAAATAAATGGTAAAGAGGATAAGAGAAAAGAAGAGATGATAAAAGGGAGGGCAGATTAAAGAAGGCAGTTGTTAAAAGTTAAACATATCTTGGAGGAAGGAAAGGGCAAAAAGAGAAAGAGAAGAAGAAACAGAAGAAAATGGAATGGAGGGAAATACATGGTAATCATAATTGTAAAGATGAATGAGATGAGCTTACCCATAAAATGGAAGCAGATAACAGAATTAATTAGAAATTAGAATCCAATAATAAATTGCTTGCAAGAGACATTTGAAACAGAAAGACAACAGTTAAAATAAAGAGCAGGATCTAATATGCTTCAACTGAAGTAAAGAAGGCAGAAGTAGTAAACATGAGCTCAAACAAAGCAGAAATAAAAATAGACATAATTAAAAGAGATATTCAGGAAAACTACATTATGCCAAAAGATATCATATGGACAGTGAAGTGATATTGAAAAAATTTATGGCAAGTTTCTCTGATAAAAGCCTCACTTCTCAAATACATACTAAATATAGGATAGAGTCAAATTTATAAAAATTAGAGGCATTCCTCAGTTGATAAGTGGTCAAAGGATATGATCAGGCAGTTTTCAGAAGAAAAACCAAAATTATCTACAATCATATGAAAAAATGTTGTCATTCACTATTAATCAGAGAAATTCAAATGAAAACAACTTTAAGATACCACGTCACATCCATCAGAAATAACAAATGCTGAATGAAGTGAGGGAAATATAGTATACTAGTGAACTGGTCCAACCAACTATGTCCAAATGGCTAGAAAATAAATATAAAGCACAAGAGGGCTATGTATACCTTTTGACCCAATAATACCATTATTAATTGTATCCAAAAAAAAAAGATCAAAGAAAATTTTAAAAAATCTATTTGAATAAAAATATTTATAGAAGCTCTTTTTGTAGTGGCAAAGAATTGGAAATCAAAAGAATCCCCTTTAATTTAGGAATGGCTGAACAAGTTGTGGCATATAATTGTGATGGAGTACTACTGTGTTATTAAAAAAAATTACAAGAGGCTTGTAAAAAACAAACTAGGAGAACTAGAAGATCTTTATGTACATGTTATAATGATGATCAACTTTGAAATATTTGACTACTCTGATCATAATAATTCATAGTAATAATCACATAATAATTCAAAGGATCTCTATAATGAAAAAACGCTTTTAACCTCTAGAAAGAGAAATGATTAACTCTGAGTACAAATTGAAGAATACTTTTCTATTTTCTTTGTTTTTCTTGACTTAAAAAAAGTGGCTACTATGGAAATATATTTTGTGTGATTTCACATGCATAATTGATATCACTTTGCTATCACCTTCAATTCACTTCAATCACTTATCAAGTGATATCACCTTCTCAGAATGAGTGAAAGGAGGAAAGGAGAGAATTTGGAATTCAAAATTTAAAAAGAAAAAAGTTAATAAATAATAAAATTTAATTTTAAAAATATAATTAGCCTTGGGCTTACTATGTTTAGCCCACTCTATCTTCTTCTCCCTCTTGGATGGAAACCTTGGACTTCATCCATTTCCTATTCTTCCTGAAACCTGATTTTCAGTTTCAGCCCCAAATACTTTTGTCTCTGAAGTCACCAGATTTTTTATCCCCTCCCACTGAAAACATCCCTTTGGTCCCTGTCCTTCCATCCCAAACATCTATGTCATCCCCCCACATCTATAAAGAACATCAGCAGGTGTTGAGCCTGGAGCCTGGAGGGAAGATGCAAGGATGCATGCCCTTGGTGACAACAGGAACCTGTCCTGTAGACGGAGCTGATTTTGAGTTGTAGCTTCAAGTTCATAATAGAAACCTGTAGGAACCAGACTGTATGAATAATGTATTCCAGGCCCTGATGCAACCCAGACCTCTTCAGAGCAAGCTCTATAAATAATTAATAGCACCAATGGAGACTTGCCTCACACAATAAATCCCTGCTGTGGTTTGATCGATTTTTTCGATATGGCTAGAAATGAACAATTTCCCCAAAGACTGGGAATTATACTACAGGCTCTCTTCTTCCTCCTTCATGTTCTCTTATGTCAGATCCAAGCAGGTAAGGAGAAAACTGCCCCAGTGAGGTTTAATGATGTTCCCATGATCACACACGTAGACAGTGTCAGAGGCAGGATCTGGGCTCTGACTACAGAACTTTGAGGGATGCAAATTCCAAACAAAGGCAATCTCTCCAATTGGAACGCATTGAGAGGTGAAGCTACATCAGAGTGACACAGAGAGGAAAGAATTTTAAAGAAAAGAACTTTCTCACATCAAAGTAAAGCTAGAAAAGTTGGGAAGATACCCTCCTGAGCTTCTCAACTGACTGTTTCTACTCTCTCCTGTTGCTCTTTCTCACTTGGAAACAAGCAGAGTTTTTGCCTTTTATTTCTTACTTTCATTGCAATTTTCATGGGGATTTGGATAATATCTTAAATAATAATTTAAGATAATATCTTAAATTAGAAATTTAATATCTAAATTTCCTATCTCATTCAATACACAGAACAATGGTATGTATATAGTAGATGTTTAATTATGTGCTTGTTGAATAAATGAACTGTTTTGGAGGAACATAAATACTATTTCAGGAATAATGAAATCAGTGGACTGAGGCCTTGGAAAGCAGTTGGTAAACAGAAAAAGTCTCAGTACTGAAAGGAATCTTTCAATTCTATTGTGATATTACAGAGGAGAAAGCTGAGGTACAGAGAAGTTAATTAATTTATCCAAGGTCACATAGCTAACCACTACCAAAGCTATCAAGTCTCCTGACTCCCAATCCAGAACTATTTTCATTATATCACGCGCATCTGCATTGTTTCTTGCCAGTTTGTTCCTTGAAGTAGTTATTTCTATAGTTGATAAAAGTGAGATAGCTTTCCTTTTTTTCATAGAATATAAAAAAATGGCTACAGTCTGAAAAGAGCTTGAGCCTGGGCCATGATGGATTATCCTATAACCATAATTGCATGGGCCTATGGAAGATTAACAGCTACACCAGAATTCTATGCCTTCCCTAATCATCCTTCCTGCCCTTTACAATTTCTCTCTCCCTCCTTCCTTTTTCTCATTGCCCTCTGCCCAAGATATTCAGTCTCCTTATGTTCTGTCCTCTTGACAATTCTATAAAACCTGCATTAAAACTTTGAAAAGCTTCTCATAACCTACTCCCTGTGAAGTAAGGTTCAGTGTTTTAATCATCCAGTATCTATTAAGCATCAGATACTAGGTTGATTGGTTGATAGTTGTCCTTCATTCTTGAAGAGGATCTACTAGTTTAGATACAAGTACATGGACTTAAATAATCCTTATCTAAAAGAAGTTCATATTCTAAGGAAGGAAAGAATATACTCTTCCCACACACATATACTCACATATATGTATATATGTTTATGTGTGTATATGTATATATTTACATATACACATTTGTGTGTGTGTATATACATATATACAGACAATATAAGTAAAAGGTTAATAATACAAATAAATACAAACTAGTTAAATACAAGATAATCTGGGAAGCAGGGCATCAACAATGGAAAGGATCAGGAACAATTTCATATCAACTTAACTATGGTACCTGAGTTATCATAAAAAGAAAAAGAGGGGCTCTATAAGGAGAGGCAAATAGGTGCTTAATTAAGCACCAGTATGAAAGACATTCAAGACAAAGACACAGCGATGGAAAATGGAATGTCTTGTGTAAAGAATAGAAGGAAGGCCAGTTTAGCTGGGTGGAAGAATGCAGAAAGTTAAGTGATATTCACTGACTGGAAAGACAGGTTGGAGGCTAGGTTGTACAAAGTTTTAAAAACTAAACAAAAGAGTTTATATTTTGTCCTAGAAGCAATAGGAAGAACTAGAGTTGGTTGAGAAGGGAATCACATGGTCAAATCTGTACTTAAGGAAAATTACTTTCAGCAGTGTGTGGGATGGTGCATAGTGAGAAATAATGAAGAGGCTGTTGCAATTATTTAGGTAAGAGCTAATGGCTAAATTAAGGTGGTAGCCATTTGAGTGGAGAGAAGGGATCATGTTTGAGAAATATTGTGAAATTTAAAACGACAAAATTTGGCGATTGGATATGGAGATCAAGGGAAAGTGGGGAATTTAGGATAATGCTGACATTCTGAACCTGAGTCTGGGGAAAGATGTGTTCAACAAAAATAGAGAAATTTGGAAAAAGAAAAAGTTTGGGGGAAAGATGATGAGTTTATTTTTAATAATAAGATATCTCTGGGATATCCAGTTTGAATTAAATAATAGGCAGGATAAGCTAGACAATTGGCATGACAAAAGATTGGTTCTGAAAATATAAATCTGGGAGTCATCTACATAGAGATAATAGTTAAACCCACAAGAGCTGTGAATTTTATCAAGAAAACAGCAGGACTTCTTATACTTTTTGATATTATAGATTCCTTTAGCAGTGCTGTAAAGGTTATGAACATCTCAAAATAATGTTTTATTATTTGTTTTTAAATTCATAACTGAAGGAAATGCTAATTTTCAGTTCAAAATTACTGAAAATAAACATGGAAAATTTTTCCATCTAAATTCATGGGTTCCTTGAAATCTAACAAAGATCTTAGTGAGTTTGTGGACCCCAAGTTAAGAATATTTGGAATATAGAGGAAAAAGAGAAGAAAGCAAAAAAATAAAGAAATTGAAAAATGATACTTCAATCTACACTCAAGAGTTCATCAGTTTTCTCTCTGGAGACAGGACACTTCACTATGAGCCCTTTGGAAGTGTGGGATCATTGTCTAGAGTAACTAAGTTGTTCATACTTGATCATTATTATAGTATCACTGCTACTATGGATAATGTTCTACTGGTTCTGTTCAGTTCATATAAGCTTCCCAAGTTTTTTTTTTTCTGAAACCTTCCTATTTGCCATTTCCTATAGCATAATAGTATTTCATCATAATCACATATCACAAGTTGTTTAACCATTTTTCAATTGATGGGCATCCCTTCAATTTCCAGTTCTTTGCTACCATCATAGAGCAGTTGCTATAAATGTTTTTGGTATAAATAGATCCTTTTCCTTTTTTTAAAAAATTTTTTTTCTTTGAGATACAGAGCTGGTAGTGATCTTGCTGTGTTACAGTTTTATAGCCCTTTGGGCATAAATTATTCAAATTATTCTCCAGAACAGTTGGGCCAATTTGCAACTTCATTGATAGTGTATTAGTGCCCCAGTTTTCCTACATCCCCTTTATGTAGTGAAGCTTTTTAATAATGGAGAGATTTGGGCCTGTCTTGAAGTCAGGAAGAAATAGAAACCAGTTGATAGGAAGAGATTGACGATTCAAGAGGAGAGAATTGATTGAAGATGAAATCTAGAGAAAAAGGAAGGTGATGGGATTAAGTGCATATGTAGAGAGATTGACCTTGGTAAGGAGAAAAGTCTTTGTCAATGGCTAAGGGAAAGGAAAAGACAATGGGAAATGTCAAAGGGATTTTAAATGAAGAGGACAGAAATGCAAGTGCTCACATTGGCCTTAATTTTTTTTTCCTCTTAAAGTAACAGGCAAAGTCTTTAAGCTGAAAAGGAGCTGAGGTTAGGATAAAGTATGGGGGCATGAGTACTGTAAATGTTCATTGTGAATATTTACCCCTCAAAGTCAACAAATGCTACAAATTAGGTCTTGATTTGTTGTTTGTCTGGATTTAAGAAAGTGATGGAGGAAATATTAATAATGTAGATTAAACTAAGGCACCTAGGTGGTGTAGTAGGTAGAGCACCAGCCCTGAAGTCAGGAGGACTTGAGTTCAAATCTAGTCTCAGACACTTAACACTTCCTTTCTGTGTGATTATGGACAAGTCACTTAATCCCAGTTGCCTCAGCAAAAAATAAAATAAATTTGTAGATTAAATTTTGAAGTGTGTCATATGTCCTTTTTTCTTTTGAAAAACTTTTTCTTTCTTTTTCTTTCTTTTTTTGTACTTTTTTTCTTTGAAAGCTGGTTGGGTTTTGTCTGAATGATTCATTGATCCAAAGCAATCCCAATAGATTTTGGACAGAAAAATGCCATCTGCATCCAGAAAAAGAGCTATGGAGATTGAATTTAAATCAACACATGGTATGTTCACTTCTTTTGTTTTTTTTCTCTCCTATTTTTTTTATTTTTGCTCTGATTTTTCTCTCCCAACATAATTCATAAAGCAATGTGTATTAAAAAAAATTTTTAAGAGAAAAATGGTTGTTAAACATTTTTATCAATACCCCTCAGAGTAGGGGTTTGTGGAGATTAGAGAAGGTTTGGAAGAGTTTCTGTGGTTAGTGAGATAGGAAGGAATCAATTTGCTGCAATAAGAGTACAGATGAAGTTGAAAACATGAATTTGTAATGCACCGCTCAGCACAGTTGTGAGATTTTCTCTAGTTTTGTTCAGGGATCTTTGTGAACAAAGGAGACTGATAGTAGAAGTAATGGACTGAGGTTTGGCAAGATAATAAATTTTGTCATTGAGGCTTCTTCTGATTCAAAACCAGAAAACAGTATAGAAATTGACTCTCTCCATTCAAATGGTTTTAGATTTAGCCAAATGAGTGACACTCTAAATGTGTCACTTAGACACATTTCAGGGATAAGGTTAACCCTGCTTTGATGATATATCTATTACTAGCTAACACAGATTAGAGCTGCCATTTGCAGAATCCTTGCAGATAGCCAGTTCAAATGAACATTTATTAAATACCTACTGTGTATAAGACATTGCGTTAGGTTCTGGACATAAAAAGACAATAAATGAAATGGTTTCTGTCTTCAAGGGTCTTCTCTTTTGGAAGAGAGTAATATTTTATTGGAAAAAGAGTAATAATTTAGGCAGTTAGGTGATGACCTATATGGAATGATGTGTTAAGTGTTGACTCCTTCTGGAAGTCAGAAAGGTTTCAATTCAGCCTCAAAGACGTGTGATCCTAGGCAATTTATTTAACCTCCTCTGCCTCAGTTTACTCATCTATAAAACTGAGATAACAATGGCATCCACCTCCCAGGATTTTTGTGAGTATAAAATGAGTTAATACCTGTAAAGGTGTTTCGCAAATATTCAAGAAATCTATAAAAACTAGCTATCATTATCCTTTTCATCAGAACAGTAATTTATTTAGCACTTTCAAGTTCACAGAGTGCATTACATACATTATTATTTCATTTGATCCCCAGAGAAATCAGAAATCCTTTTAGGTATGGAAGATTATCCCCATTATACAAATGAGGAAATGAGGCAGATGGTAGTTAAGTGACTGATCAATTATAACAGAATATATATATAATATATATATTATATATTAGCATTATATTATATATATTATATATATATATTATATATATATATATATATTATATATATAGCATTATAGAATATATAATGTGTCAATGGCGATATTTAAATCCAAGTTTTCCCTGACTTCAAATTTGATGTTCTTTTCACTCCATGCTACCTATCAATATGCACAAAGAAGTAAAAACAGAATGATTTGAGGAGAGCCCTCAATATCTGGGATAGATAGAATGGTGGCCAAGAGCTTACAATGAGCACTTACAAACCCTTGTATAAAAAAAGTGTTCTGTCATCTGTAGACAATATTCCAGAACACACATATATATACAAGCCTCTTTACAGAGTCCAGTCCAGCTGTACTTTTCTGAAAGCAGAAGCAAACGCTGTGGATTACTGCTGTTTCATTTCACTTCTAGGATATTCACTCATGCTGCTTGGTGCAAAGTATTCACAAGCCTCTATGTATATGAGGAGGGGCCCAGGGACCAAAGAAAAAATTGTCTGCTAATTCTGGGGTATCCAGTGGCAAAGAAGTTATTGATTCCAGGTTTCATCCATCAAAGTCACCTTCCCCAAGGATTTTCTCCATTCACAGAGGTATTTGTTTTTGTCTCTTCCCCAAACTGTAACTGCTACCCTACCACCTTTTCCTAAGCTAGGAAAAGAAAAGAATTGCTAGTACTAAAATCTCATTAGATACCCCTAGCTCAGCTTCCAAATTGGCTCATTGCAGATGAGGTCCCACCTACCTCATTTCTCTCCTGTCTCTGCTTAGATCCTGCTAAGTCTGTTAGAAGGGCAGATTTCCTTTCAAGAGGCAAGGTCTTTCATCCTGCCAAACTCTATGGAGCATCATAAAGGTCAACCTAAAGAAACTGGGTAAATCTACCTCGGGGGCAAACAAGGCTCTTTTTAAAATCAACCAGGATAGCTCTGTACAAGCCAGGCCTCTTTACTTGCCAAGTGTAAACATGGACTTATCAGATTAATTTCCTTTTCCATTCTCTTGTTGCCCACAAGTTTCCAGGTGATCTCAGGATAATTCCTCTGCCTCTTTAGTCATTCTTGGGATCAGAATTTTCTCAAGGTCTCAGAAAATTCTTGGGAGGAATCATCTGACATCCGGGTCCTCCTCAAGCCCTGAGTAGCCTGGACCACTTCTGAATACTGACCTTTTCAATAGAAAAGTCTCTCTTCTTCCTTCCCCACTTGCAAAAAGAGCCCTGTCCTGGGCACCATAAAGTGGATATAGAAAAGAGGAAGAGATGTAGTTCAAGCCTTCAGGAAGCTCCTGGTCTGATGGGAGAAGCTTGACTCCTTTCAACTACCAAGAACCCCTAAAAAGATGCAGAGAAATGAATGCAAGGTTTATCAGAAAAGATTTAATTTTTTAAAAAAACTCTAGTAAATACAATAGCAAGTACAAGAGCAGAAGGGGAGCCCAGATCATAATTTAAAACTGGAAGGGACCTTCATTTTAAAGAAAGGGAAACTAAAGCTGAGAGGTTAAATAACTTGCCCACAGTTGCACAGCTAATAAATGTCTGAAATGAAATGTGAGTCTGGGTTTTCCTGATTCCCAATCCAGTGCCCAGAGTTAAGAGAACACATGCTTTCGTGTTCTACAGGACACAGGGGCCCTAATTTCCGTGCCCTCTCACTGACCACAGACATTTTTCAGGCCTCTCTAAGGACCGACTGGGTTTGGGAAAGCCCTGGGGACACAATGATCAATCATGACATTTGCCATGACAAGAACTGACGTGGAATTTCATGCTACATTGAATTGGGGGGAGGGGAGGAAAAGAAAGTGAATGACAGCTGGTGGAATGGAACCATCAGCCTTGGGGATGGCAGAAAGACAGCTAGGTCTACCCATTCTCACTGAATGGACACAGATCCTGTCCCCTTCCTAGATGCTGTTTATTTTGTCAGATAAACACCATTATTCTCAGTGAAAATGGGTGAATGAAGGACGGGTCATATCCCAACCCTGAAAGCAAAAGACTAAAGGAAAATCAGGCAGTCTCAGGTACCTGAACATTCTGGCTTATTACTCCAAGGCTCTATTTTCCCCAGCCATAGGAGTAGAGACTAAAAAGTCCAGTTAACATTTGTCTTGTTTTGGAAGGACTAAGTGTTAAAATAGTTTAAATCCTAGCTCTGCTTTGGATAATCAGTATGACCTTGATATCTGGTCCTGTTTGAATATGTAGGATAAACAACAACATGTATAACTAAACAAAACAAAATCTTTTATGTCTTAACTCATGGATGAAATGAATTTAAGTGAGGCAGAAATGCACATAGTTGTCAACTTTACCTTCTCTTCAAGAGTCATTGAAGTCCAACAGCAGGACAAAAGTGAATATAACTAGCAATAGCCCAGGATGCTGTGGATGACCTTGACATCTTTGATGTCTGTTCAAGCTCTAGGATCTCCACAGGATCTGCAGCAGCTGCCTCCATGGACACAGGTATAAATTATCCCCATTCCACCCAGGGAAGCCTTGTGGCAGACATTCCCCAACTTACCGATGAGTTTGAGGCCGTTACTCTAATCTGGTCTAGCCAGTCTGCCCAGACAATTTACTGGGGTGTGGCTGCTGCTCATACTACAGCTTCTTGAATCCACAGAGGAGAGCTGGGTCTCAGGTAGACACCAAAAGTGGATGAACAGCCCCTGGATATTACAGATATTAGTGCTTCTTCAACACCTCATAAATTTACATATTTATTATACAAATACATATGCATCTATATACATACGCATTTGGCTAATGTATATGTATATGTCTCATTATGTACCTTAAATCTATCACCTTGTTGTGGGAAGTGAACAGTTTGTTTTGTCATAGGTCCTCTGGAATCATAGATAGTTATTATATTGATTATAGTTCTTGTAGCTTTCAAAATGATCTTTACAGTGTTGTTATTGAATGAATTGATCTGGTTCTGTTTATTTCATTCTCCTTGAGTTTATAAAAAATCTTCAATTGTTCATCTTCATAATATTAATATTCTAGTACATAAAATTCTCCTGATTCTGCTCATCTTACTCTTCATCTTTGTATTATCTCAGCCCATTGAGGCTAATTTTTTTTTCCAGAATGAATGCCATCTCCATCCAGCCTTAGACACTTACCTACCTATATAATTCTGGTAAGTCACTTAATATATGTTTGCCTTAGTTTCCTTAAGTATCAAATATGGAAACAATAGTAGATATTTCATAGAATTGCCATGCGGATTAAATGAGATATTTGTAAAAAGTACTTAGCACAATGCTCAGCATGGAAGAGGAACAGTATAAATGCTTATTCCCATCCCTTCCCTTTCCCTTCCCTATCCTAAAAGAAGCCCAAATAAATCTCATGTGGGAAGAGGGAGATAGAGGGAGGGAAAGCTGGATAGGAATCAACAAGCAGGACCTCTCAATCCTTATTTTTACTTAGAAATGGACAAAAAAGGCTGGAACCTGTGTTAAATGAGATCAAGATTGAATAGGTTTGATTTCTATTCAGGCCATTTAGCTATGCACAGAGCAAAAAGCTCTGCCCTGACTTCTAATCCTTTCACAATGTTATAAATGTGTGTCATTCATCACAAGGGGCACAGAATGAGTGTGGATGACTCAATATGAGTCTATCATGATTGCTAGAAAAGTACAACTGACTAATGATGGTGGGTCATCTTCCTTCAGGAAAGGCAGCATGTTTTATACAGGTGATGTTCGGAAGGAAGGAGAGAGCAGTAGTAGACTGAGTTTCTTACACCTGGAATCCTATGGATATACTCTGCTACCTTCAGTGAAGAGTCTACTACATCCTAAAAAGGATTAGGGAGACTTGGGACTCAGCAAATTTATTAACTCCAATCCAATAAACACTTATTAAGCTCTTTCTGTGTGTCAGTCACTATGCTAAGTGATAGGGACATAATTAATAAAAAGATAGTTCCTGCCCTCAAGGAGCTTATAATCTAATAGAAAAGGAGAACACAAGAAAGAGGTAGGAAAGGTGAGGGGGTGAGGTGCTATAGATGGTATCTTGTTTCATGGAATTAAAAATTCAGGCAGAGAAGAGATGCAGAGTTAAGGGAGCCGCAAAATATAATTTCCTATAAAGGAAAGCATCAAGCAGAAAATGAGGTGAAAATGAACCTAATACGTTTCCTTTTTTTTTCTTTTTGGGGAAGGGAATGGCAATCAGGATTAAGTGACTTAACCAGGATCACAAAGTTAGTAAGTGTCAGGGGCCAGATTTGAACTCAGAAAGATGAATCTTCTTGATTCCAAACTTAATGTTCTATCTTCTGTACAATCTAGCTATTCCCATTTTTTTTTCTAGGTCGCTAATCCTAGTTCTAGCCATAACCTAAACTCATATCCATTTAACAGTCTCAGACCAACTTGGAAAAAAGCAAGAGTTGTCTCCAACTTTCTGAAGAGAAACTACCAGCAGAGAACTCCAGCATCCAGGGAGTCAGACTGAGATTATGTTGTTTTGTTATCTTCTCTGAATAGTTAGTATCTAATAACCTCTTTCTCGTCAAAGACAAATGGAAAGCTGGAATATAATAAAAAGGCCCTAGGGAGTAAAAACTGCGGGAGGCTTCCCTCAAAAAGGGGAAAGGAAAGGATAATTAGGTGGTTTAATAGACTGGAAGCACTGGATTTGGTTACGAAGACGAGTTAAAAGGCTATCTCACATTCCTCATCCAAATAATAGGGAAAATAGCATGTATTTCATATGGTTATTGTGAAGATCAAATGATGTAATCTACATAAAGTACTTTGCAAATATTAAAGTGCTATATAAATGCTAGCTAGTATTGTTAAGGCTGGTAGGTAGTAAAGTAGATAGAGCAGCAGGCAGGGGGTAAGGAAGATCTGACTTCAAATTTGATCTTTTACTAGTTGTGTGAGGCTGAGCAAGTCACTTAACCCTGTTTTCCTCAGTTTCTTTATCTGTAAAGTGAGCTGGAAAAGGAAATGGCATCCACTCTGGTATCTTTGCCAAAAACAAAACAAAACCAAACCAAAAACAAATGAAGTCACAAAGAGTCAGACATGACTGAACAAAAATTATTAGTAATAGGAAATTTACCTGGAAAGGTCTTATAGAAGAAAGAAAAACATCATGATAAACACTTTTTTATTTTTTATGATTAATAATAATAGAGCCCTTTAAAATCTGAAAGTGGCTAATACAATCACTTCATTGATCCTCACACCAGCCTTGGGTGGAAGATACTTCAGGCATTATTATAGTCATTTTACAGATAAGAAAACTGAGGCTCAGAAAAGTTAACTTATTTGCCTAAGGATCACACAGCTAGTAAGTGTCAGGGCTAACATCTGAATTCAGGTTCTCCAGATTTTAATTCCTGTGTTCCATCTATTATGAAATGAAACTTGGAGGGATAACTGGTACTTTTTGTCCCTTTTCCAGTGGGGGATGGGGGTGGAGTGGTAGAGAACAGCAGGAGAGAGTCTGGCTTCCCGGGAAGCAGTCCAGCCTGCCTTTTGGAGTCTCCCTCTGAAATCAATTCTCCTTGTGTTCAGTTGGCCAAACCTGCGTCTCACCATCTTCCCCCCCAGTTTAATTTCTCCCCTGCCCCTACACCATATATCACTGCAGTCCAATTTCTTTTTTTCTCCCCTCAGCTTGCGAGCTTTCTCTCCTTGCATTGCACTGCAGGAAACCACATTTGGTCACCAGCTCCACAGAACCCCTACCATTCCACACCATCCTCCTCCCTCCTTTTCTTATCCTAACATAACCGGAGATGCAGCGTTTTGAGCCCCTTTCTCCTAGATTCCAGCCTCCTGGCACCCTTTCCCCAAGACCTGGTGACGGATTCCTGTCAGCTCATCAGGACCTCGTGACCGGGCTTGGCAGCCAGGGCTGCTCTGGCCACAGAATGCCAGATGCCTGTGACCCAGGGTATAAAGCCAAAACTTAGAAGAGGAGGGCAGGAAAGATGAGGGTCTCCAGGGAGTGGGGGGAAAAGTGCTTCCCTTTGTTCCCAATAGAGACTGCTTGAAACAAAGTACTGGGGGACTTCTGCCCTTTCCCCAGCTGACATTGAGACCAATACTTCCAAAAGTACATGGTGTATGGGTCAGTTTGCAAACACCACTGGACACTTACTTTGAAAAGAGCACTGATTTAGGCATGGCAGGATTGGCAGGCTGATGATACAAAATGCTTATAAAAGATACACATCTGCTTACCTTAGAACATGTGTTACATTGAGGCTACACACTGTATCCTGGGCCTCTTTTGCATAGATGCTATTCCACAGCTTCCTTGGTCCTTATGAAATGGTAATGAGCCAACAGAATTTAGTGGTGAGGTCCTACAGATCTAAATGTTATGTGTGAGAAGGTTGCAATTTCC
Source organism: Sarcophilus harrisii (assembly GCF_902635505.1). Taxonomy (NCBI): domain Eukaryota; kingdom Metazoa; phylum Chordata; class Mammalia; order Dasyuromorphia; family Dasyuridae; genus Sarcophilus; species Sarcophilus harrisii. Next base: position 303,212,138 of record NC_045426.1, on the reverse strand, counting down.
ATTTCCCCTTTCTATTTCACCCAAGGACCCATGGTCCGCTAATTATTCCTCCAAAATTTCTCTCATAATAGGTAAAGCACTAAAACTGACTAAAATCAGGAAAACTTGGGTTCAAATGACACTAGCTCAATCTCTCAATTAAACTCTCTGAGCCTCTTCTGTGAAATGTAGATAATAATATCTGAAGCACTTATCTCATGAATTTGTTGTGAGGATCCAGGCTATGCAGAAATAAGGCAACCTACCTCTCTATTCTTCAGCTTTTGGTAATAGTAATTTTGGTAATAACAATAATTATTCCTCCAAAATTTCATATATATTGTCCTATATCAAAGAGAGCTTCAGAAAGCCTGAGTTATGATACTGGCTCTGCTTTAACTAGTTATGTGATTTGAGCAAGTTCCTTCTATCCTCTTAGTCTGTTTCCCTGTTTGTAAAACAGGAGGATTACACCGAATGATTTATGGTCCTATTCAGCTTCTGAGGCTGTTCCAGGCCTGTCTGAATCTGCCCAGGGATTCGTGTACCTTGGTGCCCACTAATGAAAGCTCTGCAAAGGATGGAGTCCAGTGGAGGCCTAAGCCTGGGGAGGTTTTGTGCTTCCAAAGTCTTTTAAAAGAAAACTGGCTATGTGGGAAGAACCTGTTTCAGTTCCTTCCTGGAGTTCCAGAGGGAGGAAAGGGGGTAAGTTTGGGAAAAGGAAAACTGGGAGACTCTGAAGTTGTCTATGGAATTTGTTCAAGTCTGGGGAGTTCTACTCTTTCTGTTCTCCTGAAATCCAGATGCACAGATCTCCCTGCTGTTGCTTTCAAAAGTAATTTTGTTATTTAATTTTTTTAAAAAATTGTCTTAATGCTCGTTTTTTTCTTTCTAACATTACTGTCACTTTCCTCTTCTTTCCCCATTGAACACTCCCTTATAATAAAATATAATTAACCAAAATATACCAGCACAAATTTATTTTGGATGAAAAAATAACAATGGTATTTACAAAATTCTGTCCTTGCAATAGAATGGGCTTCAAAATTTGAACTTCTGAATTCAAAATTTGTCTGTCACTTGTGTGACCAAGGTCTTGTCACAACTTCTTTCTGTCTGTTCCTTCATCTATAAGATAAAGGAGTTGAACTAAATAACTTTAAATCTACAGTTCTATGACATTGGTCAAGTCTGAAAAAATACATCACATTCTGTTACACACCTCTCATAAGAGGTAGAGACATCTGTCAGTCCTCAGAAACACAAATCATTCTTGTATTGATCAGAGCCCTTTCCATGTTGTTTTCCCCCAAAAGCCCTTTCCATTGGAAGATATTAGGGAGCTAGAAACTACTACTGCAGTGGCTGCTTTGGATGATGCCAGGTTTTCATCTCTTGTGAATGGAAGATAAGGAGTTGTCTCATTTTTTAAAACTTCTCTTCATCATCTCTCCTTTCTGTTTTCGTTCTGAGGTATTTAAAGCCAAAGGGCTCCTGACCTCCTTCTTCCCTCTGTCTGGAGACTCTTTAGGAACTTCTGAACTGAAACTTTTTTTCTGGAAAAAAAAGGGGGGGATTGGGAGAGGGGGGAATGGAGAGGGTGACTTTTCATATGCCATACAGTATTTCAGCCCTGGTGCCTTTTTCCTATTTCCACGTAAGACAGGTTCCAGGGTTTCCTTTTCATACTGGATAAGAGAATGTTCTGTAGTTGTTGTTTTTCCTTCCTTCTTGAAGAGGACCATGACATACAAGTGAAATGGATTTAAGTGAGGGAGAGTTGTGCAAAGTCACCTGCCTCACCTTCCCCTCCAGAGCCATCTGGATCCAGTGGCAAAACATACATCAGGATGGTTGGAGATGGTCCTGAATGCAGTGGCAGACCTTGGATTTTTTAAGCTAAGATCTTTCCCGGGTCTCAGTTTGACTAAGTCAATGCCCAATCAGTGAATAAACCTAGGTAAGAAATGAGGCAGAGAATGGCCTCTTCTATCTAGCCACGGCCCCCCCCAAAACAATCTGGGAGGGGAAGACCCCAGGGTTTCTGACCAAAACAGAAACGACTGCTATTCACTCTGAGCCAATCAGAGCCCAAATAATGACCAAGTGGGAGTTGTCCTGGTATCTACTGTTCATCAATCAATGAGAGCCAGAAGGATTTGGGTTTAAAGCATGATCCTAGTCGAAAAACCTCAAAATATTTTGGGAAGTTTCAGAGACCAAAATTACATTTCTTTGAACAAAGCACTCACAAATAAAGGTACAATACCTTATGTGGACAAAGGAAAAGGGAGGAAAAGAGACAAGGGAAGGAAAAGAGAAGGGAAAAAAAGGAAGGAAGGGAAAGAGAAAGAGGTAAAGGAAGAGAAGAGAAAAGAAGGGAAGGGAAGGGACAAAGAAAGGGAGGGGAAGGGAAAAGTTGCCCAACTGGAGGTTCTGAAGTACTAGTCTCCTGAAAGATGTTCAGCTTGTTTAGAAACAATATTAGGAAACTTTCTTTGGGGGAGAGAGGATCATCATTTATTTATTTATTTGTTTATAACATGCATTGCTTAATGATTCATCATGGGAAAGAAAAATCGAAGCAAAAAGAGAAAATCCATGAGAGATAAAAAAAAAAAACAAAAACAGAAACAGAAAAAAGAAGTGAATATAGCATGTGCTGATTTACATTGAATCTCCTTAGTTCTTTTTCTATTTACAGATGGCATTTTTTATCCAAAGTCTATTGGGATTGCTTTGAATCACTGATCCAGTGAGAAGAACCAAATCTTCCATAGTTGATCATCTCACATTCTTGCTGTTATTGTGTACAATGTATTCCTGGATCTGCATGTTTAGCTTAGCATCAGTTCATGTAAATCTTTCCAGGCCTTTCTAAAATCATTTTTTATAGAACAATAATATTCCATTATCTTCATATAACCACAACTTGTCCAGCCGTTCCCCAATTGGTGGGCATCTACTCATTTTCCAATTCTTAGCCACCACAAAAAAAATCTACTACAAACATTTTTGCAGATGCGGGTCTTTTTCTTTATGATTTAGGAACCTTTTTTAGACTAGAACCCAGATTAAATCGATGCTCTCCAAACAAGAGAAATATTCTTCTGAACAACTGCAATCCTTCCTCCTCCTTTGATCCCTACCTTCTTTTCTACCACCCCCGATGAATTATAACAGATTTCAGTTTTGCTCTACCTGTTACCATACTTCAGAAGAAGAGAAAGCCCCATTCAACACCTATAATTCTCTCAAAAAGAGAAGTATCTAAGTTTCTAAAAAGAAGCGGGTGTCTGTAATTTCCTGGCTCCCGAGGATGAAGGGGGTGGTCCTAATGATTCCCTTCCACTTTTTTTTTTTTTTTTTGCATATAGCACTACCTCTCCCCATCCAGGTGAGAGGGGATGAGAGATCAATCCTTCAGAAACCGAACGCATGGTGGAACTAGTCAAAACGGCCTGAAAATCTCTCGCATGACAATTATCAAGGGAGGAACAAAGGATGGCAGCACTACCCGGCAGGAACCGCCAAGCATAAAGGTTGAGTCATAGGGATTTATGGGGACACACAAAGCAGGCAGGAGGCTTTGAGAGCATCCACTGCTGCGCTCTCATTTCAGAGAGGACGACGGACGCCTTTCTCGGGGAAGACGAGCGACCGGACTTGCCCAAGGTCATGCGCTGAGCTAGTTGCGGATCCGAGGCTGCATCTCGTGAATCGAGTGTGAGGGGAACTTGGGGCCTTCTGACTAGAGAGTTTCACGGGATGCCGCTGCGCTATCGGGTAACTGAGCTCTGACTGGTCTCCAACCTCGCCCCACTCCGTCTCCGCTCCGGGGCACCGCAGTGACTCCGGCGCGGCTTCGGTCCCCGCGAGGTAAGTCGGGGCTGAAGAGGGAAGAACCCGGGAAAACCCCTCGGTGGAACGGGATGAGAGCGGGCTGTATGACGGGCGCCGTGACGGGGAGGCTCTGGCCGGTGCTGTGGGTCGGACCTGGGGACAGGAGGGACCCGCCGGTCCTCTCCGTTGTCTGTTTTTAGGCAGGTCCGCGGAGATACCTACAAGCAATATGCGCGCACCGTGTGTAGCGTGTGTGTATGCTGACCACCTGATAGTGGGCCACGCCTCCTCTTGCCCGGAGCCAGTAAGATGCCCCCATTCGTCTCCCGTCCCTCCTCCTCAGCGTGCCCCTAGCCCCACCCCCTTTCTCCTCCTCCTCCTCCTCTTCCCCACAAATTCTTTGCTCCATTGTTCCCCCAGCCCGAGCCCCTCCTCCCTGCGGCGCTCCCCCAGCCCCAGCCCCGCCCCCGGCTCTCCCCCTCCCACTCGGAGGTTCAGAGCCCCTCTCTGGCGGAGCCCATGTGACCGGCTCACCCGTATCGCCCTCCCGGTCGGGCTGCTCTCGCCGTCGGTCACAGGCACCGCGCTCCCATTGGCAGACGCCCCGGCCCCTCCCGCCCCTCCCCCCTCTATAAGGCAGCGCGGGGCTGCTCCGCCGCCGCAGAGCAGTTCTCGGTCGGCTTTGTCCCTCCTTCCTCGCCCCCCGCCCCTCCCGGGATGGTGCGCGGCCGGGACTGAGCCGCCGGGGCGGAGGTAGCGCCGGGGCGGAGGTAGCGCCGGGGCGGCCGCGTCTGAGCAGCGCCATGGTGAGCGCGTCGCACGAGAGGCTGGGGGGGCGGGGGGCTCCGCGAGCGGTCCGGCGGAGCGCGCGGCGCGGGACCCAGCGTGGGAGGGGGCAGGGCGGCGGGGGCGGCCCCGCGCGCGCACCGGCGAGGGGGCCGGGGAGGCGAGGAGCCGGGCATGGCGACGCCCGCGGCTGGGGCGGGGGGACTGGCACCTCCGGGCTGGGCGCTGCGGCGCGTCACGCCGGGGAGGGGGCGCGCCTTTTTCCGGAGCCGCGGCGGAGGGGGCTTGGTGCTTACGGCGCCAGAAGCGGTCGCGGGGGTGCTGGGGTGGTCTTTGTCTCCGCGGCCCGGGGCCCGGCGGCCGAGAGATCGGGACAAAGGAAGCGGCGGCGGCGGGAGGAGGGCGCTGCGCCGCCGCCGCCGCGAAGCGGACCCCGGGGGGCCGGGGGCTGCGCGGGAGTGGGGTGGGGTCGTCTCCTTTGGGCCGAGTCCCTGAGCTGATTGCCGCTCTCTCTCTCGCCCGGGACCGAGCTGAGTAACGGGTCACCGAGCTCTCTCCCGCCGTCTCTCCTCTCTTCGGAGACTTCTCCGCGCTCCCCCGCCTCCTGTCCCCGAGCGCCGCGGTTCGCGTCTGCGCTCCCGAGAAGCGGAGGTGCCCCTTCCTGCGCGGGCTGCGCTCCCCCCGGGGCGCGCCTTCCTTCTGGCTCTCTGCGAGCCGCTCCCCGCGGCGCCCACCCCTCCTCCCCCTCTCCCCAGGCTTCATGGGACAGCTTAGGCATTCCCCCACCGCCCGGGGAGGCAGGGAGAGGCGGCCTTGCCGCAGAAACCGGTTGCCCCTCCTCTGGACCAGGAGGTGTCGGCTCTTGTGCAGCCCGAGTGTGGGGGGTGCTGCTCGTATAAAACGAGCCCAGGAGAGGCTAATGGGAGAAAGAGACCAGGGGATGCTGCGCGCTCTTCCCTCCTCTCGTAACGAGCAAGGCTGACCATGAGTATGATTTGCACCGGGGTCCCAGGAACTCGGCTCAGCTCCCTTCCTTCAGATTCCCTCTTATAGCCTAGATGTCTCTAGCGTGGCGAGTCTCCCGTAACTTCTTTGGAGACGAAAGAGAAAGTTTGAAGGTGTTTGCTGCAGTTTAAAATAATCTCCCTGCCTTCCATATGTAAGGGAATTTTTCTTTTAGGGGGAAAGGGAGATGGAGAGTCTGGGTCTTTGATTTCACCGATAGAAGGGCCCTCTGGCTTGGTACAGAATCTCCCACCAGTCATGCGGGTTAGCCTCTGATTTGGAACCCTACCGGGCTAAGGGACTTGCTGCTCATCCCACAGCCAATATGTCATGGGAAGATTTTGAACTCATGTCTTCCTGACTTTTATAGCAGTCTTCTATATTCTTTAATTGTTTTGTTGCCTCTAATACAGAATAATTAATAAGGCTTTTGTGAGGAAAATATAAACATGAAGGTGCTGTGTGTTACATTGATAAAGCCAAATGCTATAGATCTGCCTTCTTTCCTCTCTCCTCCCCCACCCCAAGTCAAGGTGACAGTTCTTTCCTACTCTAACTCTCATCCATTCAGTTACGGATTTAAGTGTTTAAAAAGACAGAGGGAGAAAGCTTTTTTTAGTTTTTATTTTTTTTCTCAATAGTATTTTATTTTTCCAAATACATATAAAGATAGTTTCCACCATTCATTTTTGTAAGAGTTTGCATTTCATCTTTTTTCTCCCTCCCTCTCATCTCCCCTTCCCCAATACAGCAGCAAGCAACCTGATACATGGTAAAGGTGTGCAGTAAAAGGAGAAAGTTAGGAGAGCAGGTGGTATAGTTGAGGATCTCTGTATAACTTTATATTACCTACTCTGTGGATTTCCTAGGGGAAAACTTAATCCATAGTCTCTTTTGCTGTACTTCCTACTGCTCTCATTCCGTGTGCATTCAAAGAATGCAGAGAATCTGTAAATTTTATCTGATTTTTGGAATGTGTTAAAATTTATAAATAATTCTTGATTATTCACTGTAAAGTCTACTCCAGCACCTTCACTCCCACCCCACCCCATCCCTGTGGATGAATGAGTGAGCAACTTAATGCAAGTCAGCCCCAAATGGCTGGTTTTCCTCAGAGGGACTTAGTGGTATGACTGTAACATCCCCTTAAGAATCTAGGGGGAGAGAGAAACTTGGGCCCCTGATGCAAGCCATGCTGGTGGGGGCTGAGCTAAGTTAAAATGACATTGGCAGCTCCTGGGATGGAGAGTTCTATTTGTGGAACTTAGCCTCCGTTAGCATTCTGGAAAACTCCTGTGGATTAATCCTAATGAACTAGCACCAAGGGGAGGGAAAGGAAAAAGCTGCCAGAAAGGATAATGAGGAGAAAGGCCTTTTGCTGGTGCATCTGGTGTGAATTGCAAACTCACTGGCTGTGTAGCTTGTGACTGGAGATACCAAGGCCCATCCAGAAAATTGTTCCTTGGGGCCTTTGGTAAGGTATAGTCCTGAGTTGGTAAATAATGGAGTAGGCTGTGTGATTTAAAAGTGTCAGGCCCTACCTCTTCTCCCAATTATTTATCTCGTTGACCTTCAGGTAATTTTTCCTTTGGGAAGAGCCCTTCTGTCCCTTGGAGCCCCCAGATAAAATGCAAATATATTTCACAGATAGGGATCCAATTCCTAGCAAAATCCACTGCTAAAGCTTTGGAAGAAGTAGGAGAAAGAACAGTGTTTATAACCCTGAGAAGTCCTTAACATTTGGATTATTATTCCTTTGCTTTTTTGGGGGGTGGGGGGTGGAAAGGGGCTAAGGAAGATATTTAGGGTAAGTGTGAAGGGAATGATAAACTATGCTTTGCTTAAGTCATGGCCTGGCTTAAAGAAGCCCCCTTTTGATAGCTTTTACCTGATCTATAGCTCCTCGGAGGAAATTTGAACATATAGCATTAGACATCTTAATAATAGCTCACATAGATAAAGCACTTTACAGTAGTTTTTTAATAAAGACCATTCTTCACAACTGCCCTGTGAAGTAAGTAGCATAAGTAATTTTTTTCCATTGTTGCTGGTCCTTTCCCAGAAATATGAGGATCTAACTATGGCTATTGTGATGTATAGATATAGTGAGATTTACAAAACTCCATTCTCTAATCCCTGTTCAGTTTGACTCGATAAATTCCTCAGAAGGATCTCATGGAGATTGACAAATAAAACTCATAATTTTTTAAAGGGGAGAGAGGCAGGGTTGTAGAAAAAAGATATTTTAAACTACAGCCCAGTGAGCTTGACTTTGAATCCTGATGAAATTCTAAAATGCTGTACAGCATTACAAAGATAGGCATCAACATCTAACAGTTATTCAGTCGTTTTTCAATCATGTATGATTCTTCATGACATTTGGGATTTCTGGGCAAATAAATTGGAGTAGTTTGTCTCCAGGTCATTTTACAGTTGAGGAAACAGAGGCAAATGGAAGATTGAGTCTTATTGACTCCAGGCCTGGTGCTTTATGCATCATTCCACCTAGCTGCCCCAACATCTTAGCCTATGATAAGGTAATCACAGAGAACCTATGTGAATTGACTCAGAACAGGTTATGCCAAAACTTTTGATCTGGTAAAAATCAGGGGAACATTGTGTATACAGTTTCTCCATGTAGTATTCTTGTATATCTTTCATTTTTATATTTAATTTTGTAATCATCATGTACATATATAGATTTTTATTTTTTTTTTTTTTTGCTGAGGCAATTGGGGTTAAGTGACTTGCCCAAGGTCACACAGCTTGGAAGTGTCTGAGGCTAGATTTGAACTCAGGTCTTCCTGACGTCTGGGCTGGGCTGACCGCATCCCTTTTAACAAAAAATAAAAGAATATGTGGATATGTGGGGGGAAATAGAGAAAATAATTTCTCAAAATCAATCAACGCCAACTGTTTGAAAATATGCAAAATATTCCATGCCTGTTGTCCTTCTTCAGATTTACCCAGATTGTCAAATTCTTTGCTAAAAAAAAAAAAAAAGTCCAAATCTTTTTTTGTTTGAAGAATCACTAAAGATCATCAATTAAAGGTTGGATGGCTATTGATTGAGTTTCTTGTAGAAGAGTCTTTTACAGGCATGAGTTGCTGGGATCCTTTCTAACTCTGAAATTTGGTGATACTCCATCTGCACCTATATCCTCACTGGTCTTTCCTGGGCTTCCATTCCTAATGGAAAAAGAGAGACCCTGGTTGCCACTACAGTAGTCCATCAGTAAACATTTAAGTGTTTACTCTTATGTGCTTGAAGATAGCGAGGTGATGCAATATATAAAGACCTGAGCTCACATCTGGCCTCAGACACTTCCTAACTGTGTGACCCTGGAAAAGTCACTTAACTGTTTGCCTCGGTTTCCTCATCTGTAAAATGAGCTGCAAAAGGAAATGGCAAATCACATCTTTGCCAAGAAAACCCCAAATGAGGTCATGAAGAGTTGGAGATGACTGAAAAATAAAAATGTGCTTGGCACTGGATATACCACAAGAGACAAAAGCCAACCCTTGCCTTCAAGGAGCTTACAATCTAATGTTCATTAAAAAAAACAAACAAGCAAACAAAAAACAGTATTTGGTTGATTAGTGGGAAGAAAGAGGCACTTTATCCATAAACCCTCTGTATTTGATAGATAACCTGTTTCCTTGTTTTGCTCTGTTGGTTCCTTCACCCAGATACTTGGAGGCAATGCAGTGTGGTAGAAAAGAGTACTGATGCTGGAATGAGAAGGCATACATTTCAATCCCCCCTGTGATACTTATGTGTCACCTTGGGCCAGTCACTTAAACTTCTTAGATCTCAGTTTCCTCATCTGTAAAGTGAGGGGTTGGTCTAGGTTGCCTCTGAGGCCCCCATCATTTGGGTTCTCTTCCTTTCTATCACATGTACTGTTCTCTTCCAAAAGATGAGGAAACTTGGGGTTTTCGAGAACAAAAGGACTTTCCCCCTCTCCCAGTCTATCCCCCCTCTGCTGAGTTCACAGTTCCAGAGAATATACTCAGTCCTGAGCCTGTATTGGAAGGGGGACTCTAGAGGCCCAATCTCTGAAGTAAGAGGGACACAGACACAGAATACCTGATAAATGGTTCCTAAAGGCTCATCTTTTCCTGGGGTAGTTCTGTGGTGGTGTTTTAGCACTCTCCTTAAATTTTCAAACCCTGATTGGTTTGCCATCAGCTTAGTTAAGTGCCCAGATGGTTTGCTAAACTCTAGGGGATACAAAGAAAGAAAGGAGGAACCTAAAACCCAGTTCCCTTCTTCAAGAAGTTCACATTCTAATGAGGGAGAGGGGAATTGCAACATGCAAATAACTTGGATGCTGAAAGTTTACATTTTAAAAATGGGTGCATTTATGTTTCTTTTGAAGCTTATGAAGATCAACTACTGGGTAGGAGGGCTGCACACAATTTTACAGTTAAAAAAAATAGCACAATCTGATTTCACAGTTTAAAAAAAAATAGCACATACCCTGCAGGGTATGTAGTTAGTGCAACTTTAGTCAGAACCTGTAAGTGTATTTCTGAGTGGTATCATTCCTGAATTAATCTAGTGCAAAGTTTTGTTTTTCATTTCTCAAGAGTCTGCTCCCTTGAATCCCTTCATAAAAAGGTCACTCAGGAACATGTCCCTCGAGAACAATTTGCAGCCTCAAGTTCAGTCTTACTTCCATGAGAGTTTTGTAATAACATAGTGAGGAGTGGGTCAGGGTAAGAGATTTAGAGATGGAAGGGGCCTGGAGCAGGCATGCAGTACAAACCCTCACTTTATAAATAAAGAAATTGAGGTTTTGAGATAAAATTTCGTAACTTGCCTAATGTCACACTGTGGCCAAGCTGGGATTTTCACCAAAGTCCTCCAGCTCCAAATCTGACATGCTTAGCGTACAGGAAGAAATGAATATTCTTACCAAGCAGTCTTTGACAAGTCATTTAACTTCTCTTCCTTGATTCCCTCATCTGTAAAATGAAGAGAATATCACCTGCCTCATAGGATCGTTTTAAAGATCAAATGAGATGACCTCTATAAAGCACTTTGCAAATCTTAACAGTGCTTTTAAAAAAATCCTACCTCTTATTCTTTTTCAGACTAGATTAAAATGATTTTTAACTTCCTCAGACTTCAGGGTGGGCACTCTATCCACTGCACCATCTTGCTGCCCTGATAATTTAACTTGACTCCAAATTCAAGCTCCGATGGAGGAAAAGTCACCTGAGCTTTTAGGTGATGGCTAATAGCATCTGCAACCCGACGAGCCTCTGAGATGGGCCATGTCTCCAGGAGCGGCCCTGGCCACCACTGCTTTCTGACCTCCTCAGGCTGAATGCTTCTGCCACTTCCCTTTCCCCTCCCCCATCACAGCATTTATTCTGAAGGGTCAGGGTTTTTCAGTTTCTTCTCACAGAAAGCCATGTGCTGGCTCTCTCTTGGGAGAAACAGCTGATTGAGCTTTCCAATTAGCTTTGCCTGCGGTTAGTTCCTGTGCCTGCTGTTTGAGCAGCCTCTTCCAGAAGCCATTTACCAAAAGGCAGCTTAGCTGTGAGCTGCTCACGCCCCTCTTGGTCTTTTAAGATGCTTTGTAGCAACAGATTGTCAGGACCTTCCGTGAACAAGGCACAGTTCTAATGGCTGTGCCAGTCTCGGTGTTAAGGGAGCTAGTACAGATAGGCCTGCTTTAGCAAGGGGACCTTGTCCAGAGAGATCAGACAGATTTCTTGAACCCACCCGCAGCCTTCTGGGAGTAGAGAACTTCTTTGGGGTTCAAATGTCTGCGCTCTGTAAGAACCCAGTTTTAGAAAGCAAAAAGGTCACTTTTGCACAAACCTGAGCTCTACTTGCCACTACTCTTTCTTGCTTGAGTTTTGCAAGTCTTAGTAAAGGAAGAATCACAATAGTAAAGAAAGGATCTTTTAAATCAGGCGTTCTTAACCAGAATCCATAAACTTGAAAAATATTAGGTTTGATAATTATAATTAATTATAGTGGTTTTCTTTTGTATCTATCCCTTCTTCATTGAGGGGGTTAGAGGACGTGACACCCCCTTAATTTGGAAATTCCATGTAAAATTTTTTGACTCCCTTTGTAAAAGTCTGAATTTTTTCTTTTGTGGGGGGTTTACCTTATTGTAAAATTTGGGTTGATATTATATGATATATATATATATATATATATATTATGCGTTACTAAGTTTCTAAATTTCTTCTGTGTTGTCTACTCGTGGTCTTGTGACATCCACAAAACACCCCCAAAATTCCCATTAAATTTCTAATGCCGACCTACCATATATCACAATCAAGATGGGTAAAGTCTTGATGTGGAAGGGATAACTGTATTTTATTTTAGGCATTTTAAAACTTTCTGAAAAGTCGCCACCGGCTTCAGTAGCCCAGCCAAAAGGGCCCAGTGATAAGGAAAAAAGGTAATCACTTCTGCTTTGAAGGACTTAGTCTTTACTGAGTTGCTTAGATGGTCTGGCTAGAACAAGTCTTTCAAAAGTCTCACCTTCCGGCTCCTTACAAGATGGCAGGAGGTTCCCTTTTTCTCCCTCCAGATTGGAGGCTGTAAGAATGGATGTAATGAGAATCCTGCTGCCTATTTTGAGCCCTGCTTGAGCCTATATTCCTCCTAGCTTCAGGGAAGTCAATCTAAGCTGTTAGGCCCGTCTGCAGGTCTCCTTTTCCCCCTTCCACCCACTCCCTTTCTTTTCCTCCCTCATAGTGACATGGAAGACATTGGTTTAATTGGAGGCGGTTTTGGCCAGGTTTTCCCTCGTCCTTGCCGATCTTAGTTCCATTGTTTGATTTCCCATTTCCTGCCAGCTTTGGGACGGATGCTTGATTTCCCTCCTGCCTTTGCCTTCCAAATAGAAACAGGCTTGTGTTTAACTTGCTTCCCTTTTCAGGGGTGGAGAAGGAGATATTGCCCCCTGCCATGCTATTAAAGGCCCAGCTTTGTAAGCTCAGCATGGAGAAGAAAGATCGGAGCAGTGATTGTCTCTTGCAATGTGAAAGGATTGTTGCTTTAGAGCCAACTAAAAATAAAAAATAAGATAAAAGGAAGTGGGTGTAAAGTACTAGGGGAGGGACTTGGATTGGATACTAGTAAAAATGCTGATTGGTAGAAAGCTGTTCTATATGGTTTGAGGGTAGCTATTCAGAGATGTGTCCTCTTAGTATCTTTCTTATCCCAGGATTGCAAAGGATCTTGGTGTTTTAGCCATAAGCCATTCTCGGTCCAGAGCTCCCTATGTAAAGTTCTGGGGAAGAGGACTTAGGTGACTTCCATAAAACAGTGAATGAGTTCTGAGTCTTGAGTGCCCTTCAGCCTGTAATTGGCTGAACACCTCAGTCTGTAGATCCAGCTGCCATCTGGCCTGTAGAAGCAGAAATCTGAAAGGAATTCCCAAGGAGAATTTCCTGTCACAAGTGAGCAAAGACAGATGTACCAAAAGTTTATTCTCTGTCTTCTTCATGGTCCAGGTGGAAATATGGTCTCATTCCTCATTCAACAAGCATTTTTAAAATATATTTTTTATTTTCTTAAGTATTTTTCAATTACATGTAAAAACATCTTAACATTCATGGTTTTTTTTTTTTTTTTTTTTTAATTTTGAGTTCCAAATTTTCTCTCTCCCTTAGGCCCTTTTCCCTTCCATGAGAAGGTGAGAAATTTGATATCAATTTTATATATAAAGTCATGCAAAACAAAATTCCATACTAGCCACATTGCAAAGAAAACAGACAAAAGGAATAAAAATAAAGAAAAATTTAAAAGTGTGCTTCAGTCTAGCTTCAGAGTTCATCAGTTTTCTCTTTTGAGGCAGATACTAGCATTTTTCATTATGAGGCTTTTGGAATTGTCCTGGAGTAATTTGTCATACATAATTGGTCATAGTTACATTATTGTTGTTACTATGTACTATGTTCTCTTGGTTCTGTTCCTTTTCTTTTTTTTTTTTAATAATAGCTTTCTATTATCGAAATAAATGCAAAGATAGTTTTCAACATTAATCTTTCCAAAACCTTGTGTTCCAAATTTTTCACTTTCCCTTCCTCCCCTCCCCTAGAGAGCAAGCAATCTAGTATGTGTTAAACGTGTACAATTTTTGTATTTCCACATTTATTGTGCTGCACAAGAAAAATCAGATCAAGAAAAGAAAAGGCAAGGAAACAACAACAAAAAAGTGAAAATACTATGCTTTGATCCACATTCAGTCTTCATGGAAGCAGATGGCTTTCTATTGGACACACAATCTATTGGAATCTTAGTGCCCTTTACAAATCTATTGGAATTGCCTGAATCATCTCATTGAAAAAAGCAATGTCCATCAGAATTTTTGTTACTGTGTACAATGTTTTCTTGGTTCTACTCACTTTACTTAGCATCAGTTCATATAAGTTTCTTCAGGCCTCTCTGAAATCTTCCTGCTGATCAATTCTTATAGATCTATTCCCTTTTCTTTGCATGAATTTATATAAGCCTTTGCAGGTTTTTCTAAAACCACACTGCTTATTATTTCTTATAGCCCAATAATATCCCTTTACAGTCATATACCATAGCTTGTTTAGCCATTCTCTAGTTGATAGGAATCTCCTCCGTTTTCAATTCCTTGTCAAAACAAAAAGAACTGCTATAAATGTTTTTGTACACATAGATTCTTTTTTTTTTTCTTTTTGGGATATAGATCTAATATTGATATTGCTGGTCAAAGGATATGCGCAGTTTTGTGGCCCTTTGGACATAGTTCCAAATGGTTCTTCAGAATGGACATGTTAACAATTCCACCAACAATGCATTAGTGTTCCAATTTTTCTACATCCCCTCCAACATATTTTACTTTTCTGTCATGTTAACCAATATGAGAAGTGGGATTTGTCTCTCAGAATTGTTTTAATTTTCATTTTGAGCTTTTGTGTGACTATTGATAAGTTTGATTTCTTCTGAAAACTTCCTTCAATAAGCATTTATTAAGGGATTACTGTGTGTCAGGGATTGAGGATTTCAAAAAAAGGGAAAAAAAACAGTTCCTTTCTTCTCCAAGATAAGTGATCTTTTAATTCCTCTATCGTTTGGCCTTTTCTCAGTCCTTTCTCTTCATCTATCTTCTTGTTTGTTCCTCTCTAACATTTGATACCGACTCTTTATTGGTTTTCATGACATAAAGGTTCTCCTACCTCTCTAACTGCTCCTTCTCAGTCTCTTTTGTTAGAACATCTTCTATATGTTACCCTGTAATCCCTAGGGCATTATTCTAGGCCCTCTCATGTTTTATTTATACCCTCTTACTGACCTCATCAGTTCCCATGGGTTCAGTTATCTCCATGAGACAATACCTGAATCTATATCTTTGGCTCCAGTCATCCATCACTAAATGCCTATTGAATATTTCCAGCTGGCTGTCATCCAGTTTTCTTAAATTTGACATGTCTAGAGCAGGACTCATTATCTTTCCCTGGAAATCTTTTCTTCTTTCTAACTTGATATGCCAAACATCCTTATTGTCAACCTTGGACAACCATGATCCTCCCTCCCAGTCCCCTCATCTAATCAGTTGCCAAATGTTGTCAATTCTATTTCCAAACATCTCACATCTTCCCAATTGTACTCATAACTGTTATCTCAGTTTACAACCTCATCACCTCCAGCCCGGACTACTGCAATAGACTCCTTAATCTCTTTGGCCTTTGGACTGTCACCCTTGTCTAATCCATCTGAAAAATATGAAAATTCATATGAAAAAATGAAAATTCAGCTGCCAATTCCTATTGGAATCAGCTATTCCTAAAGCATAGATTTGATCATGTCACTACCCATTTTAAGAAGCCCAGTGGCTTCTTATTGCTTCTTCAAAAAAATTTAAGGTCTTTCATTTAAGATCCGCCTGATCTCATTTCTAAAACAAATATATAAAGAACTGTGTCAAATGCATAAGAATACAAGTCATTTGCGAGTTGATAAATGGTCAAAGGATATGAACAGACAGTTTTCAGGTGATGAAATTAAAGTCATTTATAGTCATATTAAAACATGTTAAAAATCACTTGATTAGAGAAATGCAAATTAAAACAACTCTGAGTTACCACCTCATACCTCTCAGATTGGCTAAGATGATAAATGTTGGAGGGGAGGTGGGAAAATTAATGTATTGTTGTGGAGTTGTGAAATGATCCAGCCATTTTGGAGAGCAATATGGAACTATGCCCAAAGGGTTATAAAACTGCATACCCTTTGACCCAGCAGTGCCTTTACTGGGTCTTTATCTCAAGGAAATCATAAAAGAGAGAAAAGGACCCACATGTGCAAATGTCTGTGGCAGCCCTTTTTGTGGTAGCAAAGACTGGAAAATGAAATGCCCATCAGTTGGGGAATGGCTGAATAAATTATGGTATATGAAAGTAATGGAATATTATTGTTCTGTAAAAAATGATGAACAAGCCGATTTTAGAAAGGTCTGAAAAGAAGACTTACATGAATTGATGCTGAATGAAACAAGCAGAATCAGGAATACATTGTATACAGTAACAAGATTGATTGATGATCATATATGAAAGACTTGGTTCTTCTCAGTGGTTCATTGATCCGAAGCAATCACAATAGACTTTGGATGGAAAACACCATCTGCATCCAGAAAGAGAACTATGGAGATTGAATGTAAATCAATACATGCTATGGTTACTTCTTTTTTCTCTTTTGTTTTTCTCTCCCATGGTTTTTCCCTTTTGTTCTGATTTTTCTCTCCCAACATGATTCATAAAGAAATGTGTATTTAAAGAGTTAATCCATGTGTATAACCAAAAAAATAAAAAAAATAAGGTCCACCTTGAGGGCCTTTTATGATATGATTCCAGTGTATCTTTCTAGACTGATTTCCCATTATCTCCTTTCAAACAAGCTACGCTCCAGCCAAATTGACCTAGGACAACAAAATAACCCCAAATATAAGCTCCTTGAATGGAAGTACTATTTATTTCATTTATGTTTTGTATCCCTAGGACTTAGCATGGTATTTGCTATGTAGCATATTCAATAAATGTTCATAGAATAATGACCAGAAACTCCAAATTTGTGGATTAAGCTGCTCTCATGTCTGTTGCAGTTTATTTGTTCTTGCCATCATGGGTTTTGCATTATGGTAATTTTAGTGAGTCATTTAAGGGGCCTGTTTCTCACCTGCAAAATAAATCTGAGAAGTACACATAGAGATTTGCTGGATAATTTCAAAAATACCTTACAGATGTAAATCCTAGCATCTTATTGGTACACATGTTTCTCAGTTTTTACTAGACTAAACTCCAGGAGAATAGAGATTCTGTATTATTCACCAGAGCTACCCATTGTTATTCATTTAACCCTGTATTATTTACGCTAAACTCATATGAAATAGTAAGTAATTAATACAACATTCACTGGAATTGCTTATGGCTTCTTTGGTCTCACACTGTTAAAATATTTTATTAATGCCCTTTTGTTGTTGTTATTTGCTGAGGCAGTTGGGATTAAAAAGTGACTTGCCCAGGGTCAAACACCAGGAAGTGTTAAGTGTTTGAGACCAGATTTGCACTCAGGTCCTCCTGACTTCAAGGCTGGTGCTCTATCCACTGTACCACCTAGCTGCCCCTTTGTTGTTTTTTAAAGCCACATTTACTGATAGATTTCATCTCCCTTTCCAATTGCTACAAAGTTAAGATTCTTAGAGGTTAGGCAAGATTCACTTTATTTGTTAACATGCATTTCCCGTAATCCTGTCAGTTCTCTACTAACAAGAAGTGTGTTCATTGGACCCCAAATTAATTATTTCATATAATCTGAATTTGATTGCCTTTTGGTATGTGTATATGTATGTTACATTATTGTAATATATATCACACACACACACACACATACACACATATTCCTTCTTATGCTTTACTCTGAATCATTACATGATGTTCCTATGCTTCTGTGAATTCCTCATTTTGTTTTTTCTAAAACCATAATATTTCCATCAGGTAGGACAGTTTATTCAGTCATCTACTAGTATGTCAGAAACTACTTAGTTTCTTTTTTTTTTTTTAATATCCAAAAAGAATTGGTATGACCGTCACTGTATATGGGAACACCATTTCTTCTCTCCTTGAGCTGAAGGAAACCCAGTAGTAGGGTCACAGGGCCAGATGGCATGAAGTATGTGGTAACTTTTCTCATGTAATTCCAAATTGTTTTACAGTATGATTTGGACCAATTCTCTAAACCTTTTCTCTTCTGTGACTTTGAGTCAGCAAGGAATTTGTGTGGGTGTAGTGAATCTCCCCCCCCACCTCCCCCAAGTAAGCATGGAAGGAATCATGTTATGGATTGTTTTATGTTAAACGAGACAAAAAACAACATCTTGAAGGAAGATCCTATGCATGACAGGGAAGTTTATACCTTTATTTATCATATACCCTCTCCTCCATTTAGGAGCTAGCTCAGAAGAAGAGTCTCTTTCTTGAGGTCCTAGAATGCATATTTTGTGGCAGAGAGATGACCTTAGACTCTTGGGACCTCCATGAGGCTCTAAGAGATCCTACTGAGTTATAAGGGGTTTGAATATGAGCTTATAACCTCATCATAAGATTGGCCATCCTTGGTTGTTTTGGTTTTGGGTTTTAGATCAGCCTTCAGATAAGTGAAAACATAGGTGTTCCTGTGTGACCTGAGCCTCTCTTCTTGTGATTGAGTTCAGCTCACATTACTCCAGCTTTGATCTTCTCCTTATCCCCTGATACCTTCCCTGTAGCCAGACCCACACACCTGTATCTTCTCTGTCCTTATGTTCACTTGACTCCACCATCCACTCAGATTTTTGTCCTGTATCTTGTTTCTCTTGTGTAAAAAGCTATATGTTCATTGCCTCCTTTTTCTCACCTCCCACTAACTTCTCAACTCTACAGTGGGCTTTCTTACTAGTCAAATGGTAGCCTTTAATGAAATTGTTTTCCAGATCCAAAGGCCTTTTCTTATTCCTCATCCTTATTGACACTGACCTTTTGGATTCTCTTTCTTCACTTTGTGACAATCTTCCTATTCTTACCTGTTCCTCGGTTTCTTTTATTGGATCCTTATCCATGTCCTGATCCAAAGTCCCTTAAAACTTTGGTCTCCACCGTTTTCCTTCAACACAGCTCCATCTCCTAGCTCCAGGCATTTAAGCTGGCTGGCTGTTCCATATGTCTGGATTTCTACCTCTTGGCTTCCTTCAAGTCTCAACTAAAGTCCCATATCTTCCAAGAAGCCTTTCTCAGTCTTCCTTAATCTGATTGCCTCTCTACCTTGTTTTTATATAGTTGTTTCCATGCATCTCCCCCATTGGACTGTGAGCTTCTTAAAAGCTAGGACAGCTTTTTGCCATTCTTTATATCACTAACACTTAGCACAGTGTCTGGCACATAGTAAGTGCTTTAACAAATGCCTATAAACTTGGTTTACTGCCACTCTTTTGATAATCTGTTTACAAATTACCTTCTTTTAGTGATTTTTATCAGTTCTCTTAAGTTTGTTGATCTAATTTCCAAATCTACATATATATAATTTTAATCTTTGTTTTGCATTGTAATTCTGCAATCCCAGTTGGCTGCTTTGTGTCCTGTAGTTGTCTCCAATTCAACATGTTATCTTGCTCCTCCTTTTCTCCAAATTTCCAATCTTTCATTCTTTTATTGAAGATACCACCATCCTTCTAGACACCCAACTTTCCTGAATTGTTTTCAAATGTTTCTCCCACCAATAGATCCAGTGGGATTTTCCAAATGTGCAAGATTCCTTTTCAGGCATTTTCCATTATAACCAGACTAGCTTGTTTGTGTTCCCTGGCGTAGTGCTACTTTCTCTTAGCTCTGAACCTTCCCCTTTGCCTAGAATGTACTTCCTT
This sequence comes from Sarcophilus harrisii, assembly GCF_902635505.1. Lineage (NCBI taxonomy): Eukaryota > Metazoa > Chordata > Mammalia > Dasyuromorphia > Dasyuridae > Sarcophilus > Sarcophilus harrisii. The sequence goes on along the minus strand of NC_045426.1, from coordinate 303,192,624 downwards.
ATCACCTGCCCTCTTAGAAGCCTTAATTTTTCATATCAACATTTATTAATTACCTACTATTTACCAAGGTCTGTGTAAGCACTGGAAATATAAATAAGAAAATGAAAGCTTCTGATCTGGAGGAGTTTATAGTCAAATGGGGGAAGTCAGTAGAAAAAAGGAAGTTGAAGGGAGAGAAGAAGAGTGTTGGAGGGTACCCAGGATGAATATGATGGTAGAGTTAAAACCAAGCAGAGTATTTTGTTGCAGATAAAGTTTAGGATTTTGAGCCTTCTATAAAAGGCTATAAAAGGAATATTTTGCTCCGCCCTTCTAGCCCTCCAATTAGGAAGGAAAAACAACTGAGAATACAAATGAGATTGAATAACAAAGTTCTAAAGTAATCTCCAGGATGGTGGTCATGAGTTTATCCAGGGTGAGGAATGATGAAAATGATGACAGAGTTGAAACCTAGATGAGCACTAGTAGCAAAGGAATAATCTTCCTTAAAGACTTCAGTTTATGTGATATCTTCAAAGGGAAAGTCTTTTCTCTTTTCCCCTTCACACACACACACTTACTTTCTCTCTCTCTCTCTCTCTCTCTCAATAATCTTTTCTTACAAATTCTATTCCTTCTTTTTTCCCCTCCAATAGAAAGTAAGCTCTTTGACAGCAGAGATCCCCACCCCCCAGCTATATATACACCCATTATTTAGTACTGTGTCTTCCACTTTATTGGTACTATAATGCTAATTAAATTGTTTTGGCAGATAGTACTACTCTGAAATCACTGATCTTTTAAATATTGATGAAGAAGATTATAATTTCTCTCATCCATTCTCTTGTTTGATAACCTTATTGGGAAGTTCTACCTTCTATCTAAATCTCTCCAAATATTTTTTTAACTTGATGGATTATGAATATTCTCCTGTCTTTTGTGAAATAGTTGATGCCCTTGATGTTTTTTACTTGAGTAGTTAAGTGAGCTCCAAATTGGGTTATTGTGGTAGGCTAGATACTATTATCACCAGCTACTTAGAAAGCTCAGTATTTATATAGCTTAGCATTTCCAAAACTAATTTGGACTCAGAATCCTTGGGCTTGAAATATACAGACTGAACTGGCAAATGCTTAGGGAGAAGGATGGCACATTCCCTGGAATAAAATGGGGTCAAGGACGTTTTAGGACAAAACAGAAGAAAGTAAGCCATTTTATAAAGAAAAATTACTGCATGCAGTAATGCTACCAAGTCTTCCTGCCTCCAAAACTAGGTCTCTCTTCACTATTGTGAAAATTACTAGCATCAACATTTTCCCCATACATAATTCCTTCTATTGCTTCTAAGCTGATATATGCTTGGATCCCACTCAAGATTACCACCTTGAGGGTGGTAGGGACAGTATCTTTTTCTTTCTTTCTTTCTTTCTTTTTTTTTTTTTTTTAAACATTTTTTTCTTTATACCTATGGGTATATGGGTACCTTAAATTTAGAGGATGTTTTAAAAGTGGTCCTTGGATCATATACGATGATGGGGAAATGGAAATCCTTCTTCCTGTTTTCTCGAGACAGAGAAAGCACACTACTCCCTCCACCCTTTCTTCATATAAATATCAAGCTTTTTCTTAGTGGAACATGACCTTCTCTAGTCGATCTTCCATGCAATTCATAAAGGAACCTTTTTGGGTGTGGGATGTTCAGGGAAGAACAGCATTTCTTGCATGAAGGCTTGCTGAGCCTTTTTCAGGTTTGTTCATCTCCTTATGATTGTCTGCCTGGCGTTCAACTCTTATCTGGGGTCCTTTAGATTAAGCATTGGCCACCCACCAGTCTCAGCATTCAGGCTAATACAAGTTGAGAGTAACTGACAGACTCCCTCAGACTGAGTAACTCAAACTCATCTCCAAGTTAGGGGGATATCTACCTCAAGCATGGGAACAAGTACTTCTCCTTGTGACTCCAATGAGAACAATTTGTTCCAATGGCTGTGAAGGTGGAACATCACAGAGGTCAAGGTCATCCACTGAATCCTGTCCCATCACTGGTCACCAAGACTTTTGTATAGCTACTCTGGAAAAGTGAAGATGACAACTTTGTGCAAAATACAATTCACTCATGAGTCAAGACATCATCCTATGAAGTCATTGGATCTTTGCAAAGAACAAAGGATAAACAACAACAAAATTAACCTTCTTAAGACTACATCTAAATGTGGAGTTTCACTCCCCAAAAACTTCCTTTTTTCCCATGTTGCCTCTAGGATCAAATACAAATGTTCTAATCCTGACAGAAGGCCCTTGCAGTATGGTCTCAATCTATTCTTCCTGCACATGTTTTTAGTCAAACAGCATTATAATTTAACATTTCAGTCCTCTCTGCTACAAGTCCATCTCCTATTCCTGGAAAACATGTTCTTTTCTTATCTCTGTGATTTAGACTTCTTTTTCTTCCTCCAAGACTCAGTTCAATTACCACCCTTTCCCATGTCCCTACTCCAACAGTTGGGAGTACTTTCTCCCTCAAATGTTCCCCGATTACTTTGCTCTAATATTAATTATTTACTGTGCCTTATTCATACTGTTTTTCCATAGTAGAATGTTACTGATTGAGGATAGGAATTATTCCAGAACCCTAGGTACTTAGAAATAGCAGCTTACATTTCTTATATTTTCAGAGTTTTTATTTCATTGGATGCTCACAACATGTGTGGTAGTTCAAAAAATCAGAAAAACCCCTAAATCTTCAAGTTGTTCAGATTCCTTTTTCAAAAGTCTTTTTTTCCTATCTCGGGGTAGTTGTGAGGATCAAATGGGGATGATGGATATGAGAATGATTTTTGGTTGTTTTAAAAAATTTATATAAGTAATTGTTCTTTCTCTGACCCACTGTTCATTCGTTTAAACAACAAAAAAGCAAAATAAAACTCTGATAACAGGTGTGCATAACCCATCAAAACAAATTCTCATATTGGCCATGTTCAAAAATATTTTTGCTTGTTCTGAATTTGAAGTCCATCACGCCTCTGGCAGGAAGTGGGTAGCACATTTCATATTCAGTCCTCTCTATTTGTATTTAATAACTGCATTGATCACAGTCCTAGTCTTTCAAAGTTGTTTTTCTCTGTAGTAACGTTGTCACTGTGTAGTGACATATAGAAGAACAATTGTTCTTACTTTACTTTGCACCAATTCATAGAAACCTTTCCAGTTTCCCCGACATTGTCCATTTCATTTTTCTTATGGTGTAATAGTAATTATATTACATATAATAAACAGGTAGTAGTTACTTAATTATATTTATATATGATAATTTGATTAGTCATTCCTTAATAGGCAGATACTCCAATGTTTCCAGTTTGGGGCTACTGTGCAGAAAGCTGCTATAAATATTTTTGTATGATATGGATCCTTTTCCTTTTTTCTCTCTCTGAGTATGATTTGATTAAAATACTGAATATATTTTCTTGGAGGTAAGCCTTATTTATCAACTTTTGCTGTTATTTCAAGAAACATTTTTATTTCTAACTTTCTAACTTTTTACTGACTATTCACCTGATTCTGTAACTTTGATTACCCTCAACTCTTTCCTCCATTTAGACAGTTGCTAAGTCTTGTTGATTTTATTTTCAGGCCGTCCATCTCGGCATCCCCTTCTTTTTGCTCACACAGTCACTACCCTAGGTCAGGCTTCCCTACTTTCTTGGCTAAGCTGTTATTCTAGCCTCCCTACTCATCCTCCTCTCAAGTCACTTTCTCTCCAATCCATCTTCCACACAGCTGCCAAAATGATATTTCTAAAGTCCAAGTCTCTGTTGCTCTCTTGACCAAAAACCCCACTGACTCTCTCCTACCTAAGTAGGTAAGATAGAAATCGCTAGCCTTTCACCATCTGTTGCTAGCTTGCTTTTTCAGACTCCTTATGCATTGCCCCACTTGCACATTAAAGACTAGCCAAACTGGCCGCTCTGCTGTGTATCACACACAGTAGATACCTTGAATGCTGTCTCTCCTGTTAAAAAAATTAACTTCCTTCAGAGTCCATCTTAGGGTCATCTCATAAGGCTGCCCCTTATTTTGAGACTTAGTTGTATTTACTTTATATATATTTGGAACCTAATTGCGTGTTTCAACTAATAGAAGATACTTTCATTTTTTTTTTGTTTTGTTTTGTTTTGTTTTGGTATACCAAGCGCTCAGCAATACTAGATTTGTAGTAGGTATTTAATGGTTACTGACTGTGCTATTCTTGGTTGTGATTTCTCAAAAACTTAATAGTGCAAATTTAAGCTTCTGGGAAATTTTCCTTTCTATATAAGGGGAAATGTCATATTCAAGAATGATTAGAAACTGGCTACTTTGTTTGCTTCCATTCCTATGATAAAAACAAGGGAATAGGTACTGGACCTGTATTTTTACTCCCTCACTCTCAGGAGACAAAACTCTATGCTCACAACCTCTGACTTGCCCAGTCACACAGTCACTATGTCAGGAGAAATTGAATTTAGTTCTTCCTCTCTAAGGCCAATTCTCTATCCACTATCCCATGCTGCCTCAACAAACTAACATCAAAAATTCTGGCAAAAGTGTTTCTCCTGGCCTTATATCCCAAAGAGATCATAAAGGAGGGACGGGGACCCACTTATGCAGTGGCAAGAAACTGGAAACTGAGTGGATGCCCATCAGTTGGGGAATGGCTGAATAAGTTATGGACTGTTATTGTTACATAAGAATAGAACAGTAGGATGATTTCAGAGGCCTTGGGAGATTCACATGAACTGATACTAAGGGAAATGAGCAGAACCAGGAGATCATTGTACATGGCGCAACAGCAATATTACGTTGATTATCAGTTGTGATGGACCTGGCTCTCTTCAACAATGAGATGATTCAGGCCTGTTCCAATGATCTTATGATGGAGAGAGCCATCTGCACCCAGAGAGAGGACTGTGGGTACTGACTGTGTATCACAACATAGTATTCTCATTCTTTTTGTTGTTTGCTTGAATTTTGTTTTCTTTCTCATCTTTTTCCTTTTTGATCTGATTTTTCTTGTGTAATATATTATTTGTGGAAATATGTATAGAAGAATTGTCCATATTTAACATATATTGGATTACTTGCTGTCTGGAGAAGGGAATAGGGAAAAGAAGGGAAAAAATTTGGAACACAAAGTTTTGCAAAGGTATATGTTGAAAATTATCCATGCATATGTTTTGAAAATAAAAAAGTTTAAGAAAAAAATCCTGGCAAATCTATTTTCCACATTCCAGTGTGAACCTTCTGTTCTAGTCAAGCTGAGGTCTTTTCTTCAGCTATTGTCACTTCCCTGTGCTAGAACAGAAGACTCATCTTCTCTCTGTTGGGGTTAAGGCTAAGACCCCATTCCTTTAAAAGCCTTCCCTTACTATCCCTTATTCTTATATTACTATATGTGATGTGTCAGAACAGTCATGTACATTTGTGTTCTATAAATGTTTGATTTTGCAAAGCTTGTGTTTCCAGACTGTTTTGTTGACATTTACTATATTTTTTACTTTTGTTTGATGTACCAGACACTCAAATACTTGGTGATCTGCAGAAACATGTAAGCTTTATTTAGGACCAAAAGCAGTAGTTTCACTTTCTCCCTTATGACATTAAATGCCACTGAATCTTTTTTTTCAATTTTTTTTTATTTTCTAAAATGTAAAATTATCATCATCTCCATTTATTGAAGCTATAAATCACAGGAAACTTCCACAACTATGGATCTTTCCATTTATCTGGTTTTTAATAGCTGTTACTTAGCTAAAGGTGTTCCTTAATCAAGTAGATCTAAAAGTTAGATAAAAAAGTCAGATGAAGAGCTGGCCTTCCCCTCCCATTCCCAAACTAAAAATGAGTCAGTGAACTCCTAGGGGAGTGAAGGGAAAAAATGTTATCTGGTTAAAATGGGAAATCCAATCATTCAAAGACTAGGATCTCTTATCCAAAGTGGGGGGGGGGGAGGGGAAGGCAATTCATCTAGTGAGGGCAATCTACTATGGATGGATAGCCAAGAATAGGAAATTATTGTTTCTTTATAAAGCTGGATCCAAATCAAGAATCCTGGAGTAATTAAGTGGCAATTGTTATAGAGTTTTTACTACCATTTGGAAATGGGATGCAAACATAGCTGCATTCACATATATCTTGCTTTTTGTTTCAGGATTCGCATTTGACGGGACCACGTTAAGTCCACAGAAGTGGAAAGAAGTCCTTTTTAGCTTGTGAGCTGTCCCCAAGAACTGACCATGTCTATTATGGACCACAGCCCCACCACTGGAGTGGTTACTGTTATTGTCATTCTCATTGCCATTGCTGCCCTAGGGGCCTTGATCCTTGGCTGTTGGTGTTATTTGCGCCTACAGCGTATCAGCCAGTCAGAAGATGAAGAGAGCATTGTGGGTGATGGAGAAACCAAAGAACCCTTCCTTTTGGTCCAGTATTCCGCTAAAGGTCCGTGTGTGGAGCGAAAAGCCAAGCTGACTCCTAATGGCGCAGAAGTCCATGGATAAGTCCTTGGCACAAATGATCATGGGTACTAAACCTTGTGTACAACCAGCAGAAAAACTGGAGAACAACTTGTATATGCTGCTCTCTAAGAAGAACCAAGTTTAAATTTACATTATGGTCTTTCTGGGTTTTGTTATTGCATGCACTGAGACCTGTGTCTTGAACCTAAACTCCTTGGCCCTGGGAGATGGCTAATCTTTCTGGTGGTACTGTCCATTGCAGGCAATGGACAGACCAGGCCCTGTTGGTGTAAAAGAAATCAAAGCATTTTTGTTACTTGAATGTTTAGCTGAGCCTGTTTTTGATGGAGCTACTACTGTAATGTGAACTAGCTAACAAAACTGTGAACTGTAAATAGGCACCAGAAGCACTTGGTTTTTGTTTTTTCCTTTTAAAAAATAATATAGCACATGGAGCTGCTGGTCTGAAGTTATTGTAATGGTAAATTCAGTACTAAAGATTGAGCCCCATGGCCACGAAAAAGTTCTAATTGTTGGAAAACTCAAATTGCCATCAGCTGGCATAGTTTGGAATCACAAATGTAAATATGTAAAGAAAGAGCTGTTGTTTTTTAGTCCTGTGGGTTAAATTTATAGAAAATAAGAGATACTTAATTAGAAGTTGGCTTCTATTGCAGGAAGCAATAGGCCAAAAAAAAGTCTCTCTCCTTTATAGGTAGATGAGGCAGTTAACTATGAATATTGTTAACATTAACTGTATAAACTATTGCAAGGAAGCTGCTGTATTGTCTGGGAGCCAGTGAAGGATATGTAATCTACGTGGGGATAGTCCAGAAGGTTGCCAGGCTAATTTATAGCAGCAGAGCAGTTTTTCCTATGTGTTTTTAAAAGCATGTTAAAAGTATAGAAATGCCTTTTCCCTACAACTGGCATTACTTAGTGCTAGCTTGCTGTAATTGCTATGATTTACACGTGAAGATATGAAATCCACTTTTAGTCTAAACAAACCCAATTGTCCCATTATAGCCAGTAACAGACTATTTCCTGCTATTTAATGTTTTCTGAACTGGAAGGGAATGGCAAGAGGCTTAAGTCTTTTTTCTTTTCAGAAACAAAATTTCTAGTTACTATCCCACTAATACGTATTGAATTTTACCTTCCTCAGCAAATCAGTATAGCATGACTGGAATTCTCTAATTCGGCTCCAAAAACATTTAGCAAGCATGTGATAACCTATAGGCAACTATCCTAATGTTCATTCAAAATCATGTGTGTGTGTATGAGCGCATGCACGCAGGGCACATGGTTTAATGCTTATCAAGTACTAGGGGGTGACTAATGAAGTTTAGGAGGTAAGGATTTCAGTTTTGAAAACAAGGTCTTTAATCACAATCTAGCCTGCTTGTCGCCTCAAAAAGCAAACAAAAAACCCACAAAGTTTTAACTCATTGTTTTAAATCAATCTATGTACACTGCTATGAATTTTGTAAAAGAAGAGCATAGATTTAACAAGGCACAGTGAAAATTTTAATGTTAGGGTTAATTCAAATGTTAGTGATTAAAAGAAAATCAGTGCCTAACTTTAAAGAATCACTAGCTTAGCCAATTGAGTATATAAAAATTTGAAAGTAACAGAACTATGGTGGGGAAAGCTGAGTTATGTACTAAGTAAATGTTGTTTTAAAAAATCAAATTAAAATGGGTTTCCATCATTTCCTTATTATTAAAAATTTTGTTTTGGTGAGAGGGATTTATTTAGATTTTTACAGCAGGGGTTCTTTACCTTTTTTGTCATGGTAGTCTAGTAAAACCTATGGTATCTTTCATCAGAATATTTTTAAATGCATTAATATAGAATACATAAGACTACATAGAAATAGTTATCAAAATAATTTTAAGTTCATATCACTCTCCCATCCCAAGTTAAGAACCCCTGCTCTGCAGTAAAGCCTCCTTTATTGGGCAATGAAGTCATATTTCATTGGAAACTTAAGATGGGGATGCTGGAAGGTGTTCTAGGTTTAGAAAGAATTGAAAGTGCAAATTTAATGGTTGCCTATGTTTCATGAATTAAAGGAGAACCAACATCAAGCCCAAGGTTGAAAGGAATGCAGTGGAGGTGTGAGACAGCAGTGCACAAGCCAAAGATGAGCAAATTCTAGGATGGACAGCCATTAACTTATTCACATCAACAACTTCTGAAGCTTTCTACCTCTTCATCATTTTGCTCTGTAGGAAAAACAAATCCCTAATCCAGCTAGTCCAGCAAAGTGATTCAAAGGCAACTTCACATTTATTTGCATCTTATGAAGTATGCTGAGATCATCTAACAAATTCTTTTAACAACCCCATTTTTGAGAACCATGTCTGGTTTTTATAGGACTAATAATTTATGAAATACTGTTCATTTCTTCAAATTTTAGGGAAATCCTTTTTTCCTCCACTTGGTCACCAAGGAAAACTTTTAACTTTGCTTTTTATTTTTATTTTACTTCTTAAAGGCAGATGATATTTGGTGAATAGTAGTAACTTACTAGCTTAAAGCTTTGCTTAAAATGGGAATACCAATAAAATTGGCCAGTAAAATGCCAGGTAAAAATAGCAGCTTTTGCCATGCTCACCAATCAAATATTTAGCTTCTAAGACCTTTAAATCATTTGCTTTATTAATCTCTCAAAGCAATTCTTAAATGGTTAATCATTTAAGCCCTTCAAAAACTTGCTGAAATGGTGACAAGGAATGATTAAAAACTAGTAAGGGGAATTGTTTGTTTTTGTCACTTGAATTGAACTTCGTTTTTTCAGATTCTTATCCTCAAGGATCTGTACTACTGTTTTGGTCTCAAACCTACCAAGTTTGTGCAATAAATTATGTAGGGAATGTTTCCCCAAGTTGAATGATCATCCATTTTGATTTTCTAGACCACTGAGAAAAATTTTTATTTACAATGAATTTCAATAAAATTTGCATAAATTATCTTCCCAGTATACAACTGTCCCTTCTGATTTCTTCATATTAGCTTAAAAATCAATCTGTCCTATTTTCATTATTCTGTTCCGAAGCCAAAGGAGAACTCATATTAGTGGCAAGTTTTGTGTTGTCTCGTGACGGGAGATCAGTTCCATGGGAAAGTGTTTCTTGCAGGGTATTGGATTTTTCAGATTCTTTATTTTCTAATTTTCCTTCCATTGTTGCCACCAGGATTTTCAGTAAAGCATTTTCAGTTAAGAGGTTTTCTGATGCATCTGCTAATTCTTGAAGCTTCAGTGCCATCTCCTCCAGCTCTCGGGTTTTCTGTTCATAGAGGGCCTCTAACTGCTCACTGTGGAGCTGAAGAACACTATGTTGCTTTTCCAGTGTTTGTTTTTGCTTTTGTAGTCTGTGTTTATCTCTCCTGGCATCTGAAAGTTGGGATTCTACTTGGGCTTGAGCCCGATGAAGAGCAGTGATTTCTGCTCTTAATTTATGAATCTCTTTCTCCAAGTGGGATATGTGTCCTTTCTGTAATACTGCCTCATTCTGAAGACGTTCTTTGGTTTGTGGATCAGCTGAGCTCCCAACAGCAGAAATGGGGTCTGAGTAACGCAAAATGAACTTCAGCAGATTGGGAAGGGTGATGGGAGAGTCCTCGGGAAACTTCACACTCAAGTCCTTCCTAGGAAAAAAACGAAGTATTTGGTTAGAGCTGAAATGCATAGGCCTAAAGTCAGCCTGCTATTGAAGTTTACTTAACTTATAGAACTTAAAAGCTTTTTTTTGGTTTACATTTGATAACTGAGGACAAAAATAGTTAAAGCTCAGACCCTCCACAAAATGTCTGCTGTACTATTAATTATTATACAAGCAAAAAACAATGATACAAACTTATCCAACAAAGTTGTTTGAAAAAATTATAAAACAAATAAATTACTAATAATATTACCTTGATGTTGCAGATGCTGCTTAGATAGCTGAGTTAAAAATAACAGAACAATTTTAATTTTCTTTGAAATGTCTGTGTCTACCCTACGGTACTTCTATGCATAGGTATTTCTATGCATACCACGTATTTATAATCTTATGAATAATAGATTTAGTATAATTGGGCCTTGGCTTAAAAAGCCTATGCTGTTCCATCTTAGTGGGGAACAGGAAAATAGGTATGATTAATCAGACCTCTTTAGGTCAACCTTTGGACAATTCATAAGAAGGATTTATGGAGTCCTACAGTATCATGCTGTAATTAATATACTGGTTTTCTAGAGCAAATACATGAAAATTAGAATTTGAAAATTTGAAAAATAAAGGATTGTTTGTTGCTGAATTATTTTTTAGTAATAATTTTTCCTAGATTTGGATGTAACTTTCCAGGGACACATTTAAGCAGCATTAGGCAACATCTACATTAATACCACAGTTTCAGGCCTCTTGACATTACTAATTACTGCCAGGGGCACTATCCATTAAAGGCAATACTCTTATCTTTCCAAATAGATCTGAGGAGGTGAATTTATGGTTTCAGATAAAGCTAATAAGTTTTAAAAAAAATCACTCAAGAAGATAGCTCAGAAAAGCTTTAATGAGAAAAGACTTTTTTTCTAGACCAATATCTTTTTTTCTCCCTAGGACAATCATGGAGTACCAGAATTAGAAAGTTTAATGTCTATTAATTAACATGCCAAGCTCCCCCTCTCTAGAAACTATATGAACTTCAGTCCAAGTCCACAAAAAGAACTGGCTAGAAGCTATCCAGCTCTATTCAGATGAGTTTGGGGAGGAAAAGAACTCAGAGATTCCAAATAAGTATTGAAAAACAAAGGTTCCTCTCCTATTGGGGTCTAGGAGTAGAGTTAGGAGTGTGGGAAAATGCTACATACAGTGCATGCACGCACACACACACACACACAAACATTCATAACCAGCCTCAACAGAAAACAAAATATCACCTTAGAATCTTTTGGCTCCAACCATGTAGAATTACAAGATCTTTCCATTACTTTTTAAAAATCATTAATATCCACTGATCAAATGCTGACTCTCTTTATGTAGAACAGAATATAGTGTTTTCTAAAAGATGGTTAAAATAATTTGCTCAGAAGGATAACTAAAGTAAGCAACAATTAGACAAATAAGTGCTAGCAAAGGCAGCTGGGGCCTCAGTTTCCCATCTTTGAAAATGTGCTAGGGGAGCTACTATCCAGGTCTTAATGCATTAAAGAAAAACAAACCAGGCTGGTTTAAAGCTAGGTTTTGGTTTTTTTGGGGTTTTTTTTTTTTTGGTTTTTTTTTTAGAATAGCAAAGAAAAAGGACACACCTATAATTTCCCTTTCCATCGAGATTTTCTACAAACTTACTATGAAGGTTCCTTTTGAAACTTTTCTGCCAATCACCATCCATAATAAATATGTATTTAACTTTAGCACTTTGATTAGTTAAATCATTACAAAAGTTACTTGTACTGTATAAAGAAAGCAGTTAATTCTGGCCAAACTGTACTGTTTATCAAATGACATTCACACAAGATCTTAAAAGATTTTTCTTAAGGTAGGGCATGCTTGTCAATAGAAAAACTGATAAATGTTAAAGTAACAGCTCAAAATTAATAGTTAAATGGAAATAATATAAAGTAATAGTTAAATATACAGAAAATTTACTATATAGTCTAATAATACACACACACACACACACACACACACACACAAACAAACAATATATCACCCTGCTTTGTCCCCGGCCCAATGAGTTTGCAGCTACAAGCTGATTAATTCTCCCAAGAAAGCTGTGAGTGATAAAGCCTAATCAACATTGTGGAAATTTCATCTAAAATTTTGTTGTGTCTCTCAGAAAGATTATCATATATCATTCTTATGCATTCCTAGAAAATGAATAAAGCTATATAAGAGACTTCACTAATGTGGTCTAAGAACCAACCCCCAGTAATGGTAAACAGACCTGCAAACAATTCCTGAAATGAGTAAACTCACAAGGGCTGAACTTAAAAAGACCCGAGTTCAAATTCCGTCTCAGACATTTACTCACTATGTAGCCTTTAGTAAATCACTTAACCTCTCAGCCTCAGTTTCTTCATCTCTTAAAATGGGGATAATAATAGCATCCACTTCACAAGGATCACAAGAGGATCAAAAGAGAAACATACATGTTAAGTCTTTTGTAAACCTTAAAACAATTTAAGATGACAAATCATTGTCAGAACACATAGCTTTAAAAAGTATAATCTGTCTAACAATCATATTCATTAAAAGTCTAAGGAAAGGGAAACCTTAACTTGGTTACAGCCAGGGCCACAAGGACACTTGCATGGTTGATGTTATAAAACCTGCATTCATTCTGAATTTCATTACAATCCAGTTTATCATTATTAAGATTCTTTTTTTTTCCTTTAAGGAAATTAAAAACATACACAATACTCACACCCCTCCACAGCCATACCTTTAAGAAAATCATCCCACCACATTAAATTTTTAAGATTTTAGGTTTGAAAAAGAAATCAAAAGTCTTCTCACACTAAGTTCATACAGAAAAAAAGAGTATTGAAATATTTATATGACTAGAGACTGATATTATTTAAAAGTTATTTAGTCTAGACTTATGAGTTCAAAACAATTCTTTTCCTAGTTTTTCCATATATTCATTCATTCAAATAAATACTTATGTACTTCTTATGAGATCTGTTTAACTAAAATTATAGAAAGAATTTCCATATAATACCATTTTAATTGTGAACAACATAAAAATTCCTTGGAAAGGAATGATCTTTTCCTATATTTTTCAAAAGTTCCCCTCAGTAACTTTATGCAGAATTTTTTCTGATGACCTTAACTCCTCACAAAGGATTCAGAATAAAAAAATACATGAACAAAGCAAGGACACTATTTTGTAAAAATATGATGACTATTCTATGTTTGAAAATATTAGGATGAGAATAGCTGAGACAACCATTGCCACAGTATTACCACATTAAGAGCACATGAAATTATAGCATAATGGTTCACATATGTGAACTTCACTAGCACATCTGATTCCCCAAAATACATCTTTATTCTACAGATAGTGTTGCCCTCTAATTTGATTCCATATACAAGATTACTAATTTACCCTACAATGCTCATAACTTATAAAAGCAACAATAAGAGTAGTAAAGATTAAGAGACTACTGGCACAACTAATCATGAACCACAACATATTGACATTTGCTAATTCTGCTTTACAGAAGTGTTCATTGCTTTTCCTTCCTTCCTCTTCTTCCTTGGAGCTCCATAATGGAATTAAGTTGGTGCTCTTAGGATTCACTATTATCTCATCTAGGTCAATGTCTCCAAACTACAATTAACAGCTTTAATATGGAAACACATTGAAAAACCTAGGTACATTTGGAGAAAAATCAATTATTCAAGTACAGGTAAATTTCTGATTCATAAATGTAGAGACTATATAAAATTATATTTTTTGTATTTTAACTTCCTAATATTGCCAGGAAAATGAGTTAGTTTAACAAAATAAATACATATATAAATTCAAAAGTTGAGATTATAGTTCAGTTATTTATTTTTCCTAAGGTATATTTTATAAACACCATCTTATCAACATAAAAAGTTAAAAAATAATATTTATTGCGATTTAGCTTCTTCAAAAGTATCTCAACACTCAATTTTTAGACCACACCAAACAAATCACTCCTGAGTAATGAAAAAAATCCAAAATTACCTGTTGCATGGAAAAAACAAAATGGTAGGGAGATGGTCAACCATAAATTCCCAGGGAAGATCATTCTGAGCTATATCAATCCTGTTAGTGATAAGGAGAAACAGAATAGAAAAATAATAAAGGAACAGAAAAAAAAAAGGATAACAAAAAGCACCTACCATACCTTAAGAATATGGAAAAGTAAAAAGGCTGTGCCAGATTCTTCTGAGTGAAAACACAACTAGATATGTTAGACAATACTACTATAGGATCAACTGGTACTATTGTGTGCCCATAACAACCTATTTTAGTAAAGATCCTAGTGCTAAGTAAGTATAAATTAGCTTCTACATCAATACTATTCTTATACCTAAGTAGTTTGCTCACTTGTTAGGATCTGGTTTGATAGAAATTAAGTACCTCTAGAATGATGCATGATTACATCATAATTTAGCAATTTAGAAAAAACTTAAAAGCAAAATAACAATGTACTTGAGTTGGCAAAGACATTTCTTTATCATTTATTTCTATATTCATTCTCTTATAGAGAAATTAACTTGGAAAGAAAGGTCAAGTAGAAAATAAAATTCCATAAAAAACTTAACAAAACTTAAGACAGTACTATGTAAATGCTTTCCTAGTAAAGTCTGACTCTGTAACCCCATTTGGGGTTTCTTGGCAAAGAAACTAGAGAAGTTTGCCATTTTACAGATGAGGAAACTGAGGTCAAGAGGATGGAAGTGACTTGCTCAGGATCACAAAACTAATTAAGTGTGAAGCCAAATTTCAGCACAGGAAGATGAGTCTTCCTGACACCAGAACACTATCCATTGCACCACCTAGCTGCCAAATGTAGTAACCTGTAAATGCTACCTACCATTATTACAAAGCATTAAAATTTTCTTTTTTTAAATAACAGAACTGCCCTTTTTGTCCTCCATTAAAGTCTCATTCTGATTCTTCCTTGTGGAATGTGAAAAGCCTATTCCGCAATCTGTTAGGTTTTTTGCCAATCTCAAACACTGTATATGGGCCTGGTGATGGGTTACATGGCTTTCATTTAAGACAAGCCCAAATGAATTAGAGGTTGAATGTGAAATAATGTCTTTTTCATCTACAAAAACTGAGAGATCATCTAGTACATCTGATGATGAATTGCAATCTACTCTGGTTAAAGGGAGTACCCATACCAGATCCTTGAAGTAAATTAATTTATCTGTATTCATGACAGAGCTACTTGTAGCAGATAGTTCAGAGATATTTGCTGAATAAATAACTATGTATGGACTACAGCATATTAAGAAAGAGCCAAAAGTTCCCTTCCTTTTGTAAAAACAAGTTTCTTTAGTCCAATAACTTCTACAATCCATACACAGAGCAAAATCTGAGGTAGCATCTCCCTAAGTTTAACAATATATATTAAATAGAAATTGGTTTTATGTTTTTGTTTAAAAGTCCAATTTTTAAAAAAGAGGTATAACCAAATTAAAGATATGTAAAATAATATAAATTAAATGATGTATTCTGAATTTAACAGAGAATACAATGTTCAAGCTATTATTTTTAAGGCAAAGTAAAACAATGTTTGCCAGCAAAGCTTTTCAATCCCTTTCATGTTTATTACTTCATAATCAATGAAGTCAATAATAACCATTATGAGGCACCTACTATGTACAAAAGCACTACCCTAGGTGCAGGAGAAAATTAAAAAAAAAAAGGCTCCTGCCCTAATGAGGCTTACAATATGGCAGGATGGATAACTTAAAACTGATCTGTCCAAATTGGATTTTTTCCCATATATATTAATATGATAAAGTACCACACACACATAGTATTAGAAATCAAGTGTATTTTGTTATAATAATCTTGATCATAATGAATTTGTACTTAAACTACAGTTAAATGGATATATTAGCTTAAATTTGGTTAAACAATGAACAGAATCTATAAGTTAATATATAAAAAATGAAAAAATAAAAAAATAATTTAAGAGGCATACTAGCAAAGCACATAGAAAATAAGTTTATTTTACCTGGCCACAGTAAATTTATCTGGAGGCAGGAGACGAGAAAGCTGAATGAAAATATGATTGAGAGATGCACAGAATCCACACCAACGTGCATAATACAGCAATAAAACATCCTAAGGGAAGAAAATGCAGGATTTAATAAAACTAGAGAAAGATAAATAAACCTTACCTTTTTCACCAAGTCATCCCAAATCAGACATCTCAACCTCTGGGGAAAATTAAATCATTTCTATTTTGTATAGATTTCAAGAGAGGAAGAGAAAACAGAAAATGAATGCTACACTTAAAAAAAATAAATGAGATGTCAAATTAATATATCTTTTTAATGATCAAAGTGAAATACCAGTCATTCACACAAAGGTATTTTGAGAGGAAACCTCTTTGTAAAGGGAAAGGAGGATTCCTTTTCAGGAAAATACCTTTTTTCTAAGGACTACCTCCCAAAAGGTATCAGTTGTTACTTCAGAGATTAGGTGCTGAGAAGGAAAATGGACGCTGTCACTTCCAATAAGGTGCCTTTTCAGTGGACTGTAGAGAACGCTGAAGTTCTGAATAAAAGACTCTATAAAAAAAAATGATTATATTTTTAATGTTTACATTTTATAAAGCTAAAATATATTTCTAGGATCAGATTTTAAAACTGTCCCACCCTGAAAACTCATAAAGGTGATGGTAATTTTCAATTAAAGGCATCAACTTTATCTAATAGCATAACATAGCTATTAATGGTTGACATAAGATCATTTTCCATAGTGTTATAAACTGTCAAATTTGAGGATTAGGAATTCTGCCACTTTTTAAAAGAAGGACCAATTCACAAATTCAAAAGTAAGGTTGTTTAAAAGAGTTTTCAAAATAACACAGTCTCTAAGAGATGTCAACCTACAATAAAATGATTTTCAAATGAACTACTATGACAATGAATAATATCAAGCATTCTAATCATGGCTTTTGAGGGCTAATTTTTTTGTGAGCACAGTGCTTTTTTTTTTCTTCCCTAGCCTGTGGCTTAGTGAAACAGAAATTAAACTTCTGATTACACTTTATAAAGATTAAAAGATAAAAGGGGTAAATGGAATTCACAAATATTCAAAAGCCTAACTTTAGCTAGTAGCCACACTATTAACTCATTATATAATACTGTTTTGCTACATTATAGCAACATTGTTTCACATCTTTTTTTTTCATATCCTCAAAATCTGATTAAATTCTGAGCCAAATGCCAATTTCACTAGATATTCCAGTGAGCAAACTATAGGAAGAAGGTGAAGAGCTTACCAGAATCTTAATGATTTTTAATTAAAACAAACAAACAACAGGATCACTATTTTAATGTGAATAAAACACAAATTCTACAGCTTCTAACTTGTCTGAGCATGTAATAATCTTGTACAACAGGTGACGTCCTATAATTCACTACTGATTTTATCAAGGCTGAGCAAGCAATCAGCTGAAATGTTTAGGGTTGATGCAAGAAAATAATTAAGCAGCTAAAGATGCTGTCCTAAAAACATTTCAAAGTTAGCATGTTCTAATTCCATTGAACAAATTAATTTAGCTTAATACCATTTTATGAAACATTTTTTAAACTACCTTTTTCTTAAAAAGGGTATTCCTTTAATAAAACCTAATGTACCAAAATATTTTAGAAAACAGAAATTAGTGGACAATTATTTTCTTCATTAATAGTTTTTACTTTACAAAGTTTTTGATTATAAGATTTCTTTAAATAGATTCCTAAGTGCATGTAAAGTATATTTTGCTTAGAAAAATTCAAAGTATACAACTTGTCATGAACCTGCCTAAGAAAGTTACTAATAAAAATGGTTATTCTTTATGGGAAGCGGGCTTAATTTTATTTTTCATGATCTTTTTATAGTCTCTAATACTGGAAAATCAAATTTTAAATTTTCTTTCACTAATTCCTCACAGTCTACTTGGGGAAAGGATGACTTTCCTGTTTCCAATAAAGCTGAATTAACATAGCTTTGGAATTCATAGGTTTGAACACGAGTAAAATGTTAGGCCCCACAGGGCCTAATGAATTCACTGAGGCTACAGACAGGCTAAGTTTAAATATTTCTTCTTTTTGAGTTCTTTGAAAAGGATAACAATCATTTACTTGTCCGCTTGCCATAAGAATACCCTGTTCTTATGATCTAGGTACATAATGGCAAGAATATATCACCAGTACAATGCTATAAACATAGCAGCTGGTCAAATCGGTATAATGGTATGGGCTATTATAAACTGAACCTTTGGGGCAAAGGGAGAAAAAAGATAACTTGAACAAAGTATTTTTATTATTCTTTTGAGGAATGAAGTTGATGTAGTTGTTGACATTTCTCATTTACATGAGATGTTTCTGTCAAAAACTGTAAACTCTTAATTCATGAGGATATTCTCTTCCCACTGGATATCATCTTAGAAATATTTTCACAATCCTTCACAATTGCTATCAATGTTTTGATTTGATTTTTTCACGAAACATAGAACTAAGTAACAAACTGATCCAGAATTTAGAGACTAGGAAGTTGTGTAGAACAATGGAAATAACACTAGATTAGATTTCAGAGGCTCTCCACTTATTAGTTGGGTGACAAAAGATATGTCACTTAAGATATCTGAGTTTGTTTTTTCATCATTAAAAGAGTCTGGACTACAGGATCTGTAATGTCTCTTTCTAGCACTACTCAATTCTGTCATCCTGGTATTAAGCTAATTTAGTTATTTAAAAAATAACAATACATTACAGGCAAAAAGAGTGAAAAACTATGTAAAGGTTGACATCTTTTAACCAATTTAACACATTACAGTTAAGAGGCAGTACTTTACCAACAACATTAAGAAGTCATCTCTATTCAGGAATTAGTATTATATATAATATTTGCAGACGTAAAACTACCTATAGTACCTAAAGTGGGCTTTACAAGAGCTTGTTTTGGATCCAAGATGTAATGAGATTCTTCTTTTACATCAACAATAGCGGCAAACTCTTTAACTTGAGTGGAACTTGATGCACCCAGCCTTTCTGCATATAACCAGAACAAATTTGAATCCAATAGATAAAGGTTCAAAGTCTTGTTGGTCCTGCAGCTCAGGCCTGTGATACTTGTGCTATTAATATCAACATCAGGAAAGAGAGGGATGCTCTCCTCAATGTGAGGAACAGAACTTGGGTTATCAGCTTTGCATTTCTTCTCATGGGAAGACAATGCGATGTTAGGGGACTGAAAAATATCCTCTTCAGAATTAGTCAAGCCCCTACTCATGGTCCTGCAACATGCAGTATAGTAGCTAAAAGGACTATAGAAACTTAAAAAATTGCTGCATTCTATGCTATTTGATGTAACTTGATAGAAGGTGTGTTCCTTGAGGTAGAATGAATCCAAAGCTGCTGCTATCTCAAAAAAACTGCATTGTGGCACATTGACTTTACTTGGCTTAATTCCAATTGACTGGTTGACACAAAGCTCACAGACATTGTGGGTTCTTGAGATGGAATGCCACTGAGGAAGCACCACAGTATTGCAGCATGGAGACTCAGTTATTGAAGATGATTCTGCCAGTTGGATTGGGGAATTGGATACCAGAGAACCCAATGTTGATGAATCCACGTGTCTCAAGTGTTGAAGTAGTTGTTCAACTACTTGACTTTTATTACAGTTGTTGTATTCCAAGGCCACTTCGGTAATCTAAAGAAAAAGTCATGAGGGAAATAGAATAAGTGAGTTGTATACCACTGACTTAAAATAAAGCCCCTTCCAATTTTAGTGTAAATAAGACAATTTTAAGTTCCATGAAAAAGTTCTGGTAATAAATATTCCTTTAGAGGGTAGCTAGATGGCACAGTAGATAGAGCACCAGCCCTGAAGTCAGGAGAACCTGAGTTCAAATCTGACCTCAGACACTTAAACTTCCTAGCTCTGTGACTCTGGGCAAGTCACTTAACTCCAATTGCCTCATCAATAAATAAGAAACAAATAAGTGAATAAACATTGCTTTGAATATGAATTCTTGAAAGTATATGTTATTATTGTGCAAAGATTTACTAATATGGCAATTATCTAAATTCCAGAAGAGACTTTTTAAGGTCCCATATCTTACTCCCTCAGATTGACAGGTATTTTTTCCTAAGCAGAAGAGACCTACTCCAACATCCTTGACTTACAAGTGTGAAAGTAAATGCCCAGAGAGTTTAAATGCCTTGCTCAGATCACAGGGGAAATTAGCAGCAAATCTCCTATCCGGGTTCTTTACATGTATTGTTAAGCTTCAAACTATATAAGATATTTAAGAATCTGACAGCTTTATTCTTCCATCTTATCACTAATATTCCAAAATAATTTCATTCTGAAAATTTTCAGAACTCCTAAGGAAATATTAGTAGCAAGTGAATTAGTTTCCAAACCAATGCCTTTGCACAAAGGCAGACGGCTGAATTCACTGGGTAATTTTACTTCTTTTACTTTTTTATTATGTCTCTTATTTATGATTACCGCAATACTACATACTAGCAATATAAACTTGGATATCACTCAAATTTCATTTATGATATATATATAAACAGACATACAAATGTGTACACATATAATATATACACATATACATACATGTGTATGTATTATGTAGACACACATACATGGAAAATATTAGCTAGTAAATGACTGAGGCTAGATGAGCTGCCTCAACCTGAAAGCATTCGATTGTAGATAAGATAAAACAGCACAATAAATCTTGCTTTTCTTTAGTTGTAAAAGAAAGAGAAGTAACAACATAGCAGATATCAATTTGTAGTAACAGGAAGGAAGTGAAAATGGACTAAATCCTGACAACGACAGATATGATATTAAGATATTAAATCACATGGAATTTCTTCTTTAAAAAATGGAATAAAATGAAGAAAATGATAATAAAGAAAGGAGATTCTTATTTTTTGTTCTTTTACTTTACAAACAGTATTTTTAAAATCTTGGTCAAACTATACTATATGAGTCGCTTAGTGCTTGATGTCATATTTTATTATACAGAAACAAATAAGCAACTTAAAAAATATTAGCACTGTAATTATTGCTTTTATTTTACTTTAATCAGTGAAATTTGTAGGTCTGATCTAAGAATTATCACATCATCGTAAAAATTTATGAACTAAGACTGAGTGAATAAAAGAAAACCAAGAAAACAATATACACATTTCCTAAAACAATGTAAATGGAAAGACGAACAAAGGAAGCTAAATTTTGTCTAATAATAATGATCAAGTTCAGCCATGAAGAAGAACTGAGAAAATAAATGCCCCATTCTCCCTTCTTTGTAAGGGAGGGAGGGGAGAAAGAGAGAAAGGGACTATGAATGTAGAATATTACAGAAATATTCTTGACATGTCTGTTAATTTTGCTGAATTCTTCCCCCCCCCCCACTTTTTTTTTTCATTTTTTTGTAAAAGCATGACTCATTAGGTAGGAGACTAGGGAGATATATATTTAGAAGTGAAATTAATATTAAAAACAAAATATAAACAAAAAAATTTTAACTACTTTGAAAACAAAAAACAAAACCTGGATAATTACTACACTGAATTAAGTTAAACCTCTATTTTTTGTCAGGTAACTAAAACATAACAATGATAATTTTTGGCTCCTTAAAAGTGAGGGAAAAGTTTCATCCATAAGAGCAAACAAATTTAAGAATTAAATTTTTAGAAATGAGATTTATAGCCTTTATCAATCAAATCTGATCATATGCCTGACACTTTGAGAAAAAAATAGAAGAGTTGAGTGAATGACACTTTAGATGGGGATTAACAAAGTCTCGATTTTAGTCTCAGCTGATCATTACCTTGGATAAATCACAATTTTTCTAAACCTGTTTTTCCAACTATAAAGAGAAGTTAATTAAATTGACAGGAGTGTTGTGATCTCTAAATAAAAATTCAATAGGAAAAGTAATGATAATGTAAAGTAGATACACAAACACAGACAGGATGCTTGTCTGAGGAAAAATATTACTAGTCTAATACATTCTCTATTGTATTGCAATGTACACCCATATCCATTTTAACAGGAAAACAGAACTTCTATTCCTCTTTCACAGCAACTAATCCACATCTAATTTGATCAGAAACTGAAAACATTAAAAGTATTAAACATTGAAAGCTAACATTTACATAAATATTTACACCTAGAACTATTGCTACTGCTTTAGGTGAATATAAAACTTTTTTCTTTACAGTGCTCTAAAGTCTTACTGCTAATCTAAATGAATAAACTCTCAATTAATTTAGAAGGTGAGCAGATAAAAGTTTGAATGGCCAAAATATTTCAAAGAAATTAAATTTTATTATTCATAGATCTTCCCATCAGTGCCATGAACAACAAGGAAGTTTTTCATTTGTTCCTCTTTCATTTCTCTCTTACTTTCCACACAGTACAAAGTAGTACCACATAATGGAATGATCCCTAGAAATGGTGTAAATGAGATTACAGCAACTAAACAATGGTGTTAGCTGGACAAGTAGTATTAAGTTCTGCTTTTCTTTGAAGTATAAGTTAGGTTCACTCTGAAGAGACTGAGGAGTATGCAGTTAGCTTACAGTAAAGTACACTGAGTCTCTGAAATCTGTTTTAATCAATTAAGCCATTCTATGGTAAGAAGAAAATAAAAGAGATAGTAAATACAATTTAGTAACTATCCCCAGGCTTTCTACAACTTGTTATTGCTCCCTATAACTGACTACAAATGAACCATGTATAAAATAAACTTACAGAAAAAGGGAATAAACTGGGTGAAGTCAAGCAAGGGGGAAAGTGGAAATCCAATCCTGCTGATGGTTGGCAGTCACTTGAGAACTGGCTTGGTTGTCTGACTTGAAAATAGAAAAGCCAAAAAATGTTGCTGCTGGTGCTAGGATTTTACTTCTCATTCTGGATATACAAGGGGAACTGAAACAGATCAACTTCTACTTTTACTTTGTATAGAGTGTTATCTCCCTATCTCTTTTGTGCTTGTCCTTCCATTTTCTCAATTGTAATAGCAACAATGATGGTGATAATTAATAATAAAAAGCAAGAATAATTTCAATCACTTTATGTAGGGAAATTAAGAATGGTTTTGCTTTCTTCAACCTCATCCACTATCAAATAATTCTTTGTATTTAATCATTGTTGAGCTACATGGTGGATGGAGTTGAGCCAAGATGTGTTATTCACTGGCCTCAGGTTCTGACCTTTTAACTGAAGAAAAAAAAAGCTATGGACACTTGTTACTGGCACTGACTTGACGCCTTCTGAGAATTATTATAAACTATGAATTAACAAAGTGCAAATAATGATGCTTTACTTTACAATAAATATTTCTGAGTTATGCTTTCATATTATGAATCTTACCTCGTCTAATAGAGGATGACTTTCTGCTAAGGGATTAAAAGGTATAAATAAAAAAAGTGCTGGTCCTTTCTTGAGTTCATTATTCAGGAGAAGACTTTTCCCGCCATGTGGTCGCAGCCATTGAACAAGCATTTCTCGGTTTTCTAAAGCCCATTTATAAATATTTTCAGCTGTGTAGTTCATTACCTCTCTAGGAAAGACCTTTGTATAAAGGGAAACATGATAAAATCAAACCAATATCATTATCAGATTATGGAAACTATACATAAGACTAAATTTTATCTCAAAAGTTAAAAATGTAAATTTGATAGTACCAGGATATGTTAATTCACACTGAATTATCTCACTGCTGATTCTTAGGTTAATTTTTTTTTTTTGTCACTGATATTACAAATAACTATTCTAACATCTTATCTAGATTCAATTTTCACACAGTTGTCAAGTATGCATAATGAACCAATAGACACGTATATTACATCTATGCCAAGATACATCTAAGAAAATACCAATTATACTATTTTTTTCTAATTTTATTATTCCACAACAATAAAAGTTCAGGCAAAAAAAAAAAAAAAATTACATGGTCAAGTTAATTCTATGTGAATAATGTTATAAATAGGCCAAATAATAGCAAGGCAGTTGCAGGTGGAGAGCAGATTATAATGAACAAATGAAAAAAAAAAACATTTATTAAATCTTGCTATGTATGTGCCAACCACTGAGGAAACAAACAGAAAAGTCAGGCAATCATTGATCACAAGAGCTCATATTCTACCTGGAGAAGACAATACATATAGTAGGTTCAGCTAGTGAAGATGGAAATGGCTTGGTTGGTTCTTAAGGTACAGAATTAATATATACAACCACTAAGCTAGTTGGCATGTTTACTTTAATGTTCAAAAACTCTCAACAAGAACCAAAAGCTCATACAAGAATATTCATTGTAGGAAATAAATATATGATGAGAGAGTGTTCTGGGATTCTTTTTTCAGAATAAGAAAGTATTCAGTTTACACAATCAATAAATTAAAATAGTAATTTTTAGTGTTATTCTCTGTTTTTTTTAGTGTTATTCTCAATTCTGCCAGTATTATTACCTTCTAATAATGAATTTGTATCCCAAAATCATTGAGGAGAAAAATAATCTAATTTATATTGTTATACAGAAAATACTACCAGTGAGGGAAATAAACATTACAATGAGAAAGAGAAGTAGACAGCTGGTGAAAGACATAGGGAGACAAATACAGGAAAATATCTTTATGGTCTAAGGTGAAGACATCACTAAAGCTAACAAAATTACACAATTCTAAGAAAAATAAAATGAAAACTGTCCTATCTAAAGGGTAAGAAGACTAAGTAAAGTAGCAAATAAAAAGAATAGCTGTGAAAGATTATATCAAAGCTCTGGAATAAGTGCTTTGAGGTTATCTCTCCAAAACATAGTTAAAAATGAGAAACATTAAGTTAAAAGGAAAATTCAAGAGCTCCCTAAAGCTCTCCAGATATCAAATAGCCATAAACTCTTGAAACTCTCCAAGATGAATCGAAAGGGCTTAAAAATCTATCAGATCACCTTGGGAGAGAAACTTGTCATTTTATTGTTCTTGATAAATGGTATAAAGTTTACTCTGCATAAAGGGTAGGGAATAACTCCTGGGCATTTAAGCAGAAAATGTCCCATACACATTTTTGGTAATTTTATATATCAAATGAAAAACAAGATTTCATGAAAATCCCAAGAACACAAAAGTACAAAGTTCAATTAAAATTCAAGGCACCATAATGTATCAATAATGAAGAATGAATACTTACAAGTGATGTGTTGAAATGTCTATGTAAATAGACACTTCCAGAGTGCACCAAGGACACCAGCTTGGCAAGATGTTTATTTGTGATAACACCAAAGCGTAATGTTCCTAGGTAATCTGAAACAGAAGATGTTCTTTTGCTTTAAAAAATGCTTACAAAAAATAGAAGGAACAAAAGCTAAATGAATTCTTTAAAAATAGAGCTTCTTTTCATAAAATTGGCCTGGGTTCAAAGGAAGCCCACAGATCCCTGAGTGGCAGCAGAGAAATTTTTTTTTTTTCCAACTCCAAGCACCCTAGAGAGAAAATCTATAATCAAAACCAAATCTACATATGTGGCCACCTCTGACAACTAAATCTAGTCAACAAAATGTACACCTGTAATATATTCCAAATATTATTTCTTACAGTATAAACACAGTAATTCACGTAAGTAATTCTTATCCAACTGCTAAACAATTAAGAGTAAAGTGAATATATTATTGTAGTTGCTTTGGCTAGTAGAAAAAAGGAAAATATTGCAGCAATAAAAACCAAAATAAAATATCTAGAAAATGAAATAGACATGATAGTTTTATGGCTATATGCAATATTTCCTGAATTTAAGAAATTTAAAAGTAATGTTTAGCAAAACATTATAAAATCTTATAATAAAATTTTAAAATATTTTCAAAGTAAACCTCAGAAGCAAAAATAAGGTATAATAGAAATAAACTTATTTTTGTAAATTTTCCATTAAAAAGTAAATAAACCACAAGGGCAGAAATAAACTACAGTTTAAGAGAAAAATCAATGTATGGCAAGCTGGAGACTTCACATTTTAAAAAGCTGTCTTTCACTACAGAATATGATTTTATATGTATATTTAAATATCTACATAAATGTTTAAATAAGATGTACATGTACATATGTATGCAAAAGCATGTATTTAAATGTATGATTAAGAATCCTAAGGCCAATATCAAAATTTAAATCTGAGGACAAAAAATTAAGACAAGTAACTATTATTTAATAACTAAACTGGGATCAATTCTCTTCCTCTTTTGGCCTTCAAAATCATAGAACGAAAATGAAAAAAAAAGCTATCCTGTAATTAACAATATGCTACCAAAAACAACTCTTATATGTATTAAGGAAATGACATGACTGATGCACACACACACACGCACGCGCAGGTGTGCACACACACACACGCCCACCCCCATCCCCCATGGTCGTTCATGTACATTCTCTCTCTCTTTCTCCATCTTTAAGTTACTGTCACTTACTTCTCAGATGGAAAAGTAACAGGATTACTTTTTGGCTGAATTTGCCCTCTCTACTTTTCAATGCATTTTAATTATCTTTTTCTCATTTGGTCAGCCTCCTTATCCATGTGCTCTAAAATGTCCTACTTTCAGGAAATATAGTATAGTATATTAATGTTGATTCCCAAGTTAAGGCAATCTTTAATTCAAATTCTCATTGTGAAAGATAAGCAGTAGGAAAAAGGAAGCATGAAATGGTTTATTTTTTGAGCCTATTTTTTAACCTGTCATTTTGAGATGAGACCAATAAAAAGTATACTTAACATTGTTAGTCATGCTATAAATTACACATTTTAACTGTTAAATGATGTTCAAATGTGCAGATATATATGTGTGTGTATACATATACATGTGCACATGCGCGTACACCCATACACACTAGTATACTAGTATAGATATGAGTTTCTGAAATATACCAGTCCAATGTCAAATAGGTTCAGATTTCTAGTGAGTCTTTTAATGTACAAAGAGCTTAGGGACCAAGATAAAACAGAAATGGACATCAAGAAAACCCTCAGATCTTGGTGTAACAAAAAATGTGTTTCCAGTAGTGCAGTTTATCATATCTGGAGAATAACCTGAAATAAAAAGAAACTGGAGGAAGACCAGCTGTTATAAGAATCCAAGTGTGAGATAATGGAGTCTAGTAGCAATAAAAAGGAAAGTAAAATTAAAAAATATTAGGGTGGAGTAATTGCTAGGGTTCAATAACTTGCTGAAAGGTAAAAGGAGATAAAGGAAACAAGGAGGGAGAATTAAAAAAAAAAAAAAAACCTACAAAATTTTAAACCTGAGAGGACAAGAAAAAGGTTATCTCAAATGACAAAAAAAGGGTAGATAACATAGTTTCACTCTGATCACAATTATCTGGTTTTCTTCAGCTCTCTTCAGCTTTCCTTGTGCCTCCTCTCTTTTAAACCTTTGGTTATTTGATTCCTCCCTGTTCTGGCTTCACAAAATTTCCTTCTTTGGGCTGCTCTTAACAACTTAAACTTTACATTGTGTGGTTGACAATTTAGTGAAGAAGCAATCTGAACTAAAAAAATCTATTAGCAAAACAGGCATACACAATAAGTGGGTTTCCCTAGTCAGTCCTAAAACCCTGAATATAGAGATAGATTTTTATATATTTATTTATTTTTTTTTTTGTTTTGTTTTTTTTTTATTTAATAGCCTTTTATTTACAGGATATATACATGGGTAACTTTACAGGATTAACAATTGCCAAACCTCTTGTTCCAATTTTTCACCTCTTACCCCCACCCCCCCCTACATGGCAGGATGACCAGTAGATGTTAAATATATTAAAATATAACTTAGATACACAATAAGTATACATGACAAAAACATTATTTTGCTGTACAAAAAGAATCAGACTCTGAATTATTGTACAATTAGCTTGTGAAGGAAATCAAAAATGCATGTGTGCATAAATATAGGGATTGGGAATTCAATGTAATGGTTTTAGTCATCTCCCAGAGTTCTTTTCTGGGCATAGCTAGTTCAGTTCATTACTGCTCCATTAGAAATGATTTGGTTGATCTCGTTGCTGAGGATGGCCTGATCCATCAGAACTGGTCATCATCTAGTATTGTTGTTGAAGTATATAATGATCTCCTGGTCCTGCTCATTTCACTCAGCATCAGTTCGTGTAAGTCTCTCCAGGCCTTTCTGAAATCATCCTGTTGGTCATTTCTTACAGAACAGTAATATTCCATAATTTTCATATACCACAATTTATTCAGCCATTCTCCAACTGATGGACATCCATTCAGTTTCCAGTTTCTAGCCACTACAAAAAGGGCTGCCACAAACATTCGTGCACATACAGGTCCCTTTCCCTTCGATTTTTATATATTTATATATATGGCCTAGTTGTACCAGATCTCAAGAAATAAAGCAGTAATCTCACTGACTAAAAAACATGGAGTTTGAAATAAGTGGAACAGATTAGATCCACAATACAAAGTAGTAAATGAACATAATTTTGATAAACTCAAAGGCCTTGGATTTTGGACAAGAACTCACTATCTGACAAAAATTGTTGAGAAAATTGGAAAACAGTAAGGCAAAAACTAGGTATAGAGCAATTTTTCATACCATATATCAAGATATGGTCAAAAAGGGTACATGATTTAGACATAAAAGTTGCTAACATAAGCAAATTGAGGAGGATGAAATAGATTATTTGTCAGATATATGAGTAAGGGAAGAATTTAGAACCAAACAACAGAGAGCATTATGAAACGTAATTTTGATTATATTAAATTTAAAAGGGTTTACACAAACAAAACCCAAAATTAGAAGGGAAGCAGTAAACTGAGAAAAAAAAATTTTTATAACAAATATCTCTGCTAAAATCTACATTTCTTAATATAAAGAACTGAGTCAAATCTTAAAGAATAAAAGTCATTCCTCAGTTGATAAAATGGTAAAAGGTTATGAATAAGCAGTTTCAATAGAAGAAATCAAAGCTATCAAAGTCATGGGGAAAAATACTCTAAATCACTATTGATTAAAGAAATGCAAATTAAAACAACTCTTAGTTACCACCCCATAGCTCTCAGATTGGCTAATATGACAGAAAAGGAAAATGATAAACGTTGGAAGGATTATGGGAAAACTGGGACACTAATACATGGAGTTCTGAACAGATGCAAACATTCTAGAAAGCAATTAGAAATGCCCAAAAGGCAAACTGTGCATGTCCTTTGATCTAGCAATATCACTACTGGGTAGTTATCCCAAAGAGATGATTTTAAAAAAAAGAAAGAAAGAAAGAAAAAGGATCTGTTTATACAAAAATATTTATAGTGGCTCTTTCTGTGGTGTCAAAGAATTGGAAATTGAGAGGATATCCATGAAGTGAGCAATGGCTGAACAGATTGTACATAATTGTCATGGAATACTGTTGTGCTTTAAGAAATGACCATCAACAGGTGAATTTCAGAAAAGCGTGGAAAGACTTCCATGAACTGATGCAGAGTGAAGTGAATAAAACCAGAAGAACATTGTACATAGTAACAATAATAATATACAATGAATAATTGTAAGTGATTTAGTCTCAGCAATACAATGATCCAGAGTGGTGTTATTCCATTTTACAGATGTGGAAACTGAAACAGAGGTTAAGTGATTCACCCAAATGACACAAATATTAAGTGTTTGAGGATGGATTTGAACTTGAGTCTTCTCAAGTCTGGTCTCAGACACGAGCTGTGTGATCCTGGGTAAGTCATATAATTTTTTGCCTCAGTTTTCTCATCTGTAAAATGAGCTGTGGAAGGAAAAGGCAAACTCTTCCAGTATTGATGCCAAGAAAAGAGGGTATGAAGACACAACTGAAAATGACTAAACACCAACTTCATTCTTATAGCTCATCTAAATTAGACCAGATTCAGAGTGCTCAACTATATTATTACCTATGCAAAATCTTTCTGTTTCCCCATGCAATGAAAAATTAATAAACTCTAGCCAAGTCCCAAAACATAGTTTAAAATATCTTTAATAAAAGTCTTATTAAAGAAGGAAATTCAAATTTCAGTTAACTAGGAACACTTAGTTTCTAGCTTAACGTAGGACATTCTTAAATGAAGAATAATACCAAAAAATATCATTGTACATTTTCATATTCTTAAGATTCATTCTGTTAAATAAGCTCAAGATTAAAACAATAGGGGCTTTTATAGTTAATAAAACAAGCTATTCAGTTCTGAAAATAATGAAGCTTCAATATTTTACTACAGCTGATTTGTTAAAAATATTTTCAAGTGTACATTTAGTATCAAATCCATTAGAAAAAGTGCCCAGTTCCATGATTATATTTATCTATGTTAAAAAATTAAAGATAGGCAAAAAAAGTTAGTAGTAAACTCTGCTAACCTAAAATTCTATTAATACTTTTTGTTTCCTCTGAATGATATGATGTCCATAAAGATAACCATGAGGGACTCTAAGAACATGAAGTACCCTCTGAATCAAAGAGTTAAGTTTTGTTCAGTTTAGTTTTAATGAAAAGCAAGTGGTCATGGAGGTCTCGGTCAGAGATATGTGATCACATAATAGCTTGAATTTTCTGACTCCATACCTAGAGTTTTCAACTGTATATCAAAGAAGTAGTATATAGCTCAGCACTTCAGGGAAATCAAGAGACACGACATAGCCTGAACAAACGTAATTTGTGATTATTATTCTTAATAATGCTGTCATTATGGTTTGTTTGATATACCAAAACCTAATTCAAAACCTTTTTGTGTTATATCTAGATTTCCCCCCCCTGAGGCAATTTGGGTTAAGTGACTTGTCCAGGGTCACACAGCTAGGAAGTGTTAAATGTCTCAGATCAGATTTGAACTCAGGTCCTCCTGACTTCAGAGCTGGTGCTCTATACACTGCTCCACCTAGCTGCCCCTGAATTTCTATCAGTAGTACTTTGGATTTCTCAAAAACAGGTCATAGTGCAAATAGACTTCTGTCTAAAAAATGGCAATACTCACTGAGTGCAGATTAAAGCATTATTTTTTTGGTCTACTTTTCTTGTTTTTCTTTTACAACATAGCTGTTATGAAAATATTCTGCATGATTTCTTATGCATAACATTGCTTGCCTTTTTAATGGAGGAGAGGGTGAAGAGAGGGAGAGAATTTGGAAATTTTTAATAAAAAAATCAAATATATGTGGGGAGACAAGTGTGAGTAAAAGGTAAAATGATAATCAATACAAAAGCAAGGGACAGAGATTGATTATTTTGCTTAGAACACAGAATATATGAAATAACCTAACAACAGAATGGTAGATAGAATGAAATAACCTAACAACAAAATGGTAGATAGAACCAGAACATGGGAAGTTTTGAATGAAAGGTTCTGGATTTTAAATGTTATTTCAAAAGCAACTGGTAGGCCCAGAAGATTTCTGAACAGGAGATGCATGCTGCAAATAGCATGCTAGGAAGATTACTCAGGTGCAACTCAATGGTGCAGTGAATGGAGCACTACCAAGCCTGGTATCAGGAAAACTCATTTTGGAAAACAGCTTCAAAAGGTTCACAAGGACATTGGGGTAAATTCTATATGAAAAATCAAGAGTAGGAAGAATGAGATTTTCCTGAATAAAAAGATGAAAGAATGGAGAAAGGCAACTTCCAGGGAGTTGTTTGAAAAGATCAGTGTGAATTCACACAGTCTTAGCCAACATGGATTTTAGCCAACATGGATTTTCAAGCTATGTTTGGAAGATAGAAGTAACAATTAAAGAGGATAAATACAAGGCTTGAGTCCTGTAAAAACTGGTCAGGAATTTTAGGGTTATAAATGATTAGAGGCTGTCAAAGGAAGGCAGTTTAGTCATACCAGATCTAAAACTATATTATAAAGCAGCAATCATCAAAATCATTTGGTACTGGCTAAGAAATAGAGTGGTGGATCAGAGGAATAGGTTAGGTTCACAAGACACAATAGTCAATGACTATAGTAATTTACAGTTTCACAAACCCAAAGTACTTCAGCTTTTGGGATAAGAATCTACCACGTGACAAAAATTTCTGGGAAAACTAGAAAATAATATGACAGAAACTAAGTGTAGACTAACATCTCACACTAAAATAAGGTCAAAATGGGTATATGATTTAGACATAAAAGGTAATAATATAAGCAA
This sequence comes from Sarcophilus harrisii, assembly GCF_902635505.1. NCBI lineage: Eukaryota > Metazoa > Chordata > Mammalia > Dasyuromorphia > Dasyuridae > Sarcophilus > Sarcophilus harrisii. The sequence continues at coordinate 303,160,280 of NC_045426.1, read as the reverse complement.
ATTAGGAGAGCAAGGAATAGTTGTTAGATCTATGGAGAAGAGAGGAATTTATGACTAAACAAGAGAAGATTATGAAATGCAAAATGGATAATTTTGATTACATTAAATTGAAAAGGTTTTGCACAAACAAAACCAATGCAGCCAAGATTAGAAGGGAAACAGAAAGATAAATAGTTCTTATAAAAGTCTTCTTTCTAAAACTATTTCTTTCTAAAAAATATAGAGAATTAAGTCAAATTTATAAGAATGCAAGTCATTCTCCAATTGATAAATGGTCAAAGGATATGAACAGACAATTTTCAGATGAAGAAATTAAAGCTACCTATAATCATATGAAAAAATGTTCTAAATCACTACTGATTAGGCAAATGCAAATTAAAACAACTCTGAGGTACCCCTTCATACTTATCGAATTGGCTAAGATGACAGAAAAAGATGACAAATACTGAAGAGGATATGGGTAAACTGAGACACTAATGAATTGTTGATAGTTGTGAACTGATCCAATCATTCCAGAGAGCAATTGGGAACTACGTCAAAACTGATCCAGTGCCATTACTGGATCTGTATTCCAAAGAGATCATAAAAGAGGGAAAAGAACTAACATGTACAAAAATGTTTGTACATCATTTTTTGTGGTGGCAAGGAATTAGAAATTGAGGGGGTGTCTATCAATTGGGGAAAGGCTGAATAAATTATGGTTTATAAATGCCATGGAATATAATTGATCTATAAAAAATGATGAGCAGGCTGATTTCAGAGAGGCCTTAAAAGATTTACATGAACGGATGCTGAGAAAGGTGAGCAGAACCAGGAGAACATTGTATGCACTATTAGCAAGAGTATGTAAGAGTATGTAGACTTAGTTCCTCTCAGCAACACATTGATCCAAAACAATTCCAATAGACTTGGAATGGAAAATGTTAGCTGTATCCAGAAAAAGAACTATGGAAACTGAATGGAGACGGAAGCATACTATTTTCACCCTTTTTTTGGTTTGCTTTTTTCTTTCTTATGGTTTTTTTCCCCTTTTTTTTCCGATTTTCCTTTCAAAATATAACTAATATAGAAATGTTTAAAATGACTGTACATGTATAATTGCTTGCTGTCTTGGGGAGAGGGGAGATAATGGAGAGAAGGAAAAATCCTGGGACTCAAACTCTTACAAAAATGAATATTGAAAACTATCTTGAGGAAGATGGCAAATTAGGTCAGAAAATTCCAAGTGCTCCAGATTTCCCCCACAAATAAAACAAAATTTCACCTCAGGCAAACATAGACCAGTGAAAAACAAATAAGACTTGGGCCAGTTGTAAGAAAGACCCCAAGATGGTAGGTTAACATATATAAAGTGTAAATACCTAGCTCCACTGAAATAGCACTAGAGAGCCAGGGCTCGGGTTCAGAGATATCCTCAGTTCAAACCACAGAAACTTTAATCTCCTGGACAGTGAGAGGAGTCATGGTCCAGGAAAATTGAAAGAACTTTAATGTTTTTTGTAACAGGCTTACAAAACTCATAGAGAATGCTGTATGTATAGTTTACCTAGATTTCTGCAAAACATTTAACAAGATATCCCTTCTTTCAGAAAGAATGGAGAAATGTCAAGTCGGTAACAACACAATTAGATGAAATTTTGAACTGAACTGAATAGCTGAAATTGAACTACTACTTTTGCTCATAGCTATGAGCTATGAGCTATTTCAGGTAGTCCACTATTGAACTATTCATGGTTCCACTATTCCAGAGTAGCAATGTCAATTGGGCTCAAAGGTCAAATGTCCAAAAGCACATTTAGATCCAGTTAATTATTTGAAGTAATAATCACCCATCAGACTTTCAAAAACAAATAGAGCACACCATAAAGTGGCATTGCTCAAATTTTTATATACATGTTTTATTGTCTTAAATTAAACTTTCTTTAAAACTTACCTTTCTTTAATGAATGTAATGCTGAAGTGAAGAATGTCAAATAACCAGGTGGCTGAGGAGAACCACTGAATTCAAAATATCCAAGTACTCCAGGCTGTAAAATAAGAATAAAAATTAGCTATCTAGATGCTCCATATCATAAATATATTTAATGTGAAAAAGCAAGTGCCATGTACAATTTAATTCAATAAATTTTCATTTAAGCATCTACTATGTTTAAGGCACTGTGCTAAGTCCTAGGGATAAAATACAACACAGTATTTCCCCTTACACTTACTAGAAGATATACAACATATATATGTGTCATGATGAATTTGCACTGTTCTTCCCCCAAAGACATTGTTATAGAGATGTGATGTGCTGGTAAAATGTCTGTACACAGACATTATTAAAGTCCCCTACGTGCAAGGCTTTTGTTCTCAAGAACTTCCTTTATAGGAAGCCAAGCTATCCTGAGAGGTGGAGGATAAGGACACTGGGTCACATTCAAGTTCCTTGCTTCTCCTGTCAAATCCAAAGAAATGATCAGACCCAGAGCTGAAGCAAGGCAATGAAGATGCTTTATGTAATGTGCATAGACAAACTGGGACAGGCAAGAGAAGCAGATGAATTCAAAACAGCAGCACATAGTTGGCAAAAATGATTAAAGCACATTTGCTTCCCCTTCCTCCTTGAGAATTGTTCAAGGAAATTTGTGATTCCTTCTATCTGCAAATATGTTTTGTTTTGTTTTATTGATTCCTCCCTTTTAATTGGTGGGGAAAAGGGCTGGGGGCTGTGAAGGAAATTAAGAAATCAACTTCTCAGATTCAAGTTACCCTTCAGGCTGCTATATCTTGTTTTAACATCTGCACATGTATTCTATTTGCTGCTGCAATTATATACACAATCATTAACAATGATTTTTGTGCAGTTCTATAAGTGTAATAACTCAGAATTCAAAGAAGAGAAGATGTTCAATTTCAAACTCAGGCAGCCAAGCTATTAAAGAGAATTTCTCCATTTGTGAACCCAGAAGAAAAACTTTTCAAGAAAATAAGCTTTCAAGGAACTGGAAATGAGTGGATGCTCATCAGTTTGGGAATGGTTGAATAAGTTATAGTATATAAATGTATTGGAATATTACTGTTCTATAAGAAATGATAAGCATGCTGATTTCTGAAAAACCTGGAAGGACTTCTATGAACTGATGCTAAGTGAAGTAAGCAGAACCAAGAAAACACCTACACAAAAAAATTATGTGATGATTTGGATCTTTTCAACAATGAGGTAATTTAAAGCAATTCCAATGGACTTGTGATGGAAAGAGTCATCTGAATCCAGAGAGAGAACTAAGGAGACTGAATGTGGATCAAAGCATAGTTTTTACTTTTTGCTGTTGTTTATTTGCTTGTTTTTTTCTTTCTCATATTTTTCCCCCTTTTGATCTAATTTTTCTTGCGCATTATGATGAACAATTGCATGTTTAACCTATATTGGATTGCTTGTGCTAGGGCAGGAGGAAGGGGGAAGAAAGGGAAAAAAATCTGAATACAAGGTTGTTGGAATCTTTACAAACTGTTAAGCCATTAGAGTTGATAGAGACAATAATTATCTAATTTGGCATGGTTCAATATGATTGATTTGATCTTAGAAGGAGATATTTTGGGCCAGAACTTGAAACAAGATACTAAGTACAACTTATAGAAACAATGCTTGTGTTCATACCTTTAGAGAGCTCATAAGTATCTAAGTACTCAATGGAGTTCAGGGCTTAGTATGAGATATCCGAATTCACACCTCCCTTAGGGCCAGAGAGCACTCTGAGAGATAACCCAGAATCCCTCTCTCTCCAGAAGGAGGAGTTAACCTTTGGGAGATCATATATATACAGGAAGCTCTTAGAGCTAGAGAGAGTTATTTGGGAACATTCCCAGGGGTCAGAGAGGAGCACTCTGCGAGGAAGCCCACAAGCCCTATCTTTGAGGCAAGAGAGATTCCTTATAAATTCTACCTTGATGCTGGCTGGAGTCGGAAGGACAAACCTTTGGATTTGGAGACATTCGGGCGGAGCTCTTAGAACCAAGAGGAGAGATAGGCTTCTGAGCTAACCGGGCTATATTGAGGGACACAATAAAAGATCTGAACTTTTTATCAGCTGGCTGTGATTTTGGAGTAATTATTCACTTGTAACTGAAACTAAGGCTGCCTCCAGAAAACCTCCCCGAGAAACCTACTTTTTCCCAGAGAGAACAATTATTATTATTTTAAAGAAGAGAAAAACACCAACACAAGATTTTGCAAAGGGAATGTTGAAAACTATCTTTGCATGTATTTGAAATATAAAATACTATTTTAAAGTCATATTGAAATAAAAGATTTTTTTTTTTACAATTAAAAAAAAAAAAGAAGCTTGTGAGCTGAAAGGTAAGGGGTCTGCTGTGTCTGTGTCTAAGTGCTCCTTGTAACATTACTACTCATACTTAGAATGGCTAATCAGCTAGCCAAAAAGCATTTAGTAAAACATAGTGTGGTAGGCAAAAAAAGCTCCTGCTCTCAATACCACATCTCACATTATATAAGGGGAGAGAGAACATGGAAATAACTATGTACCAACAACTTATATATGGGTAAATGAAAGGTGATAATTGGGGAAAGAAGACTAAAAAAGGCCTTCTGCATAAGACAGAATTTCAGTCGAATCTTGAGTAGAAAACCAGGGATGCTAGAAGGTCAAGGTAAGAAAAGAGAGCATTCCTGAAATGGAGAATAGTTAGTGCAAGTACACACTCAAGGTCTCATATATAGCAAATAGGCCAGTATAACGACCTAGAATACATGGACATGAGAGAGAGAAAATAAAGTGTAAAAAGAATGAACCAGGTTGAAAAGGGGTTTGAAATTCCAGAGGACCTTATATATGATCTTGGAGGTGACAGAGAACTTCTGGAGTTTAGTGGCTGGCTTCTGACATTAAATCATGGGCACAGGCAGGCAACGTACACACACACACACACACACACACACACACTCCTGTTCTCTTACAAGTAGAACAAAAGGATATTAATACACGAAAAAGAAGACAAAGTGCTCTTAAAAATCTGAAAAGGACACTTGCAAGCAAGAGAATGGGGTATAGAAAGACTTACACATAAATAGGTTGTATTTTAAACAAATATGAGGACGAGATATATTCTAAGTAAGGAGGAGAGCTTCCTAAATGCATGAAGGCAAGAAATAGCATGCCAAATGCAGGCAACAACTTGGCAGGAATCATGTGAAATAAAGCCAGAAAGATAGTTTAGAGACAAATTGTAGACAAGACTTAAATGCCAGGATGTAACTATTTCATTATGTAGGCAAAAATAGGATATATATGTGGTGTTTATGCCTCCATCATGGAAATATTGTAACTTTTAAAATTACATAACTTAATATAAAAAGGGGAAAATCTAGTAGGTAGATAATTGTCTCTGAAGTCAGGAAAACCTGGCCTGACCAAACTATTTATTATAGTAGTTAGTATTTTAAGTAACTCTTAAGACTTTAAAATGCAAAGCAGCTTGGTAGAGGAAGTTTGTTCAGTTTCCTATATAACAAGGGAATCACTAGTGCAATTTTCTTTTTCTTTTTTTAAAAGAAATGTTATAATTTAAAATATAATTGATACCTGGATTCAGGAAAGATAAGAATTGAAACACATAACAGAGTAACCATTATTTCTCAAGATAAAAGATCAGTAGTTTAAAAATTGTTCCATATCCCAACTGAACTTATTGCCTTTACCCCAAATAATTTTCCCTTCACACCTTTCCTACAAGCACAAACATTTTCACAATCCCCTGAGCTCAAAACCTTGGGATTGGGAGTTAGAACTCTGAGTTTTCTTTCTAGCCTCACAACTTTCAATGACCTTGTTCTTTTAGTATTTCCTCCTGCAATGTGTCTTGGAGCAGTAGTGTCAAAATGAAATAGAAAAGGATCCTTGGAGGCCAGATATTGACTCAGGACATCACAAATTAATATCATCTATTGTACTATATTTATATTTATTTTATTAAACATCTTCCAATTGTATTTTAATCTAGATCCTATCTAACACTTTCTGGATATGGGCTACAGCAGTGAGTTTGACCTCAGTGTCTTAAAAGTCATACTTCTCTATTCATTCCAAGCATTGTTCAACTCTTTATCTTCTGAATTGCTTCAATATAATCCAAATTGTTCTCCCTCATTCTAGTCTCCCTACTTTTTCAATTCTTCCTGTACATGGCTTCCATCATATTACTCCTCTGATTAAGAATCTCTTCTTAATTAAAGCTGTTCTTTTCTGTGATACTCCTGACAGATGGTCATCCAGTCTGTTTCAAAATGTTTATGTTGGGGGATTCATTTATTCATAATCCAGCTTATTTTTCTGTTGGAGATCTCTAATTATAAGAAAATTACTATTTATACAGAGTCAAATCTTACTTCACTTTTTTTTTTTTTTAACAATACAGAATAAATCTAATGTAATTAGAGGGCAATAATTCAAACAGATAGCATGGGTTGTCAACTTTCCTCTTTAATTATTGACCCTTAAATAGCATTTTAAGGTTTACAAAGCACTCATTGGCACAACAAAGATCTCTTCTTATTTCTCCAGTTTTCTTCCACCTTCTACAAACTGCAATATAACACTGACCTCCCTCCAGATACTGTTCATTTTCATTAGCTGTCCCCCATGCCTAGAACACTCTACCTCCTCATTTTTACCTCATTGCTTCCTTTAGGTCTAAGTTAAAGACCTACTTTAGAAACAAGAAGCTTTTCTTAAACTCAGTGCCTTCCTTCTGAGATTACCCCCAATTTTATCCTATCTAGATCTTGTTAGTACATACATCAATTCTTTGTGATGCATTTAGTGGCAGTGCAGAGAGTTGTGGAATCCTCTCTGGTCGATGCAGGTCCAACATGAAATAATTCATGAACCCGAAAAGTCTGAATGGCAAAAGGGATTTTTATTGCCACTGAGAAACCAGCTTTGCTAGGCAGACAGAATTCTTAGTGGCAAGGTCCTGTCAGAGAAATAGAGGTTATCACTGAGAAGAGGATATCTTCACAGTGGGCAAAAGTCCTGATAGGCAGCTGTGCCAAGAGGAGAGGTCCCTTGACAAAGCATAATCCTACTTCAGACTTCTGTAGAGATTTGGAGTTCAGAATAGTCCTTTTTATTGGCAGTCTGGAAGTAGGGCTTCCATTGAATGAGATTCCTTAAATATTGTCACTGCCCCCAGGACTAGGTTTCCAGTTGAATGAGACTACTTAAGTTACTGGGTTAAGTTACATTCTCCAACTGAGCTACTAGGAGTGGTCCTGGGCTAATCTTAATGAAACCACTTACCTGCCCTGAAGGGTGAGTATCAGGAGAATTTCAGAGCTCACCCCCATGGCTTCCACCCCAAAAGTCAGGGGGACAGTTTCAGGGTTCATCCCTGTCATTTGTAGGTTGTGTCCCGGATCAGATTGTGAACTCCTCAAAAGCAAGAGCTGTTGTTTGCTGTTCTTTGCATCCTTAGTATGTAGTACAGTACCTGGCACACAGGATTCATTTAATAAATGCTAAATGACTGATGAAGAAATTGAGGTCTAGGGAGGTAAATTGTTCAAGATGGGATGACTTTCAATCCAAAATCTCTCCAGCCATGCTCTTTTCTATTATATCACATTTATTCCCACTTTTCTATACCTTTTCTCAAGTGGATTCTTCCAATTTAGAATGTTTCCCCCTCCTCTTCCAACTCATGTAATCATTATTCTTCCTAGTTCAACTGAATTCCTATAAAAAGCAGCAGCAGCACAGTTTAGCTCTTGTTGGCCTCTTTGACTAATGATTTAAAATTCGGATTTATAAGAGAGCCCACTAACACTTCTAATGCAAATCATGTGTTCCTTTTAAAAAGATTAAGGTTAGCATGCATATTTTTATGCAAATGTAAGTAATCAAAAATATCTGAAAATCTAGCAAATGAATTTCAACATCAGCTAAAGTAATTAATTAGGGGATACATCCACAATCAAAGAAGATTATTGCATCATTAACTTCTCATCTATTTTCACTTAAAAAAAAAAAACAAAAAAAAACAACCCACCAAGTAAACCTGGAATTAGATTAGGATTAACCCCATTTTTGGACTCTTCAAATTAAATTCATTTAAGCAAGCATTTATTAAGTAGCTTTTATATATAATGCTATGCCACTATGGTCATTATGTTAGAAGCTGGAGGAGAGAAAATTTTCATTAGGGTCAGTACCTTAATGGAACTTACAGTCGGGCAAGTTTAAAATTATGTTGCTATAGTGGTAGTGGAGGTGGCATTCCAGATGTGCTCAACTTTTTGTGATCCCAATTGGGATTTTCTTGGCAAATACTAGAGTGGTTTGCCATTTCCTTCTTCAGCTAATTTTATAGATGAGGAACTGAGTGAATTGAAGTGAATTGTCCAGAGTCACACAGGTAGTAAATGTCTGAGAATACATTTGAACTCAGGTCCTTTCATTCCGGGCCAGCCCTTTATCCACTGTGTCACCTAGATAGTCCCAAGTAGCAGTAATAGTTTTAAAATAATAGTATTTTAAAATAGCTATTAAAATTAAAATAGCTATTTTCAGAGACAGAATAGATAACAATCATTAATATTAGCTAGTATTTATATACTGCTTTAAGATTTGCAAAGGTCATTTCCTATTTTATCTCTTTTGGATCTCACAACAATCCTGCAAGGGACAGATGAGTAAACTGAGGCTAAGATTAAATGATTTGCCCAGAATCACACAACTAGTAAACATCTGAGTAAGGATTTTTTTCCTGGACTCCTGCTCCTACATGCTATGCATTGCACCACTTACTGCCTCCCAGCTTCATGGTATATAACAGGCTACCAAGCCACGTGAAGAGGAGAAAAGGGACCCAAAGAATCTCTAGCCATATAAAGTTATCAGTCTTTTAATATAATTCCATGTTATAGCCCTTTGTTGCTTAATTACCTACTACCCACAGCTCAGCAGAATGATGTGGCAGAATAGAAAGAAATATAAATTTGCAGGCAAAATTCTTAGGTTTAAGGACAAACCACTTAAGCTTTATATGTCTCATCTGTAAAATGAAGATAGTACTTTCAACTCTATCCCCCATAAGATTGTTATGAGAATAAGATATAATTGAAGGAACCTGCTCTGTAACTCAAATGTTGGTTAATTGTGGGGGAGTGGGGCACTAAAAATTCAGGTATTTGGTTAAGGTTACACAGCCAAAATCTGTTTTACATTGGGACTTGAACCTGCACCTCCTGACTGAGGCCAGCTTTCTACCCATTAGGCAATGCTGACTCTCACTAAAACTAAAATTGTATAACTTATTCTTTGACTTAAGAGGATATTTTATGTTCTTGTAGCACTTTAAGGATAACTTTATAAACATCAGTTACCACTATTCTGTGAAAACAATAAGTAATAGTTAATAGAGCTGTCCAGAAAATTACTTCTGGAATTTTTAAAAATCAGACCTGCATTTTCACTAGTATTGAGAACTCCAGGTGAGGAAATTACTTCTATCAATGCAGACCAACAGCTGTTCTATAGTATTTGGAGTGTTATGTGGAGCACCAACTGATTTATCCAAAGTTACACAGCTAGCACATATGAAAGGAAGGACTTTAACCTGGGTTCTCCTGCCTTCTATCCACTTAAATGTAAATAATTATTACTATTACTTCTTATGAAAGAGAAGAAAAATCTATTTTAATTTTTTATGTTAAATATAGTAAAAATATATATTAAATCCATTATATATAGACATATTTATACAATTATCTTGCTGTAGGAAAAAAATCAGATAAAAAAATAAAATGAGAAAGAAAATAAAATGCAAGCAAATAACAAAAGGAGTGAAAATGCTATGTTGTGATCCACACTCAGTTCCCACAATCCTCTCTCTGGGTGTAGATGGCTCTCACCATCACAAGATCATTGGAACAGGCCTAAATCATCTCATTGTTGAAAAGAGCCATGTTTATCAGAATTGATCATCATATAATCTTGTTGTTACCATGTACAATTGTTATAATTCTTACAAGGTGATAAGTCACTGGAATTGATAGGCATTCCAGAAGATTCACAAGCCAGAAGGACAAGCCCACTAGAGGAGGCAAGACAGATTCATTCCAACTTCCACCTTGGTGCTGACTGGAGACATTGGAAGGATGAGAGGCTGAAGCTGACAGAGGCAAAAGACTAGCGGCAAGAGCTCTTGGAACCAAGGAGAGAGATAGGCTTCTAAGAAAACTAACTGGGCTATTTTGGAAGAAATAAAGGACTGGACTTTAATCCCTGGATGCATTTGAGGTGATTATTACACTGAACTGAAACTAAGGCTGCCTCCAGAAGCTCCCCAAGAAACCTGCTCCCAGAGAACATTATATTTTAGAGAAGAGAACATTATATTTTAAAGAGAACAATGATCTCGTGATCATGCTTATTTCACTTAGCATCAATTCACATAAATCTCTTCAGGCCTCTCTGAAATCATCCTGCTAATCATTTCTTATAGAACATTTTTTTCAGTTATTTATTTTTTTAATAGCTTTTTATTTACAAATATATGGATAGGTAATTTTTCAGCATTGACAGTTGCAAATCCTTTTGTTCCAACTTTTTCCCTTCTTCCCCCCCACCCCTTCCCCCAGATGGCAGGTTGACCAATACATGTTAAATATGTTAAAGTTATAAGTTAAATACAATATATGTATATATGTCCAAACAACTATTTTGCTGTATAAAAAGAGTCAGACTTTGAAGTAGTGTACAATTAGCCTGTGAAAGAAATCAAAAATGGAGGCGGACAAAAATAGAGGGATTGGGAATTCTATGTAGTGGTTCATAATCATCTCCCAGAGTTCTTTCCCTGGGTGTAGCTAGTTCAGTTCATTACTGCTCTATTGGAACTGATTTGATTCATCTCATTGTTGAAGAGGGCCAGGTCTGTCAGAATTGATCATCATATAGTATTGTTGTTGAAGTAAATAATGTTCTTCTGGTCCTGCTCATTTCACTCAGCATCACTTCATGTAAGTCTCTCCAGGCCTTTCTGAAATCATTCTGATGGTCATTTCTTAAAGAACAATAATATTCCATAATATTCATATACCACAATTTATTCAGCCATTCTCCAATTGATGGGCATCCACTCAGTTTCCAGTTTCTGGCCACTACAAAAAGGGCTGCCACAAACATTTTTGCACATGTGGGTGCAACATGTGGGTCCCTCCTTTAAAATCTCTTTGGGATATAAGCCCAGCAGAAACACTGCTGGGTCAAAGGGTATGCACAGTTTGATAACCCTTTGGTTCCAAAATTGCTCTCCAGAATGATTTGATCCATTCACAATTCCACCAACAATGTATTAGTGTTCCGGTTTTCCCACATCCCCTCCAACATTTGTCATTATCTGATTTCCTGTCATTCTAGCCAATCTGAGAGGTATATAGTGACATCTCAGAGTTGTCTTAATTTGCATGAGAAATCTATTTTATACCTAGCAAGATCTATACTTAAGTTTATGCTTTCATTTTACAGATCTACATAAACCATTAAATTCATTCTAAATAGTAATGAAAATATCACAATTAGAGATTAAATAAGATTGCTGTTATAGCTATCTCCTTTATGACATCAATATGACTGTTACCAAATAAAACATTATAATGTTATGTATTTCCTTATATATATTCATGTGAAAACAGTGGAATATATTTAATTCTCAACTTCCAAGTAAATCTTTAAAGAGATTACCTCATTAGCTTTTGTTAAATGAAAAATGGGTAGATTTTTTGATATACTGCTGTAATACAAAACTTGAGAGGTATTGATGACTGAAAAAGGGTGCTGCAATTCTAGATAGGCAATATATTTATTCAACATCATACCTTGGTTGAAACAACTTTTGGTGGGGCTTAAACGTTCAAATGAGAGAATATTAAAAATTTAGCACCCCAAACATGCAAAAGTACCTCACAGACATATACTGCCAAAGAAATGAAAAGAATTAGCAAAATTAAATAACTATTCTAGATGCCTTTCAGGTTGTGAGTTAAAAACAGAAGGCAAAAAAGTTGGAAAAAAATTCCATAAATGCTAATTAATAATTAATAATGCTAACTATACTGTTTTAAATGGTGACTGTCTGGCAAACATTCAAAAAACTATAGTAATATATAACTTTGAAACATAATAGTTCTGAGATTATAACATAATACTTTCAAAAAAGACACTTAAAGGGGGCGATATAAGGATGGGAAGACAAAGAGTTTGTTTATTTCCTGGTAATTTAACATTAAAAGTTTCTGAATTTGAAGCTGGAAAACAATTTTTAGAGGAAGTATCTCTAATAAAGGCCTAATTTCTCAAATATAGAGAGAAATAAGTCAAATTTATAAAGATACAATCATTCTCCAAGTGATAAACAGTCAAAGAATAATTTTTTACAAGTTTTCAGATGATGAAATCAAAACTATATACAGTAACGTGGAAAAAAAAGAAAAAACTAATTCACTATTGATTAGAAAAATACAAACTAAAACACCGCTGGGGTACCACCTCACATCTATCAGACTGACTACACAGAAAAGGAAAATGATAAATGTTGGAGAAAGATGTAAGAAAATTAGGACCTTAATGCATTGTTGATAAAGTTATAAATGGATTCAACCAATCTGGAAAGGAATTAGGGCAATCAAACTTTGCATACACTTTGGGGAAAGGACCTATTTGTACAAAAATATTTATATTAGCTCTTTTTGTGGCAGCAAAAAAATTGGATATTAAATAGATGCCCATCAATTGGGGAATGAATGTTGTGGTATATAAAATGTAATGGAATATTATTGTGGTATAAGAAATGATGAGCAGGATGGTTTCAGAAAAACCTGGAAAGATGTACATGAACTAATAGAAAGTGAAATGAGCAGAACCAGGAGACACCATAGTGTCTCCTCTAAGTAAGCTAGACTTAACAGCAATACTATAAGGATGATCATCTATGATTGCCTCAGCTCTTCTAAAGAATACAGTGATTCAAGACAATTCTAAAAGACTCATGATAGAAAATGCTATCCACATCCAAAAATCCGATGGAATCTAAATGGACATCATCATAGCATACTATATTTTCACTTTATTATTTTTAGTTTTTTTTCCCTTTTGTTCTGTCAGAATATGACTAAAATGGAAATATATTTTATATAATTGCATATATATAACCTATATCAAATTTCTTATGAGGAGAAAGAGAGGGAGGTATTTGGAGCTCAAATTTTGATTTGAAAAATGAATATTAAAGATTGTGTTTACAAAGTAATTAGAAAAAATAAAATACTATTTAAAAGAAGGAAGACACAACCAAAACGACTAAACAACAACAAATCAAAACTACCTGTTTGGGGTTGAGAAAAAGATCAAGGAAATCAAAAAGATATATCCATGATTAAACCAAATGTACTGAGAAAATACTTTACAACAACAACAAAAAGTTTCTCAGTTTGTTCTAATTGAACTTTGGGGAAATCTATGTTTTGCAACACTCTGTCAAATTTAAATCTGCCCCTCTCGTGGGACTAGATTATTTTTGAGAAATGAAAACAACACTTCAAAACATATGTCATAGATTCTGGCAAATGTTCTTTTTTTTATCCTCCCCATAGAGAAAAAGGGGATGTGAAAGAAATCAAACATATCCAACCCACAAAATATGCAGATAATTATTCTATGACTCCTGTATGTTTAACTGTAAATATCTAGAAACTAATAAATTTTTAAAAAGAGCTATTTGGGGCAGCTAGGTACCACAGTGGACAGAGCACCAACCTTGAAGTCAGGAGGACCTGAATTCAAATATGAACTCAGACACTTAATACTTCCTAGCTGTGTGACCCTGGGCAAGTCACTTAATCCCAATTGCCTCAGCAAAACAAACAAACAAAAAAAGTAAGTTACTTGAATCCCTTTTCAATTTCACAATAATTATATTTTAGAATATTAATCTAAGAATAAACCAGATTACTCAGGTATATGTTTACACCCAGTATGCGTCAACCTGTTTTCTTCATTAAAAAAAATTAGGCTTTGGGCTATACTAATTATAGGCTGACCTTCATTCTGTACTAATGGGTCAATCATCCGTATCTAGCTTCTGTCCCCCAGCTCTATTCATTCATCTATTAACAATTGCTTTATTAGCTGCAAAAATAGATGTAATGAAGTCTTCCAAATTTTTAAAAAATTTTATTTTTTTTATTATAACAACTTTTTATTGACAGAAGTCTTCCAACTTCTAAAAGATCCACTTTATATATAGACTCAAATTTATGCAAAATTTTTCATATTTAAAATTCTTTATAATTTAACTTGCACATGATGGAAAGTAGTCACCATTATGCATAGGCTGTTTTATATGGATTAAAGTTTGCCAGGAAAACAAATGTTCATTAATAGCTTAGCAAAAAAACACTTCTCTCTTGGATGTATAGTATTTGCAGTTCTCTGTAAATTTTAGCAAATGGTTTGTACACCCTCTTGTGGTTCTAGGAGTGGATCAACTTTTCTTGGCTTTTTTTTTTTTTTTTTTTTGCTCTTTAATATTTGTCATTCCTAACTAAAGTTACACATCACATTTTTTAAAGTATGAAGTCATTTTATTCACCAACTATATTAAATTGTAACTTTAAATTTAAGTAACTATCCCACCACCCTCTGTCCAACATTCAGAGAAGTATCATACTGACAATGTATAAAGACAGTGTACTGGATTATCTCAATCAACAAGTATTTGTTAAATGTTTACTGTGTGCCAAGCATTCAGAATACAAATTAAAAACCAAAACAATCTCTGACCTTAAGTAAAAAGATAGAAAGACAAACTGATACATAGATATGTGTGTGTAGGGGTGAATGATGGGCATGTGTGTACATTCTGAGCAAAATATTCTACTGGTAGCAAGCAACACATATACATGTAAAGAAAACACAAAATAATCTCTGAAAGGATACCAGTGGAAGAGAAGGGAGAAGAGAAGGGAAATCAAGAAAGACCTCATGAAGGTAGTAATTAAGCTGATCATTAAAAAAAGTAGGGAACTAACAGGTGAAGTTGAAGAGGCTAGGTACTCCAAAAGTGGAAACAACCTGTGAAAAGGTACAGGGACAAAAGATAGAAAGTTATATGCAAGGGATAACAAAGAGATCACAGAATGTTTAAGGGAGAGTAATATGTAGTAAGTCAACAAACATAGAATAGAAACAGAGTAAGACTTTAGATGGCAAAGAAAGGAGTTTGTATTTCATCTTAAAAGTAATAGGGAGTCACTGCAAAGAAGATTTATACTTGAGGAATATCACTTTGGAATTTCTGTGCAGAATAGATTGAAGAGTTAAGAAATCGTAGTAAGTATTGTTCAAAAAATAAATTTCTCACCATTAAATTTATCTAACTTATAAGACAAAAAATAGTCAAAGCCTCTTTTTCAAACTAGATAAAAGTAGCCTATATAAAGCAAAGCAGGATATTTTCAGGATATCAATGCCTGGCACAGAACCAATACTTAATAAATACTTGCTGTTTCTATTATAATTAAATAAGTTAAAGATCAAATTATTATAAAGTAGCTCTCAGCTCCTGATCATATTTTAAAAAATCATATTCTCTATGGTTAGAGAATTGGTTTAGGTAAATGTTTTTTGTTTGTTTGCTTTTTTGTTTTTTGCTGAGGCAATTGGGGTTAAGTGATTTGCCCAGGGTCACACAGCTAGAAAGTGTTAAGTGTCTGAGGTCACATTTGAACTCAGGTCCTCCTGATTTCAGGGCTAGTACTCTATCCACAATGCTACCTACCTGCCCTGATTTGGGTAAATGTTTATGAATTCAACCATTAAATTAGTCCAGACCTTTGCTTTTAGTGGGTACAGAGAGTTCCCAGTAGGGAAGCCCCCTCTACTGATGCAGAGAAGCATTAATATTTAATTACAGTTTTTTTCCATGATTTATGTTTTCAAAAGTATGTAATGAATTTAAAGAAATTTAACAAATTCAATTAATAACAACTTTTACAGAACATCTGTGAGTTTGTATACACTTAGAGGCTTGACATGATCAAAAATTATTTAGTTTGAATTATTTTCTTTTTCATGTAGTAAAGATATGGTTCGATAATTTTTACCATCTAAAACTTTCTTCTTTTTTTTTGTTGTGGGCAAACAAATTACATTCTAAAAATAAGAAAAAACAAGACCAACTGTATCCTAAATGTATTATATATAACTGCAAATGTAAATTAAGACCAAAAACTGAAACCATTGTCACTATGACAAACTACCAGAGTGTATACTAACAAAAAAGTCTTAATTTTCCATTACAACTAAATTTAAGCATACCCTATACATAAAGATCCAGATTTACAAAAAATTAAGGAGTATTTAAACACAATGGAAAACTTAAAGAGAATGGCTTTAAATAGAAAGCTCCCAAGTGAACTTATATCAATTTACCAAGATTTACCATCAATATTTGTGTAAGAGTTTAAATTTTAAAAAGTTACATATATTATCCCATTTATACTTCACAATCCTATAAAGTAGGTCATGATATTTATTAACTTTTAATTTACAAAAGAGGGAAATCTCTTTTGATCTCATGATCAAGTGTGCTATCTATGGCTCTGTGGATTGAAAAGACAGCTATTCTGACTATCATTATATAACAAAAAGAAATCAAAGATTTAGCCACAGGGAAGCTCCTTTAACAATAACATACTTTTCAATCCACAGAGCCATAGATAGCACACTATAACTGGGCTGTCAAAACACTACTCCTCTTGATCATGCCTTTCAACAGATCATATTCAACAGATCCAGATCATAATGTGGCACACTATGAAAGAGGTAGAAAAGCATTTGCTACCAACTTTCATGATTGTGAGAAAATGCTAATATATTTTTAACTTCCATTAAGAAAACTTTAATAGTTCTATACAAAATATACCAAATAACAAAAAACAACAACCAAAAAAAACCTAGTATGTACCTAGGAGCTATCACAGTTTGAACAACAGGTGTAACTAGAATCTAATTTTATTTCATGTCATTTTTATCTGGGGTCACTGATCTTACCATAAATGCTATGTTAATTACTCCAAAGCAATACTGATATTTGTAATTTTTTTTCTTTTGAGGGTGTCATAGCAAGAAGAAATGCTAACAAGACAACAAGAGAAGAATCATGATTTTTAGAGAGCATTTTGCAGAATTAGAGGATTTTTATAATCAGATTTAAAAACAAACCATAATCCCAACAAACTTTATTACAATACAGAATTCCAATTAACTGTACAATCAAGATACAGAAGATGTTAAATAAAGCTAATGATATTTCGTTTGTGTGATCACCATATTATATATATCTATCACATGCTAGTCTGAACTCAACTTGATATTGATACCTGCATAAAATTTTTAAAGCAACATTTAAAAGCGCTACTTGAAAGTAAATCACTAATAACAAAGGCAAAAATGATTGTACATATATCATCTATATTAAACTACCTGCCTTCTTAAAGAAGTGGGAGGGCAAAGAGAAAGGAAAGAATTTGAAACTCAAAATTCTTTGTTGAATATTTTTATGTGTAATTGAAAAAAAATTAAAATTAAATGTAAAAAAAATAGACAAAAAAATTTCTTGGGTAAAATTTATCATAAAAACATTAATTGTTTCATCAGCATTTAGGGATCAAAATATAATCAATATACAAATTCAAATTTATGAGAAAGTGTTCAAAAAACTTTTTTTTTTTGCTGATGCAATTGGGGTTAAGTGACTTGCTCAGGGTCGTCACATTGCTAAGAAGTGTTAAGTGTCTGAAACCAGATTTGAAGTCAGATCCTCCTCACTTGAAGGCTGGTGCCCTATCCACTGTGCCACCTAGCTACCCCGTGTCCAAAAATTTTTAAGTCCTCCAGGAAATTCTTTAAAAACATTCAATTTTAACTGGTATTTATAGCAGACCATTGATCCTATCATTTCTCTTTAAGTAACACTCATGAACCTCTCTACCTTTATTTCCTCCCTATCTCAACAGTAACTCAAAAATATTATTAGAACTGGAAGCTACTTTGTATTTTTATATATCCTCTTCTGTGAATAGAAAGTATAAAAGCATGTATCATCTTCATACAGGTCCCTCATTTATACTACAAGATTGTAATGATGTCACTCACCCTTTAGTCTTCTCTTCTTTAGGCTAAATTATCCTAATTTCTTTAACCTTTCCTGATAGGACCTGTTTCTTCTCACTTTGATCATTTTTGCTGTTTAGACACTGTAGAGGAAAGAGCACTTGACTGTGAATCATTCTACCACCAACTGGTGGTGTAATCTTGGGCAATTCACAACCTCTCTCATCTAGAAATGAGGTGGTGATCTTTAAGGTTCCTTACAGTGGTAAAACACTATATAATCTTTGGATCCTAAAGCAAAAATCGTTCTGCTATATCAATTGGGAAAAACAAACATGAATTAATGAATTTTTATTATAGAATCTTAATCTTTTTTTTTTTAAACAAATTTTAAAGAAATGGTAGTGTTTTGTTTTTCTTTCAAGCATAGAATAACTAACAATTGAATAGCTACTTAGGAAAACTTTAATGAATAGATAAGAATGACTTATAATTAGTATGTTAATATAATTGATTTTTTTAAATTAAGGAAATTTTGGGGAAAATGCTTAATATTCTTAGCAAACTAATTTTTTCCACGTGTAGTATAAATACAATAAAAAGTCTGAATTCTCATAAATTATAAATCAGCAGGTAGCATATGACTTTATGAGGTTTTATGGAACTTTGTAGTTTCTATTAACCTATATTTCTGTATATTTCTCCTATGTAAGAATATCTACCAATTGTATTTAGGATAGAATCGAAGGATTTTAAAGTTGGGAATCTTTGGAGATTATCTAATACAAACTTCCAATTTTTTATACAGGAAGAAACTGAGACATAAAGAGACTATGTAATTTAGTCAAGATTACATATCTCACAAGCAAGATTCCAATTCAATGTCCTGACTCTAAATCCAATACTTTTTCTAATACTCTACAATACTGTCTTTAATGAACACCGTCTAATATTTGTAAAAATTGTTTATATCTGCTCTGTCTCCATTTCTCACTTTCACTTATCAATCCCAAATTATTTGACAAACTCTCATCTTATCTCTAACAACGATAATTTATTTGCCAAATCCAAAAGGACTTTTTTAACTCAAATACTCAACTTTTCCATAGACTTGACATTACTTACCACCCTCTCCTTTTGAATATTCACTCTTTGAGTTTTCATGGTATTTTTATTTTTCTAACCTGATTTTACACTTCTTTCTAGTCACCTTCACCAGATTCTCATCCATGTCCTGATTGTCATCAAACTGTGGGTAAAGCTCAAGGCTCTGTTCAAGGCCCTTTTCTCTTCTCCTTCTCTACACTTTCATCTTTTCATTTGGTAACCTCATCAGGTCCCACTGATTCACAACCTCTCTCATCTAGAAAATGAGGTGGTGATCTTTAAGGTTCCTTACAGTTCTCTAAGCAGATGAATCCTAAAAAAATATATATATGCAGCCTTAAACCTCTCCCCAGAGCTCAAGTGCCTACAAATCATTTAAAACTTGATAGCCTCAGATATTTCAAATTCAGGCTAAAACAGATCTACTACTCCAAGTTCATCCTTCTGACCATTCCTATTTTTGTCAAGGATATCAATTATCCTTCTAGTCATCAAAGTTCACAACCTCAGAATTATCCTTGCCTTCTCTATCAACCTCACTTCCACACATATAATCAAATTGCCAGTTCTATTTGTTGTACCTTTACAAAAACTTGTGCATGAGTTCCATTTTCATTCACATGACCAAAGGTCAGGTCCTTATCAACCAAGATCAGAACTGTTCCATTAACTTCTTTATGCTCTTACTTCAAGCTTTTTTCCTCTCTAATCCATCTTCCATTGATGGATTTGATGAAACTGATAGTACTAAAGCAGATGTCTGACCACATCACTCCCCAGCTCAAATAGCTTTCTACTGGTTCTAGGAACAAATAAAAACTCCTTTTCATAATCTGGCTCCAGCCTACTTTTCCAAGATTATTATATGGTGCTCCCTTCACTTACTCTATAGTCCAACCAAATTGGTCTTCTTGATGTTCTGAAAACAAAATATTTCATCCCCTGCCACAATGGTTTTCCCCTGGTTCTCCTTCATGCTTTTAAGGCACTCTACTTCTTCCTCACTTCCAAGTCTCAGGATCCCTAATGTACTTGAAAACTCAGTTCATTTCCTATATAAAGCCCTTCTTGATTCCCTTCTACTATACCCTCAATTTATTTTGTCTTCACTTTGTATGCATTTATGTGTATATGTTTTTACATCAAGAGAATCTTGGCTCCTTGAAGGCAGGAAATATTTTGTTTTTGACTATATATTCTTTGTACATAGTAAGAGCCTTTGGCACAAATAGATACTTAGTAAATTACTTGTTAGTACATTAGTCGCCCAGTGGTTAATTATCACATAACTAATGTTAATTCATTTACTAGTAATAGAAAATGTAGTATGTAAAGGAGAGAGGGAGAAATAAAACTACATATGTCAACCACTCTAGGAATCTGTTAAGTAGAGGTGAACTTCCCCAAAGTTAAAAATGCAATAAAAGCATTTTTGTGGAAAACAGAAATTAATCTATAATTTATACATCGAAACCTAGATATATAACAAAATTCTACAGAATTAACAAAATTTTAGGCTCCACAATTTTCAAATAATCTACTTTACTTCTAGATGTCAACAAGCTAAAAGTTGTCAGAATTATTACTGGCAGAAATAAGTTCTGATAAGATTTTATAACTATTTCATTATGAAATACAAAAAAGTTTAGCACTGGAAGAAAGTGTCAAAGATTAGTACTTCTGGAATTATCTAAATGGGATTTTACTCATCAATTCTGAATGCAGTTCTATTTTCTAACTGCTGCAAATCAGAAGCTATGAACAGACATTATTATTTTATAACAAGTAAGAGAAAGTAAAGACTTCTGACATTAGAGAGGAAAAAAATCAATATGAAATAGATACCTCATAATTTGAGAGAAAATCTAGTAATTCTGACCGAGCGGGGATGTAGAGAAGTGGTGTCATCACCCGGCGAACAAACTTCTCAATATAAACAGCACGCAAGGGGCCTTTGTATTCAATTGGTCCAAAACTAGTGCCAAAAAGGAAGGGAAAAAAAAAAAACCATACCATGCATTAAGCTTGTAACGCACAAATGAAATCATCAGCGTAAAGTGAGAAGCTCTTACTTTATACAGTGCAGGCATTTTTAGAGACAACCTGCATTATCCCACGAGATGATGGGAGGATAGTATAGCACTTATAAATAATGATTATACATAAGATATATTGACTGTTTAACTAACACTGCTATTACTCTATTATGAAATGGACTAATAAAAACTGAACTTCTATAAAAAATATTCTATTCTCCAAACATCATTAAGTAATTAGCAGAATATTTCATATTTTAAGAAATACAGCACCAGCAAATAACCAACTAGCTGCTCCAAGAGGATTTACAGCACCCTTTCAGAAATTAAATTTAAAAATTTTTCATTAACATAACAAAGCAAAACCAAAATATATACAATGCAAGCTACTTCATATAACACAGAAATAAAAGCAGTTCACATTTATATAGCAGTTGAAAAATTTACACATAGTTTCTCATTTGACCCTCACAATCACCTCAAGAGGTAGGTATTATTATCATTCCTATTATAGAGACAAAGAAACAGCCTCAGAGAGTAAGAGATTTCCCCAAGGTCACATAACTATGTAGGTATCTGAGGTGGGATTTAAAACTGGGTATTCCTAATCCCAAGTCCAACACTTTTACCCACCATGCCATGTTCTCTCTTGAAGGAATCCTAGCTATTGTGCATATTAACAAAGATTTTGAAATATATATTTTTCAAAAGTAACATAGTTCAATAAAATAGTTTACAAATATGAAGACCTGTTAACTGCTTTAACTGTATTCATGTAAGTTGAATTAATTTATGGTTCAGCCTTCAAAACAAGTTACCACATAATCTGGAAATATCTTTTCAAGTCAATAGATTTTGCTTAATATTTTTCAATCTAACAATATATTAGAACAATCTGGATGCCTCATTACAAAACTTATAGAACTCCCAGAATGCAAGATATAGATAGGATATTTTACCAAATTTACCACATCATGGGACCAACTGTCTCCAAGGGCAATTTTTTCACAGGGAATAATTTGAAAAATATTTGTTTCAGCCCAACTTAAATCTTTATGTCTAGTACCATGAAGTACACAACAACCCTGTGAAGTAAATATTAGAGGTACTATGATCCCCATTTTACAGCTAAGAAAACCAGATAAATGGCACTTATAGAGTAACTTTAAAGTTGGCACTATGTTCTGCTGTAATAAAACAGGAAACTACTACATATAACAGAGTACTTGTTGCTACAAAATTCATTATAAATATTGATACTAGTACTTGAGTTATATTTGCAATTACTACCAGCCAACACTGCCCTAGACAATCTAGTTTGAAATAAACATGCCTGAGATCTTGAGTTGTAAGTAAGTATATAGAGATAGTCAGGAACACGCAAGGCCCCTACCTACGAAACACTGAGCAAGTCACCTCACCCTGTTTGCTCGTTTTCTCATTTGTAAAAAGAACTAGAAGAGAATATCAAAGTAGTCCAATGTCTCTGTTAAGAAAACCCTAAATAGAGTTATGAGGAATTAGCCACAACTGAAACAACTAAACAATAACAACAAAAGTTTATAAGAAACAATATGTTGTGTTTTAACATATATTGGATTACTTGACATCAAGGGGAGGTGGTGGGGGGAAGGGAGGAAAAATTGGAACACAAGGTTTTACAAGGCTTAATGTTGAAAAATTATCAATGCATGTTTTAAAAATTAAAAAGCTTTAATAAAAAATTTTAATGTTAAAAAAAAAGAAACAATATGTTGGTTCTTAAGGGCCTTAAGAATTTTCATATTCTAAAATGAAAAAATATATTGACTGACCAATTGTTAGAAATATTGTAGAGAAAGTCACGTTTCAATCAACAGTCTCTTCCAACTCACAACACTATTATAAAAGGCAAAGAGCATCACCATACTATTAATTCAAAACTGAACTAATTTGACCCAATATAGCAGAGTGGATCGAGGATTCAAAAGTTAAAAAAAAAAAAAAAAAAAAAAAAAAAAGATCTGGGGTTCCAATCCCACTTCTACTATCCCAACTATTACTATATGACCATGTGTAAGATATAGAATCCTACTTTCCTACTTTCCTAATTTGTAAAATGGAAGTAATAATAGGGAAAGAGGAAGGGAATTAACAATTATGTAACTAAGCATACCAGACACAGTGCTTTATAAATATTATCTCTTTTGATGCTATACTTATTAATACCTATAGTGTCCACCACACAAGGTTATTGTAAGGCTCAAATGAGATACTATATGAAAAGTACATTACAAACTTTAAAAGTGCCCTTTAAATTATTATTTATAATAATACTTAACATTTGTAACAGGTTAAGTTATTAAGCTTGCTATAGAAACATAGCCCTCACAGCTATACAATTCAGCTTCTATTTTTACTGCTAAACCTTGATTACATAATTTTTTTTTTTATTATAGTAACTTTTTATTGACAGAATCCATGCCAGGGTAATTTTTTTTACAACATTTTGATTACATAATATTTACTTAGTAGTCTTGAATTTAAATGGAATTCCGTACCTTGAATTTTATCTTTAAGATCTGACACACCTTAATGGACCTTCATCTAGGATATATCCAATAACTGTGGATATGCCCCAAAGCTCCCTCTTCGTTTCTCTTCTCTTTTCATTCTATATTCTCACACTGGCTTGGTGATCTCACCAGCTCCCATAGATACGAGTACTTTATGAAGATCATTACCAGATCTCTCTAATCAAATCTAGCTTCCATACTGAACTAAAGTTCCATATCACCAACTGCCTTTTGAGTATCTTGAAGCAGAGCTCCTATAAAGCATCTAAAAACTCAACATGTTCAAAAAAGAAATCACCTTTCCCCTAAAGTTCTTTCCTCTTTCAAACTTTCTCACAGAAGTTTAGGCACTACTATCATCTCAGTCAAACAGGTTTGCAATCTTAGTGTCAATCTTAACTCTCCTTTCACATATCCAATCTGTTGTCCAGACTAGTCATTATTATATCCACACATATTTTCTTTAAGTCCTCTTCTCTTTATTGACACTGCCACCATCCTTGCACAGGCTTTCATTTCCTCACACCTAAATAACTGCAGTAGTGTTCTGATTGGTTTTCCTATCTTCTCAGTTCTCTTTCTTCTTCAATCTATCATTTGCCAAAGCACAGGTCTGAAAAAGACTCTTTTACCTCTGACACCTGATCAAGACTCACTTCAAATGCTACCTTCTACAGGAGACCTTTCCCAGGTTTCCTGTCCCTACTCATTCCCCTTGCCCCTGGCATCCTACTAATGCCTTCTTTCTGAGATTATCTTTCATCTTATATATACATAGTTGTTGAATAAGGCTTAATAAAGGCTTGTTCGAAACTTAACAAAGCATTCCCTAATTGCACTTTAATCTGAAAGTTTAAGACAGCAGGACTCAAAATATTGGCCAAGAAAATAAAGTTGGCCAACAACTTCAAAATAAAACTAACTAAACTATATTACAAATTTAATTGCATAAAAAATTAATTGCATG
This sequence comes from Sarcophilus harrisii, assembly GCF_902635505.1. Classification (NCBI taxonomy): domain Eukaryota; kingdom Metazoa; phylum Chordata; class Mammalia; order Dasyuromorphia; family Dasyuridae; genus Sarcophilus; species Sarcophilus harrisii. The sequence goes on along the minus strand of NC_045426.1, from coordinate 303,135,442 downwards.
ATTATCTAAAGAGAAATGATGAGGTAATGAATCCATCTATCATTTATTATCACTTCTTTAGAAAACAATAATGTTCCATGACCATTCTTTTTTAAAAACAAAACTTATGCTTGAAGCATGAGAGTACAAAAATGAAAAATGGCATTTTGTTTTTAAAAAAGAAGAGACTCTGCTTATAAGAGATAGCAAACTATCATTAGTGGAAAAATTCAAGATAAAAATAAAAAGATTTTCCCAATTCAATTTTACTTTTAAGTATGCCACCGATTACAATAAACTTCATACTAGTTGAGCCATTAATAAATACAACAAAGTATTACATTTGAAAGTATAACAAAATACTTTAATAACAGCATTCTAAGATAAAATAATTTCCATAAAAATGCCTGATATTATTTGCTGATTTTCAAATATATATACATATATATATCATAAACAATGTTACAAGAACAGTTAGTTGCAAAATTTATAAAAGGGATGGGAAATATAATGATGCTCATGAAAAATAATATCACTGGGCTCAAGCAATGTGTTAGATTATCTCTCACCATCAGATCTATATAATGGATGATATATAAGAGAGTTTCATCATATCACAGATGGCTGTGGTTACAGTTAAATTAAGCAATTGTTAATTATATGCAAGAATGCATAATATACTAATGATGTGATTTTGAAAGGTTATCAGGGTAACAACATACAGGATATTTGTTCTTATATTTTACTGCCTCAAAACATTATCAAAACTAATCCTTATATTAGAAAACTAATTCCAATTGAACTTTGAATGAAAATCTTACCTCCGATGGTACAGATATATTACAGGAAAGTAAAAGAAGTGTTTCTGTTTTCTGCATTTCCCTTGGTTCCACCAACAGTTAACTGCCACAAACAGCACCTATAGAACAATTTTCAAGTAACTATGAATTGGAACATCTGAAAAGAAAGTTTTTAAAGTTAAAGTTTTTTTTTAAAAAAAGATGAAAATATTGTGCCATTCAAATGGCAGGGCACCATAAACTAGTGAAAAATTAATGAAACATATATGTCCTAACTGAGCACTCAAAGAACATTCATTTTAAAGACAAGATAATTCAGAGAAGAATTGCTGTTATTTTTAACAAACCACTGGCCTTATCTTTAAAAGCTAAACAAATAACATATTTGTATTGAAATTTACTATAAAAAGAGAAACATCTGACATTAATGAGATAAGTACATAAGTAAATTGGCCATTTGAGATTAGAAAAAAAGTTCTACAAGGAACACACTTTAAAAAAGATTTTTTGGCTCATTAAAAAAAAAAAAAAACTCTCTCATTGCTTTATTAAACTCATTTTTTGGCCCAAAAGTCAGTATTTATTAAGGACTTAATATACTAGAGATACAAAAATATAGTACCTAATCTCAAGGAATTTATATTCTAATGAGAGAAAGCAATATATTAAAAAAGGGGGTAAGTGAAAGAGGGAAGATAGTCATCTGAGAATATAATGGTTAAATCCAGAAAAGTATGGCTCATTTCCCTTCCCTTTGAAATCCCTTCCCCAAAATGGAAGTGCTAGAAGAGTTCACCAATGGGAGTATTACTATTCAATGTGATCATCTAACGTTACTCAACCTTTACGTTTCCGCCTTATTTGTGCATTAATTCTCTTTGTTCACACCAGATTTATGCAGCCAACCTGGCATTCATCATTCTTTTTCAAAGGATGCTAAATGCCTGTCTCCAAGCCTTTGTATTGGCTGTCCATCTACCTCTCCCTCCCCTCATTTCTGGATACACTTCCTCATCACTGCCTCTCAAAATCTCTGATTGCCTTCAAAGCTCAGTTCAAGCACCACCTTCTCCATGAAACCTTTCCTGATCTCCCAAGTCTTCTCCCTCCCCAAATTATAATATACCTATACACAGAGAGACATCACCACCCCAAAGAAATTTAAGCTCCTAGAGGGCAAGGTCCATTTCATCTTAGTCTTTGTATCCCTAGCATTTGGCACTGCAGGTATTTAATAAATGCTCACTGACTTTTTCCTAAATGACTTTTGATTTTCCAAAAATCAAATGCATCTTAAAAGACAAGACATTTCTGTCACTGAACTTTTCAAACAATGTTCTCAAATTCTTGAAGGTAATTAAAAAAAAAAAAAGTTTTAACAATGTTTCAAGAATGGTAGCACAGCCTAGGGAGAGGACTTTGGAATGTATAACATATTTTAAGGCACATTAGTCCTTTTATTTATGAATACTTAACTTAAAACTTAAAGGCAAAATGGCAGTTAGGGTCAGCCATGTAGAATGCCATTTTCCCCCCTCCAGTTTAGGACACCTGGGGAACTACAGAAAATCTTTAACTTACCTGTGGTATATCTCCCTTTCTTTCTTTTAACCCAACTATCCAATGGTGCCTCTGTCTTCCAAGGCTGCTGCTAGATTAACTACTGACATATACATTTTTTTTTTTAATAAAATGAAAGCAAAATTATCTCTAAGCTTTTTAAAGACTCTTAAGGTCTCTTTATAATTCAAATTTTAAAATTCTGTGATTCTAGAATAGTTATTTTCCCAAAGTATCTTCATTGGCATTACCTGGTCTGCAAGCCTGCTTGCTACTTGTTCAATTTCTCCCTTTGCAGCAATGGACTGTCCACACCATGGAGCATAAAAAAACAACAATACCACTTCTGAATCTCGACGAATATATTCTGCATAGTCCAACTGTCCTTGGAAGAGGTCAAGAACAGGAGATCTCGAAGAGAAGAAATTTACTGGTGGTTTTGCTGGTATTATCACATCTTTTGCACGACTAAAAAAAATCCCCACAAAAAAATTAGAATATTTCATATCAATGAACTTTAGTTACAAGAAAAATTTAAAGCAAATTCAATCTTTAAAAAGGTGCCCTTGATTGGAATAACTAAATGAGGTCATGAAGGGGCACTGTCACTAACCAATCTAATATTTTATATTAAAACAATAATTGAGAATAGTATGTTACTTTTAAAAGTAACATTTTATTATACTTTTAAAAACCAACAACTTTGTTGTCACTTCCAAATGACTCTCCTACCACAGAATTTCCTTTGTAACAAAAGTTTACAACCATGAACAAATACATTGGACAAGTTTAACAACATGTCTCATTCTATATCTATATTCCACAATTGTAAAGAAAAAGGAGGCAGGAAGTCTTCAATAATCTTCTAAAGTCAATATTGGCCATATGTGGTATCAATATAATCATTAGATAATTCTTTGAAATTAAGCAATACAATAAACATTTTACACCTTTCTCACTCCAAAAATTCTAGAAGGCTAGAAGAGTTTTTAATAATTAGCCCATGTCTTATCTTCTCTCACATATGCTAATCAGAATCAAAAATGATAATAAACATTGCTTGAGGAGACAGTATCCCAGAAAATGAAAAAAAAAAGTCAATTAACTGCAAAATGCCATAACTATGAAAATTACAGCATTGTTCAATAAATGAACGATATATCATAAATGTTCATCTTAGCAAACAGTATACTTATGAAACCTGAGAAAGTTCAGTATACAGAATACATTTACACTGTGCATTAGGATAAAGAATTGTGACAATATTACATTGGAATATACAACATTCCAGATACAAGATATTATGTTTTAAGATTGAAGAGGGGTCTTTTCAATAGACAGGAACTGTCCTTTTAAACAGAACTTAGACTTAAGTTCCCCAGCTTTTAGCACAGTATCTACTAGTAATACATTCTTGCCATTTGATTCTCAATACCAAAATTTCAAAATGGTTTATGGGTAGTCAAAATAAGTGTTATAAAGTCTATATATACTTTACTCCTAAAAGTATTCTTTTCAAACTCTCCTAGATGCTACCTTTGTTTTACAATGACATAATTTGATCACGTAGCTCATATACCGAGACAATGAAAAAGTGCTTTTGAAGGCAGATTCTCTGAGAAGTGAGAAATAACTGCCAGAAATTAAGAGAAGATATAGAAAAACTATAAGAGGTTATAAGAATTCAAAAGGCCATTGAGAACACAAATATTCTCTACACATCAATTCTTATATTATAGCCCATTTTTTAAAAATGACATTACCCTTATTTATTGAAACATGGTTAATTTTATTGGGTACTCTTTGTTTAAGGGGACAGGGAATATATATTCATACATTTGTAAGGTATTTCTATCAAACTGACATTTCCTCTGTGTCAATTATTCCTTCAAGGCAGGTCTCATGCTCTACAACTAAACCAATGGTATTCAAGAATTGGTGTTGGGCAAAATTTTATCACACTGAAACCAACCTGGTAATTTAAATTTTTTTGAACCTAGCTAAGTTGGATCCTGAAATACAGGCATAGATATAGTTCATCACTAGCTCCATAATCAAAGCTGTGCAGTTTGGTAAGATTTGCCAGAGTTTGTGCTCAGCCACAAATCTACTGTAACTTCCATATCATGATGAGGCTTTGGAAAATGGCTTTAGCAAATAATTTCCATCAAAAATGGCTAAATCACATTTTTAAAAAAATTGGTATTTAAATGACATGTTCCTGGACTGTGCTGGCAAATGAGGCATTATTAAACTTATTTCCAAAATAAAAAAGAACCAAGATATTTGTTTATTCTAATTTTTTGTTATAAAAATTGTTGATCAGGTAATGTCTGTTACAGTTCCTTAGATCTATATAACACCTTTCTTCTCCCTATTTCAAAATGCTTTCATAAAATCATACATTAAAACCTAGAAGGGACCTTAAAGGTAGGACCCTCTAGTCCTACCTCCTCATTTTACAGATGAAACTCAGAGAGGTCAAATGACATGCCTAAAATCATATAAGTCCTCACCTACAGATTAGAACTTAAGGTGGACTTCTCAGTCCAAAGTCAATGGGTTCTTTTCCACTGTACTCGGGCACACACTTATTTCAAAATGTATCTTTAGCTAAAAGGGGATAAGCATTCTTAAACCTCAATTTTGCAAACAGGAAGCAAAGAGAAGTTAAGCAACCTGGTTTTCCTTCAAGACAGCTCAAATCCCACCTTCTTCAAGAGTCCTGTATCCTCCAACCACTATTTCAGTTTCTCATCTTGAGGATTATCTTCCACGTGTGCTGAATGTACCTGGTTATTTATATTTCTTCCCCATTAAAATGTAAGATCCTTGAGCCCAAGTTGTTTCTGCCTTTTTCTGAACCTTTTAAATATATTGACTGAATGTAATGACTAAGATTATGTAATCAATTAGTGGGTACTGAAAGGATGACAATGGAGAAATGGACAGGACCTCTCTGACAGGAAAAATAAACCAGAGAAGCAACCTCATCCACTTCAAATGTATATGACCAAGTATTGAATAGAAGTTTGATAGTCTCGCTAATTTACAAGAAAAGTTGGACACAATGAAGGGTTTTTACTTCCCCAAACTTGAGAACTCCTACTTCCTCTATATGGAAAGAAAAGTTCAGAGGAGGGAAGAAAAATCAAGTGATAGTAATATTAGTTGGAGGGAGGGATGGCAAGAAGAGGGAAGAGCAAGAGGTATCCGATTGTATTCCTGATTTAGGATGACGTGTGTATTAGAGACAGGGCAAGAGAAAGAGGGGGGAAAATAGATGGGTAACAGAAACAGAGATTAAGATCAATTGGGACAATGTGGGGGGAGGCAACAGATAGACAGATAAAAGAGACGGATAGGATGTCAATAAAGAGATGGAAATAACAGGAAGGGGCAACAGGGAGACAGTTCGGGGGAGCAAAGTAGCAGAGGCAAAAATAAAATGACAGACAAGTAATACAAAGGACGACAACAGACAGAGGGTAAGGGTGACAAAAGGAAAGGGGTCAAAAGAGAGGGAGTCAATAAAGTGACAAAGGGCAAGAGAGACAGAGGGGTAGCGACTTAAGTGGGGACAGCAGAGAGCAGAGCAACATACGGAGAGGCAATAGAGAAAGAAGGCAAACACACGGGAGAGTAACCGAAAAGGATAACTGGCAGACAGAGGAGGAACAGAAAAGAGAAGCAATAGAGAGGAGACGGCGGTAACAGCGGAGAGGCAACAGGAAGATAACTGGGGGCGGGCAGGAAAAAAAGGGAGTTAGAGAAAAAGACAGACTGGGTGACAGAGGCAGGAAGGGTGACCAATCCAATCTCCTTGTAGTTTCAGAGTCGGGCAGATGACGGCGCTCAGAATGACCGTCGGCGCTACCCTCTCTCCGGCTGAGGAGGGTCCGACTGGCAACCAAGTACCTTCCCTAGCTCCTCATGCCCGGCCTGGACTTCCCGCAGATCGAGGTCATGCACACCCCAACCCAGCGTTCCTGCCACCTGCTCCAGGTGAAGCGACTCACGAGGGAGGCAGTGCCTCCTCCGGGCGCGCTGGGACCGCCGCTGCCGAAAACGCTCCCGCCCCGGCCCGGCTGTTACTGGAGCCATCGGGGCTTCTTCCTCCCCCAGCTCCGGGCCTCACCTGCAGGTGAATTTGAGGGCCAGGAGCAGCGCGCAGCCCACGGCCACAACTCCGCACAGCAGCTCGGGCCTCCGCCGGGCCATCAGGGAGGCGCCGCGTAGCCGCCGGCAGAGGAGACCCGTAGGGCCGGGAGGGGCTGGGCGGGAGGAGCCGCCGCTGCTGCCGCCGGAGCCCTCGGAGCCCTCGCCACCGTCCCCGCCGTCTTGGTCGCCGCTGCCGCCACCGCGGCCTCCGCATAACGACATTACATTCTACCTGCCACCCGCTTTATACAGCTCAGCCGCCGCCGCCTGGGGCCGGGCAGGGAGGGCCGAGCCCGGCCTTCCGCTCCCCTATCGCACAGCCGCTAGCACTCGCTAACCCGGGGCCGCCACGTCAGCCCCGCCATCAAGCCCGCACCGGGCCCCGCCCACACCGAGCCTGCGCCCGGTCCCGCCCCAACGGAAGCCTGTGCTCCGGCCCCGCCCCCAGAGAACCGGGGTCGCGGTCCCGCCCCAACAGAATCTAGATCCGGGCTCCGCCCCTAAAAGAACCTGAATTTAGGTCTCGCTCCCACTCTCTGCGCCGTGGACCCGGCCCTACCCCCCCCCAAAAAAAAAAATCACCTAAACTCAGGCCCCGCCTCCAAGGAACCGGCGACCCAGTCCCGCCCCAACAGAATCTATATCCAGAACCTGAACCCGGAACCCGTTCCCACTGAGTTTGCGCTTGGAGCCCGGCTCTATCCCTTCACAATTTAAGATCGGCCCCTGTCCCAACAGAATTCATTCCCAGGCCTAGCTCCTACTAATCTGGAACCCGGGCCCCTCTCCGTACCTGGACGGCCCCAACAGTCAATTTCTATAACCCGGCCCCCAACGAGTGCGCGTACGGGCCAAGTAGCAGCTGGAGGGGGACCTCGCTGTCTTAGAGGGCTGCTTCTTAAGGTGTAAGGGACTTCCGGACCGGTGCTGCGTCAGTCTGCAAGTGAGAACTGGGAGGTTTGGAGAGGAATGGTGCCTAGGCTAGAGCCCTTGGCTAGGGGACCTCGGGCCGGGGTCGTCGTATTGCGCGGCCCGTTGGTCGGTGTATGAGGATGCTCGAGCCCCTGGGATCTTTGTCCCAACACGGGTTCCGGTTTTTTTAAGTACTCGGGGCGTCCCGGTAGAGGAGAGACTCGCTGTCTGACGGTCGTTGGGCTGTAGAGGAAATGGGAAAAGGGGAAGGAATAGGATAACAAGAGTTAAAACTAGAAACGTCACGGAGTTTTATGATTAGGGAATAGAAGGGATCGGGAATGGCCTATCGTCCTGTCCCATTGGTTTTCAATGAAATAGGGACCACTTTATGTGATTTGTCTTAAAGCCACCTAATTAGGACGTCCCCCCAAAAGTTAGTTTTTTTTTTAGCTTAATAATGAACTCACAATTTTGGGGTGTCTTGTATTCCAGAGAAGATTTACACAGAAGCCTTCAACACACTACACCAGAGAATCCAAGCAACCATATTGTCACAGACTGAGTTATAGGCATTAGAGCAACAAGAGAGTCTGGTTACTTTGATAAAAGGAATTAATTCTCGCTACTAAAGCATAGGCATTATATTTTACAATTACAATAAAAAAATAAACTTAAGAAGATAAAAAGATAGTTTTGTGACGAGAGGAGTGGAAGGGAATAAGGCTGCGTTTTATATTAATGCCAGGCAGGGGTCCTCAAACTACGGCCCGTGGGCCAGATTCGGCGGCTGAGGACATTTATCCCCCTCACCCAGGGCTCCTTAGTTTATTTAAAGGCCCACAAAACAAAGTTTTTGTTTATACTATAGTCCGGCCCTCCAACAGTCTGAGGGACAGTGAACTGGCCTCCTATTTAAAAAGTTTAAGGACCCCTGAAAGGGAAATATTTTTAAAGACTAGGTATTTTTTTAAAGTTCTTTTTAAGACTGGATACTTGTTTTTTTAAACTGCTCGACCCACTCGTTTCCCCTAAGTCCTATTAATGAACGTAGACACCATATGGCAGAATCATTATAGGATCAATGCTATTTTTATATAGCCAATGAATGATGTTTTCTGTCTGCATATTGTTATGCAGACAAATCTGCATGAATCTCTCCCTGGAGATTGGCTGGAAAGTAAAACACAATGAACTCAGATGGAAATCGGTTGGCAAGGGAAATACAAACAGCAATGCCCATAGCCAAAGGGGATTTCACCATAACTGACCCAGATCTAAATTGAACCAATTTAACATGTGGCACTCAGCTCATCACACTTTCCAGTTATCTGTAAATGAGTTGCAGTTTCAAAGTCTAGAATATTACAACATAGCTTTAAAAGTAATATGAGGGGCAGCTAGGCCACGCAGTGGATACTAGCCCTGAAGTCAGGAGGACCTGAATTAAATTGGATTTATTGGAATTATCACTTCCTAGTTGTGTGACCCTGGGCAAGTCACTTAATCCCAATTGAGAGCAAAAAAGAAAAAAAAAAGTATGAAAAACTCTTTTGAGTTAGAAACACTTTGAGGAAGTGGATTATTGGGGGAGGGGGGGAGGAGAGAGAGAGAGAGAGAAATAATTGATCCACACCCCGACTTGTACTAGGTTAACTGCTAACTTCCTTCTCAGCTCTTCCCATATGGGACTGCATAGCACAGCAGTTGCTTATCTACATCAACTGGGGAGACGGGAACTAGGTTCCACCCTGGAAGTTTCCTACAGGAGTGGTTCAAACAAAAAGTGCTTAAAAATTTATCACTGAAAAATAAAATGTCAAGGCTGAAAAGGACCTTGATGATCATGTGGTACAACTCACTCTTCCTCCCTCCTCCCCCCATTTTACAGATGAGGAAATTGAGGCTATAATATAGTATTAGTAGATTTCAGACAAGAAGCTATGCCCTACTCTTCTAGTAAGACGTCCTTCCTATTATTCCATGAGTTTTCTATCAAAATGTTAAATTTATCACCCCCCCCCCAAAAAAAATCAGAAAAATCCATGTGATCAAATGATTTGGAAAACTGAAGTTTCTATTGCTCACAAGTATAAAGTGGAATATAAATATTCATCGAGTTAAGGGAGCAGAGATTATAGTAACTGAGTGAACAGCATACAACAGGAGGCCTTTACTTTCATGATTTGATTTTCACTGGAAATAACTGAAAAGACATAACAAATATGTGGTTTTAAGTAAATCAAAACATAATTAGCACTTAAAAAGCACTTTTAAATTACAAAGAGCTTTTAATACAAATTATCTTATCCTCAATAATCCCTCAAGTAGAGAAGACTAATATTTTCTTTTTTGCAAATGATCTAAAGTGAGTCATTTGATTTACTGCACTCAGAACAATTCAGTGGAGGGTAGGAGAGGGTTTGGGCTAGGACTACAAATGCAAAATTTTTTGCAATATCCTAACCATGGCAAAAAATTTTAAGAGTTACATTTAGTTGCCTTATCTGAGGGTTTCAAAATACACATCTTGTGTGTATAGACACACTTTTAAAAAAAAGCTTATTTTCAAATATTTTCAAATTTCATATTTATTATGCATGCATAATTTTTCAACATTGACCTTTGCATAGCCTTGTGTTTCAGATTCTCCCCTTCTTCCCCCACTGCCTCCCCTAGACGACAAGAAATCCAATATATGTTATACATGTTAAAATATATGTTAAATCCAATATATATAAACATATTTATACAGTTCTCTTGCTGCACAAGAAAAATCAGATCAAAAAGGAAAGAAAATGAGTAAAAAAAAAAATGCAAGCAAACATCATCAAACAGAATGTTATGTTGTGATCCATATGCAGTTCCCATAGTCCTCTCTCTCTGGGTATAGATGGCTCTCTTCATCACAAGATCATTGGAACTGGCACCAATCATATAGATATACTTTGAAAAAGCATTTTCCAATCATATCAATCTGATTCTTACAATTTTATTGTGACTTAGTAGAGCAGGTATTCTCATAAGTTGCCAGAAACTTAAAAGTTCAAAACTGAACTTAAACCATATCTAAAACTAAACTCAACAAAACCTATTTCTGTGGAAATCACTATCTAGCATCGTATTCTCAGCATTATCCTGCTCTCTTCATGCTCTGACCACCAAATGTCCAATCAGTTAGCCAAATCTTGTCATTTTCACTTTCACATCTCTCACTTATGAAATCAGAGCCCTTTTCTCTCCCTCCCATTAGTAAATTTTGGTTACTGTCCCTATCACTTCTCACTGATTATTGCAATAGGTTCTTAATTGGACTCCTTACTTTTCACCACTTCTATCAATTGCAGATTTTTGTGGCTTCCCTATTCAAGTAGCTCCAATAATTTTCTAATGCTTCTAGAATAAAATATAAACTGTTTAACTTTTAAAGTCCTATATATCTTAGCTTTAACTAGCTTTCCCAGCCTCACTGGTAATTATCATCCCCTCTAAAATCTCCAAACTAGTTAAATTTATCTCCTCATTCCTCCTCACAACTGACACACTATCACCTGCCAGTACATTTGTTCTCACCATTATCTAGAATGCTTTCCAACTATAATTGAGTCAAGCATTTTCCTTCAAGATGTAGTTCAGAAATCACCTTTACACGAAGCGTTTCCTAATCCCAACTGATAAGTACTTGGAACCCTAACTTAATTGTATTTACTTAGTACGCATAAGTATGTACTTAGTGTGTCTATATTTTGTTTATGCTGCATGTATGTATATATGTGTATATATATATATATATATATATATAATATGTTCTTGTTTCCACCATTAGAATGTGGGAGTAGGGACCTACTCCCTTATTTGTACCTACATCCTTAGCATATAAGCATAGTGCCTGGAAACTAAACACCTAATTCTTAATTAATAAATTTTATTGAAAGAACTATTATATCTTCCAGCCATTATCAACATCTAAATAAAATAAGATTAAATAAAAATAGAGAGAGAAAAATAATGCCTTAAAGAGAAACAAAGTTGTAAGAGTGAGCATATACTGTGTTAGATATGTGTAAAAAGTGAGGAGGGTAGAATCTTACTTTGCTAACTGATGCAAAACCTAGCAAACCTACTTTGCTAACTTTGCTATTGCAAGGGAGATTGCAAACTGAATAGGATACAGCAGTCTTCTCCCCTCCCCCCCTTTTAGAGCATCAATTCAGAGTTGTTTCTGTCCACCATTTACTTTATTGCAGTCCAATTCAAGGTGCCCTATGACTTTGCTAGCAAGGTTAAATGTCAAAACTATCATGTAAGCAAGCTATTGCTTATACCTTCCAAATAGTATTGAGTTTTAATATTTTGATTTTCCCCTTAACCCTACTTCCCCTACAAAATCCACTTCAATGCAATGGAAACTCTTCTTGATGAAGATATAATTGTGACTTATGAAATATAACAAAGGCCTATTTTATAATATTCTCCCAGTGATGCTCCACAGTGACAGGGACTACTACCATAGTCCATAAAGTATTATAGTTGAAAGTCAACCAAAGGACAACAGAAAACATTAATAAAACAACATTTCAAACAATGAATTGCCCATAGGGGAAAAATTGTAAAATATTTTAAGATACAAACAGATAAGAAGGTAGTAAGCAAGATTTAGGAATACTGACTGGATGACAACATACCTGGGTTGTTCCTGGGTTGTTTGCAATCTGTCTTGGTGAAGGAAATACTCCAGCTGGATGAGATAACAAATATACTGCAAGATCATAGGGTCAAATATTTAAAACTGGAAGAGACTAAAGAAAACTAGTTTCATTAATCCCCTCATCTGAATTGAGGTCCACAGAAATGATTTCACACAGGTGTATTAAATAGCAAAACTAAGATTTGAAGTAAGATCCTGACTACTCTTCAAGGATCTAATATTAAAACTCTGGTATTACTAAAAATATACCTATAATGACCATTTTTGACTTTGTCATCAGTTCCATATAAAACATCTAAATTGCTATACAATTCCCTCAAGATTTAGGAAAAAAGATGAGTCAGTCATCTTGGAAGACAAAGAAACCTGGAATGACAAAAACAGTTCCTGAGGTTTTTCTGAAGATATCAAAGATCATTAATGACAACAGATATGTATTACTATATATTCTACCATTATGTGGTGGCTTCATCACAACCTCAACAGTCATCAGAAGTATTACATAACTAATTGGGAATAAACTGTTTTCCATATCAAATCATACCACTTCTTTTAATAAACCTTATTTCCTCATGTCCTTGACTTATACATTTTTTCTCCTTAATTATTAAAAATTACTATTTCTAATAGAAATGTTTTCAGTCTGGCAGCAGTATTGTGCAACTCTCCCAAGCAATGTTTTTTATTTATGTGGCAAGCTTCTTGTAAGGATTTCAAAGTATTTTCTAGTCTTCTCTCACAGAAAATAAATAGAAATATTTCATGGAAAAAGACAAAATGGGGATCTCAAAGATATTATATTCATTGAATTCAATTCCAAAACATTTTGTAATTGTTTCAAAAAGTCACTGTCAAAAATCTGCCCCCTACTGTCCAGCCTTTGGAAAAATACTAGACTGGTATATGTCTCAAGAATAAGTGTTCTAATGAATTTCAGTTTCAAAAGAAAGTATGTACTAGTGAAATTTTTCCTCAGTATCTTCATTAAAGTAATTGTAATCTCTGAACTTAAAAATGGTTGCTAAAAAAGACTTTAAAAAAAAAAAATCAGGTTCAAAACACTAATTAAATGCACACACAATCCTAAACATGAATTTCAAGCATCATCTATTTTTAAAGGAAGAGAGTAACAGTTTAGCAGTGAGAAGTAGTTTATTTTAATTACATTACTGCTTTATTTCAAAATAGCATGGATAAGATGGCTTCATAAATCGATATGAAAGTTGGTACTAAAAGCTAAAGATGACATAATATTGAGTTTCACCTTTTCAGAGACATCATGCATTCCTTTTAGGATAAAACATGAAACAGCACTATAGCTAATATAAGAAACTGCATGTAAGTCAATAACACAGAAGATTCTTATTCAAAAGGAAAGCATACAGAAAGAAAAAGTATCCATTCAAAAAGGCAGGTAATGTTTAAGCATTTAGTACATAATTTCCTGACTACAAAAAAAAATTGAGGAACCTTAATGTTGAATAGGAAAATAAAATATTTCCTCAATACTTTCATTAAAAAGGACTGGTCCCTCCTCCCCCCAAAAAGGCATTTATATAAAGTTTTATAACAGGCAATATTGGTCCATACAATACACAATACCAACAATACAAGTAAAATCTTTCAAAATCATTTAACAGCAAAGACCAAAAAAATCAAAATTTCAGCCAATTTTCCAAAAATTCTTAGTGCACATTTTCTTCAAGATTCTTTTCGGTAAGTGATAGTGAAACATACAAATAGAGAAAAAATACCCCATTCAACATATACTAGTGTTAAATGGTTATTTTGCTTAAAATCTTTATTAAGAAAATCCTTTTAAGCAACCTACATACAGATAAGTAGCAAACTTTATTTCTTTTTAAACAGACTCTTTCCATTAAAACACTTATATTATTTCATCCATCATTGTCTTCTTATTCCAGAACACTGGTTTATTATCTTACCTTAAAGGTCTCAGCTTAAGGACCAACTCAAGAGAGGTTTTCCTTTTCCTCATCCTTTTCCCCCCTAACAACCTTCCATCCAAAATTATGTTCAACAGATGGCAAATCGGGCATACTTTATGGCAGCCTGTCACTTTACCATCTGGTTTCATGACGGCTCAGCCAGATCTGTTAAACACCCCATTTTCATAACCACTGTAGAATGTTGTTCAGGAGGAACAATATATATGCCAATACAAGCAGAAAACTTGCAGCTTCTCTGCTACATGCTTTTGAATACTTTGAAATTTTCAGGTTGATGCTTTGATTAGGAAACATATCACTTTTAGTATTAGTTTAAATCTTTAAACAAAAAACTATATTTTCCAAAGTCATTATCATTTGGTGCAATCAAGTGATCTTTTCTGGCTTTGCTAAGCTTCATCTTTAGAACATCTCTTCGTTCTTGCCATTCATGAAGTTCAGCATTTCCATGGGCAAATTTACAGGTGTTTCCTTCGGTGCAAGTACCAGCCACATATCTGTCAAAAGAAGTTAATACTTGAAGCTTAATCAATTTGTTGTTCTATCAAATTATCACGTAAATAATCAATCAAATTTATCCTTTTACATAAGACCTTTCATAAAGATTCTTAATGCTCAAATGGTTAATGAATTGTTTCAGAATTACTGTGATCTTGATTTCAAACAAAGGTAATATAAACTGAAAGATATTTAGGGCATTGTGCATTACCAATGAAGGAAAATAAAAACTATAGGAGGCATTAAATATAAACAGTTTAAATTTTCTTGTGTATATACCACAAGAGTCTACATTTCCAATTTCCAATTGCCCCATTCCTAGAGAGCCATCCTTTATAATAAAGAATTTTAAGAATGAAGAGGAAAGTTTAGCAAAACTAACCAATATATTTTAAAAGTTTGACATTATATAAAATGCTCCCAGCTCCCACACTGTTCCCCTCCCCCCCACCTTTTCAAAGAAGTAGGAGGAGGTATCCTCTCTTATCTCTTCTTTAGGACCAACCTTGTGAATATAATTTCAAAACATTAAGTGTTTTTTTTTTAAAGTGTCATTCTTTCTACTTACATTGTTGCTATTCATTTATTTTGGTCATGTCTGATTCTGTGACCTATTTTCTTAGCAAAGCTACTAATGTGGTTTCTCATTTCCTTCTCCAGCTCATTTTACAGATGGGGAAACTGAGACAAATTAAGTAACTTGTCCAGGGTCACACACCTAATACATGCAAGAGGACAAATTTGAACTCGAAAAGATAAGTCTTCAGGCCTGGCATTCTATCCAATGGGCCACCTAGCTCCATTTACATTGTTATCAATCATGGCCAGAGGTTTACTGGCTAGATTTCTTAAGGACCACACCTCAAACCAAAACCAGTCTCACAGATAGGCCAACAATAGATTCCAGGCTAAGTCCCAATTGGTCATGGTTCAGTCCTGATTAACTCAGAGTAAACAGAAATAGCAATCATTTCTGTTTTGGCCAGAAACCCAGAAGGTCTTCCCCTTCCAGATTCACTTATTTAGATATTTTTTGATAAGGTCAAAGAGATTATTCTTTGCCTTAATTCCTATTTGGCCTTAATCACTGAATGGGTGTGGCTTCAGTCAAATTAATACCTGTTGAAGATATTAGCTTAAAAAGGTCAACGTCTCCCATTGCATCCTGGGCCATCTCAAATAGTTCTAGAGGGAAGAGTAAGTAAGGCAGGTGACCTTGCACAGCCCTCCCTCACTTCAATTTATTTGCATGTCATAGCGTCACCTGTCATGGTCCTTCTTAAAGAATGAAGGGAAAATGACAACCACCACAAGATTCTACTTATTGACATTGTAAATAGTCACCCCAGAAAATACATTAATTTATATACATACGTGCGTGTACCATGTTATATATACATATATATATATATAGTTTATCGTGGAAAATTATCCAGATAAACATGGCTAGAGAATAAAACATTTTTTTAAAAAGGTAATCTACTTATATTTCCTGGCATCTTAATAACTCTTATTTTTACATCATGTTTAATATATAGTCTCTCTCACTTCCACCATCCAACTTTTCATCCCATGCACCAATGAATTAAAAAAGAAGGGGTAAAAACAGTTGAGAAAAACAACCAACATAAATACTAGGCATGATGTAATATATGAAGTTACACATCCATAGTCTCCCCCTTCTCCAAAGGGAGAGATGGGCATTTTTCTGAACTCTTCTTTCAGGTAAAAGTTGGTCACTATAATCACACCCTCAAGTTTGGGATTTTTGTTTTGTTTACACAGTTGTAGTCATTGTATAAACTGTTTTGCTAGTTTTGCTACACTCTATCAATTCATATAGATGGCCCCAGGTTCTCAATATTCATAATTTCTTTTCATTAAATACTGGTGATCATTAAAATTACATGAAGTTGAAAATCTTTGCCATGAACAAAATCAATGCAACTGGGATAAAAATTGTTCCTTGGGTAGAAAATGTTTGCATTAAAGAACTCTAATAGAATTTGATATCAAAGCTATATAGGGAACCAATATAATAAGGCCAAGGATCATTTATCAATGGATAAGTGATCAAAGGATATGAGCAATTATCCAAAAAAATCGCAAACTATTAACAACCACATGAAAGACTTATAATAAAATCACTAAAAAAAGAAATACAAATTTTTCTGACATTTTATCTCATACCCAGAAAATTAGCAAAAATAACAACTCCTTTTCTGTCTCTAATTTTATATTCTTAGTGACTTCATCAGCTCTCATATGTTAGATCAGCATTTCTATCCAAGTAATTCACAGATCTATATATCCAGGCTAACTTTCTCCCCTAAGCTCCATCCAGTCCTATGTCAGCAATTACCTATTAGATCTTTCAGAATGAATTATCCAAATCTATCTAAAACTCAATTTGTCCAGACAGAATTCCTCTTTCCCCCCCCAAAACCTCCACATTTATAGAACTTCTCTATTTCTGTGGAAGGGATAACCACTATTCCAGTCTCTTAGGTTCATAATCTCAGAATGATCAGTGACTCTTCATTATCCATTGCTCCACATAATGAGTCACCAAATCTTGCTGTTTCTACCTCCACATCTCTTGCATTCAACCCCTTCTCTGTTCTTAAATAGCTAGCACTTTAAATTGGCCTTCATTTCCTTTCACCTGAACTTTGTTACAATAGACTCCTACAGTTCTCCATGGCTCAAAGTCTCTCTATTCCATCCTCTACACAGTTGCCAAAATGATCTTCTTTAAGCATTAGGTGTGATTGCTTTATTCAACTTGATAAATTCAATGGTTCCCTTTTGCCTTTTGAATCAAATAGAAATCCCTTTGTTTTGATTTTGAAGCACTTCACAATTTGATCCCAATCTGTTTTTCAGCCCCATTATACATTACCCTTCCTGAAATTTAGTGTCCAGAAAAATTGGCCTCCTTTTTGTTCTTCATATACAATATTCTTTCTCCAACTGTCATGCCTGGAATGAACTTCCTCCTTACCTCTGCCTCACAGAATCCTTAACTTCATTTAAGATGAAGTACGTGTCATTTTCTACATGATGCCTTTTTTTTAATCCCTCCAACTACAGCTCTATTTAATTGCCTCATTTTTTCCTTATAATCTGCACATAAAGAGACTTTACTCAATTTACATGTCTTTTGTCTCCTGCAACAGAATATAAACTACTTAAGCTTTAAGTGATTGTTTTTTATCTTTTGTAGCTCTAGTACCTAGCACAGTGATTAATGCTTGTTAATTAATATACTACTGAGGGAACTATGAATTGGCCCAACTATTCTGGAAAGCAATTTGAAATTACACTTTTAAAAAAAGGGACACAAATGCCCATATACTCTTATCAAGGGATCCCATGGTTCAATATATACTGGAGAAGGTCAAATATAGAAAGGACTCATATATGCCAAAATATCCATATGGTCATTGTTTTCTGGTAGCAAATGGGAAAAAAAAATTCCCATAAATGAAAAAATAAATTGTAGTACAATAATGTAATGGAATATTTTTATACTGCTTGAAAAGAAATGATGACTATGAAATAAGCAGGACCAAGAGATCATTATATACTTCAACAACAATACTACATGATGATCAATTCTGATAGACCTGGCCATCTTCAGCAATGAGATGAATCAAATCAGTTCTAATGGAGCAGTAATGAACTGAACCAGCTACACCCAGCGAAGGAACTCTGGGAGATGACTAAGAACCATTACATTGAATTCCCAATCCCTATATTTTTGCCCACCTGCATTTTTGATTTCTGTCACAAGCTAACTGTACAATATTTCGGAGTCCGATTCTTTTTGTACAGCAAAATAATGATTTGGACATGCATACTTATTTTGTATTTAATTTATCCTCTAATATATTTAACATGTATTGGTCATCCTGCCATCTAGGGGAGGGGACGGGAGAAAGGAGGAGAAAAATTGGAATAAAAGGTTTGGCAATTGTCAATGCTGTAAAATTAGCTATGCATATAACTTGTAAATAAAAAGCTATTAAAATTAAAAAAAAAAGAAAAAGAAAAAGAAATGATGACTATGAAAAAATCAGAGAAGCCTGAGAAGATATATGAAGTGGTATTAGGTGAAGTAAGTATAACGATATATCTATTAACAATATAAATGCAAAGAAAACAAAACAAAACTGAATGGGATATGACAAGGTTTAGCCCAGAAAAGATGAAAAAAATGCATTTCCCACTCTTCTTTGCAATGCTGAGGAACTATAAATGTGGAAAACCATATCAATTATCAGACTTAGCTAATCACTGGTATTTTTACTTAAGTGCCTTTCCCCCCCTTATTAATTTTTTTCTTTCTTGTAAGGAAAAGGATATATTCAGATAAGTTATATGAAAACAAAAAATAAAAATTACAAATTAAAAAAGAAACTATGAGATGAATAATTTTCAAGTCCAAAATTATAAAACCTACATACCTATCACAAATACTAAAATATCCTGTTGGGAAACGGTGCTGCCAGCAGTATTGGTCATCTTCTGTGTGGAAAACCTTCTCTTTGTGCTTCTCTGAAGAAATGTGACCTTGCCACTGTTTCTCACTATTACAATTTTTCCCACACAGCCAGCAGTGAAAGTCTACCTATTTACATAAAAATAATAAAAGTTATACTCAGTTAAAATTAACATATAATAACATAAAAGCTACTTTTTTTAAAAAAAATTAAACTTATTGAGGAAATCTGCCTTCCTTAAAGTATTATAAGTGATAAGAAAAAGTGTGTTAATTTGAGAAAAAGCTCTAAAGATTTATCAAATCTTAAATAGCCCTTAAGATGATAGTCATGCTCCAAAAAGCCTTGAATATTCAATCATTTCAGATTCAATCATTTGATGTCTGAAAAGTTATTTGACACTTCAACTTCTAAAACATACATGGTCAATTACTAACAATTATCAGATCCTGTTGAAAAAGGAGGTGTGCAAAAAAAAAAAAAGTTCTCAAAAGACCTTTAAGTCCAGTCTCTGGGTCTACTCCAGTCAAATTTGAAAGACTACTCACATTAGGAACTTTAATTGTATACAGACTATGCTAGACTCCTAAGTTCTAAGGGAAATATCTCTATTCCCTTTCTAATGTGAACCAACTTATAGTAAAAGTCACTAAGAACTATATACAATAACAATTTAGCACATAAAATAGGAGGGTAGACAGAATTCAATCAAAAGTAATATACTTATTTGCACAAAAGGAAGTCAATTCCTAGTCCTTGACAAACCATAACCGTAACAAAAGATAAAAAGTCTAGATCTTTAAAAGTACTTTTTACCCACAATCATCCAGAAAGCCCTAGAATAAAAATGTTTTCCTAAAGACAAGGGGAGGAATATATATATAAAATGCCAGCTTAATAACTGAAGAAATTTTAAATTGATTATAGATACAAAGATTAATACTACTCTGAAAGACTGAATGACAAAGGGAAAATTCTAAGAAAATAAAAACTTAAATTTATGGACAAAAATGTCGTTTAAAAATGTATAACAACTATACAAATAACAAATATTTGAGAGCATTCACGCAGAAAAAATTTGTCATTAGAAACATACTCCAGTTTATTTTCTGTTACCATTTGATTTTCTCTTACCCTTTTAGATATCATTGAAGTAAAGTACCTTAATAATTCAATACTTCAAGGACATATTTTTAATCAATGCAGACACAATGATGCACACTACAAGCAACCTTTCTGTGTTTGAATAGGCTTTTTAAAAATGGTCCCTTTTTGTCCAGCTCCCTGGGGATGAGCTTCTGCAAACTTAACTATATTCTTATCTGAGTCATTATTGGACCCATGCTTGAATGCTTTCCAGCCGCCAAGTTTGTGTACTCTGAGCAAAGTTTTTGAAAATACAGGGTTACTTTCTTGCTACAATGTGCCATCTAGTAGGACTTTATTGGAAAAGTCATAGGCACGTAACACATTCAATTTATTTACATTTTTACATTTAAAGAAACTCTCAGGATCAGAGTTAAGTGATTGGCCTGAAATTGGAAAGTGAGGTAATTTACATTAGTACTAGGAGCCAAAGTCAGCTTCCAATTCTGCCAATACTAGATTTCAATTTTACTTTAAATTGAAGCCATAATTAAGTTGAAGGAATGCTTTTTTTTATATATGTAGTTTACCATCACAGAGAAGCATGGCATAAGGGAATATAGGGAGAGGAGAAGACTTAGTTTCAGTCATTTCTCTAATAAAAAGAACTACTGTGGAGTGAACATGGATGAAGCATTAACCTTTTAACATCCCCAGTTAGCACTCTAAGACTCCAAGTTATAGATTAACTGGAAATTTTTTATTGGTTAAAGAAGTTGTCATACTAGAAGTTTTCTATACAGATAAAATCAGATTCAGATCCCACCCATATACTTAAAAAGTTTATAATTATTAAGTTGTTCTTACAGAAACTTCAGCATAATCTGTTGGCATGTGAATTTGTTTCCCATTTTCCTTATTTGACTGGCCAGCTACATCATCAGTTTTTTCAGGTTTTTGACTCTTTAGCCAAATATCATAAAATTGCTCCATATCTTGTACTGAAAAAAAAAAGTCATCAGACAACAGTGAAAATACATGGAATTTTAAGCATATGAAAATAGAAAAGCATTGATAATGGACTCAATTTTTAGAAGTGAAAAAGTAGGAAGTAGTTAAAAAAAAAAAAATAACAGGCTTAAAAACCAAATGTGAGACTGTCAGAACTTCAAAAGTAAGCTTTCTGTGTTAGGGATCCTATTTGCATTTGCAAGATACTTTCCTATAATTGGTCTTAAAACCAGAAAATATCACCAGATATTACCATTAAGCGACAATTTCAAATCTATATTTTTTTTTTTGAATTTAAAAGCTATCACCACCATACTCCTGTAAATTTACTTAACACGGTTTGAAATTTGTTACTTTACTCATAAACATTACAATTATGATCAAGATTTTGGACTTGACTGAAGTCCTAGAATCAAACTACAAGATACCAAAAGCTAGAATGCATATGATAGTAAATTGCCAAGAATAATGATCTTGGATAGTAGCTGAAAGTTGCTTTCTCTGGTAAAAATACATATATTTGGCATTATTGCCAAATGCTGTACAATCTGGTGATGAGTTGATAGATGAAACTATGTTCAACTCTACATGACTCCAAAGACTTGTGTATGGAATTTTCTTAGCAAAGATGCAAAATAATTTGCCATTTTCTTTTCTGGTATGTCCCTCTTTTTTAAAATCAACAAATACAGGTCAAGCAAATACAAGCAAATGCAGGTCAAGTGACTTGCCCAGGATCACAGAACTAGTGTCTGAGACCATATTTAAACTCAGATTTTGCTGGCTTCAGGTCTTGTGCTCTATCCACTGCAACACCTAACTGCCCACAGGCAACCTGAGAATAGTAGTTGTGTTTTTTTTTTTTTTTCATAAAAACAGAAAAGTATTATAAGAATTACTTCGATATATTTAGAAATGTCTTCTATAAGACAGAGAATTCTAATTCTGTCTTCAATTACTTAGTAAATACTTCTAAACACAAGAGATCAGAATGCACTTTCTTCTACAAAAAATGGTGGTAGGATTTCAATACTTTCTTGCCTTCAGAAAATTGAAAATGGAATAGTTTGTTAAATGAGGTGAACATGATGGCCTATAGGCTGCTGGTCTATAGTATTAAATATAATTCTATCCCCTTAACTTCTTAATGGTTCAATGAACGTTGCAACTTAATTACATTAAGTATTACATTAGTTAAATATTCAAATATAGCCTGAGTTTTCTCTCATTCTTATCCTCAAGAGAAGGATTTTCTCTATCCCCAGGGCATAGCACAATGTCTTCTTGCACATTATAAGTATTTAGTAAATAAGCTAAATTTAACCATGAAAACTAAATTGTGACTATTAGAGACAAAAATTACATCTTTTAAAAACTTAACTTTGGTATATTAAAAGAATGCATTGAATTAAGAAACCCTATATATAAAAACCCAAAGTCACAAAATATGTTAGATCCCTCAATTTACTGAAAAAAATCACTGCAGGTATCCTTTAGATAGTGAGTTTCACCAATGTCCTTAATATGACCTCACAAGAAAAAAAAGATATATGAAAAGAAACAAGAGTAACCTGCAATATGTAAAAGAAAATAAACTACAATATTACTTTAAAAAATTCAGATGAAATGAAAACGTAGTTCCAAGGTCATATTTAAGAAAAAATTCTTTTTTACTCACTTCCATTCTCTTTCATATAAGTCCAAACTTCTCTCTCCTCAGGACTATGAGCAAATGAACAATTTCCAACATACTGGCATTTCTTGCCAGAGGCAATATGATTGCACAACTATATGAAAGAAAAAAATATTCCTTAAGCCTGAAGCTTTAAGTGAAACTACCTAATTTTTTATATTTAATCAGAACAGAATGACTATGTATTCTACTCAAGAATCAGAAATAACAGTTCAAAAATAAAAACTTTTAAATGAAGTTTCAACTTTTAGTAGTAATCTAAAATATACAATTAAGTCTCCAGCTTTTTTTTTTTTTTTTTGGCTAAAGCAATTGGGGTTAGGTGACTTGCCCAGGGTCACACTTAGGAAGTGTTAAGTGTCTAACTAAGGTCACATTTGAACTCAGGTCCTCCTGATTTCAGGGCTGGTGCTCTATCCACTGCGCCACCTAGCTACCCCAAGTCTCCAGCTTTAAAAAAAAAAAAAACCTGTCATAAACTGAAGAGCTTATTCTTACATGCAAATATCTAAATACTTGTTTTAGTTTTTCACATAGCAGATCACTTTAATAATTAATACAATCTGGTCTTTTGGGTTTTATAGTTCCAAGTCTCCGATTCAGGACAAACTAGTTTTCAGACTTTATTTGAAAAATGAGAAGATTCATCTTGTTAGTATATAAACACGATATATCAGGATACTGAAGAAATGTTAAATATACTGTTCCCCAAAATTACTAAATAAGACTTCACTAAACCCTTATCACTAACTTACTTAAAATGATAGCAGATGACCTCTCTCTCACTAGATGTATGTTATCTAAAGATAATTATTACATTAATCAGGACATTACAGTTTTCCTATAATACCATTTCCTGTTATTTTGTAGAAAATAAAGGTGCTATACTGATAGGTACAAATCTAAAGACTTGCCTTAGAATCCTGTCAAGAAACAAGAAAATATTTGGCATTATTTAAAAACCTGAATTAAAACTCTTATCAAATAACTACTCATTTTTCTATATCATACATTCCAGTACAACTACTGGTAAATTTATGCCAATTTATTTTTCGCTTGAGTAACATCAGGTCCACATCATTCAAGATATTAACCTATGTAATTTTAAATATATGTTACTGCTTATATGGAATTTTAAAAGTGCTTTCAGTATTCAAACTCTTAACTGTATATATCCACTCTTTTGAATCAAGGGCAATTAGTAAGTAATAGTTAAAATAAATATGGACACATTCTTCAACAGAAAAAAACTACTTTTCCATGTAGAGTAACATCATTTTCATGTGCCATATTATATTCTGTAATTAGTTATAAATAAAATGGCCAGATGCCACAAGGAAGTGTGTTTTAACAGTTTGTTTTTGAGATTACCATCAATAACAAAGAGGAAAAAAACCCATTCCAAATATGGTGATATTCAGAGGAATAAATAAAGAGTTCTAAATAAATATTAAGTAGAGTTAAACAGGCCCTCAAGCAATCAGTTCAATTTCCTGCCTTCCTGCAGACAAGGTATTATTAGCCACATTTCTGTCATTGAAGATTATACACTGGTCACTAAACAAACTTAATTACCTCAACGATTATGGACTGAAATTGAACAAGTCCATAGTATAGGAGAAAACAAGTTAATTAATTTCAAGTCCTTCTATAACAGAGTACCACTAAAGATAAAATGCCTTTCAACACCTCCTGCAATAGGTTTGTGTCTAAAGGAGACAGAACATGATGACAAATACAAGTGTGCTTTTAACATCTGTCCACTTGTCTTATCTTTCTTTTCCTTTGTTATACAGCCAGATAGATAAGACTTTCAATTCTACAGCCTCTAATAACATGTATCTGATTAATAAAATATACCAAAATGTATATACAAAAAGATCTATGAACACACATATACACAAACAGAATTATTTCTATTCCAATTGGAATAGTGAACTTTCTGTTAATTATATAAGAAGGAAAGACTAGTAATAAATGCTAAATGAGGGAACATCTTTCCTAAGATTAAGAGTAAATACTTCTTCCAATTAGTTGTCACAGGAACTTAAAGACAGTTATAAGACCTATTAAAGAACTATTTTTTTTTACTTTAAAAGGATAATGGCTATGGGATAATTATTAAATACAAGCAAATGTTTAGGATTTTCCCTACCACACTAAATATAATTCAGCGAATATCTCAAACTGGCAATGTTCATTAATTCAGCAGTCATTCATAAGGTGTCTATAGACATAGACTGGTTCTAAGTAAAACACCAAAAAAACTCGATAAAAATCTAAACTGATTCATGTCAAAATCTGCAAATTATAAATTTTGCAGAACTGCAGTTCTATAAAATGAAATCATTCTATATCTTTTTCAGCATCTATTGCCTATTTAAACAAAGACTACAGCTTAGTTTGCTAATAAAATCTCCACTTCATCTGTACTGCCTGAAGGGTTCTTGCTACTTCCAAATTAAATTGAGAATTGTGTGCAGCATGGTGACATAGAGAGGGAACAGTTAGAAGACCTGGGTTCAAATAACAAGTAAAGGTGCACTATCATCTACCTGACATTAGGCAAGTTCCTTAACCTTTCTAAAGTTGATGGCCCCAGGTCCCTCCTCATTGATAAAATGAAGGTGTTAGACTAG
This sequence comes from Sarcophilus harrisii, assembly GCF_902635505.1. Classification (NCBI taxonomy): domain Eukaryota; kingdom Metazoa; phylum Chordata; class Mammalia; order Dasyuromorphia; family Dasyuridae; genus Sarcophilus; species Sarcophilus harrisii. The sequence goes on along the minus strand of NC_045426.1, from coordinate 303,109,920 downwards.
ATGACTTCCAAGTTCCCTTTCAAATGTAAATTATGAACCTACATTCCTAGAGATAACATCTTAATCCACAGTAAATTTTCTCATACTCTGTTCTGACAGACAATATTCCTCTTTTATTACTAGAAATTATTTTCTAATCTACACAGATTGTGGCAAAACTGGATCATGCCTAATCTTGTTAAATTAAAAAAATATATCTCAAATAGCCAAAACTGTATAATATCAGTAATTTAATCAAACAATACTTGAAATCTGATTTTGACATAGTGCCAAAAAAATTTAAATATCGTAAAGACAAAAACTCTTATCTAAAAGATAAGAATTGGTGCATTAAAACAACAAAGAATAAGCTCTTAAAAGAGTTTTTAGGTTGAAAGTAGCAATAATCTGAATGAAATATTAAACCAGTTCTATTTAGACCAATCTGGTTTTCTCTTTATAATAGTTTTAGATAACTATGTTTGAAATTTTAAAAAAAACCCACAAAACACAAAGGATAAATTGAAAAATCTTAATATGCAGTATCTCTAAGTAAGTTAGCCAGTTAATATGGAAAGGCTATCTGATAACTTTGCCTCCAAAACTTTGATATTTCTTTCCATCTGTCTTTCTTTTATGGGGAGCATAAGTTAAAGAGAGAGAACCAGACCTGAGACTTCATTGTTATAGTGAACTCACAGTGAAGAAATTCTCTACCAATTTTGCGATAGCTAACTGGGGTATACAGAAGATGTCTTGATTTGCAAGCTGAGCTCTCCAGCCACTACGGTATATTGCCTCTCTCAAAAATCCCCCTCAAAAATTTGTTTTTTGGATAATTGGGGGAGGGAGGAAGAGAAAAGAGAAAGATAGGGAGAAATGGATATGTGCAAATCTATATCAGTTTACCTGGGGCACTGAGAAGTTCAGTGACTTGCTCATGGTCACATATCTAGTGTGTGACAAAAGCAGAACTTGAAACCAAGCCTACTTGAAGCCAGCCCTTGCATAGGCTATGCTGCTTCTTTATAAAGGAAACAAAATGCTCTTATACACATCTTAAGAGTTTTTTGTAGCTAACTAACCAAGCTAATTTTTTGAGCCAGTGGCTTGATTGATACCAAATATGATGTCAAAGTATACTTTATGAAAAAATATAAATATAAATACTACTTATTAAACTTTTTAAAATTTAAGATATTAAAGACATTTTTGAATATCATAGAACAAATGTTTTCAATTTCACTGTAAGTTCACTAATAACAAAAGGTTTGTTTCCTTCAAATTAATGTCATTTTGCAATTATTTGAGGTGCCTAATAAAAAAAAGTGGCTTAAAAATTACGTATGTACATCAAACTGTAAAGGCATTTGTTTCTTTGTGGGAAGAGGACGGATGTTCATCCACTTCTTACGTTCATTAGACATCACTCTCATCGCTCGACGGTCTTTGGTCCACCTAAGAAAAATGGAGTTCAGAAAAACAAAGACACACTGGCAATAGGTACAACATATAGGAATAGATACAAAGTTTGTACTTCAAGGACCATAAGATATTTAATTTATTTATTTTGCTTAACCCGATAAGTGATATTTTATAATGTTAGCAATAATACCTCATTTTATACTGATATTTACATTAAAACTTTTGCTATTGAGCATTTAAAATTAAAGAAAAAACAAAGATTAGTCAGAAAAAAAATCAAATTTAAGAATTTTAAAGTGACAATTCTAAAAATTCTTTGCTTCTGACTTCCTAAATTATTTCCCCCTCGCCCTCTTCTATGCTTTAACTTTTCTTTCTATATTGTAGCTGTCATAAATTTTTAACATCTTCCAACCTATAAAGTGGATAACAATAAAACTGACATGTGCTTTGCATATGTTACTTACGAATGCCTTGCTTTAGCACTACAATATTTTCTGTTTTTATCTGGCTCAATGACTTGACCATTTCTCAAACACTGGGCACATACAAATTTTATCTTTAAATTAAGAGATCCATATTTTATTTGGTTTCCGGGGACCTTAAATGAGAAAAAAAACAAGAGAAAAACAAAAACAAAATTATAGAAAAACCATCAGGATTTCTCCCCAATCAAAAAAGTACATTATGAATACATGCAAACTAAATAATGCATTTGTTTTTAATACTTTTGATAACATCTATAACTCATTCTAAAATAAACAAAAATGTTTAGATATGACAAAACTCTATATAATAATAATAATCAGTAAAAATGGCTAATATTTACCTAGTACCTACTTTATGCCAGACATTGTGCTAATAAGCACTGGATAAATATTTTTTCATTTTGTCTTCACAGCACTCCTGAGAGATAGGTGCTGTTGTATCCATTTTACAATTAAAGAAATTAAGGCAAAGAAGTTATATGACTTTCCCAAAGCCACATAACTACTAATTGTCTTCCTGGTTCCAGGTCTGTACTACCTAGCTGCCTATTATCATTTAAAACCAATTTCCAAAGAAAGCAAAGTTACAATCCTTTCCCACATCTCTGAGGTATAGAATATATAGTGGCATGTATAAAGAAATATAACTATTGCAGTAACTACCAATGCAACAAGCTGAAGCAGATGTTCAAAAAATACTCTGAATGATAATAAACTAAAAACATCGTTTTTCACATGAGTTTTTGACCTGACTTAAATATGAAATAGAATGGTACCGCATGTAGGATCATATCTTCATAGCTCCAGAGCTAGATGGATAATGAAAATCTATCTTGTCCCACTGTCACATTTTACAAATGAGGAAATTAGTACCTGCAGTCCTTCCTAACACAATTTGCTGCCAACTTTCCCCAATATTCTTCCCCAAGGAACTGCCTTGTTTGCATGTATTTCTATCTCCACTGCTTATTAGTGCATAATAAGCGCTGAAAAATGATTCCTCATTCCTTCGTTCAATGCCCAAGATCACACAGGTAGTAAAGCATCAGAAGAGGCAAGTCCCGCCAACTCCAAAGCCATGCTCTTTCCATCCTGTCTCTCCTTTTATCCTATACTGAAACCAACTTAAATGATTTGTCATATTAGTCCCAAATAGGATATCAAATGCAGAGCATTCAAATGAAAATACCTGTGCTCCAGGTGCTTTTGCTTCCACGTTTTGCCAATATTGCTTAGATTCCTGAGCAATGGCATCATGTGTTATACCTAGGAAGTACAAAAGCCTACATTTTAATTATTTCCATAATAACCTCCATTTATATAACAGAAATCCAACATATCAACACCAACTAAATGTTCAGTTAAATTTACTTCTAATGCTAAATGGACAAGGTATTTGGAGGAAAAAACAATAATCATTCTGAATTCCTAAGAAATGTTTCCTTCCAAGAAAAGGATATTAAACTCATTTGTAGCAACAACTTTAAATCAGGCTAAATTCAAAAATTTTTTTAAAAAGTTAACCCAATATTATAACTTACCTTAATGACAGCTTCCACAATTCTTAAATTTTAAGCTACAAGTATACAATTATATTTTATAAGGCTCCCTTACTGTTTCTGGTGAAGCACGCTTCTGGTTCTAACTTACCTGTTTCTTTTTGTATTATCCAGACTTTTAATTCCACAAGACTGTGTGCATAGTAACACTCATCTTCCCTTAAGCAGCCATAGCGAACTTCATGACGACACAGATCAAGTTGACACTGACTATGGAAAGCACGGATTTTAGAATACTTGACTGAAGTTTCTCGTAAAATGTGAACAAGGCATCTAGAGTGAAAATGGAGGCAATATTTCAATTTTCTACAAAAGTATATATTTGAAAAAAAAAAAACACAAAATTAAAGATCTCTATTGAGAATATATTTTAAGTCATATACAAATAAATAGTAAATTTTAAAACTGATGAAACCTCTTATTATTTATATTATTTGTTGTTAGAAGTAATCTGTCACATGCGTTTATGTTATGCAATAATTAGGTTAAAGAATGTGATGTGACTCACAGTATATCCCACTTCATACATTTATAGGCAAGATTCTTTTGCAGTAATAAAATATCACTTTAATTTTTTTCTTCACTTGGAAAGGCCACTAAAAATTCCTGTCTATGAACTATTTCTTCAAAATAATGCCAAAGAAGAACAAAATAGCATGACAATATCACTGCTCCTATTTAGTATTGGCAAAAAACCTTTTTGTACTTTCTACTTTTCCATGATAGAAATGAGAAGAAAAACCGGCAACATACTTGTTGTCATCAAATTCATGCTTTGTAACTGGGTGAGAGCAAGAAGAAGAAACGTCTTTATTTCTTCTGCTTATTATTCGAGGTTTATGATCAAAACATTTCTGGAACAGATAAGATAGTAAGGTTTATCGTAAAGACAAAATATAAAATTACCTAGAATTTTTATTTTATCATTACAGTATTTCTAATGACTCACTGTAGACATTCACTAATTTTTTCCATTCAAAATAAAGTTGTTGTTTTTTTTAAAGAAAGATTCAATTTCATAAAAGCTTGCAAAGAAAATGTGCATTTAAACTGAGGACTGACAAAAAGGCTAATCAAAGTCAGCAGAAGAAAAACTTGGAAAATGTACCTCACAAAGGAATATAAATTCTCCATGATGTTCTTGAAGAAGTTTGAACACTGTGAAATTTATCTTTCCACTGCCACCAAAAAGAGCCTCTCGACTAAATGCACCTTTTCGTTCCAGTGTCCACACATCAATCTCTTCTTGGCAATAGGCAAAAGTGCAATGACCTGGATATCTACACTCTTCCTCAGCAGCAACATCTATTGAATTTAAAGAATTTAAGGCTTTTTGTCAAGTTTTAGAAAAACAATTTATGAAGTTTAACATAATTTAGGACAAATTTCCAGTACATCAATATCCTTTTAACTTTATGGAATAGTACATGTACACACACTTCTTTAGGAATGACATTAACAAGTTTTAAAAAATGCTATCCATGGGGGCAGCTAGGTGGTGCAGTGGTTAGCGCGCCAATCCTGAAGTCAGGAGGACCCGTGTTCAAATCTGATCTCAGGCACTTAACACTTCCTAGCTGTGTAACCCTAAGCAAGTCACTTAACCCCAAATGCCTCAGAAAAAAAAAATGCTGTCTGTAATAGAATCAAGTTTTTACATTTTAAGTTAAGTCATGGAAGAAAGTCTCTATAAGCCCAACTCTTGCTGGTCCTAAGCAAATTCAAAGAATTATTCAGGGTCATTTGATATGAACGGACAATACATTTCAAGAGGGCTAATAAGCAAAAGTTATATCTGAAATAAACTGAAAAATATCTGAAAAAAAGAGTGTTTGTCTCTAAATAATGGACAACAAAGGTCTCAAAGCTACTAAGTTTCACCAATGCTTCAATCACTTCAATGACGCTAAATGAATTTAGCTCTAGTCAGAGGCAATAAGCCAAACTTGATCAGGTCTTTCTGATTCCAAGTCTGGTGCAACAGGTGTTATCTACTTGTACTACTTCATAGCTGTTTTTAATTTTCATCAGTAACTGAATCTTTATTCAGCTAAATGAATAATATTAACTTAATAAAATACCTTTACATATATAATAAGGCCCTTCATAATTTGTCTTTGTTGGTCGTGGACGTATTTTTTTCCATGATTTATCTTCAATATTCTTTATTCTACCAATTAAAATGTCCTTTTTACATTTATGATCTAATGTAGGAAGGTAGGTATAATCCATTAATTTAGGACCTAAAGAAACAAACAAACAAAAAAAAATAAAGCATAAATGTTTTAAGCCAGTTACAATCACAAAATGACATGAAAAAATTTATATGAATTATAAAATTCTCACTGAAAATACCCAAATTAAAAAAAAAAAAAAACAGCCTTCATGCTAAAGTGTCATGATGTAAATATCAGATTGTACCAGACATCTTTCTATCATTCCACCTTCTGTACAAGGAAAGAACCAATTTAAACGTTCATGGTTTATAAAACACAAAAATTTAAAGAGAATAAAGTTCAGTTTGAATCTGTTATCTAAGAATCCAAGTCTGCCTTCACACAATAGTACCACCATCTCAACTATTTTAATTATCCTTTTAATTTTCTTCAATTACATTGCATTTCCCACACCCTGTTTTAAACAAGAATAGTTTGTGTTTGTTTTATTTTCAATATTCTTTTGGAGACAGATGTATTTTTTTGTTTTGACAAGACAATTTCTTATATCAATGACATGAGAAAGCATTCACAAAACTTCTTAAATATAGTCCCTGATTGCTTAGAACCAATCACCTTCTACATTTAATTTGGATTCTGTTTCCTAAATATATTATTACTGTGTACTTGTCACTTTTCTCTCTGCTCAATTCTGGTGCCACACAGCTCCCTCTACTTGATCCCTACCAAGCTGCTACTCACTTGCTCTTCCCTCTGGGTTTGGGGAAGCATATTTTACTCTGTAATTCTCTTTGACAGTATACATATTAAGGCTAAAAATGATATTATTAGTCCATTATCAGCACCTGGCAGGACTCCTGGAGGTGCTGCCACTCTGATGCTTATTTGTTTACTCTTCCTAAAAAAATAAATAAAATGAAGTTAAATGGCATCTTTTGTTTCCAAATATCCCTCTAAATGAAAAAAAAAAAAAAACTGCTAGGTAAAATCAATGAGTCAAACTGTATATGAAATATTCTCTACCAGGAGCCTCCCACTTCTCTATTCACCTCTTTATGCTTTTCTTTAACAAATAGCTTCCTCAATCCATCCATGATCTGGTTATGTAATTCCTCAGCTCAAATCCCTACAACGGCTTCTTACTGCCTGCCAAATGAGTATAAGTTTCTTAGCTTGGCATTCAAATTTTTCTCAATCTGATAGCACCATAAATTTTTAGACTTCTTTACAATTATTTCCTTTCCATGTTCCAGTAAAACTAAAACACACCTGATCCCCATGTCAAAACAGCCTGCATTTTCCTGACTGTACTTTTGTTTTACTCTCCTATTCTCAGCCTAATAGAGGGGTACTTAACCTTTTATGTGTCATGCACCCCATTAGCAGTCAGTCTAATAAGTGTTTTTAAATGCATAAAATAAAATACATAGTATTACAAAGGAAACCAATTTTACTGATACACAATTACCAATTTTTGGGACAAATTCACAGACACCAGGATAAGAATCTGACTTTTATTTCTAACCACCCTCCTTTAAAGCTCAAGTCAAATGCCAGCTCTGCCAGTACTGCTTTTCTGATTTCTCCAGTTATTGTCATATTCATCTCAGAATCCACATAATGTTTATTCATTAATAAACATACAGTGGAATAACTACCATATAAAGTACCATAATAAGCACCTGGTAGGTGGTAAGATCCATGAGGGCAAGAACTCTGATTTATCTAACTTTTGTACCTCTGCACAATGAACTGTACATAACAGACAGCTAATCAGTGTTTGCTGAATTCGATCAAAAGAATTCAGATTCATACAGATGAAGTAAACAATTCATCAATATTCTAATCCTTTCATATTATTCCTAAACACAGCATACAGAACCTTGTATGAGAAGTATGTCATTAAAATATTACCAAAATATATACTATTAGAAAAGGTTTCTATAAAAAGATCTACTCTCTAGACTAAAGTTAAAAAAAAAAAGTACATGGATCGTGCAACTATTTTAAATGAACTATTCTGAATTCAATTCAAATTCAACCAAACTGATATTTTCACTGAACTTGCCAAATATGTGAATCAACTGATATGATCAACCTATTGTTAAAACTCTTAATTTATCAGATTATTGGTAAAATGCACAAGTGCTTTTCACATTTACTTAGTTTGGAGACTGAGTTTAAACTTTATGAAAATATGAAAATGGGCACATTGTTATCAACAATTCTAGAGGAAACAAGATGAAATATGCTACCCATCTTATCTGACAAAGATGTCAATAAATAATGGTACAGATTGAGACATTTTGGGGATATGATGAGAATTCATTTCACTAGATTGTGCATATTTGTTACAAAGGTTTTAGATAGAGGGACTGAAGGGCAAAGAAGGTGGAAAGGAGAAAAAACAAAGTTTTTGTTAAATGATTAAAAAAATTAAATTTGAAAACTGTCACATAGGTCTTAAATTTGATTATGGACATATGGATTATATTTTGTACAATGTCATGAAACTAGATCTGGTACAAAACTTTGGTAAAATAATTCTTTCAAGTGTTATGTCTGTATTAGACTGGATTATGGAACATTATCAGATAAAGTATATTTTTAAATTCTGCTCATATCACTTCAAATTCACTTCTTTAAGCAAGGTAAATTTGCTGATCGTCACTTCATAATCTAGCCATAAATCCTGCACTACCACTTACTATATGAACTTCAGCAAGTCACTTAAACTCTTCTGGGCCTCAGTTTCCTCATCTGTAAAATGAAGGAGGTTGGACTAGATGTAGATGGCCTTTCAGGTCCCTTCTAGCTCTAAATATATGATCCTACGAAATGAAAAATTAACAAGTAATTCACACATTTGATATAATACAATAAGGGACAAATAAAATAAAATATCATCTACCCATATTTTTCCTGGTGATAAAAACTTGCAATCCAGGAAAGATAGTAACTATATCAACTTATTCCAGAAAAATGTAGAGAAAAGAAGTTCAAAACATTATGTAATATGGTTATGATAAGAGACCAGTTATATATCCAGGACTGCCCTTTAGTGCCTAGACTGCTTTTTAATTATTTTTTTATGTTAAAATAACTAGGGATATCATTCTCGTTTTATACATGCCAAATCTGACACTTTTTTTTCAAATCTTCATCTGTCTCAAACTTTTTGCAGCATTCAATCTTGTTGATCACCTCCTCCTCCCAGAAACTCTTTTCTCTAAATGTTCGTAATAGTACTTCTCAATTCTCTTTTCATCTGACTTACTAGTCCTATGAAGGGCTCTAAATCATCATTCATGTTGCACCCCACTGTGGACATATCCTTTTATACTGCAGACTTTTCACCATACTTGGAATCCCTAGCTTCCTTGAAGTCCCAACTCCAGTGCTGCTGTCTAGAATGAAACCTACACTGATCACATACCTTCAATTGCTAGTGCCCACCACAATTACTTTGAATGATTTGGCATACACTTATGTCTGTCATAGGATCTTTTTTTGCTTTCTTTTCTCTCCATTTAATGTTCATTTAATGTTCTCATCAGCTATCATAAAGTTTCTCTATATGATTCCAAAATTTACATGCATGCATGCGCACTTGCACTCGCACACATACACACACACACACACACACACACACATCAAATTTCTCTCCTGAACTTCAACTGCACATCTTTAACTACCTATTGGATCTTAGTAAGCATCTCAAATTGACATGGCCAAAACAACTCAAATCATTTCTTCAAATTGTACTATCTTCTAAATTTCACTATTTCTATCTTCTACCATCTTTCTGGTCACCCAAACTCACAATCTTGACATTATCTTCAATTTCTCACTATATATGTACAATGAGCTCCCAAATACTTTTGTTTATATCCACACAGCTCTCCTGAATCCATCCCCTTTTCTGTACACACATAGATTACCACACCTCATCACTATTGTGATAGCTTCCTGTGACGATCACGCTAGCACCCTGGACACCCCAGAATCAGCCAGAGTCAGGATAAGCAAAAGTCCTTAGTCTTGATTCTTGGTCTTTACACGCAGGATTGAACAGGATGGAAGCAGAATCTCCGCGACTGCCTTCTCCCTCGTCTACCACCAAAGAGCGACCCTGGCTAGTCTCACTCCACCCCATAGTCCCTCCTACAATCCTCTGTATACACCAATCATTGAGCCAGCATAGGATAGTGGGAAGGACCATTTTCCAAGCATATGCCCATAGAGTATTGTCCAATCAGTAGCCTTAAGTGCTCGGCAGTCCTGACCTCAGTGCATTGACTCAACAGTTTCAGCCCTCAATAGTTTCCTAAGTGGTCTCTCTTCTTTATGTCTGTGCACTCTAATTCACCTTCTAAAAAGCTACTGAAGTAAATTTCTTAAAGTTTTGGAATAACCATATGACTTATAATAAACCAACCCAAATGGCTCCCTATTGCCTTTTGTGTCAAATATAAAGTCCCATGTTTGGTACTTAAAGATATTCACAACTTTGCCTCAACCTACGTTTCCAGCCTTGCTTTAGTTATTACTACCTTTTCTGAACTTCACTACAAACACCAATATATCCCCCCATATCTGACTTAGTATAGTCTTTCTTCCAAACCTGGAATGCACTCCTTCCTCACTTCCAACTCTTAGGATCCCTAACTTTCTTCAACTTTCAGCTCAAGTGTTTCCTTTTACATGAGCCTTTCCTGATCACAGGTTCCAAATTATCTTGCTTTTATTTGTAAATATTTTGAATATGCACACACACACACACACACACACACACACACACACACACACACACACACTTCTCCTGAGAGAAAATAAGCTCTTTAGGAGTAAGAACTGCTTTACTTTTGTTCTTTCCTCCCTAAAATCTCTATCATGCTACTCATGATGAACTTAACAAATACTGGATCACTGATATATCTAAAATAAAAAGAATTTCAAAATAAGAGATATCTTGACAATGCCTAAACAAAGGTTATATATATATATATATATATATATATATATATATATAATCAAATAAAAACAGTAATTTTCACAACTAGCATCTCAAATTCAGATTAAAACAAAAAAAAAAGTAAAGAAGACTTAAAGATGAAAATAAATAATGGTCGTTTCAGTCAAAAAGCCTAATGATTATCTAGAATTGATTGGAAAAAACACAATAAGCATATGGCATGCAAAGATTACTGGTTATTGTATATTATTCTACAGTCAATCAATAAACATTTATTAGCTAAGGGTTCAGGATACAAAAAGAGGTAAAAGACAGTCCGTCCACTCAAGAAGTTTAACATCTGGGGAAGCAAGCAAACAAATATGCACAAACAAGCTATGTTCAGGAAAAGTAGAAAATTAATTAACCAAGGAAAAGCATTAGAATCGAGAAGCAGTGGACAAAGTTTCCTGTAAAAGATGGGATTTTAGTTGGGGCTTGGAAAAAAGCCAGGGGAACCAGGAGAATGAGTTAAGAAAGGAGAGCATTGTAGGCATGGGAGACAGGTATCAAAAATGCTTAGAGCAGAAAATGATATGTCTTTTTCATCAAATAGCAAAAAAGGCAGTATCACTGGACTGAAAAGTTTGTGACTATGGTATAGGAAGAATGAAAAGGTAGATGGGAATCTATATTAAAAAGAGTTTTGAATGCCAAAGAGAGGATTTTGTATTTGACCCTACAGATCATTGGAGCCAGTGAGCAGGTGGACCTACACTTTAGGAAAATCATTTTGGTAGTTGAATGGAGGATGTACTGGAATGGGGAGAGAAAGACTTGAACAGCAGACGTAACAGTAGCATCAAACAGAGTGATAGCAATGTCACAAGAGAGAAAGGGGCACAGTTAGGAGATGTTGAAAAGATAAAATCAACAAGCCTTTACAAGATTGGAAACAGGGAGAGATAATGAGGAGTCAATGATGACAGAATATCCAGCCTGAGATGTCTGAAAGGCAATTTGGAGGCTCTAAATTGAAGGTCAATAGAGACTGGGATAAGAAAAGTAGATCTGAGAATCATCTCCATAAAGATGAATTAAGTTCACAGGAATTGATGAGATTACTAAATGAAATAGTGTAGAAGAAGAGGATCCATGACAGAACCACATAGGATTAGTATTAGAGGTCCTGACCTGGATGAAAATCAAGCAAAAGAAAATAAGAAGAAACAGTCTGACAGGTAGGAAGATGACCAGGACAGAGTAGTATCCAAAAAAAAAATTTAAGGATAAAAGATAAAGATAGAATGAGGATTGACAAAAAGTCATTGAATTTGGAAATTAAAAGGTCACTATTAACTATGGAGAAAGCATTTTCTGTGCTTTTTACTATGTGTTTATCAAATCAACTCAGTTTTCAACAGCAATTCTTAATTTATCCAAGAAAATACAATCTCTTCCACAGTCTGATCCTTACCTGATTTTAAAAAACAGAGTTGACACGCTTGGCGTAATTCATGAGTTCCTTCAAGTGGATTTCTTCCAGCTACAGTTGAAGATACTTTAGGAGATCCACTACTAAAAACATTTCCAAAATCATTTCTAGGTTGACTTGAAATTCCCAGGAAACTCTCAGAAGCAAACAAACTAGCTGGTCCATTCATCTGTGACAGAAATAAGGGATTTAAGGATATGTTGTCACCAACTTATAGTTTCAATATCACTGCAAAAAACACCAAAATAAAACAAATTCCCTGTAAATAGTGCATTTGCTAATGCTTCATGCTGACTACTACTTAGTCCCTTAAATGTATAAAATTAGACTTCAAACTCCCATTTTTGGGGGGTTTTTTGGTTTCTTTTTAAAGAACGATTATTTCATTTAATTTTTACGTTCTCTCTTTAAAATAAAATGAATTTTATAACAATAACAAAATCTTTATGTATTTTAAAGTTTATGTTTAAACAATTCTGTCTAGTAAAGTACATAATTCAATTATGATGGAGGTATCCTACGTTTGAAGGGTTTACTACAAAAATCCCCAAAGAAAGTTATTTTAGCATTATTGTCCACACCATAAACAAACTCCAGTGTGTTTAAAAGCTTATTCAAGTATTTAAGCTCCTTCTATTCTTCTATGATAAACACATTTATAAAAGGCACTTACAAGTAAAATGGAAGAATTATTGTTGTTAAGCAATGCTCCCTCTCTAGATGTTGATGTGGGCAGATCTAAAAATAACAATAAAAAAAAGCTTCAATTGACTTTTTTTAATTCCTAACATACAATTAGAACACAGTGATTTAGTAACTCAGTGCAGGTATCTCTTTTCACAATTGCCTTCTTATAGCTCAATTGCAAGGCATACTGAATTTTACAGGTTTCTAAATTATTAAACCTTCTGGTTTTAATGGATATATCCTTTGTTCTAGAACCCAATCATGTACAAATCATGCCAATAATTTATGAATGAGTAGCAATTTCCAGATGTATTTGACATATTTTCAAAAACTGTAGGATGTACCAGACATATCACCGAGAACTACAACCCTCAAATGGCAAAAGTGCAAAGTACAAAAGGACCTCTCTATAAGTCATTAAACATGAAAGTATTTTATGACAAACAATGCATAAAGTTCATAGTTGTTTTCCTTTTTTTTTCTCTCATTAACAGTAAAGCCCTATTCTCTTTCTCACTTCTCCAAGATTTATTACCTGGTCATTTAAATTTTGCCATGTATCTATGTATATAAAAATATATTATAATTCAGTTTTTTTTTTTTTTTTTTTTTTTTTAAGGAATCCACTTGCTTTCCTCTATAAAATAAGGGGACTGGATACAATGATCATTAAGGTTCCTTCCAGTTCTAAATTCTAAATTTATACAATCCCAGTCAGAACCAACACTAAGTGGGCACTTGAAAATACAAACAGCTGATTCCTAATACAGTAGCTAAAATACAGTAACTAATTCCATGGTTTCTGGCTAAATACAAATGAAACCTAAAATACACTGTTTTCATTTAATAAGTTTTTCTCTCTACCACCGATATCTAATGTAGTAATCCAATATGACAACTTATTAAATTGGCTATAGTAGATGAAGATATTTATATAACTCACTAAAGTGTTTTGCTTGAAGGGAAAAAAATCTAAAAGTTGAGTTTTTCTCAACACAACACAAAAAAGCTTTCAAATTTTTCTCTCTTCATCAAGTGAAATAGACCATTATTTCTTTTACTCTGATTTTTCAAGAGTTTATTTGCCTCATTCATTTTCTTTAAATAAATTTAAAATTAGTCATTGTAGGGATTAATTCAAATCATTATATGTAAATTATTAAACCACTTCTATATTGCATTCACTTTTCAGGATACAACGTTTTGGAGAAATGAGGCAGAAAAGACAAAAATAAAATATTAGCTAGACAATAACTTAATTCTGGCGACTACAATTAAAAATTAGTATTTCAAGCAAAAATCTTTTTTCAAAAAAATTTTTTTAACTTTTAAATTTAAATCTATGTTTCTATACTTTAAAATTGAATAATAAAATCTTCCTACTATCTACTATCAGGAGGAAAATTGTTTTTTAAAAAGCTACCAAACAACAATTTTATTGTTTCAAAAATAAATTTGAAATATTTCAAATATGACTTTTTGTTTACCTCTTTTGGAATCAGTCATTGAAAATGTATTTAAAGAAGAACAAAAATCTTCCAATGATGAAGTCAAAGGCTGTGGATATATTTCTGAAAAGGAAGATGCAGGAACATACCCTGCACACGTTCCTAATAAAGGTGCAGAAAAAGGTATACTAGGAGTAACACTAGACGTTGGAATGGATCCTCTGACTACTGTGGCTGTCTAAAGAAGAAAACCAAAAGAAAAAAAGTATTTTTACAAAGTATCTACAAAGAAAAATATTTAAGACTTAACTCTTTGAAATATGATATATAACACATAAAAGTGTTCACCTTCACAAAAAGAAAGAAAAGCACATTTAAATTATCATGGAAATAATACTTTATACCAATAAAATTGACAAAAACAAATAAAAATAACAAAACTCAATGGTGGCAAGGTTATGAGAGAATTAGATGCCATACATTGCTCTACAAAAAGATTGCACTGACTTTCATCAACCTGGTAACAGAACAAGAGTTACCAAATTGATCACATATTTGTACCACTAATCTCACTATAAGAAACATCCCAGGGATGTAATTACAAAGGAAAGTCTGCCTAAAGTTATTTCATCTAAACAGAAAAGTTGTTAATCTGTAGCCTGTTTGTTTCCTACACGACAATTAGGAAATGACTGAACTGTGGAAGATGGATATAATAGAGTTCTATATCTCTATTAAGCATGACTAATGAATGAGAAGTATCAAGAAATTTGGGGGTATGTGAAGAATAACGTGAAGCCAAAAAAAAAAAAAAATTGAGAAAACCACATGACAATTCTATAATACTAAACTATACATACATATAGTTAATCAACGTTTTTCTAAAACTGTTGAAGCCAGAACTAAACATAACAAGGCCAAAGTACAATGATATTATCTTCCGATTTCTGAAACCTGAGTTACCTACCACAGTATAGGAAGACCACTTTAACTTTTTTTGACTGCCACATAATACTGCTGATTCACAGAGTTTGCAGGTCATAAAACCCCAAATATTTAATTGCTATCTATCTATACTTTCCCCATCTTGTGTGAATTTTTTTTTATCCCCAAGTGCAAGATTCTACATTTATCCATAATTTAATTTTATCTTATTAAATTCCACCTGGTGCCAAGATATTTTTTGGATTCTGATTCTTATCCAATATGTTTACTATCTCATCCAACTTTCTGTCATTTGCAAACTGCATTTATCTAAGTAATCAATAAAAATACAAAACAGAACAAAGTCAAGCATAGATTCGTAAGGCATTCCAATGGAGACCTATTGTCACAATGACACTGAATCATTAACAATTATTTTTTGAGTGCTGTCATTTAACCAGTTCTGAGTATGTCTAATTATACCATTGTCTAATTCATTTATCTCCATTTTCTCCACAAGAATATTCTGAGATACTTTATCCAAGAAGATCAGAAAAGGATTCAAAGGGAATTACCAATATTATTATATTTATGTGCTTATATAATTTATAGAATATAATTTTTTATATGAAAAGGATAACATTTAGAAAAGTCATTTATATTAAGGATACATGCTACAAAGCTTAAATCAAAGACCAAAAACTAGAGATCACATTGCCCAGTTTGAGGTGTTTTTTTTTTTTAATTTGATTTAAAATATCATCAAATTTATAGGCAAGATACAAGAAGATTTGTGTTAATATCTAATTGAATGCAAATGTTATTTTGTCCAAAAGTTAAGTTCATTTTTGTCTGTATTAACAACAATATTTATGTAGGGTTATTTATATATCCCTGAAGTGTTCATGTGCAGAAAAACGTCTTATGGGAATAGTTTTATGAAATTGAAGAAGGCCCATAAGGACACATAAGTACTAACAACATGCAGTATCAAACTCTGGGATGTAAAGAAGCAGCATTTTCCCATTCAGATGGGATTTAGTTGTAAATGCTTTATATATATGTATATGCTTTTATGTAGAGATTCTAGATAAAATTCCCATAACTCTAGATATTAGAATTATATTCTAAATAACGTGCCATCCCTTAAACAAGGCCTTTAAAACTCTCTTTCTCAAGAGACCCAATATTTTTCCTTTTGTTTTCTACAGGCCTCCATGGCATCCTTCCCTAACACACATGGATTTTAATCCTAATATATGTGAGTTCATTTGAAAAACAAATGCAGATGAGATGATATGAACAAATGTAAGACTATGAACTCTGGAAATAAGAGTTATTTGCCTAGCCAGTTTGTGATGAGCAATAGTTTTTTGTTAAATATTTCCTAAGCTATGATCCAAGCACTAGAAATATAAGAAAGCAAGAATGAAGTCTCTATCTTCAAAGCACTCACATTCTAATGGGGAGACTATATATAAATTATATAAATTACTATATACAAACATAATTTGTACAGTCTAAATGAAAGTTAATCCCAGAAGGAAGGTGTTAGCAGTGAAGAAAGGCTTTTTGCAGAAATCAGTAGTTCAGCTTAGTCTTGAAAGAAGCCAGAAAAAAAACAGGACATTAAAATGAGTATGGAGGACATTCTAGGCATGAAGGAGAATGAGTGAAAACATTTGGAGTCAGCAAAGGAAGTGTCATATTCAAGGAATGCCAAGACTTTAAATGCTAAGCAATGAATTTTATATTTGATCTTAGAAATAATAAAAATCTACTAGAGTTATGAATGAGGGAATGATGGAGACATGATCAGACTTGCATTTTAAGAAGATCAGCACAGCAGCTGAGTGGAAGATGAACTGGAATGGGGAGAGACTTAAAGTGGAGTGATAAGCACCTAAATCAGAGTGATGGCTATGTCAGTGGAGAGAATGGGTCATATATAAAAAATGTTGTAAAAGTACAAATGATAATTAAATGACTAGACATGTGGAAGCCACGTAAGTCAAAAACTGAGAATGAGAATGGTTTTACCCTCAGAATTAAAAGATAAGCTGTGAAGAGGAGAAAATTTAGGGGAGAAAATTAAAACATTGTTTGGGATATGGCATGTTTAAGAAGGCAACAAGATTTCCTAATGTCCAAAAAAAAATGTGCAAAAAGGGGGCAGCTAGGTGGCGTAGTGGATAGAATATCAGCCCAGAAGTCAGAAGGACCTGAGTTTAAATATGGCCTCAGCTGTGTGACCCTGGGCAAATCACTTAACCTCAATTATCTTGGCAAAAAAAAAAAAAAAATAGTGCAAAAAGCAGGTGGTAATGGAAGACTAGTTCAAGAGAGAGCTGGATATATATATATATATATAGTTAAAGCTAATATACATAAAGATAATGAGTACACTGAACCCACAGGAGTCAACAAGATCACTAATGAAAAGAAATTCTTAACCTTTTTTTTCTGTCATGGAATCTGTGACAGTCTAATAAAATCTATGGACCCCTTCTCAAAATGATATTTTTAGATGCATAAAATAAAAAATACACAGGATTACAAAGGAAATCTATTACATTGAAAAAGTATTTTTTAAAAACTAGTTCACAGATACCAGGACAGAATCTCAAGGAATAACCACAGTTAGTAGACATCAGTTGGATGAAGATTTAGCAAAGTGTTTTATACCAATCTCACAACAATTCTGGGAGATAAGTGCTATTAATACATTTTACACAGACCAAAAGAAGTCATATGGCTTGCCAAGAATCACACAGTTACTAAGTGTTGGAGACTGCATTTGCACTTAGGTCTTCCTGATCAGTATTTTATCTATTCTGCTATCTACCTGCCTAGACAGGTTAGAACACTGGCAAAGAAAAGAGCCAACTTTTCATGTGAGACCAGGATGAAGATGAGTAATGTGATGTAAGGAGGGAAGGAAGAAGAGGGAACTTTTCCAGTAAAGTATGAGATGAGTTCCTCACTTGAGAAGGCAGATAAAGGACATGATATGGATAGAATAAGGAGAAATAACAATGTCTGGAACAGCTATCATAAGTGAATTATGATAGCAAATTGATCAGGGAAGTCTAAAAGTATGTCGTTGTTGCACTGAAAGCCCAGGTGAGATGATGTTAATATATTTAAAGTGAATCTAGTCATTCTAAGTAAAGGATACTATAGAGTTAAAATGATTCACCAAGGGGTTGATATAGAGAAGGAAGAGAGTATAATCAGTAGAGACGATAGTCTAAGAAAGACTTAAGGCAGTGGTTCTCAAACTTTTGTTTTCAGTATCTTTATCCTATTAAAAATTATTGAGGATCTCCCCAAAGCGGTTTGTTTATAGACATTTACCATATTGGAAATAACTATTTTTGAATTTGTAAACCCTCTAAAAAGGTTTCAGAGATCCCCAGGATTCTCTAGACCATATTTTGAGAACCACTGAAAGGGATAGAAGGATTAAAAATCTACAGTAAATCTGAAGAACATGATGAGGTATTTTAAGGCAAAGATTTTAATGAGATAAAAGAATTACATTTTTTGAATGTGGAAGTACAATAGTCATGGGTAACGACAAGATCAATTTGTGTTTTCAGTGATATTCATGTTGTTTTGATCCTTACCTTTCCACCAGTAGGACCCCATCAAACATCACGTGGCTTGAAAACATGACTACAATAGATAATGTGGCTTTTGCAAAAGTCTAAAAATACTGAAATTATCCAGGTGTTATTATTAAAGAGAAGTTATTTTAAAGATAAGAAACCTAAAACTTAAGCTACAATGTACAGATTTTTGCTAATTTGCATTACCAAAAAAAATGTCACTAATCCTCCCTTTAGAGAAACAAAGTAAGAAAATTTTAAAATTTACCAAAACAGTTTCATCAGCTTCTGGTGCAGAATCAAGTAGTTCATCTATTTCATCACCAAGGACAATATCTCCATCATCTAAGTATGCTTCAGACAAAGTAAAGGAAATCTTTCCCCCATTTGCCAACATGGCAGAAGGCAGAGGACTTTTTTCCATTTGTAATGGTAAAACAGGAGTTAAAGATGTAATAGGAAGTGAAGCTAATTCATTTGATAATTCAGGAGCAAAGTCAGGAGGGAGAAGAGAAATAACAGGAGCAGCTTCTTGCTTTGGATCTGACAAATCTATAATAAAAAAATGGAAGTTTTTTTTTTTCATCTCATTTTCTGTTTCTTAATAAATATTCCTATTATATACCATTCATCTTAATAGACAACTGCCAGAAGACAAATGGAATAACAAGGGAAAAAAGTACAATTAAAAAGATGATTTTTAATCATTCAAAGATTGATTATTTCACTTGTGGATGACCAAACTGATGGCCATATTAAGTGTTTGCTAATACAACCACTAAAGGGAAGGTCAGTCCTACTAGACCAGAGTTGATTAGGACACTTAAAATAAATATAATTTATTTATGGCATTTATATATGGATAAATATAAAAATTTAATTTGATAATATTTTATAATAAATATAACTTGTAAAATTTATATTTTCTTTTAGTTTGGTATAATAGCTCAAAGCTTACCTAACTCTATGTCTTCTATAGAGCTCTTTAAACACTGAAAAATAAAGCAAACAATATGTGAATATTTTTAAAAGTATTCATTTGTTACTTAAACTATTTTCTACATATGATATTGGGTATTATTTAGTCACAGGAAAACAATTTAGAAAATAAAATTGTGGAATAAGATGTTATTAAAAAAAGACAAAATATTACATGTGAAAATATTAATTGCTTAGTTCAAATTAAAGAAAAATTTTATCATTTAATTTTTGGAATAAACTTTAACTTTACCTTAGTTGCTACTTCCCCCGGAACTGAATTTGAGAACTGAAATAAATTAAATATACTACATTTAAAATAAAATTGACTTAAAGTTCCAAAATAAAAACCAAGATATTAAAAGTAGAAGCCTTACATTACCTTTGCTCTGACATATGCTTTTCTTATTTTAAATCCTAATTTCTGGGCTAGTTCTTGAGTTAGTTTTATTACACACTCATCCTGAAAAGACAAGAATTAAACTGAGAAAAGAAAGAAGTGGAAACAACATGAGAAATATGAAAAACTGGAAATCATTTTCCAGCAATGTTTTTTTTTAATCCTTATAACCAACTAAAACTAGATGAACTCTTAACATTTAAATTATTTAAGTAGTCTTAGTATGATAAATAGTTTTATGAGAAATGAATCTTTATAATATTTTAAAAAAACTTCTTTTGAATTCCATACCTGAGGTACTGCCAAGGAACATTTTGCTATTGCATCATAAGCTTCTTTATATCTTCCTAAATCACTTAAGGCTTTAGCTTTCCGATAGAGAGCTCTACAGTTATTAAGATTTAAACTTAAAACTTTATCACAGTCTTCTAGAACTTTATCATTCAATCCCTAAATGACAAGATAAAAAAGAACATTTTAAAATTAACAATGAACTTATATATAATGCCACAACATAAAACTTTAAAAATGCTAAATTATTAAGCCTTAAAAAAGCCATTTACATGTTAAAAATATCTGAATCTTCTACAAGATTATTTTCCTTCAAAGTTATTTTCTATTCTTTGAAAGGACTGAATATTAAGTCCTTAATATTTGACTGATTCACTTGCTGATCTATTTATGAAGTCAAGAAATGTATTACGTATATATTTCACTACCAAATACAGAATCATAGATTTGGAGCTGGAAGGAATAAAAGGTCAACTTTCTCACAACTTATAAATGAGCAAACTAAGGGCCAAGCAGGTAAAGGCACTTTGCAAAAATCAGAGAGATAGAAGAATTTTAATACTGTTTCTAAGATTCTAATCTAGTGCATTTTCCATTATATTAAATATCTTTCATCTACCGATCAATGCCTATTAACACCAGAATATAGTCATATTGATTTATAAAATTCTTGGTTTAGTTATATTACTTTAAGACAGAGGTCCTCAAACTTTTTAAACAGGGGCCAGTTCACTGTCCCTCAGACTGTTGGAGGGCCGGACTATAGTAAAAACAAAAACTTTGTTTTGTGGGCCTTTTACTTCATAGCCCTGGGTGAGGGGGATAATCATCCTCAGCTGCCGCATCTGGCCCACGGGCCGTAGTTTGAGGACCCCTGCTTTAAAATTTGAAAATTGCTTTACATACATATATATATATATATATATATATATAGTTTCACATGATTCCCAAAACAACCCTCTTAGAGAGAGGCTATTATTAATCCTATTTTACTGAGAAGGAAATGGAAACAAGTTTAATGACTTGCTGAGGGTCACACATATAGAACATATCTAAAAGAAGATTCAGACTCATATATTCCTTATTACAAGTCTAACATTCTACACTGTATAACAGAACTAGTTAAACAATGATTTATCTAATTTAAAAACACAAAGGACATTACATATCAAAATGGTGACATTTTACAAGACTTAATAAAACAAAAATCAATGCTTAACAAGGAACATGTTCCCATAATGTTTCTCCCCATACATAAACATCCTTAGAATCCCTTCATGCGGGCCATTTTTAGGGTGAAATTAATAGTTAAGAGACATTTATAATAGAAAATCTTTCAACATTAGGCCAAAACTTTTTTTTTGTTTACCTACAAAAGCGAGTATGATTGCTTTGAGAAGAGAGTAAATAAGGAAAAGAGAAGAAATTGGCTTATTTTTGATACCTCCTGTATTACTTCTGAAAGGATTTTAATGTATCAGCTTTCCATAGGATGTGTTTTTCCTCAACTTAAAAAATTCAACAACTTACCATATTTGAATAACATGCAATACGATTTATATGCAGTTTTTCTAATATTTCATTAGAAATTGCAATTTCTTCTGATCTTGCATAATCAGCTATGTTTAAAGCTTCTGTATACTGACTTAATGAGCCATTCCAGTCACAATCTTGATATATATCATTTCCTTCATTAAAGAGATTTTTTATAAGTGTCCATAAAAACACCTAAAAAAAAGAGAAAATTTTAAATGGCAAAATTATGTTATGACTAACATTTTAGGGGCCCAACTTGACAAAATCGATTATTTATACAAAATTTATTATAGGAACTTTATTAATAATCAAAGAGATCAAGATTGGGTAAATTATTGATCACAACATGGACAAGGATCTGGCTTTCAGTGAGATCATAAGTGACTTTGGTCACTCAACTTCTACAGGCCTATTCTCAAACTTGCAAAGTGAATAAATTGGAAACGAATTATCATTGTTTTAGCAATGAGCCCTAAGAGTCTACTAATATAAATACACTATTATGAAAAACTTCTACAGTTAAAAAATACATGGCACTTAAAAGATCAAAAAAACTTAAAAATTTAAAAATCCATATTTGGACCAGAAATATATATGCAGATGGAACTCCCTTATATCACTGTTTTCTTCTTTTTCTAACTGTGAAATTCCCTTCCTTGATATTTTCAACTTACCTCTCAGTTTATATCTGAATAAAACATGGAAAAAATATACTTCCCTACTTTTAAAAAGGTATTTTAAAATGCTGCCACATTTGTCTTTAGAAAAAAATTAAAATGGTAAATGTGATAATCTTTAAATTAGTTTCCAAAGATTTCATAAAAAAAAAAAAAATTAGAAAAGAGTAGATACAGGAATATAAAAAGTATTTGTTATTTTATCTCCCCACATCAACAATGAAGTATAAAGTAATGAAACTTTAAAGCTTTAAAGCATCAATTACCTCATACTGTTCTTGTGTTCCTCGGTATGGCAAAGGTGACCTAAGAATGAGAAACAAAATTTAATTTCCCCACATGTTTCATTACCGGTCTGTTCCAGCACTTATTTTGCTATTTTTCAATTTCACACCAAAGTTACTACATTTATTTCTATGTTAAGAATATAATTATGCTAATTTTCAATCACCATTTACATTTCATACCTATTGACAAAGATTCTAAAAATGTAGAATTTGTATGTCTCAAATTACACCAGAAGCAAAAAGCCAGTTTTAAATGTTAAAAAAAAAAATTATAAACAGCATAAAATCATACATTTATTTTATTTGATCCAATATTTGGTAGCAACAGGTTTTTAAATTATTTCTACATCTGAGATTTTAACTTTAGGAGACTCCAAGTAACAGTCGGTCAGCCTATTATTCATTACATTAACAATGGTCTATTCATCTGACTGCTTTCAAAGAATAAATCAATTGCATATGTTTTGTTAAGTATCATTATGTGAATATAAGCCTTATGATCTAGTAAATGAAAAGAAAATAAATAAAAATACTCTCAAAAACAATTTCTTCATTACATTACAGCTTAATCAGTAAAACCATTTTCATGAGTTACTACAGCATATTTACATTCTTCAATCCAGTGTTTTAGAAAATACAAAAAGAAAAACTAACGACTAAAATAGGGAAATATCTACTTCAATTTAAAACTGACACAAAATTACAGAAACTAAATAATGGAAAGAAAAATGATGTCTAAAAGTAGAATAAATGTACAAACCCAATTCAAGATGTTGAGCATCTACCACATGCAAGATATTTTAATAAAAAAGATATACTTCTTGTCCTCAAGTTCTTTGCAATTCAGATGGATAAGTTTCATATACATAAATAAAATATGACATAAGTTAGAATACTAGGTGACAGATAATGTAAGCAAACACAGAAAAATAGGAGAGGGCAAGACAAGTTTGGGCAATGGCTAATAATCCATTTTGTCTAGAGAATTGCATATATGAAATATAATGTGAAACAAGTCTGGAAATATAGGATGGAATCCAGAACACAGAGAGTCTTTAATTCCAAACTAAATAGTTAAAACTTATAACAAAGGCATTTATATTGAAAACATTAGGTGGTACCGTAGATAGAGCGGAGAGCCTAGAGTCAGGAAGGACTGAGTTCAAGACCCTCGGTCAATCCAGCTTCAGATAACTTACTAGCTATGTGACCCTGCACAAACCCACTTTACCTCTGCTTCAGTATCCTCAACTATAAAATGGAGAAAATAATAGCAGTTAACTCCCAAGACTGTTTTGAGGAACAAATTGGATATTTATGAAGCATTTACAAATAAGATATTTAAATGTGCTACTGGAGAACAGAACTAGGATCAATGAACAGAAATTACAGGAAGGCAAATTTGAGCATAATAATAGAACTTCCCACAATTTTAAAAAAAAATGAAATAGGGCACCTTCTGAAATGAGGTATTTGTTTAAAAAAAAAAAAAAAAAACAACTTAGTAGGTGCTATGTCAAGGCTTATTCTCTTCCCTCTCTCCCTTGTGACATAATGAGTTTTCACCAACAAAGTAACTAAACCAGAGGCATATGTCCATTTAAGACAGACACTAAAAGGGATTCATATCTTGGCAAAAAGATGGACCTAAAGACATCTGATATCCCTTCTAATGCTAAGATTTCACAAATCTATGAAACAGTGCTAGAGAAGCCAATGAATTATTTCAAACAGACAATATAATCAGAGCTGACTTTTTGGAAAATTACTCCAGTTGTAAAATTTAAAAAGGACTGAAGAAGGGAGACTAGAGCAAAAAGTAATGAGCACCTAAATTAAGGTGCTAATAGCAAGGATGAAACCAGGAGGGGATGGATGCAAATGACACCATGAAAGATTTAACAGGCCTTGGCAACTGAGTAGATATGGAAGATAACAGTGAAGGAGAAATCAAAGATCACTTCAAAGTTCTGACTTTGGGTGCCTGACTAGAAGAACTGAAGAACCATTAGCAAAAATAGTGAAGTAAGAATAAGAGAAGATATGAGAAAAAGGTGTGTTCAATTTAGAGAGGGTCATAGAACAATTTGAAATGTACACTTGGAGACCAGGAAAGGGGTGGAACTATATACAGAACTGAGTCATCTGCATGGAGCAATTATTGATGCTTTGAAAAGAGATGAAATTGCCAAAGGAAAGTATAGAGAAGAAAACATCAAGGAGAGAGTTTTGGAAGGTGCCTCCACTTAAGGAGTGGGGGGAAAAGATAACCTAGCAAAAGAGGGCAGAGAGGCAGGAAGATTATCAAGGTTGGAGTTAGGGGTTTGGAACAGTAGTTGTAGAGAATGCAATAAATAGGGCAAAAAATACTGCTCTGACACCCAATAAGAGACCCACTAAAGTTGGAAAACATAAATCTGTAATAAGTGAAGATAGCAGAGTATTGTAACTTTCTCCAGAAGTTAGCAGGACTGGATAAGACTAATGGTGAAGGTTATCCAGATGTGGGGATTAGCAACAAAGACATGGAAAAGCATTAAAGGACTAATGAACTGAAGCAACTTTTGTCTTTTGAAGTCTGACAATTGAATCAACTTAGTAAGAAAACAAGTAAAACCAGAATAGGGATGATGATCCAGAAAATAGAGAAAAGTTAAATATTTTGTGATCATGATGAAGATGATGAGGCGGTTCAGTAGCAGTCACAACACAGAAAAAGTAGACTAGAAGACTATGACTAAGACTAATGAATTTCAGCATTCAGAAATTTTGAGGGGATGGAAAACCAAGAGATAACAAATAAGGTCTAACACAAAGCTTTTTTAGTAATTCTCTACTAAAGTAGAACAAAGAAAGATATAACTAGAATTTAGGAACAATAAAGCCAAAGTGTTAGGAGGCTCATAAAAATGGACACTAAAGTCATAAAGTGACTATAAAATGTACAGAAAAATGTATTAAGGAATCAGAGGAACTGAGTTCAAATCCTGCTCTGCTACTTACTACCTGGTACAACCTTAGGGAAGCTATTTAATGTTCTCTGGGCTTTAGTTTCATTATTTGTAAAATGGTGGGGTTAAATGATAATTGATCTTTAAGGCCTTATATGATTTTCCATAATACTGAGAGATGAAAAGGAAAAGAAAATTACAAATGTCAGTCACTAACCATTTTTAATATGAAATCACCGAATAAAACCAGATTTTACCTTTACTTCTTAATCAGTTTTTTTTTTTTTTTTGGCTGAGGCAATTGGGGTTAAGTAACTTGCCCAGGGTCACACAGCTAGGAAATGTTAAGTGTCTGAGGCCAGATTTGAACTCAGGGAGTCCTGACTTCAGGGGTGCTCTATCCACTGCGCCATCTAGCTGCTCCTACCTTTACTTCTTATGAAGAAATATAAGTGTATGTTATTGGAAGCACTATAATTATAACATGTATCATATGTTGCCTTTCAAAATAATGTTGAGTCTTAAAATCTTACTGTATAAACTGCAGTCCTTTCTTAATATCCTGTTGCCTGTTTCTTCTGTCCTCAGAAACATTGGACATGTTATCCTGCACATCCAATTTCTAGATTCACCCTCTGCAATGAAAATGAATACATATAATCACATAGGTCATCAGGGTTTAATTAATAAATTTAACTATCCAGAATCAAATTATGGGATAAAGTATTAAAACCAAAAATAAGTTAAAGTGACAAGTTTCAACTCAAAATTTAAGGGAAACAAATACTACGAAATACAGAAAAACCTACTATATGAAATGATAGAAAGTGAAATTAGCAAAACCAGAATCGTGTACCCAATTGACCACAACTTTGTTTTGTTCTTTCCTGTTAGAATGTAAGCTACCTGAAGACAGATTATCTTATGTGTTTTTATCTATATCTCTAATGCTTAGTACAGTGCCTTAATAAAGTGTTTTAATAAATACTTTCTCATCCCTTCATTCAAGAATACTAATTTACTACCAGCAGGATTATGAACCAGTTTAACCATCCTAGAAAACAAGCTGGAATTAAACAAATAAGAGTTCCTAAATTGAGTCAATGATCCCATTATTGGGTTTATACAACAAGGAGGTGAATGTCAGACAAATCCAAAGTGTGGCAAAATATTTCTAACAGTACTATTTTTCATAGCAAAAAAACAGGAAACAATTTATGCGTCTATCTAATGACTGAGGGATAGCTAAAAAAAATTTACAGTATATGAATGTAATGAAATAGAATTATTCTGTAAGAAATAATGCATAAAATTCAGAAAAATATTGAAAGGTTTATTATGAATTGCTAATCTTGATTAGCAAAAGCCCAGAATACTAATATACATGAGTGCTAGTGTCTCCTCCACCCCTCTTATCTAGTATCTATTTAGTAAATGAACTCATATTTTTTACATGTTGTTTCACTTGACTCAACTGTAAGCTTCCTAAGAACAAGAACTGCTTCATTTTGTATATTCAGTCTTGTATTTCTTATACTCAGTACCTGGCATACAGTAGATAAATGATAAATGTTTGTTGATTGACTGAAGTAAAGTCAAGAAATGAAAGAAAAGGATTTCATCATTTTATGGCAGCAAATAAGATAAGATTCTTGCCTTTCAAATAAACTGTCCTCCAAGGCTGCTTAATGTACTACAAATTAGCTATAGTCAGTTCCAAACAGATAAGTGGTCAAGGAATTTGAACAAAGTTCTCAGAAGATGAATTGCCAATTGCTAATGATTACATGAAAGATGATTGCAAATCATTAGTAAGATGAACACAAATTAAAATAAGTCATTTCATC
Organism: Sarcophilus harrisii; assembly: GCF_902635505.1. NCBI lineage: Eukaryota > Metazoa > Chordata > Mammalia > Dasyuromorphia > Dasyuridae > Sarcophilus > Sarcophilus harrisii. Next base: position 303,082,206 of record NC_045426.1, on the reverse strand, counting down.
TCACAGACAGCAAATTAGCAAAGGTGACCAAAAAAAAAAAAAAAAAAAAAAATGAAAATGGTCATGGATGGAAAGATTGTGGAGAAAAAACATGCTAACACACTAATGATTTTGGAAAACAATATGAAATCATGCTTTTTAAAAAAGTGATTATACAACTATGCCCGAGTATTAAGAAAGATGCCTCTACACCTATAGCCCTTTTCTCTAATTGGACAATTCTTCCTGAAAATACTTCCCCCCCACAAAAAAAATAATATATATATATATATATATATATTATATATATATATTTGTTTTTAGCATTCTTTTTTATTGAATTCCAAATTCTCTTTCTTCCTCTAACCTTCTCCTCATCCTTTGAGAAGACAAGCAATATATTAATTATACATGTGAAATTATACAAAACATACTTCCACATTAGCTATGTTTAAAAAAAAAAATTAGGAAGAAGAGGGAGCAAAAGAATGGGGATGGTGATGGAGGGAATTGTACTTTATTGTAAAATTTGGTTCAATATTATTCAATACTATACATATATTTCATGCATTTTTGAGTTTCTAAACTCTGTGTTGCCTGCTGACTTTTGAATGCAGCTTCTGAAAAACTCCCCAGAAATTCCCATTTAATTTCTTATGTTGACCCATGATATATTGAAAACAAGATGAAGAAAGTTGCAGGGATAACTGTACTTCAATTTGCACTTAAGAATTCATTAGTTCTCTTGCTTAAAGTAGACAGCATTTTTCATCATAAGTCCTTTGGAATTGTTTTGGATCACTGTATTGATCAATGTAGCTCAGTCTTTCACATTTATAGTTTTGTTAGATTGTTAGAATATCGCTATTACTGCATTTACTAATCTGCTCATCCACTCTGCATCAATTCATATGGGTCTTCACATGTGAAACAACCATTGTTAAAACAATTAAGTGCCTAATTCATTATGTTCTTATCTTCATTTTTTCCAAAAGCTTTACTCTGGAATATCCTGACTTTTGACCATGTCCCTGCCCCAATAACTTCCCTTTCACCTTTTCAACTTCCTTTTATATATGTTTTCTTCCTCATTATAATGTAAGCTACTTGAAGGAAAAATTGTTTTTTACCTTATATTTGTATTCCCCATGTCTCAGAATAATGGTTATTGACTAAGTGACCGAAATACTTGTAACTTCTGACAAAAGATTCCACTACTGAGAATATGGCAATGAAGTTAAAGAATAAAAGGGGAAGAGGCCTTTTAAGTACCAAAATATTTTGAGCAATATTTCTGTGGTAATTTAAAAAAAAAGTACTGCTTGAATAACAAATGAAGAAGTTTTGGTACAGGGATACTATGGAATAATATTATTCTATAAGGGACCATATACAAATATGAGAAATTCAAAGAAACATGGAGACATCATGGTACAGTGGGAACAACACTGATATGAAAGTCAAACGATGTAGGTGGAAATCCTAGTTCTGCTACTTACTACCAATGTGATTATAAGCAAATCACCTCAGCTCTCAGTCTTAATTTTTTCATCTATAAGGTGATGAGGTGGAATAGATAAGCCAGTAAAATAAGCAGACCCAGGAAATGTAAACATGCAATGATTTAAGTATAAACAACAATCAAAAACATGAAACTGTACTTCCTATACTAAATAACCTTAACCCCAAGAAGTATTTTTAAAAAAAGGACACTTCCCTATTTCCCTTGAAGAAGTGGGACACATGTGGAATATTGGTCTGTGATATTAGATATGTCTAACTGCACTGGTTCATTTTGTTATTCTGCTTTTTATTTTAAAAAGTCTCTGTTGCAAAGGAAGACTCCTTCATAGGTGAAGGAAGAGGAACATATTTGAAAATGAAAGTGTTATTTTTAAAGGTTTCAATAAAACTTAATTTGAAAATTTTAAACATCTTTCTCCCAGATCATACTAGCAAAACTGATTTTTTTTTTTTTTAAATCAAAGATCGTACACTGATCCTTAGTAAATTTCAATTTTATTAGATTGAACCCAATGAGATTGTCAAGAACTTTTTGGATCTCATCCAGTGTTCACTATCTCTCCTAACTTTGTGTCATTTGCAAACTTGAGAAATATGCCAAGTATGCCTTTTATTGATAAACAATGTTAGTCTCCCCCTCCCCCCCAAAAAAAGAAGTCAAGCACAAATAACTGAGCCACTCAAATGGAAATTTTTCAAGACGACAGAACCAAAAATAACATACCTAAGAATTCAACCATTCATTTAGTTCCAGATACATCTAAACTGTACTAGATAAATAAGAATAAATAAGAAAATAAATAAATAAAACTAGTGTTTCCCTGATGAATCAACTATGTCAAAAGAATAAATGTGAATGAAGTCTGGCATGAGCTATTCTTGATGAAGCCACACAAGCAGCTATTTATGATTCCAGCTTCATTTTGAATGGGACTGACTGGATGAAGTTTTCTCAGTTGAGACGAAGTCACATGATTCCTATTCCTAGAACCAGAAGATCAGGTCTTGGACCTAGATTACAGGAAGTCACATGGTCTCTAAAAGTCAGACCCACAGGAAATTACAGGAAGTGATGTGACCCACAGGAAGCAAAGAACATTGGTGACCATTGGTCAAGGATGATTACAGCCTTTTAGTCAATCCAGTGAAAAATCTCCAGTCTTAAACTATTTAAATCCCAATAAGCCAAAAGCTGGTCAAGTTCCACCAGCACACAGTGGAAGCTGGGATGATTCCCAGCTGTGTGTCTGGGCCTCTCCCTGCAAGGACTAAATAAATGTTTTCCCTTTGTACCTGAAGATGTTTCTGATTAGTTAATTTGGGAAAGGAGGTCTAGCACCTGTCCCACACAGTTTATGGGGGCTCATCTGGGATCTGTGGAGATGGCTGGGATCCTGATTCAAGATAGATGCCAGGTTGGGTTTTCTCTGGCAGTCCTTGAGATCAGACTCTCAGCCTCCCTCTCTGTGAAGAATGGGCCTAAGAAAGACACTCAGATACAAACAGAAACACACAAACCTCCAAAGATGAGGAAGCCTGAGTAAGAGTAAGCTAGGTATGCTTATGCATGCATAATCCACGGGGGCAGTGTCTGTTAATGTCCTTGGGCTGTCCTTAGGCAGCATAGGCCCTTGGAAAGGTCTGCCAAGTCACGAAGGGGTTGACTTTGTGTATTACAAGAAATCAGGCTGTGAGATTGGATGCTCTGTAGAGAGGAGGCAGTTCAACTCAAATCTTCAGAGGGGGAAAAAAAAGTGTACTTGATTGGATATTTCTGTTGTGTGTGGGGAAAGAATGATCCTCTTCCATGTAATTTTTGCCTGGGTTTGTGTCCTTGTCATGTCTGTTCTGTGAGCTAGAATTTGTTAAAAAGAAAAAGGCCTGACTTTCCTGTAGACTCCAACTCAAAGTTGGAACTGCAGGAAAAGGCCTTTGAGAGTAATCATTGGGGAATTTGGCAATTGATCATTTCAAGATTCCAAAGCAATTCAATTAAATTGGGGCCTCCTGGAGGAGGATAGTACATAGAGAAGTACATAAAGAGTCTCTTTCTTCTCCTTTAACCCATTCCCTGACTATAGCAGGGACACGTGGATCCAAAAGAGAAAGAAATGATGTTCAATTAGTTCAGGGAAATTTGTTATTTGAGATATGATAATAAAAGCAGTTTTCAATTGGAAATTTAGAACTGTATTTTATTTGGTTTTAAGTTAAAATATAGGTTATTAAAACAAAGTTCCAGTAGCTTATCTTAGGGGAGGTCATGTTTGTATCCCCCAAATTCAATTTTAAGTTTTAGAAATTTGGTCCAAAGTTATTTAGTTGTGAATCAAAGTTTAAAGTTAAAAAAAAAAAAAAAAAAAAAGGTGATCTAAAGACAAGTGATGAGATTGATTTGCAAAAGCAATTAATAGTTTAAATGGAGTATTAGTTAGAAGGGTATCTAGTTTGGGAGCATGTTAGAGAAAGGGAGAGAGTATGTTGGAATTGGGAGGAAAGAGAGATGGGATGAGTTACAGGGGGAGAGATGGTGTGAGAGAGAAAAAGGAGGAACAGTGTGGTGTGTTGCAAAGAGGGGGGAAAGAATTAGGGTGGACAGAAAGGCCCAAGTCCTAGTGGAACGTGCCATTTTGCCAGGGGAAAGAAGACACCCTATAAGGTTGGGGCATGTCTGACTGGCAGGCTGGATCCTGGGAGACCTGGTACCCTAAAAAAGTTAGCGATGAGAAGTGGGGGTCAGGAAGCATGGTGGAGTTGGGAGAAATGTCACGTAGAATGGAGGAAGGGTAAGAGGACCTTGTCAGGTTAGATTGTCAAGTGACAATCTAATTTCCCCCTCCCCCCACTAGATGTGGTACAACTGCTTTTTTAACAAACTGCAACTCTTTGCTCCTCTCCCCCTTGCTGGTTGAAACACTGATTGCTTATATTGTTTAAAGGAACAGCCTAGACTTACATGGTGGTAGTAACTGAATGTTTTATTTTTCTCTTTCAAGTTTATAGTTGCTCTAAGAGGTTTGTTGGAACCACAAGTTTTCTAAAAGTGCTTTATTTCTACTAAGGTGTCCATCTGTCTGCAGCAAATTATTTAATGTTTATCGAAGTGCAAAATGGTCTCCTTATTTAAGGGATATGATAACAAAAGCCTAGAGCAGAATTTGAACCTGATTTGATAAGTTAATAGGGCTAGTTCCAAAAAGTTTATAGGGACTCCTCAGTTGAAGAAGTTGATTTAACATTTTTTTAAAGAATGAAGAAATTGTTAATTCCAATAAGGTTCTTTCATGTGAAATTAAGATATTCTATATGAGTTTTAATTGATTATATAGAGTCATCTTAAAGTTGCAGCCACTATTTAAAGGGACTCTGAGAATAATAGTTTTTGCCTTTGAACATGTTTCTGTTATGGACAATATGCAATTTAGAATTTTTCTATATATTGGGCATTTTAAAAGCAAAATGATTTGTGCAATGTTGAACTACTATTGAACCATCTACTTAAGTTATAAAAAATAAGCTATAAATTTCTTACTGATTCACCTGAAGCTTTGATTAATGAGAAATGTTATTGGAGATAAAAAAAAAAAAAAATCTCTTGGGGGCTGCAGCTGATATTTATTTGGAGTTTTAAATTCAGGTATAACTGTCTTATCGTCAAGCCAGTGATCCACCATCTGAAAGGAATATGCCACAAGCATATTGTTACAGGTGGAAGTTAGTATCTGGGAACAAATTAGAAGGTTGATCTTGACCTCTGCTAAATGTAGGATCCTTCTGACTCAATTTCCCAGTGGTGTTCTTTGAATGAGAACCCACCTGATTATTCCTGAGTCTAGCTTAAGACAGAATTGTTAAAATTTGGAATTTCCTGAAGTAAAACTGAGTTAAGGATGTTTTTTCTTGTATGTGCTCTCAGGTCAAGCCTGAAGGAGCAGTTTTGATACTATTTAAATGATGTCACTGATTTTTTCTCTTATAGCAAGTTTCTGTAATCAAAGCAAGTGACCAGTGGAAGATGAGATACAGTAAAAGTATACAGATGATATTTTGATTTGCATGCCAGCCCTGGAGAATTCTTTGGTTGCTACTATAAAATCTTTAACTCTTTTGCTTTCTGGGGCTAGTTTCTTTGTCTGAAGGCCTACTTTGCCCAAGTATTTGGGGCCACTCCCATTTTCCCTTTTGTTCACTGAGAGAGACAATCTTAGCATATCCTGATCAAGCTAAGGATTTTTTTTTTAAGATCCTGAAAGCTAAACTAATCTGCCTAGAACCCTTTACACTGTATGTTTATGGAAGGTGGGGATAGATTCTAGGGATCCACAGACCCCTATCCTAGGCCCCTTGCTTACTTTGCAAAGATCTAATTCTGACTTCAAATGGGTTTTTCATGTTTTACATGATCATGAGGGTTATACAGAAAAGGAGATTTTTGACAGCCAAACAATTCCCCACTAAGTATGCAGAGAAAACAATTACTGCTAGCTGTCCATGGACCTAGAGAGGTTTCTGTTGTTTCCTAAATGAGAGGAAATTCACTTCAGGTGAAGGGAAACAGCTGCCCATGTTGCTGTTTGCTTCTGACCATTCCCCAACTCCCGACTTCTGCTGATGGGCTCTCTAGAGCTTCTAGTGCACTTGTCTCTCCTGGCCCCGAGAGCTTCTAGCTTATATGTTCCACACTGAGTATTCATCAATCATTATATCACTAGGAAACCATTATTTGTTGTAGGATTAAATCAATGCTAAACTAGATTTAACCACTGTCTCCTCGATTCCACTTAGTACCTTGTTTCAAGTTCTGGCCCATAACATCTCCTAGTAGGATTAAGTCAATCATACTGAACTATGCTAAATTAGATAACGATTGTCTCTATCAATTCCATTGACTTAGTACCTTGTAAGAATCCTTTGTTCAGAGTTCTGGCCCATAACATATGGTAGCAATGGAATATTTCTGTTCTATAAGAAATTATGAACAGGCTGATGTCAAAAAAGCCTAGAAAGACTTACATGAACTGATACTGAGTGAAGAGAGCAGTGCAGCAACAAGATTATGTGTTGATCAATTGTAATGAACTTGGTTTTTTTCAACAATGAGATGATTGAAGGCAATTTCAATAGACTTAGGATGGAAAATGCCATCTGCATCCAGAGAGAGGACATTTAGGGACTGACTATGGATTACAACAATTTTCACCTTTTTTGTTGTTTGCTTGCTTGCTTGTTGTGTGTGTGTGTGTGTCTTTTTTTTTTCCTTTTTGATCTGATTTTTCTTCTGCAGCATGATAAATGTGGAAATGTTTAACCTATATTGGATTACTTGCTGTCTAGGGAAGGGGGAAGGAGAAAAGTATGGAACACAGGATTTTGCAAAGATGAACTTTTTAAAAAGAAAATCACCCAAATTAAAAAAAAAAAAAAAAAAACCATGATGCTGAATTCAATTCTCTAAATTAGTACTGGAAACTGTTTCTCTTTTAATGCATAGAGTGCCTTAATTTGTCACACCTGTCACACCTGACTCATTAAGAATATAGTCTGCTAATCCCCAGATGCTCTTTCAAATCAACTGTTATCTAGTCATGTCTCTCATATCTTGAACATAAAAAATTGTTCACAAGAGAAAACTGCATTAAAAGTACCAATACTCCCTGATCCCCCAATACTATGCATTACATAAGTATAAAGCATTACATAAAATATGAAATTACATAGAATAAAATTTTTCACATTCCCTCCAACATTTATCATCTTTTCCTGTCATCTTAACTAATCTGAGAGGTATAAAGTAAAACCTCAGAATGTATTGATCTGATTTGTTTTACCTATTCTCCTTTAAAAAAAAAAAAAAATTCCTCTCTCAGTGGGGAGAGAAGGGACATAAGAGAATCTAGGCAATATAAAAAAGGTATCAATACAAATCTTTTTAAAAAAGAAATTCCAACATTTAACTTAATAATCTTGTACTTAAAACACCAATAACCTTTAAATGCAATCTGATGGATGTTGATGTGATAGTACATACCTGTAATTTCCTATTAATGGAGGAGGTTAGGATGGTGGGTCACTTGAATGTAGGAGTTTTGTATTTCAGAAGAGTTAAAGTCAATTGGAGGTCATACTAAATTAGCACTAATATGGCAGAAGAAAAGGCAGGTGAGGGAGAATTACCACACTGTCTTAAGGGTAAAGCATTGAAGGTCAGAAAAATGTATCGGGTTAAAACTTTCATAACATAACACTGGGATCAAACCTGTTACTCTTCACTATTCTTCTAGAGTGAGATAGAGAACTCACTCTCCCCCAAAATAAGAAATGTTCTGAGTGCAAATTGAAGTATAGTTTTCTCTATTTTTCTTTTTAAAAATATAGCTAATATGGAAATGTTTTGTATGATTTCACATGTAAAATTAATTGATTTCATTTTGCTTGCCTTCTCAGTGGGTGAGGGAGAGGAGGAAGGGAGATATCTTACAATTTAATTTAGAAACAATGTTAAAAATTTTTAAAAAAAATCTAAAAGAATGTCAGATGAGAGATGTTCAACCAAATCTGCATATTCTACCTCTTTTTTAGATAATCCAAAAGTTTTTTAGGGGAAATAAAATCATACCTCAAGTGACTAGAGAAGAAATTAGGAGAACTAATGAGATCTCTATAATTTTTTTTAAAAAGAAAAAAGCATCTTTGAAAATTCCAACTTCCTATAGGCATTACTGATTGTAGGTAATTAAGGACAATAGCTTCAGGGAGAAGGGAGTAGGGAGAAATTACTACAAATAAAATTATTCTTAAAAAAAAATACCCTAACCAAAAGTAGGGAATAGGGCTTAAAGACAAGAAATAATGAAACTTCAAGGTCAATACGGGAACTGAATTATGTCCCTAGACAGTTATACTAGTCATAGGTACAGTTCCTTCATCTTAATGACTCATTGTCATGTCTCTCTACACATTCTCCACCTTTGTCCCAATTCTGCTTCAGTTCTTCCTGCTCTAAGACAGTGGTCCTCAAAATATGGTCCAGAAACTGAGTGGATACTCATCAGCTGGAGAATGGCTGAATAAGTTAAAATTATGGTATATGAATGTTATGGAATGTTACTATTCTATAAGAAATGATCAGCAGGGCAAAAATCCCTACCAAACCTCTAGGAGGAACCTTCCAAAGTCATTTACTTAATTCATAAAAAGTCTTCATAGAACTATTTCTAGCCATATGAAAAGATGCTCCAAGTCATTATTAATCAGAGAAATGCAAATTAAGACAACTCTGAGATACCACTACACACCTGTCAGATTGACTAGAATGACAGGGAAAGATATTGTGGAATGTTGGAGGGGATGTGAGAAAACTGGGAAACTGATATATTGTTGGTGGAATTGTGAATACATCCAGCCATTCTGGAGAACAATTTGTAATTATGCCCAAAAAGTTATCAAACTGTGCATGCCCTTTGATCCAGCAGTGCTACTACTGGGCTTATATCCCAAACACATCTTAAAGAAAGGAAAGGGACCTGTATGTGCAAAAATGTTTGTGGCAGCCCTCTTTGTAGTGGCCAGAAACTGGAAACTGAGTAAATGCCCATCAATTGGAGAACGGCTGAATAAACTGTGATATATTAATGTTATGGAACATTATTGTTCTGTAAAAAATGACCAACAGGATGATTTCAGAAAAGGCCTGGAGAGACTTAACATGAACTGATGCTGAGTGAAATGAATAGAACCAGGAGATCATTATATACTTCAACAGCAATACTATATGATTTTGTAAATAAAAAGCTATAATTAAAAAAATGTATTTTAAATTTTAAAAAAAAGTCTTCATAGAATCTAATTAGGACAGTCTTCTTTTAATTTGATTGCTCTTAGATATGCAATCTAGAAAATCATGGTACATCTGTAGGCAGTTATTAAAGGCAAAGGGAGAGGATCTTGGTAAAGTAAGAGCAAAGTGGTTTAAGCCATAAGGTTCAAGCAGGTGTTAAATATAATTTTGCTGAGTAGGTTCTGACAACCTTTAACTGAATCAGAGAGAGTCTCTTGTTTGCCCTGTTCTTCTGCATCATGTCTTTCACAAATTCTGTGTCTCCTATATGAACACATATATTCTGTGAAGCAACTCAGATAACAAAAACAAATTATGGTTTTGTGTTTGTGCTCGTCTATTGTAATACACCTCTTTGGGAAGCAGCCAGTTGTTATGGTTGAGTCCTGGGTTTGGAATCAACATGATCCGACTTCTAATCCTGTACCTTATAAACTTATTAGTTATGTGGCTTCAGACAAACTCTCAGCTGGAGTTTTCTTATGTATGAAATAAAGATAAGAATAGTACCTGCCTCACAGAGCTATTTGTAAGAACTGAATAAGATAATTTAAAGAATTTCTAAACTTTAAAATTCAATAGAAATATTATTATTTTACAAAAACTACATCCTTCTATGGAGAATATGGAAAATGTTGATCTAGTCTAACACTCTCAATTTTCAGATAAGAAAACCTGTATCCAGAGAGAGGACTATGGGGACTGAATGTGGATCACAACATAGTATTTTACCTTTTTTATTGTTGTCGTTTGCGTGTTTTTTTTCTCCTTTTTTTTCTCTTTTTGATCTGATTTATCTTGTGCAGCATGATAAATGTGGAAATGTGTTTAGAAGAATTGCACATGTTTAATCTATATTGGATTACTTGCTATCAAGGGAGGAAGGAAAAGAGGAAGAAGGGGGAAAAATATGGAACACAAGGTTTTGCAAGGGTAAATGTTGAAAACTCTCTTTGCATGTATTTTGAAAAACAAAAACTATTATTTAAAAAAAAAAAAAAAGTCCACAAAATCCTAAAATCCTTTCAGAAAATCTATAGATCCAAAATCAGTTTTTATTTTTAAAATAGCAAACACTTATAACTATAACCCATATAGACAAAAACCTCTTTGGATTCTTAATAATTTTAATAGTATAAAGCTACTGAGAACAAAAAGTTTAAGAACTACTGCCCTAAAGCACAGAAATCACTATCAGTAAACTAAAGCAGAAGGGAGTCTGAATTCCCATTGCCTTGAAGGTGGGGAAGGCAATTCCTATTGAAAGAGTTAGAGAAGTAAGATCCTGTCTTTTTGAGGTAGAACTCTAGATACATTTTCCTATTATGCCACAGCCAACATTCAAGGATACTACAATGTTTTGTATACTACAAAGATACTACAGTGTTTTCTAAAAATATCACAGAGTCTACACTTAAGCTACATTCTGGGTTATAACACATTTATTGTACTGATATGAATACAGACGGAACTTCCCTAAAATTTGACTCATATAAAACCAGAGTGCAATCGATGTACAATGTTATTCTTTTATTTTTATTTATGTATTTTTCTTCTTTCAAAGGGATCATTTCAGGGATATAGTCCATCCAAAGGACCATACAGCACTTAATTATAACATGAGTATTTCCCTACTTGATTATGATCTACATGGCAGCATTTTGAAACATTTAATCTTGGCATGTCCTAATGTTCTCCCTAATCTCAAAATTCTGTAAAAAGTAGGTACTTAATAAACATTTGTTGAATTGATCTAACATGATTTAATGATGTAGAAAAAAGTTTAAAGAAAGATCTTTAATAGGACACCAATTGTACAATATCAATGTATTATACTACTATCACATTTAAAGAACAGACTAATTCAGAGAAACATGGGAAGGCTTATATGAAATAATGCAAGAGAAGAAAGCACAGTCAAATAAACAATATGTGAGTGAAACAATATGGGGGGGAAAAAAGAAATCAATAGAAACACTTAAATATCAACAACCAATGTATTATATGGGAGAAGCACAACATCCAGTGAGGAAAAGGAATAGTTTTTTGTTTTTTTTTTTTGCAGGTTAGAGAAAGAAAGACTCAGCCAATATGAAAAGATGGTAAATATGAAATACTGGTCAAATATTAATCAGTATTAATCCTAATTGCTAACATTAAAGATGTATTCCTCTTCTCAGTTAATAATCATCTTTTTTCTCAAAGAAAGGACTTTGTGAAGGGGCTTATTAGAGTCAAGAGTGTCTGCTATGTAAAACAACTGTCAATAAATGTTATTTATTTAGGAACTAACTTCATTAGCAGCAAAAAGGCAACATGTAAGGAGGAATAGTGGTAGTCATTTGAGAGAAGAGATAATATTGTCTAAATTTAAAATAACTCTTACATCTCCTTAAATCATAAACTATTCTCCAAACACTGAGAAATCAGTTCATTGCCAAAGCAAATATGAAAAACCTAAAAATGAACTCTCACAAAATAAAGCAAGTAATTTAATCGTAAGCCAATTTGGGGTTTTCACAGAAAATGTTCTACCAAATCTGGAAATTCTACCTCTTTTTTTAGATAATCCAAAGTTTAATCATACCTTAGGTGACTAGAGAAGAAATTGGAAGAACTAATGAGATCCCCAGTTTTTTTTTTTTTAAGAAAAAAGCATTTTTGAAAATTCCAACTTCCAATAGGCATTACTTATTATTGCTAATTAAGAACATTTGAATCATTTAGAGAATTTTTATATTATGAATTATATTTTTTACAGAATTATCACTTTTTATGTCAGTCATGCAAGTATTTAATGAACCTACACGATACAAAAAATGCAGTAAGTACTGGAAGCACATATTAAAAGAGACAAAAATACCTCCTTTACAATTGAACATAATCAAATATCAATATAGTAAAAGGAATGACATCTGCATGTAGAGTCAAGAAAATTTGGTTCAAATTCCAGCTCTGACTTCCTATGTGATGGAACTGTGAAGTGGCCCAACCATTTTGGAAAGTTGATTTGGAATTATGCAAATAAAGTGGCTAAAATATCTCTACTCTTTGAATAAAAGGTCTCATTTTCATTATGTACCCAGGAAGCCATTAATAAGAGAAAAAAAATGCCCTCTATATACTTCAAAATGTTTATAAGCAACACTTTTTGTACCTAAGAACTGAAAATAAGTAAATGCTCATCAATTGGGTCCTGGCTAAATAAATTGTGGTACATAAATGTAATGGAACATTACTGTGCTGTAAGAAATGATGTGTGATGAATACAGAGAAACATGGAAAGATTTATGTGAAGTGATGAAGAATGAAATAAGCAGATCCAAGAAAACAATATACACAGTAATTACAACAACGTAAAAGGAAAAAAAAAACAACTTGCCAAGAAGACAAAAGTGAATGTAACAGATTATAAAGATTAAGTAGGACTCAAATGAAGAGGTATGAGAGAACACTCTCAATTTAACACTTGGTGGAGGTGGAAGATCCAGTGTTTTGTATTTTTTTTGTATATGGTTTTGTATTTTTTCAATGTATCATTGGTTGCGCTGACTTTTTTTCCTTTCTCAAAAATATCATTCTCCATCACATGGGATGGATCATATTCTTCCCCTATTACCCATCATGTGGTACGGATGTCTAGAAGAGAGAGAAATGGGGAGAAAAATAGAGATACAGGATACTACTGAATAAAAATAATCAAAAATACTTTAAAAAGAAGCATAATAGAATGGAATGTGTACATGTATGATCAAAAGACTTGGATTCAAATTCCAGCTCTGACTTCTTGTATGAGCTTAGGAAAGTCACTTCTGCAGACCTTTTTTTTTTGTCCATTAAAAAAAATTGAAATCTTGTTTTTATACCATCTTCATTTCTGAACATATTCCCCCACCAATGGAGGGAGGGGAAAAAAAATTTAGCAAAACTGATGTCAATTAATTCCAACAGTATATGTATTCTGTGTACAATCTGCAGTCCCTCAATTTTGCAAAGAAGGGAAGAGACATTTACACTTCACTTTTCTTCATTGTCAAGTTTGGTCATTACACTAACAATCTTCATTTTGAATTTGTGTTGTTGTTTCCCCTTACATTGCTGGAGTCATATATATTGCTTCCTTGTTCTGCTTATTTCACTTTGCTTCAGAAGCTCATATATCTGTCTCCCCACATCTCCATGTCAGGTTTTGTTTTGGAGCTGTTTTTTGTTATTGTTTTTAAATAAAGAAAGTTTGATTAAATAACTGTAGAGGTTTGATCCAGCTCTAAGTCAGCAATTTATTAGTATAGTACTTACAGGCATTAGAGAGGGCAATTTCAGGGAGAAAATAATAGTCAGATAAGCATAGCAGGGTTGATCAGAAAAACTTTCCTGTGAGTTGAAGGGAAGGCAAAGGGCAGAATATTTTATGCATGGAATAGCTTGTGCAAAGGCTGAGAAACCTAAAAATTAAGTCCTAGACTTCCCACCTCTTAACCCCACTCATGGTATGAAGAGAATTAACAGGTATTGGGATCAAACCTATAGTAGGACAGTTTGAAGGCAATAATTATAAGTTTGTACATGAATCAGTAAACAATGGAAAAACACTAAAGTTTTGCTATAATGAATTTCATCCAGCCCCAACAGGAGCAATTAAATGTCAAACAGAGTCACCTATATGAAGAATTAGCAATAATTTAAGTATTTCTAACAATAACATCATTTCTGACTTGGGCTAATCAGGATCACCTTCAACAAGGCGACAGCTGAGCTGAGCCTCAAAGGATAGCCAATTTCAATAAGCTAAAGAGAACTGTCAGACGAAGGAACAAAGGTGGAAAGATAAAAGTGAAATACATCAAGCAAAAGTAGCTAGACAAACTTGGTTGTATGAAAAGTTCAGGTAGGATGGTGGTGATAAGTGAAGTCTGAGAAAGTAAGCCACTGTTAAATTATAAAGGGACTTAACTTTCAGACTAAAGAATTGGACTATCACCCTAAAAGCAACAAACACCATTCACTATAGGCAATAGCATTATAGATTAAAAGGATTTAAAAGCTCATCTAACTTACTTTTCACTTTACAAATGAAGCAACTGAATCTCAGAGAAATTAAGTGACCTGCCCAAGGTCATACATTAATTAACAATTAAAAAATTTGAAGGAAGGTCCTCAGGCTCCAAATCAATGATCTTTCCACCACATAATCTGCATAGCAAGAGTCAATATAAAAGCCTGACTCCCTCTGATTCTAGATTCTATCCAGGGATATTTAATGAAGAAACACCAAAATATAAAAAAGTCTTACTAAGAAGGTAACAGTACAATGAGCACTACTACACTGTCAATGTAAGGTTTGGGGACAATATGAAATTTAATCTACTACTTGATCAAAAAAAAAGTACTTATTAGCTCCAAGTGAGAAAAAAAAATGAAGCTTAATGTAGTTTTACTTCTTTTTTTTTTTTAGTGTAGAAATTCTTTTTTTTTTTTTTTTTAATTTAATAGCCTTTTATTTACAGGATATATGCATGGGTAACTTTACAGCATTAACAATTGCCAAACCTCTTGTTCCAATTTTTCACCTCTTACCCCCACCCCTCCCTAGATGGCAGGATGACCAGTAGATGTTAAATATATTAAAATATAAATTAGATACACAATAAGTATACATGACAAAACGTTATTTTGCTGTACAAAAGAATCAGACTCTGAAATATTGTACAATTAGCTTGTGAAGGAAATCAAAAATGCAGGTGTGCATAAATATAGGGATTGGGAATTCAATGTAATGGTTTTAGTCATCTCCCAGAGTTCTTTTTCTGGGCATAGCTGGTTCAGTTCATTACTGCTCCATTGGAAATGATTTGGTTGATCTCGTTGCTGAGGATGGCCAGGTCCATCAGAACTGGTCATCATATAGTATTGTTGTTGAAGTATATAATGATCTCCTGGTCCTGCTCATTTCACTCAGGTTCAGTTCGTGTAAGTCTCTCCAGGCCTTTCTGAAATTATCCTGTTGGTCATTTCTTACAGAACAGTAATATTCCATAATATTCATATATCACAATTTATTCAGCCATTCTCCAACTGATGGACATCCATTCAGTTTCAGTTTTAGCCACTACAAAAGGGCTGCCACAAACATTCGTGCACATACAGGTCCCTTTCCCTTCTTTATAATCTCTTTGGGATATAATCCCAGTAGTAACACTGCTTGATCAAAGGGTATGCACAGTTTGATAACTTTTTGAGCATAGTTCCAAACTACTCTCCAGAATGGTTGGATTCGTTCACAACTCCACCAACAATGCATCAATGTCCCAGTTTTCCCGCATCCCCTCCAACAATCATCATAGTTTTACTTCTTTATAAACATTTTTCTATACTCAAGTCTCAAGTTGTATATTTTTAAAATAAAGCATTAAGAAAATGCAAAAAAAAAAAAAAAATCAATAGTTTGCAGCACTAAGCCTTGCAACTCAAGGCAAGTTTAGTAACACTTTCAAAGTATTTTGGGGATATAATGTAACCTTTAAAAGAAAAAAAAAAAAATGAAACTACAAAGCAGGTATTGTAGAAATACAATGACATCACACAGAAACGTTTTGGTTTGCCACAATTAAAGATACTAAACAGATATTGAGTGTGGTTTCCTTTCTTCCCTTCTCACCCCTTTCTTTTGAGTAAGACTGTTCAGAAAAAGTGATTTATAAGCACTAAGGACTGGGGCTTAAACCTATGACTTCATTGGTATAGGAAACTCCCCAAAATGCAAATTCTTTCTATCAATGCAGATCAGCAACCTAAGGACAAGTTAAGTGATTTGCTGAGGAACACAGCAAGAATGCTTCAAAGGTGACTTGATCTCTATCCAATAATCATGCCATCATAAAGATTCAAAAATGTTATAGATATAATGATTTTTAAATCATTGACAAAAATACTATATAATACCTTAAGTTAGATTTCATTTTCATTTCTCAAAACATGGAAACTCAATTACATCCAGGATTTAAAAAAAAAAACCACAACTAAAAAAAGTTATTTTTCGATACAGGAAACAAAGGACTACATAATTTTCCATCTTTCTTGTATGAACACAAAATTTGTTTTGCAATCTTTTTCTTTCTTTTTTTTTTTTAATAATGAAAGGTATTATGAGAATAAATATGAGTCACTTCTGAGAACTTTGAACTAAGCCTACAGCTATCAATATGAATAAAAGAGGGTAGAAATGTGATCACTCATTTCCTGGCCTGTTTGATTTTTCTAGACTAAAGCATAAAACAATTTTCTTTCTGGAAGGACTTCAAAAATAAGTGGACAAGTTTTAAAAAAACAAATATCTTATTCTCTTTTCATAAAGAAAAAATTCAGCTGTATAAAATCCATTCAATTTGACCTTTTCAGCAGATTAAAATATTTAATACCCTGTATTAAGAACTTCATCCTTAAGAATGAACTGCAGACACAGATAGATGGATACCTCATTTTGCCAATGAAAAAACTGAGGCCCGAGAGGCTGTGACTTGTCTTTGCCACTCACTAGTTATATGACCTTGGACAAGTATTTGAATCAATGTGTTGACTCCAAATTCAGTACCTTTTCCACTATATCCTTGATTTAGACACAGACCATTCTTAGAAAGATTTTATGACATAGAGAATACTTTTATACTTCCTCAATGAAATCCAAAACCACCCAAAAGAAATTGTCCCAACATTCCATATAGGAAAAAAAATAACCAAACTGGACAACTTGCTGTTTTGTCCGATTTTTGCTATTTTGTAATATCTTGTCTTAAAACATATTTTTGTTCATAAAACAGATCAAAATGGAAAGTCAAGAATGATATTTTATTTTTAAAATTTTAGTAAAATAGGGTTTTTTAACCTAATTTACAAAATTTGACTTAATACCTATCTTTCCTGTTTTCAGACAAAAATAGAAATGCCTAAGTGAAAGGGATCAAGTTGGGAAACCATATTCAGATCATCTATCAATCTACAAGCTGAAAGTCTTTAACTAGGGAGAGGATTTAGAACCTCAATTACTTATCAGACTATTCAAGGCTAGTCTTAACATTAATCATAGCAGGCTTTGTTATTTAATAACAGTTAAGTTATATATGTATGTTTCTTTATAAATACTATGTGTTCTTCATGACAAAATAAATAGAAATTTGAAAAATAAGTAAACTGTACATTTAAAAGGTCAATTTGCCCAAAGTCACTAAGCTAATATCAAGATCTCTTTAGAACCCATCTTCAATTTCACATCTAGTAATTTCACTAGATGTAACAACTTTTGATATTTCCTTTGAGTGGCCCTTCCAAAATATAGGACTAATTGTCTATAACTGAATGCAGGTCAGGAAAACTATAGTTGTCACAACATGTAAAACATAAAAAGCCTCAAACAAGTAAGGGCAGTAGCCACTAGCTCTAGAAAGGTGAATCCTAAATGAAAAATCAGAAAGGTGACACAAAACAAATAGTAAACAAACTCCAGCACACCTTCTGGAAACCAATATAGTCAGATTAGTCAAGTAGGATCAAAGCTAATAAAAAACAATTTAAAAAAGCCCTAAAGGAACAAGTCCTAAAATTTTTAAGTTTAACAAGTATGATTATCACAATTAAAGATAAATCAGTGTTAAAAGGCCTCAAAATCTACAAGAAGGTCACTTTTGTCTAGACAGCACCTTAACCTTTCTAGGACCCCAACCCTTTACTCTTTTCCCTTCCTACCTCTCCCCTTGTGAATGTGCAGCTCTAAACACTTTTCAGTCTGGTATTATGAGACCCTAGTTGTGGAGTCAGAGAAAATGAGTTCAAATCACATCTCAGTCACTTGTGTGACACTAGACAAATACCTTTACTTCTTTAGGCCTCAGTTTTTTTCTCTTCCTATGTAAAAGGAGGGGCTTGAGATAAATGATGACTCTGTAAGTCCCCTTCCAGCTAGAAAGTGCATAAACTCGTCATGTTTTGTCGGTTGCAAATGACTTCTTAAATCAAAAGTGAAGAGGGAAGAGAGGAAAGGGGAAGTATTGATGTGGATTAATCCAAATTCAAAAACAGGTTCTCCTGGCTCAAGAGGAAGCTGAGGAGAGTCCTCACCCTTAATATGCAAGAGAGTTCTCAGTCCTACTGAATATTCCAGACAATTATTTCTCCATCTATCCCCTTCCTTTCCACTTCCATGCATCATTTATTATTCCACCGAACTTGCACTTCTTAGAATCCCTTGGTTTTGTGTGTATGCCACATTAGTAGGAGGGGAACACAGAAATGAATGTGTAACGAATACGCATAAGTCACATATTTAATGTACATATGAAGCCTCTAGTGCTACCTTCCATTTGTTCCGTGTGCATTTGATACTTATCAATGTACAAATTGTGGTCCTTCTATCCCCACAGAACATTAACTTTAAGAGCCGATTTTCATTTTTGTCTCTTTCCCAACATCAGGCACAAAGAGAACGATTAATAAACGCTTGTTGATTACTTCTCAACTCATCTCCCTGCAATAGTCCCGACTTTAACCCCTTCCTTTTGCAGTCCTTTATATCAAGCAGATAATCCTCCTGCCCAGATCACAGTCCCCTCTCCCTTCCTTCAAGATGCAACTGGACTACATCCCTCTCCTCAAGGCCCTTCAAGATCCGCTAAAAAGGGTCCAATATCTTTATCCTCTCTCTCTTTTACAAATTAGATCCTCGTGTTACTCCTCTCAGCCTGCAGCCAGTCCCCATCTCCTTCCCCGTCCCCACCCCAACAGCGGGGTCCCTAAGAACAGGGGCCGTGCTTTCCCTACTTTCTTTGTATCTCCAAACGCTTAGCAGTGCCAGGCACACTGTAGGTGCTTGATAAATGTGGGTTAACTTGACTTAAACTTTATTTTTGGCTCCTCCCAATTCTCACAGCCCCTTCTCCTTTACACCTCGCCAGTCACACACTTTCCCGGGAGACACTCAGAGGTAAGCACAAGTCGCCCCCCAGAACGCCCCCACACACACACACACACACACATACACTCAATCTCAAAAGCTGCTTAAGGAGCAGGGCCCGAGGCGTCTCTTTCTTTGTAATCCCCCCGTCCCCCGCCTGGACCGTCGCTGGCATGGAATAAATAAGAACCCAAGCCACGGGTCGCCGGCTCCCGGCTCCCACCTCCTCCTGCGCTCGCGTGCCCACCGCAGCTCGGGACTGGGGCGGGGAAAGGGTCCGAGGGGGGGAAGGGGCGGCGGTAAACAGCTACCAGCGGGCGCGCGCCAGCGGAGCCGGGGAGCGGCCGGGTTGGGGGAGGGAGGGCGGGACCGTAGCCTAGCGGAGTACCGGAGACGCGGCCCCGGCCTAAAAGGCGTGGTGGGGGCGGAGGTCCTCGTAGAAAGAGGGGTCCCTGGGAAAGGGCATAGGCCGTCCCCGGCCGCTTCGCTCCCCCCTTATCCCAGGAGCCACGGCCGAGGTGGAGTACCTGCTGCGTCCGAGCGAGCCGGTCCGGGGATGGAGCAGGAGACGGAGACCGCGGGGGATCGGGCGTAGCGCTGCGGGGCGCTGAGGTGTCTTCTCTAGAGGTTCCCACCCCAGCAGCGGCGGCGGTAGCGGCGGCGACTACGACTCCTCTCCTTTGGCTTCCCTGCCAAGACGCCCCCTGGCGGTAGGAGGCCGCTTCCCGCCAACCGAGACGCCTCCTCATTGGCTGAAAGCACGACGACGGCAACCGAGGGAACTAGGCCCTGGAGGGGCACTGCCGCCATGTTGTGGTCTCTGGCCGCACGTACGCCATCGTACGGCGGCCTGACGGAGAAGGGCCAGGCCGGGAAAGGAAACCTGGCCCTTGACCCCCTCCCTCTCCCCTGTCTCCAGCCACGGCTTAAGGCCCGTGCTCGCGCAGAGGGAGCCAGAGGGGGGAAGGAAAGGAACCGTGTATACAAATAACCCGTAACACAAAACAGTGTGGAACGAGCGCCCCGAGGCTTGCAAAGCCAGCTGCCGGAGACCCCGGAGCGGGGCGGTGGGAAAAGGGTTACGGTTCCGGATCGGAAGGGCTGTGGGTGGCCCTCACGGTCTTCCGCGCACTAGTCCCGCTCTCCCAGCTGTAACAACGGCCGTCCTTTCGTCCTGGCACGGATGGGGAGCTCAGTATCTGTTCGTGGATCGATTGAGCCAACCTCTAAAAAAGCCTAGGCGCACTGGTACCAGCCGGTACGATACAAAGGCAACAAGAAATAAAAAAGAGACAGCTTATGGCCTAGAGAAATTTACAAGGTTCCGGAGGAGAAACAAGTAGAGGATACAGTGTGTGTGTGTGTGTGTACAGAGTAAATAGAAAGTGATTCCTAGTCTGTAGGGGGTGGCTCCTGACCAGAATTTGGTGGGGGGGAGGGGGAGGGGGAAGAGGAGCTAGGATGCCCAAAGGCAAAAAAGAGGAAGGGAAAGGAGGGCATGGAGGTTGGCCTGTGCCAAGGAAGGTGGTGTCTTCAAATTCCAGCTTGCCCAGTGTGTTAGTTTGACTGGAGAGTAGAGTAAACGAAAGGGTCTAATGTCAAACGAGTGTGAAAAAAGTATTTGAAAGCCAGGACTTTAAATGAGAGTCAGAAAAGAAGATCTTAGGAGAAAACAGAGGACCACCCCAAGAGTTTTGAAAAGAAAAGCTGCATGGACTTGGATATCTAATAGCAAGAGGGAGGATTTTCTGGGGGAGGGGCAGTTAGCAAGCTATTATAATAGCCAGGGCAAGAGATTAAACAGGGTGTGTCTATTTTGGTGGCTCTATTAAATGAAAACCGGTAAGCAAAATGAAAAAAAAATGTAAAGTAGGGATAAGAACCTTAAAGTGTACATATTGTGTCATTCACCAGATAGCTAGGGTTTAACAAGCATGACCATTGTTTCTCCACTCCTTTTTACTACAGTATTTATTACAGTAGTGAAATAAACACTACCTTTGCTACTAGAAAGTGAAACCGTTTGTTGCCCTTTGGTTTACAATCCCAGTGTCTTCCCCTGAAATATAATTTTTTAAATATTTTAATCCCTTATATGTGTATCCTCCACTGGCACCTAAGCAGACAGAGAACTATTTCAGTTTTTTTTTGTATCTCCACTATTTAGCACAATATTTATTTATTTATTTATTTATAATATTTATTTATTTTATTATAATATTTATTTATTTGCCAGGTTGATTAAAAAAAATAAAGGTAGGTATAGGTATGTACAGATCCCAAGTTGGATACAAGGCCTATTCCTTCATGAAAGTAACAGTATATTATGAATGTGTGTGTTTGTGTGTATGTGCGTATTTTGGTGGGAGGAGGATATATTAATTTTTCATAATTTCATATAGAAAAATTATATGCTATATTCTCTCTACATATAAAAATTATACCATATATATGTGTGTATGAACATATAATTATACAAAACAATGAAAATGTGAAATCCAAAGAAACTTGTGTAAACTGTTGGAGAGTAAAGAAAGCAGAAGTAAGATAAAATAAATATACAGAATAGCCATAATAAACAGAGGGGAAAACTAGAGGTCTACAAAATCAGTTTTTTGATTCTAGAGAACCAATGATGAACTACATCCTTCTTTCAGCAGAGTTCTAAATGAAGCATGGGCTATCAAATATGATCAGTTTTTCAATTTAATCTGCTTCTAAAGAAGGGTTCTATTTAGTTTGGTTTTTTTTTCCTTATTGGAAAGATAATTGTTTTTCTATTGGAAAGATATTTGTCTACAGAAAAATCAAAGTTTTAGAGCTGGAACATACCTAGTCTAACCTCATTTTAAAATCTGTTCTTTTTAATTAAGCATTGTCTTTCTCCCAAGAAAACAAGAAAAACAGAAACCCTTAACAGCAAATATTCATTCATAGGCAATTAAAACAAATTTCTTCATTGGCCATGTTCAAAAATGCATTTTTAGATTCATTACCTCTTACCAAGAGATGAATACCAAGATTCATCTAAAGGCCTCAGGAAAGGTGAACTCTCTCCTTCCACAGACAAAGAAATTGAGGACTTAAGAATTTAAGTAACTCGACCAATATTACACAGTAATTCTGTGTATTCTGAAATAATTTGTTGATGATTAAATTCATAAAAAAGAGTGTAAATACATTGTTGATTGTGAAGACTGAGTTAGCACCCTGGGTACCCTAGAATCAGCCAGAGTCAGGATAAGCAAAAGTCCTTGGTCTTTATTCTTGGTCTTTAAAGGTAGAAGTGAATTGGATGGATGCAGAATCTCCATGACCACCTTCTTCCTTGACTTACTCCACACCCATAGTTCTTCCTACAGTCCTCTGTATACACCAATTATTGAGCCAGCACAGGATCGTGGGAAAGGTCATTTTCCAAGCATATGCTTATAGAGTATTGTCCAATCGGTAATTAGCCTTAAGTGCTCAGTTGTTCTAACCTCAGTGCATTGACTCAAGAGTTACAGCTCTTTATAGTTGGTGGAGTTGTGAACTGATCCAGTAGTTCTGGAGAACAATTTGGAACTATTCCCCAAAGAGGTATCAAACTTTGCATATACACAATAGCTGGGAGTTTGGTAGGGGGGATAGGATGCCCAAAGGCAAAAAAGAGGACTGGAAAGTAGGCATGGAAGTTGACCTGTGGGGAGAGGCTGTGTCTTTTGACCCAGCAGTGTCTCTACTGGGCCTGTATCCCACAGAGATCATAATATGGCAAAAGGACCCACATGTACAAAAATATTTATAGCAGCCCTTTTTGTAATAGCAAGGAACTGGAAACTGAGTGGATGGCTGTCAGTTGGGGAATGGCTGAATAAGTTATGATGTATGAATGTAATACAGTAGTATTCTATAAAAAACAATCATCAGGATTTCAGAAAAGCCTGGAGAGACTTATATAAACTGATATGTGAAGTGAGTAGAATCAAAAGAACATTGTACCTAACAACAAGATTATTATGTGATTATCAACTATGATAGATTTGTGGCTCTTCAACAATAAGGTGATTCAGTCCAATTTCAATAGACTTGTGATGGAGAGAACCATCTGCATCCAGAAAGAGGCCTGTGAATCCACTGAATGTGGATCACAACATAGTATTTTCACCTTTTTTTTTTTTTTTTTTTGGTTTGCTTTTCTTTTTTCCTTTTTGATCTCATTTTTCTTCTGCATGATAAATGTGGGAATATGTATAGAAGAATTACACACATTTAACCTATATTGGATTACTTGCTGTCTAGGGGAGGGAGGAAAGGAGGGAAGAGGAAAAATATGGAACACAAATTTTACAACAGTGAATGTTGAAAAAATTATCTTTGCATGTGGAACAATAGATTGTGGAAGAATTTAAAATTTTGGACAGAACATTTAAACTTTATTCAGAAGGCAATAGAAAGTGGATAAAATAACTAGAATACAAAATTAGTCTGCACTGTAAAAGACAAGTACAAGAAAAGTGTAGTGACATAAGACAGTGATACTGCACTGTAAAAGACAAGTGCAAGAAAAGTGTAGTGACATAAGACAGTGATACTTTTTAGAAAAGAGAGAAAAGAAAAATAAGGGTCAAAAATATTTAGGAAACTAAATGGTCTTACTATTGAAAAAGAATAGATGTAGGGTTAAAGGAAAAAGCAGTTCAGATTTAAAAATATTTTGTGTGTCATGAGAGAAATCCAGGTGAAGATGTTCTCTTAATCTTTGGAAATGTGGGTGTAGAACTTGAAGTTAGAGCTTTAAATATAGATTTAGAGTCATCTATGCAGAGATAATAGTTGAAAATGTGGGAGTAAGTGAATTGACAAAGCAGAGCCTATAGCTCGAGAAAACAAGAAATCTGAAAACAGTTTTAGGGAACATCTGTATACTTTAAGAGATTGGGAAGAAAAAGACACCAGTGAAAGAAAGAAAGCAAAAACAAATTAGAGAAATAGAACCAAAGGAGTGTGTCATCTTGGGACTTAATACAGAATGGAAGTAGGAGGTTGAAATGGAAAAAAAGCTTCTCACCCTGTAAAAATAGATAAAGAAGAGAAATGGTTTTGAAATAACACAAAAATCAACATTTTTAATGAGCAAAGCCAAGTACCAGTACAATTTTTAAAAATAGAGGGTAACTAGGTGGCACAGTGGGTAGAGCACCAGCCCTGAAGTCAGGAGGACCTGAGTTCAAATGTGCCTCAGATACTTAACACTTCCTAGCTATGTGACCTTGGGCAAATCACTAATTCCAATTGCCTCAGGGGAAAAAAAATCTATAGAGCAACTGAATCAGTTAAAATACTAAATGACCAAACTATAATATGAGATCTCCAAAAGAGACCTCCTTCAAATGGACAAATGACTATTCAAATAAATTAAAAGCCAATTGACACTGGTTTAAAAAAAAAAAAAAATCACTAGGCCAGTAAAAGCTTGAAAAGAGTTTTTAAAAATCACAGAAGAAAGTTAAAATATTTTTTTAGAGTATTGGGAGGAAATAATGAAAATACCAATGTGAAGAATTGAGAATACAGTAAAAAAAAAAAAAAAATTCATAAAATAGTCCACAGAGATAACTAGCAACAGATTTAGTGAAATGGAAAACTATACACAATACTGAAAGACAATGGGGCAACTAGGTACTAGCATTGTGCTCTATCCACTGGCTCTGAAGTCAAGAGGACCTGGCTTCAAAAACAGCATCAGATACTTGACACTTATTAGCTGAGTGACCCTGAGCAAGTCACTTAACCCTGAATGCCCCACCCCAAAAAAAAAAAAAAAAAAAAAAAGCCAATTATCCAAACTATGGCAAACATGCAGATCTGGATAGATCTGTAGAATAGTTTATAATCTTAACAATCTAAATGCTACAATGGAGATTCTATATGAAAATCATAGATGGAAACTGGAAAGGAAGGAAGACCCAGTATGCAATTTTACCTTCATTTAACAATTTTTTAATTGGTTCTCATAAAATAGGAAGAGTATCCAAATGGTGTAGGCATAAAGAAAAGCTGACTGATTTTGTGTCGAGAGTATTGGATCTGAAGACAAAGAATTGAAAATCAAGTCCCATACTAATACATTGTTGGAGTTGTGAATTGATCCAATCATTCTGGAGAGCAGTTTGAAACTATGCCCAAAGAGTTATCAAAATGTGCATACCCTTTGATCCAGCAGTGTTTCTATTGGGCTTATATCCCAAAGAGATTTTGGGAGAGAAAGGGACCCACATGTGCAAAAATATTTGTTTTGTTTTTTTATTTTAATTTAAATTTAATTTAGCTTTTTATTTACAAGTTATATGCATGGATAATTTTACAGCACTGACAAATGCCAAATCTTTTGTTCCAATTTTTCCCCTCCTTCCCCCCACCCTCTCTCCTAGATGGCAGGATGACCAATACATGTTAAATATATTAGAGGATAAATTAAATACAAAATAAGTATACATGTCCAAACCATTATTTGTGCAAAAGTAGTTGTGGCAGCCCTTTTTGTAGTGACAAGAAACTGGAAACTGAATGGATGCTCATCAGTGGGAGAATGGCTGAATAAGTTATGAATGTTATGGAATATTACTGTTCAATAAGAACCAATCAGCAGGTTAGTTTCAGAGAGGCCTGGAGAGACTTAGATGAACTGATGCTAAGTGAAATGAGCAAAATTAGGAGATGATTGTACACGGCAACAAGATTATATGATCGATCCTGATGAACGTGGCTCTTTTCAACAATGAGATGATCCAGGCCAGTTCCAATGATCCTGTAATGATGAGAGCCATCTACACCCAGAGAGAAGACTGTGGGAATTGAGTGGATCACAACATAGCATTTTATTTTCACATTTTTGTTGTTTGCATTTTATTTTCTTATTTTTTTGCTTTTTGATTTGATTTTTCTTGTGCAGCAAGATAATTATATAAATATGTATGCATATATTGGATTTAACATATATCTCTACCATAATTAATATAATATTACTTGCCATCTAGGGGAGGGAGTGGAGGAAAGAAAAGGGAAATTTGGAACACAAGGTTTTATAAGGGTGAATGTTGAAAAACGATCCTTGCATATGTTTTAAAAATAAAAAGCTTTAATAAAAAAAAAAAAAGAAAAAAAATCAAGCCCCACTTCTGCTACTTCCCTGTGTGACCTTAGGGGGCAAATAACATTCAATCACTCCTTATCCACATAAGGAGAGGACTGGACAAGATCTCTATGGCCTGACTATAAATCTGTAGTCTAGAAAATTTAGTAGGAGGTAAAAGAATTTGAATATTACATTTCTGGAACTTGTTGAAGTTCTTCCAGAACTGGAAGATAAGAAACTGGAAACAAAAATAATCCTTAGGACCTTAACAAAGCAAAACCCAAGATTCAATATGCCCAAATGAATCATAATTAAATTCTAACATTAAGGAGAAGAAAGCTAAGTTTTAAAAAAGCTAACCTCAGAACATTAATTTTGTTAAATCACTGCTTCCATAATATAAAGAGGAATTTTGCTTTTGTTAGTCATTTTTTCATGACTCTTCATGAACTCATTGGGGATTTTCTTAGGAAATAATAGTATGTTTTCTAACTAGAAAATCTGAAATCTCTAAATAGATCCAAAATGAAACTTGAAGAAAAAAATTTACAATGTAACTTCCAAACTAAAAATGAAGAGTAACATCAGTGACATCAGACAAAATTGAATTCAAAGTAAAAAGAAAAGGAACACTAAAATATACCTAAAAGGAAATATTATACTAAAAGAAACTATAAGAGAAAAATATTCATCAAGTTTGTGTATGTACACATATATACATATGTGTGTGTGTGTGTGTCTAAGAGAAAGAATGAATTAGAGGAATGTACCAGTAGTACAATAAAGTGCTGGACCTGGAGTCAAGAAAACAAAGTTCACATATATACTTACTAGCTATGTAACCCTGGGCAAGTCACTTAATCTCTATATGGCTCATCATTCTTCAACTGTATATAAATTACTATGAGCAAAAATCTATTATAAGAAATGGAATAGGGGCAGTTAAGTGGCACAGTGGATAGAGCACCACCCCTGAAATCAGGAATACTTGAGTTCAAATCTGGTCTCAGACACTTAACACTTTCTAGTTGTGTGACCCTGGGCAAATTGCCTAACCCCAAATGCCTCAGCAAAAAAAAAGAAATGGAATAGACCTCATAGTCAATAAAAGGATGAGAAAAGTAGGGCATAATTTCAAAAATGATATTTGACTGCTCAACTCCAAGACAAACCAATTAATCTCACAGTTATACAAGTTCATGCTTCAAACCTTGATGCCAGAGGCCAAAATTGCTCAGTTTTATGAAGGCTTAAATTACACTCCAAAAAGTGACACATTCTTCAGGAGACTGGAATGCTAAAGTTGGAAATCAAAAAAAAAAAAAAAAAAATGGAACAAGAGGCAAGCTTACCCTTGGAGTGCAAAATAAAGCAAGGCAAAGACTAAGATAGTATGTTTATCATAGCAAATCCTCTTTTTCAATAATCCAAAAAGGATGAACATTACCAGGTCTTCAATATCAAAATCAGATTGATTATATACTTTGCAACCAACAGTAGAATAGTTCTAAACAATTAAATCAAGACTTGGAGTCGACTGACTCAGATGATGAGCTTCTTACTGTAAAAGTTAGACTTAAATTTAAAATCGTCAGATTTTAGAGGTATGAAGTAGAAGTGATGTAAAGGACTAAATCTAGTAGGTAGAGTGCCTAAAAAAAAAAAAAAAAAAACTAAAAAAAAAAACTATGGACAGATATTCCCAAGGAAGAATCACTAGAAAACAATGTAAGATAGTGTTAGAACTGAACTATTAGAACATTAGGGGCAGCAAGGTGGCACAATGGATAGAGTGCTGGGTCCAGAGTCAGGAAGCTCTAAGTTCAAATCCAGTCTCAGATGCTAACTGTATGACCTTGGACAAATCACTTAATCCTATTTGCCAGTTTCCTCATCTGTAAAATGAACTGGAGAAGGAAATGGCAAACTATTGCAGTACATTTGCCAAAAAAACAAACAAACAAACAAACAAAAAAACCCTTAAATGGGATCATGGAGTTGGACATCATTGAAATGACTCAACAACAGTGACATTGAGGAAAGGCTTGAAGGATCTAAAGGTGATCTAATCACTACTGCCACTGCCATTGACTTTCAGCCATTATCATACTTTAACCATTTATCATTTTCAGGTGGATTAGAGACCCCTTTTTCCAACAAGAACATTTATTGATTTCCCACTACTGAAATTAATAAGCAATTGACAAAATCCCCTTAGCATTAATGAGAAAAAGTGCTGAAACTTAAGCATTTTAAATCATCATACGCCTATATTTTTTTGATCCACTGATCAGTGGAAATGCTTGTTTTGGATCCTTTCCCAAAGTGATAATATTAATTCTTTGATATAGCAGAGATATTGTTTAAAAAAAAAAAGATCCTGACAAAGGGTATCAAATTACCAAAAAAAAAAAAAAAAAATACCCACTATAGCTACTGACCTCTGTAGAACTATCAGGCACTGCTTTTAAATAGTTCCTGTAGGGAGCTATTTCAGAAACATAAAACAAACCTTACGTTGTTCCTATAAAGCAGTTGATTGGAAGCAGCTACATGGTGAAGTTAGATAAAAGCACCAGCTCTAGAGTCAGGAGGAGTTAAAAATCTAAGTATTTTCATCTTTTTTTAGTTTGCTTTTTTTTCTTTCTATTTTTTTCCTTTTTGATCTGATTTTTCTTGTGCAGCATGATAAATGTGGAAATATGTCTAGGGGAAGAAAGTGAGAGAAAGGGAAGGAGAAAATTTTGGAACACAAGATTTTGTAAGAGTGAATGTTGAATTTTCACAGTTAAAGGTTCTGATAAAGGCCTCATTTCCAAAATATATAGAAAATTAATTTATAAGAAATCAAGCTATTCTCCAACTGATAAATGGAAAGGATATGAACAGATAAATTTCAGATGATGAAATTGGAACTATTTCTAGTCATATAAAAAGATGCATAAGTCATTATTAATCAAAGAAATGCAAATTAAGACAACTCTGAGATACTAGTATGCACCTGTCAGATTGGCTAAGATGACAGGAAAAGATAATGACGAATGTTGGAGGGGATGTGGGAAAACTGGGACACTGATGCATTGTTGGTAGAGTTGTGAACAAATCCAACCATTCTGGAGAGCAATCTGGAATTATGCTCCAAAAGTTATCAAATTGTGCATACATACCCTTTGATCCAGCAGTGCTACTACTGGGCTTATACCCCAAAGAGATACTAAAGAAGGGAAGAGGACCTGTATGTGCCAAAATGTTTGTGGCAGCCTGGTTTGTAGTGGCTAGAAACTGGAAAATGAATGGATGCCCATCAATTGGAGAATGGTTGGATAAATTGTGGTATATGAATGTTATGGAATATTTTTGTTCTGTAAGAAATGACCAGCAGGATGAATACAGAGAGGCTTGGAGAGACTTACATGAACTGATGCTAAGTGAAATGAGCAGAACCAGGAGATCATTATATACTTCAACAACAATACTGTATGAGGATGTATTCTGATGGAAGTGGATTTCTTTGAAAAAGAGAAGATCTAACTCAGTTTCAATTGATCAATGAAGCATCCACTCATTTTCCAGTTTCTGGCCACTACAAAAAGGGCTGCCACAAACATTTTTGCATATGTGGGTCCCTTTAAGATCTCTTTGGGATATAAGCCCAATAGAAACACTAATGGGTCAAAGGGTACGCACAATTTGATAACTTTTTGAACATAGTTCTAAATTGCTCTCCAGAATGGCTGGATCTGTTCACAATTCCACCAACAATGTATTAGTATTAATGCCCCAGTTTTCCCACATCTCTTCCAACAATCATCCTTTTCTTTTCTTGTCATCTTTGCCAATCTGAGAGGTATAGTGGTATCTCAGAATTGTCTTAATTTGAATTTCTCTGATCAGTGGTGATTTAGAACACTTTCTCATCTGAAAATTATCTGTTCATATCTTTTGACCGTTTATCAATTGGAGAATGGTTTGAATTCCTATAAATTTGGATCAGTTTTCTATATATTTTAGAAATGAGGCCTTTATCAGAACCCTTAAATGTAAAAGTTAGGGGAAAAGAAATTGAAAGGGATGATGGAGCTAAACAGCTAACAACTCACTTTTACAGTCCAATAAAGGTGGATTTTTTTTTTTCAACAACCTAGTCTCCTAAATGTTTGGAAAAAAACATTTTAATCATGAGGGTAATTAAAATTCATCTTTTAGAAGCCCAGGTAGAATCCCAATTAACTTTGAGTATGCCCTCATCACTGAAATTTTAAAATTGTAATGGGCTGAAGCTCGAGTTGATGCGCTGAGGTCCCAAGCATGTGAAGCTAAATAGTAATTGGACCATATGGACCATACTCTATTAATATATATGCTTGGAGAAAGAATGGCCCCCGCCCACTCTTGTGCAAGTCCTGATGTGTTGTATAGGAAATGACAATTTTGGTGGGTGGAGGCAGAGGGGGGGAGAGAGAAGCAGAAGGGACTGCTGGCTGGCTTCCTATCGCAGCTGCTCACATTGCGATCACGATCCCCCTTCACCTCTACTAGCTGGATCCTGGTTGCAGCTGCCCATATTGCTATTGCAATCCCTCTTCACCTCAAAAAGAATAAAGATTGAAGATTTCCCCTTAACCTGAATTCCTGACTCCGGCTGATTTTAAAATACGCGGTCATCACATAAAATAATCTTTTTCTCTTCTTAATGCTGTGCTCCACCCCAAGTTTTAGAGTCACTATGCTATTGTAAGTACAGATATTTTACAGATAAAGTTTCCAAAGACTTATCCCCCAGTAAACCCAGCAAGTTGATCAGTATATGACCCTGAGTTGAGAAGAATACAAAGTAATAAGTTTTATATTTCAACTGATAACTATATAATATTTTAAGTTTTGCAAAATGAATACATTTTATCAATTGAATCTCACAGCAATTCTGTAAATGTAGATTATTTTAGAGAAGAGAAAACTAAGATTCAAAAAGGTTAAGTGGTTTGCCTATTCACAAACAGACCTGGGTTTAAATCTCACTTATATGTTACAGAATCAGAGTTGGAGAGTTGGAAATTCATCAGCAGTCATTTAGTCTAATCCATACATAAATGGAATCCCCACTATAACTCCCATCCCTCATCCACATGACAATCCTTTTTTAAAATTTAACATTTTAAATTTTCCCCAATTGCATTTATAACAATTTTTTTACATTTGTTTTTAAATCTTTGAGTTCCAGGTTCTCTTTTTACCATACTCACTCTCCAATAAGAAGGCACATGTGAAGTTATATAAAATATTTTCATAAAGGTCATGTTGTAAAAAAAAAAAAAAAAATAGGATCTTCCACATCCCCTCCACAAAAACTCTCAAGAAAAAGTTAAAAATAGAGAGTATGGCTTCGATCTGTATTCAGAACATTGCTATTACTTTGTATACAGTACAATTTATTTAGCCATTCCCCCACTGATGGGCATCCTCTCACTTTCCAATTTCTTGCTCTGAGACAAGAGCTGCTACAAATATTTTTGTACATATAGGACTTTTTCCTTTTTAAAAAAATTTCTCTTGGGATTTATGCCTAGTAGTGGTATTGTTAGATCAAAGCATATGCATAGTTTTATAGTCTTTGGGGCATAGTTCATATCTTTTGATCATTTATCAATTGGGGCATGGCTCTTTTTTTTTTTTTAATTTGACTCAGTTGACTAAATGTTTGAGAAATGAGGTCTTGTCAGAGAAACTTTTTCAAACTTTTTTTTACTATTATTACTGCTGTATTCTCTCTCTCCTTTCACCCTGTCCCTCCTTAAAAATATTTTGCTACTGACCACTCCTTCTCCCAACATGTCCTCTTCTATTACCCCCTCTCTCCTTCCTTTTTCTCCCCTTTCCTTCCTTTTTTCTTGAAGAGTAAGATAAATTTTTATATCGATATTAAGTATGTATGTCATTTCCTCTTTGAGCCAATTCTGATGAGAGTAAGGATTAACTCACTTTCCCTAGCTGTCCCCTCTTCCCCAACATTGTAAAAGCTTTTTCTTGCCTCTTTTATAGAAGATATAAGATATAGAAGAGAACTCCTATAAGCTGAAAAACTGGAAGCTGCCATCACGAATCATACCCACTTCTGGAATGCTGATATCCTAAAGCCCTCTCATCCTACAGATAAACCTTTCCTGCTGATCTTCCAAATTGTCTTTGGTGTCTCTGGGGTGAGAAATCTAGAAAATGCCAGTGCTTCTGCTAATTCAGAAGCCCAAGGTCTGTTCCTGCTTTGCTGGCATCAGGGAGCAGATGGGATCAGGGCTGGGACCAGATCTAAGCTGACTAGACCTACTCTGGGACTACTTGCTCAGCTCCCACCCTGATGCCATAGACCTTTTCTGTTGACCTTTCAAGTTGACTTAGCATTCTCTGGGCAGAGAAGTCTGGAAGCCACTAGTACTGCTATTGAGTCAAAAATCCATAGGGGCATTTCTATTTTACTGGCACTGGGTCAGGGACCACATTGGCACAACCTTCATGAGGATTGGACACTGGACTCCTACCCTGATGCCACAGACCTTTCCTGCTGACCTAAGTTTTCTTCAACTGGAAAATTGTTCTACTCCATTTTTTTTTTGTATGTTCTGACGCTCTAAAATTTGTTTAGAGTCATTATTTAAAGGAATTTGGAGTTTTGGTTTGGGGTAGAGGAAGTCAAGTTTCTGCCCTGGCTCCATTTCTCACATGATAATTGTTCAAATACTTAAAAAGAGTTTTCATCCCAATCTTTTCTTTACCAGACTGAACATGCCCAGTTCCTTCAACCAGTCCTAATGTGAGAATTTTATTCATAAAAGATAATTGTTAGAAAGTCTTAATGCTTTATTTACATGCATCCAAGATTAAAATAGTTAAAGTAGACCTCAGAATGTTTGGTGTACCCTCTGTAAAGGATTATGGAAAGTTATAGAAAAAAAATGAGAAGCTGTAGATGGATTGTGATCTACATTGTTGGAATGAATAAGCTTCTCCCCCATTAATAAGAACACAGATCCATCAAAATATGAAGTAAATATGTTCACAGCTGCTCTGATTTGCTATTTGTCTTTTCTTTTTGGTCTAAATTGCCTTGCTTACTATTCCCTTTTTCCTCCCTCTTATGTTTTCCTTTTCTTGAGTACTTTTCTATTTTCAAGCCTCTCTCTTACTTATACCTATCCTCCCTTAAAAATTCTGCGCTGAAAATCATAATTTGCAAATGAAAATTACATTATTCTTTTAAAAAGAGTTTTAGATCCATATTCCCTAAAGGAAAAGTTTTGTTTTGTTTTTAAGTTTTTGATGAGACACAATCTAGTAGTGACACCCTGTGGCTATCTACTGCTAATTCAATATCGGTTCTCTCTTGGAACTTTAACTGGGGAATGCAACATCTCAGATCTAAAATGTATAGGTAAATCTTTGGTGGTCATAGTGGGTACTTAACACTGAGTTCAATAACCAACTGGGAATTCTAAATAATTCTTTTGATGATATAAAATATATTTAATATTTCTAAAAACTATTATGTTTTCTTCAGTTGATAAATGTTCAAAGGATACGAATAGACAATTTTCAGATGATGAAATTAAAACCATCTATAGCTATGTGAAAAAATGCTCTAAATCACTATTGATTAGAGAAGTGCAAATTAAACCTCTCAGATTGGCTAAGATGACAGGAAAAGAGAATGATAAATATTTTAGGGGATGTGGGAAAACTAGGAAACTAATGCATTATTGGTGGAATTGTGAAATGATCCAACCATTCAATTTGGAACTATGTCCAAAGAGCTATAAAACCATGCATACCTTTGACCCAGCAGTACTATTACTGGGTTTGTATCTTAAGAATACAGGAAATCTTAAAGGAGGGAAAAGGACCCATATGCACAAAAATATTTGTATTAGCTCAAAGCTGGTAGCAAAGAATTAGAAAATGAATACATGCCCATCAATTGAGGAGTGGCTGAACAAGTTATAGGATATGAAGATAATGGAATATTATTGTTCTATAAAAATTGATAAAAAAAAGCTGATTTTAGAAAGTTCTAGAAAGATTTACATGAACTGATGCTGAGTAAAACAAGCAGAACCAGGAATACATTGTACCCAATAACAGCAAGAATATGTGATGATCACTATGAAAGGCTTGGTTCTTTTCAGTAGTTTAGTGATCAAAGCAATCCCAATAGACTTCAGAGAGAAAATGCCGTCTGCATCCAGAAAAAGAACTAAGGAGACTTAATGTAAATCAACACATACTAGGTTCACTTTTTTTTCTTTTTTAATTTCTCCCATGCTTTTTCCCTTGCTCTGATTTTTCTCCCAACATAAGTCATAATGTGTATTAAAAATAAATAAATTTACTAAGAAAAAAAAACATTATATTTGCCGACCTGAAAATGGATTTATACAGTCTTGAACTTTGTTATTTAACTAAAACTTTCTAGGAATAAATGTTTAAATGTGCATTTATATTGAATTTTTTAGTAGCTTTCAAGTTTTCTAATAATAACAGTTTTGTTATTATATGAGTTATTCAAGGAATTCTAGCAAGGTTTGCTGAGTCCTTTTCAGAAATGCTTATCCATCTTTGTGAAAACTGTCACCTCACTTTCACCTGTGTCTCCAAGAAGCTGTAGCATATGCAGCTGCAATACCCCAGTAAAATCTTTTCTGAAGATGGACTAAACCAGATTGAACATTATTAGTAGGACTTAAATTCTTTGGTAAATTAGGAAGATGTTTACCCCAAGCATGTGAATACTTCTCCTGGCAGAATGGGCAGATGAGAATTTAATTGTTCCAATGGTCATGAAGATGGCTGAAGCAGACACTGTAGAGCTGTTAGAACTTGGTCAGACATTGAAAACATCAAAATCATTCTTGGCCCACTGCATCCTGGGTCAAAGACAGTCATCCTGACTTTTGTTTTGCCACTGGATTTCAAAGATTCTGGAAGAGAGAGTGGGATGGACAACTTTGTGCAACTCTGCCTCTTTTAAATCCAACCTCCTTGCAAATCAAAACATCATATCATGATGTTTTTGATCCTCTTCAAAAATGAATGATGAATAATATTTATGGTAAAAATAGTTATTCAGTTAGAATGTCTACTTTAAGAAGTATTTTGTGTATATCTACTGGATAAAATTTAAAAGCTAAGGCTTTAAAGCTACTAAGAGAAAAGTTAAAATAATAACAAACATTTATGTAAAGCTTTAATATTTGTAAAGCACTTTGCATATGCTATCTCAATTCATCCTCCCAAATAACCCTATGGACACCGTTATCTCCATTTTACAATGAGGAAACTAAGTCTGATAGCTTAAGTGACTTGCCCAAGATCACATAGCCAGTGTCTGGTAGAATGTGAATTCACTTCTTCCTGACTCCAAACCTGCTCTATTCATAATATTTGTTAGCTGCCTCAACCTGATAGAGATAATCTCTACATCTTCCTCTAAATTTCAAAAGGAGCATATTTTCCTTTTATTATCCATGATTCTCATCAGGTTTCTACAGTGTATTCTATATTTTAGATAGATGTTTAGAATATGAGTTGTCAATTTTTCAAGTAGTAGGAGGTTATTTGCTCTCCAAATGGATTGGCAATAGAAGTATTCTAAGAAGTATATCTAAGATGAAAGGAACAGATAATGATGAATGTTGGAGGGGATGTGGGAAAACTC
The DNA here is from genome assembly GCF_902635505.1 of Sarcophilus harrisii. NCBI lineage: Eukaryota > Metazoa > Chordata > Mammalia > Dasyuromorphia > Dasyuridae > Sarcophilus > Sarcophilus harrisii. Next base: position 303,046,100 of record NC_045426.1, on the reverse strand, counting down.
GGACACTGATACATTTTTGGTGGAATTATGAATAGATCTTACCATTCTGGAGAGCAATTTGGAACTAGATTCAGAAAGTTATCAAACTGTGCATACCATTTGACCCAGCAGTGTTTCTACTGTGCTTATATCCCCAGATCTTAAAGGAAAGAAAGGGACCCACATATGCAAAAATGTTTGTGGCAGCCCTTTTTGTAGTGGATAGAAACTGGAAACTGAATGGACGCCCATCAATTGGAGAATGGCTAAATAAGTTATGTATATGACGATCATATAAGACTATATGATGATCAGTTCTGATGGACATGGCTCACTTCAACAGTGAGATGATTCAAACCAGTTCCAATTGTCCAGTAGTGAAGAGAGCCATCTACAACTGAGTGTGGATCACAACACAGCATTTTCACTGTTTCTGTTGTTTGATTGCATTTTAATTTCTTTCTCATTTTTCTTCCTTTTTGATTTGATTTTTCTTATACAGCAAGATATTATATATGTATGCATATATTGGATTAACATATTTTTACCAGTTTTACATATATTAGATTACTTGTCATATAGGGTAGGGTTGGGAAGGAGAGGAAAAATTGAAACAGAAGGTTTTGCAAGTGTTAATGTTGAAAAATTATCCATGCATGTTTTGAAAATAAAAAGCTTTAATTTAAAAAAAAATGAAGGAAAAACAACATGAGATTATATAGTACTATATCATGCTAAGTTATCCTGTCAGTGTGCAAGTTAGAGCCAATTAGGGCAACTCTAAAATTGTGCTGAAATAAATGTTGTTTTGCATATTAAAAAAAAAAAGTATCATGTCCTGTTTAATTTTAAGTAATATCATACGAATCCTATTAAGTTTAATATTGACCAAAAATTACAATTGTCCTTTTATATTTTCAAAATTAGAAAACAAAAACTGAAAGTTAAATGTTAAATGACTATCGAAAGGCACAATTTTTTTCATTTTTTTTTTTAAACATTCGCAAAACACTCCATCCTATTTCAGAAATTGAAATTGGGACCTTTTGTCCTATTTTTGTTTAGAAATAGGCAGAAGAGACAGCTAGATGGCGCAGTGATTACAGCATTAGCCTTGGAGTCAGGATCACCTGAGTTCAAATCTGATCTCAGACACTTAATATTTCCTAGCTGTGTGACTCTTGGCAAGTCACCTTAACCCTAATTGCTTAGTAAAAAAATACACAAAACAACAACAGAAATAGGTAGTGACCTACCAAGACAAACCCAAGGATTATATGAATATAGCTTTCACATATTTAAACAATTGGGGAAATGTTCATTGTTCACAGATGGACTGAGTCAATATAATAAAAATAATAATCCCACCCAAGTAACTTACTTATTCAGTACCATATAAATCAAGATACCAGAAAATTATTCTATAGAAAAAGGTCAAGAATATCAACACAATCAATGAAAAAAATGTTAAGGAAGGCAGCCTAGCAGTTCCAGATTTCTTTCTTTCTTTCTTTCTTTCTTTCTTTCTTTCTTTCTTTTTGAGAAAAAAAGGCTTTTATTAATGAAACTTACTGTGATTTTTTTAATTATAGCTTTTTATTTACAAGATATATGCATGGGTAATTTTTCAGCATTGATAATTGCATGACCAACTTTTCCCCTCCTTCCCCTAACCCCTTCCCCCAGATGGCAGGTTGACCAATACATGTTAAATATGTTAAAGTATAAGTTAAATACAATATATGTCTACATGGCCATACAGTTATTTTGCTGTACAAAAAGAATTGGACTTTGAAATAGTGTACTATTAGCCTGTGAAGGAAATCAAAAATGCAGGTGGACACAGAGAGATTGGGAATTCTATGTAGTGGTTCATAGTCATCTCCCAGAGTTCTTTCGCTGGGTATAGCTGGTTCAATTCATTGCAGTTCCAGATTTCAAACTATTACAAAGCAGTAATTATTAAGACAATCTGATGTTGGCTAAGAAATAGAGTGGTGAACCAGTAGAATACATTAGGTATATAACATGCTGTAGTAAATGATAACAGTTGTCTAATGTCTGATAAACCTAAAGAACCAAACTTTGAGGGTAAGAACCCAACATTGACCACAAAAACATTCTGGGAAAATTGGAAAATTATTTAGCAGAAACTATGCATAGAGCAACATATCACACACTGTATACCAAGATAAAGTAAAAATGTATGAATGATGTAGACATGAAGTGTTATGGGTCAGAACTTGAGACAAGGATTCTTACAATTCTAACTAATGGAACTGATGAGACAATGGTTGTCTAATAGTTCTCCAAGTTCAGTATGATTGATTTAATCTTACAACAAATTATGTTTTCCTAGTAATATAGTGATTTCCTAGTAATATAATGATTGGTTTGTACTTAGAATAAAGCATATAAGCCAGGGGGGCCGCAGAGACAGATTCATTCCTTCATTCACTTTCAGCTGGAGGATGAAAGAGCACAAGCCCTCGGACTCAGAGAGATTCATTCCATCTTCATCAGCCTCCTGGTGGATTTGCTGCTCCAAGACCTCCAGAAAACCAATGAGAACATTACAATAAAGGATGATATAATAAAAAATGGGAGCATAGAAAAAAATATATCTATCCAATTCAAAAAAAGGATTTACAATCAAACTAAAGATAAGATTATGGGAAGTAAAATAGATAATTTTGATTACATGAAATCAAAAAGTTTTTGCAGAAACAAATCTAGTCCTGCCAAAATTAAAAGGAAAACAGGAAATAGAGATTAAAGGAGTAGGGGGAAAGGGGCAAAGGAAAAGTTAAAACAAATGTATCTGATAAATGCCTCATTTCTCAAATATATAGGGAAATGAGTCAATTTTATAAAAATAAGAATCATTCCCTGTTGAGGGATAGCTTTGAGTCAGAGGATTCAGAACAGACCAGATTTTCCATGTAGCTTGCCGGAATCCAAAGGCTGTATGAACTCAGTATGTTGGCTCACCATTCCTCTGTTTGGTTTCTGGAGAACCAAATTACCTTATTGATAATAAGGAAGCTAGGAAACAGCTAGGGAAAAGTCTCATGAGAAAATTGCTTGATATGACTTTGTCTAAAGTTATAAAAAACCTTACCCTCAGATCAATAAATGGAGTTTGTTCTTCACATCTCTCTCCTGGCCTGTTTCTTTTTTCACACTCAGCTGGCATTATGTCACGGCCCACGGACATCCATGTAGTGGTAAGACACTCGTGGCAATTATCCATTTGATATCAAAGGATATGAATAGGCATTTTTCAGAAGAAATCAAAGCTATCAGTCGTCACATTAAAAAATTCTCTGAATCACTACTGATTAGCAAAATATAAAATAAAACAATTCTGAGACTCCAGGTCACCTGTATCAGATTGACTAACATGACAGAAAAGGATAAAGATAAATGCTGGAGGGGATGTGGGAAAACTGGGATGCTAATCTACTGATACAATAGTTGTGAACCAGTCCACCAGTTCTGGAAAACAATATGTAACTATGCTGAAAAGTCTATAAAACTCTCCATACCTTCTGAACAACCAATATCACTGCTAGGTCTGTACACCAAAGAGATCAAACAAAAGGGCAAAAGACCTATTTATACAAAAATATTTATAGTACTGTTTGTGGTGATGAAGAATTGAAATTGAGGGAATGTCTATTGATTGGGGTATGACTGAACAAGTTGTAATATATGTTTCTGATGGAATACTTTAAGAAATTAAAAACAAGATGGTTTCAGAAAAATTGTAAAGATTTACATGTACTGATGGAAAATAAAATGAGCAGAACCAGGAGAACATTGTACACACTAATAACAATATTATAAGAAGAATCACTTGTGAATGACTTGGTTATTCTCAAGCAATATAATGATTCAAGATAATCCTGATGGATTTATGAAAAAAAATGCTCCCCAACTCCAAAGAAAGAACTGATGGAGTCTGAATACAAATCAAAGCGTCCTTTTTTTTTTTTTTTTTTTTAACTTTATTATTCTTTTTTGGTCTCTCTTTTCTTCAATAGGGATAATATGGAAATATTAGCCCTATTTTTTTTTTGCATGACTGTACATTAAATTGCTTGCTGTATCAGAGAAGGAGAAGATATGTGAGGAAGGAAAGGAATTTGGAACTCAAAAAAATTTTTTAAATGATTGTTTAAAAAAATAACTTTTTACATGTAATTGGTAAATATTTAACAAAATAAAGAAAAAAAATTAAGAGTCAAAAAAGAAATAGGCAGAGGTAACTAACTGAAAGACTGAAAAGTCCTAGGGATATAGAAAAACTTGAGATAAAAGGAAAACTTCTGTTCCGAATTTCACTATCTGGATTCAACAGATAGCTACTACACAGATGCTCTTAGGTGCTGCTACCATTACAAAATGAGAAGATGGGGACGGGAAACGAGTTGCATTTCCCAACTAAACTATTATTCTACTGAAGGCTATTCATCCTTCATTTTCAAAGAGGACCAAAACTACACCATCTGTTTTCTAAAGAACTCACTCTTCAGTGGAAGTATGTGTTAATTTTTTTCTACTAATATCATAATATTGATAATTAAGTGGAAACTGATGTGACACAATAGGAGGAGATTATAAATAATTATCATTTGAACATATGACAATATCACATGTTGAAATAAATGATATTTTTGGTTTAATTTTCAAGTTTGTTCTACAGGTTTGAAATTTGATATTATAAAGACATTTTTAAAAATGCAATCCCATGCCATTTCATTCTCAAAGGAAGGGTAGGAATACAAAAAGTGGATAGTTCCCATAACAATGTATTTTTCTTAATGGATTAGTTCTCTTTTTATGTAATTAAATTGGTTTCAATAAATTGTTTAATTCAGCAAATATTAAGCATTTACGGAATTAAAGGCAGAGTGGGATGGCATAGTGGAAAGAGAGCCAGCTTTGAGTCAAGAAAAGACACCTGGGTCTCCCTCTTCAGGCATATACTGGCTATGAGGGCAAATTATTTAACCTCCCATTGCTTTATATGTTTTCCCTCATACCGAGAATAACCTCCCTTCTCATCTCTGTTTTTTGGGATCCCTCTCTTCCTTCAAAGGGCGGTGCTTCCTACTATATAATCCTTCCCCAACATTTCTAGTTGGTGTTCTCCCTTTCCCTGAAATTATTTTGTATTTATTTGCCCTATTTTATTTAGATAACTGTGCATGTGTTATCTGATCCAACAAAATGTAAACTCCTTCAAAAGTGGAAACTTTAATTTTTGTTTCTGTATCCTTAGCACTTAACACATTATATGGCACAAAATAATTGCTTAATAAATACTTGCTTGTGTGAACAACTTCAGTATTCTTAGTAATACAATGATCCAAGGCAACTCTAAAGGACTTAGGTTGAAAAATGCTATCCATCCTCAGAGAAAGAACCAATGGTGTCTAAATACAAATTGAAACATTATGAACATTATGACAGCATTATGAAGACCAAGGAGTAGAAATTGCTGAAAGGCAGATTTTGACTTTGTATAAATAGCTTCCTAATAATTAGAACTATCTAAAATTAGAATGGCATGTTCCCTAGCATTCGAGTTCTTTTGTGAAATCTGGATTTTTGATTGGTTGGTTAGTTGTTATCTTTCGTTCCCTTTGAGGACTAAAATGACACCACTATGTTAGCCTCAAGTTATAGTGTGTCCAACTGTGGCTGATTAGATCAGTAAGAATGCTCTAACACAGATCTGTACAAATAAATAGTCAGTGTGAACATTTGGGATAGAGTCACTAACTTTGCACATCTTGCATTTCTTTTGAACTACTTCAATTCTGCTTTGCTAGTAGAACACAGTGCCTTCTTTGTTGTGAGTATGCCATCTTTATTAGGTAAGTGAAAGATTTAAGTTTCTGGGAATGATTAGACTAGATAGATAACCTTGGGCAAATCATTTTGCCTCCCTCAACCTCAGGTTTTTTTTTTTTCCTGTAAAAACAAGAAGATTAAACCAGATGACCTCTGAAGTTCCTTGTCAAAATTTATGTGATCCTTTGACTTATAAAATATCTATTTTTCCAACTATTTCATATTCCAACTATATTCAAGTTATATTCCAACTATTCAATTCTATGATTCCATTAAGTTTCATTTTGTCCTGGAAATTCATACCTTGTCCGAGGGTCAGTAGCCATGGAGGAGCTGACTGTATTCTTAGTTCATATCCAGACATTCTTTATATGCTAGAGATTCTGATGAATTTTTTGAGGGGTGGGAGAGAATTATGGAATGAGGAAGAGGAGGCTAAAAATATTTTCAAGTCTTATTTGTAACAGAGATGAAACTAGGAATTTTCCTATTTATCTGGGTCAAATTTAATGTTAGTAGTGATGGGGAGTTTTTAAAAGTATGTCCACTGCTGTTACTTGTTAAGGTAACATGATAGGCAGAAGTCATAGATGTTGAAGAGGATAAGGAATTGGAAAGCCAGAGTATTTGATTCTGAATGAGGAAGAGATAATATGGCAAAGTAGAATGGCCTTAAAGACAGGGAAGACTTGGCTTCAAGTCTTACTCTGAAACACATTGGTTGGTTGACCCTGGTGAAGTCTCTTATCTTCTCAGTGCTTTAGAAAATTCTCTAAGATTACAGGTTGCAGAAAGCCTGCTAACCTGAAATGGTAAAGGGAGTTTCCTTACCTGAAAATTACCTGTAATAATGAAATCACAGGTTTAGTCTTGCCTAAGAATTAGGGTAGAGGAGAAAGTAAGGTAAGCCCAGTATTTTGGGGGGAAGGAGGAAGAATTGCCTAACTGTCCAAAGATGACACCAGCAAGGATCTTTTGACAGCATGAAATGAATTTTATTTTTTCCCCACAATCAGAATAGTGGTTCTTTTTAAAAAATGCTATTTTATTTTTCCAAACACATGCAAAGATAATTTTCAACTCTCACCTTTGCAAAACTTTGTGTTCCAAACCTTTCTCCCTCTTGTTCTTACCCTCCTCCCCAAGACAGCAAGCAATCTTATATAGGTTAAACATATGCAATTCTTCCAAACATATTTCCATATTTTTCATGCTGCACAAAAGAAAAATCAAAGGGAAAAAACATGCAAAGAAGGAAAAAAAGCAAACAACAACAACAAAAAAAGATGAAAATACTATGCTTTGATCCACATTTAGGCTCTATAGTTCTCTCTTTGGATGTGGATGCCACTTAATGAAATGAATTTTAAAGGTGGGTTGCTGAGGGAAAGTCTGACAGTGGCATCAGGCAGGAAGATGGATGCCAGTTTTTCTTGTTCCTATGGGTCAGAGAACACGAGAGCTTAAGAAGCAGTCAGCCTTTGAAAGGATGCCAAAAAATGCTATGTCTTCAGGAGAAAACAGTTTCAATATGTACCTGAAAATGAAAAGAAGATGAGAAGAAGAAATTTAGAATGAAGGTTAGTTTATTAAAAACAAACAAAAGAGGAATGTTTCTCATGAGGGCAGTAGAAAAGTCAGAGGAGCACTGGGACTGGAGATGGCTAGGGCCCTTTCACTACTTGAAACCCCTACTCCTCTGGCAGTTTGGTGGAGGGAATGAGAAGCATCTCTCTATAGGTCAAAATCTAAGGCTAATCCTATTTGCTAATTTTGGTTCTGCCAAAAGTTTTCCTTAATTCTTTGAATTTTACTTTGTCTATATTTTGAGAGATGATTATTATCCATTTTGCTGACAAGCTGAATTTAAATACTCTATGTTCTAATAGCCTGTATTTTATTGGAAATCTTGTCATAAAATCATAGATTTCAGACTAGAAAGAACTCTGAAGGCAACTGAGTCCAATTCTCTCATTTTACAGAGGTTAAGTGAATTATTGAAAATCCCACATCTAATTACATGTTACGAGGCAAGATTTGAACTAGAGCCTTCCTGATTCTAAGCCCACTGTCCTATCCATGTTTGTGAATGAAAAGCAAGAGTGGAAACCTCTAACGTTCAACCTGGAAGTACCCTTATTTTAATTTCATGGTAAGTAGAAGCAAGTATGTTTCATGTATAGCTAGTAAACTGACACTACTTAAATTACAAAGTAAAGTTCTACAATTTAAATCTCATGCAAACCCTTCAGAATCACATGGGAAAATACATCTTAATTTCAAAAGTAAACTTTAAGTTTATTTTTGAAGTGGAAAACAAAAAGCAACTTCCTGGTATACTTACATATTTTTGAGAAATCAGGTGATAGATGAGTTTTACTGGCTTAAAAGTTTCTTTGCCATTAAAAATATATCAGGTTGGTTTATGCTGAAAGATTCTGAGAGATTAGAGCTGCCTTATTACACAATTCTAGAAAGCTCTATTTGAGGACCGTTTTTATAACAACAGTGTCCTGTTGGTTGTAATGAAGTGGAAGGTAATATGTGGCCAAAAAGAACAAAAATTCTCTAGTTCTACCACTCCTAATGTAGACAAAATGACTGATTTATTCAATATTTCACTTTTCAAGCAAGTCTTCTGACATTGTGTACACAGTTTTCATTTTTCACTTAAAAACAAAATCAATACTGTATGAAGATGTAATCTGATGGAAGTGGATTTCTTTGACAAAGAAACCTAATTCAGTTTCAATTGATCAATGATGGACAGAAGCTGCTACACCCAAAGAAAAAACACTGGGAAATGAATGTAAACTGTATGCATTTTTGTTTTTCTTCCCAGGTTATTTTTACCTTCTGAATCCAATTCTTCCTGTGCAACAAGAGAACTGTTCGGTTCTGCACACATACATTGCATCTAGGATATGCTAGGACATATTCAACATATATAGGACTGCTTGCCATCTAGGGGAGGGGGTGGAGGGTGGGAGGGAAAAATCGGAACAGAAGTGAGTGCAAGGGATAATGTTATAAAAAATTACCCTGGCATGAATTCTGTCAATTAAAAAAAAAAATCAAGATATCATTTAACTGTCCTCCAACTTAAAATTTTTACTGTTAAAAATACTTTCCATTAATATATAACTGATTTCATCTCCTTTGAGGCATAGGGTCAGAGACTTTGAACAGAAAGTGACTTCATAGGCCATGTAGTCCAAAACTTCAATTAACAGATCAAAAAAACTGTGCCTCAGAAAAGCTCCTTGACTAACCCATATAAATATCATAGGTGGGTAAAGTAGTAAATGGTAGGGCTGGGATTTGAATCAACACACAGATCTTTCTCCAATCCAGAATCCTTTCCACTGAACCTTCTAACCATCCATAATAACAATGCCAGCGTTCTTTTAAAGGCCTGCTTTATTGTAATGTTTTCTATCTCATAAATGTCTCCACACATTTCTTCACTGATGTCTGAAATTCCTCTTAAGAAAATAAATCTTTTTATGATTTCAGAGAGGCCTGAAGAGACTTATAATGATGCTAAGTGAAATGAGCAGAACCAGGAGATCATTGTACACAGCAACAAGATTATATGATGATCAATTCTGATGGACATGGCTCTTTTCAACAGTGAGATAATTCAGACCAGTTCCAGCGGTCTTGTGATGAAGAGAGCCATCTACACCCAGAGAGAGGACTGTGGGAACTGAGTGTGGATCACAACATAGCATTTTCACTCTTTTTGTTGTTGTTTGCTTGCATTTTATTTTCTTTCTCATTTTTTTCCTTTTTGATTTGATTTTTCTTGTGCAGCAAGATAATTGTATAAATATGTATGCATATATTGGATTTAACATATATTTTTACCATGTTTAACATATATTGGATTACTTGCTATCTAGAGGAAGGAATGGGGGGGAAGGGAGGGAAAAATTGAAACACAAGGTTTTGCAAGCACTAATGTTGGAAAAACTATCCATGCATATCATACCTTTTGAAAATTAAAAAGTTTTAATAAAAAAAAATCTTTTATCCCAAAATTAGAGGTAAGGTTTTAAATGCAATGATCCCTAGGAGAGGTGAAATAGTGACTTAACATACTAAAATATAAAGCCTTCACCATACTTTATAAGTTGCTGAGTACATGATAGAGGATTCAGAAATTGTCCTTGAACTGAAAAGTTTAGTTAGACATCATGATACACTGTAATTGTAAGCTCTTTCCCTAAGAAAACCTTTCATTAACAACAAAAATGATTTTGATCCACATCTATAATTCAACAAAACAGGATCCCAACTTTTATTTTTGTAAATGATGTGAAGTTAAATCATGTTTAATGCTATAGTCTCTTTCCAGATTTGAATCACCATATTATTTTCCTGGATTCTTCACTCAGATGAGCTGTGCTTTGAATATTACCACAAAATTGTTTTCACTTGTAAGTGACCAGCTATTGAGGGGGAGGGTTTCCTCTTACAAGTAAATTTAGGGAACTTAGGAATTTCTTCACCCAGTCTCTTTTCTGAAGGCTGGAAGTTCTTTACTTTGGTCACTTAACCTCGGTTTGCCTTAGTTCAATAGAAGAGGAAATGGCAAAGCACTCCAGGATCTTTGCCAACAAAATTCCATGGACAGAAGGGTCATGAAGAGTTGGACTCTACTGTACAACAACATCAATAATAAAAAAGACTCTTATAGCTCCAAATCTCTGATGCTATGAATGGCTTAATTCTCTAGGTTATTTTAACTTTTTTTTTTCTTCAAATTTGATGTTGATTTTGACCTTTGCGCTATTTGATAATCAAATTGTGCATAGAAAGCTGATTCTTATTAGACACAGACATCAGAAACTATCATTATCTGTAATGGAAAGAGCTATTCACATCCAGAGAGAAGACTATGGAGACAAAATGTGGATCACAGCATAGCATTTTTGTCGTTGCTATTGGCTTATTTGTTTGTTTTTTTCTTTCTCATTTTTTTCCTATTTTGATCTGATTCTTTTGTGCGTGTGCAGCATGATAAATGTGGAAATATGTTTAGAAGAATTGTATGTTTAACCTATATTGGATTGCTTGTTGTCTGGGGAGGAGGGGTTGGAGGGAGAAGGAGAGGGAGGGAGGAAATTTGGAATATAAGATTTACAAAAGTGAATGTTGAAAACTATCTTTGCATGTATTTTGAAAAATAAAAAGCTATTATTATTTAAAAAAAAAGAAACTACAGTTATTCCCTTCAACATCATGACTTTCCCCATCAAGTTTTTGATATATCATGGGTCTGCATAAGAAATTAAATGGGTGAGACAAGTAGTGTGGACACAGTGGAAAAAGCACTGGCCCTGGAGTCTGAAGAATCTGAATTCAAATCTGGCCTCAGACAATGAATACTTTCTAGCTGTGTAACCTTGGGTAAATCACTTATTCCAATTGCCAAAACAAAAACAAAAAAAGGAAGGAAGGAAAGAAGGAAGGATGGAGGGAGGGAGGGAGAGAGGGAGAAAGAGAAGGGGAGAGAAAGAGAGAGAAAGAGAGAGAGAAAGAAATTAAATATTAAATAAGAATTTTTTAGAATTTTGGGGGAATCCTCAGGTGACACAAAGGCCATCAGATAACAGAGAAAAAGTTTAGAAATTCAGAAATGCATAAAATATATAGATAGTATTATATGGTATCAACATATTTTATCTTTTAATACCATAATAATTCAGACTTCTTCTCATGTACAAAAGGAGAACCTAAAAAATTTACATGGACTTTCCAGATCTGGGGGTGCCTGCTCCTATGATATGGAAATGATAACTGTAATCATTTCCTGTCTGTTAAAATAGTCAGTTTCATGTTTTGTTATGTTGTTTACTACATGCTGTGACCAGTTCTTTCTGATTCCCTTCCTTATTTTTTTATTTAATTTTTTTCCCTGATTCCCTTCATTGAATAAATCATTTATGACATATAGATATAATGCTTTGGAGTTTTCTACACACCTTTAGTCTTTAAAAACAAAACAAAGCATAAGCCCCAAACCATTGTTTCCAAGATATATTCTCCATTTTCTCCTGTCTATAACTGTATTAAAGTAAACAACTATCGTAGAGTATATTGAATTGCTTTGTAACAACTCATGAAGTTCTTTGCACTTTTCCTCTTTTTTCTGAAACATAGTGACACAAAAGCTGCAATTATCTTCATGATGGTTTTTTTGGCTTATGATCACAAGTACTGCAAAACAAGAAGACCAAGTATTTCTTATTGCAGTTGGACAGAGTAAAACCAACCTTTATAAAGAATTTCTCTTTCCAAAGAGAACTTGGGAATTATCCTCTTATTGAGGAATGAACTCCTTTGGTCTTTTTTTTTTTTTTTTAACAAGAATATAAATATTTATATAGTTCAATTCTTCCAAGAACATATTCATTGCTGTTCAGTCATGACTCTTCATAACTTCATTTGGGGTTTTCCTCGCAAAAATACTAGAATGGATTGCCATTGCCACTTCCTTCTCTATCCTCATTTTGCAGATGAGAAAATAGAAGCAAACAAAGTTAAGTGACTTATCCAGGTTCATACAGTATCTGAGACCAGATTGGAACTCAAGGAAAATGAGTTTTTTCTCAAGTCCAGCACTTTATCCACAGTTACCCAATATATTCATTACTAGACAATTAACAAAAAATTCACATTGAGAATGGCAGTAATTGTTAATGTTTACAAATAGTCTAAAAACTGTGTAATTCTTAACTCCCACTTTCATATCATTTCACTGTTGTCAACAGCAGAAGTAGTGCTTCATTGAGACTGAGGGTCATATAAAAAAAATTTGTATTAATAGGTTGTCATGGCCAAAATAGCCATCATCTACCTAATGACCAATTTGTAAAAGGTGAGCCTCTCTCTTTTAAGTTAATCTGGTCCTTGGACATTAAATTCAGTCTACCACTGAGACCTGTAGAAGAAGAATTAGATAGGTCAGACTCATGTCAACATTGAATGACTATGACTGAGGAATTCCAGACCTTGGTAGGAGTGATTAAGTTACTAGAAAGTTTCAACACTGTACAATTGAGTACTCTTGCACTCAGTATTTGTACTTTAAATTAAAATGTGATCCTTTTGGGTAAGGGAAAGTAAGGAAAGAATCTTATGAGAATGGACACAAAATTAGTCAAAAAAAATTTCAATTATTTGGAGGAATTTTTTTCTTACCCTAACCTAGATTGAATCTATGCCAAAATATTAAGGAGAAAGAATGAAAGCTAATGAACTGAGACATATTTTATCTGTACATGTGCAAAGAGACTCTGTACCCATATTCAGGTGTAGTCTTCCAGGGGCCTACACTAAATGGAGGTGATGGGGTGAATAAATCCAAAGTTGGAGTGCCTTGAGCTTAATGTACCATCTGAATCCTTATGGAACTCTAACTAAACATCTATTTTAGCCTCATCTCCTATGCTCCACATAAAGTACTGTTTATCATCCTGCATATGGGCCTCTGTGCTTTCTCAGCCTTTTTTCTACTTTTCCTTGTCATCTTTGGTGCTAATGTAAAGCAGGTAATCCTGTGGAGAGTTTCTCAAGCTACTATCTCAAACCTTTACTCTTACTGGCAAATCAGGTCCCCATAGCTGATACTTGTCCCCTCAGAGTCTGAGGGGCTCTGATAGGCAGGAAGATATTTTTCTAATGCAATACCTCATAAATGCCTACTATTGGGCTCTCCCTATGATTACAATTAATATAAATTAGTCAGTCAGACTTAACTCTTACAAAGGAATATTTACGAAAGGTAAGATCATAAGAACATCCCTTAAAACTGTGACACAGTGTCCTACCTGAACACACAAAGTTCAGGAAGAAAGTAAGTTTGAACATGACAAAGGGATAATTCACAGTTTCTGGTTGCCCTTTATAGAATATAGTGCTCATTAAATTCCCTGGTGTAGCTTTTTTGCTGAACTATTTGAAGAGTATTGAAGTTGCCTTTCCACAGTGCTATTAGTTTTCCCATAGCTCTTGATGTAGATACTTCCCATAGTCACTGTTGTCCGAAGGATACTGATGAAAAGTCCAAATCCTCCAATCTTCCAAAATTTTTAAGTTCTTCCTCTACTCAAAAGAACTGAGAAGAGACTAAAATATTCCCCTTCCAAGGGGGAATGCTAGATTAAAAAGTGGCAAACATTAAAACTGATTGATACTAGCTAAGAAATAAAGTGGTGGATAAGTAAAATAGGTTAGATACACAAGATTCAATAGTCCATGATTATAATAATCTACTGTTTGAAAGACTCCAGCTTCTGGAATAACAATTCACTATTTGACAAAAACTGCTGGGAAAATGGAAAAATAGTATCGCAGAAATTTAGGCATTGACAAATATTGCATACCCTTACTAAGATAAGATCAAAAAGGGTATGTAACTTAGACATAAAGGGTAATACTAAAAGCAAATTAAGAGAGCAAGGCATAATTTACTTGTCAAATCTATAGAGAAGGGAAGAAATTATGACCAAACAGGAGATAGAGAACATTATGAAATGCAAGATGAATAATTTTGATTACATTAAATTTTAAAAGTTTTTATACAAACAGAGCCAATGCAACTAAGATTAAAAGGGAAGCAGAAAGCTGAGAGAACAATTTTTGCAATTAGTATAAATATGTAGCCTGTAAAAAATATAGAGAACTCAGTCAAATTTATAAGAATGCAAGTCATTCCCCATTTGATAAATGGTCAAAGGATATGAACAGGCAATTTTCAGTTGAAGAAATCAAAGCCATCTATAGTCATATGAAAAAATGCTCTAAATCACTATTGGTTAGAGAATTAGCTAAGATAACAGAAAAGGAAAATGATAAATGTTAGAAGAAATGTAGGAAAATTGGAAAACAAATGATTTTTTAGGAGTTGTGAACTGATCCAACCATTTTGGAGAACAATTTAGAACTATACCCAAAGAGCTATAAATGGTTGGTATAGTCTTTGATCTAGAAAGTGTCATTACTGGGTCTATATTCCAAAGAGATCATTAAAAAGGGAAAAGGATCTACAAGTACAAAACTGTTTAGAACAATGTGGTTTGTGGTGACAAAGAATTGGAAATCAAGGGGAAGACTATCAGTTGGAGAATGGCTGGACAAATTGCAATATATGAATGTAATGGAATACTATTATATAAGAAATGATGAGTTGTTTGTCCACTTGTGCAGTGATAAAGAGAGCCATCTACACCCAGAGAGAGAACCATGGGAATAATGTGGAACACAATATAGCATTCTCATTCTCTGTTATTATTTGCTTTGCATTGTGTTTTCTTTCTCAGTTTTTCTTTTTCTTCCTTCTTGATTTGATTTTTCTTGTGCAACAAAATAACTGTATAAATATATATACATATATTGGATTTAACACATATTTCAATATATTTAACATGTATTGGACTACTGCCAGATAGGGGAGGGGATGGGTGTGAGAAGGGGAAAATTTGGAACAAAAGGTTATGCAAAGATCAATGTTGGAAAAATTACCCATGCATATACTTTGTAAATAAAAAGCTTTAATAATAATAAAAAAGAATTGTCCATGCATATATTTTGAAAAATACAAAAGCTTTAATAAAAAAAAAAAGTAGCTTGCTGGTCTTATTCTGACTCCAAGAATATTCTCCTTCCCCTAGGGTGATTACTTCTCTAGAGTTCCACACTGTTTACCAGTCTACTAGGTATTGCAAATCATTGACTACAAAATAGCTCCTTGGGATTTTTGCTATCAAATAATATATACTGCTTTTCAAATACTTCTAAATTGATCAAGAACAGAACCAACAGAAACAAGATTAAAAAGGAATTAAAAGCTGAGAAAAAAAATTTTTATATCCTGGGTTTAGGATGCTTTAGGATGTAATTAGGTTTCATTTCTAAAATATGTAAAGAACTGTGTCAAATTTATCTAAATACAAGTCATTTTCCAATTGATAAATGGTCAAATGATATGAACAGAAAATTTTAATATGATGAAATTAAAATCATCTATAGTGATATTAAAAAATGCTCTAAATCACTATTGATTAGAGAAATGCCAATTAAGACAACTCTGAGGTACCACCTCTCATCTCTGATTGGCTAAGTTAACAAGAAAAGATAATGATAAATGTTTGGAAGGACACTATCCAAACCCTAAGGCATTGTTGGTGGAATTGTGAAATGATCCAACCATTCTGGAGAGCAGTTTGGAACTATGCCCAAAGAACTATCAAACTGTGCATACTCTTTGATCCCACAGTGCCATTACTGGGTCTGTATTCCAAGGAAATCATTAAGGACCCGCATGTGCAAAAATGTTGGTAACAGTTCCATTTTGTGGTAGCAAAGAATTGGAAAATAAATAGACCCATCAATGGGGCAATGGTTGGATAAGTCATTGTATATGAAGATAATGGATTATTGTTCTATAAAAAAGTGATGAACACGCTGATTTTAGAAAGGCCTGGAAGATTTATACTAATTGATATTGAGCAAAATAAGCAGAATCATGAATACATTCTACACAGTAACAGCAAGAATGTACAATGATTAACTATGAAAGATTTGATTCTTCTCAATGATTTAATCATTCAAGGCAATCCCAATAGACTTTGGACAGAAAATGCCATTTGCATCCAGAAAAAGAACGATGAAGAATGAATGTAAATCAACACATGTTATGTTCATTTCTTATTCTGTTTTTTTTTCCCTCTTCCATTCCCTTTTTTTCTCTCCCAACATAACTCATAAAAGAATGTCTTAAAAACAAATTATTTTTAAAAATTAATAAATTTATCAAGAACTTTTTCCACTTAGTGTAAAACCTATTATTCATTGTTTGATGGGGCATCTATTTCTTATCTAGTTCACACATTTGATTGGAGGAAGGAAGAAAAGAAAAAAGAAAGAAAAACAGAGAGACAGAGAGACAGACAGAAAGGAAGGAAGAAAGGAAGAAAGAGACTGAAGGGAGGAAGCCAAATCACTATGGCTCTCTCTGATTGGCCAGCTATAAGTCCTAGACCAAGCCTCACTTGGTCATTGTTTGGGTTTTGGTGGCTCAGAGTGAGTGTAAATAGCAATTGTTTCTGTTTTTGCCAGAAAGCCTATGGATCTTTCCCTCCCAATAAATTTCTTTTTTGACTACATAAAAGAGGGTATTCTCTACCTCATTTTTTAAAAAGTTAAATGTATTTATTTTATATTTTTAAAAATGTATACAGTTTTAGTTCCTATGTTTTAAGAAAAAACAATCCTTAAATTTGCCATAATGCTTAGATCCACTGCCAACTGTAAAAACAAGCTTTTCATATATTTTTTTAAAAACCTACAATTTTACATTTTATAATTTTCTACATGCATGTACAAAAGTCTCAGGTCTATAAAAAAAATTCTACATTTACAGTCTCATTTGGAAGGGACTCCTACCTCCCCCTTCCTTTTGTGCACAGGAGAACACAAATGAACAGTCCTACACCAGGACTGAATCCATCAGCAGGTACTGCCCTAGGGGGTGAGCACAGGAAAGAGAAGAAAGACAAAAAGGCAAAATAGGCAATAAGAGTGGTAAATAGCATTTTTCATTGTGGGTCTTTGGGAATTGTTTTGGATCATTGTATTGTTGAGCAAAATTAAGTCATTCATAGCTGATCATCATACTGTATGCAATGTTCTCCTGGTTCTGGTCATTTCACTTTGCAACAGTTCATGTAATTCTCCAGATTTTCCTTAAATTTATAGCCCAATAGTATTCCAACATAATCATATAGCACAATTTCAGTCATTCCCCAACTGATAGGCATCTTCTCAGTTTTCAATTTTTTGTCATTATAAAAAGAGTTGCTATAAATACTTTTGTTTAAATAAGTACCCTATGCTTTTAAAATCTCTTTGGTTTAAAGATCCAGTGGTATCATTGGGTCAAAGGGTGTAAATGGTTTTAAAGTCCTTTGGGTGAAATTCTTGACCTTTTGTTTTTCCATATGAACTTTGTTATTATTTTTTCTAGGTCATTAAAATAGTTTTTTGGGAGTCTGGTATAGCGCTAAATAAATAGATGAGTTTAGGTAGTATTGTCATCTTTATTATATTTGCTCGCCCAATCCAAGAGCATTTGATATTTTTCCAGTTGGTTAGATCAGACTTAATTTGTGTGGAAAGTGTTTTGTAGTTTTGATCATAAAGTTTCTGATTTTCCCTTGGTAGATAAATTCCTAAATATTTTATACAATCAGTAGTTACTTTAAGTGGAATTTTTCTTTTATATATAAAAATAAAAATTATCCTTCTGAGGCTCAGACTTCCATTCAAAATTGAATGAGAATCCCCCAGGCCTAGATTTCCAGTTGAAAAGAGAGTACTTATCTTGGAGTTTTAAGCCACTCAATAGGAATATCAGGCCGAGGTCTCCAACTGAATGAGACCACTTAAGAGAGCCATGTCTGGGAGAGGTATGCTTTTCCCAGGGGAGAGCTTGAGACCCTAATCACTCTTCTTTTACAGATTAAAGGGACAACAGTTTCAGGGTTCCCCCCGTCATTTCCCCCGTCAAGCAGTCTCCCCAAATTCATTTGGGGTAAAGGGGTGAAGATCTCATCTTCTGTAATTTCTTCAAGCTGACAAGGGTCATAGAGGTGACTCACTGGGAGTTCATGCCAGGAGGGCTTAGTGTGAGATCTGAAAACAGCAGCAGCAGCATCCAAGGAGTCTTGTGTGTCCTGGTCAGTCATCTCGTGATCTCCAGGCTGAAGGCGAAGGTGAAAATTTGCAGCTTGAAGCTTGAGAAGTAAAAGCTGAACTATTTGCCTGTCTGCAAGGAGCTTAGGCAGGTTTAGCAGGTGCCTTGATGCCTTCAGAGCCTTCTCAGTCCTGCAGAGGTAAACTTCTACCCAAAAGGTGTTAACAAAACCGAAAACAGTTTGAAACCCCCTGCAAAGGGTCATTTGTTGTGTCCTGCTTTCTAGAACCCCCATGCTGGGGTGATTAAAATATACCTTCCTAGTAGAGAAGTGATGAGGCGGGACTCCCGAGGATGGTGGGAAAATGGAGTCCATTTATTTCCCCTTTATATAATGTAACAAAAACAACACTGTGCATGTGGGACCTCATAAGCAACTTGCTATTGTATGTAGTTTGCCACCTGGCATCCCTCTGCTTCAATCACAACACAGGTTGTCACCACCCCCTGACTTCTCAGGAAGGCTGAGAGCCCTTAAGGGAGAGGGGAGCCAAACCAGACTTGGTTGTCTGGTTCCCTCTGTCCCGTTGTCAGCAGGTTCCCTCTGGGCTGAAGGGTCTTAAACCTTACCCAGAGTTCCCCCACTGACTGTGACCCTCTACAGGCATTTGCACAAAAGTCTGTTTGCCAATCCCTCCCCTGGGTATGTGCTCTTTTTCTAACCAGGTTCAGGAAAGGAGGAGTTAAAACCACTAATGTCCATCCCACAGTTAGTTTTGAGTCCTTTTCAATTGAAAGGGCTGTGGCAGCCACTTCTCTAAGACAGAAGGGCCACCCTAGGGAAGTGGAGTCCAGTTTCTTTGAGAAGTAAGCAATGGGTCTGGGGTCAGATTCCAGAGTCTGGGTTAAGACCCCCAAAGCCAGCCCATGCCTCTCATCCACATACAGAATGAATGGCTTTTCTAAGTTGGGTAGAGCCAGAGCAGGGATGGAGGTCAGTTTGGCCTTCAGGGTTTTAAAAGCCTTGGCTTGATCTGGTGCCCATTCAAGGGAGAAGATTATTGGGATCTTGAATAAAATCATAGAGAGGCTTGGCAATAATCCCAAAGTTGGGAATCCAGATACTGCAGAAACCAGCCATGCCCAGGAAAGTAGGCAGCTGCTTATGTGAATAGGGTCTGGAAGGCCTAAAATGGCCTGTTTTCTCTCTCAGAGAGCGAGAAGTGGGGGTGAGATTTGGCCCAAATATTTGACAGATTGGCAGGCAATGTGGGCCTTTGGGTAAGGAGATCCTGTAGTCCCTCAAGGATAGAAAATAGACCAGTCTGGGATCGCCCAGGGTGTGACCCTGCCTGTCAGGACTGCAGATATAGATAAGGTTGCCCTTAACCTTCTCCAAATCTCTTAACTCTCTAGCTAAAACTTTGTGCATAAAAAATTTCTCTGGAGGTCTGAGAAGAGAAAATTGGGCTCCCAATTTCACCATTAAATCATATCCCAATAAGGGAGCAGGATGGGAAGAAATAATAATCGTGTGTTTAAATGACAGGTCACCAAGCTGGTGAGGCAGAGGAGAGATCTCAAGACCCTAAGTTCTCCTGAAATCCCCACTCTATGGGGGGAGGGGTAAGAGAGACCAGAGCACAGAGCAAGAGTAAAGGAGAAGCCCCTCCCATAGCAAAAAGAAATTCAATGGTTTTACTGGCTCTCAGGTGTTGGGCTATCATGCGGGAGCATGACCAAGCCCCAAACTCCTGCCGGAGGGCAGGGCATTGGGGTGGCAGCTAGTCCCCTGTAGGCAGAGCTCCTCCTGCTCAAACTCAGGACAAGGACTGGGGAATTTAAAGCAAGGACTTTCATGATTCCCAGAATAGCAGCCAAGAGTAGGGACTTTTCTCCAAATCTCGCTTTAATTCCGTAGCCTCTCTTCTCAGCTGCAGTCTGATCCCCATCATTAAAGACTCCAACAGCAGTTTTGAAGGGAGAAATTTGAGGGACCAAATCTGGCTTCTGCAGCTTCCTCCATATATCTGGGGCAGATTGTTTAACATTCACATCCCCAGGAGAGATCAAGAAGGGTGTTGACCTTGGACCCCTCAAAAGGCTGGGTGGGGTCCTTAGAGTAATAGCCAGGTTGCTCCTCAGTTTGGGACAGATTTGACATTGAAAGAGGCACCTCTGCTCTGAGTGTCTCCCTGAGAGTCTGCGGCTTCTCTCAGGGGGCAGAGGTTAGAAGGGGCGGCTGGAGAAAAAGAGGTTCCATTCCTTGTACCAGAGGAATTGAGGAGTGGGGACTGAGAAGTCTCAAGATCTGGTTCAGGAGGTGAGGGGGACAGAGTTAAAGAAATATTGGTGTGTTAAGGACTGTACCTAAGTGCACTGTAAGAGACAGGTCAATTCTCTGAGAGCCTCCACAGCTGGACTTCTGAAGGCATTGGAAAGCAGCCTTTGCTGACGTAGGTGTTGTGGACTAGGAATGAGATAAATTGGAGGCAGAGGGAAGAGGAGAGAGTTCAGACAACGCAACGGCCTCTCAGTCTCCTTGTATCACCAGCATTCGCTCACATGAAGGGATCCATTCTCCAGGTCTGAGTTAGACCTCCAGCAGCCACTGGCAGGCGGCTCCCATATCACAGAATTGTTGGACAGAAGATACAGAAGCCTCCTGATAAGGACTGCATAGAGGGAGTTTGATTTCCTTCCAGCAAATTTAAGCAGCATCCTATAATGCTGTTTCAATTTAAGCTTTTTAGTTTTGAGATCTTTCAAGCTGAATTTGTTTCTCCCTAAAGAAGGCTCCTTAGAAGCAGCGGTGTTCTGTCCCATTTTGCCACAAGCCTTAGTTTCCCCAATTCTATAGCTCCTTGTCCATCTCTAGAGATGAAGAGATGACAAAATGCTCCCTGATTAAGGGGACTTTTTGTCAGAGAATTCAGGAATTCCCATTTCAAGCGTCCCTGAGAGAATTGTGCTCGAGCCTGGGGCTCCAACGACTCAAATCTTCCCATGTATTTGAGTGTCCAGCTATAAATAGATAATAAGAAAAGACTTTACCTCATCCAGGTTTTTGGGGATTCTCAGTCAGAGAACCAAAAATGATACGATGCTGGTGGTAGAGAATTGAAGTGGGAAATCGCCTCTAGTTGGAGATGCAGGTCCAATGCAGAAGAATTTGCAAACCAAAAAATCTGAGGTAAAAGGGAATTTTATTGGCACTGAGAAGCCAGCTTTGCTAAGAAGACAGTGGGTAAGGTCCTGTTAGAGAAAATAACCAAAGTTAACACTGAGAAGAGAATATCTTCACAATAGGTAAGAGTCCTGGCAGGCAGCTGTGCCAAGAAAAGAGCTTCCTTGGTAAGGCTAATTCCTGTTTCAGACTTCTGCAGAAATTTGGAGTTCAGAATTGTCTTTTATTAGCGGTCTGAGACTCAGGCTTCCATTCAAAATTGAATGAGAATCTCCCAGGCCTAGATTTCCATTTGAAAAGAGAATACTTATCTTGGAGTTTTAAGCCATTCAATATGGATTATCAGGATGAGATCTCCAACTAAATGAGACCACTTAACTGGGACTGGGAGTGGTCCCAGGCTAATCTTAACTCAAGAAAGGGTGCAACTAGTGGCCAGGATTTCCAATTGAATGAAACCACTTAAGAGGACATTGTGTAGGAGAGATATGTTTTTCCCAGGGGAGAGGTTGAGACCCCAAATCTCCCTTCTTTTAGAAATTAAAGGAGACATAGTTTCAGGGTTCTCCCCTGTCAGTTACAGCTTTATTAGATGACCCAGCTAGATAATTCATGAGAGAAAGCATTGTCCCTTCCAAAATTCTTCTTAAGGACTAAATGGAAGTTAATCTTTCTATTTATCACAGAATGAAATAAAATATACATCTAAATCTATCCTGTGATTAAAAATTATGCTAGATTGGGGAAGTGATAGTGAGAAGCAAAGCAGTTTTGAGAAAGGACAAGATGAAGGGAAAGAAAGAATAGAATAAAAGGGGGAAAATAGGATGGCAGGAAATATAGTTAGCAAACATAACAAAAAATTTTGAAGCAAGTTTCTCTGATAAAGGCTTTATCTCTCAAATATATAGAGAAATTAATCAAATTGATAACAATAAGAGCCATTCCTCAACTGACAACCAAAAAATATGAAGAGTCAGTTTTCAGATGGAGTAATCAAAGCTATCTTTAGCCTTAGGGGGATAAAGTGTTGTGAATCACTATTGATTGGAGAAATACAAATTAAAACAATATTGAGGTACTACCTCATACTTATTAGATTGGCTAATGGGACAAAAAAGGAAAATGATAAATCTTGGAGGAAATGTGGAAAAATTCTAACATTAATGTACTATTAGTGAAATTGTGAACTGATTCAACCATTATGTAAAACAATTTGGAACTATTCCCAAATATTTTGACACTCTTTTCTGATGGCAAAGAATTAGAAAATGAGGGGATACCCATCAACTAGGTAATTGATAAACAATTTGTAGCACATGATTGTGATGGAATACAAGTCTTCTGCTTTTAGCTCAAATCTGTCCTCCCCAATAAAATGCTTTAATAGATTTCTCTGGGAAAATTTCTAAAATTGTCAGTAGATTAAACATTTAAATTACCCTTCCATTCCTTGAAACTCTAAGAGAAATTCCCTTACTGTGTTACAGGTGAGTTATCATCTGGAGTACACAATTAAATAAGAATTCAATTCTTGTATCAGCAATGAAAATGTTTATAGAATCAGCAATAGAATGTTTATCATCTGAATATTTCCTGAAATCATTGACTTCCAGCAAATAAGGCATTTCCATCTGTTCTAAGTAAAGTTATCTGATCTTTTCTAATAAAAAATGTTTTGTTTCCTTTATTTTCAAGTGTAAAAAACAAAATATTTTATCAAGAACTCTAAGACTCACAGATGATTTAATTTACATTTTTACAAGAATGGGTAAGTAGGTGAGTAGACATACCTTTGAAACTCCCAAGGCAGCATTTTATTTCCTATGCTGTCCTATCTTGTGATACACAAGAACCTCACCTGATTCCCATTAATTGGATGTTAAAGAAGTTATATTTGAATCTCCACCCCTTATTACATAGCCAGTCCCTGCTCCCAAGGAGTTTACATTCTAGAAAGGGGAAGATATTAGAGGAGGGTTAGGGGGGCAAAGAACAAAAGATTCTTTTCAAATCTCAGGCCACCAGCCCCAGTTGCAAAAGTCACTCCCTACATACATAAGAGCTTACATTCTTTGGGTTTCAGCCTTCCAATTTAAGCCTCATTTCTCCAATTTAATTTTTCATAATTGTGTATACCAAATCTCCATCTATTTCTCACAATTTCTTCCCTTTTTTTTTCTTTTTAATAATTTGGTTTCCATATTCTTTTCTAACCCCTAAAATCTGACTAATTCTTTTTTACATCCCACTTCATTAAAGTCTATTAATCTCTACATAAATCTCCTTACATAAAATGGGTAATTAATCCCTGAATTCTCTGCTAATTTTTCTGATAGGGCTGTACTAGGAGTGGAACTACTTCCAATTGTGACACATGTTCCTCCTCTTCCTGCCAGTAACCTTTCTAGAGTCATCCTATTTTCCCATGCCATTCTGCTAGTGGCATATATTCTGCTATACCCTTCACTGCTTCTCTGGTGTAACTTATCTAATAATATTTACTCACCAAGAATAGGAATAACCCAAATCCAGAACTAGATTTCTAGCCTTTAATTCATCAGTTACAGTCCTTGACTTAATTCTTCCTGATTCAGTCTTTCTTACTTCATGGAATGCTAAAGTAAAAGGAATAGCCAATTGGATCGGTACACAGATGCCCATTCAGTTCACCAGACAAAAGAGGTTTGAGAGTGCTACCTCCACAATACCACCCAAGGTTTTCTTGGAGTACGCTCATCCCTGACAAATTGCCAGAGCTACCCTTAGTTACATTCCAGACTCAGATATATGACATTACAATCCCTAGATTTTGGAATCTTTCCCTGCTATGAGAGGTAAGCTGATTGATGTCCAGAGCTAAGGGGTTGGTATATATCTAAGTTTATTCCCTCACTGAAGGAAAGGGTAGAACAAAACACTGCAATTCTCCCCAAAAATGTTGGTTTTGGAATGGGAGAAATTCACTCTCATGCAGTTCTATACCCAAAGGAAATGGTACTATCTGGACATAGAGAAACCTGTAGCACAGACATAGAAATTGCTTTTTGTTCAGAGTTTTTACAGAGTACTTTACCAATTCTACCCAGTCATTGAGGTCTATCACCTGCCTTAAGTCCTTAACTTGATTTCAAATCTTCCTAAGAGAGCTATATCTATTATCAACTTATTCTTTGTTCTGCATTTAATAAATGTCCAAGCCCTTGTAGCAAAACAAACATTATTCCAAATTGGACAGTCAGTTCTGTAAAATCCTTTTCTATTCCATTAGGAAACAAATACTTATTGTCTAATATACAAATACCTATTTGTCTATGGCTAGTCAAGCCTCTACAATTATATAATTTGACAAGCATCAAACAGGATTGTTGTGGGTTATCTTTCTCAGTAAGATTAACCCAAATCTCAACCCGATTTTCCCCATCCTGAGTCCCAAATACTATTGTAGCAGGAGAAGTAGCATTAATAATATATAACCTCTCCCCTTCACAGAATTGATGACTTCCTTACAGGGAACCCATATAGATGGATCTTTTGGAGTCCATTCACAAATCAGCTCCAATTCCTTCCCAAACAAATGGGGACTAAAGTTCTTTGGGTGTATGGGGCAATGATTTCATCTTCTTAAACTACTTCCTGCTGAGAATGGGTGTTGACCTGGGTCATCCTACAGGGTCCCATTTGGAAGGGTTTGAGCTATTTGAAGTAGTAGGTTGAGTCAGACCCCTGAAGCTGGTCAATACAGCTGTCTAGTGCTGGTCATTTAAAGGTGAATTGCTCAAAAGCTAGAGGAAAGCAAACCTAAGAGAACTAGAGAGAGCATGAGAGAAGACTAAATGCAAAACACTCATTTTTGAGAGATGTGCTTATATCTTCCCTGAAGATTCTGTAAAATACCCAAAAATAATTTTCAGAAAGAGGAAATCAAAATAACAGAGTGTTCACAAAATTCTTCTTTAAAAGGTCTCATTGCCCTGTCCAAATCAGGATATTGAGATAGAGAGATTAACCCAAATTTCTACATGAGACATATATGAAGTCTCTTTTCTAGAATATATATATTTTTAAAAATCACTCAGAACAGGAGAAGACATTCCCTATCTTTTTTCAGGATGGACTGGGAGAAACCAATATAGATTGGCCAGCAGCATTTCATATAAATTATTCAAAAGAAAATGTATTTTGCCATAGAACATGCTATACAAACAAATGATATGCCCACATTAGTAACAAACAAATAAAATTAACTCTTGCTGATCTAACAAAATACTCCATAAGTTACATCCCTCTAAGAAAATTTGAATACACTAAAATCCTCTTCTCTAAACTATATGAAAGATTTTTCAGCTGTGGTTTCAATAATGAATAAAATAACAGGTCCCATGGTATATCAATTTAGGGACCTAATTTCATACAGGTATATCTCTAGTAAGAGGCAGATGATTAGGCCAAATACTCATTTAATTAATTATAAGATAAAATGACTATATATTTTTAGATCGCAAACACCAAGATAGTATGGTTTCTATTGACCATTTATTCCGATTATAGAAATTTGCTATAAGAGGAAAAAGCAGGGACCTGATTATAATAGGTAACAATCCCATCTTATTTATAGCCAACTCAGGAATTTATTTGAGTAACTTAATGGTATTTCTCTCAGATAATCATTCCCAAATTCAGAATTCAAAACGGTATCATTTATAATGGCAAGAGATTTCATCTCAATAGAAAGTTTCATATTCAGAGGTGTTAGATTCTAAACTATCTATCCCGTGGGCCTGCAGAGCATAGCCAAAACTAAAAGCAGGACTGTCAGGTTGAAACCCTGCTTTAGGGACTTCAAGAAAACTTTAGATCTTATTTGTCACCATATTCATTAAACAATAAGACTATGATGCATTTAATAAATACTAGATAATTTGCTGAATGGGTTTTGAAATAAACCAATTTTTAGAGAATTTGCAGTTAACCAGAAATCTAACAAACTTTCTCTTTAAAAGTTCCTGGCATTGCTAAGCAATAGGACCTTTGATATATCACAAATAAGGTTATCTTAAAACAACTATAGACTTGAAAAATAAAAGCAAATATTCACTTATTAACACTGTGTAAATGTAAACTACTCCTTTAAACAATAGAAGCCATTAATGTTAAAGAAATTTCATTTAACTTGCAAGGGGTGGAGGTAGCAAGGTTGGGGGTGAGCTCTATTGAGTGGATTTGTTTTTTCACGTCTAAGGAACAGCCACACCCAGTGAGGGAAAGGTGGACTAAGCCTTCAAGTTCTCAAACCAAGAGATTATGCAAAAAAACTAGTAGACAGTTTTCAATCCTAAATTTCAGATTAACTACCAAAAAATCCCAATCAAAAATCTTTAGAAATCTAAAGGTAAAGAGACTGGAACTCTACACCTAGAACCAAATTTTTTCCAAACGTGGCAAGTTCACAAACCAAGGGAATGGACCCTAGAGTTGGGGCTGAATCCACCTCCCTGCCTGTCCAATCCCACCTTAGGGTCCCTGAGTCAGGCAGGGAGAAGGCACTTTTAGAGATCAGTTTAGCTCCAAGATTCTACCCTGGGAGGTCTCTAGTCTGAAATCCAATTTATATCAAACTCCTTTGACCCTGAATGGACAGACCGAGATAGACAGCTCAGACCAGATCATTTCATTTAAAGCATCCTTTAATAAATAGCTGGCCAGCCAGGACTGACCTCCACTAGACAGGCTGGAAGAGAGCAGCCCCGAACCTTTAGCAAGGTACACTTTTGCACGTTTGTGACATCCTGGTACAGCCTTGTGGTTACAGATTTCAGAAATCACTGACACAGTTTCTTGTTTACAATGGGGATATGTCTGGATGGGAGTGAGCACACAATGGAACCTGTCGACAATGTTGTCCTGACTTGGTTAGGCACACACTTCTCAGGAAGTCTGGGGCTTCAACTGCTTCTCAGAAAGTCTAGGGTCTCATGAACCGGGGCATGGGGCCCAGTCTGAACAAAACACTTCCCTTAATTTAGTCCACCTATAAGCCCAAGGCCCCTGACCCAGGGATGAGGGGGCCAGTCTTTTGTCCACTTCACTCCCCCCTTTTTATGGTCAGACCTGTGACTCATCCGAGCCCACAGGGGAATAGGTCATACACAGGGAGCTATGAGGAGGAGGAGAAGGAACAAGAGGACTGGACCTGCAATTAGAGTGACTGATACCAGGACATTGAGCCTTACAACTGGCCTCCCAGTCATCCAACTGCTTACACAAGGAGACAAGAGATTCCCTAATCCTCAACCGACTTGACAACTTCCACTAGGGAGTACACTGGTTTTTCCTAAATGGGTGATGAGACCCTCTAG
Source organism: Sarcophilus harrisii (assembly GCF_902635505.1). Lineage (NCBI taxonomy): Eukaryota > Metazoa > Chordata > Mammalia > Dasyuromorphia > Dasyuridae > Sarcophilus > Sarcophilus harrisii. The sequence goes on along the minus strand of NC_045426.1, from coordinate 303,018,010 downwards.
AGTCTGCATCAACCTGAGAACTAAGAAGGTAAATGTAAGGCCGGAGAAACTGAGGCAAGATAGAGATCAGAGAGCTCCCAACATTCTATTAATTGGAGAGTGATTGACTGGACAGGATTCTATTCTCAAAGTATCCAGTGGTGAATGTGAGTTAGACTAAGGCAGGGGCAGGGGCAGAACATTAAGAGTGGGAACAGCAATCTGATTCTGAGGAGCGTGGTGGGACACACTGGGCATTCTGATAGGAACCAGGAAGTCTGAACTCCCCCTTATCTTGAGTCTCACATTAATAATTTATAACCTTACAGCAAGTGGCCCTCAATCTTAATGAACCAGAGGGGACTTTTGCAACTAAGGGGATTGAGGCAGAACAGTTAAGGAAACTGAGGCAGAACAATTTCAAAATAAAACTAGAAAAGAAAAAAAAATGTAAGGACAAGTCTCTCCCTGATAACCCCAGAGTTAACAGCAGGACAAAGGCTCCCTGTTGCAGCATGTCAGGGCCTCTGCAACTGGGGCACCATCTCAGCCAGAGAATCCAGTTTGAGATGGACAGTTCACTGTGAATTAGGTGGTCTGGAGTCATTCGTGCACTTAACTCTCTGCTTACAGAGCAGCAGGGCTCAAGGTCCATTCAGAGGGGCAACTCTCTCCAGGAGAGAAGGGTGAGGCTTCACCTGTCCCTGCCCAGAGGAAAAGACAGGGCTGCAGAAAGGATCAGATTGCAGAGCAGATTATGCACAGTTAGACCATGAAGGCAGGCAAACCCCAAACTTTTAGATGCCTGATATCAAACTACAAGGTCCTTTGAGAATGCTGAAATACTAACTAAGGAACTGGAGTTACAGGACTGGAAAAACAGATCAGAGAGACTGTCAGTCCCAAGACAGGTGTCTGATTTCTGGTTGTTTCTAAAAAAAAAAATAATAATCCCAAGAACTGAATCTGCCAGGGCAATTTTGACAGAATAAGGGGTTCCTATTCTTTCAGGTATTTTTAGAAAAATAACCAGTTTCCCCAATGTTCTATCTCATCCTCTCTTTTTTTTCATGGAAAGGAATTATCAAATGACCATTCCACATATAAATCCCAAGAGTGAATCAAAATCCCTATACATAACAGACTAATACAGTAGTATTTCCTAAAAATCCCACAAACATAATAGCAACAGTTACATAGTTTTAACAAATCCCATCCCAAATCTTAAACACACAGTAATAGATGACCCAGTCAAGGTTTAACAGTCAGTCATCAACCATTCCCACAGTCCCCCATATCAATCCATCAGGTGTGAGAGGACAAAACTTCTCAGTTAAAACCGCATGGTGAAGATGGTCAGCAGCTCTCAATCCATGCAGAGGGTGGGTGTGCCATGCTGACAATCAAAGCTGATCAAGGTCCCAGAAGCAAGTCAATAGCCATGATTTGACACAAATCCAACAAATAAAAGTTAGAACAGTCTGAGATAAAAGGACTAGTCCACAAGACTGCTGCAAAATGTGAAGAGCCAGCAGCTTCCTATGTGAAGAGATGACTGCTTTACAGGACAGGCACCAGCTGTAGTCTCAAGTCTTAACAGCAGTTAGGTCTCACAGACCCCTGTTAATTGTCCTCTTATCAATTAGAAACCTAAAAAAAAAAAACCACAAATATCCAACAACAGACAGATGACCAGGCTAAAAACTTATTTTCCTAAGCATTTAGGATACAATGATTACATATAATCAGACTGAAAACAGCAAGGTATGACATGATTGAGTTGCATTAACAATCCTATTGACCATTGCTCTGACCATAGAAATCAGTTATGGGAGGAAAAATTGCAAGAACTTAACTATAGCATAACATAAGCAGTCAAAACTCAACCTTCAGCACATACAGGATAAAATAGCTTTAACCCAGTTTTATTCCAATAAATTGTCCCACTAACTGTTAGAGAGTGAAGCTTTAAAACTCCCATAAAGCATTAACTAATTAACTTATAAGCCCAAGAAATTTTACCTCCAATAACAGGTGCCATTAATCAAATTTCTAGTAAATCCTTAACAAATATTTACCATAACCTTATAGTGATAACAGTAAGAAATTTGTCTTAATAAGTTCACAACTTAAACAATTATCCAAGTAGATGTTTCATAAGTGAACATTATACATACAAATCAGTTTGCTTTTAAAATACCCAATACATAGAAAAATATCCCAAATTGCATATTGTCTGTAACAGAAACATTCTCAAAAGGACAAAGAAAAACTATTATTTTCAGAGGCCCTTTAAATAACCTCAGGATGACCCAATACAATCAATTAAAAATTTATACAGAATGACCAAATACCACATAAGAGAATTTGAAAGATTCTTTAAACTTTTAGAAATAATGCTACCAAAGTATGGATCACATTTATGACCATATTCCTCAAACAGAAAACAATTATGTATCAAGAAACAAATATTCAGTCAATTAACCTAAAAGTAAGACTGTCCCTTTAAATCAATTTGCTGCACTGGCAGTATCTTGATTAAAAAAAAAATGACTGGAACACTTATGGGGGTGAGGGGAGGAGAGGATTCCAAGTGGCCACTCTTCCCCCACTCCTGCACTCCTGGACAAAAATTTCCTCAGTTTCCCCACTCAATTTCTTACATGGGAATCCTTCTCAAGATTTAGCCCATCAGTTTATTTATTTTCTCCCAATATCAAGTTTCTTCCCAAATCCATCAGTTTCCCAACTCTCTCCTCTTATGCTACATCCTTAAACAGTCTCCAACAACTTTAACTAGCTTAAAGTAGCAGAAAGCAGTGAGAGGGTGGGTGAGTCGAATCTTTATCTTTGAAGACAAAAGATCCTCTTCCCGTTTCTCTCTCCCCCACCTCTTCTTCTTGCTGCCAAAAACCTTTCTCTTCCTAAAATCATGTAAACTTTAATTGTTCCTTCATAAATCACCTGCATTCTTCTTTCTGGTTCTCTTCAAAACTTTTAAGATTCACAATATAGTGATTAGCTAGATAACTCCATAAAACATAACATACAATGTTAACATTTAAACTGAATCAAACCAAACTTCTTCTTCCTTTTTTTTTTTCCCTGCCTGAGTGTTTGCCTGACCACAATTAGCATCTCTCTTATCTGTCCAGGCAGAACTTGAACTGTATTACCCTTTCTCTTCCTTTAGTAATAAAGATATTGATATGCAAAGGCAATAGCAAAATTATATTTCCCATAATTTCAGAATCAAACCAATATTCCTAATCATTTTTTTTTCTTCCTGAGTTTCAGTTAGTTAAGGTTTTATTGCCCTCTACTCTAGCAGGCTCTGAAAACTGCTTTAAGGGAAAAAAAAAACTTTCCTGCCAGTTGATTAGTACAACGCATTGAAAAGTTTAAAATCACAAGCAAATTTTTAAATAACCAATTCCCAAATTTCTTAATCATTGTTCTTAAAACTTAACAGAGCTTTTAAATTAACAAAACAGACGGATAAATCGCACAGAACACATACAACTAGAAGGGTGCCCCCAAAAGGCACTCAGAATCAGATCAGACCAGATGTGTCCAGATTTAGACACCCATGATCATCACACAGCATCCTGTGGAGGTCGGCAAGGGGGCTGTAGGGCTGCATCCATCTTACCCTACTTGCTACAGATACAGGAGTACTCACCAGACCAGACAGGTGGCTGCAGGATAGTTAGGCAGCTGCAGGGGCCCCTCAAAATCTTATTAACCAGAACTGGCTTTTAGGATGCTCTGTGCCAATTTTGAACTGAATTCAAAAACTTGGGTCTCACTCTCCTAGTTCACAGAAAGAAATTTCTGGAAACTGGGGCTGAGAAAGATCTCTTGGTGGCCACCCCCTAGGATCCATAACCTCTTTCCCCTCCAGGGAGTGGGACTGGCCGTCAGACTGAGCCAATGGCTTATCTCACTGGGGCCTCCAAATGAAATAGACAGACACGAGATAGACAGCTCACACCAGATTATTTAATTTAAAGCATCCTTTAATAGCTGGCCCGCCAGGACTGACATCCACTAGACAAGCTAGAAGAAATCAGCCCTGAACCTTTAGTGAGGTACACTTTTAAGCATGTTTACCACATCCTGGTACAGCCTTGCGGTTACAGATTTCAGAAATCACTGACCCAGTTTCTCATTTACAATGGGATATGTCTGGATGGGAGTGAGCACACAAAGGAACCTGTCGACATGTTTTGCCATGTTGTCCTGACTCTGTTAGGCACACACTTCTCAGAAAGTCTGGGACTTCAACTGCTTCTCAGAAAGTCTAGGGTCTCATGAACAGAGGGATGGGGCCCAGTCTGAACATAGCAGTTCCCTTAATTTAGTTTGAGCAACGTCTGCCTGAGGCCCCTTGACCCAGGGATGAGGGGGCCAGTCTTTTGTCCATTTCAACCCACCCTCTGTGGAGATCTCCCACACTACTACCTTGCCCTGTCAGGAATTCCAGTCATATCTCTGAGCTCAAATTTTCCCTAAAAAATTTTCCCATCCCATAGTTAATGCCTTTCTTTAGGCTGACACTGCTGCAGCACTCTAGCTGTGGAGTGTTTCCCCTTCCCTTCCCGCCCCTCATGCTACATGATATCCCCTCATTCTACTATGCTTTCCAACCCCACTTCTCTTCCTTAACTAGCTCTTTTAGGGTAATAAGTCCCTTCGGGATTTAGCTGCCGGCTAAAGGCATGCCCCAACCTCCTGGCAAATGGAAAGTTCCACTAAAGAAATTGCCCTTTCCATCATTAATTATTATAACCCCTTTCTATGCTCTCCCACTCTATTTTGTATTTACCATTCCCAGTGCCTATTGTATCCCTGCCCTTTGTGTATCTTCTTTTCCTAAATAATTCTACCTTTTGCCAAAGAGAAGAGCCATTGTGAATTCTTCATATGACCAAACCCCAACTTTTGCTGCCTATTATCATCCGTTGTCTATATAATCCACATCATTTTTGGGTCCTCAAACCATATCATTTGGTGTCAGTCCAACATACCACTCTTCTCTCTGTGCCCAACATCATAATGCACATCAACAATACTTACCAATTTTAGGTTTCAATATTATGATAACAATCCCAAAAAAACTCAATTAGCAATCTCATAATTTTTATAAGTGATAGCCAAACAGATATAACATAGTCTACCACAAAAATGGATAGGAATCTTATGTAATTTACAGTTAAGTTTCCAATTTTAACACCAATTGAAAAAAAAAGTTATTTTGAAAATCAATACTTTAGCTTGTGAGATTCTACTGGATTTCTATTCAAGTTATCAATTGCTTTTGCAAATCAATCTTTCTTGTCCCTTGTTTTTAAAACCAACTTTTTTAAACTTTAAGAGTCATAATATAAGTAAATATCTAAATAACTTTTGACCAAATTTCATAAAACTTATATAGCTCCATAAGAGTTGACAAAATTTTAAAGCATAGCTCATCATTTTTACAAATTGCTCATTATACAATTTAGAAAGCAACATATTTCATGTAATTAGGAGATAAAAACATGTGACCTCTTTAGGTAAGTTACCTTTGTACTTTGTTTTAATAACCATTTTTTAAAAATTAAAATCAAATCAAATACAGATTCAAGCTTTTAGTACCAATATTTCAATATTAATGCACATATGTTGGTAAAATCTTATTCCCAAAGTACCAATTAAAAAAAAATTCTACCATTTTATAGCCTTTTGAGCATAGTTTCAGATTGTTCTCCAGAATGGGTGGATCATTTCATAACTCCACCAACAATGCTTTCATAACTCCACCAATTTTCCCACATCCCCTCCAACATTTGTTACTATCTTTTTCTGTCATCTTAACCAGTCTGAGAAGTGTGAGGTGTTTTAATTTGGATTTCTCTAATCAAAAGTGATTTAGAGCATTTTTTCATATAACTACAAATGGCTTTAATTTCATCATCTGAAAATTGTCTGTTCATATACTTTGACCATCTATCAATTGGGGAATAACTTGTATTCTTATAAGTTTGACACAGTTCTTTATATATTTAAAAATGAGACTTTTGTCAGAAATGCTGGCTGTAAAGATTTTTTCCCAGCTTTGTACTTCCCTTTTAATCTTGTTTCTGTTGGTTTTGTTCGTGCAAAACCTTTTTGATTTAATGTAATCAAAGTTGTCCATTTTGCATTTCATAACACTCTCTTTGGTGGTCATAAATTCCTCTCTTCTTCAAAGATCTGATAGGTAAATTGTCCCTTGTTCTCCTAATTTGTTGGTATCCTCCTTTATACTCAAATCATGAATTTATTTTGACCTTATTTTGGTACAGGTGTGAGATGTAGGTCTATGCCTAGTTTCTGACATGCTAGTTTACCTAGCAATTTTTGTCAAAGAATGAGTTCTTATTTCAGATGCCCTTTGACCCAGCAGTACCATTGTTGGGGTCTGTATCCTAAGGAAATCACAAAGGAGGGAAAAAGACCCACATGTGCAAAAATGCTTGTAGCAACTCTTTTTGAAATGGTATCAAAGAATTGGAAAAGGAGTGGATGCCCATCAGTTGGGGAGTGGCTGCCCATCAGTTGGGGAGTGGCTGAACAAATTGTGGTACATGAAGATAATGGAGTATTATTGTTCTTTAAGAAATGATGAACAAATTGATTATAGAAAGGCCTGGAAAGATTTACAGGAACTAATACTGAGTGAAACAAGCAGAACAAGGAATACATTGTACACAATAACAAGAAGAATGTGTGATGATCAGCTATGAAGAACTTGGTTCTTCTCAGTGGTTCAGTGATCTAAGACAATCCCAATAAACAGAAAATGCCATCTGTCCAGGCCTGTAAATCTTTCCAGGCCTTTCTAAAATCAGCTTGTTCAATATTTTTTATAGAGCAATAATATTCCATTATCTTTATATATCACAACTTATTCAGCCATTCCCCGATTGATGGGCATCTACTCATTTTTCAATTCTTTGTTACCACAAAAAGGGCTGTATGACTGGTCAATCAATGAGAGCCATAGGTTTTTGGTTTTAAGGACTGGTCCTAAAACATAAATCTTAAGATATCCTATGAGGTCTCAGGGATCAAAATTTATATTGCTTTGGGTTGAGCACATGGTGTTTAACACCCTATGTGGACAGAAGGAAAGGAAGGGAAAGAAGAATGAAAAAAAAAACCCAAAAAAAACACTTGCATGTCATAGCATCACCTCCCTGATGTCATGATCTTCCTCAGAAAGAAGGACAAACAATTACCTCTGTGAATAGTAGTAGGAGCTACCCACTGGGGACCTAACTGGAATGGGCCAGTTGGGCAATGCAACTCTTTTCAATTCTTTGCTTTGAAGATGAGATAACCAAGAAGGGAATAGAAGGAGAAAAGACATTCATCCCTATGGGACAGGTCATGAATAACAATCTAGCAAAATGAGAAGATTTAGGAAAGAGAAGCATTTCCTTAAACCTAGGGAGGAGAGCGAATCCAAGAGGAGGAAGTGGTCAGTAAGCAGTATCAAACACTACAGAGAAGTCAAGAAAAATTTCAACTAAAAAAAGTCATTAAATTAAGCAATAAGAGATTGCTTAAGTGAAAAATCAAAAGCAAAACTTTAAAGTGTTGAAAAGTGATAAAAGTGTTGAGAAGTGGATTTTTCTAGAAATTGTACTATGCTTAAAAGGTAGGAAGATTTAGAATAGTAACTTTTTCTTAATAAAAGATTTTTATTTTCAAAATACATGCAAAAATAGTTTTCAACATTCATTCTTGAAAAACCTTGCATTTCAAATTTTCTCCCTCCCTCTCCCACCATAGACAACAAGTAATCCAATAGATGTTAAACATGTGCAATTCTTCTAAACATTTCCACATCTATCATGCTGCACAAGAAAAATCATATCAAAAAGGAAAAAAAGCAAGCAAACAACAAAAAAGGTGAAAATACTATGTTGTGATCTACATTCAGTACATTCAGTCCTCTTTCTGGGTACAGATGGCTCTCCATCACAAGTCTATTGGACTTAGCCAAAATCCCCTTAAAGAAAACAACTTGAGAAGTATCAAGAGATTTTGTGTGTGTGTGTTTGTGTGTATGTTTTTGTTTTTTTGTTTGTTTTTGTAGACAAGGGTAGATCTCAGTATTTTTGTAGACGATAAAGAAGGGATCACTGTATAAAGAGTATGGGAAGATTGGAATGAGAGAACGGGATGTAAGGATTTTATATAAATTGAACAGTTGTTGTTCATCCTTATTTTCCCCCAAAGAAATCCAAGGACATCAGAGTGATGTCTTGACTTGAGTGTGAATTAGCTCTAAGTGAGGCAGTAATCAATCAGCCTTACTCTAACTTCTAGGGTATTTGAAGTCTATTGGGAAGACAAAAGTCAGGATCACTGGTAATGGATCAGGATACAGTGAATGCCATCTGTGATGTCTGACCAAGATCTAAGTTCTCCACAGCTCCTGCTTCAGTTGCCTTCACGACTGTTGGAACAAATTGTTCTTAATTGCCCATTTCACTAATGGAAGTCTTTACATGGTAAATCAGGCACTTTCACCACCTCCCCACTAGGTTTATCCTCAACCTGTTTTTAATTGCCTGCCAAGACAGTTTATTTGAGTATGGACTGTGCATACTTGGAGCCACAGGTGAGAGTTGAGTGCCAGGTGAACATCAAAGATGGATGAGCAATCCTGAAAAGGGCTCTGTAAGCCCTCATATGATTGACACTAGTCCTCCTTGAACACCTATACACCAATAGATACAGTAGAACAAGAGCCATTTCCCAGTAGACAAACAATCAATGGTTATGATCAGATAATTCTCAAGATAAGCTATCAACAACCAAATAAAGAAATGCATCAAGTCATTAATAATGAGAACAGTGCAAATTAAAACATCTCTTAGGCTTCATCTCACATCCATTCAGTTAGCAAAGTTTTTTTTTTTTTTTTTTTTTTTTTTTAAGAAAAGGAAAATTACAATTCTTGGAGGAGTTCTATAAAGACAAGTATATGAATATGTTGCTGGTAGAAGTGTGAAATGTTCCAATTGTTCTGCTAAACAATTTAGACTTCTATCCTGAAATTCATTTAACTGTGCATAACTTTTAGTTTAATAATTTAAGGCTTATTTCTTAAAGAAATCAAACAAAAACAAAAAGAGTTAAAATATTTATAGCATCACTTTAAAAAAACAATAGCTTTTTATTTTCAAAATACATCAGAATTGATTATCACATAATCTTGTTGTTGCTAAATACAATGTTCTCTTGGTTCTAGTCACTTCATTTAGCATTCGTTCATGTAAGTCTCTCCAGGCCTTTCTGAAATCATCCTGCTAATCACTTTTTTAAAAATTAATGCTGTTTATTTTCAAAACACGCAGAAAAAATTTTCAACATTCATCTTTGCAAAACCTTGTGCTCCAAGTATTTTTTCCCTCTCTTCCCCCCTCTTCTTCCCCTAGATGGCAAGTAATTCAATATATGTTAAACTACATACTTTCACATTTATCATGCTGCACAAGAAAAATCAGATCAAAAAGAAAAAAAATGAAAAAGAAAACAAAATGCAAGCAAACAACAACAAAAAAGATGAAAATACCATATTGTGATCCACATTCAGTCTCTACAGTTCTCTCTCTGGATTCAAATGACTCTTTCCATCACAAGTCTATTGGAATTGGCCTGAATCACCTCATTGTTGAAAAGAGTCAAATCCATTCAGTTGATCATCACATAACCTTGTTGCTGCTGTGTACAATGTTTTCTTGGTTCTAATCACTTTATTTAGCATCAATTCATCTAAGTCTCTCTAGGCTTTTCTTAAATCACCTGCTGATTTTTTCTTACAGAACAATAACATTCCATTACATTCATATATTATAACTTATTTAGCCATTCCCCAAATGATGGGCATCCACTCAGTTTCCAGTTCCTTGCCACTACAAAAAGGGCTGCCACAAAGATTTCTTTTCCCTTTTTTAATGATCTCTTTGCGATACAGACCCAGTAGAAATACTGTGCACAGTTTGATAGCCCTTTGAACATAGTTCCAAATTACTCTTCAGCATGGTTGGCTCATTTCACAACTCCAACAATGCATTAGTGTCCCAGCTTTCCCACATCCCACCCAACATTTATCATTAACCAATCTGAGAAGTGTGAAGTACATCAGAGTGGTCTCAATTTGCATTTCTCTGATCAATGATTTAGAGCATTTTTTGATATGATTAGAAATAGTTTTAATCTTTTCATCTGAAAATTGTCTGTTCATATCCTTTGACTATTAATCCATTGGAGAATGGTTTGTGTTCTTATAAATTATACGATTAAATGCAAGGTAGTCAGAGAGTGAGAGCACCAACAATGGGTGAATGTTGGGAGGATGATTCCTAAAAGGCTTCATTTTCAGGATTGAGCTGTATTTTGAAGAAAAGAAGGTGTTCTGTGAGGTAAAGATGAGGAGGGAGAATATTTCAGGTTTAGAGAACATCCAATACAAAGAAAGGCACAAGGCTAATTTCAGAAAAGCCTGGGGGACATTTATATGAATTGGTGCTAAGGGAAGTGAGCAGAACCAGAAGAACATTCAACATTGTGATAAATCACAATGTGATAGACTTAGCAATACGATGTTCCAAGACAATTTCAATAGACTTTGAATGGAAAATGTTATCTTCATCAAGAGAAAGAACTGTGGAGACTGAATGTGGATTGAAGCATATTATTTTCATCTATTTTGTTTCATTTCCTTTATCTTTCTCATTGTTTTTTCCTCTTGTTATGATTTTTCTTTCACAACACGATTAATATGGAAGTTTGTCTAAAATGATGTATATGTGAATGTAAGAGAAGATTTATTTGGATTCCTATTCTATTCCAGTCAGTATTAATCAATATAATAGAATATATCAAAGTTCTGTATAGAAGGCCCCAAAACTATGAGCTGCAGATTCTAAGTTCGCTTACTTAACTATAGGAAGTTAACTAAAGGCTCTCCACCCTTGTTTTTCCTTATCATGGTGACTAAGCCCAGCATGGCAGAGGTGATTCAACTACATAGAGTCTCCCCCAAATATTTTTGTAACTCCAGACCAATTTCTTGTCCAGTAGGAGCAGATAGCTTGTACCATTTCCTCTTGACCAACCTAAGGAGAAGCCTGTCCATTTTATGTGAAAATATTTCTTACTTAACCCAACTTATGACCTTGCTGAGTTATATTATTTTGCTTATTTTAGCTTATATGTCACATCTCAACCAATGAAATTATTCTGCATTTGGTATAGTTTTTCTTGAATGATTGGACATCTACCCCTACAAAAATAATGTCTACAAGGGGAGGCATCTCAGAGGAAGATCTGAGGTCCTCTTCATTAGAGGGGACCATGAAGCCTTTAATAAAGTGCCATTGGCTCAGAGCTCTGCCACAGTCTCTTTTACTGTAGGTGGAATCATTTTAATCCCCTTATATAACCCATATCAGATTACATACATTCTTTGGGAGAGGGCAGGTAAAGGAGGGAGAAAAATTTAGAACTCAAAAATCTTACAAAAATGAATGTTGAAAACTATTTTTACATGTAATTAGAATAAAATATTATTGAAATTTAAAAAAAAACAACAATGATGTGATTTTTGATATGCGGCTTGTCACCAAATGATGGCAGGTACCAAAAGTTGGAATTCAGTCATGTGAAGAATTCACAATGGCTAATTTCTTTGGCAAAAGATGGATTTATTTAGGGTAATAGGTTACAGACAAAATGAAGGGATACAGTGGACACCAGGAATGGCAAATATGAAATAGCATGGGAAAGTATATGAAAGACAAGTTCCTTAGTGGAATTCACAATTACCCAGTAGAAAGGGAGCAGTCTATAAGGTTGGGGCCTGTTCTTAGCTGGCAGGCTAAATCCTGAAAGGATTTATCACCCCCAAAAAGCTAGTTATAAGAGATGGGGTTGGGAGACATAGTGGAGTTAGGGGAGATACTAGCATGGAGGCAGGCAAAGGAGAAAGACACTAGGAAGTATAGTGCTATGGCTGACTGACCCAAAGGAAGATAGCAGCAAAGGCATGGATCATAAATTGTTTTATAGGGAAAATTTAGTCTCAGGGTCTTGAAATAACTTTGATTTCTGACTGGATTACCTTTAGAATGTGGAATCAAGAAACTAAATTGATTTCCATTATCAGAGCCTTTTTCCTGCTTGCCTAAGGGATTAATTTTTATCAATTCTTCTGCTAATCATACTTAGCATTGAGGACCTCATCAACAACAACTAAGAAAGGCAAGAGATGAAGAACTGCATTTGAGTTTGATGAACAAAGAGATCAGTTTTTCTACATTTAAGTGTTAAGGTTCAAAAAGGAGACCCTAAAGGTGGGGGTCGAGACCAGTGTCACAAAGTGTCTCAAAAGAATTTGCAGGCTTGAACCCATCTCCAAGTCAAGGGGCAAAGTTTATTGTAATTGTAAGGGGGCTAAGTTCCAAAAGAAGTTAGCAAAGAACCAGGAGCAAGAAGATAAATTCATTAAAAAAAAAAAAAAAAAAGATAGAGAGATCAAGTGCTTCATGTCACTGATATGCTAATTTTATGGCTTAGAGGTAGAATTGAGGAATGGTCTTAGAGATGGGGTTGAAGGGTAGTTTGTTATACACCTTATTATTATCTCAGAAATTTTGTTATTACTGATCTATAGATTGTTATCTGACTGCCAGCATTGTTTGTGGAACTAAGCAGTGCCAAGGCCTGGTGGCCATAGAGTTACTGCCATATTTCCCCTAGAAGTTGTATCCCCTAATAAGTACCAGGGAGGAAGCTAATATACAATATAACTGGGAAGATAGTTTGGGGCTATACTGTGAAAGTCTTTATAAGTTAAACAAAGTTGGGATTTAAGCTTGAGTCAGTTCTCTGATTCTATGGGCAACCCTTTCAGAGCAATGCTCCTGAAATTGCTTTTTATTTACTTATATGGGTACATGCAATTACCCACCCAAATCCTAAATTAGAATGTAAGATCCTTGAGGACAGGAACTATTTGTTTTGTCTCTGTATCCTCAGGCATAATAATAAAAATAAAATTTGTTGAATTGGATAAAAGATAAAATCCACCTAAGTATTCAATAATAACTTCAATGTTCCCTAAAGTAATCACAATTCTATAACAAATAACTCTAAATGTATTTTTGGTTAAAAGAAAAAAAGTTGCATGGTTAATTTCACCTTGTACAAGGTTTGCTAAAGCTCCTTACCCTTGCATTCTGAATCTAAATAACAGAAATTGAGGCTAGTAGATATAAACACAGGGAAAAGTATTATTGCCAGTTCATCTCCAAAGAAGCACCACTATTAGAATTTGAGGGTATGAACATTTCAGAGATGTTTTTTGGATTATGTTAAATGCTTAGTGGGGAAAAAAAAAAAAAAAACAGAAAACCACCCCACCAAGTGCCAGCTATTGGAATGGCTTCTGCTTCCACCCTTATTTACAGAAATGAGTAATATTTATAATCTCTTCCCTTCAATGTTTATAGTCTAAGAATACTTACATAGCATTTATAACTAAATCAGCAACTCTGAATTTGTCACCAATTTTTTCCCATGAAAATAGAAGTTTCAAGATGCAAAAGGTTAACATAATTTTAAGCCTCTCTGAAAATAGCTTAAATTCCCTATTATACCAAACCCAAACTAGCCCAATGAATATAGTGACTTCATTCAAAAGATATAAGAAATCCCTTTCAGTATCCCTCTAGGAAAGAATTTTTATAAGAACACTTCACTTGGACAGAAATCTTTTATTTATCTTATATCCTCTGAAGTGTGAGGAAGCAAATATTATTGTCCCATCCCCTTCATAGGTGGAAAACTAAGACAGACTGAGAAGGTGAAAAGCAAAAATATAGTAATATACAATATTTGAATTTCCAGACTAGAAATTTCTCCACTAACAATGATGGCAATAATAGTAGCTGTATATATATATATATATATATATATATATATATATATATATATATTTATATAATGTATCCATCCATGCATACTTGTTTAAAGTTTCCAAAGAGCAATACATTCATTAACTCATTTGATCACTAAGTTAGTAGGTCTTAAAATATAAACTATGAATCATTACATAGTCTTTGTAGGTCATTTAAGTAGATAAGTAAAAATACTTTAAAAGTATTAATGTTTAGAAAATGACTATTTTGATTTCTGGCATGATTCAATCTCACTTCTGTCCCTTAGTTTTTGGGGGGGTTTTTGAAGCAATTGTGGTTAAGTGACTTGCCTAGGGTCACACACAGCTAATAAATAATATTAAATTTTTGAGACCAGATTTGAATTCAAATTAGGTGCTCTATGCACTGTACCATCTAGTTGCTTCATTTCTATGCCTTAGTGAGCTCTCAATAAATATAGCATCACTTTCCTCCATTAATTCTGATAAGATGTATTTTTTAACGGTAATGGAAAAATTAATATTTTTATTTATCTTGAACTTAAAGATCCCTTCCCCAAAAAAAGCATTTCCATGTGCACAGCACAACATAAAAAGAGGATTCGCTATAAAACCATAAATTTACATTCACACTGGTTACTTAAAAAAAAAAAAAAACTATATAAGTACTACTATTCTGCTTTCTATGCTTCCTTATACATTTTCTCTTATTCTCTGCTATGCCCTTTTTATGTTTTTTTCCTCTCCCTCCCTTTCTGATGAAATCATAGCTGCTGTCCCAACCCCAATAATACTCTTTTTTTGTTTATCTATCTATCTCTTTTTCTTTCTCTCTGTCTCTCTCTCTCTTTCTGTCTGGGACTCTTAATCTCTCTCCCCAGACTAAAACAAAGGGACTTTTCCCATGCATACCTTATCCAAGATTCTTCAAACAATATGCAAAGTCTTTTCTGAGCCTATGCAATTTTCCTGCTCTTCCAATCTTCCCGTTTTGTTTTTATGTTTTTTTGCCTTCCCTCCCCTTCCCTTCTCTATATAAATTTTTGTCTTACTCTGCTGGGGACTGCTGCCTCCCTTAAGGACAGGAAAATAGACAACAAACTGGTCCTAGAACTAAGGAGTAAAAGGAATTTTAGCTGGATTACTTTTGAAAAATTTCACATTGTTCAGTGCTACAAAAGTACTAGTCGCTCCAAACCCCATGTCTTTAACATTAATATCTTTCCCCTTCCCCTCAACCCTCAGTAAAAGAATTCAAACATCAAGCTTTAAAGATAACAGGGCAAATAAAGGCCTCATTTCTAAAATACATAGAGAACTGAGTAAAAATTTATAAGGATACAAATCATTTCCCAAGTGATAAATAATCAAAGGATACAAACAGACAATTTTCAGATGAAGAAATTAAAGCCATTTCAAATCATATGAAAAATGCTCTAAATCATTATTGATTAGAAAAATGAAAATTAAAACAATTCTGAAGTACCACCTCAATCCCATCAAATTGACTGGGAGATAATGATAAATGTTTGAGGGGATGTGGGAAAACTGGAACACTTATGCTTTGTTGGTGGAGTTGTGAACTGATTCAGTCATTCTGGAGATAAATTCAGAACTATGCCTAAAGAGCTATAAAATGTTGCATATCCTTTGATTCAGAGATCATAGGGGAAAGGGCCTATGTGTTCAAAAATGTTTCTAGCAACTCTTTTGGTAGTGGAATTAGAAATTGAATAGATGCCCATTTGTTGGGGAATGGCTGAATAAGTTAAGGTATATGGATGTAAAGAAATATCATTGCTCTTATAAGAAATGATGAGCAGAATGATTTTAGAAAAATCTGGAAAGATGCTGAATGATGTGAGCCGAACCAGAAGAACATTGGACACTGAAAGAGCAAGATTGTGTAATGATAGACTTAGCTCTTCTCAGCAATATATTGATCCAAGAAAATTCTATTAAAGTTGGGAATGATGGAGGCTGAATGTGGATCAAAACATATTGTTTTCACCTTTTTTCTTCGTTTGCTTTTACTTTTTCAGGGCTTTTCCTTTTAGTCATGATTTTTTTTTTCTCAACATGATTAATATGGAAATATGTTTTAAATGATTGTACATGTATAACCAATATCAGATTGCTTGTAGTCATGGGGAGGGGGAAGAGGGAAAAAATTGGAATTCAAAATCATTATTTTACTTTAAAAAGTTTGATTTTATTTCTCATCCTTGAATTGTAAAAGTCCCAAGCAGCTTTCTAATTGTAGTGTTAGGAAGGAAAGGAATTTAAAATACAAAGAATCTTAGGGGCAGCTAGGTGGTACAGTGAATAAAGCACTTGACCTGCAGTCAGGAGGACCTCAGTTCAAATTCAAACACTGACACTAGCTGTATGATCATGGGCAAATTACCAAAAAAAAAAAAATAACCGCTGGTCTTTAAATTATTTCCCATGGCTTATATCCCAAAGAGGGATAAAGAAGGGAAAGGGACCTGTATGTGCAAAAATGTTTGTGGCAGCCCTTTTCATAGTAGCTAGAAACTGGAAAATGAATGGATGCCCATCAATTGGAGAATGGCTGAATAAGTTGTGGTATATGAATGTTATGGAATATTATTGTTCTGTAAG
Organism: Sarcophilus harrisii; assembly: GCF_902635505.1. Taxonomy (NCBI): domain Eukaryota; kingdom Metazoa; phylum Chordata; class Mammalia; order Dasyuromorphia; family Dasyuridae; genus Sarcophilus; species Sarcophilus harrisii. The sequence continues at coordinate 303,001,425 of NC_045426.1, read as the reverse complement.
AAATGACCAGCAGGATGAATACAGAGAGGATTGGAGAGACTTACATTAACTGATGCTGAGTGAAATGAGCAGGACCAGGAGATCATTATATACTTCAACAACAATACTATATGATGATCAATTTTGACTGAAGTGGCTATCTTTGGCAATAAGAGGATCCAATTCAATTTCAGTTGATCAGTGATGAACAGAACCAGCTACACCCAGCAAAAGAACACTGGGAAATGAGTATGGACTATTTGCATTTTTGTTTTTCTTCCTGTGTTATTTTTACCTTTCTAAATACGATTTTTCTTGTGCAACAACAGAACTGTACGAATATATACACATATATTGTATTTAAGATATACTTTAACATGCTTAACATGTATGAGACTGCCTGCCATCTAGAGGAGGGGGTGGAGGGAAGGAAGGGAAAAGTTGGAGCAGAAGTGATTGCAAAGTACAATGTTGAAAAATTACCCATGCATATGCTCTGTCAATAAAAAGTTAATTAAATTTTAAAAATTATATTGTTAAATGTATAACCTAATAAATAAATAAATAATTTTCCATGGTACCAGTGACTTTATGAAGATCGCTTATGAATACAAGACATGGGACTCAAACTCTTACAAAAATGAATATTGAAAATTATCTTTACATGTACTTAGAAAAACAAAATACCACTGCATTTTAAAAAATTTATTTTTAGTGGAAAAAAAAACTAATAGGACAGGGTCCCACACTAGAGATTTCAGAGAAAGTGTTGACCTGCACCAGAAAAGGAAGCTCTCCACTAATAGTTCCCTATACAAAAAGAAGTCACAAACCTCAGGCCTCCAAATCATGGCATAAAGGGGCAGCTAGATAGTATAATGGAGAGAACACTAGAGTCGGGAGAACTTGAGTTCAAATCCCATCTCACACACCTACCAGCTGGGTAAACTGGTCAAGTTACTTAACCCTGATTGTGTCCAAAAAAAAAAAAAAAAAATCACTACATTCCATAATCACCAAAGAATCAAACTTAGAGAAAAACAAACCTCAAATATCAAAGATGATTTGGAGTAACTTTTAGGGATAACCTGTAAGTAGGCTGCAGTATTTTAATGAAATGGTGACAAAGACATCAAATACATAATGACAAGGAAAAGAAAAGAGCCAATCATACCGAGGAGAGACAGAAAGTAACATAGGTTAGATCCTCTAACCTTGGAGCTACTGATTTTTTCCACTGTACTATGCTACAGATTAGGCTTATCTTTCAAGAAGGAAAAGCATCACATTTAACAAGAACAAAAAAAACCCTTAATATCCCTTTAATCATCCTATTTATTAATTACTAATTAATTATGATTAATAAAAATCCTGTTGATAATGAATTTGAAAGTAATTCATATCCTGATGTACAAGATAGATAATTTTTCAGCCACTTCCATATTTCTTAGTCTATAACACATGTTTGGCTTCAAAGCCAAAAAGCCAGACGATTAGGATAAAGGGGGGAGGAGGGAAAAGGAATGAAGGAGGGAAAGGGCTGCTTGGACTTTCAAATAGTTCAAGAAGATTAGATGGACCTGGAAATTTTATCTCCAAGTCAAATACTAGAGGAAGACCCCTCCTTAGATATTATCAAATGCAAACAGGTCCTCCTTTATGTGCAAGGGCAAATGAGCCTTCAGATAGAGAGTACCATTTCATAGAAAATGACTGCAGCTTCAACCTGAGAAGATTCCTCCTTATGACATTGAGTTTCCTAAGACTATCACCTTGGTTCCTCTCCAAACATGAGCCTCTTGGCTGAATTTCAGCTTTCCATCTTCTTCAGACTGGTATTCCAGGGAAATTCCAGAGGGCATTTTCCTGGGCTCTACAGCAGCCAGAACCACTATGTTATATACATCTGCTTTAGTTGATAACCTCAGGAGCAGTAAGGTGGATAGAGCACCAGCCCTGGAGTCAGGACTCTGTGTGACCCTAGCCAAGTCATTTAATCCCAATTCCCTCAAAAAAAAAATTTAGAGCACCTGAACAACAATGTTCTCCAGAGCAATCCTGCATTGAACTTATACTATCACCAACTGCCTTTTCCACCTGGATAGGAGTTGCTGCTGTAGCAGCCACTAACACTGCTGCTTATCATCCCACCTTCCAGGTACAACAGCTGTACCGCTTTTGGGACAACAGATGGAAAACAACATCTCCGCCTCAGTCATCCAGATACAACTACTCCAGGGCGAGGGCGAAAGAGCAATCAAATCAATTGTTTCCCTCTCTTAACAGCAAGGAAAATTGTAGCCCACTAATCTATCCAATATAATTGGTCTGCTTAGGTCTGTTATTACTTTTCCCCAATATCTAGCTATCTTCTTGCTCCCCCTCAGTGAGATATGGTTGAGACATCAAGTGTTGGAGCTAAGCAGCTGAATAGTCCAGGTGGCTAACCAGATGACTCAAATGATGACCTCTTGCGTCATTACAGAGAAGGAGGATGTTTTACCATCATGTGACAGGAACTATAATAAAATTCTTTACATTGTTTGTCCATAAGAAGTGCAGTCTGAAGACACTTGAGCATGTCCAAGTTCAAGCTGAGTGATGGGATAGGATTTTATTTTGTTTGTGGTTTTTGTTCTATAAAATCAATATTTAATTCAATATTATCTAGGGGTTTTATCATCAATAGCAACAAACAAAAACACCAGAGTTTAAACTTAACATTTACTAACTTTTCGGTGCCCCCCTGTAAATTTTTTTCTTTTCTGTTTTCTTTTTCTTTTTTTACTGAGGCAAGTGTTTTGCCCAGGGTCACACAGCTAGGAAGTGTCAAGTGTCTGAGACCAATTTTAAACTAAAGTCCTCCCAACTTCAGGGTTGGTTCTCTAACCACTGTGCAACCTAACTGCCCCAACTCTCCCCCTCCCCCTGTAATTTTGTAAGACTGCTTATAATTTTATTTTTATTTTTATTTTTTAGAGAAAGTGTTGATCTGCTTCAGTTGAGATGATTCTTTACTATGAGATCCCCAAACGTAAGAAATGTCCGATCTCAGGCTTCCATTCAAAAAGAAACAAAAGACCAGAATGATAGTCACCTCTTAATTCTCTATATCCAAGGATTCTCTCAAGGTACAGAGAAAGATGGAGAGTGTGTGGAACAGTAGCAATAACAAAAGCAATCAGAGACTCTCAAAGTAAGAAAAAAGCAAAAAGGGAATTATTATGATCTCAGGAGAAAGGGCATCTCCTACCTGACCAAAGTGTTTGTCAGTAAAAGGAGTGCCAAACACAAGATTAAATGAACCCTTACCCTTGATCTTTTTCTCTCCCATTATTTGAGGAGTTCAGGCTTACACCCTAAACCCAGAAATCTATCCCACAAACAAGAATACAAGTCAATAATAATAATAAATTTAAAATTTCCTAGAGAACTGCAATACCAGTAGATAATCTCAGATGACAGACAATGGAACACCTGCAACTTTTTAACTATTATAGCTCAACTTGTTTTTATAAAATCTCAAGTCATAATTAGGTCATATTTTCTTGAGAAGATCTTCACTCAGTTAATCCCACACAGGATATGAATTTGATTTAAAATAAAGTTAATTTGATTTTTTTTGGCAGTTCATTACTTTGATTTTTTAAATTCAAAGCTATTTTATTTTCTGTTCCAAATTCTTTCTCTATTCCTTTCCCTCCCCACTGAGGAGGGTAAGATAAGAAAAGGTAAGAAGGTAAGAAAATCAAAACCCATTATAAGTATGTATAGTCCTTCAAAACAAAGTCTCTAAATAGTTATGCAAACCCCCTCTTAAAAAAATGTTTCAATCTGCTCTCTATCAGCTCTATATGCAAAGATAGATAGCATTTTTCTTGTTTTTTTTTAATTATTTGTATTTTAATAGTATTTTATGATACAAATGCATACAAATATAGTTTTCAACATTAATCTTTGCAAAACTTTGTGTTCCAAATTTTCTCCCTCTCCTCCCCCTTCTGTCTCAAGACATCATTATAGGTTAAACATGCAATTCTTCAAAATATATTTCTATATTCATCATGTTATGCAAAAGAAATCAAAAGGGGGAATAAAACATAGAAAGGAAAAGATAACAAATAAACAAAAGCACTTTTCATCATAAATCCTTTGCAATTATGACTGATCATTGTGTTGATCAGTTACTAAGTCCTTGGAAATTTATTTTGCATAACCAGAATGTATAATCTACATCAAATCATTTGTCTTCTCTGGGGAAGAAGAGGAAATTTGGAGCTAAAATCAAGAAAAAATGTTAAAATTGTTTTTACATGTAATTGGGAAAAATATTAAATAAAAATCTATTTTACATTAAAAAAAACAGTTCCCGAGTCTTTCAAAGTTGTTTTTCAAAGTTGTTTGTCTCTATGATATTGTTATTACTGTATAAATTGTACTTCTGGTTCTGCATACTTCACTTTGTATCACTTAAGAGTCTTCCCAAGTTTCTCTAAAATCATCCCCTTTATCTTTTCTTATGGCACAGCAGTATTTCACCATGGTAGGGTTTTATGGAGTGGTAAGGGAAGACTAGCACCTCTGGTGTTAGGGCTTGCTGGGTGCTTTGCAGGACTGCTCATCCACCATTGGTGTCCACTTGTCACCCAACTCTCACTACACACCCAGGTGAGAGTAATTAACAATGCTTCAAACACTTTGGTGAATCAGGAGGATATCTACCCCAAACATCTTAAGACTTATATCTACAGGCAGATAAGAATAATTTGTTCCATGGCTACTAAGGTAGCTGAAGCAGGCATTGTGGAGTGCTTAGAACTCAGTCAGAAATCACAGATGTCCAGGCCATCCACCGCATCCTGGGCCACTGCCAGATGTCTTGACTTTTACCTTGTCACTGGACTTCAATGACTCTGAGAGTGAGAGTGAGGCTGACTACTTTGTGGCCTCAGTTAAATCCAATTCACCCTCAAATCAAGATATCATCCCTACTCTTGGAAAAGGAAAGACAAACACCATCATTCCCCATCATGTTCATGTACTATGATTTTTTCAGTTATTTCCCAGTTGATTTCAGTTTCCAGGTCTTTGTCATCATAAAAAGAGCTGATATCCATACTTTTTTCTCATTCTTTAATGTTTTGGGGGAATGGAACTGAATTTTTGAGAGAAGTAATTCATTTTGGACCCCTATTCTATTTCAATCAATTTTAATCAATTTAAGAAGAATCATAATAAAGTTCTATATATAAGACCCCAGAGCTGTGAGCTACAGATTCTAAGTTCACTTACTTAACTATACTATAGTATACTACAATATACTAGTTAATTTAAGGTCCTCCACTCTTGTTTTGCCTTGTCATGGTGACAGAGATCACAACTACATGGAAAGTCCCACAAAATATTTTTGTACTTTCGAACCAATCATTTGTCCAACAGGAGTAGATGACCAATTTAAAACCACTTAGGTCACTGACCATGACAGTACCATTTCCTCCTACCCAAATTAAGGAGAAGCCTGTCCATCCTATGTACAGACATTCCTTATTTTACCCAACTTATAATCTTGCTGACATATTTATTGACTTATTTTACTTTATGCATTGCATGTCAACCAATGGAATTAATCTATATTTGGAATAGCCTGTTCTTGACTGGACATTTAGCCCTATAAAAATAAGTCCAGGAAGGAGATGCAAAACTCAGATAATCAGGAAGATCTGAGGTCCACTTCATTAGAGGGGACCATAGACTCTTTAATAAAGTGCCACTGGCTCAGACCTCTCTCAGTCTCTCTTATTATAGGTGGAATAATTTTATTTTCCACACTTTGTAAAGAAGAAGAAAGACAAGTATAGAAAAGATTTGAGTAGTTTGGAATGGATTGTCTGCAATGTCCAACCACTCAAAAAACTATTAAATTTGAAAGTGTCTAACAACTATGCATCAAAGATGTTGTTGACTCAGTGCATTTCAGTGGGAGAGGCAATTAAGAACTGTATCTAATGAACTGCTGGATCATCCCCAAGTCAACAGAAACTAGTCCAAAATTGGGGGGTGTGGACCAATGAGCCCCAAGCCATATTGACTTGTACATTTGACTTGTTAAAAAAAAAAAAAAAGCCAAGTCTGTAACTGGGGAAAGAACATCAGAGGATGGACAAGAGCAAGCAAGCCCCAATCTTAGTGATGGAAAAGAAAGAACTTCAGTCCTCACTGTCCTATAAAAACAGGATTGTGAACTCTTTTTCTGCCTTTCATTGTATTCTCAGGATGGTTTGACTTGAGGGAAGAAAAAAGGAATGAGAAACAACAACAACAAACAAACAAAAAAAAACCAGAGACAATCCACTATGAAAAATTTACAGAAAAAAAAATTATGTAAGAGGAGAAAGCCCAGAAAGGCTTGCAATCTGTAGCAGCAGAGACGGCACCCACACTGATGAAAACATAGATGCATCTCTGTAACTAAGGAAGAAAGTTCACATAAGTCAATCCTACTTATCAGAATTAGGATAGTCACTGACAGATTCACTTTTCAGCTCAATAGCAATGGTATGCAAATGTCCTATTATTAAAAATATTCAAAATCACTAATAATTAGAAAAATGAAAATTAAAGAATTCCACTCTCATTTACAAAGTTGACAAAAAAATTAAAATGACAATGTTGTAAGAACAGTGGTAAAAGAAGCACATTAATATACTCTTGGTAGAACTGTAAATTGCTTTGGCTATTTTGGAAAGCAATTTGGAACTATATTACAAACATTATACATCCTTTGACAAAGCAGTACTAGTCCCAAAGAAATCAAAAAGGAAAAGAATCCATATATGTAAAAGGATTTATAATAGCTCTTTTTGTAGTGGAAAAGAATTAGAAACTAAAGGATTGCCTAAGAATTGGGGAAATGGATGAAAAATTATGATATATGGTAATAATAGCTATCATTCATACAGTACTTTAAGGTTTGCAAAATACTTTATAAACATCTCATTTTATCATAGTAATGTGCTTTAATAATGTGCTTTAAAAAATAATGAAAGCCCAATTGTTTAGATCTGATTTTATTTGTGTAAGAAGTTTTTTGTGATTTTGTTTTGTTCTTCTACTCAGGCCTGGTGGAGGAGGTAAGGGTATGTGCGTGTATAGATCCTTTCTCTAGATTGCCTGGGGTTGGGGGTGGTCTCCACAGATCCTCAGTAGAATGGGTTTACCTCTTATCATAATATTGATTCTTCTCATTAACTGTTAACCAATTAGAGCAGATTGCTACCTGTTGGGTATACTTGCTCTTCCAAGGGCATATAAGCTTCAAGAAGCTGCCATGATCCATCTTTGCTTTATGAGGTGGCAAAATGACCATTCTTTTATTCATTATTTCCTAGCCATAATTAATAAAATGATTTAATTACCCAGACAAAAGAGAAATAATGAAACATTGTAAAGACAACAACTTTGAAAAAACTTAAGAACTCTAACCAGCAATGACCAACTGTGATTCCAGAAGACAAATGATGGAACATGCTACTTACTGACAGAGACGTAGTGGACTCAGAGTTCAGGAACTCATGTTACAAGGTTTGGTGCTATAGATAGAGGATTGGACATGGAATCTTAAAGACCTAAGTTCAAATCCAGACTCAGACAATTTTAGCTAGGTGACCCTAGTCAAATTACTTAATGTTGGTTCACCTCAGTTTCTTCAATTATAAGGACAAAAATAGCACCTTCTTCACAGGGTTATTCATAAAATATCTTGCAGACCTTAAAGTATTAAGTAAATGCTAGCTATTTTATTTTTCCAATATGAGAAAGCGGGAGAAAAAATAGATTTTTGTTCATTGAAAATATTAAATTGAAAAAGAATGATGTCCTATTAGTGTTATACTGGGTTATCTTAGTATCTTAGGTTATGTTTTTAGATTTTATTTTGATTTTCTTTGGCTTTCCCAACTTAAAGAAGCAGACAAGAACCCTATAATCTACACAGAAACTTTCATTTTTAGCATAAAAAAGACCTAGAGAAACAAGTCTGAATAAACATGCCTGTTAATGCCAGCCAAGGACATTTGGGAGAAATCCAGTCACTGCTGTAGTCTTGAATTAGGCAAAAAATAAGACAAAACAAAAAGCAAGCACCACTGTGCCAAGATTCATGGTCCAAAATATTTTGTATGAAATTCAGGTAGTAATATGAGAGGACATCAACTGCCATATATTAAGTAATGATCTCATTTATTTTGATCTTATTCACACTGTCTTTCTTTCACCTATTTTAAAGGAAGAGAGATTTAAACACAATCAGTGCTATAGCAGTATTCAAATATTCAACTGTACTTTAAATCTCATCAGTTTGCTATACTGGGAAGGCAGGTGGGAGGAGAGGAGCACTGGCAAATCATTACTTGGAAACTGACTGCTAAGGCACCAACCTAACATACAATTCCTGGGATAGGTCAAAGACAAAATAGTGTAATAGGAGGCATTTTAATCTGATTATCTTAATCTATCCCTTCTTTTTAAAAAATAATTCTTTTAAAAATTTATTTTATGTCGCTTTCAAGCTTTTTACTGTAAAAGTAAAAGATACAAATATAAAATAAAGATCAGGAATAGAATTTATTATGTTTGAAAAAAAAGGAGGAATTAGCAATCATGATCTTAAAAAAGTAAAGCTAAAATATATTTAATCAAAAGAGAAACAATAGAAAGTACATTATATGTCAGCCATATTAATTAATATTGTTTTAGACCATTTAAAATAATTAGATAGCATAAAAAGTCTGAGAGTATACCTGTCAAATAGACATAGGAACTATACAAATAAAGTTAGATCTAAATAAATAAATAGCTATTGTTCATAAGTCAGTAAATCCAATATAATTTTTTTAAATGACAATTTTACCTAATTTATTTATATAATGCCACCCCAATTAAATTACTTTTAAAAATTATATTGATGAGTTAAAAATAATAATAACAGGATGCATTTAGAAGAGCAGAGTGTCAGGAACTTCAAGAAACCAGAGGAAGAAGATGTAAAGGAAGTGGATTCAGTAGTTAGACTTTAAACCATATTATAAGGTAAGAGCACTGTTGAAATGTAAAATGGATAATTTTGATTATTTTAAATTAAAATGTTCTTGGATGAATAAAACCCATGCAGCCAAGAACAGAAGGAACGCAGAAAATTGGGGCAAAACTTTCTTAGATAATTTCTCAGATAGAATGTAATTGAGTTGGAATATGTCTGTGGTTGGATTTAGAAACTATAGAAAGATTTGGATTTATGGAGGAAGATGTTATCCATTTTCAGAGAAATAGACAAGTGGAAATACAAATAGTATAGTCTTACAGATATGTGTATAAGTGTATATGTATGTGTTTATAGATATGGGTGCATATCTATGCTTAATTATAGCCTTTAGAATGGGGATGGAAGAGGAAGGGAAGAAAAAACAAAGTAAGAAATGCACAGCAGAAAATAAAAGAAACCTACAAAGAAGCAATAAAAGATAGTTTTGAAAACAATGTATACTATTTATCATATAGGTTTTCTTGAAACAGAAATTTATTGTTTTATCTTGAATTCTTTCTTATGTTCTGCTGTGTACAAGGGAATTTTTTTTCTTTTCTTGTATTTTAGTTTAAAATAAATTTTAAAAATTAAAAAATATTTAATCTTTAATTTATGGAATAAAACAAGCATTTCCATAACATAGTATTTTTTTTTAAATGATTGCACGTTTCAAAGTTCCACTTTTTCTCCTTTCCTTATCCCCTTCTTGAGAAGGCCAAAAAAACCCCCAAAAAACAAAAAAACAACCAAAATCCCCATACTCCAAAACCAAACCAAACCTCCATTTTATATATATATATATATATATATATATATATGTGTGTGTGTATGTATGTATATATGTATAATCAAACACAACAAATTCCCACATTGGCTTTGTCCAAAAACGAAGTCTTAATCTGCATTCTGAGTCTATTATCCTCTTATCAGGAGGTGGATATAATGTTTCATCGTGAATCCTCTGAAATTATGGTGAGTCATGTTCTTTAGAGTAGCAAATCTTTCAAATTTATTTGACTATTGTTATGGTGTAGATATTTATATCTATGGATACATCTATATCTATATCTATATCTATATCTATATCTATCTATCTATCTATCTATATATATCTACATTGTCGATGGGCTTCACTTGACAGGCATCTCACCCCTTCCCACGGTAGCCTGTTCCACTTATGGACAACATCAATCCTAAGTTTTTTCTTTATATTTATTTGAAGTCTGCCATTGCGACTTTCACAGTTACTCCTAATACTACCTTTTGAGGTCAATCAAAACAATATAATCCTTCTATCTTTCAGCCATCAAGTTTTCCTGAACCCTAAGACTTGTATAGAAAAGCTCAGCAAGTTACCGTGCTTGGACTCCTCAGGTTTTATCATCTCCACCTTATTTGCATTGCCCCCATTTAGTAAATATATATATATATATATATATATATATATATATATATATATATATATATATATATTAGTCCTGCCTCAGTAAGACCCAGGAGCTTTGAATCTCTTGAATTCACAAGATCACCTCCAAACTTGCACATGTTCATCTCAGTATACATACTCATTTACTTAAGATCAGGAAAAAAAACAAACAAACATAAAAAGCAGAAAAGGCAGGCAGGGACCCAGATACAAGCATGTCTATTTGAGTCCCCTTATTATTATTATTATTATTATTCCCTCACTGGAAATCTTAGAGCTAGATGATGCTACCTGGCATATAGATGCAAGACAGACTAGGAAGGAAGCTATTTCTTTTTTTAAAAAACTGATGCAAGCACCCCACTTCCTTGCCAGTCATACTAAAATACCAAGTCCTTTCAGCATGCTGGGAGTGTGGGTGGTCATCACATGAGACAGTCCTCAGAGCTCATAAATGGACACCTGAAGAGCAATTGAACACTCCCCAAAGAATAGGTCATAGGCCAATTCAACATCTGTTATTCAGAGTATAAAAAGTTTGAGAGTATACCTGTCAAAACAAGCACAGGAACTATAGAAATAAAGTTAGATCTAAATAATTGAAGTAATAGTTATTGTTCATGGGTAGTCAAAGCCAACATAATTTTTAAAAGATTATAATTTTACTAATTAATCTATCTGTGTAATGTCATCCCAATTAAATTACTTTTTAAAAAATTATATTACCGAGTTAAAAATAATAATAACATGGTGCATTTGGAAGACCAGAGGGTCAGCAGAGGGGAAGAAGATGTGAAGGAACTAAAGGAACTAAATTTAGTAGTGATCAGACCTTAAATCATATTATAAAGTGACAACACTTGAAATCCAAACTTCTGATTCTCATTTGGCAGGTGAAATTATGGCATAGAAATTGAAAGTAGTTTCTTAACTAGAATAAACTAATCAATAAATATTGAATACATACGTTAGCAGTAGATGTCATCCTGAAATGGAAATAGCAAGTGAGGTTTCAATTACCATGCATGAAGTCCATAAATATAGCAGTCTCCCAAAGAGTCTCTGTATAACATGCAAAGAGTTTTGAATTACAAGAACTTTGTACCCATATGTTCCTTTCTTAGAATTGGAACTCATTTTCTTGATGTTCTGGGAGGGAATACAAATATTGACTAGGTTATAAAGCAAGGGTGTGGAAATTTTTTTTTTTTCTAGGATCAGATCACTAGAGTTACCTATAATGAAAAGCAAAGTGGCTAGATTTGTTTTGTTACAGGTATATAACATTAACTTATTTTTCATTTGAGAAAAAAGTTAAATATAAACCATTTATCATTCAATTTTAGATTCATAGCAATCAATGTGGGCTATTTCAGATAATCTATATATCTTATTTGCATCAAGTCACTAATCAGGATAGTCAGTTTTCCATTTACCATTCATGACTTTAGCTAAATCATTTAACTTCTCCAGGTTTTATTATCTTCTATAAAATTAAGAGTGGGACTATATAACTTTTAAGGACCCTTCAAATTAAAGATCCTATGACCAAAAATTGTGAAAGTAAAATGTTTAAACCCACCTAAAAATTAATAAATGAACAGGAAAATGAATGTCGGCATTATACACTTACTACTCAGAGTTTAGAAGTCTCATTCCCCACTGAATGGTGCAAAGAACAACCTCCCCCAAAGCTGACTTTTCAATGACTTTTTACTTAAACATGGCAATGACCTAGTTTTAGCAGTCGCAAAAGGCTGGGAAGATTTATTAATGTTATATCTGAGTCTGATTATCCACTTACTGGTCTGTTATCTCCATCATGTTAGAAAGTCCCCTTTCACTCTCTTTCACCTCTCTTTAGCCTGGCAAAAGCTTTAATGACATCACTGCTGTTCCATTTCCTGTATTGAGTATGCCATGGCCAAATTTTCACAGGGTTTCCTTTCTTTCCAAATCTCCTTTATGCTCCTAATACAATCATCTTATGCCACAAGCATGGAATTTCATAGGAATTAAAGTACCAGAAACTTCAAACAAACCTATTCCTGAAGCTCAGGGCCTCATAGAAAAGGCAAAATTGAAATTTTATTTTAATTATATTTTGCTAAGGCTTAATCGGGTTAGATTTAATATTCTCTTTCTCAATTGCATTCCCTAGGCAACTTCACTCACCACCTACATTCCGGACATGCTAGCCTAAAAGTCAAATTTTTGTTTTATATTATCTTTGCAACTCCACCCATCACTCACTTTAAGAGAAACTTGATCAACCTAAAAGATCAAATTTCATGAACTTAAATTAGAGTAGTAACTCCCTCTGGAGAAGACTACTCCCTTCCCTTGAGAGTCTTATGATTAGAATCACTCTTCTTGGCAGTGATTAAGGGGTATTAGAAAGGGATATCACAATCAGGTAACCTCAATTCTGACTCTAGTTTTGACTGATTAAATCAGTCAATACATAAAGAAACTAATTCAGGCTATTCACTGGAAGGTCAAAAACTAAGTTGAAACTTAAATACTTTGGCCACATAATTGAGAAGTTGGGACTCATTGGAAAGGACCCTGCTGTTAAGAAACAATAAAAGCAAAAGGAAAACAAACAGCATTGCAAAGAATGAGATGGATAGAGTCATGGAAACTATTAACATGAACTTGAACAGACTCAGGGAATCATGAAGAGTCTGATAGAACTGAAGAACAACTATTCTGACAATATCATAATTAGTGTTGTAATGAGATCCATAATTCTCATACTAATCAATATGATATGTTTAATGATTATTTTAACTACTTAGATATGTTATTTTGGTTCCAAAGGATCTTGATGTAGAAGCTGAGTTTGTAGCTGACATGCTGCAGCCAAAGTGATGAATCAGATCTCTGGACCTGTTAATAATTCCCCAAATTGACATTGAGGAGAGTCTCCTTTCAATTCAACATATGGGGATGGATCTTGGTTCAAGTATACACTCTATTACCTTTGCAACCCCACTTATCACATGGTTTCTATACCAACCAGTATCAATAAGCTGCTAATTTTTCTTTTGTGCAACCTTAGCCTTCTTGATGACTTTTGGAAAACTTTCCCTTTTTGTTTGGAATTAGGTTTCAAGCTGTGAGATTTGTTACCTTGATCCAAAATAGATAAAGAGTTAGTGAATTTGAGGCAGAAAAATTTGAAAAACACTTGAAATCAATTGAGAGGATAACTTCAAGACCTCCACATTACCTTTCTCTAATAGCTGTTTGAGTAAAGGGGCTCATCTGAAAGCGTGACCTTTATGGTATATAGTGCAAAGTAACAATTCAGTATAAGTTGATTCTCTTCTAAACAGGACTAGAGTTTTAATGTTTCACATAAAACTTTCTTTTACTATTTTTTGTGTATGGAAAGTTTCATGCTTATTATTTTTCAGAATAAAAATACTTTTCCTTATCAGAAAAACCTGGGGAATGTTATATAAACTGATAAATGTGATGACCGCGTATTTTAAACTCAGCCAGAGTCAGGAATTCAGGTTAGGGGGAAATCGTCAATCTTTATTCTTAGCAGAGATGAAGAAAGATCAGAGGAAGAAGGCAATCGGCAATAGCAATGTCAGCAGCTGAGTCAAGAAGCTAAGCTAGACCAGAAGCCACACGACGAGCAACCCCCAGAATAGAACCCAGGCCCAATCCCTCCCAGCCTCTCTTCCTGTCTCTCTGCCTCCACCCACCAAAATCGTCATTTCCTATACAACACATCAGGATTTGCACAGAGAGTGGGCAGGGGCCATTCTTTATCCAAGCATGTATATATAGAGAGTATATAATATATATATAATATATAATATATATATATATATATATATATATATATATATATAATAGAGTATAGTCCAATTACTATTTAGCCTCATGTGCTTGGGACCTCAGTGCATCAACTCAAGCCTCAGCCCATTACAGATAGAGTTCATAAAATGAAGACAATGGACACAATAATTACAATATATGTGTATATATACAACTATATATACATATATAACAATACATAACATAGTATACACATATGTAACATATGTACATCATGCAACACATGTATAATCATAATATGTGTATATGTACACCTATGTATGCATGTAGATGTAAACATAAATATATAGTTAATCCACTTGTGGACTACTGCAAAATTCTGCTGGTTTCTCTGCCTTTAGTCTCTTCCCACTCATCCATCCTCCACTCAATTCTTAAATTGACCTAAAAGCCCAGATCTGACCATATCACTTCCTATTCAATCAACTCCAGGACCTCCCTATCACCTCAACGACCAAATATAAAATCTATTATTTGATGTCAGAACCTTCACAGCCGAGCCTGACTTGTAACTTGCTCCTCTTATATTCTGTGATGCAGTGATATTGACTTTATCATCCCTCTAACAAGACATTCCAGCTCTCAGTTATTGCATTTTCCTTTCTTTTTCTTTTTCTTTTTCCTGTGGCATTGGGGTTAAGTGACTTGCCCAGGGTCACAAAGTTAGGAAGCGTTAAGTGCCTGAGTTCAGATTTGAACTCACGTCCTCCTGACTTCAGGGCTGGTGCTCTATCCACTGGCCCCTGTTATTGCATTTTCAATGGCTGTTTTCTATCTCTCCTCATCTCCACCTCCAGGCTTGCTTCAAGTCCCAGCTAACATCTCTTCTTATACAAGAACCTTTCCTGATTCCCTTAATGCTAGTTCCTTTGCCTCTGTTGATTAATCTTAATTTATGTTTCTATGCCTTACTGTACATAGTTATTTACATATTGCCTCTCCAATCACACTGTGAGTTTCTTGAGAGCCAGGGCTGGGTTTTTGGGTTTTTTTGTTTTTGTTTTTTGCTTTATCTTTCTTTGCTGAGAGATTAGCATAGATCCTGGAACATAGTAGGTGTTTAATAAATGCTTGATGATCTGTCTTAAGAAGAGGACTAATGACATCACAGGATGATATCTTGACTTGATTGTGAATTAGATTTAAGTGAGGCAAATTTGCATAAAGTCAGTCTCTCTCTTCCAGAATCATCAAAGTCCAGTAGCAAGGCAAAAGTCAAGACAACTGGCAATGGCCCAGGATGCTGTGGATGACCTTGGCATCTGTGATGTCTGACCAATCTCTAAATGCTCCAGCTACCTGCCTCAGTTGCCTTCGTGGCTTTAGGAACAATTGTTCTTTTCTGCCCATTCCAGCAGATCATGCTTGGGATAGACATCCCCCTAAATCACCAAAGAGTTTGGGGCATTGTCAGTTACTCTCAGCCTGGTTTAGCCCATGTGCAGAAATAATTTTACCTGGGTGTGGCTACTATACATGCTACAGCTTCTTGGAGACACAGTGGAGAGCGTGCCAGGTGGACACCAAAGATGGAGAAGCAGTCTTGAAAAAGGCTCTGTAAGCCTTCACACCAGAGGTGCTAGTTTTCAACCCTTCATATACTAAAACGAATCCAAACTCTGAGTAAATGAAAAACTAATAATGGCCCTAGGGAACAGAATAATGAAAATATAATGTTGTCTCCTTTCAGCAGACAACATTAGAATGTTTTATTTATATTTTGTCAGATTTGTTGGATTTTTTTTTTTTTTTTTTATAAGAAAGGGTTTAGTTCCTGGGCAGAAAGGGTTATTTCCAGAAATGAACATGTTTTGAAAGCAATAGGAATCAATAAAACTTTTGTTAAAGGTTCTTTCCATTACCACTCCACCCTCCAAAAAGGCCAAAAAACCCACTCCATTAACTTTTACTCCCTTGCCATTTGTCCCATGTACCTCCCAATGTAAGTCTACCCTATTTAGATTTCAGGTAACATTTACAGAAATCTTGAACAAAGAAAAGATTATCTTAAAATACCATCTAAAGAAGGATCAATGGGGTTCCTTCCAGAAATCAATAACAAAAATAGTGGAAAAGAAAACTTCCTTTGGGTAGATCCTAGCATTGATCATTTCAAGTAAGTGGGAAGATAATGTTGGAAACAAGAGTTAAATTTGATTAAATCACCTCTTAATCCACTCTCCCAATGAAAGGACCCCATCCCCATTTCATACTGGCCTATTACCCATCTTCCAAGGATTTCTGGAAAGGACTTTAGAAAAAAATATTATTTCTTATTTTTCAGTTTTATTCCTACTTGTTAAAAGAAGAAAAAGAGCTTTAAGAAAGACCTGATGACTTGCCTAAGAACATTAGACTTCTCAGTGGACTAATCTTTACCTGGAATGCAGATAAAGACTTCTAACTCTCCTAACTCTCACAAAAGGTTTTACTTAATGCATAAGCACTCTAAATATTAGTTTAATTTTCATGCCCAGCATCTTTCTTGTCTTCTATTTCAAGACAAATTTTGAGCAAGTAAACATTTAAAGGTCACTGAAAAGGAATTATTCTAAAGGAACTGTTTATAATGTATTTTGATACCATGAGATAGTTTAAGTCCCATGAAATTTTGCTTTCGTTTTGGAAACTGGAAATTGGCTTACAATATTGGTATATACATCAGAGGAGAAAGGTAATGTCTAATGCTGTACCTAAATATTCTTCCACCTACCTATCAACTATCTGGAAGGATTTCATTCTTCCTAAAAAGATTCAGATCCCATAGCTATCCATAGCTATTCCCTAAAAAATTTGGATCCTCTATATCTTTTAATCAGGGAAAAGCTAAAATCAGAGAATCTAGGGAAGAACTTCAAAACTTCTAAGATTATGGATTGAGATCTGGAAAGAACCTTGAATGCCATTTAATTCAGCTTTCTCCAATTACAGGTGGAAAAACTGAAGTCCATTGAGGTTTAAATGATTTGTTTCAAGATTACACAAGTAAATTACCTGTGACTCGGGTATATTTAGACACAGAGAGCCTTATGTCCCCTATTGTAAAAGGAATAGGCATAAATTAAACTTTTGTTAAAGGTTCTTTCCCTCATCACCACTCCTTCTGTCCCCCAAAAGGGAAGCAGAAAAGCACTCTGTTAAGTTTTAAAAGTACCTTCTATTGCCATTTGTCCCACTTGCCTCTTGTGGGTGGGCATAACCCCCTTTGATTGTGTACTTAAAATTAGCAACACTCTCTTTCTGGGACACTTTCTCCTAAGTCACAGAGTGAAGATCACAATTCACTCTCAGCTTGGATGCCATGAACTCGACTGGTGAGAAGGGAAGACCCTCCTAGTCCTGGTTGCCCTCTCTTTTACTCCAGCTCTGAGAAATGTTTTTAGGAGTATTTATTTCTATTCTGTGTCCTTTACTATCAATTTCAGTTGCCAGTAGGGATTCCCTCCATATCTGAAGTTTGAACCATGGTGACCTTAGAGTCGGGTGGGATATTGCAGTCAGCCAGCCCAGCAGCCAGACTTGAGAAGGCATTACCTTAACAGCAAAGTTTGGAACTTGAAACTTAGGCCTGTGATCTATACAAACTGAATTAAGTGAAAAATCTAAATTCTCTTTGAATGAAACCAGGTGAAGATTTCTCAGAGACTGTAAGACCTTACTACGTTTTAAACTTCAGGAAGTCACAGGATCCCCACTGTCAGAAGACAGAAAAGGTCAAAATCTAGGTTTAAACTTCAGAGATCACGTGATCCCCAGGCAGTAGACAGCATTGCTGACCATTGGGCAATGGTTACTTCTTTTTCAGTCCATCCAATGAATTTAAAAATCAACAGGAAGAGGAGTGAACCCAAGCCTTTTGTGCTTGGACCTCCCCTTGCAAGGACTGAATAAATGTTTTCTGTTTGTATCTGAAGATGACTCAGAGTAGTCAAATTGGGTAAGGGGGTGTCTAGCATCCCATCCACACTTCCTCTTGCCATTGGGTGAGTGGTACAAGGGTAGGGTAGAGGACTATGCCTCCCACACATTGGGAGAGAGAGTTTGTATTCAATCATATCTGTGAGAAAATATTTTCTTGTAAAAGACAATCCAAATGTTAGTGGCTAAAAAGAACTAGGATGTAAGAGACCAATTAGGAGATTAATATTGATGGAATTAGAATCATTTGTAGAAAAGCCTAGATACCCCTAAATCTCCTTAAGAGTAGTGATAAACCCCATGGGGAGAATGAAATCTAACACATATGGGGTTCAAAATTGCTCACTCTATAATAACTCAGAGTTCTGAGCCAATAATCATTTATTAAAGGGACCTAGCCCCCTTTAATGAATAGGATTTCAGATGTTCCTCACCTACTGGGATATACACTTCTTCTAGGGCCTTTGTTTTATAGTGCTTAATACTAAGATAGTACATATAAGGCAAAGTAAAATGCAGAGTCTTGTTGGTTAAGAAACCTATATCTTGATCTTCTTGGAAAACCTTCAGTTTCTGCCTTCAATCAATATCCACTAAAGGATGTCTCCATGTTGGACATTTGAGAACCATAAACAACTTGGGCAGTTGGAAGACAATGTCGCCCATTGGCCAAGTACCCATGGATCCATCAGTCCACAAAGGGGAGGGAAAATACTCAAAAACAGTTGAGAGGTTTTCCAAATCATTAGCCACTTTAGAATTGGTGAGCTACTTGGCAGAAAGAAAGAGTTGAAGTCATCTAGTTAGCTTCCTATGATTAAACAAATGAACTTCCTAACAAGCAAATAAATTTATAATCCTGTAGTTTGAGGCCTATTATAAAGAAAAATCTATTTTATCTAATAATCCATACATATATAGGTAACAGATATGTTAAATATATGTAATTCTTATACTAATATTAGTTTACTAGATGGACTAAATCTATGTTGAATAGACAAGTGTAATACTAATAATTATTAATAATCACTATTCCTATGGAATCATGTCAAACTAATATTGGTTGGAATAAAATAGGGGTCTAATGAATCATTCCACACATACCTCTGGCTTTCAGGCAGGGGGAGTCAAGGTGTTTGGTTTAAGTTAAGATTTAAACTCAAATCCCCTGCTCTGACACCCTACTGTCATACTGTTGAGGTCCTAGGTATTCAGGTGCGTGTTTGCAGAGAAAACCTGAATCACTAAAAGGATTATAATACTCTCTGAAGCAAGCTGGGAAGAGCTGAAATATTTCAACCTTAACTGGGCCTTTTATTATTAAGTAGGCCTTTTGTTTGTGGATTTTTTATTATGGTCCCACTCCAGGTGGAGATCTTAGAAACTTCACCTTTACTCTATCCAATCAGAAAATCAAATTACGATGTCAAACCCCTAAGGTTATATTTCCCCCTAAAAGTTCTACTCTTACTATAGATGCCTTCTAACTTCTCTATGAATTTAATCTGCCAGTTAATGGTATATTCTTTACCATAGCTAAAATCCTTTTTAGGGTTAGTCTTCCATGTTGTCCTATCTCATGGTATCTTCCCTTTAATGGAGTCTTCCTCCTGGTTACTACTAGGAAACCTGTCTTTCCCCTTGTTAATTACTAAAATCCCTTTTCTTATTAAAAAATCCTTATGGATTTGGCTCACTCTTAACAGCATAAAAAAAAATCTTCATCCCTTGATTTGGAGAATGTCTAAACGTACAAATTCGAGATACTCATAACAAAAGCATATTAATGCTTTTGGAGTTTCACCATATCCCATCATTTTGGTGGCCTGGTATGGGGATAGAGTCTGGACTGCAATAATAATTTTTTTTTCTTAATCCAACCTTCTACCCAACACTGGAATCCTCTCTGCATATCCCTCACATTTCATATATAACCAAAATTTCATTTTTGTTTATAATTCAAGAGTAAATATGTCACTAATGGTGAGAAAAGAAAATCTTTCAACAAAGTCACACAAAACAAAATGTTTAAAAAGTATTTTAAATTTAAATGCAAAACAAAAAAAACCCAATATTTCCATGCACACAGCAGAATGAGAGGATTCAATATAAAACAATAAATTTCCATTTCACTGAAACCTATGTAATTCAATCTTAATTGTTTTCAAAGCAACCCAGCTTTATGTTTCTGTGTTTCTATGTAGGTTTTCTTTTGTTCTCTACTATACACTTAAAAAATTTTTTTCCCTCCTCTCCTCCCCCCCACTCCCTCAAGGTTACCATTAAAGGCTATATATTTATACACACATACATACATACATATTCATAAACATATACACATACATATATATACATATTCATAAACATATACACATACATATATATACATCTATGTGTCTGTTCTATTATACTAGCAGGTTTTGTGTCCAATATTGTAGAAAGCTATAGCATCATGTAATAGAAACTTCTCCAGAAAAATAGATATACTCAGGATATAGCTGGAAATTTTTGTGTTCATGGCAAACACCACCAATCACAATTGGGTCAATGGCATGAATTATGTCCTCCTCAGTCTACTTCTTAGACAAGAGCTACCATAGAACATAATTCTGCTACTGAGGCCATTGCTAGAGGAAGAAAGAGAGGAAAAAAGATCATTTCAACTCAACATCATGTAGATTCCTATTCTGACTGTTGATTAATTCAGTATTAAACTCTTTTGCTTATTAAGCTGAAGTATGATATGAGGAAATATAATCTAAGACACAAGGCAGCTAGGTGGTACAGTGAATAGAACCTTAGGCTTCCAATCAGGAAGATTGATCTTTATGAGTCTGAATCCTGCCTCAGACACTTACTAGCTGTGTGACCCTGGGTAAATCACTTCACCTTGTTTGCCTCAGTTTCCTCATCTGTAAAATGAGCTAGAGAAGGAAAAAGATGAAATGTTGGCATTCTCTAACTTTGATACTTATAGGCAAAGTACATTTGTTTGATCTTTGTTATGGCTCAGAGCATACTAATTACATTCCATGACTCTAAATACACTAATTGACTATTACAATTTGACTTTTCAGTACAGTCTGCATCCTGAGATGCTGAGATTCTATAATTCTGTTTATAATGTTTCTGATATAAATTGAATGGATGCCCATCAATTGGAGAATGGTTGGGTAAATTGTGGTATATGAATGTTATGGAATATTATTGTTCTGTAAGAAATGACCAGCAGGGTGAATACAGAGAGGATTGGTGAGACTTACATGAACTGATGCTAAGTGAAATGAGCAGAACCAGGAGATCATTATACATTTCAACAACAATACTATATGATGATCAATTCTGAGGAACGTGGCTCTCTTCAGCAATGAAAGGATCCAAATCAGTTCCAACTGATCAGTAATGAACAGAACCAGCTACACCCAGCAAAAGAACCCTGGGAAATGAGTGTGAACCACAACATAGCATTTCTACTCTTTCTGTTATTGTTTGCTTGCATTTTTGTTTTTTTTTTCTTTTCAGTTTATCTTCTTTATAAATTCAATTTTTCTTGTGTAGCAAGACAACTGAATAAATATGTACACAAATATTGTATTTAACATATACTTTAACATATTTAATATGTATGGGACTACCTGCCATCTAGGGGAGGGGATGGAGAGAAGAAGGGGAAAAGTTGGAACAGAAGGTTTTGCAAGGGTCAATGTTGAAAAATTACTCATGCATATGTTTTGTAAATAAAAAGCTATAGTAAAAAAAATAATGTTCCTGATACAAAGATCAATTTCCTCTACTAGAATGGAAGGTCCTCAAGGCCTATTTCATTTTTGGCTTTGGGTTGAAGGTATTTATAAATGGTAAATTGAAGAACCCATGTAATAAATTTCAACTTGAGCCCATCTATGCAGATGAATCTATTTCCTACTGTCAGACAATGTAAACCACATAACCTCATGTATTTCCTTTTTTTTGTTTGGCAATACTATTGTTGACTATTGCCTGGAGGCATTAAATATTTGTATGTGTATATGCCAAATTTACAATCTATACTACCATAATAAGAAACCTTTTTTCTTAAAAATTAACTCAATCTGGCTAATATGCATTCTTTGGAGCCGCTATAAAATATTTGGTAGAACTCAGATCCCCTGTGAGTTCTGATTTCCTAGTATCTTAATCTCTCTTTTCACTGGTTAAGAAGCACAGACAAGGCAGTCATAATTGGAAGTTATCATGCAATGATTACAACCTTCTTCTTTGGTTTTCATTTGTAGCACTTTTTTGGGAATTCTATAATGAATTTACCATGTAATGTTGCATATTATCATTTTCTGTGCTTATCTCATAGCAGTACTAGACTTTATATTACATGAGTACAGAAATTTTATTTAAACTCTGTATCCCCTACACACATAACACAGTTCTCTGCATATAAATTCTCTGCAATTGTTAACTTGATCAGGACCAGCCTCTAACTTTTAGGTGACTGGAGCCAAACAAAGCAGGCTAGAGACAGGAGAGTCAGAAATGAACCAGAAATTTAATTTCAAAGAGAGGAAAATGGCTTGCCACAAGGACACAAATGCTAGATTCCTTCTTCTATTGTGGAGTGCCTTTTGTGGAGAGATCTCAATACTTACACCAACATTTGTGTAGCCCTGTTAAAGAGGGGTAAACAGCAACAGCAAACAGCTGGGCTTCATTACCAGAAACAATTCGGGGATTTTGCTGTGCTGAGGTTAACTAGAGGGTGAGAGCAACGGATTATTGTTATGCTAAGCTCAAGGCATAGCTTGCTTGCTGGGCCTTAGCTCTGAAAAACAGGGTGTCTCCTAATATCTTGATATACTTAATATATATGTACTGTATGAATGAATTTTTGCACTTGAGGGTCCTTTTCCCTCTTTTATGATTTCTTTGGAATTCAGCGGATCAAAGCTTCTCAAACTATATGGGGTCGTGTAATTGAATGTGGAGATAGTGAAAAATTTAGCATCAGTAAAAGGTTTCTGAATGTGCAATGACCAAAAATCAATTCAAAATCAAATGCCTAAGGAGGAAGTTTAATTTAGGTTCATGCTAAAATATTGGGATCATTTGTTAGATCAGTTCAGCAAAGTCAGTATAAGG
This sequence comes from Sarcophilus harrisii, assembly GCF_902635505.1. Taxonomy (NCBI): domain Eukaryota; kingdom Metazoa; phylum Chordata; class Mammalia; order Dasyuromorphia; family Dasyuridae; genus Sarcophilus; species Sarcophilus harrisii. The sequence continues at coordinate 302,978,032 of NC_045426.1, read as the reverse complement.
GTGAGAAGTGGTTATGTAGATCTATTATGGCATTTCATCCCTCTTAAAATAAATGATAAAATGCTGAACAAATCAATCAATTAATTAATCATAGGTTTTAGAGTTAATAAGAAAAAATCCTTGACCAACTAAAGTGACTTTTTGGCAAAGAAAGTGTGCTCAGATTGGCTGAAGAAATTTGATAATAGACTGAAAAGATTTAAATAAATGGAAAGTGAATTCCAGATAAATCCTTATAGAGTAAAGCCCAAGGCTTTGGGTCAAAGTCTCTTTCTCACAGACTGTTGAAGGAAAAAAGGACTTTATGGACTTCAGTGGTCCAGAAGACTTGCAATCTTCCCATCAGTATTTTCAAATCAGTTAATGACCATGGATAGCAGTGTCTGCATCAGAAGCCATGAATAGGTCTATAAAGATTCAGTGCTTTATGAAGAGCTCATCACAGAAGCTATACCCTACATGGGATTCTAGCAAAAGAACTTCCAGAAAGTATGAGCTATCCTTTTGCCACATATGCTCTAAGCTTCAATCACTCTGTACATGGAGGAAATTCGTGTATCACAGACTTTTTAAGGAAATGTATGGGCCAAATTTACTATTCTGCCATATTAAATCAACCAAATCATTTCCAATGGAGCAGTAATGAACTGAACCAGCTACGCCCAGAGAAAGAACTCTGGGAGATGACTAAAAACCATTACATTGAATTCCCAATCCCTATATTTATGCCCACCTGCATTTTTTATTTCCTTCACAAGCTAATTGTACAATATTTCAAAGTCTGACTCTTTTTGTACAGCAAAATAACGTTTTGGTCATGTATACTTATTGTGTATCTAATTTATATTTTAATGTATTTAATATCTACTGGTCATCCTGCCATCTAGGGGAGAGGGTGGGGGGGTAAGAGGTGAAAAATTGGAACAAGAGGTTTGGCAGTTGTTGGTGCTGTAAAGTTACCCATGCATATAACTTGTAAATAAAAGGCTATTAAATAAAAATTAAAAAAAAAAAGTTAACTCAGTCTGGCTGACTAATTGATAACTGAAAATCATGGGGGAAGGAGAAACACAAAGATAGGGATTTGTGAATTCTAGCATTAGAAAAATATCTTTGACTGTTCATGATAAATCTTAAAGATATGAGGAAACATAGCTAGCCTTGCTCTAGGGTCCTGACTTATCATATTGAAAACTGAGCAAGTCTCCTCAGATCATATGCTATACCAAGAAGACCCTAGAGAATTGAGAGAAATTAGTTCTCTCTTTTATTAATAATGAATTACTGAATTAGGATGAAGATTTTTCCTTTTTCTGTTTCCTCACTCAAAAATTATTTCCAATTTGAAGGATATTGTGGATAATGTGATTAAATTAACTTTCCCCTCAATTTTGTTCAGACCCCATTCAAATTGTCCATTGTGTTCTACTCAGGTATGGTTGGATACTTTTTTCTAGGTCAAAGCTTCTTTTTAAAAAAAAAAAAAAATTTAGGTTATACATGTACATTCATTTTGTACATATTTGCATATGAGTCATGTTGAGAGAAAAATAAGAACAAAAGGGAAAAACCACAAGAAAAAAAATAGAAGAAAAAAAGTGAAAATAGTATGCTTTGATCACATTCAGTCTCCACAGTCTCTCGTTGTATGTGAATGGCATTTTCCATCCAAAGTTTATTGGAATCATTTGATCCTTGGACCACTGAATTGCAATGTTTTCCTGGTTCTGCTTGCTTCACTCAGCATCAGTTCATGTAAATCTTTCCAGGCTTTTCTAAAATCAGCTTGTTCATCCTTTTTTATAGAACAATAATATTTCATTACTTTCTACATCATAACTTATTTAGCCATTCCCCAATTGATGGCATCTACTCAATTTCCAATTCCTTACCACTACAAAAAGAATTCCTAAAAATTTTTTGCACATGGGAGTCCTTTTCCCTCTTTTATGATTTCTTTGGGATACAGCAGATCAAAGCTTCTCAAACTATATGGGGTCATGTAACTAAATGTGAAAAATTTAGCAACAGTAAAAGGTTTCTGAATGCACGATGACCAAAAATCAATTCAAAATCAAATGCGTAATGAATCTGAGGTGTGTCTGCCAGTGCTTGCAAATGCAATGTTACATCACACTGACTTCACTGTAACCTTCATTCTGAACACACAACATGAACAATTTGAGCTGTGCATGCATGAACACTGCCAGAAACAACTCATCTTAGATTTAAGACAGGATTGACAAAAAATTTCTTAGGCAAAAAGTAGTCATGAGTGGGAAAAGTTTAAGAAAGCTTGGTCTAGATTGCCCAAGCTTGAGAAGGGTCTGGGAGTAAAAGTGGCATAATCAATCATGTTCTCCAGCCCCTCATTAAAATAAGTTCCCCTGCACCAGCCCTGAAGTCAGGAAGACCTGAGTTCAAATTTGACCTTAGACACTTAACACTCTCTCGCTGTATGATCCTGGGCAAGTCACTTAACCCCAATTGCTTCAGGGGAAAATAAATCGATTCCCTTTCATTATAATATTCCTCATCTCATTAATCATTAACCAAAGTTGATTGCCCTCTACTGGGAACACCCATTCTTCCAAGATCATATAGGTCACCATGATCCCTTTCACTAATTATTAATTAGCTGTGATGGATAAAAACGATTAATTACCCAGAAATTAAGTTTCTTAAACTTTTTATAATCACAGAATCCATCTTCAGAGTCCTCAATACATGTGCAGAATTATCTTTAAAAAAAAGGTTTTTATTTTCAAAATATATGCACAGATAATTTTTCAACATTGATCCTTGCATAGCCTTGTGTTTCAGATTTTCCCCTCCTTCCCCTCACCTCCTCCCTTACATGGCAAGCAATCCATAATATGTTAAACATGTTAAAATATATGTTAAGTCCAATATGTTGAATCCAATATAAATATGTTAAACATATTTATACAATTCTCTTGTTGCACAAGAAAAATCAGATCAAAAAGGAAAGAAAATGAAGAAAAAAACAAAATGCAACAAACAACATCAAAGAAGGTGAGAATGTTATGTTGTGATCCATATTCAGTTCCTCCAGTCCTCTCTCTGGGTGTAGATGGCTCTCTTCATCACAAGATCATTGGAACTAGTATCAATTATCTGATTGTTAGAAAGAGTCACATTCATCAGAATTGATCATCGTATAGTATTGTTGTTGAAGTATATAATGATCTCCTGCTCCTGCTCATTTCACTCAGCATCAGTTCACATAAGTCTCTCCAGGCCTTTCTGAAATCATCCGGCTGGTCATTTCTTACAGAACAATAATATTCCATAACATTCATATGCCACAATTTATTCAGCCATTCTCCAACTGATGGGCATCCATTCAGTTTCCAGTTTCTTGCCACTACAAAAAGGGCTGCCACAAACATTTTTCATGTGCAGAATTCTCAAGAAAATACTGGGACAGTTAATGAAATTGAACTCAAAGCAAATGGAAACCTGATGAAAAATTTTTTGTGCCTGGATGTAATTCAGCAAGTCAATTGAACAAGTATTTGTTGTATACCTACTGTGTATTCTATACCTACTGCTTTGGGTATTGTTCTAAAGTCAGAATTTACTTGAAAATCTTTGTCTTCATCGAACTTAAGAGGGAGAAAGGTACACATAAACAGGTAGCTAAGTGGAATGGTAGATTGAGTGCTGGAGTTAGAATCAGGAAGATCCAAGTTCAAATCTAGCCTCAGGTTCTGTGTGATTTTGGGTAAATTATTTAAACTCTGACTACCTCAGTTTCCTTATCTGTATAATGGGAATAATAACAGCACCTTACTTACCAGTGTTGTTTTGAGGATAACATGAGATATTTGTAAAGTGCTTTGAAAATCTCAGATATTGTATGCTAGTTATATACAATATACAAAATAAAAAGTAAGATAAATTTCCCACTCCACTTCCCCAACACATAAAACTCCAGTGGCTTCTTATCTTTTTTAGAATTAAATTTAGGATTGAATAGCTAGGAAGTGCCTGAGCCCAGATTTGAATTCAGGAAAATGTCTCTTCCTGATGCCAAGCTTAGTATTTCATCCACTGTGCCACCTAGCTGCCCTTCTCAGCTTTACTAAGTGGACAAAAGGACAATGAAGTTTTTCAGCAGATGAGAAAAAAGGACTACTCTATACAATAAAGCTCACTGGCAGAAGAGTAAGAGTTTTAAAGAGGAGGGAGTAAAATGGAGGTGGGGAGAATTAATACAAAGTGATGTGTGACAATCATCTGACATAAAGGAGTCCTTGGGAGGACAGAGCTTCCCTTTTTGACCCATGCTTTTTTTTTTTTTTAATTTAATTTTATGTTTAATTTATGGACTAAAACAAGCAATTCCATGACATAAAACAAGAAAAAGATAATTGCATATGAAACTACAAATCCATTATGTCCAACTTGCTAATGTCTTTTTTCTCAATAGTATTTTATTTTTACATATATAGAGACATGTATGATTAGTTTTCAACATTTTTGTAAGACTTTGTGTTCCAAATTTTTCTCCTTCCCTCTCTTACTTTCTCCCTGCCCAAGACAGCAAGCAATCTGACATAGACTAAATAGGTGCAATCCTTTCAAACATATTTCCATATTTGTCACATTGTTCAAGAAAAATCAGACCAAAAGGGGGAAAAAAACACAAGAAAGAAAAAAAAACAACAACAAAGGTCAAAATATTATGCTTCCATCCACATTCAGTCTCCATGGTTTTTTCTCTGATCATAGATGGCACTTTCCATCTCAGGTCTATTGGAATTGTCTTGAATAACCAACTCCATTGTTGAGAAGAGCCAAGTTCATCTCAATTGATCATTATATAGCCTCATGGTTACTGTGTACAATGTTCTCTTTGGTTCTGCTCACTTTATTCCGAGTCATTTCTTTTCCAGGTTTTTCTGAAATCAGCTTACTCATGACTTCTTCTAGAGCAATATTCCATCACATTCATATACCATAACTCATTCAACCATTCCCTAGCTGATGGGCATTCACCTTTATGTCCAGTTCCTTGCAAAACAAAAGAAACAAAGAAACAAAAACAAAAACAAACAAACAAAAAAACAACTCTGCTATACAATTTGGAACTATGCTCAAAGGACTATCAAACTGTGCATATCCTTTCATCCACCAGTGTCTCTCCTGGGTCTGTATCCCTAAAAAGTCATAAAGGAGGGAAAGGGATCCACATATGCAAAATTGTATCTTTTTTTTTTTTTTTTTGTAGTGGCAAAGAACAGGTTCTGCTCCCTTTCCTTAGCATCAGTTCATGTAAGTCTCTCCGGGCCTTTCTGAAATCATCCTGTTGGTCATTTCTTACAGAACAATAATATTCCATAACATTCATATACCATAACTTATTCAGCCATTCTCCCATTGATGGGCATCCACTCAGTTTCCAGTTCCTTGACATTACAAAAAGGGCTGCCACAAATATTTTTGCATATCTGGGTCTTTTTCCGCCCTTCCATCCATTTAGTCTATTTCCTTGGGATACAGACCCAGTAATGATACTGCTGCTGTAGTGGTAACTGCTTGTTTAAAAAAAAAAAAAAATAAAGGACTTTATAAATATTGACTCAATGGGTTCCAGGAAAAGGATGGAGAAAAGGAGAAACGAGAACAGTTGAAAGAAGGTGCTTCTCAGACCCAGGGGCTGCCTTCTCACCCAACCAAAAGTCTTGACTTCAACTGATGGGGGTGGGGTGGGGATGAGGCAAGATATTAAGGACCGAACCCTCTGTCCAGGGAGGGAAAGTTTGAATAGGAACCTGAGACTGCCGGAGCCCAGTGACGCTTCCCAGGTATCCAGCCCCCTGAGTAAATGTGAACCTTTAGCACTGGTCAGCTGGGTGGGGGGTGGGGTCGGGGCGGGGTAAGTGGGGGCGGTAAGAGAGAGGCTAGGTATTTGTGGAGGAGTCAGCCATGCGACTCCGCGCTTACACCTGCACCCCGGAGCAGATGGAGCCTGTGTACCTGCTGCTCCTACTGCTCTTCACAACTGGTGAGTCTGGTGAAAACTCTCAGAGCGCGCGCTCTCCTTCCCATTCCGAAGGCCAGTTTCACCGGCCGGAGGAGCGGAGGAGGAAGAGCTGGGAGGAGGGGGGGGCGGAGAGAGGTAGAGGAAAATGGTTTGCAGGAGACCTAGGAGTCCTCCCCGTCTCTGGCATCGGACTCCGTCCGCACGGGCTCCCTTGGGTCCCACTTCGGGGAGTCACCCCCTTCCTCGGACTCTACCGAAGTGTAGCTGAATAGGGGGACAGGGAGAAGCCAGTTTCTGTGCCCTGGATAGGGCTGTGGGATTTTATGGGAGGGGGAATTTGGAGGATTTCCTAGTTCTTTAGAAATAGCGAAGCCATAGGAAACCTAAAAATTCATGAAATCTTCACGCAGCCGGGAAATGGAATGGTTCTTTAAACCTCAACCACAATGGAGAGTAAATAAGGGTTCTTAAGTATAGGAGGGAGTAAGGGTAGGGGCAAGCTCATCACACAGTGATCCCCTGGTCCATTTTCATACCGGCGGCGTCGGGTGAAAATGAACCTCCTGTCTTTTAAAGGGAAAAAGATGCGTCCAAGTGCCGTCCTGGGGTGGGTGTCGGGAGGAGGGAGGAAGCGCCCCATCCAACTTGCTTTATGTACTTGAACCACGGATCCTTTTTTAGCTTTTGCTGCTTCTCTCTTGCTACCAACTATTCGTGCCTAACAGGAGGGCTCCCAAACTACAGGGTGTAATCACCTCAGACTGCTAGCCAGAGCTGGGAGAGGGAAGGATAGGATGATTCACGGCGATAAACCTAGAAAAGGACATTATTGCCTGAGGACAGCTGTTTCTATGGAAAGGCTTCGCTTCAGCTTGCTTGGGATATGCTTACAGCCAGCTGTGACTGGTTAGGAGAATCAGACACATATCCGAGACTTAGCTTCCTCGAAGGGCGTGCTGGACTATTTTTTTTTGGTCTGCATACACTGCTCCCTCTATGTAGGCCATCCTGGTTCTTAGGAGGTATTTGGGTACAGCCAGAGTCAACTACATGGAGAATTGGATGGGTGGAGGGGGGAAGGACAGAAATTCAAACTGTATGGCTCTTGTAGATGGGGCAAGGATCAGTAGAATAGGGGTTAACTCTTGAACATTGGAAAGTGGAATGGAGTGGGAAGTAGGAGGAGGAGCGAGATCTTCTCATGATCCGGATGGAAAGAAAAGTGGAGTCTGAAGGCAATGTCCCCTGTGTTCACTTCTTCACAGAGGCAGCTAAGAGGGACAGTGGATAGTCTCTGTTCTAGAATCAGGAAGACCAAGGTTTTAAATCTATCCTCAGACACTTAGTAGCTTTGTGACCTTCTGTCTGCCTCAGTTTCTTCAATTGTAAATGGGTATCATAATAGCACTTAGCTCATAGGATTGTTGTGAAGATCATTTTAGATATTTGAAAGCATTTAGCATAATGCCTGGCACATAGTAGGCCCTTAATAAATGCTTGCTTGTTCTCTTCCTTCTCTAATCCCACTTCCATACACTTGCTAACAGTTCTACTAGCTAAGTCCCCAACCCTATTATTCCTACTTTCCCTCCCCCTGCCACTTGGTATTGAAATTCTCTTTATCACCTTTAACCTTGCCTGGATCTAGAATTCAAACAAGCATTTAGTGATTAATTGCTTCCTATGGGGCTTGTGCTACCAGCTTGAGCCTGCTTCCCGGGCAGGACAAATAACAATAGTGCTTTGCACCTCATGGAGGGTTCAATAGAAGTGAAATGAATTGAAACTGGTTTTTGGTGCCTGCTTACCACCTCTTGGGACATCCATTCAGGGAATCTGCCCCTAAGCATTTGCCTTTCTGGGGCAATATCTCAAGATCTATTTCCTCTCCGCCAGTCCTGTCATCAATTTAGTCTCATCACTCATTCCCTCTGAGCTAGCTGCCTCCTTAAACAGCAAAGGTGGTATCTCCTTTCAGTAACTTGGGAGACTAATGCCTGATAACCAACCCTGTACTAAGTAAATCTGAGGGAAATTTGTATTTTAATAGATGACTCTAAAAGATGAAAATTCTTAACTCTTAATCCTTTATTTCTTAAGGAGTGAATCTTGTTTCAGCTACTGGGAAGTGAGATTCCAGGGAAAGATAAAAATGGGTCATTTTGATGTACCTTAAATTGTAAGGTTTTGTTATTGTTGAATCATTCCATTCATGTTTCACTCATGAGTATTTAGGGTTTTCTTGCCAAAGATACTGGAACTGTTTGCCATTTCCTTCTCATTTTACAGTCTTTTTATAGAAGAAACTGAGAAACTGAGGCTAATAAAATTAAGTGATTTGCTCAGAGTCACACAGGTAATAAGTGCCTGAAGCAGGATTCAGACTTATGAAGAGTTTTCCTGACCAGCTCCTTCTACGTGACATAGAAGTGGTTTTTCTATGCCTTCCTTATCCTTCTAAAATATTCTTAATATTCATTTTAGCCTCATGTGATTTTAAATAAAAATGTACTGCAGTGGGGAAATGAAGGTAGTGGTAGAGAAGCTGATAATCAAACCTTCCTAAGGTTCTGACAGATCAGTTCTAACTTAATTTTCCCCCTTCTCAGTTTCAGGGAAATCTCATGTGCATCGGAGGGGACTCTTGGAGCTAGCAGGAGCTCTCAGTTGTGCTACAAGCCGTTCAGCATTAGCTTATGTGAGCTATGGCTGCTACTGTGGCCTTGGAGGAACTGGTTGGCCAAAAGACCAAACTGACTGGTAGGCATCATCTCAGTCCTGTCTCCCCAATAATTATCTGGACTGACCGTGCTCAGATTATCATCTTTCCTTCCCTATTCAGTAAAGACTGGTTTTGATTTTGGTTCTGGCTGGAAGAGCAAATTACATGGAGATAAATACAAAAAGCGTTTAGTTATAATAGATTTCCACTGTTACTTTTGATACACTGGTGCTAATCTTTCTACTTAAAAATGATTCAGGCAATTGAACTCTGACTCCTACAAATGGCAGTGGGTTGATTTGAACCAACTATATTTTCTTCATTGGTCCTCATCTGACCAAAGATGTCCATTTGTTGTTGTTTTTTTAATAGCTTTTTATTTGTTCAAATACATGCAAAGACAGTTGTCAACATTCACCTTTGCAAAACCTTTTATTCCAATTTCTCCTCCCTTCTCTTTCCTTCCCCCTTCGACACAGCAAGAACTCAAATATAGGTTAACTGTATATGATTCTTCTAAATATATTTCCATATTCATGCTGCACAGGAAAAATCGGATCAAAAAAAAAAAAAAAAAAAAAAAAAAAAAAAACAAGCAAAAACTCCTTCCTTCCAAAAGGTGAAGAAGATATAAAGGATCCACTTTCAGTCTCCATAGTTCTCTCTGGATGTGGATGTCCGTTTCCACAAAGGTGTCCATTTGTAAAGTGACAGAATTAAGCATATGTTCTATTACCATGGAACAGAGGAAAATTAATGAAGAGAGATTCAGCCAAGAATTTTAATAGCATTTTTAGAATGCTTTAACCCAGTAAGACATTTTTTTAAATTTTAATTTTTGGAGTAATATATATTTAGTTGGACCCTTTATCTTAAGATGGAAACTTCCTGTAGAACTGTTGCTAGTAGATATGAGTGCTGAACCAGAGTTCTAATTCTGTCTCAGATCCTCGGCAAATCCCTCAGCCTAGAGAAGCCTAGTTTCTTCTGAAGTGGCAAATCAGAGATCTGTGGAGATCTCACAGACTGGTAGTATATCACATATGCTACTGTTTACACACATTTGTTTTCCCCCAAGCATTCATAGGAATCTTAGGGGCTTAGTATTCAATTTGAGGACTGATATAATTAAAAATATTTGTTTACTGGCCATTTGCCAGCATCTCAATAACTAAATACCTGGAGGATCTGTTAATTCCTTTGATTAAGTATTGGGGATTACATGATGGAAGCACTTAGAGGTTAAGCAGCCTACTTCATGGTTACATAACATCAGATCAACATAGAACCTAAAACTTCAGGATTTCTAACCCAATTTATTATACTAGATGACTTTTTTTTTTTTTTTTTTTTTGTCAAGGCAATTAGGGTTATTGATTTGCCCAGGATCTGTAGTAAGTATTAAGTGTCTGAGACCAGATTTAAATTCAAATCTTCTTGCCTTGCCTTCAGGTCTGGTGCTTTGTAGATATACTGTGCCATCCAAATGCCCCTTAGACTTCTATTACTACAAAAGGAAAAACCTAAGAAAAATGGAATGACTTTCAGTGAAAGTCATTAAAGTTACAGCTGCCAGTCTTAGGAAGAGCCTCCAGCATGGATCTTGTCACCAAGTGGCCCAGGAAGAAGTTGTTTCTGGTGCTTTGTCATTCATTACCATATTGACCTTGGGTGAAATTCCAATCAGTTTGCTATGATTCCATAGTGATAGTCTATATTATACTCTATAGAACTGTGAGCTGCAGCTTATAAATCCACTTAAGTATAAGCCTTCTTTATTTTCCTTGGAATGGTAACCAAGTCCCATGTGGTAAAGGTGAACTAGTTATATGGAAAGTCCATCTTGTTTTTGGACCTCTGGACCACTTTCTTGTCCAAAATGAGGTGACCATCTTGTGACCTAGTCAGTGTAGATGCCCCATGCTTTGCCCAATCCAAGACACTCCTGACATAACATTTTTAGCTGATGCATCACTTTTGGTTCATGAAACAAGGTACATTGTATAGCTGCTTTAGATTCATCTGTCAAATGTACTAGTGAGCCCCATAAAAATAAGGCCCTGGAAGAAGGGGGCATCTCAGATCATGAGGAAGATCTGAGGTCCACTTCATCAGAAAGGACTTATGGACCCTTTAAAAAGGTGTCTTCGCCTCAACTCTGCCTCAGGCTCTTTTCTTGCATTCTTATCTATTGTTTGTAATTCTAATCAAGATCACTCCTTAGGCCCGCCAATATTGACCTTAGTAGGAAACCTACATTTATTATTTAAGTTACACCACAATCTATGATTGCTATTTCTTGTGTGTTAATCTTACTGCCCTAGGTAGATATAAATTTTGTACAAGGATAATGTCCTGTGTCTGAATCCTGGAATACCTAGCAAGTTTTAGGAACACAAACTTAAGTACTGAGAAGGAATTTAAGAAGTACTGGATGAATCCCTGAGGGCAGAAATCATACTATATACTTACTTTCTCTGCTCCATAGTACCTAATGGAGCTAGGGTGCTGAGTAAGTAAGTGCTCGATAAGTTCTTGTTGAATTGATAATATACTTAAACCATAACATAGTAAAAAGCAGGAAATAAACTAATGGAATTTATTATCCTCAAAAGTGGGAAAAATTGAAAATGTCAATAATTTCAAGAAGAATCTAGATATGAGAGTGTTGCCTGTTGGAAGATAAAGAATATTTAGATGGGTTCATAATGACTTGCTAGGAAAACTATGTGAAGGATATACCTAATTATTTAAATAGATGTGAAGAGGGAAATATCAACTTCCTGTAACGATAACATGTTCCTTGGTATCCTTGTTAGGAACAGAACATGAGTAGCACCCACTAAGGCACTTGTGATGTTCCTTGCTAGCCACAGAGGTCATCATGAAGAGCAGGTGAATGGAGGGGGAATAAGACAGGTATCCTCACTTCACTCTTCTTGCATTAATTTTGCCTTCCCCTACCACTTAAAGTTTGTTTTATTGTTACTTTTTACACATATAGCTAAAATTTGTCTCTTCAGTGACTATAACATAACTTCTCAAGTAAACTATATACATTACATTGTTATCTCCAGGTGCTGCCAAAAACATGACTGCTGTTATAGCAAGGTTGAGGAGGCTGGCTGTGGCCCCAAAACAGAACGTTATGATTGGAAATGCACAGACCAGAAGGTGGAATGCAGTAAGTCGAGAGATTCCTTGTTCCTAGCCCAGCCTTTGCAATCATGTCTTTTTTTTTTTTTTTTTTTTTTTTTCTGATAATGGACTGGTGGAGTCTACTGGGACCCCTGTGCTCTAAAAGCTGGGCTGAGTCTGGCCCTTCAGCAAATCTCAAATTAAGTCTGTTTGGTAGTTTTTCTATTTGGGGGAGTTAGCTGGGATATGTAATTTTCTTTTTTAAGTGAAATACTTAACTGGTTATTGAATTATTGCAAGTTAGAACTAGTAGAGATGTCAGTTGGTCTTGAAGTGTGGAACATTTAGATTTAAATCCACCCTTTGGAAGATTCCATCAAGGCCAAATAGCCTTAGTGGACAGGATGCTAGATTTGGAATCAGGAAGACTGATTCAAATACTATCTCTATCTCTAATACTACTTACTACCCAGACACTCAGAATGGGGGGGAAAAAAACGATAGTAGTCAAATTAGCAAAGGAAACTAGAGAAGATAGCTTTGCTTCCATCTGTGGGTGAACTATTTCAGTGATCCATGCATACTTCCCAGCTAACCAGAAAGGAAGTGTTTTGGTTTTGCTATAATTAGTTTTTCATTGTGGGGAGGGTTCCCATACAATCAAAACTTCCAATCAACTCAGCCTCTTAGACAGAATACAGTCAGAATGCAGCTGCCAGGCTAAGGGAACTCCAAGTGGAATGTTACTCTACCTTAGGACCTCCTACCTCCTTCTGCCTTCCCTTTGGATTAATAATGTGGAGATTGGTTTGGGTTAGCCTACATTTAACTCTTGAATTAAACACTAAATGTCCCAGGAAATGATTTTAAACTATAAATTGAAATGCAGGTATTGACCTTTATTGATATAGGGAATTTTCTCACCAAAGAGTTCCTTAGGCGGATAGATACAGGTCAAAACCATGCATTACCACTAGGTGGTGTCATGGAGCAAGGAAAAGTATAAAAATCTTAGCAACTCTAGTATACAAGGGGAACAATTGCTTTCTAAATATTGGAGAAGATAAAGGAAGACTTTCAGGTTTGTAATTATCTCTGTCCTCCCTCCCCTTATGTCACAGCCTTATGTCATATACATCATATCTCTTGTCACAAAGCTTTTTGACAGTAGAACCAGTATTAGAATTCTAGCTCTATAAAAAAAATTAACTAATCTTATCACCCTCCTCTTACAGAAAAGGGAACTTTAGTTCAATAATTAACCAACTTACCTAAGATCATTTGGTTAGGGCAGGCAGAAAACCAAAGGATAATGTAGTTGCCGGGTAATAGTGTCCTATTTAGCAGTTTCCTCTACATCATGAGTATTTAATGAAATGGAACTTTAGTACCTAAAATACTTTACCCAGCCTTCTTAATCTTGGTGGCTTCTGTCTGTGATTATCTCTATCGCACTCGCCTCATTTCTACAGTTGTATCCATATTATCTTCTCCACTGGACTCATTTGTCCCCATCTTATAGAATGAGGAACTGAGGTGGATTGCCTAGGGTCAAATAGCTAAGTGTCTGAAGCCACATCTGAACTCATCCAAACCTGGTACTCTATCCATTGTACAACCGAGACACCCTTCTCAGCACATAGTATGTGCTTAATAAATGTTCCCTGACCTTGCAAATGCATGTTAAATATTGTTTTAACAGAAAGAAAATTGCTTCCAATATATTTGCTTACATACCTTTAGTATGTTTGTCAAAAAACACTTTACCTTTTTTGGAGATACTCTAAATATTAGTGTTCTGCTTATTTTAATTACATGTTTGCCCGATTTCCATTTATGGGATGAGCATAAATATTAAGAAAAAAGTGGATTATGTTAGTATTTACTCAAACTCCTCCATTAACTTAAAATGTGGTATGCAAACTACTTAGCTCTTTAGTTTTTTACTGCTGATTTCTTTTGGGGGTGGTTTTCCTCTCATATTTTCATTACTCCTTATGAATCTGGCTTCAGCAAGAAATACGGCCAACATATTTTTTGTTTTAGAAAAATTAGACCACAGCTTGCACAGAATTGGGCCTGAGGCAAGGCTTTTATCCTGCTCTGTGCTCTAACTCTGCATGCCTGATGTCTTGTTCTCCCAGTAACATGACTCAGAAAACCAGTTAAACTCAAGATTTGGCAAAACATTAAAATGACTTCTATGTTCCACAGGAACATCTGTCTCATTAGCTACCTGTCTTCCTCCAACCATAGCTAAGGTTTGCAATATAGTAAATGTGATCCTTTGCTTTCCTATAAAGCAAAATGCATGGAAAAGTTCACATTGTGGCTGTCAATAAGCAAGTAAAATAAAAGCTGGATAGCACCTGGAATATAATGTATCGAGTCAGAAGTAGGCAAGAGGGTGAAAAAATACAATATACTTTGCAACAAGAATTGGGTTTACTGAGAGAAAAGTATGCTAGAATTAAAAGTTACCTAGGAAGTCATCTATCCCAGTGATATGTTTTTCAGTTGTATTATGAAACTCTCAGGATAACTTAATGTAGTACTCATGATATTCCTTACAATTACCTGCTGTTTAAGGCACCATTAAAAGATTTTTAGCATGAACCTCTTGAACTAGGGTTATGAGAATCATTTCCCCAATGCAGAAATCCTCTTTAGAGTATCCCAGACAGGAAGTCATATAATACAGTCTTTGCTACTAATAGGGACTCTACCACTTTATATGGCTTTTCATTTGGAAATGACTCTAATTTTAAGACATTGTTAGAAAAAAGCAGTCAGCTTAATGAAGGAAATTTTCAATCATCATCCCTGGAGAACAGATTAAAATGAGTCTGAAAAAGGTTAAAACTCAAGCAGAACAAAAATCAGAAGTAGGCATTAAATCCTAACTAGCAGGCTGCAAGTGGTCATAACTAATGAGGCAGATCTATTTATTCTTGTTTTCAAAATCAGATCTCAGTTTAGACCTGAGGTTTGCTTCCTGGAGCTTTTGTTATATTTGGAGCTCATAGAATCTTATAATAGAGATCTTAGTAAATACTGTCTTATTTCAATCCACTATAATTATCTGTCTCTCAGAGCTGAGATGAAGTTTTTCTCTGAGTAAGTCAATGTGATAATAGGGTTTCACAATTAAGATCAGATTGTTCACTTTAATTCACCATACACAAGTGACCTGGATATATGGGCTCTCTTTCCCTAGATATTCAACTGTCTGTGATTCAACATATAAAATCCTCTTATCACTTATCTGAAGAATTCTGACCTTATCAAAAACATGGCATATTCAGGAATTTTTGCTTCACTATGTATATTTGTTACAAAGCATTTGCTTTCTGTTTTTTCCAATAGAGAAAAAAAATAGAATTTTGTTGATGGGGAAAAAATAAGTGCCACTTTTAAAAAAAAGAAAGGGAAAAAAGTTTATGCAAGCAAATTTGCTTAAGGAACTTCCTTCTAAACATTCGAGAATGGCTCCTCTGAAATACCATCAGCCCAAGAAAGTACAACAGATTTTAATTTTTCAAGTAGTTTTTTCAAAGTTTTTGGTTTTACTATAGTCTGGCCCTCCAACAGTCTGAGGGACATTGAACTGGCCCCCTATTTAAAAAGTTTCAGGACCCCTGTATAAATATTCCAATAAATAAATCTTCTGAATTTCCAGAAGTCTAAAAGAAAAAGAACAATTTGTTCCTTTTCAACAACCCAAAGTCATCCAACACCAAACCATTTTATTCTGTGTTCTGAAAAGTGAGATTTACTCTCCTATTTACTCTGTAGTTTCTGGTGGTGATTAGGAGAAAGCTTATAGAAGGTAAAGGTCTGGATCCCTATTTACATGTATGGTATTTGAGATCCTGTGAAATTACCCAATTAGAATCTAATATAGACTATGAATGCTATGAGATTTGGAAATAATAGTTCATAGAACATGGTGAAAGGTGGAAGGGACGTCATTTAGTCTAATTCCTTTAGTTCTGAGTGCTTACTTGCCTTATCCACGGTCACAGAGATATAACAAGTTCAGTGCTCTTTCCACTGCACTGTAATGCCTATTTCAACACTCCCATTTTACAGATAAGAAACTGAAGCTGAAAGAGATGGGTTACATAATTGACTTGGCATTATAGGTAACACCTATTCTAAAACCAGTACTCTTTCTACCATCACTGAATTTCTTACTAATCTAAGAAAAAGTTGCTAAGTAAACCTGTACAAACCTAGATAGGATATAAAGATTTTGATGATGGTTTTTCTAAGTAATCTGGATGATCTCAACCTTAGTTCCAGTTTCACTTAGATCTAGGCCGGAGTTCTAGACAAAATTTCTGGAATTTATTTGTTTGTCTCTGAGCTGGGGAAGTAGGACACCCATGAAACAATCTCACTTGATGCTTCAGGCTACATGGAATCTTGGAGGAAATAATGAGCTTATTTTGCAGCTAAGGAAAAGTTAGATTAAGTGAGTTGTGAAGAAACACTAAGGTAATTTAAAGGCAGAATTTGAACCCAGGATTTCTGACTTTAAATTTAAAATTTACAATTTTCAAATTACGTAAGAACAGAAACATAAATGGCTTTTTTAAAAAAATCAATTTAATTGTAAGGATAGTGCTATATTGTTCTAAACAATAGGGAAGAGATTTAAACTTGAAATAAAAAATATTGTAACAATGCCAAGAGATACTGTGGAAATCCTGCAGTATAGTTGGAATGTCAAATTATCAGAGCCTGAGTATTCTATACTTCTTACTTGTATCTTGTCTATGTTACAGCTCAGTGTACTTATTTGGCACATTTAATTTCATGATTTGTATTTTCTCTGCCTCTTGCAGATGCCGATCTGAACACATGCCAAGAAATGATGTGCAAATGTGACATGGAAATTGCCCACTGTCTGGCCACAGCAAAATATAATCAAAAGTTAATTTTCTTCCCCCACTTCCTTTGTGGAAATAAGACGCCGAAGTGTGACTGACATAACTTGGAAATTTTGTTTTTGACTGTGGGTATACAAAAATAATTTTCCCTTAAGCAAAAAAAGTTATCAATGCTCCTGTAAAGGCAAAATAAAGGTTGTTCTTTATTTCTCCCTTGGAAAACCTAAAACACCCCATCTATCGCCATGCTTCATTCCCAGTGAAACCTACTTGGAAGCCATTTCCTTACTTTGAATCCAACGGCCTCATCCAAAAAACAAAAGTGTGAAAATGGCTTTTGCCAGACCCATGGTCTTCTAGGGATAATGCCGAACCATCTATGACTCTAAGGATAGGGATTTTAAGTCAAAGGAGACTAACAAAGATGATAAACTTAAGAGAAAGCAGGCTTAATAAATAAAAAAATCAGACAAGTAAAAAGAGGTTCTAGCACCTCTTATTTTACTGTATGGCCTGAGATTTGGCATCCATAAAATGAAAGCTTAATAGTAATCTATTAAATTCTGCTTTTACAACAATAAATTTGCTCTATCCAATATTTTTCATGGATTTCTCTTACTTTTACAAATAAGGAATTCATCATCAAAGACATTCATGATGGAAGATATTTTAGCTGGTAAATATGATTGTCTGTTTATTTTATCTACCTTGGGAGCTTTAGAGGATTTAAGAGTGATGTAAAGTCAGGAAAACCTCGAGTTCAAATGTGGCCTCAGACTCTTATTTCCTATATGACCTTGGACAAGTCAGTTTCCCAAGTGTAAAATAGGATAACAACAGCTAACCAGCATCTACCTCCAGAATTGTTGAGGGTGAAATAATGTTTCTAAAGTGCTATGTAAATGCTAGCTAAGATTATTATCATAACTGTCAAAGAAACTAAGCGTGGTTTCACTTAAGAAGTGGGGATAGGGTATAAGCTAAGGATTACCTCTCCTGTTTATTTCTAGTCTCGTAACTAGATCAAAACTTCTTGTTTTATAGAATTGCTATTTTATCTAAATCCCTGGTGTCTAGCATTCTCTGTACAGAAAGGACATTTAAGAAATGCTTAAACTGCACCAAATTATTGGGGTCATTCAACTGGAATGAAGAGTTCATATGCTTTGTGTTCATAATTCTAGTCATTACAATTATTAAAAATCATTTATATAGAATCTGAGGTTTTGCTAAATGTGTCAGTTACAAGGACTCTGCAAATATTATTAGTATCATATTTCAGATAAGGAAATAGATTCAGTGTGATTAAGGGGTTTACCATGGTCATAAGTCTTGAACCAAAGTCAACCCTGTGTCTAGTATTTTAATTATACATATATCAAAATAAATGCTTCAAGTGTACCCCTATTAGACTTAACTAGGTGGCACAGTGGATAGAATGCTAGATCCAAGTTTAATCTACTTCAGAAAGGACATGTTTAATGGGCATCTCAATTTCAGCTAAAGTAGCATGTTCTTTCCCTCCAAGAATGTTTATTTCTTGAGTGGAGATTTAATTTCTCTTTGTATCCCTAGGCTTAACATAATGTTTTACACATTAAGGCTGGGTAGTGATGCAATGAATAGAACATAGGACCTGAATTCAAATCAAGCCTCAGACTTGCAAATTACTTAATCCCTGGTTAACTCAATTCTTCATCTGTAAAATAGGGACACATGGGGAAAAAAATGCAATCCTCTTCAGTATCTTTGCTGTAGTTCATATAATTTCATATTTATAAATTACAGCTTTTGGTACAGATATCACACCACAAAGACAATGATACAGTGTGAGGTCAATTGTCAAATGGTTCGTAAAAGTACAATTTGTCACATCCAATTCTTTTTAGAAAAATGATTTTTAGGAAGCATGGAGATGGTAAAGTACAATTAAAAATAGTCTTCATTAATCGCTCAGTTCAAATGAGGTCCCACAGAGTTGGACACATCTGAACAAAAAAGACTGGATAACATTGTGGACAAAACACTATGTCTGGTGAAGCAAAGTTGTGTCTATAGGGATTTTCTTTCTCTAAATTTTTACAGATAAAGAAACCAAGGCAAAGAGGATTAAGTGATTCAAAGCATAGCAATTGCACCACTTTGTGGCTGGACTTGAGTTCAAATCCAACTTCAAAACTATATGATTAGAGACAAATAGTAGAACATAATAGTATCCACCTCCAAGGATTGTTGTGAGGATCTAATGAGATATGGCTTTGTAAATCTTATATACTAATGGCCATTATCAATAAATTCCTTTTCATTTAATTCCCCCACAATCATAGGCAGTAGAAGGATGTCTTCACTTGCTAAAGAAATGTTGAGTGTTTTTTGTCTTGTCTAAGATCATACAATTAGTTAAAAACTGGGACTGGAAATCAAGTTTTTGGCCCTTACTGTCTCTTTCAACATAGGTAATGGTGAAGGCCTGGGGCAAAGTTAAGTGTAATCTCTTCAACATCTAAAATGCTTAGAAACTTGGATGTGTTCAGTAAGAAGGTGTGATATATTGACATAATCTTCAAAAATTCAGTTCTAAATTCATAAGGACCTAGAAATTCTTTTTAAAAAACCCTTTATTTTTGTTTAAAGTAACTTTTTGAAATCTTCAGATGCAAATATGAAATCCTCACTTCTAAGACGATACAGAGGGTCAAAAGAATAGTTCCAGAAGCCACCACACTTCTCTTTGGATAGAAATCATCTATAGCTGCTGTACAGCCTGTTCGCATATATTTCATACCTGTTGTTTTCATATGCAAAAAGCTGCGGTTCATACCATTCCGTATTTACAAATCACAGCTCTTGGTACAGATATCACACCACAAAAACAAATAATATAGGGTGAAGTCAATTATCAAATGGTTCTTAAAAGTACACTCTTGAAATTTGTCACATCCAATTCTTTTTGGAATTTTTAGGAAGCATTGAGACAGCAAAGTACGGCTAAGATTAGTCTTCATTAATTGCTCAAAGTTGTTCAATATCCCTTTTCAAAAAAAAAAAAAAAAAAAGACAAAAAACATCAATTAAAACTGACTAGGAGGGAATATATCAGCAATTGCAGAATATTCACTATGATGCTTCCCAAGAAGTCACCAATACAACATCTTCCACAATACACTTCTGGTCTGCAGCTGTTTCTTGCCATGTGACTGACAGTTCACTTATGCGCACTGGAAGATAAGGTCCTGCATAGTACAATTTCATCAGCCCTCCAAAAGAGATTCTGTCACTTTAGCAGCTCTTATCAACCTAGGCTTCAGAAGGCCTACTGAAAAGCAAATACACACAACCTAATACCATGATACTTTAATGTATGTCCCATCTTTGAGGAGCTCTAAATAGTCCTTCATTGGCCATTTCACTGAGCCTCACAATACCTTTGTGAGGTAGATAAAGTACATGGCAAGTAACATTTCTGCACAATCTGAATAAACCAATACTGGTTTGGGAATGATGGGCCCTGTTTCCCATGCCAAGAAAAACTTTGTGTAGCTTTTTTTAAAAAGAAGCTCCTTTTAATCACTATTTATAGAAAAGTGGACAACCCCCCTTACCCTCACTCCCATCACAGCTCCCACCACTCTTAAATTTCAAAGCTCAGACCTGCTGGACCAGCTTAACTCAGAGCTGGAACAGCAACACTCACAACAATTGGGTTTCTAGTCTGCGTACTTCTTTGACCACAAGATCAATGTTGATAATTGGGTTAAAGTACAGGGCCCAGTAAAATAAACAGTTGCAAATAAACTGAGGAATAATAGGCCAAAAAATGGCCACAAAAAGTCCCTGTGTTGATACTTTCCAAAAATGGCTCCACATTATGTGAGGAACAGTTCTGAAACAAGAAAAAGATTATATTAGAGCGCAAATCTATGGAGAGGTTCTGTTCATTGCTATGGGCACGAATATGCCTTTTTTCAAACAGTGGGAAAAATCATCTCACATATTTCCAAAGAACCTGACCCGGATTAATACGTACATCCTATTTTATATAAAAGAGTATTGTATGCTGTAGTTGCTTCTGATATATTTGCCCTCAAATTTGACAAAGTCAAATCTCTTTCTTCAAAAAGAAAAATATTTCTCTTACTGAATCCATACATGAAGGAGCATGGTGTAGTAGAAACAAAACTGGACTTGAATTTAGGAAGGAAAAGTGACAACCTTTGATTGCTCATTGTAAAATGGAAAAAATTTATACACACAGTACTGATTTTATAAGATTGGTGGGAAAGAGCTTTTCTAAACTTAACAGTTTACATGTAAGTTATCAGTTTCTAAGATTTAAACTTAACAGTTTACATGTAAGTTATCAGTTTCTAAGATTCTATATACTCGGGGGGCAAATGAATCATTTGCATTTTCCTTTAGAGTACAATTCCAACTGGTATACTCTAATTGGTGTAGTCTGATTGTTTTCATGGATATGCTAGGGTCACAAAGGAATGGGAAGGAAATAAAATGTAAAAAGGCAAAGATACAATTTCTTTAGCATTCCAAAAGAAAAAATATGCTCCAGTTCTGATAAATATTCATCCAGGAGTCATTTTATAATAGGATCATAAAATATGAAATCTGGGGGAAAAAACCCTCATGATCACTTAATCCAAGCCCCTCAGTTAGAAGAAACTAGATAGGATACTGAAAGACCATCACCCTCAAAACTCAGAAAGAGCAGCGTTCAAATCCTCCCATAGATACATAATGTATGAGTGAACATGGGCAGGTCATGTAACTTCTTAGGTTCTTTTCCTCTCATTTATAAAATGAAGGGATTGGTATAGATGTCCTTAAAGATTCTTTCCATATCTAAATCTATGAATCCACTATTAGATAAGAAAATAGCCACAATGAGTGATTAAATGACAATAAGTCAAGTTAGATTATTATCAAATGAAATAGTATGGTAAGCATTTAATAAGTGCCTGTTCTCTCTCCTTTCTTCCTCTCAGTTTATACACCAGGAAGAAAATCTGGAATGTCTAATGTCTAATTCCTTTTCTATTATATCATAGTGTATTCTGCCTAGAAACATTTTACTTTAATCCTTTCCTGAAAAACTCTTTCCTCCTAGGCACATGCTGATGATAATATGTAAATAATACTTGGGGAAATATTTTACAAGTGATTATTAATTTTTTAATTATCTCCCCAAATAAGAGAATCTTCAAAATACTTCAAAGATAGCTTCTTGTCCTGAAAAATATTTTTTTCCCAAACCTTATTTCATTTATTTCTATACTTACTTCAAGTCATTTCTTGACCAAATCCTCCAAAAAGAAAATAACTCCAGAACAGAGAGCAACATGGCATTAACAATAAGAAACCGTGATGTCCAATAGTGCACATCCAGCCAATCCCAAGCAAATTCAGCAATTAATTGGTATGGAAGAAAAGAATATTTAACAAGGAATTCTCTCCACTGCTTCCAAGTGGGCTCTTTAAAGTCCTTTGGGGAAAAGGGAAAAAAAAATGTGTTTTTTATGATCTGGTTATAATGACTAATTTTTACTTTTTTATTCCTTTTTGAAATAATCTAAACTGAAGTTAATTCTAAAATTAATATTATCAACCACACTGTATTGTAAAGTTGTAAAAAAATTAGTAACATACAAACAAAAAAACTTTTTAACCAATGGAAAGAGTGCCCAAGTGAGTAGAACAAAGATCCCTACTAAAGCAAACATGGGACATTAGGTAGGCCAAAAAATAATTCAAGGAACACTTCATGTAAAAACCAAGATGAAGTTCTTTCATATAAAGCTAAGGCAATCCTCAGGACACTGACTTAGATGATTAAAGTTCCTTATTGTTGGTGGATTTGTGAACTGATCCAACCATTCTGGAGAGCAATTTGGAACTATACCCAAAGGACTATCATACTGTGTATACTCTTTGATCCAGCAGTACTGGGCTTGAATCCCAAAGAAATCATTAAAGAGAAAAGGACCCATGTGCAAAAATGTTTGTGGCAGCCCTTTTTTGTAGTGGCAAAGAACTGGAAACCAAGTGGAGAGATTTAGATGAACAGATGCTAAGTGAAGTAAATAGAACCAAGAGAACATTGTATATGGCAACAACAAGATTATATGATGATTAACTGTGAGACATGTCTCTTTTCAACAATGAAGGGATTCAGGCCAATTCCAATAGACTTGGAATGGAGAGAGCCATCTGCATCCAGAGAGAAAACTATGGGGAGTGAATGTAGATCAAAGGATAGTATCTTCAACCCTTTTTTTTATTATTGTTTTTTTTCTTTATCATTTTTTTCCCTCCTTGACTTGATTTTTTCTTGTGCAGCATGATCAATGTGAAAATCTATTTAGAAAAACTGCACATGTTTAATCTATATTGGTTTACCTGCTGCCTGGGAATGGGATAGGGAGGGAGAGTAGGAGGGAGAAAAATTTGGAAAATAAGGTTTAGCAAGGGTGAATGTTGAAAATTATCTTTGCATATATTTTGGGGAAAAAAAAGAGTTCAGGATCCTAGAATATAGAAGGTGTGAGACAAAAGAAAAGATAACAGAATCATTAAATCAATTATTAGTAGTCTTTCCATGAAGATAGATGATTAGGTGACTCAGGCCACATCTAAATAGCACAAGATGATTGGATCAACCTTAAAGTATAGGATTGTTAGCTTTTAAATGTAATCTGCTGAAGGAAGAGGAAAAATAATTTCTAACGGGGAAATTCATTCCTGACCAATATATTAGTTCTTTTAAGGGAGTAAAAGAAAGACTGTAAACAAGGGAAGGAACAGCAAATGACTTTTTTATACTACTTCATTAAAAAAATGACCAGTTTCTATACCAGAGATTTAAAAACTAAGTCATTGTCAGATTTGTGGGATTGTTTGTTCTTTACTGAAGTCTTACAAAGTATCTGTCCATTATAGTTTTACTAAACAAAAATAAATTCAAAGAAAGTTTAGGTAAAGTTTATTAAAAAAAAGAGACCCACAGTGACTCATTCAGCAAACTTAGGGATACTTTAGATACAAACTCAAGGTTCTAAGTTTAACATCTTAGATGACAACCCTGCTAACCCACATTTCCCTTGATGTCAAGCATCAACATCAAAGGCAGACAATTAGAGTGGGCAGATATAAATTTGCCTTACCGTGTCAATTTAGTGTTCTATTTGTCCATTACCTTAATAAGCTTTTAAGTGCCTATTATGAGCAAAGCACCATATTCTCAGTGTATGATTTGCATGGTATATCACTTTGTAATATAAAACAGGTAATGCCACTATTTAGCATTCATTCAGGTACACGACATATCTCCTTTGAACTGAAGTCACATTTGCTTACTTCTTACTTTCTGGAGTAAAACATTACATAAATAATGCAATGATGACTGAAGAAGCTAATTTTGTTGGTATAAGTATTCCCTCAACTGATGAACATCCCAGCCCTTTTGTAACTTTGAAAATTTTGTTGTGGCCAAAAAATTCATTATTCATTCATTAGCCAATCTACACCAAGCCTCAGATTATCGATCTCTAAGTTTTAATTTCCTCATTTGTAAAATCTAAGAAAATAATACTGGCCATTAGAAGTATCATAATATAGTGGATAGAGGGGCAACTCTGGAGTCAGGAAGATCTGGATTAGAGTCCTATCTTTAACACATACTAACAGATGTATGTACATGGCCAAGTCACTATTCCAGACCAATCTCTTAAGACTACTAGTTACAAGTGAACTGCTGATCAGCATTGGTAAAAGGGGTTTCCACAACAGGAAAGAAGGAAACAAGCATTTAGCTAAACACTAAAGATAAAGTAGCCAAACACTTTACAAATTTCGTATCATCTGATCCTCACAATCCTAGGAGGTTTGTGCTATTATAATCCCCATTTTAAAGTTGAAAAAACGGAGATTAATTAAGTGACTTGTCCAGGGTTACATAGCTAGTATGTTTTAGGTTGAATCTTAACTCTAGTCTTTTGGACTCTAAAACCAATGTTACTATGCTAGATGCCCCTCCCTAGTTTCCCAAATGAATGAAATCACAGATTCAAATCTAATTTAATTTTATAATAGCTTTTATTTTTCCAAATACATTCAAAGATAGTTTTCAACATTCACCTCTGCAAAACCTGTTCCAAATTTTTTTCCTTCCCTCCTCCCTCCGCTAGACATCAAGCAATACAACACAGGTTAAACATGTACAATTCTTCTAAATACATTTCCATATTAATCATACTGTGCAAGAAAAAATCAGATCAAAAGGGGAAACACATGAGAAAGGAAAAAAAAAACCAAGCAAACAAAAAAAACAAGAGATGAAAAAACTATGCTTTGTTCCATATTTCTCTATAGTTCTCTCTCTGGATGCAGATGACTCTTTCCCTCACAAGTCTATGAATTACCTCTTTGTTGAAAAGAGCCAAATCCATCATAGTTAATCAACACATTATCTTGTTGTTGCTGTGCACAATAATATTCCATTACATTTATATGCCATAACTTATTTAACCATTCCCCAACTGATGAGCAAGCACTCAATCTCCAGTTCCTTGCCACTACAAAAAGAGCTGCTACAAATATTTTTGCACATGTGGGTTCTTTTCCCTTTTATTATGAATAGACCCAATTAAAAAAAATGTTTAATACTCACCTTTCAGGGATGTTATGACAAAGGGCTTTATACATCTCAAGGTGGGGCATAATCAAAATAAGTTGTTATTTCTATTGTCCCATATCAAATTCTTATCAAAGCATTTGGTTCAATAACTTTGTCTCTGTGTGTGTGTGTGTGTGTGTGTGTGTGTGTGTGTGTGTGTGCCCGCGCGCGCACATGCATCAAAGTCAAGATATTCTTTAAAAAAAACTTACTAAAAACTTTGTGATAATATCTTCTTTTTCTTGCACAGGACATATTGTATGGATGAAAGGTAGGAAGGTTTCAGCATAATCAAACAAATATAGATACAACATACTGAGTCTTGGGGAGCTCTTCAGGGCATATAGTAGGAATAATGACTTGCCTGGATTGACAGCCTGAAATGCATTAGAAAGTGAACAATGAAATATTAAAAACACGAGGAAATCATCCTTTTAAACTCTTAAATCATTTTTCTAAAACAAAATTTATACTTTTTTTTGCAGCCTTAAATAAATGAAGTTAACAGTGAGAAAAATGAGTATTTTTCATTAATATCCAATATGTAAAGTCCCAACTTGTAAAATTATTTTTAAATGCCCGATTAGAGATGCAGTAGCCCTACATAAAAGTGTCTTCTAAGTCTGAAGAGCAAACATTCTACAGTACTGCAAATTCCAGTTACAAAGTCTGACAGTGCCAGGATTGGTTCCATTACGAGTTTTCAGGAAAGTATACTCAAGCCAACTCAAAGAATCATATTACTGGAACTCTTGGCCTGAAAAGATAAAAGTTCTTAGCTACTTTCCATAAGATAAGGGAAAAAAAACTGAAATACAAATGACCACAGGCACCTAGCATAGAAATCTTAAACATAAAAGTACCCGTTTGATGGAAAAAATATTTAGATTATTATCAGAATAAATGGAAAAGTTAAGGAACCCCATTATGATATAATGTAAATATCAGGAAAGGAGCAAAAGGACACTGATATTAACTATGTGATCTTATGTAAATCATGAAACCTCTATGTCTTCATTTCCTCAAACATTTAAGAGATTTAAACATTTAAGAGTTTAAGAGATGACGTGAATACATAAGTAGATAATTTCTGTCTTTCTAGGTTCAAAATTTGGTGATCATGTTATGGCTATATTTCCTTTCTTTATGTCAACCTTCAAGGTAGGAGATAGGAATGGTACCTAGGATTTTACTGGCATAGGAACAAACTCCCAGATTAGGAATTTCTTCTCCTAAAATAAGTTAGAACCTTCTCAAAGACTTGTAGTCTTAGCAACTTGATTAGATCACTGATATATGAGGCAGAAGCCAGACTTAAATCCAAGTCTTCCTGGGTTGGAAACTGATTCACTATTCACTACACTATACTGTTTATCATATTGATGGAATGGAAATCAGTGGTACAAAAAAAAAAAAAATCAATTTGGCTATGGAATATAACATTTATTTTTGCAACAAAATTACTTTTACTAATTAAAATATTCTCAGATTACTAATAAAATTAGTATCAACATCTTAAAAGATCCAGAGTGAAAAGTTCAGGACTAGGAAACATTTTGTTTAATGAATCCTAGAAGCTAATGAGTTGGCTGGAATATATCTAACTCTCTGACTTTATGGGGCTTTCATAATAGATTACAATTATACTTCATTCATAAAATTTTAAGAGCTTAAAGGAATCACTTATTCTAATACACCTAATTTTATACAAGAGGAAAGTAAAACTCAATATCCAGGGTCACACATTTAGTAGTGCTAAAATTGGGACTGACTGAAGTAAGGAGACTTGGGTTCTAATTTAGTACTTTATCTTTAAAAGTTCACAGATGGTTTAATCTATGTATGAAGAAGGGAATCAGTGGCTATAAAAGTTTACCTTGTATTCCCAAAGATTCTGTGGGGGCTTTACTCCTAAAGTTTTGACACGCTCCAGTTCCATTATGATGGCTTTTCTGTGGCTACTATTCTCTATGTTATATGGAGCCTTTGAAAAGTCTTCATCTGTCAGGGTTAAAAGCAATCTATGGTAGGGGAGCAAAAAAGAAAAAAAAAAAATCTGTTCTTTGAAATCACGTGTTGAAAATACCCCTTCTGTGTTCAAAATTTCTTCTTGGAAGAAAATCCTAAACTTGTAAAAGAGCTAAAACATTTAATACACCTGGAACTCAACACATATACTCTTTTGTGAAGGCTACCATAGCAATATAGCAAGTCATTCTCAATAAGAGGCCAATAAAACTATTTAAAAACAAACAAAAAACACTGCTCTAAAATCCATGAAGCAACAAAGCTTAATGGAAATAAATGCATACAAATGAATTTTATACAGGAATAGTATTGTTGTAATGAGATTAATGAGATCTATAATTTTCACATTAATCGACATGATATATGTGATAATAGTATTTAAATTTATAGGTGCTTCCCTACTTTCCAGGTGATCCTGACTTGGAAGCTGAGATTGCAGCTGACATATCACAACTGAAGTGATCGATCAGATGCCCTGACAAGCTAACAATCCCCTGAGCTTATAACTACCAAATGAACTGAACCAGATGCCCTGCTTCTGCTCCTAGCCATGCTTAATCCTGGTTCTGTGTCCCACTGAACAATCACAAGGCTTGACAATCCTAACAACTTGGAGACTGTTTGCTTGTGTTTTTCACACTTAAAAATCCTACCCCTGCCATTAGCAAATGAGTCCCCTTCTTAGGAAGGTGGACTTCACTTGCAAGTTGTTTCCCTTACTTTGAAATTAAACTTCTCTTTGATGTCTGACTCTTCTGTCTCTAGCTTGCTCTGTTCAGCTCCAGCCTACAGATTAGAGGCTGATTCAGGCTGGTTAATGGTATCAAAGGCCACTTAGGAAGCAACAAGCAGGACATCAGACTCACTTGACAGGGCTCTTTTCTTGGTTCAGCACAACATTTAGCTCATGCTTGAGGTGTCTGTTAAGTGATTTGTTTAAATAATAAACCTACTCAACTCTAGTAGCTTAAAAAAGCAAACATTAACAAGAGACTTGATGAGTGGAAAGGTACATATTAATTAGAAATTAATTTCAAATCATCTGAAACAGCTATATACATAAAAACATAAGAATCATTATACTAGATCAGTCTCACAGTCCATCCAAAACAAAATTCAATCTTTGACATTAGCACTAAGGCTGGCTTATAGATAAAAATAGTTCATGGAACACCCAAAGATTGCAGTTGTATCTTAAAAAACTTCTGGGTTTTGTACAGTTTTGTACAGTCACATACAATTCTCTAAATACATCCTCAGTTTTTTTTTTTTTTTTTTTTTTTTAACATATGGTTAATTCTATTTTACTACCCATTGGCTTAAAGTAACCCCTCTGCATATATGTCCTATTCCCTTTCACACTCCAAGAGATACTTTGTAGATGTGGTTTTTGGTAGACAATTCTAGGTTCAATTCTATCCAAAGCCAGTCTGACTTTATACAGACTTAAAAACACATTTCATCTCAGCCTTAGTCACTGCATCTTTACTCTTTTAGTCTATGAACAAAAATTTTTCCAGTCTCACTCATTGTTGTAGGTGATATTCTCTGGACCTTCTTCTAGCTCCACTGGTTTTGTTTGGTTGGTTTTTGTTTTGTCTGGGAGGGGAGAACCACTTTGTTGATATTATTATCTTAGGAACATTTTATGATAGGTCACAGAGGCAAAATACAAAGAAACAATAGTACAGATTCAGAATGACCATCTTATATTCCCCAATTTAAGGTAGAGCTATATTTATAGGAATTTCAACTGTGAAAACAGCTGAAAATAATGAGACTTTCAAGAGAAAGTGAAATTTCAGTAGCTGAAGTCTGTCTCCATTTTGAAGCAACTTCAACAATTTTCTGTTTATCCACAAATGACATGTAGGTTTTATTTTTTTTTTCAATACTTAAAGGATTCATTTCTCTGGTGTATATACTCCATTTTCTGATGTAGACTACAACCCTTCTACATATACTGAAGTCTTTATGAGTTACTGTAGCTGAAAAAAAATTGAGCAAACTTCCTGCTCTCAACTAAGCTGGTCTCTGGATGAGACACATAAGTCACTTGCAGGCCTAAATTCAAAAGCTTTCCAGCTTGGTTAGATTTGCCAAAGCTTGCTCTCCCCTGGCAAAGTCTTTGGGGGAACTCGGGGGTCACTTTCATACCATGAGATATCTGAGTTAAGCAAAGGATCGAGATTTTATTTATATGGTAATTTAATTATTCTTATTTTTTTCCCTTCTGAAAGCATTGATCTACCACAACAGTGGACTATCTTTAAAAATGTCAATGTATTGCTTACCTGCCATTAACTCTTTCAGATAAAAATCTTTCTCTATAAAGAGAGGCCCAAGGGCCCAATTGCTCTAGCCAGAAGATGACTTCTTCAGCTGTCCATTTTGCAACAGATTTGTGAACAAGTAGGTCATGCTCTGACTCTCTGCTGCTCCAGTGATATACAAGTAAAACCACCTAGAAAAGAGAAAAACAGCAAGTTTAAGGCATAATTAACTGTAATGTTTCAGTTGTGAAAAATCAAAATTTCAGGGGGGGAAAAAGCACATTTTCTGAGAGATGTGCTTAGCAGTGTTTGGCACACAGAAATTCTCCTTTTTTAATTAAAGCTTTTTATTTTTCAAAACATGGATGGACAATTCTTCAACATCAGCCCTTGCAGAACCTTGTGTTTTAATTCCTCCCCCTTCCCCCATGCCCTCCCCTAAATGGCAAGCAGTCCAATAGGTTAAACATGGTAGAAATATGTTAAATCCAATATATACATACAAATTTATACAATTATTGTGCTGCACAAGAAAAATAAAATCAAACCAGTTAAAAAAAAAAGCAAAATAAAATGCAAGCAAACAACAACAACAAAAAAAAAAGAGTGAAAAATGCTATGTTGTGAACCACACTTAGTTCCCACAGTCCTCTTTCTGGGTGTCGATGGTTCTCTTCATCACTGAAAAATTGGAACTGGTTTGAATCATCTTATTGCTGAAGAGAGCCACATCCATCAGAATTGATCATCGTATAATCTTGTTGTTTCCATGTATAATGATCTCCTGGTCTGCTCATTTCACTTAGCATCAGTTCATGTAAGTCTCTCCAATCCTCTCTATATTCATCCTGCTGGTTATTTCTTACAGAACAATAATATTCCATAACATTTATATACCATAATTTATTCAGCCATTCTCCGTGAGCATACATTTAGTTTTCAGTTTCTTGCCACTACAAAAAAGGCTGCCACAAACATTTTTTGCACATGTGGATCCCTTTCCCTCTTTTAAGATCTCTTTGGGATATAAGTCCAGTAGAAACACTGTTGGATCAAAGGGTATGCACAATTTGATAACTTTTAAAGCATAGTTCTAAAATGCTCTCCATAATGGTTGGATCCGTCAGTTCCACTAACAATTTATTAGTATGCTAGTTTTCCCACATCCCCTCCAACATTATTATCTTTTCCTGTCATCTTAGCCAATCTGAGAGGTCACATACAGATTCTTAATAAAAATTTATTGATTTTTTTTGTTGATGATGAAAATATTTAATATGAAAGCAGGTCAGTTATACCATTGAAAGTCACCTTGAAAAATATTTATTTACCTCTTTGCTCTTTGTTATATTTGCCAGTCATTCCACCGAGAACCTGAACAGCCAAGGAAACACCAAGATATCTGTGCTAGTACTACTAGTATAAATTAGTACAGTTTGTTTTCATAAGCTTGAAATAAGCACCAAATTAACTGGGACCAGCTGAAGGCTGAATTTACCTCTTCAGATGTAATATAGGTAGACAATCATATAGCTTCATGAAGAAGCAGCAATGTGGAGTGAATAAAGTCAGAAAGACCTGGGTTTAAGGGATGTTTTTACATAAGACCCGTGTTATCCTTGGAAAGCTACAACCTCTCAGTGCCACAAGGCATCTTTCCAAGTCTGTAAAATGATGTGCAGCTACCAATTTGCACTGGCAGTGGGAGTTTCTTCACTGGCAATTCCTAACACCAATGAAATCACAGGTCACAACCAAAAAAGCAAAATAGAACAATATCTTTAATCTGGTATCTTTCTATTTAAATAAAATATGGAATATTTATGTTTTTACAACATATAACACATACAGAAATACTATTAAGCTTTAGTATACTAAAGTCCCACCTATGAGGAAAGTTATTTGAAATGAGCAATGTTAAATGCTCACCAGTGATTTATTGTGTAACTTCATTTAAGTTTTTTTTGTTTCATTTTGTTTGGCTTTTTAATGAGATTTGAAATTTCACTGGTGTACGAAATTCCCAGTGAGAAAACACCCTCTGCCAAAGCAGATCAGCATAGATCCTGCACCTTATAGTGTTACCAGAATACTGAGAAGATAAGTGACTTGTCCAGGATCATACAGTCAACGTGTAAATATAGAACTCAAGCCCAGATCTTTCTGCCTATACATGCTGCATATGGCTACCTCTTTCACGATGCCATTTAATGAACTAGTCATAGGCTTAAATTAGCAAATGAAGTGGAGAGGGAATTGGACAAAAGATAAACTTACTGCAACACCAGTTAAAGCTGTCAATACTCCAGAAAAAAATCCTCCTCCTCTTTGAGGATTTGCTCGTCCTGCATTTGGAGCTATAGAAATTTGATCATTGCCATATTTATGAAAGGCTGCAAGACTATGGACTACATCACTGTTCTGCTGAATATCTTCTAATCTCAATTTGATGGCATCAGGAAATAACTTTTCAATGGCATCTCTAAAAAAAAAAACAAAATCAAACAAAATCACTTAACAATTCATAAGGATATGTAGTAAAGCTTTGAACTCTAAGTGATTTAAAGTCTGGTTGTAGGGAAAATACTAGTATTTCGCTCATGATGTAGTAGGCTCAGTTGGTTTAACATTAACTAAAGAATCTAACAACAGTTCAGTGAAAACTAAATCTTGTAAAACAGGACTTTAACTTAAACTTTTCAAGAAATTTTTATGTGACCAGGTATATAGGTATATAAAATAAGTATATAAATCAAATAATTATTGATAATAAATCATAACTCTGGGAGATGACTAAAAACCATTACATTGAATTCCCAATCCCTATATTTATGCACACCTGCATTTTTGATTTCCTTCACAAGCTAATTGTACAATATTTCAGAGTCTGATTCTTTTTGTACAGCAAAATAACGTTTTGGTCATGTATACTTATTGTGTATCTAATTTATATTTTAATATATTTAACATCTATTGGTCATCCTGCCATCTAGGGGAGGGGGTGGGGGGGTAAGAGGTGAAAAATTGGAACAAGAGGTTTGGCAATTGTTAATGCTGTAAAGTTACCCATGCATATATCCTGTAAATAAAAGGCTATTAAATAAAAAAAAAAGATAATAAATCATAATTTCATAATTCCATATTCAGTTATGAGACACCATGTGAGATCACAACCCACAGTTTAAGAAAAGCAACCCCCTAAAGGATAAAAACAGTCTTTCAAACATAATCTATAACATAATTTTCACTAACTTATGCATAACTATGTCGTATTACCTCACTAATGTGACCAAGTGAAGTCAGTAATAAAGAAATGAATAGAGTCCAGATTTTCAGTTCTACTTTGCCCAAGATATCATATACAACATTATGATGGGGAGGCTAAAGCTCTGGTCCTGTATTCAAAAAGATTTGAGTTCAAAACCAGCCTCACATACTTTATGTAACCCTGGGCAAATCATTTAATCCTGATTGCTTACCCACCAAAAAGAATATAAAATATACCTTCCCTAAATTTATTTTTTAAAAGTCCAATTTTATGATATTATAGAAATTGAAACTACTTGTTGATTATCTGACCTAACACATATTGCTTTATAATGTGTAATATAAATATACTGTATAATATGTGAAAGACTTTCTTTTTAATTCATTGTGGCATTATCCATAGATTGCAGAAATAATACCAATAACCATTATTTAAAAGAATTGTCTGGCTAAACCATATGCCCCCTAAAAGGAAAAATCTAGGTTATTTTATATGACTCAGGAAGTCACTATTAAAGGCAAATTGTTTCAATAATCTGATAACCAGAATTATCATTTATGCTTATTAAAAAACTTCTAGGTAAGAAGAAAGCAAATTTTGCCCTTTTTTACTTATAGTTTAAAACTTCAAATGATGTTACAATAGATCAAAAAAAGAAAAAACAACAATTAGACCTTTTCTGAATTTGCCTTTTTCAAACAATATCTCCTATTCATAAGATCATTATAAAAGCTATCTATCTATGCTTTGGATGATGACTGAGGATTACCTTAGCAGAATATTTACTTTTGGAAAACCTTCCCATTTCTCTCGACATTCTGGACATTCTGTTTTTTTTGAAGACACCCACCATAGAGCCAGGCAATGTCGACACAAACTGTGTCCACAGTTTAAGGTGGTTGGATTCACCAGGATATCATAACAGCAGTGGCAAGAAAATTCACTAACAGAAATTTGACGACTAACACCAGAGATGGGTTTCTCTTTTTCAGTGCTCGTCATGTTGGGTGCAATTAGCTGAACGTCTTCCATCTTTTTCTAGATCATTCCGTACTCTGAAGATATATCTATTTCAGTCTTAAGAGCTGCATTAAATCTGGGAGAAAAAAAGGTACAGGAGAAAATGAGATAATTTACTGAGAAAAAAAACAAGAATTAACCAAAATCATTCTACTCATCATAAACTGTCCTTCTCTTATAAGCTTTTATAGCTAAAACTTTAAATCAATCAGGATAGATGAGGTTTATAAAAATCTTTGCCATTTCTTACAGATTTCAGTGGCTGAGGGAAAGTCCAATGTAGATTACTAGATTCTTTGCAACTGGAGTCTTAGGACCATTGAGGGTAGCAAGAGGTCAAGTAATTTGCTGAGTCACAAATGTCCAAAGGACAAAAGCCTGGTCTTCTGGCCTCTACAATTCCACAGCTGCCTCTATCTTAAATACTTATCAGTCCTAAATCTTATTCCCTGAGTGTTTTACATTCTAGTTGTATAAGTGAAATGCAAATAAACCAATAAACTAATCCTAGCCAACATATCAATAGATATTAACTACAAATATGAAACTATTACATCCCTCCTTAGCCAGGTTAATATTAAGTGTATTTTTAAATGCCTTAAATACGGAGACAATGTCTTAATAAAGGAATGACAAAAGGTGAAAATTTCAGGTACCAGAGCATGTCAATGGGGAAGAAGGAAATAAACTTTTTTTTAAAGGTCCATTTATATGCCAGTTTTTAACACTTTACAAATATTTTCACAACAGTCTCATGATCATTTTGTTGCTGTTGAGTTGTTTCTGTTGTGTCCAATTCTATGACCTGATTTGGAGATTTCTTGGCAAAAACACTGAAGGGTTTGCTCTTTGTTTTCCAGCTCATTCTACAGATGAGGAAATTGAGGCCCACAGGATTGTCCAAAGTTCATAGTCAGCAAGAAGCTGAGGCTGATTTTAAATTCTGATTTTCCTGACTTCAGGCCTATCGCTACAGCTACTGTGCCACCCAGGTGCCTCTAGGATTGTTTCATTTTTTAAAATAGTTATATCTCCAGTGCTTATTGCAGTGCCTGGTTAAGAAACGCTTGTTGATTGGTATGTTTAAGCAAGTAAGATTATCATGAAGCTCTTCAATTCAGGAGTTCATAAATTGTCTTCTATGACTAGGGGTAGGGGAATGGTTAGCAAGGATTACTGTTTTGAATTAGTATGAAGTTTTTCTTCCACTTACCTTGAGAAGTAGCAACTTCACTTAAGTTTCATCAGTCAGTTGATAAAATGGAAAACAACTAAATATCTGAGTACTCTCATTTTCCAAAAAGTATTTGGGTCAGAATTTATTTCCCAGGGACCACTACAAAACTTTCAGAGTGGTAAATAAGCATCCTGTTGACTGTTTGGCTAATCATTTTTGAACAGTGGTAGATCTCATTGTCAAAAGGACATCAAGTGGGACAGTCAAAATGTCATTTGTATGTTTGTTACAAGGGAGGACTTTTATGGAGTTGAGTAGGAAGCAAAGATAGTGAGGAAGAAAGAGGAGAAAGAAGAGAAGAGTGCATAAGAACATTCAAGAGACACAGACGATGAAAGGCAGTTTTAGTATTCCCATGCCAAAGGTAATAAATATATGATTAAAAAACAAAAACAATAACTTGCTGAGTAAGTTTCATATTCAACCTTTTATGGGGGCTCTTTTTTGCATTTTGAAATGTTAATGATTATTGATACTGTCATGGTCATAACAAAAATTATCTATTCTTAAAAAATAATTCTTATTTTGATTTTTAAAATATTTTTTATTTTTGGTTATTTTTAAATATTCTCTTTTAAAAAGAGCACCTGTCTATATAGGTCCACATCTACATGAAATTCCTTTCATTTGTATTTTACCTAGAACATCAGCCATAACCAATCAAAGATGTAAAGATAATAGTAAAAATTAATATTAAGATTCTTAAAAAGTTCTTTACACATATTACCTCATTTAACCTTACTAAATTCCTATTAATTATGTTTATTTTTTCTGGTTACACATGTATATTAACTTTTTAAATACACATTTTTTTAAATGAATCATGTTGAAAGAGGAAAATCAGAACAAAAGGGAAAAAAACATGGGAAAGGGGGAAAAAAACATAAAAAAGAAGTGAACATAGCATGTATTGATTTACATTCAATCTTTATGATGCAGATGGTGTTTTCTATTCCAAGTTTACTGGGATTGCCTTGGATCACTGAACCACTGAGAAGAACCAAGTCTTTCCTAACTAGGAATCATTGCACAATCTTGCTATTACTGTGTACAAAGAGGATTTTTTAAAAAATCAAGTTAAGCTCTTTTATGGTGGCAAAACATTGAAAAATGAGTAGATGCCCACCAATTGGGGAATGGCTGAATAAGTTATGATACATGAAAGTAATGGAAATATTATTATTCTATAAAAAATGATGAACAAGCTGATTTTAGAAAAGCCTGGAAAAATTTACAGGAACTGATACTGAGTGAAACAAGCAGAACCAGGAATATATTGTACACAGTATAATGGGATAGTCAAAATGTTATTTGTATGCTTGTCACTTTTTTTGCTTTTGTTTTTTACTCTCCTAGTTTTTCCCTTTTGTACTGATTTTTCTTGCCCAACATGATTCATGAAGAAATGTGTATTTTAAAAGTTAATATACATGTTAATGTTACATATACAGTTAATATAAAGAAAAAATAAAACAATTAATTTTTAAAAATCAAGTGCAAGAATAGATACTGCTCAGATTAACATGCAGTCCATTGACAATCATCTCAGACATCTGAAAGGCAAAGATATGGGCCCCAAATTGTAGAATGAAAAAAAAAGTAGCCTGAAGTGAATTTCAGGAAATTGGATGAAGATACCAAGAAGCTCTATGAAACAAAAGTCAAAATTTTTTAATGCCAGTTTTCTTTAAGTGATTGTACATTGCTATAAAACCATAAAGTACAAAAATGTTGGCTCTCCTTTCATGTATAGAAAAATATTCATAGCAGCACTTTTTAAATTTAACTTCTACTCAACAAAAACCCATTAGTTGGCTCTTGAGGGTGGAGCCAACAGGAGCTACTAAGCACTCATTCCTCTAAACACCAAAATCTGCCCAGATTCCACCAATATTTCTCCTTCTAATGAAGAGGATGGAGCCCTTTTTAGCTTCCTGGTTGTGAGAAAAGTTTAGCCAGTGACATTGCTTTGATGGATATGGAATCTCCAACTACCAACTTTCTGATAAGAGGAGACAACCAAGCTTTCCTATCCACTAAACCCTAAGGACTCCTTTAAGGACCCCCATGTAAACTCTCCTTACACCCTAGGAATTACCAGATCTTAATGTCCATTCTGCATTCTCTCTTATATGTGTTTCCTCCAATTAAAAAATGCGAACTCATTAAAAGTAGAAATTGTTTCAGTTTTCTTTGTGTATTCCCAGCAGTGCTTGGCACACAGGAGGCACCAGGACAGGTAAAATCCAAAATGACTAAGGAAGCAAAGATTTAAGCATAATGATTGCCAAATGTATAATAAATAGGGAGCAAACCTCCTCACTTGGCATTGGATTACCAATACAGGGGCAATAGATTTTTAGGCATTAAAAGAAAACAATTAACAGGATATAAATCAGCATACAAGATTACATAATATGATTTCTAATTGAAGGAAAGATTAGGAGTTTCCTAAATTGGAAGAGAAAAGGAAGTTGGTGCAATTCCCTGAAATCAGAAAAAAAGAGGTGTCCCCTATTCTCCAACGTGCTTTATTTAATCAAAGATATAAGGAAACAGTAACTGATTGACTAGTATGGGACCAGTTTTCAGATAAGATATATGGATTGCTTGAGATGTATAATTGTGAGAAAACTGCTTAGAAAAGAAAGGACACAATGCTAGAACCAGAACTGAATCATATGATGGAATCAGTATGGTTCACTCAATTCTCACCATTCTCACAGCACTTAAAACTGAAGAGATGTTTTGAATGAAAGGATTTGGGTTTAAATTTGATTTGATGCTTAAGTTACCTTGTAACTTGTTAAAGCCAAACCACTTTAAACATCCCTAGGGTTCAGTTTCCTCATCTGTAAAATGAAGAAGTTAAGCCGATGGTCTCTAAGTCACCTTATGAAGACAATACAATAATGTAAATGAAAAGAATATTAAAATAATGCTGAACACTAGTACTCAGTGTTCACTCAGAGGACAAGCATCTCTTCTTTGAAGGTGGTGAACCTGCTCAGTTTCTGCCCTCAGAAAAAAGAGTATGAAGCTCACCCACCACAGCAAAGAAAGAGGGCAGCACAGGGATACACTTTTCTTGGCTGTCAAATCTCACATTATTTCCTTCAATCTGGATGAAGTTATGTCAAGAGCAGACAAACTTTCAGTATCAGCTCCATTGGGAAGAAATATAAGCCAGCCCTCAAGGCATCTGATAAGTGACCAGCACTCCTGCGGTAGTCCAGGGCAGAGCCCAGTGCATCCTACTGGTAACCTTGCCCTGGGGGGAGGGAGAGGGAGGAGGAAAGGGATGTAAAGCCTTAGAACAGCTAATCACATCATGGGCTTATGTACAGAAGTGGAAGACCTGATAGATGCTGACACCTGAGTCAGTGGGAGTGGCCTTGCCTAGATATATAAATATGGCTTCGGATACATGATGGGGTAAAGGTCCTGCCCAGGAGACCGGCAGTCCTTTTGGGTGGAAAGATCTTACTGAGAGCTGCTAAAACGCTCCTAGACTGAAAAGGCATCCAGGACAGCTCAAGGACCATATCTGCTCTCCTGAGAGAGCCACCTTTCATGCTCTGCACTTCTTAGAAAAAAGTGGTTTTCAACCTTTACTCATTAATGCTGTTGATTCCCCCTGCATAAGGACCAGCAAGCTATAGTTCACGCTGCCAAAATAAGCTGCCATCAAGAAAATCCTCTTAGACAAGGCTAAGGCTATAGTGTCTATTCTTTCTACACTCTCACTTTCTAACACTCAAGCTGTTTAATCATCCCAAGACCACTGGGATCAACAAGAACTAAGATAATAAACTTGTTACAGTAAAAATACCACTACAAAGAAATACAAAAGCATCCGAGGTGATATTCATTACTGAGTTTAAAATTTGGATTTCAACATCAATCCAAAATATGCTT
Source organism: Sarcophilus harrisii (assembly GCF_902635505.1). Classification (NCBI taxonomy): domain Eukaryota; kingdom Metazoa; phylum Chordata; class Mammalia; order Dasyuromorphia; family Dasyuridae; genus Sarcophilus; species Sarcophilus harrisii. The sequence goes on along the minus strand of NC_045426.1, from coordinate 302,938,834 downwards.
TATTCTTGTTGAAACAGCACCAAAAGTAGCTCAAGAAATGCTAAAGGATTAACTTTTCTGGATACCAGGTACTCTAAAGAAGACATAATTTCAACCAAAGAAATTTGTAAGAAAGGGGAAAATTATAGAGAAATGAACATCTTATAGAAAAAAATACTACTGGAAATCCCCAAAATGAAATATAATGCAATAGAATAAAAAAAAAACAAACAACTAAAAAAAAGTAGAACAAGAAGTCCAGAGTGTTAACAGATCTATAAAGTCAACTGGTAGGATAGCAGTTCAGGAAAATGTGAACAAACTTGAAGATAGATCAAACAATGTTATAATCAAATGTTATAATAATTAGCTCTCCAGATGAAAAGGATCTAAGTAAGTAGGTAAGGAAAAAGACCTAAAGAAACAATTCAAGAATATTTCCAAGAATATTTAATAACACACTTGAATAAAAGAAAAGTCAGAATCCTAACAAGAAATGAAAAATTCAAGCCTCAAGATATATCAAACTCCAAAACGAAGAGATTAAAAAAAAAAATCCTTTTAACACAGACCTCAAGAAAGAATAAATTATAAATCAGAATGCATTAATCAGAATTGTTTCAATGTTGATTAAGAAAATATATACTTGAAACTAACTTTCCAGCAAACCCTATAATTCTTTTCTGAAAACAGAAGAATAACGCTTGAAAACTTATAAGACTTCAAAGAACTCCATGACAAAACATTTCAACTGAAAAGAACTAAGATCAGAGAAGTACAGCAATATTTCCTTTAGGTGGATAAGTTATTAAAGATATTCAACAAAGTTTTTAAGACATGTTGATAAGTATTGTTATGATTATAAAGTAAAATTTACAAACCTCTAAGAGAGAAATTTAAAAGTGTTATATGCTGACTTCAATTCAATAAACAATTAATTCCTCAGAGGGGAAAAAAAGATCAAGAGACACACTGTGATTTCAAAAGTCTAATGGAGTATGCCTCTCTCTTCTTGGCAAAGTGGTATATTAGAAAAAAAGAAAATATTTCCACATGCAACTAAATATTTGTTTTATTCTGCTCTATTTTTATTTTTTGGCTGTGAGAGAGGGTTCTACAGGAAGAAGAGTTCATGAGACAGAGATGTTTTTTAAAAAACCAATAATTCAATAAAATATGAAAGAGGGATAATGTGTTGTTGTTACACTGATGTTTTAAGATGGAAAGCCTTTAGAACACTTAGGAAGAATTTATGAGGAGACATGGACAAGAAACATGAAGAATGAGAAAGCATAGATGAACTGTAGTCTGCATTGATAGGGTAAAGAATCCATATTGTCTAGTTCTTGTTACTATTAAATGAGGACAAAGAGAATTTTGGTTAAATTATTAATGATCTTGGTGACATTGCTGGTAGAGTTGTGAAATAATCTAACCATTATGGATATAGAACTATGCCCAAAGGTTGGTTGATTGTTGTCCTTCATACTCAAGAGGACCAAAATGACATCAGGACGTTAGAGTCAAGTTATAGTGTGTCTGACTGTGGCTGATCAGAGCAACATAAGCTGGAAAAGCTCTGCCACAGATTGGACACCAACAGTCCAAATGAACATTTGGAGTAGCTTCTCTCATTTTGTGCATCTCACATTTCCTTTGGGCTAATTCAATTCTGCTTTGCTCATAGAGCACAGCACCTTCTTTGATGAGGGCACACCATGCTGGGTATTTCTGTGACAATGTCTCCCATGTTTTACAATCAATTGTAAAGTGCTAATGAGACCTTGAGAATGTCTTTCACTTTTCCTGACCACCTTGTGAGCCCTGCCCTTTTGTGAGTTCTCTACAAAATAAATTTTTTGGCAAACATACATTTGGCATTTGAGCAATGTGGCCAGCCCAAGAGTTGTGCTCTCTGCAACAGAATTGGAGTACTTGGCAGTTTAGACTGAGAAAAAACTCAGTGTCTGGTACCTTATCCTGAAGGTGATCTTCAGAATCTTCCTAAGTCAGTTCACATGGAAGCAGTTAAGTTTCCTGGCATGACATTGATAGACTGTCCAGGTTTTACAGGCACACAAAAATGGAGTCAGCACAACTGCTTGGTAGACTTTCAGTTTTGGTAGCTAGTCCAATACTATTCCCCTCCCTCCCCAACTTTCCTTCGGAGCCTCCCAAACCCTGAGCTAGCTCTGTCAATGTATGTGTCAATCTCATTATCAATGTGGATATCCCTAGAAAGTATACTGTCAAGGGAAGAGAACTTATCCACAGCATTCAAAACTTTACCATTTACTGTAATTGATAAGCAGCAGAGAACTGATCCATACTTTGTTGCATCTTCAGATGCTACATTCAGTACACAACCACCAACAGAAACTCCCTCCACTCTAGTGACTTTGATTCCATGTTTGTCCTCACTTTAAGTATTTGACAACATGACTTTTGTTGAGCCAAAGAACAATAAAACTGAAAATACTCTTTGATCCAACAGTGTCACTACTGAGTCTATCACCTAATGAAATCTTTATAAAAGAGGTAAAAGAATACATGTGCAAAAATCCTCAGAGCAGCTGTTTTTTGTGGTAGCAAGGAATTGGAAATTAAGTAGATGCCCATCAAATAGGAAATAGCTGAATAAATTATGGAATATTCGTGTAATAAAATATTATTGTTCTATAAGAAATGATGAGCAGGCTTTCAGTAAAACCTGTAAAGACTTATGTAAGTGAAGTGAGCAGAACCAAGAGAACATTATACACAGTAACAACAAGATTTTTGACAATTGATAATGATGGACTTGGCTCTTTTCAATAATGCAGTGATTCAAGGCAATTCCATTGGACTTGGGCTGGAAAATGCCATCCACATCTAGAGAAAGAACGATGGAGACTGAATATGCATCAAAGAATAGTATTTTCACCTTTTTTTTGTTTATTTTCCTCAGGATTTTTTTTTCCTTTGGTCTGATTTCTCTTGCATATGACAAATACGGAAATATGTTTGAAAGAACTACACATATTTAACTTACATCAGATTATTTGTTGACTTGGGGAGGGGGAGGTTAAAGGAGAAAAATTTTGAACACAAAATCTCACAAAAACGATTGCTGAATTTGGAACTATGTCCAAAAGTCTATAAATCTGTGCATATCTTTTGACCCAGCAATGGCATTATTGGGTTTGTATCCCAAGGGATCATAAAGGAATGAAAAGGACCCACATGTGCAAAAATGTTTGAAGTAGCTCCTTTTGTGGTGGCAAAGAATTGGAAAATGAGTAGATGACCATCAGCTGGGGAATAGCTAAATAAATTATGTTATATGAAAGTAATGAAATATTATTGTTCTATAAAAAATGATGATTAAACTGATTTTAGACAGGCCTGGAAAGATTTATACAAACTGACACTACTAAGCAAGACAAGCAGAATCAGGAATATATTGTACATAATAACACAAAGACTGTGTGATGATCAACTATGAAAGACTTGGTTCTTCTCAGCAGTTCAGTGATCCAAGGCAATCCCAATAAACTGTGGATAGAAAATGTCACCTGCATCCAGAAAGAGAACTGTGGAGATTGAATATAAACATGTTATGTTCACTTTTTTTTTCTCTCTTGTAGTTTTTCCCTTTTGTTCTGATTTTTTCTCTCAAGATGATTCATAAAGAAGTGTGTATTAAAAAAGGTCTGTTCACTTAAAAAAAAAAAAGACAGAAAATTATCCTACATGTATATAGAAATAAAATATTATAGAAAATTAAAACAAAACAAAATTGGACAAATGTAAAAGAAAAAATCTAGACTAATTGTATGGATTTGGAGATTTCATCAATATATAGATTTAAATCTATGTCCTTTATTCCTGTGGGAGCTCTTGTCTACCTGTTACCATAACCTTCACAGCAGTACAGCTGGTCAACCAAGCAATTTGATATGTCGCAGTCTATTCATGCTACATCTCTTCATTGCTCTTGGGGAGACCCTCAATTTTAATTATTTGGAGATTGTGACATTTCTTTGTGTCATAATGTTGTCATTCAGTCATTTTAAGCATATCCAACTCTTCAGGACCCCAACTGAGATTTTCTTGGACAAAGAAAATGGAGTTATTCTTAACTATTATTATGTATTAATAATATTAATATTAAATATTAATAATTGTTATTAACTGTTATTAATAACTCAGTTGTGTTATAGATTGACTCATTCCCATGTCTCAGCATTACTGCCTTTGGTCCCATTACAACGTCTATAGGCCCACCAAATCTCCACTGTCCTTTGTGTGGCCCACACTTTTGTTTCTTTGGAGTTTATGATTTCCCATGATTTAAAGCAATATAGGAACACCAAAACAATACTGGTATTAAAAAGAAAAGATTTTGTTTCATGGAGATGCTTGAAGTCATTAAAAATACTGGGCTGTTGCAAATAGCATCTAATTTTTTTTTCTCTTCTGTTCAATTCTGAGCTAAAGTCATCATCCATCATCCAACCTTCCAATCTACAGATACAAAAAAAAAGTAGCCCTTAGGCTATTTGCATAGCATCATTACACCACTGGAATAAAACAAATTTATCCCCTAGGTTTTTACAGTAAATATCTTGAATGATTATCCATCTCACTTAGGAAATTCTGCAGTTTTCTGGTACTTGATAATGCAAGACATCTGCAAATGAATATCTGGAGTACTTCAATGGACAATTTTATAATGTCATAAACTTGGAAAGTTAAGCAAAAATATTCATTCTGAGCTTTGTACTCTTCTGCTTACAGCTATTCTTCCTACAGGTCTTTTGTCTCACACTTCAATACTTTCAAGTTGATATGCATTAGATTTATGCTCTTTAAATGTGTATGTTAGAAGTATATGGCTTCATGAAGTAACAAACTCAGAAACTAAATTTAAAAGCTGTGGCTCTTTGATTTTTGAAAATACTCTCTCTACTGCAATATGATTAAAGGTCTTTATAAACAGGAAGTTTGCTCTCTGTATGCTATTTGCTGAACTTATGGCAAATGACAATATCAGATTATACTGCTCTGAAATTAAGCGTGTTCTTATTGTGTAATTCTGAGCCAATTCCACAAGTGTAAATGTTCCCTTTGGTTAATTTTTTACAAGCATCTGATTGTTAAACAGTTAAAAACCACAGTTAAAAAGTATTAACATATAATAATAAAACACAGTAAAAACCTGACTAGTGTCTTTGAGAAAGGTCAATTTGGACACCTCATTTTTGGGGGAAAAAAATCTTGCCAAAATGTACTTTGTATTTCCATGCCTCCTTACACTGGGTATGCCAAACCTAACAACTTGATAACTCAGGAACAGTGAATCATTGTATTATGCTGCAATATAATGATATCTTTGATAACACATTACTTCTCTTCATACACTCTACAAAGTCATTCATGGACATAGATAGAATGTAACATAAATATGAAAGCAAGTAGGTCAGTCCAGTTGGAACATGGGATATGTGGGAAGAGTAATAGGCAATAAATCTAGAAGGTCAAGTTGGAACCAACTTGTTAAATGCTTTAAAAATGCCCTAGTCTTTGAACCTGAAAACAAGGAGGAGGTTCTTGAGTAGAGGAATTACATAATAGGACCTGTGCTTTAAGAATATCAATCTGGCATTTGTGTAGCAGATGGACTAGACAGAGATTTGAGGCAGAAGACTTATTCAAAAACTTGTAATAAACCAGGTAAACTGGAGTGGAGCAAAGGTCCAGTAGAGTGAGCTCTAGGCCTACAACTGGGAAGATTTAAGTTCAAATCTGTTCCCAAATACTTACAGCCCTATGTAACCCTTAGAAAATTCTGCAGTTTTGTATATTAAAATTCTGTTATTTATGTTCTGTACACTTCAGTTTCTTCAATTGTAAAATAGGAATATTAATAGCTCCTACCTCCCACGGTTGTTAGAAGATCAAAAGAGATATATGTAAAACACTTAACATCCCCAATAGAGTAAGTACTAAATAAAATGCTTATTCCTTTCTGCTAATCCCTACCCAAGAGGTAATACAGGATTTTTTTTTTGCTTTTAAATTAATTGGTTATAAGAACTGAAAAAAGAGAGTAGCACTATTGAAGACAACCCCAAAGTCATGAAGCTAGATGATTGGAAGGTTAGGAAATAGGAACAGTTTAGGAAAAAATAATGAATTCCATTTTGGACATATTGGATTTCAGATGTATATGGGAAATTCAGTTAGATATTTCTATATTCAGTTGGGAATAAGGGCTCAAACATAAATAAATAGGAGTGACCTCAACATAGAAATGACATTTGAATCCCAACTTGATGACCTTATTGAGGAAAATGGTTATCTAAAGAGAAGAGGACCCCACAAAGTCTCAGACATGGAAGACTGAGCTGTTTCAGCACCAAAGTTTTTGAGGTTAAATGGAAAAAACATGAATATTCAATTTACTAAATACTGAGTTTGCTAAATACTGAAAATCCAAAAAGAAACCAAAAAGCAATCCCCAACCTCAACAAAATAATACTGGAAGAAGAAAAAAGACACATACAAAATGAATACAAAGTAACAGGGGCAAGATGAGAATCAGGAAAGGTCTCTTTTAGAGACATCTTCTGAACTAACTCTTGAAGTGAGCTAAGGACAGCAAGAAACGCAGATGAGTAGAAAAAAAGGAGTATTTTGGGCAAGAGGAACAATGCAAGAGTTAATGACAGGACTGTAAAAATATAATGTCTGAGGCAAGTTTGTTTTCTGGAAAAAAAGAGGGAGAAAAATGTAAGTTGAGTTTTAAAGAGAAAAGGTCCCAGGGAAAAATGGGACGAGCCATGTCAATTGTATATAATCTCTTCAGTCCCTAAAGAAACAAAAGAATTAGAAATTAACTTGTTTTTCCCTTTTGATAAAAAGTTGCTTAGTCAGTATAAGCACTTTAGATTTCAAGGGTTTCTAAAAACTGAAAGTCCTCAGGCTTTGCAAACTATATTGCTAATTTATCACTATCATCAAATTTTACCACTATTATTCATTATGTTCTCTTCCGAGTCTATCTCCCTGATATGTTTCAAAAGTAACTATTAAATAAAAGTCATTTAATCTCTGGTGCTTAAATATTTTTGTCTCTTGACTTGGCCTATACAAAATCTTGATCACCAGATTTATAATAAATCAAATTAAATGAAATTCAACAATTTTATTACATGAATGTTAAGTGGCTGATTACTAAGAGAATGCTAAGTTTAACGGCTGCTGAAATATAAAGACATAAAAGTGGCTGAAACCAAAAAAACCTGAATTTTAACCCCAGTTTTGATACTAGCCATGTGACCAAGTGCAAGTCATTTAAAATTCTCTAAACCTTGTCAAAAGGGAATACATTTTTTTAAACCATTTCAAAGCCTTGTTTTGAAGACAATTCTTTAAAGAAGGCTATAGAAATGTAAGCTATTTTTTGTGTATAAGGTAATTGAGGTTGTGACTTGCCCAGGGTCTCACAGCTAAGAAGTGTTAAGTGTTTTTCAATCCTAATTTGAACTCAAGTCGTTCTGCCTCCAGGGCTGGTACTCTATATACTAATAGCCCCAATGTGAGATTTTTTGTTTGTTTGTTTTAAAGCTTTTTATTTTCAAAATACATGCACGGATAATTTGTCAAAATTGACCCTTGTACAGCCTTGTGTTTCAGATTTTCTCCTCCCTTTTCCCACCCCCTCCCCTAGAGGGCAAGTAACCCAATATGTTTTTTTGTTTTTGTTTAACAACAACAAAACAAAAAAATTGTCTCTTTTGCTGAGACAATTGGAATTAAGTGACTTGCCCAGGATCACACAGGTAGTATTAAGTATCTGAGGCCAGATTTGAACTAAGGTCCTCCTGGCTTCAGGGCTGATGCTCTACCCATCTAGCTGCCCCCCAAACCAATATATGTTAAACATGTTAAAACATATGTTAAATCCAATATATGTAAATATATACAATTCTCTTGCTGCACAAGAAAAATTAGATCAAAAAGGAAAGTAAATGAGTAAGAAAATAGAATGCAAGAGAATAAAAAGAGTGAGAATGTTATGTTGTGATCCACACGCAGTTCCCACAGTCCTCTCTCTGGGTATATATGGCTCTCTTCATCACAAGAACATTGGAACTAGCATCAATCATCTCATTGTTGGAAAGAGTCACGTCCATAAGAATTGTTGTAAAATATTGATATCGTCGTGTGCAATGATCTCCTGATTCTGCTCATTTTGCTCAGCATCAGTTCATGTAAGTCTCTCCAGGCCTTTCTAAAATTATCATGTTGATCGTTTCTTATAGAACAATAATATTCCACAATATTCACATATCATAACTTATTCAGCCATTCTCCAATTGATGGGCATCCCATTCAGTTTCCAGTTTCTTGCCACTTCAAAAAGGGCTGCCACAAACATTTTTGCACATGGGGGTCCCTTTCCTTCTTTTATGATCTCTTTGGGATACAAGCCTAGCAGAAACACTGCTGGATCAAAAGGTATGCAAAGTTTAATAACTTTTTGAACATAGTTCCAAATTGTTCTCCAGAATGGTTGGATCCATAAATGAGCTATCTTTATGCCTCACCTTTTAGGAAGAAATTTTATAGCCTTCAATCTCTCAGATTCCCATTGTAGAGTATACAGACCCATCAATGAATCAATAAACATTTATTTAAAAACCTTCTATATGCTAAGCTAAGCACTGAGGAAATATAAAAAGAGACAAAACACAGTATGTACTCTTAAGAAGTTTATATAATGAGGAAGACGATGCAAAACTATACACAGAATAAATAGGAAGTAATTTAACAGAGGGAATAAAGAGGAGTTGGAAAAAGTTACCTGTAGAGATGGGATTTTAGCTAAGACTTAACAGAAACCAGGAATTCTCACTAAATCTGCTCATTATAAAGGATAGCAAGCCTACTAGATATATCACTAGATATTTTCTGCAGCAACATTTTCCTTGATCAGAGAATATTTGACAGCTATAGTAACAGAAATGGGAATCCATTAATGCCCAAGAAGAGACTTTCAAAATTAAATGCACTTTCATCTGTATTATTAGATATCAAAACAAAACAACAAAAAATAACAAACAAAAAAAAGTCCCATGACATAAGCATTTGGAAAACACAGCCACAGACCCCAGAGGATAGATTTGGCTCCTAATCATCTAAAGCAAACTGCAAAGCAGTGTACAGAGAAAAATGCATTTCTTTGAATTTCACAACTGTTGCATGTGAAACACTGATAAAGTTTCAGTTCAGTTCAACAAATATTAAGATTGTAGGTGTGTGGCTAAGTGTACTGATCTAATCTAAAATTTTGAGCATTTCTGGCACAAATTTTTAAAAATTCCTTACTAAGAAAAGGCCACATATTGTTACATGCAAAGTATTGTGCAAAAAGCTACCGCTCTGTTTCTAATGTTCTTGTAATGAAAAATAAATGTATGGGAAAAGAACAGATAGAGAAAAAACAGTGAAATCATAATGTTGTATGTGCAGTGCAGGAAGATGCTACAGTTGGCCCTCCCACTTTCTATAAATACAAAGCAAGCTAACTAAAGTTCAAATGATTAACATATTCTAGGCTCTATTTTCCAAATTCAAATACAGAGTTAGGTTGTTTTTAAATTCTCCAAACTGAAAAACACACAATTCCCTTTCTCAGAAATGGTCACTGGGTTTTGGATTGCTACCTCAACTTTAAGTCAGAAACTCTTCCTGGATAATCCTTTGCTTTTTGATTGTGTGGGACAAAAGTGATCCTTTAATAGAGCCTCCAGGGGCAGCTAGTTGGTGGAGTGGATAGAGCCCCATCCCTGAAGTCAGGAGGACCTGAGTTCAAATATGACCTCTAGACACTTCCTAGCTGTGTGACACTGGGCAAGTCACTTAACCCCAACTGCCTCAGGGAAAAAAAAAAAGACTAGAGCCTCCAAGCTCTGATTCCATTGATGATTCCACTTAATTTATGGTAAATATTAAGTAAAACATCAAAGTTTTTCCAGTACAATGAACTCAGTCAGTGAACTAACTCTCTAATTAGATCAGGGGTTCTTAAGCTAGGATTCTGGAAGTTGTTTTTAAAAAAATATTTTGATAGCTGTGCTTCAATATAATTGTTTCCTTTGAAATTCTCAGTATTTTATGCATTTTAAAGCACGATCTTAGAAGTATCCCTGGGCTCTCATACTGTCAAAGTGGTCCAGAACATACCAAAATGTTAAAATCTTTTCAAGTTCGAATTTAGGAGTAGTTATAAATTATAACAATAATTGCCTTAAACCTTGGGAAAATGCCAAGCAGAGAACAATATTAAATGATTTATGAGTATTTCTGGTAATCGTTTGATTCCTTTGAGATTGCAGACTAGGGGTGCCACGGAAGGAATTCCAGGGCTGGGTGTATTAAATATTCTAACTGAACTCAAGCCTGACCTCAGAAAAAGCAGCAACAGCCGCCTTTAGGGCCTTCTGCCTCAACATTAGAAACAAACCCCAAAGAGGTGAGGACAGCACACGCCCTCCAGGGCCAGCTTTTAGCTGGGCCACCGGGAGAAACAAGCGCTCTCTCGGACCGGTCCGGGTCGTGACGTCAGCCCCCAAAGGGCGGGCCGATCGGCGCCCCGGGCCAGGGCTTTTTAACCACCCGGGGAGGGGTCCCCCAAGAGGGACAAGCGAGTTCGGCTGGGTCGGCTCTCGCTTCACCCTCCGTAGCCCCAAAAGCCTCGCGCGGCGCCCCGGGAGGTCTGACACTGCGGACGACGCCAGCCATGGCTAGCGGGGACGGATGAGACCCCAGAACGCATTCGAGGTGACCAGGTCCGACCACCTCTCCACCAGGTGGGGCCTTACCCCTCACCTAACTCCGAGAGATCCCCACGCCCTCCTCCCCCGGCCCACAGCGGGTTTTCCGTTATCTCCAGATTTCGTGCACCGGGCAAATAGGCCCGCGGGGTTTCCTCACCCTGAGGCACGGCCCCGGCTGCAAAGGGGGAGGGGAGCTAACAGGGAAACGACCCAAGGATACTGGAATTCGGGTTCGCGGAAGAAGAAGCCCTCAGCGCGGGCCTCCCCGCGGCGCGGGCCTCCCCCTGCCGCGATCCCCAAATGACGTTGTCTAGCCACCTCGGGGCCCGCCGGGAGCGAGGGATCTCCGGCTGCCGTTCCCACCTCCCCCCTGCCGCCCGCCTCCTGCCCTCCCTCATTCGCAATGCCCCAGCGTCTTACCGCGCGGTGCTGGCGTCGGCCCCGAGCTGACCAGAGCATCCCCCCCAGCCCCGAGGCGGAGCTGCCCACCCCGACCCCCAGCCGCGGCGGCCGAGGCGAAAGACTTCACTTCCGGAAATAAAGTGCGGGCGTACTACGCCATTGGTGCGCCCCCCGCAGCAACCATAGAGCCCGTTCGGAACGATTCCCACCGCCTTTAACGGAGCATCTTCCCACTGGCTAGAGAGGCCGGGCTCTCCGGAATGGGGTGGAGGGGGGAGAGGGAGGAGAGGGGGGCGGGGCGGGGGGGTGGGTGGGAGGAGTGCAGGGAGGGGGTAGTTTACGCCTGCGCAATAAAGTTACTGGGTTCGGGCATCCCCCCCTCCCCTCCGCCCCGCTTTCCCGCCTCCCCACCCACTTCCCCACCCACACTTTTTTTTAGTTACTTAAACCTTGGGCTAGTGGACTCCTCCGGGCTGTGCGTTTTAGTGGCCGCTGTGCAGATGGAGTTGTTTTTTCTGTTACCTGAGTGCTTCTGGCCAAAGGAGTGACTGAAAATCAGAAATTGGGCAGCTATTGGATACTATTAAACCTACAATCAGGAAAAACAAACTTCCCTAATACCTTGCCAGCAGGGACTGTTTGTGTGCTCATCCAGCGTTTATTAAATGGGCCAGGCACTATGCTAAAGACTGGGGCGTGCAAAGACAAATATTCCCTGATCTCAGAGAGGGTCCTCAAACTTTATAAATAGGGGGCCAGTTCTGTCTCTCAGACTGTTGGCGGGCCGGACTATAGTAAAAACAAAAACTTTGTTTTGCGGGTTTAAATAAAGAGACTTCATAGCCCCGGGTGAGGGGGATAAGCATCCTCAGCTGCTGCATCTACCCCGTGGGCCGTAGTTTGAGGACCCCTGGAAGGGAGAGAGAACATGCTAGCAAACTATGTACCAACAAGAGATCCTGGATAACTTTTCCACTATCTTCAACGATGCTTGACACATGCTTGTTGATTTAAGGCACAAAGCAAAAAATTTATGCTTTTCCAGAAAGACTCTGCTTCACTTAACAAACATTTATTAAGTACCTTTTGCAAGGCCTGATTTTACAAAAACATGGTATCTTTAAGGAACTGATTCTCAGTAGAAAAATGAAAACATTGCCAGATAATTACAGAACAGACAGGAATGTGGTAAATGCATAGCAGACGTCTAGTACGGTGGAATGAATCAAGATTGCTATTATCACATTTACCAGCAACTTATGTCTTATGATCATAACTAAAGCACTGGAATGGACCTCAAATTTCATCTAGACCAACTTTTTTTTTTTTTTTTTTTTTTTTTTTTTTTTAATAAAAGTGGCTCAATGGATGGAGAACTAGACTAGTGATTGGGAAGTCCAGGGTTTAAATCCTCTCTCAGTCAGTTTAGCGGCTAGGTAACTCTGGGCAAACCAATTGATTTCTCTCAGCTTCAATTTCTTCATCTGGAAAATGAGGGAGTCGATTGAATGTCTCTAAGGTCCCTTCCATCTCACCTAGTTATCCAGGCAATAAACATCAGAAATAGAATTTGAACTAAGGTCTTTTAATTCCAGAACCAATATTTCTCCCACACTATATCCTCTTAGTATTTTCATATGTACTTATTTTTTTTTTCACAGATTTACTGAATCATATCATCTGGTTTGACCTGGAAACTAATAGCTTATCAAATTTATTAATATGACAATGATGATTCAGTTCATGACAGTGCCATCAACAGCCCCAAGAATCACAATATCATTGCTATATTCGCATTTAAAATATTTATTCAAATTATTATTAAAATTGCAATAACCAATTTTTCTCCCCCAGGGTCTGTAAGTGGCTTATTTTTATGAATAGACTAAAGGATATATTCATAACACAACATGCAGGATACAGTGTGCTTCACTTTTCAATCTAACATTCCTTTACTCCTTTTCATATTTTATATAACTAATGCGCTTGGAATGAAAATTTAACGGAAGAGATGCTATTTAACATAAAACGCTACTCCCCTCTAGTGGGCAATATTGTAAAACAGCTCTTCCTTTGTAGGACCTTAGGACAGTTGATCCATAGATGTAACTATTAAGAGCATGAACTTTGGGGAAATGGCAAAATTAAGAGTTGAAAATTGAGTCAAGATCTTCATGAATCTTTCAAATCAAAATGAAACAAAAATGATTGCAATTCTCACAAGAAAATTACATTCCACAACCCAATAAGGAAGCTGAAGAAAAGCTCCAAATAAATAGTGTTCTTCTTCATTTTGCTCATCAAAATCATGTTGGTTTTGTTTTTAATTGTGAGATAATAAGAAATAAGAAAAGCATTCAAGTGTTCAAAAGCATCAATGGATGCCAAACATTATTAGAAGTAGCATCAGAAAAAATAAACAAAACGTCCTTAAGATATAATAATGGCCATTATAAGTGAACTTGGCCATTATCACCACTATTATTTTATAATTTGAAATAGTACTGAAAATGTTAGCTTCAGCAATAAGAGGAAAAAAGAAATTGAAGGAACTAGAATAGACAATGAGGAAGCCAAACCATTGCTATTTGTAGATGATATGATAGTATACTATCTTAGAATCCTAGAATACCAATTAAAAGTTTACTTGAAATAATTAACAACTTTAGTAAAGTTTCAGGACATAGAATAAACTCACATAAATCATCAGTATTTTTTTATATGAACAACAAAAGCCCAGCAGCAAGAGATGGAAAGACATTCCATTTAAAATAACTGTAAACAACATAAAATGCTTAGGAGTCTACATGCCAAGATAAACTCAGGAACTGTATGAACACGATTATAAAACTTAATACAAATTAATTCATATCTAAACAATAGGAAAAATATTAATTGTTCATAGAAAGCCTGAGCCAACATAATAAAAATGACTTCTACCTAAATTAATTTACTTATTCAGTGCCATGCCAGTCAAATTACCTTCAAAAATCTGATAGAATTAGGAAAAATAACAAAATTCATCTGGAAGAACAAAAGGTCAAAAATATGAAAGGAATTAATGAAAAAGGAAAAAAACACAAAGGAAGGTAGCCTCGCAATTCCAGATCTCAAATTATATTACAAAGCAGTAATCATTAAAATTATCTGGTACTGGCTAAGAAATAGAGTAGTGTATCAGTGGAATAAACTTGGCACATAAGACACAGTTGCTAATGACAAAAGTAGTCTAGTATTTGATAACCCTAAAGATCCCAGCTTTTGGGATAACTCACTATTTGACAATAAACTAGAAAACATAGGATACTAACTAGGTATAAACTTACATTTTATACCATACACCAAGATAAATTCAAAATGGGTACATTATTTAAACATATCATAAGAATATTTGAAGAGCTAAGAATAGTCTACCTACAGGACCTATGGGAAGGGAAAAATTCGTGATTGAACAAAAGATAGAGAACATTAGAAAATACAATATAGATAATTTAAATTATATTAAAATAAAAAAATTATACAAATAAAATCAATGTACCAATATTAGAAGAAAAGAAAGCTGGGAAACAATGTTAATAGTGTTTCTAATAAAGATCTCATTTCTCTAATATATCAGGAACTGAGTCAAATATATAAGAATACAGGCTATTCCACATCCATAAATGGACAAAGAATGTTAATGTGAATAGGAAATTTTCAGATGAAAGTCAAAGTTATCTAAAAGCATGTCACTTTTAATTAGAGAATGCAAATTCAAACAACTCTGAGATACTACCTGACACCTATCAAATTAGCCAATATGACCAAAAAAAAAAAAAAAGGAAAAGGGAAAGTGATAAACGTTGGAGAGGATGTGGGAAAATTGGAACACTAATGAATTGTTGGTGGAGGTGTAAACCGATTCAACAATTCTGGAGAGCAATTTAAAACTATGGCCAAACGGCAACCAAACTATGCATATCCTTTGACTCAGCAATAATGTTACTAGGTCTGTATCCCAAAGACATCTTTAAAAAGAACAAAGGACCTACACATAAAAAATATTTATAACAGCACTTTTCATGGTGATAAAACATTGGAAATTGAGAGGATGATTGGGGAGTAATTTGGGAAGACTTATATGAACTGATGCAAAGTGAAATGATGAGAACCAGGAAAACATTGCATACAGTGTTTTGGTGAAAACATTGCATCAGGGGAAGAGCCAAGATCACAGAGAGTAGCTAGGACATTGCCTAAGCTCTCTACAGCTTTCCTCAGAATCAATATTAGATCAAGCCTCTGAAAGGATTTTAGCGTGACAGAACCTACAAATATCTAGAGTGTAACAATTTTCCAGCTTAAGCTATCTTGGACGGATTATAGGAAAGATCTGTTTTAACTGAGCAGAGAGGAACTTTGCCCAGTACAGGCATGGCATGGTGTGTGGGGAATCCAATAGAAAGCTCTTAGTCAAAATATAGCAACATTATTTACTCTGTCCTGGTTCAGAAGCCAAGATTAGCAGACCAGCTATGAGACCTCCAATGCAACCACAGCAGGCAAATTGTGAGCCCCTGAATCCCAGAATAACAAGTGAGACTTGACCAGAACATCAGTACACTGGGGAAGCCTATAGCACCAGCCCCAGTACAGTCAGTGAGATGCTAAGGTTGCTCTGCAGAGGAAGCACAGGACAATCTCCCCGTAAGCAAACCTTAACCCTTAAAACGGAGCAAAAAAGAAAAAAAAGAGCTCTGACTATAGAGAGCTACTAAGAAAATAGAGAATATTAGAACCCAGAAGAGGACAGTGAAGGTAAAATGCCTTCAGATGAAGCCTCAAATGGGCATATGAACTGGTCTCCAGTTCAAAAGGCTCTCTTGAAAGAAGTTTGGGGGGACAAAGCCAGCATCGTGGAAAAGAAAACACAAAGATTGAATAAAGAAAACAACTCCTTTAAAAACAGAATTGGCAAAATGGAAGAAAAATCCATTAAACAAACATATTCTTTAAAACATATTTTAAAATTCTTAAATTTAAACATATTCTTTAAAAGTACAATTGTCCAAATGCAAAAGGAAGTAAAAAAGCAAACTAAAGAAAATTATTCACTAAAAATAAGAAATGAATAGATGAAAGTGAATGACTTAATGGGACATCAAGAATCAACCAAACAAAACCAAAAAAAAAAAATGAAAAAATACAAGAAAATGTAAAATACTTGATTGGAAAAAACAATTGATCTGGAAAATTGGTCCAGGAAAGACAATCTAAGAATTATTGAACTATCTGAAAGCCACAATGAAAAAAACAGCCTAGATGTCTTTCAAAAAATCATCAAGGAAAACTGCACTAATATCCTAGAACCAGAGAATAAAATAGTAATTGAAAGAATACACTGATGATCTCTTGAAAGAAATCCTAAAATGTAAATTCTAAAGAATATTGTAGCTAAGTCCAAAATTATCAAACCAAGGAGAAAATACTGCAAGTAGCTTAGAAAGAAAAAATTGAAATATTGAGGAACCACAGTCAGGATAACCCAAGTTCTAGCAGATTCCACATTAAAGGATTGGAGGGCCTGGAATATGATATTCCAGAAGGTAAAGGAACTTGGAATACAATCAAGAATCACCTACCTAACCAAAATTAAGTATTATCTTTCTGGGGAAAAGATGGACATTTAATAAAATAGGGGATTTTCAATCATTTCTGATGAAAAGACCAGAATCAAAAAGAAAATTTGATCTCCAAATACAAGACTCAAGAGAAGCATAAAAAGGTAAATGGAAGAAAAAAAAAAAAACTTATACTTTTTTTTTTCTTGGCTGAGGAAATTGGGGTTAAGTGAATTGCCCAGGGTAACACAGGTAGGAAGTGTGTGTTAAGTGTCTGAGGCCAGATTTGAACTCAGGTCCTCCTGACTTCAGGGCTGGTACTCTATCCACTGTGCCACCTAGCTGCTCCTGTTTACATTCCTATATGGGAAGGAGATATGTGTAACTCCTGAGAATGGCATTTTTGTCAGGGCAGTTAAAAGGGGCATATTTATAGAATGTAGTTATAAATTGACTTTAATGTGATGATATAGAAAATAAATTAGGAGAGGAAAAGAGATTGTATTGAGAGAAGAGGAAAAGGAAGGTAAAATGGGGTAAATGACATCACAAAAGACCTATTATAGTTGAAGGATAGAAGGGAGGAGAATGAGCATTGTTTGAACCTTAATCTCATCAGATTTAGCTCAATGAGGGAATAACATAAATACTTAGTTTGGTATAGAAATTTGTTTCACCCTATAGTAGGAGGGAAAAGAGGAAAGGAAAAGAAGAGGCTAACAGAAGGGAGGGCAGAAGTAAAAGGGGAAAGGCATAAGAAAGAGGTGGGCTGAAAAAAGCGAGGGCAGATTGAGGGAGGTGGTAGTCAGAAGCAATACACTGGTGAAGAGGGAAAGAAAAAAAGGAGAAAGAAAAGTATAACTTTGGAAAAATTACTTGATGGAAAATACAGAATTACTAATCTTAACTGTGAATGTAAATTATATGAATTCTCCCATAAAATGGAAGTGGATAGAAGATTGTATTAATTGTCAGAATCCTACAATATGTTGTTTACAAGGAACATATTTGAAGCAGAGAGACACATGCAGAGTAAAGGTAAAAGTCTAGAGCAGAATCTATTATGCTTCAACTAAAGTTAAAAAAAAAAAAAGGGGGGGGGGAGGGCAGAGACAGCCATCCTGATCTCAGATCGAACAAAAGCAAAATAGATCTAAATAAAAGAGATAAGAAAGGAAACTATATCTAGCTAAAGATTACTATAGATATACCATATATTGAACTTGTATGCATAAAGTGGTATAGCACTCAAATTCCTAGAGAAATTAAGAGAGCTGCAAGAAGAATTAGATAGCAAAACTATACTAGTGGGGGATCCCAAACTTGCTCTCTCAGAATGATAAATCAAACCACAAAATAAAAAAGAAAGAAGTTAAGGACATAAATAGAATTTTAGAATAATTAAGTATGATAGACCTCTGGAGAAATTTGAATGAAGGTAGAAAGGAACATACCTCTTTCTCAGTGGTAAATAGCACCTATACAAATATAGGTATTGTATTAGAGCATAAAGTGAGTGGCAAGAAGAAATAGATACTGGTGGGGAATCTCAATCTCCCTCTATTAGAACTAGATAAATCTAAACACAAAATAAACAATAAAGAAGTTAAGGAGATGAATAGAATTTTAGAAAAGTTAGTTTTGATAGACTTTTGAAGAAAATTGAATGGGATAGAAAGGAATATACTTTTTTCTCAGTGACAAGTGGTACCTATACAAAAAGTGATCCTATATTAGGGCATAAAAACCCCACAATCAAATGTAGAAAGGTATAAATCGTAAATGCATATTTTTCAGATCATGATGCAATAAAAGTTACTTGTAATAAAGAGTCATAGAAAAATGTATCAAACACTAATTGGAAACTAAATAATCTAATTCTAAAGAATGAGTGGGTCAAAAAACAAATCATAGAAACAATTGATAATGTCATCCAAGAGAATGACAATAATAAGATAACATAACAAAACTTACAAGATGCAGCCAAAGCAGTTCTTAGGGGAAATTTTATATCACTAGATGTTTACATGAATAAAATAGAAAAAGAAAAGGCCAATGAATTAGGCCTGAAACTAAAAAATTGAGGAAAAGAGCAACTAGGTGGTGCAATGGATAGAGCACCACCCCCAAAATCAGGAGAACCTGAGATTAAATCTGGTCTTAGACCAGATTTAACACTTTCTAGCTGTGTGACTCTGGGCTAGTCACTTACCCCCAATTGCCTCAGGAAAAATAAATCTAAAAGAACAAATTAAAAAACCCCAATTAAATTCCAAATTAGAAATTCTGAAAATCAAAGGAGAGATTAATAAAATTGAAAGTAAGAAAACTATTGAACTAATAAAACTCAAAACTAACAGTTGGTTTTATGAAGAAAAAATAGTTAAACCTTTGGGTAATTTGATTAGAAAAAGCAAAGAAAACCAGATTATCAGTATCAAAAATGAAAAGAGTGAACTTGCCATCAATGAAGAGGAAATTAAAGCAATAATTAGGAGCTATTTTGCACAGTTTTATGCCAATAAATCTGAAAATCTAAATGAAATGGATGAATACTTACAAAAAATATAGATTGCCCATATTAACAGATTAGGAAATAAATAGTCCCATTTTTAGAAAAAGAAATTGAACCAAGCATCTCTAAGAAAAAAATCACCTAGGTCAGATGGATTATCAGGTGAATTCTACCAAATATTTAAAGAGCAATTAATTCCAATACTATATAAACTATTTGGAAAAGTAGGGAAAAAATGCATCCTACCAAATTCCTTTTATAACATAGATATGGTGCTGATACCTAAACTACATAGGGTCAAAATAGAGAAAGAAATTTATAGACCAATTTCCCCAATGAATATTGATGTAAAAATCTTAAATAAAATATTAGCAAAGAGATTACAGCTACTTATATCCAGAATAATACATTATAACCAAGTAGGATTTATATCAAGAACGTAGGGCTGGTTCAATATCTGGACTATTATCAGCATAATTGATTATAGCAATAACCAAACTAACAGAAGTTATGTGATTATCTCAATAGATGTAGAAAAAGCATTTGATGAAATACAATACCCATTGTTATTAAAAACACTAGAGAACATAGGAATAAATGGAATTTTCTTTAAGATGATAAGTAGCATCTATCTAAAATCATCATCAAGCATTTTATGTAATGAGGATAAAATAAAAGCATTCCCAATAAGCTCAGGGGTCAAATACAGTTGACCATTACACCATTACATTCAATATTGTATTAGAAATTTTAGCTTTAGCAGTAAGAGAAGAAAAAGAAATTGTACGAATTAGAGTAGGAAACAGGAAAACAAAATTATCACTCTTTGCAGATGATATGATGGTATATGTGGAGAATCAACTAAAAAAACTACAAGAAACAATTAATAACTTTAGCAAAGTTGTAGGATATTAAATAAACCCACACAAATCACCAACATTTCCATATGGTACCAACAAAGTCCAGCAGTAAAAGATAGAGAGAGAAATTCCATTTAAAATAACTGTAGATAATATAAAACTTTGGGGAGTCTACCTGCCAAGACCTAGCCAGGAACTATATGAACCCAATTACAAAAGACTTTTCACATAAAAAAAGTTAGAGCTAAACAATTGGAAGAATATGAAGTGTTCATGGGTAGGCCAACCTAATATAATTAAAATGACAATTCTACCTAAATTAATCTACTTATTCAGGGTCATACCAATCAAACTGCCAAGAAATAATAATAACAAAATTCATCTGAAAGAAATAAGACCAAGAATTTCAAGGGAATTAATGGGAAAAAATGCAAATAAGCAGACCTAAAACTATATTATAAAGCAGTGATCATCAAAACCATTTACTACTTGCTAAGAAATAAGAGTAGTGGATCAGTGGAATAAGTTGGGTTTACAAGACACAATAGTCAATGACTATAGCAATCTAGTATTTGATAAACCCAAAGACTCCAGATTCTAGGACAAGAACTCACTGTTCGACAAAAATTTCTGAGAAAACTTGGATATTTGTACAACAGAAACTAGGCATTGGCCAATGTCTAATACCCTATACCAAGATAAGATCCAAATGAGTTCATGATGTAGACATAAAGGTTAGGAGAACAAGGGATAGTCTGCCTCTCAGATCTATGGAGAAGGAAGGGATTTATGGCCAAAGAAGAAATAGAAAACAAAATACAAAATGATTGATTTTTATTATATTAAACTTAAAAAAAAATTTTAATTAACAAAACCAATGCAACCAAAATTAGAAGGAAGCAGAAAGCTGGGGGAAATTTTTTACATACAATGTTTCTGATAAAGATTTCATCTCTAAAATATAAAGAGAATTGCCTCAAATTTATAAGAATACAAACCATTCCCCAATTAATAACTGGGAATAACAAAGGATATGAATAGACAATTTTCGGATGATGAAATTAAATCCATTTCTAGTCATATGAAAAAATGCTCTAACTCACTATTGATTAGAAAAATGCAAAGTAAAACCATGCTCAAGCTATCATTTCATACCTCTCAGACTGGCTAAGATGGCAGGAAAAGATAATGATAAATGTTCGAGGAGATTGGGAAAAGTAGAACAATAATGTATTTTTGGTGGAGTTGTGAATTGATCCGATCATTCTAGTAGAGCAGTTTGGAACTGTGGTCAAAAGGCTATCATATCGTGCATACCCTTTGATCCAGCAGTGCCTCTACTGGGTTTGTATCCCAAAGAAATCATAAAAAAGGGAAAAGGACCCACACATGCAAAAATGTTTGTAGCAGCCCTTTTTGTAATGGCAAGGAACTGGAAACTTATTGTATACTCATCAGTTGAGGAAAGACTGAATAAGTTATTGTATATGAATATAATAGAATATTATTGTTCTATAAGAAATGATCAGGCTGATTTCAGAAAAGGCTGGAAAGACTTACATGAACCAATGTTAAGTGAAATGAGAGGAACCAAGAGAACATTGTACACAGCAACAACATTATGTGATGATCAACTGTGATGGATTTGGCTCTTTTCCACAATGAGGTAATTCAATGCAGTTGTGATGTAAAGAGCTATCTGAGTTCAGAGAGAAAACTATGGAGACTGAAAGTGGATCAAATCATAGCATTTTTCAATTTTTGTTACTGTTGTTATTGTTGTTTGCTTGTTTTTTTCTCCATTTTCTCTTTTTGATCTGACTTTTTTTGCACATCATGACAATTATGGAAATATATTTAGAAGAACTGCACATGTTTAACCTATATTGGATTGCTTACTGTGCATGGGAGAGGTTGGGAGAGGAAGAGAGAAAAATTTGGAACACAAGGTTTTGCAAAGGTGAATGTTGAAAATTATCTTTGCATGTATTTGGAAAAAATAAAAAGCTATTAAGAAAACAAAACAAAGAAAGCATTGCATTAGTAACATTGTGTAGTGATCAACTATGATTGACTCAGCCCTTTTCAGCAACACAATGATCCCAGACAAGTACAAAGGACTCAGGCAGGAAAATGCTGAACATAAGCAAAGAACTGATGGACTCAGAATGCAAATTAAAGTGATTTTTCTTTCTCCTGTTTTTTCTTTTGATCTTTTTTTTTTTTTTTTTTTTTTTTTTTTTACAATTTTGACCAATATGGAAATGTTTTACATGACAGCACATCAATACACTCTATCTAACTATTATCTTCAGGAGAGGGAATAGGAGGGATGGAAGGAGAAAAATTTGGAACTCAAAATCTTTTAAAAATGAATACTACAAATCTTATTGATTTGTAACTGTATGATCAAGAAATCAGAAGCCAAAGGAGTAGCTTTTTAAGGGTTCTGTTAAAATATCGTGCAATGATCAATTATGATACACTTAACTCTTCTCAGCAATACAATGATCCAAAACAGTTCCAAAAGACTTATGATGGAAAATGCTATCCACATCCAGAGAACTATCGAGTCAGAATGCAGATCAAAGCATACAATTTCACTTTTTTTGTGGCTTTTCCTTTTTTGTCCTGATTATTCTTTTATAACATGACTAATGTAGAAATATGTTTAACATTATTACACAGATACAGTTAGTATCAGATTGTTTGCTGTCTTGGGGAGGGAGCTTGTGAGGGAAGGAAGGAGAAAACTGGAACCAAAATCCTATAAAAATGCTATGATTATTCATGAAGAATTCAGGGATAGGAGAAATATACACAAAATATCTGGACATTATTCTTTTAACTAAGATTCCTAATTTGAGATGTTTGATCCTGAACATTTCAAAATATCAGCCAAACCACTGGTGAAGGGGAAAAAAGTAACTTTTTTCTTTTTTCCCTAGTCTTTTTTCTCATTTAGA
The DNA here is from genome assembly GCF_902635505.1 of Sarcophilus harrisii. NCBI lineage: Eukaryota > Metazoa > Chordata > Mammalia > Dasyuromorphia > Dasyuridae > Sarcophilus > Sarcophilus harrisii. The sequence continues at coordinate 302,915,686 of NC_045426.1, read as the reverse complement.
TTACAATGTCCATTTGTGGCTACATTCCTAGTCATAAGAATACACACTTATCTTCCTCTAGAGCAATGAACATTCAGGTCCCTTAACATTCTTGGGGCAAACCTTTGAAAGAAAGTTTCTTTTTGCATGCATGATTCTATTTTTGGGATTAAGGCTAAAGTCAAGATCTGGAAGAGGAGGGCAGTAGTAGCATTTTTTTCCTTTATGAAAAATTCCTTTATTGTAAATTTATCTTTCAGTTGAGACTTCTTCAAAGCAGTGGTAATTATAGAAAATGAGACAGTTTTCATGAACAGTATAATTTTTTATGGACCCCATTGAAGTAGAAATCATATTTTAATAAAGAGCTACTGAGGAATTAATTGAAAATTAACTGGATATGAAAAAATGTTCTAAACAACTAATTAGAAAAATGCAAGTTAAAACAATTCTGAGGTATATCTCACCCCCAAAAGATTGGACAACATGACATAAAAGGAAAATGACAAATATGGGAGTGAACACTAATGTATTGTTAGTAAATTTGTGAACAGGTCCAACTATTCTGTACAAAAGCTTTTTTAACTTGAAATAATCAAAATTTTCTATTTTGTGAGCAATAATGATCTCTAGTTCTTTGGTCACAAATTCCTTCTTCCTCCACAAGTCTGAGAGGTAAACTATCCTATGTTCTCCTAATTTATTTATACTCTCATTCTTTATGCCTAAATCATGAACCTATTTTGATCTTATCTTAGTGTAAGGTGTTAAGTGTGGGTCCATGCCTAGTTTCTGCCATACTAATTTCCAGTCTTCCCAGCAGTTTTTGTCAAATAGTGAATTCTTATTCTAAAAGTTGAGATCTTTAGGTTTGTCAAACACTAGATTGCATTGACTATTTTGTCCTGTGAACCTCACCTATTCCACTGATCAACTAGTTTATTTCTTAGCTAATACCAATTGGTTTTGGAGACTGCTGCTTTGTAATATAGTTTTAGATTGAAATAGCCCAGGCAATAAAGTTCAGGACAGCCAAGATGTTTGCAATTTAGAGAGCAGTTTATTCACTGGCCAGGACAGATCTCTGGATTGAGTTCTGTCCCAAACCTAAGTAGAGACAGGCTTATAAGCAATTCTTGTTCTGCCTTGAGGTTATAACAGTGACTCGACTTCTCCCTCGAGAAGGGGGATGCTGGGGAGCTTACAGGCTGTCTGACATTGTTAAGCAAGCATTCTGCCTGAACATAGTTGAGCAACATTTTCCTATAAGCCTGAGGCCCCTTGACCAGGCATGAGAGGGCCAGTCTTTTGTCCATTTCAAGATCAGGAACAGCTAGGCCACCTTCATTTGATTTTTTTTCATAAGTTCCCTTGAAACCTTTTGTTCTTCCATATGAATTTTGTTCTTATTTTTTTCTAGGTCATTAAAATAGTTTCTTTGGAGTTTGATTGGTATAGCACTAAATAAATAGATTAGTTTAGGGAGTATTGTCATCTTTATTATATTCACTCAGCCTATCCAAGAGCACTTAATATTTTTCCAATTGTTTAGATCCGAATTTATTTGTGTGGAAAGTGTTTTGTAGTTTTGCTCATATACTTCCTGACTTTTGGCAGATAGATTCCAAAATATTTTATGCTATTGACAGTTATTTTAAATGAAATTTCTCTTTGTATCTCTTGCTGTTGGATTTTGTTGATGATGTCTAAAAATGCTGAGGATTTATATGGATTTATTTTGTATCCTGCAACTTTGCTAAAGTTGTGGATTATTTCTAATAGCTTTTTAGTAGAATCTCTGGGGTTTTCTAAGTATACCATTATATCATCTGCAAAGAGTGATAATTTGGTTTCCTCATTGCCTTCTCTAATTCCTTTAATCTCTTTCTCAATTCTTATTGCCAACGCTAGCGTTTCTAATGCAATATTGAAATAGTAATGGTGATAGTGGGCAACCTTGTTTCACTCCTGATCTTATTGGGAATGGTTCCAGTTTATCCCCATTACATATGATGCTTACTGACGGTTTTAAATAGATGCTACTGACTATTTTAAAGAAAAGTCCATTTATTCCTATACTCTCTAGTGTTTTTTAATAGGAATGGATTTTGGATTTTATCAAATGCTTTTTCTGCATCTATTGAGATGATCATGTGGTTTTTGTTAATTTGGTTATTGATATGGTCAATTATGCTAATAGTTTTCCTAATATTGAATCAGCGCTGCATTCCTGGTGTAAATCCTACTTGGTCATGGTGTATTATCCTGGGGATGATTTTCTGTAATCTTTTTGCTAATATTTTATTTAAGATTTTTGCATCAATATTCATTAGGGAGATTGGTCTATAATTTTCTTTTTCTGTTTTCATCCTACCTGGTTTAGGTATCAGTACCATGTTTGTGTCATAAAAGGAATATGGTAGTACTCCTATTTTTTCAAATAATTTATATAGTATTGGAGTTAATTGTTCTTTAAATGTTTGGTAGAATTCACATGTAAATCCATCTGGTCCTGGGGATTTTTTCTTAGGGAACTGATTAATAGCTTGTTCTATTTTCTTTTTCTAAAATGGAACTATTTAACCAATTTATTTCTTCCTCTGTAAATCTGGGAAAGTTATATTTTTGAAGATATTCATCCATTTCATTTAAGTTATTGAATTTATTGGCATAAAGTTGGGCAAAGTAACTCCTAATTATTGCTCTAATTTCTTCTTCGTTAGTGGCAAGTTCTCCCTTTTCATTTTTAAGACTAACAATTTGATTTTCCTCTTTCCTTTTTCTAATAAATTTACCAAGGGTTTATCTATTTTGTTGGGGTTTTTTTAGAACCAACTCTTAGTTTTACTTATTAGTTCAATAGTTTTTTTACTTTCAATTTTATTAATCCCTCCTTTTATTTTTAGAATTTCAAGTTTAGATTTTGACTGGTGGCTTTTAATTTCTTCTTTTTCTAGCTTTTTTAGTTGCAAGCCTAATTCATTGATTTTCTCTTTCTCTATTTTATGCAAGTAGGCCTCTAGAGATATAAAATTTTCCCTTATTACCACTTTGGCTGCATCCCACACATTTCGGTATGATGTCTCATTATTGTCATTTTTTTGGGAAATTATTAATTATGTCTATGATTTGCTGTTTCACCCAATCATTATTTAGGATGAGACTATTTAGTTATATTTTTTGCTCTATTTCCCCCTGACTTTTTATTGAATGTAATTTTTATTGCATCATGTTCTGAAAAGGATGCATTTACTATTTCTGCCTTTCTGCCTTTAAATTTAAGGATTTTATGTCCTAATATATGGTCAGTTTTTGTATAGATTCCATGAACTGCTGAAAAGAAAGTATACTCCTTTCTGTCTCCATTTAGTTTTCTCCAAAGATCTATCATATATAACTTTTCTAGTATTTTAGTTATCTCTTTAACTTCTTTCTTATTTATTTTGTGGTTTGATTTAACTAGTTCTAAGAGTGCAAGGTTGAGATCTCCCACTATTATAGTTTTGCTGTTTGTCTTCTTGCAGCTCTCTTAACTTCTCCTTTAAGAATTTAGATGCTAGCAAAATAACTATATGGACATGTATACATATATTATATTTAACATGTATTGGTCTACCTGCCATTTGGGAGAGGGGGTGGGGGGAAAGAGGGGAAAAATTGGAACAAAAAGTATTGTGATTGTCAATGCTGAAAAATTACTTATATATATATATATCTTGTAAATAAAAAGCTATAATAAAAAAAGAATTTAGATGCTACACAACTTGGTGCATATATTTTTAATATTGACATTGCTTCATTATCTATGTTACTCTTTAGCAAGATACAGTTTCCTTCCTTATCTCTTTTAATTAGATCAATTTTTGCTTTTGCTTGATCTGAGATCTGGATGGCTACCCCAGCTTTTTTTACTTCACCTGAAGCATAGTAGATTGTGCTCTAGCCTTTTATCTTTACTCTGTAGGTATTGCCCTTCTTCAAATGTATTTCCTGTAAACAACTTATTGTAGGATTCTGACTTTTAATCCAGTCAGCTAACCACCTCTTTTTTATGGGGGAGTTTATCCCATTCACATTTATGGTTAAAATTACTAATTCTGTATTTCCTGCCATCTCATTAACCCCAGATTATGCTTTTCTCTTTTCTTTCCTTCTTACCCTCTTCCCCAGTATACTTGTGAGTGCACTTGCCTCATGCAGCCCTCCCTCTTTAGGATCCCTTCCCCCACCTTAGATTCCCTCTTTTTTTCTTAAACCTTTTTCTTACAATTTCTGTATTCCCTTCTGTTTAGCTTACTCCTTCCCTTTTCACTTTTTCCCTCTTACTTTTCAATGAGGGGGGAGAAGTTTCTCTGTAAATTGAATATGTCTAATATTTTTTTCTTTTAGCCAATTCTGATGAGAGTAAGATACAAACTATGTTTATCCCCCTCCCTTCTTTCTCTCAGATATAATAGGTTTCCTTTACCTCTTTGTGTGATGTAGTCCTCTACTTTTCCCTTTTTCTGATACTATTTCCTTTTCACCTCTAGCTTCTTTTTTATAACAATAAAACCAAATTATACATGTATTCTTTATGTGTACTCATAACAGAAATATAGTTCCCAAGATTTCTTTTTACCTTTTTATGTTTCTCTTGAGTCCTATAATTGGAGGTCAAACTTTTTGTTTAGTTCCAATTTTTTCGTCAGAAACAGATGGAATTCACCTATTTCATTGAATGTCCATCTTCTTCCCTAGAAAAAAATGCTTATTTTGGCTGGGTAAATTATTCTTGACTGCATACCAAGTTCCTTAGCCTTTAGGAATATCAGATTCCAGGCCCTTTGATCCTTTAATGTGGCTGCTGCTAGATCCTGAGTAATCCTTATTGTGGCTCCTCTGTACTTGAATTGGTTTTTTTTTTCTAACTGCTTATAGTATTTTTTTATTGGTCTGATAGTTCTGGAATTTAGCCACAATATTTCTTGGAGTTTTGATTTGGGGATCTCTTTCAGTAGGAGATTGATGAATTCTTTCAATGTTTATTTTACCCTCTGTTTCTATAACATCTGGTAGTTATCTTTGATTATTTCCTGAAAAATAGTGTCTAGGCTCTTTTTTTCATCATAATTTTCAGAAGTCCAATAATCCTCAGATTATCTCTCCTAGATCTATTTTCCAGGTTTATTGTTTTCCCAAGTAGGTATTTAATATTTTTCCTACTTTTTCATTTTTTGGTTTTGCTTGACTGATTCTTAGTGTCTCCTCCAGTCATTCATTTTCATCTGTTCAATTTTGATTTTTAATGAATTATTTTCTTCATTTGCTTTTTAAATTTCTTTTTGTAATTGTCCAATTGAGTTTTTAAATGAGTTGTTTTGTTCTATGGAATTTTTTCCCATTTCACCAATTTTATTTTTTAGAGAGCTATTTTCTTTTCCCAATTTACCAATTCTGTTTTTCAGGGAGTTGATTTCTTTATCCACTTTATTTTAAATGAGTAGGATGACTTATCCAGACTCTCTTGCCAAGCTTCCCTTTCCTTTTCCCATTTTTCTTCTAGCTCTCTTGTAAGAGCTTTTTAAATTTCTTCTATCAGAGTCTTGTTTGGGGGTGGGGGGGGAACCAGATCATATCTCCCTTTAGGGTTTTATCTAGAGACAATCTATTTTTAGTCTCCTCAGGGTTTGAAGTCTGCTCTCTATCAGTATAGAAGCTATCTACAATTAGAGTCCACTTTAACTTTTTACTCATTTTAACAAAACAAACAAACAAACAAACAAAAAAAACCAAACTACAGTCTGCTTTTAGGCATGTTGTTGTTACAAGCTTCCGCTACAAACAACAGGAAGTAGCAGTGAAGCAGCAGTGGGACAGCAATGGCCACATTAGAATCAGCACACTGAGATAGTGCTGAGTCACTCCAGGTGTTGGGTGGGTGTGGCCAGGTCCTGAGAGACTCTAGCCGTTTTGGTGTTTTAGTCTTTACCATTTGCATTTTTAGCTTCTTTTCTGATCTTAGAGATCAGCTTGCTGCCAGAGCAAGGTAGCTCACGTTGTGGTAAAGCTTAAATAGATGTGTGTTTCTTCTCCGCCATATTGGCTCTGCCCCCAGGTCCAACCATTCTAGAAAATAATTTGGAACCATACCCCAAACTGCACATATCCTTTAACCTAGTAGTACTATAACTAGGTCTGTATCCCAAAAAATCAAAGAAAGAGAAAAGAACTTATAGTTGAAATAATAATTATAGTATCTCTTTTTTGTGGTGATAGGGAATTGAAAATCAAGAGGATGCCCACCAATTAGGGAATGGCTGAACAAGTTTTGGTATATGATTGTGATGGAATACTATTATGCTATAAGAAATGACAAATAGGATCATTTCAGAAAAATCTGGGAAGACATATATGAACTGATACAAAATAAAGTGAGTAAAACTAGGAAAATATCATACACAGCAATAATAATTTTATGATGCAAATCAACTATGAAAGACTTATCTATTCTGAGCAATATAATTATTCACTAAAATTCTAAAAGATTCATGAAAAGTGCTATCCACCTCCAGAAAAAGAACTGATGAGCTCTATATGCAGATTTGTGTGTATGTGCCATGGTTAATAAGAAAATATATGTTGTATAACTTCCTAATGATGGGGGAAGGCTTGGAGAGAAGGAGAGAATTTGGAACTCAAAATTTTGAAAAAAGAATGATAAAAAGAAAATTAATTATAGCCTAAATAACTAAATTCTAAAGAAATAATAGACAAACAATTAATGATAGAAACAACCAGTAGTTTCATTAAAAATAGTGATATGAAAGAGAAAATATACCAAAAATTGGAGGATGCAGTTAAAGCAATCTTTCCTTAAGGGAAAATATATTATATATAGACATTTCTACCCATAAAAAAAGAAAGAACCTACCAAAGAATTAGGTATATAATTTTAAAAATTATAAAACTAAGCAATAAAAGACATCCAATTTACCTACAACTAAATACCAGAATAGAAATCCTAAAAATTAAAGATAAAAAAATTCAAAGTAAAAACAAAAACACTGAATGAAGAAAACATAAGTAGGAGCTGTTTTCTTTCTTTCTCTCTCTTTTTTTTTTTTAAAGAGTAGATAAGACAGGAAAAAATAATGATGAATGTTCGAGAGGACGTAGAAAAACTGAGACATTGATGCATTGTTGGTGGAGTTGTGAACAGATCCAACCATTCTGGAAAGCAGTTTGGAACTATACTCACAAAGTTATCAAACTGGATATACCCTTTGATCCATCAGTGTTACTAGTGGGCTTATATCCCAAAGAGATATCAAAGATGGGAAAGGGACCTTTTTGTGAAGACCGCGTATTTTAAAATCAGCCGGAGTCAGGAATTCAAGTTAGGGGAAAATCATCAGTCTTTATTCTCAGTGAAGAAAGATCGGAGGTGGAAGAGAATGGGCAATAGCAATGTGTGTAGCTGAGTCAAGAAGCTAGCTAGACCAGCAGCCACACAACCAGCAGCTAGGAGCATGGAACCCAAGCTCAATCTCTCCCAGCTTCTTTTCCTGTCTCTCTACCTCCACCCACCAAAATCATCATTTCCTATACAACACATCAGGACTTGCACAGAGAGTGGGGCAGGGCTATTCTTTATCCAAACATGAATATTAATAGAGTATAGTCCAATTACTATTTAGCCTCATGTGCTTGGGACCTCAGTGCATCAACTCAAGCCTCAGCCCATTACACCTTTTTGTGCAAAAATGTTTGTGGCAGCCCTTTTCATAGTGTCTAGAAACTGGAAATTGAATGGATGCCCATCAATTAGAAAATGGCTGCGTAAATTAATGTTATGGAATATTATTGTTCTGTAAAAAATGATCAGCAGGATGAATAAAGAGAGGCTTGGAGAGACTTACATAAACTGATGCTAAGTGAAATGAGCAGAACCAGGAGATCATTATACACTTCAACAACAATACTATATGAGGATCAATTCTCATGGAAGTGGCTATCTTCAACAATGAGAGGATCCAAATCAATTTCGATTGATCAGTAATGAACAGAACCAGCTATACCCAGCAAAAGAACACTGGGAAATGAGTGTGGACCACAACATAGCATTTACACTCTTTCTGTTATTGTTTGCTTGCATTTTTGTTTTTCTTCCCAAGTTATTTTTACTTTCTTTCTAAATCCAATTTTTCTTATGCAACAAGATAACTGTATAAATATATACATATATTTTATTTAACATATACTTTAACATATTTAACATGTATGGGACTACCTGTCATCTAGAGGAGGGGGTGAAGGGAAGGAAGGGAAAAGCTGGAATAGAAGTTTTTGCAAGGGTCAATGTTGAAAAATTACTCATGCATATGTTTTGTCAATAAAAAAAACTATAATAATAATTTTAAAAAGATTAGATCAGAGAAATTGAGCCAACTCTAACAATATTTGTTTGACTATTTGTCTAGGTGAGTGCTATGAAACACTGCAAGTATGAATAATCACTCCACACATTTATTACACAAAGACAAAATGAAAATCCATGCCATTCAAGGACATTATACTGTACATGAAAAAAGCCATTGTGTCCTATTTACAGCCCCTAAATATTCAGTCCTAGAAACCAGAATTTCTTCATACTATCTTGTATCTTCTGCTAAATAGTTTATAACTTCTGCACATCTACATTTATACACATTGGTGTTAAGAATAAATACATACACACATACGTACATGCATACATGTATATATCTCACAAGTACAACATGAAGAAGTCATGACTATATACTTTGTATAAAACAAACTTGGAGTTTTTAGTGGATTGTAAAATCAATATAAGGTCATAGATTTTGAACATGAAGGGATTTTTAAAGGGAATCTTGTATAACTTTATCATCTTATATATCAGGAAATCAAGACTCAGAGGCAGGAGATGCTTTGCTCAAAGATTAATAAGTAATAAATTTGAGAATGAGGATTATAAATCCGTTGGCTTCAAATCTATAATTCTTTCCATCTACCACTGCTTTTCTACTGAGCCAAATACATCAGAACAAAAGAGGAAGTAGTTCTGCTGTATCTGTCTTGATTAGATCATCTGGTTAGATCTTCTGGAATACTGTGTTTAATTTTATGTAGTATATTTTAGGAAAGAAAAACATAAACTGAAATGTGGGCAGAATATGATAACAAGGATGTAAAAGTGCTGAAGAACATTCCAAAAGATCAGAGTTATAACTTGAACAGATCTACTGGGGATTTGTTCCAGGACAGGACATAATGAGCAATTTCCTGGGAATACTTTCCATCTTTTTCAGAAATATCTCAGGAGAGCCACCATTAGAAATTGCCACTTGCCCCATATACTGAAATTATAAGTTATTGCAATGTACATCAGAGAGGTTGAAAGAACTGGGAATGTACAGCCTTGAGTAGATAATTTTTATTATTTTGGGGGGTTACATTTTAAGTTTTGAGTTGTTTTTTTCTCTACCTCCCAAATTTATATTAGAAAAGAACATTTTATTTATTTTAAATAGAATGCAGGGCCTTGAGCCAAGAATACTCTTCTTGAATACAAATTTTACCTTAGAACACTTAACTAGCTGGGTGACCCTGAACAAATAATTTGTCTCAGTTTTCTCATCTACAAAATGAGCTACAGAAGGAAATGGCAAACTCTTTCAGTATCTTTACCAAGAAAATCTCAAAGGGGATCACTAAGAGTCAGATATGACTGAAAACACAATACTACTTCTATATATCAATTCTTTTCCTGGAGATGGATAGTCCTTCACAGTTGATCTGAATGCTCATATTACGTAGAATAGCTTAGTTATTCATAGTTACTCTTGCTGTTATCTTATGCAATATTCTTCTGGTTTTGCTTATTTTACTCTGCATTGTCATACAAGTCTTTCTAAAGTTTTCTAAAACCTAAACTGTTTATCATTTCATGTAGCATAATTTTACTCTATCACAACCACATGTTACAACTCATTCAGCCATTCCCCAATTGATGGGCATCCTCTCAATTTTCAGTTCTTTGCCACCACTTTGCACATGTGGTCCTTTCCCCTTTTTATGATCATTTTCAGATACAAATCCAGTAGAGACAGTGATGAATTAAAGGCCATTCACAGTTTGATAGCCCTTTAGGCATAGTTCCAAATTTCTCTTCAGAATGATGGGATCAGTTCACAATTCCATGAAAACTGTGTTAGTGCTCCAGTTATCCCACATTCTCTCCAAGATTTATTATTATCCTTTCTTGTCAAATTAGCCAATACTTGAGAGGTATGTAGTGATACCTCAGAGTCATCTTAATTTGCATTTCCCTAATCAATAGTGACTTAGTGCATTTTTTCATGTAACTAGAAATGGTTTTAATTTCTTCACCTAAAATTGTTTATTCATATCCTTTGACCATTTATCAATTGGAGAATGGCTTGTAGTCTTATAAATTTGAGCCAATTATATATTTTTAGAAATGATACCTTTAACAGAATCCTTGGATGTAAAAATTCCACACACACCCCCACCCCCTTTTCTGCTTCCCTTCTCATCTTGGCTGTATTGGTTTTGTTAGTACAAAACATTTTTAATTTAATAAATATCAAAATAATCTATTTTATATCCCATAATGCATTCTCTTTTATTAATAAATTCTCCTATTCATAAATTTGATAATAATCTTCATGCTGTTCAAATTCACTTATGATATTTCCCTTTATATCAAGCTTGTGTATCCTTTTTGACATTGTCTTGGTAAAAGGTAGAAGATATTGGTCTATACCTAGTTTATGTCAGCCTGATTTCCACTTTTTCCAGCAATTTTAAAAACCAAATAGGAAGTTCTTATCCCCAAAGCTTAGCTCTTTGTATTTATCAAACACAAGTTACCATAGTCATTCACTACTGTATAGTTCATATCTACTCTATTCCACTGAACCATCATTCCATTTCTTAGCCAGTAGCAGATAGTTTGCTAATTACCACCTTATCAGTATAGTTTAAAATACTATGCTGCTAGAACTACTTCTTTTAATTTTTTCCATTAATTCCTTTGACATTGTTGACTTTTTGTTCTTCTAAGTGAATTTTGTTGTTTTTAGCTCAATAAAATAATTTTTTGGTAGTTTAATTGGTGTGATACTGATTCATTAGGTAAAATTGTTATTTCTCTTATGTTGGCTCAGTCCACTCATGAACAATTGATATTTTTCCAAGTATTTAAATCTGAAATTATTTATATAATTATATGTATAATTCCTGGGTTTGTCTTGGCTGATATATTCCTGTGCATTTTATATATTTTAGTTATTTTAAATGAAACATTTTACAAAATCTTCTTGAAGGGACTCTTTGGTAATATATAGAAATACCAATGATTTATTTTGATTTATGTTCAATTTTTTGCTAAAATTATTGTTTCAACTAATTTTTTTAGTTGAATCTTTAGGATTTTCCAAGTATGACATCATATTGCCGGCAAAAAAGAGATAGTTTTATTTTCTCGTTGCCTATTCTAATTCCTTGCTAGCATTGCTAGTAGACTATTGAATGATAGTGGTGTTAAAGACATTCTTGCTTTTCTTTAGATTTTATTGGGAAGAATTCTACCTTATCTCCATTACAGATAATGCTTGCTTATGACCTCAGGTACATGCTTTTTATTATTTTAAGGAAAAATCCCTTTATATCTTTTTTTTTTTAATTAAAGCTGTCTATTTACAAAACATATCCATAGACAATTTTCAGCATTCACCTTTGCAAAGCCTTGTGTTTCAATTTTTTTTCCTTTCTCTCACCCTCTCCCCTAGATGGTAAGTAATTCAACATGTTAAACATGTGAAATTCTTTTATAAATATTTCCTTAATTATCATGGTACACAAGAAAAACAGATGAAAAAGGAAAAAAAATGAGAAAGGAAACAAAATGTAAGCAAAACAAAATGCAAGTAAACAACAATAAAAAAAAAAAAAAGGTGACAATACTATGTTGTGATCCATGCACAATCCCCCCAGTCCTCTCTCTGGATGCAGATGGCTCTCTTTATCACCAGACCATCAAAACTGGCCTGAATCATCTCACTTACATGGATGTTTTTAAAATATTTTTATTGTTTTTAATAGGAATGAGTATTGCATGTTGTCAAAAGCTTTTCCTTATCTGTTTATATAATCAGAAGAATTTTTTGTTCAATTTGTTATTGATATAATCAATTATGTCAATAGTTTGTTATTGTTGTTGAACCAGTTCTCATTTGGTTTTTGTAATCTTTGTAATATATTCTTGTAGTCTCTTAGTATTTTATTTGGGATTTTTTGCCTCAATATTCCTTGGTGAAACTGGACTATGCTCTTTTTTCTAAGTTTTGGTCTTTTTGATTTAGGTTTTGTTTTATGAAAGAAGGATTCCTCGGGTATGGTAGGATTTTGGATTATGTTCCAAATAATTTATTTAACATAGGAATTAGTTGATCTTAACATGTTTATACAATTCATTTGTAAATCCATCTGGCTCTGATGCTTTTTTCATAGGAAACTCAACTTCTTTTTCTAAAATATTATGTTAGATTTTTTTTTTCTTTTGTTAATATGGATAGTTAGATTTTTGTTAAGTATTTGTCCATTTCACTCAGATTGTTAAATTTATTGCTATATAATTGGGCAAAATAACTTTTAATAATTGCTTTAATTTCATCTTTATCAGTAGTATTTTACCTTTTACATTTTTGATATTAGTGAATTGGTTTTCTTTTCTCTTTATTTTAATCATATTAACCAATTATTTATCTATTTTACTCTTGGAGTTTTTAATAAAAGTAGCTCCTAATTTTATTAATTGAATGCTTTTCTTAATTTAGTTTTTAAAATCTCACCTTTAATTTTCAATATTTTCAATTCAGTGTTTAATTGGGAATTTTTGTTTTAATTGTTTGATTGTCTACCTAATTTGTTGATCTGCTCTTTCTGTTTTGTTGATGTAAGTATTTAAAGATATACATTTTCCTTTGATGATACCTTTGCTGTATTTCGTAAGCTTTGGTATGTTGTTTCATTATCATCATTCTCTTTAATAAAATTACTCATTGTTTCTCTGATTTGTTTTTTCATCTATTGGTTCTTTAAGGTTATTTAGTTTTGACAATTAATTTTTAATCTCTGTTTCCATGGTCCTTTATTAAATATAATTTTTATTATGATCTGAAAAGGATGAATTTAATTTTTCTGCTTTTTTGCATTTGAGTAAAAGTTTATTATGTCCTAATATAGGGTTAATTTTTGAAAAGATCCTATGTCCTGCTGAAAAAATGAATATATTTCTTTCTATTCCTATTTAATTCTCTGTAGATGTTTATAATATCTAGCTTATCAAAGCCAAATTGATCTATTTATCAATAAATCCTAATCTCCTTGATTAGGAGATTTTCTGATTATCTAGTTCTGACAGGGGAAAGTCCCCCACTATTATTGCTTTGTTAGCTATTTCCATCTGTAATTCATTTATCTTTTTTCTTTATAAGCTACGATATTACAGCATTCCATGCTTTTGTTTAGTATTGGTAATTACTTCATTATTTATGGTACTTGAGTTTTCTTGCTTACCTCATTTAATTAAATCGTTTTAGCTTTGAATTTTGTTTGACATGATACTTGCTATCTGTGCTTTTTAAAATATCAGTTGAAGTATAATAAATTCCACTCTATTTGTGTCTCTTATTTTTAACTTGCAAACAACATAATTTTGGGTCCTGGTTTTTGATCTATCCTGCTGTTTCCATTTTATGGGTTTTATTCCATTCAAGTTGAAAGTTCCAATTACTAGTTTTGGATTTTCTTCCATTCTGTTTCTATCCCCACCTTCTATTGCTTATCCTCCTCTCTTTTTTCCTTTCTCTTTTCTGGAGTCTAGTTTATTTATAACTACTGTCTCCCTAATCCACACACACAGACTTCTAAGAATTCCTTCCTGGTCTTATCCTATGCCCTCCTATTTCTTTGTAAGTTATGAAAACTTTTATATACAACTGAATGGATACTATTCCCTAACCAGTTCTGATAAGAAAATGTTCCTGCTGCCCACTCTTTATTCCATTTCCCCTTCCATTGTAAAAGTTCTTCAATTCATACCTCTTTTGTACAAGCTAATTTGCTCCATTTTACTTCTCCCTACCCAAGATTATTTTTTAGGATTATTCCATCATAATCAACTGAAAATCAAGTCCTTTATTTGTAGATACTTTTTCTAACTACTCTATTAATGATAACATCCTTAAGTTACAAATATAATTTTCCCATATAAGACAATAAACAAATTAACCTTCTTAAATTTCTTACTATTAATCTTTCACGTTTACCTTTTTATGTTTTTCCCAATTCTTATATCTTAAAGTCAAATTTTCTGTTCAGAAGTGTTTTTTTTCTCGATTATCTGAAAGTCCTTTAATTTATTAAATATCCATTTTTCTCCTTGCAGGATTGTACTTAGCTTTGCTGGGTAGGTTCTTCATTGTAAACCCAATTCCTTTGCTCTTTAAAATATCATATTCCATGGGTTTTAGTCTTTTGATGTGAAAGCATTAAATCTTGTGTCATCCTCACTATAGTTCCATAATATTTGAATTGTTTCTTTTCAATTGTTTGTAATAATTTTCTGGGAGCTTTGAAATTGAGTTATAATTTTCTTGTAAATTTTCATTTTGGGATCTCTTTCAGGTGGTGCTTAATAGATTTTTTTTCTATTTCTATTTTACCATCTAATTCCAAAACTTCAGGACAACATACCTTAATAATTTCTTCAAGAATAAGTTCTAAATTCCCCCTTTTTTTGGAGGGGGGGGACAGGCAATTGGGGTTAAATGCCCAAGGTCACATAGCTTGTAAGTGTTAAGTGTCTGAGATTGGATTTGAACTCGTTTTCCTCATTTTGAGGACTGGTACTCTATCAACTGTACCATCTGTCCCTAAACTTCGTTTTTGATTATGATGTTCAGATAGTCCAACAATTCTTATATTCTTATGTCTCTCCTTGATCTGTTTTCTTTCTTTCTTTTTTTTTAATTAAAGCTTTTTATTTTCAAAACATATGCATGGGTAATTTTTCAACAATAACCCTTGTGTTTCAATTCTCTCCCTTCTCCCACCCCCTCTCCTAGATGGCAAGTAATCCAATATATGTTAAACATGGTAGAAATATATGTGAAGGGGCAGCTAGGTGGCTCAAGAGCACCAGCCCTGAAGTCAGGAGAACCTAAATTCAAATCTGGTCTCAAACACTTAACATTTCCTAACTGTGTGACCCTTGGCAAGTCACTTAATCCCAATTGTCTCAGCAAAAAAAAAAAAAAAAAAAAAAAAGGAAGAAAGAAAGAAAAGAAATATATATTAAATCCCATATATGTATACATATTTATACAATTATCTTACTGCACAAGAAAAATCAAATCAAACAGGAAAAAATGACAAAGAAAATAAAATGCAAGCAAACAACAACAAAAAAAGTGAAAATATTATGTTCCCACAATCCTCTCTCTGGGTGTAGATGGCTCTCTTCATCACAAGATCACTGGAACTAGTCTGAATCATCTCATTGTTGAAGAGAGCCACCTCCATCATTATATAATCTTGTTGCCATATACAATGATCTCCTGATTCTGTTTGTTTCACTTAGCATCAGTTCATGTAAATCCTTGATCTGTTTTCTAAATCAGTTGTTTTTCTAATGAGATATTTAATATTCTCTTCTATTTTTAATTCTTTTGATTTTGTATTTTTTTCTTGGTGTTTTATGAAGTCACTAGATGCTTCTTGTTCAATTCTAATTTTTCCCCCCTGAGGCAAGTGGGGTTAAGTGACTTGCCCAGGGTCACACAGCTAGGAAATGTTAAGTGTCTGAGATCTAATTTGAACTCCGTTCTTCCTGATTTCAGGGCTGGTGCTCTATGCATTGTGCCACCTAGCTGCCCCTCAATTCTAATTTTTAAGGAGTATATTTTCTTCAGTAAGTTTTTGGAGCTCTTTTTCTAATTGTCCATCATTTTCTTGCATTACTCTTATTGCTTTTCTCAATTTTTCCTTTATCTCTGATTTTTAAAGTGCTTTTTAACTTCTCCCAGTAATTCTTTTTGGATTTGTGATAATTTTACATTTTTATTTGAAGTTTGCATGTAGCTGTTTTGACTTTATTGTCTTCTGAGTTTGAACCCTGATCTTCTCTGTCATCTTAGTAACTATGATCAAGTTCTTGTTTAGTTGTTTACTCTTTTTTTTTTTTTTTTTTTTTGTGACAGTCTATTTCTTGACTATTAAATTTATGTTAGAGAGTTGTGCTCTCAGGGTTTTAGAGATAATGTCTTGGGCTTCAGGCTTTTCTTGCCATTGTCCTTCTTGGTTCTTCAGATGTATTATGATGCAAAGCCAGGTATAATAACTTCTTTTCTGTCTCATGCCTACATCTTTGAGGGACCAGGGCCTATCCCCTCTGCAAATGCACTCATTGGTATGTGCTCACTTCTCCTTGCCTATAGCCATAGCTTCAGGTCACGTTTAGTAAAGGGGCCTGAAACCCATATTTAGTGCCAGAAGTGACCCAATCATTTTTCCCTTGACCATTAAAATTTCCTGAAGCAGAGGCTGCTGCCCATACAAGTTGCTCCCAGGATTACTGTTTAATCACACAGAGGCATTTGCACTTGGCTTTGGCTAAACTATCACCCTTTCCACCACTTCCTAAAGTCCTTCTAACTTGTCTCAGGCTGGACAACTTACTTAGCCTGTCTTTTTGTTACTTTTGCTACGTTAAAATCTGAGGCATTGTTTTAAGTTGTTTGGAGGGGAATTTGGGAAAATCAAGATAAATTCCTGGTTTATTCTGCCATCTTCCTATGATCTCCTAAAATGATTTTTAGGGTAGAGATGTTAATAGTTTTCAGTCAGAGTGTCAAACTCAAGGGGCATAAGAGACCAAATTAAAATGCACCTGAACTAGATTAAAATACTGGGAAATGATTAACAAAATAAATAAAAATACATTATAACATATGTAACGTTAATTTGTGGTTTTCTAAATCAATATGGGACCTCTTTTCAGTTTGATACTTTATGTGCATATAGACATATATATGTTTATTTTTTGAATATATGTACATCTGTCACATACAAGAGAGATTAAATTTGTGCTACTTAGTCTTCAGAGGGCAATTAAGAACAAATGACAAAAGTTGCAGAGAAGTAGCTTTAAATCATCTAACTGTAACAATTCCTACTGTCCAAAAGCTGATTATATGCTTCAGAGGGTTGAATGTTACATATATTGTAGAATGGATTTTTCAGGTGGGAGATGAGGTAGATTATTTTTGAAATCCTTTCCATAGAATCGTGGATTCAGAGCTGGAAGTCATTTTAGAGGTCATCTGGTCTAACCCCTTCCTATTACTTCCTATGTATTAGGGTCCAGTTTGGGTGACTATAGGACCCAAATAGGACCCAAACTGAGACTTTCCCAGGTTAACAGATAGTGACCCACTGGGTTAAACGCAGATCCTTTGACTCCCCTGCACATTTCCTGTGGAACTTGAGGTTCTGTGCATGCCATTGTGGTATATAATTTTGTGGGGGGATGACAACCCAACAGGCAGGATAATGGTGGTCCTTTCAACAGTAATAAGGAAGTTTGGAGAAAAAAATAAGTTTCGTTTTAAACATGTTGATTGTAACAAATGAGCAACTGAAGATACTAGATTGGATGATGACAATGATGTTAGGGTTGTACAAGTACCATTCAGATTCTTATTGTAGAAAGGATAATTGGATTTAGTAGAGATTTGGGGAACAAGTGAAATAACAGAGGGAGAAAAGGGTTTAGGCTTTGGGGATTCAAAATTAGCAGGTAAAGCGTAAGAAAACAGGTAGATGCAGAATCAGGAGAGAACTACATAAAGAAAACCCAAAGAGAAAGGATCAAATACTGCAGAGAGGTCAAGGATGAAGATTGAAAAAAAGAACTTTCGTTAGATTTGGCAAATAAAAGATAACTTCGGAGAGAGCATTTTCAATTGAATGAGCTCCGAAGCCAGACTAGAGAAAGAAAACAGAGAGATGATAGGAAGTGGGGCCCTCTATTTGTAGCTCACCTTCTCAAGGAGTTTAAGACGAAAAAGGGAGGCGTGGCAGAGGACCGCACGGATCAGATGCAGGGTGTGGGGTTTGTTTTTAGGATGGGGAAGCCTCGGGAATGCTTATAAGTAGTAAGGGTGCAATCAATCGATAGGGAGAGTTTGAAGCTAAGAAGGCAGAGGCGGCAATAAGCAGGAGCTCGAGGCGGCAATAAGCAGGAGCTCGAGGCGGCAATAAGCAGGAGCTCGAGGCGGCAATAAGCAGGAGCACTGGGCTCATATCCCTACAGGAGAAGGGAGAGGCTTTCCTCTCCGCTGCGACCTGGTGCGATCCTCTACGCAGCCCCAGGTCATTCCTCCGGGGGACCCCGCCACTGAAAGACGGCCCTGCAGTGGGGGGCCGGAAGGCCGAATTAAACGGCAGGCTGGCGCTGGAGAGCACCACTGTGTCGCGACAGCACGCTATCGGAACACGCAGACAACATCCCGCCCGGAGCTTTCCCCCCCTGCCAAAGTCAGGAGATGGCGCCCCGAGGGCGGAACTCCGAAAAGGAAGCGAGGCGGCGCCGCCCACCCCTTCGGGAGACGTGGATCTGCACGTGACGCGCGTCCGTGCGCGCTCTTCCCGGAAGTCTCCGCCGCGCGCGCCCCCGCCCTCGCCGCCGCTGCCGCCGCGCTGCCACTGCCACCCGGTGCAGTTTAGGGGGAGGAGGGCTCGGCTGCCGCCGCCGCCGCCGCCGCCGTCGCTGCGACGCCGCCGGGGTGGGGGGGAGGGTGGGGTGAAGCCGAGGCTGCAGGATGGAGATGATCCGGAGCAGTGCGTGCCTCTTTCCGCCCTCGCTGCCGATTCCGCAATGTCCTCTCCCCACCCTCCCTCCAGCCCTGGCCCGGGCTCCGACCCCCGGGCCTCCGTCAGGCCTCTGGGGCCGGGCCTGGAGACTGTCTGACTGCTGCTCTCGGCTCCCGGAGCCGTCTCCGCAGAGCCTTTAGCCCGTGCGCCGCCCGGGCTCCCTCCTCCCCATGCTGCCGCCGCCGCCGCCGCCGCTGCTGCTGTCCCTCCTCCTCCCCTGTCCCCAGCCTCCCGCTTCCCTTCCTCTGTAGCAGCTTAGGGTCTGCGAGTGCTTGGGACGCCCCTGCCCGTGCCCTCCCCCCCTTTCCCTCCCCCGAGCCTCCGGTCTTCAGATTTGGAGGGCTGAACCTGGGCCCCCCTCTGAGCCTTTTCTTGGTTTTTCTGCAGATTTTAAAAATAATCTTCACAAAGTGTACCAGGCCATTGAGGAGGCGGATTTCTTGGCAATCGATGGGGAGTTTTCAGGTATCCTGTCCAGAGTTTGATAGTGTCCTCTCCCAAAGCTTGCTTGTAGATGATTTAGAGACGTGGTGTTGGATCACCTGTGGTTCTTGGCCACTTTTGGTAGCATCTCCTATCCTTATTCCCCACCCTACTGGGTAAGGTAGGGCAAGTGAATTAACCTCGGGCAACATTTTGCCATGGGTGTATTTGAAGTGTTTAGTTATTGTTTTGAATCATTTTAGGAACCACAAATGAGCCTTACCCTGTAAAGTAATATATATATATAAATAAATCGGTACCCTTTGGTGTTCCTAAGGACATTTTTTGTTGATTGGGAAATAGGACAACTTAAATAAGAATGAAGTTGTGTGTGTATGTGTACGTATGTATATATATGTATAGGTATATAGTTGTAGACATATTGACATTCCAGTAGTTAGGCATGTAATGCTGGACCCTTGCATCTACAACTCTTTATTTTTTTGAACAAAAAAATAAGTTAATTAAACATTTTTGATCATTTTTTTCCCTTTGATTCAGACTCCTGAGTTTGTTCACAGATTGACGGGTCATTTAATTGATTGGAAAATCAATTGGCAAACACCTAAGTGTTTTGATCCAGTTTGTCCATAAACTTCTCAAAGCTCAGAGAGACAACTTGTTCATAAATTGATGATCTTAACAAATTTTTTTCCTTAAAAATATTTTCTGTTGATGGTACTAAACATATTTTTGGCCAAAATGTTTGATGTATTGGCTTCATGTAAATTTTTTGGTCATTGTTAACAAAAGCATTTTCAAAGATAAGAAAATCTATCTTTGATTGATGTTACTTAGCTAATCTATAAAATGAAGATTGATATGGATAGAAAACTTTTTTATCACTTGGAAACCAAATTTCTGTTGGCGAGAAGGCAGGTCCTTCTACAACCAAGTCTTTATCTGGTTCTGTATTTGAAAGCATTTTTAGTTTAATAGATATAGATGATTTTATGCACTACTGGCATTGATTAGAACCCAGGACTAGGTCGACAACATGAATAATGCATTTATTAAGAATATTTTTAAATTCCTAATTATATGGCATATTGATGTTTCCATATCTATTTCAACTTCTGAAAGACACTTATGTGACTATCAGATGAATCTATAAAAAAAAAAAATCTTTAAAAATAAGTTTGCCTTTTCAGAATTCCATTGTGGAACTTTTATATATTGACTTTAAATTGACGGATGATTAAATGTTTATAAGTGATAATGATTATTGTTAATAATAATTGTCCTTGATAAAAGAATTTCTATTTACTTATTACATGCAAAGATAATGCTTTGTGTGTTGTTCTGAAATTTTTTTCTTTTCATTACTATAGATTGCTCATTGAATTTCTATGTGATGGATTTAATGTTGAAAAATTATTAAAAAACTAAATTAAAGTTCTTATTTACTGAATTTTAGGAATCAGTGATGGACCTTCAGTTACTGCTTTAACCAATGGTTTTGATACCCCAGAAGAAAGGTATCACAAACTTAAAAAGGCAAGTTAGTTAAAAATATTTTTTCTGTCTTTTTCAATCTCTTCCCTCACTGAATTGCAGTGAAGAGGAATCATGTGTATCTTGTAAAATATGCAACCATATTTCATGAAAATTTTAATATTTTTGATTTAGAATAATTTAGGTGTGGTTCTATTTTTTAAAATTGGTTTTTGCCTAATTTGATTTTTTGAAATAAAGTAGCTATCTAAATATAAAAATTATATTTAAGATACAAAGATTGAGCATATCTGATAGAGTTAGTTAAATAAATGTCCTATTTGAGTTAAAAGCATTCATGTGATGTCCCAAAAACTTTCTGCCAAGGTGGAATTAAATGATTAGAAATTCTCCTTGGTTGAAACTATTACTGCTTTGGGTGAAAGAAATGGCATTCTCCTTTGATACTGATTGAGAAGTTATTTTCTTTTCTAGCATTCCATGGACTTTTTGCTGTTTCAGTTTGGCCTTTGCACTTTTAAGTATGACAGCACAGATTCAAAGTAGGTTATTTTTTTTAAAGCATTACTTACTCTGTTCTTGTGGAATAATATCATCTCTCAATTTGCTTGTATTTTTCATTTTCATAGGTATATAATGAAGTCATTTAACTTTTATGTTTTCCCAAAACCCTTCAGTAGAACTTCACCAGATGTCAAATTTGTTTGTCAGGTTAGTAGCAAAATTAAGTTGTTTTTGTCGATTGCTTTCCCATCATTTGAGCTCATGAATAGTTAGTTGTTAATTATATTTTAAAATTTATTTCATCCTGTAGAAAATGTAGAAGATGAAAAAGCCTCAGAAGAAGCCCATAAACATAAAAAATACATGACATTCTAACTCTTCTATAGATAGTGAAAATTCATAAAACACTCATAATAATTCTTCTTCTTCTTTTTTTTTTTTTTATAACTTTTTATTGACAGAACCCATGCCAGGATAATTTTTTACAATATTATCCCTTGCACTCACTTCCGTTCCGATTTTTCCCCTCCCTTCTTCCACCCCTCCCCCAGATGGCAAGCAGTCCTCTACATGTTAAATAGGTTACAGTATATCCTAGATACAATATATGTGTGCAGAACCAAACAGTTCTCTTGTTGCTCAAGGAGAGTTGGATTCAGAAGATATAAATAACCTGGGAAGAAAAACAAAAATGCAAGCAGTTTACATTCATTTCCTAGTGTTCTTTTTTTGGGTGTAGCTGCTTCTGTCCATCCTTGATCAATTGAAACTGAGTTAGATCTTCTCTTTGTCAAAAAAATCCACTTCCATCAGAATACATCCTCATACAGTATTGTTGTTGAAGTATAAATGATCTCCTGGTTCTGCTCATTTCACTTAGCATCAGTCTCTCCAAGCCTCTCTGTATTCATCCTGCTGGTCATTTCTTACAGAACAGTAATGTTCCATGACATTCATATACCACACAATAATTCTTCTTAGAAGGAACTAGACTTACAGATTTTCATTAAGTTAACCCTTTGAAATTTCCAGCACTCTCTTATAAGGATTCCTATATAATCCTTCTTAGATTCATGTGTCACTCTGTGGTTTAGATTTTCCTCCAGAAAAACCATTAATTTCAACTTTCTTTTCCAAAAGCATTTTGTTAAAGCTAGATTTTCACAAGGAGCAAAATGAGGTGATTTGAATTTTCCTTTCTTTCACTTCTTTATTGTCACAGAATTGTGCTTGAACAAAAACTTGGAGATAATTTAGTCTCTCATTTTATAGATGCAGAGTCTTGTAGTAAATAGCAGAAGCTAGATTGAAAGTGAGATCTGCTAATGTGTTATCTCTTTGCAGTATGATAGGATTGAACTAGATGATCTTCTGTATAGTCCTAAATGGTCTCTGAGCTGCTGGCCTACCTAGGAGCTCTAGGCAATAAGTGTGTGCTTTTGCCCTGAGTTATTGGGCATGAGTTCAGAGAGGAATCTGTGATCAACTTAGAGTGTCCATGGGTTTTTGTCCTAGCTCAGTCTTCTGATCTTTGAATCTTTGATCCTGCCTAACCCTTGTTCTACAGTTACTAATCATTTACCTGTAGGTCAAATTTGATGTCTTGGGCAGAAAAGAGGCCAGGAAACATAATTTGTTTTTTATTTTTATTTTTCTACTCTGGAAATTCTTACTCTTGGTATAGTTATGTGGGGATTGGGCTGTACTATTTCTTCCTACTCTTCTCCTTTAGCTGCAACCCACTCAATATCATTAAGATTTCATAAATTTAAAAAAACAGGAGTTGAATAAATTCATATTTGTATACTGAATAACATTATTAGGAACTCTTTGAATCTTGAAAGTGCTAAATTTAGCACAAATGAAATAAAGTATTATTAGTCAACAGAAAAGTCACTAGTAAGATAAGTAAAATATTGCAAAATTAACAGTTCTAAGAGGTAGTAGAGATTAATGCTATATAACTTTAGGAAAAAATTAGATCATTTTATAAATGATGTAATCATAGTTGGCTAAGAGAAGGCTAGAATGTCTTTAAATTTTCAAGTTAATGTCTGGAGGACAACCATATCCATCAATATATCCTTTAGTGCCATTGTGGAAGGGTTCATATTGGATTGGATTGATCATGTATTTAGTCCATTATAGATGTAGTGAAATATTGAATTATGAGAGTATTCCTTAGAAAAAAAGAAAGCAGGATTCTTTCCTTAGTAAAAGAGAATGAATCTTGATCATAGAACTGGAAGAAAATAAAAATAAAAAGTGATTCTGATATTACTTTGTTACAAAATTCTGGGAAACTGCAG
Source organism: Sarcophilus harrisii (assembly GCF_902635505.1). NCBI lineage: Eukaryota > Metazoa > Chordata > Mammalia > Dasyuromorphia > Dasyuridae > Sarcophilus > Sarcophilus harrisii. The sequence goes on along the minus strand of NC_045426.1, from coordinate 302,891,993 downwards.
AGTGTGTGTATATATATATTTTTTTTTTGGAAAAAAAATTTAGGTTTATGATTTTTTTTTCTTCAAGGGCTATTGTTTACTTTACAAAAGTACGTTTGTATAATCAGCTTGGTGGAATATAGTATCAGCTGAATATTTTTCCTTGTTAGACATAGTGTTAGGTTGTCATACTTTTGCCATTGTGCCAGTATACCAGCTATAAACTTTTTTCTACCTTTTTTGTATGTGGTGTAAATGTTGTATATCTTCACTTACATAGTAGATATTTTCCTGAAACCTTGGAAGAATTTTGTTTGCGAGAGATGAAAATCAGAATTATCATTAATGATACAAATTAATAGTGAAATGATTTCTTGGTATATAAAATGTATATTTTATATATAAATTTGGTATATAAAAATAGGCATAAAAGTTTTTATAAATAGGTAGATCCAGAGTTACATATTTGATGTGCAACACAGCAATGTCCAGAGTTGATCTTGAACTCAGTCCCAGATCAGGCCACAATAATTATTTTGTATAACAAAATATTTATTTTGACTTTTTGTATACTTTCTACCCTAGATGAATTTCTTCTCTGCTCCTAGAAATAGTTTTAGAGAACACATGGCTTTTACTCATTTCACTATTAACACATTTGTTCCATTTTCTCTTTTTGATAGAGCTCGAGCATAGACTTTCTGGCAAACCAAGGATTTGATTTTAATAAAGTTTTTCGCAATGGTAAGTTTAGTTTTTTACTTGCCATCAAAACCTTTTGAACTTAGTGGGGCATGGATCTAGATGTAGTTTAATTGCAATTTTGTGCATATTATCTGAGGGAAATGTATGTCTGGAAAAAAGATGGGTCAATCATATATTGAGAGTTAGAGATAATTAATGAATATACCTTATGATCTATTGGTATTTATTCAATGTTAAAAGAATGAGAAGAATGCTCCTAGCTGTTAGATGAACCCCATTGTAGTAGATTTTGGAGATGTACAAGATTAGTTCAGAATAAATAGACTTGGATAGGTTTCATTCTTCATGGTAATAAGCCTTAGATCCTTAGATTGGTCTACTAGTTAGTTCTGTACATAGTATTCCATTTCCTGAAATGTACTGTCTCTTCATCTGTGATTGATAGGATTCCTAGCTTTCAAGTTCAGTTGCTTGGCTGTTAAAATCTAAATAAGACCCTTCTTGATCCCCTTGTTCTTTTTTTTTTTTTTTTTTTTTTTTTTTTTGGCAGAGTCCCTCAGAACTTCATCACAATATTGTCTTTAATAAAAAGATGGGCCTTTATTTCTTAGACATGAAACCTTTTCTAATCCCCTTTCAGCTATTAGTTACTCTCTCTCTTTTGAAAAAATTTTTTTTTATTATTTTGTATTTCTCTTCTAAATAAGGTTTAGCATATGACCTTATATACAGTAGACACTTAATTTTTGAATGTAAGTGTCAGAGAATTTTGGGAGAAACAAATGACCTCAGTAAGTGATGTGATTCCCTGAAAATGTGGTATTTATTTTTTTCCAGTTACTAATGTCTTTTCTTCTAGGCTAACCATGAATCATGCTTGAAGCATTTTCAGCTTTCATGGGTTAATGTAGGCAGAAAAATAAACTATTTCTAATATACTGCTTGGTTAACCCATGAATCCCTGTCATGCCTCTTTATTTTCCTTCCAGTCTATGAAGAATTATCTAACATGATTAAGACAATAAATGTATTCTATCCAAATTGTCTAGAAATGAAATTATAATAAAATACCATTTCCCATTAATTTCTTTTTTAAAATTTGATTCCTGTTGCTAGTCACATAGAATAATGAGCTAGGTAGGTAGCTTTGTGGCATGGTAGACACATGGCCCTGGAGTCAGGAAGTACTTAATTCAAATTTGGCCTCAGATAGCTGTGTGGGCAAATCACTTAACTTTTGAATGCCTCAATTTCCTCTATTGTAAAATGAGACTATTAGCATCTACCTCCCAAGGTTGTTATGAGGATTAGATGAGATAATATTTATAAAGCCCTTAGCACAGTGTCTGTAACATGGTACACAATTCATGTATATTTCCTTCCTTCCTCATATCTGACCAGAGAGAATTTTTAAGGTATAATATGAAACTGATTATAGGAACTCTTAGAATGTGGGAGCCTTTTATAAAGAGTAAAACTTGCAACAAAATGTTGTCAGTTAATGAGAAAATTTATGCTATAAAATATTACCAAACTGAATTAGAGACATTTCTGTGCTTCATTATATTCCTGGAGTGAAGCAATGTGATAGCCAAATAATTACTTTTATTTTTTTTTAATGGAGAAGGGCATGTTTACTTTAGTATTTCACCACTGAGTAGTTACTGTATTACTTGATGGTTCTATTTTTTCTCTTTTTAAAATAATTTATTTAATATGATTATTGCTTATATATATGTTTACATTTAATTACATATACACACATACACATTTTATTATGTTTTACTCGTTGATTAGAGATTATATAGAGATAGGATTAGATCTGTAGTTTCTGCCTATGCAGACCAATACCTTCTTTGCAACTTAGTTTTGATCATTGCTTACAAATATATATTGATTTTCTTTTTTTGAGGTATAGCCGTTAGGACTTAAGAGTCTGTTTTATGTACAACTGAATATTTGGCTTACTTACTATTTTTCATATATCTTGTCCTGTTCTAAATATTTGCCACCAGTGCTAAGGCTCTTAGGATTCATCCTTTAAGTAAGCATTTAAGAACCTATTGAATACCCAAAAGCTGTAAGGATATAAGAGATGCCCAATAAAGGTTTTTTGATTGATAAACAAATGCATTGGTGACACAATTCATGTTTTTTTCTGTTTTTGAGTCAAATGTATTCTATATAAATATCCAAGTAACTCTTGTGTTTTTAAGGTAATCATTCACTGCTGCCATTCTAACTATGCTACCATTGCTCAGTGTATTTTTGGAATTCTTTTTGCATCTTTCTTGAGAACAAAGATTATGTTTATTTTGACTGCACTCAATCTTGACAAATCTTGGTTCATTGAAGATGTTAATTTTTGAAAATAGCCACGAGTCATCGGGAATCGCCTACATATTAAGGTAGAGGAGTAAATTTGACAATTCTGTATTTTGTTCAAAATGAGTAGTCTAATAAGAAAATGGATTTTTGTGTGTCTATGAATGGCCACAAATTGATTCTCAAGACAGTTGCAGAAGAGGTATTACAAAAAAGTTTTGGAGCAATGGCAGCTTGGTTGGAAAAGATTTGTTATCTTTTAAGATGACTCTTGGAGGACAATATTTGTTTGAATATTCAAGATCTAACATGTTGAAACCTTTTTCTTACTTGTTCTATCAAATATGATTGTCTTTTATGTTGATTTTTGTGCCTAATTGTAAATCTTTGCTGAGTTGTCATAATCTTATTTATTAAAAATTATATATTCAAATTTTATGACTACTAATAAATGTGTTTTTTTTTTTTTTTTTTAAAGGAATCCCATATTTAAATCAGGAAGAAGAAAGACAGTTGCGGGAGCAATATGATGAAAAACGATCACAATCCAATGGTGCTGGAGCTTTGTCCTATGTATCTCCTAATGCTTCAAAGTGTCCTGTAGTTATTCCTGAGGATCAGAAAAAATTTATTGAAAAAGTGGTGTAAGTTATTATACCAATAAATAAAAAGTACATTCACTAATATAGTGTAATGATTTTTATAGTAGTGTTGGTGCAGGAATAAAAGATACTTTGGTTATATTCTATTACATTAGGTTTTTTTGTGTGTCTGTGAATGGCCATAGACTTCTTGTTTTGAGTCAGTTTGAATTATGGTATATTCAAATATGTATATAATATATTATAAATAAATTTATATGATGTCATTTAAATACATTAATCTTATATAACAGTCCTCATAGTAAAAACCTTTTATTTGGCAAACAAGCTTTCATATTGACTGTTAGCAGTTTTCATGTCTATCAGAATGATACATGTGTTCATTTGCCAAGAATATTAAGGACAGAGAAAGATTTATATTAAACTTTGTCTTCTATTTTTTAGTTTTAAAAAATTAGAGAAGAATGAGTGAGTAGTTTGTGGAAAGGTTAGAATATAGCTACATTTTTAGAGGAGAAAATACAAATAAAGATAAAAATAAATGAGGGTTTTTATAGTTTTAATCTGTGGTTTTTGAATTTGATCTTTCTTAGAAGTTTTAATCTTTTATAAAATATATTTATTCTTGAATCTTAGTGTATATATCAAAATACCTAATTGATTACTTGTAAAAATATTTTAGTGCTGTGCTAGAATTTGAATCTAGTGAGTCTTTTAATACTATACCTAGTCTTAAATATCTGTGTTTTTTAATAACAAGTAGTTTTAACATTGCCACAGTTCAACCCCAAATAAATATTTGTATGACATAGTCTAGAATTAAGAGGTAGAAAGTAAATATGTAGCATTTTGATTTTCTTACTACATTTTTTTGCAATATATATCGACATCAGCTTTTTTATTTAAGGAGTAGAGATCTTATAGAAAAGTGTCTGGACAGCTATAAAAATATATAAGAAAACAAACTGGTGAAAATATAAGTGTTTGTCTCTTTCACTACTTTATTTTAACTGTGCTCTTGGGCTGAATTTTGAAAATGAAAGATTTTGATTTATATACTGATATTTTTAGTTTAGGAAAGGCTTTGGGAATGAAGGTATATGGGAAAGTTCCAAGCTCTTCAGCAATGGATTCTTTAATGGTTAGAAATAAAATAGAGGTCATAGTATTGTTTTAGGGTGCTTTGTATGTGTCCAGGCTCAGCTGAAAAGAAAGTCATACATCAGGACTGAAATTGCCTAAAAGTCAGGGTTCAATTACCATTCAGGACTGTAACTGTATCAACCTCCTAATGTCATCCTAAGAGAAATTAGGGTACTGACTTCATTATTGAAGAAGGAGCCACAGCCTTCTACCATATTCTGGAATTCTTTGTATTGTGTCTGCTTTTTGACAAGAGTTGTTTTTGATGAGAATGTTTATCACTGAAATGCATCTTCTTTATTAATTGAAAAACAAATTTATTGAACACTTGTTTAAGACTCTGCTGTGGAAAGTTTTCTGTTTTTATAAAACTTAAAAGTAAGAAAACATCCATTGCATTGGGAAAGCCTAGTACTTTGAATAATTGTTGCTTATAATTCTATCACATGCACTTCTTTTTATTAATAAAATACATACCATTTAAACTTTGGGGATCCTTATTCTGACTCTCATTCACACTGATGAGTCACGCTCCATATCATTTAAACTTTGGGGATCCTTATTCTGACTCATTCACACTGATGAGTCACGTCCTTGAGCATGAGGTGTTCCTAGGGGTACTCTTGGGGATATAAGGTTCTCTAATGCTGTTGTCTAAAACCCACATTCTAGTGTGTTCTCTAGAATATCAGCTATCAGTGATTTCAGGGTCTTTTAACCAGTTAGCATCAATCAAAAGGGATACTTACTGAGCAATTAGAGCAAGAATAGAAGCACAAGCTTTTCCCTCAACATCTAGAGGCACACTTTCCTTTATACTACCTCAGTTCCTGGGGAGAGTGGACTCGGCTTAACACCATTTTCTATAGAACATCCTCCCTATCAAATTCATTTCTAAATATGGCAAAGCTGATGGACAGTTGATCCCTTGTTGTATAGAGTCCAGCATCTTGGCTGGTGGATCATTCTGTGCCTGGGTCAGGACACAGTTGCTCTTCAGGGCTGTGCTGATTGTTTGGGTGCAGCTGTTTTAAGTTTTGGCATTGACTATAGCTCCTGGGCCTCTTAACTTTTCTGACCTTTTGAAGTTCACAAGATCACAGCATGGTTGGTTCCATTTATAATACTCTTTCATCTCAGGAATGAATAGATGCAACAAGGGAAGAAGCAATAGGAGGGCCACATGGCTGTGCGACCCTGACTGGCATGAAGACACAGCCATAATGTGGCTCTAGGTCATCGCTGTTCCTCACCTTGAGGCATATAGTAGTAAGCCTCATTTGGCTTTCTCATTTGGATGCAGTCAGGCAAGAAGTCATAGAGGTTTATTATTTGATAATACATTGTTTATTTAGGCATTTTAATGTAATGTTAGAGAATCTCACTAATTTTATAAATATGAAATATATATTTTGTTAATAGCCTTTTATTTACAGGTTATATGTATGGGTAATTTTACAGCATTAACAATTGCCAAACCTCTTGTTCCAATTTTTCACCTCTTACTCCCCACCCCCTCCCCCAGATGGCAGGATGACCAGTAGATGTTAAATATATTAAAATATAAATTAGATACACAATAAGTATACATGACCAAACCGTTATTTTGCTGTACAAAAAGGATCAGATGCTGAAATATTGTACAATTAGCTTGTGAAGGAAATCAAAAATGCAGGTGGGCAAAAATATAGGATTGGGAATTCAATGTAATGGTTTTTAGTTATCTCCCAGAGTTCTTTCTCTGGGTGTAGCTGGTTCAGTTCATTACTGTTCCATTGGAAATGATTTGGTTGATCTCATTGCTGAGGATGGCCAGGTCCATCAGAACTGGTCATCATATAGTATTGTTGTTGAAGTATATAATGATCTCTTGGCCCTGCTCGTTTCACTCAGAATCAGTTCGTGTAAGTCTCTCCAGGCTTTTCTGAAATCATCCTGTTGGTCATTTCTTACAGAACAATAATATTCCATAATATTCATATACCACAATTTATTCAGCCATTCTCCAACTGATGGGCATCCACTCAGTTTCCAGTTTCTAGCCACTACAAAGAGGGCTGCTATAAACATTCGTGCACATACAGGTCCCTTTCCCTTCTTTATGATCTCTTTGGGATATAAGCCCAATAGTAACACTGCTGGATCAAAGGGTATGCACAGTTTGATAACTTTTTGAGCATAAATATGATATTCTTGATCTTATTCCATTTCACCAGAGAGAAAATAGAAGATTTGATACAAAATGAAGAAAACAAGAACTTGGATTTAGAACCATGCACAGGGTTAGTTGCTCTCTTTTAAAATAGCATTATGTCCTTTTTTGGGGGAAAGAAAATTAAATAATGAGATATGATACTGAGTCTGCTTTGATTAAATCCACTCTATAAATAGTCTCTTTACCATAGGATGTTGCTGGAGTTTGAGGACAATGTTAGTGTCGATGGAGTAAGAATAGATTGCTTATTGACCCAATTGAGACACCAAGTAAATATTTACCTTATCTTTCAGTGGTCAAGCATCTTTCTTTTGGATGCATGAATTCTTGTTCACGCTAAAGTTATGGTGCACCTTCACATATATCTAACCTCTAACTTTGTGTTAAGTATGTGAAGAATGTAGAAAGTATGATAATAGTGGAAATGTATTAACTTTAGAATCAAGAGACCTAGGGATAAATAACATTTACTGTACTTTTGTCACCTCAAGCAAGTTGCTTCACCTATATGACCTTCCATGTTTTAATATGTAAAAGGACAGGTTATTAGGTAAATTTTAAAGTCCTTTTTTGTTCTATGGTAGATGCTTTGTGCAGAAATAAATGCCTTCACTTTTCACTTAATAGTTTTTTTTTTTTTTTTTTTTTTTAACCTCCTATATGAGTGTTGAAGATTTGTGTGCTGCTTAGGTGCTCTTTATACAGTAGCTAAAAGGAACATTTTTCAGAACTACAGAAATAGTTTCTCTAATTGCTGTTTGACCAGTTAATTTTCTCAGAATGTATTAATGGTGATTTTATTCTGTTTTTGTAGGTTTCAAAGGAAATTAATTTATCAGACTTTGAGCTGGAAGTAAGTGTTCATTTTATATTAACTTCCCCTGGGAACTCTCTGGAAGGGACTAAGTTTTAAAGGTTTTATATATATATATATATATATATATATATATATAATCTCTTAACTTTAGGTTTATTTTTGAATTTCTGCTATTTTGTCAAATCATCCAAAGCAATAGCTCCCAAGCAGTACTTTAGAGGATATGGACTTGAAATAAAGATTGTATTTAAAGTTACTACTTCTTTTATAAACTAGTATACAAATGTTCTTTTAAAATTAAATCTACATTCGGTAATAATTATTTGGAGAAAAATCTTGATTGGAAGTTAAAATTTTTTTTTAAATTTCTATTTTTAAAATTATTATTATAATAACTTTTTATTGACAGAACCCATGCCAGGGTAATTTTTTACATTATCCCTTGCATTCACTTCTGTTCCGATTTTTGCCCTCTCTCCCTCCATCCCCTCCCCTAGATGGCAAGCAGTTCTATACATGTTAAATATGTCGCAGTATATCCTAGATATAATATATGTGTGCAGAACAGTTCTCTTGTTGCACAGGGAGAATTAGATTCAGAAGGTAGAAAAGAAATAACCCAGGAAGAAAAACAAAAATGCAAGCAGTTTACATTCATTTCCCCGTGTTCTTTCTTTGCATATGGCTGCTTCTGTCCATCACAGATCAATTGAAACTGAGTTAGATCTTCTCTTTGTCGAAGAAATCCATTTCTATCAGAATACATCCTCATACAATATCGTTGTTGAAGTATATAATGATCTCCTGGTTCTGCTCATTTCACTTAGCATCAGTCTCTCCAAGCCTCTCTCTATTCATCCTGCTGGTCATTTCTTACAATAATATTCCATAACATTCATATACCACAATGTACCCAACCATTCTCCAATTGATGGGCATCCATTCCTTTTCCACTATAATTAAATATGACCCATACAACAACAGAGAAAGAATAAAATTTTATTAGCTCTGAAAAATGTTTAATAAATTTTTAGCTATATTTTCTAATTAGTATTCCTGAGTAAGATGCAAAATATGTAAGAATTTACCTAAACTAAAAGGGAATTCTGTTTCATCTTGCTGTATTTATCATGTGGCACTATTATGTACTCTTTGAAAAAAATCTTACATTTTCTTACTATGACAATTTTCATCCTTTTTAGCCACTACAAACAGGGCTGCCACAAACATTTTGGCACATACAGGTCCCTTTCCCTTCTTTAGTATCTCTTTGGGGTATAAGCCCAGTAGTAGCACTGCTGGATCAAAGGGTATGCACAGTTTGATAACTTTTTGGACATAATTCCAGATTGCTCTCCAGAATGGCTGGATTCGTTCACAACTCCACCAACAATGCATTGGTGTCCTAGTTTTCCTGCATCCCCTCCAACATTCAACATTATTTTTTCCTTTCATCTTAGCCAATCTGACAGGTGTGTAGTGGTGTCTCTCAGAGTTGTCTTAATTTGCATTTCTCTGATCAATAGTGATTTGGAACACTCTTTCATATGAGTGGTAATAGTTTCAATTTCATAATCTGAAAATTGTCTGTTCATATCCTTTGACCACTTATCAATTGGAGAATGGCTTGATTTCTTATAAATTAGAGTCAATTCTCTATATATTTTGGAAATGAGGCCTTTATCAGAACCTTTAACTGTGAAGTTAAAGTTTGTTGCTTCCCTTCTAATCTTGTTTGCATTAGTTTTGTTTGTACAAAGGCTTTTTAATTTGATGTAATCAAAATTTTCTATTTTGTGATCAATAATGGTCTCTAGTTCATCTTTGGTCACAAATTTCTTCCTCCTCCACAAGTCTGAGACTATCCTATGTTCTTCTAATTTATTTATAATCTTGTTCTTTATGCCTAAATCATGGACCCATTTTGATCTTATGTTGTTATAAGGTGTTAAGTATGGGTCCATGCCTAATTTCTGCCATACTAATTTCCAGTTATCCCAGCAGTAATTAAAATCTTTTAAAATGCTTGTTGGTTTTTATCATTGTTTTGGAGACTAAAAGGTTTTTATTTGTGCTATTGTAAGAGTTTTGGCACAGTTTAAGAGCTTGCTGCTTGGAATATCATCATAATTAAGTTGCATAGTGTACTTATGTCTCAGATGAGTGCTTTTTTTGTCATATAACTTAATGGAAAGATAAAGGCTATAGTCATTTCTGTTTGTCTTTAGAATTTTTATTATAGTTTTAGTTTTATAGTTTACTGTTAGATATTTGGAAATTTATTTGACATTTTATACATACATATACATACACACACACACACACACACACACACTCTTAATTTAGGAAGAGTAGGGACATTGTCCAGTTTGCTCAGCCTGCTTTCTTGTTTATATTTTGCAGCAATAGATAGTTTTATTAAGACTGATAAAAAATATTTTACTAACATAAAATATAGCTGTCATTGCTTAAACATTTTCCCAAACAGAGAAAATTGTTAAATTCTTCAGTATAAAGGGCTTTTCTTTGCAACCTTCAAATTAAATAGGATCTGTTAGTTTTTAGTAATAGGAACAATTAGGTAAAGTAGGTGCTTGCTTTCTTCTGTGCTTGAAAACAAGTTTTAACTAATTGGAAATTGAAAAATGTCGTAGTAAGAAAATGTAAGATTTTTTTCAAAGAGTATATAATAGTGCCACATGATAAATACAGCAAGATGAAACAGAATTCCCTTTTAGTTTCGGTAAATTCTTACACATTTTGCATCTTATTCAGGAATACTAATTAGAAAACATAGCTAAAATTTTATTAAACATTTTTCAGAGCTAATAAAATTTTATTCTTTCTCTGTTGTTGTATGGTTCATATTTAATGATAGTCATTCTATTTGGTTGAAATATAGATGGGCATTTGCTATTCTAGTATTAAGCATGGGATTTTAATTGTTGGGTACCAGTTACTCATTTACTAATAATCCATTTTCCTTTTTTAGGTATCCCAAAGGCATACATGTTGAGACCTTAGAAACAGAGAAGGTAACACAAAAAATGAACCGATTGCTATTTAATATATATCCAATTTATATAATAATATACTGACACTCAATAGTCACCAAACTACCCATGTATCTTAGGCTAGATTTTGTCATTTATGCAGATTGGTAAATTGAAAACCATTTGACAATCTTCTACAGCATCATTGCTGATAGATAGATCATCTTATAGTTGGGCAGGTTCAGAACTGGTTGAATAACCAGAAGCAAAGTGTGGTCATTACTCATCTGAAAAAAAGTCTTTAGCAGATCACAGTAAAAGCTTCATTCCTTTGACAGTATGTTTTTTCTTCATCGATTTGAATGGAGGCATAGGCAACGCTGTTTATCAGATTTGTAGGCAACATGAATAAAGTAGGATGGCTTTTGTGTGGGATGACAAAATGTAATCTCAAGATCTTGAGAGATATGAATGAATGTGAAAATATTAAAACTGCATTTAGTAGGAATAAATGTAAAAGGATCAACTTCATAAATACAAGGTAGTAGAAGGTAAGGAGAGTAAGAATGAAAGAAAAAAAGAAAAAGGAAAAAAAATGCGGTAATGTGTTATTCACTTGGTAGACGTTGAAGCTCAGGTTATTATTATTGTATAACCATTATATTTTGACCAGCTTCTACTATGGTATGCTATAGATAATGGATAATAAAGGTGTGAGATGATCAACTCTTTAAAAAGAAATAGATTTTAGTGGACTGCAAATTCATTATCAATCAGCACTGTTGTGGCCATAAAAAAACCTAATGGTATCTTGATAAGGTTACATTAATAACTTAAAACAAGGGTAAATGAATGGTTATAACAGAATTGGTAATAATGCAAATTGCATTAGGTTCTGGGTGTCATATTTTAAGAAGGATACTATTGACATGTTTGAATATGCCCAGAAGAAGGGAATCAAGTGATAGAAGAGCTTAAAACTGTTTTATAGAGAATGAGTTGAAATGATTGGGAATATTTAGTCTGGAGAAGAGAGAATTAAGGAAGTCACTCTTGATTTCTGTCTTCACATTTTTATATGATTGTCATATGGAGACATGGACATTATAAGTATATCACCAAATTCAGATGCAGATGGAATACAGTGGGTAACTTTAGAGTACCTTTTGACTATAAGATTCTGTGATTCTATACATCAGAGTTGGATAGCTTGTAAATGGAGTTGCTTCCAAAATGTTACTGAAGTATCAGGAACATTACTGAAGCGATTAATTCTAATGTAACATTTTTCTGAAAACCTCAGACTATTACATTAAAACACTGCTTAAAAGTCAGTTGGTTTTTGTTTGTTTTTTTTGTTTTTTTTAAGTAATGAATGCAAAAGTACTTGAGAAGAAGTCTGGTGCAGTAGAAAAAGCTCTGGATTTTTAGTCAGAGAGGGCTGGATTTGAATTCTGGTTTTGCTAATTACTGTTTGTGTGATTTTGGGCATAATATTTCATTTCTCTAGATTTCATTTTCCTCGACTATAAAAATGAGAGGGTTACATTAGATTACCAAACTCCTTTCTAGCTATAGATAAAATATGTATAACCAAATTTAACTCATCCAAGATGAGCTCTCAGATTTGTTGTTCTATAAAAACTTAAAATGTATAAATTTTCAGATAAGTGAATATTAATAAAATGTTTAGTTGTTATGTTTTATAATATATCATAAATGTTACATTTTCTCCCCCACAAATAGCCAGAAATAGAAGTTTTTCAAAGAATTACTTTAAAAAAATTCAGACATCAAAGAAATAGTAACCAAAAATATTTAAATGCAATTAATTCCTTAAGTGCAGCATTTTATGCTAATAATGGCTTTGCCTTTTTAAGACTATAATCAATTTAGTTGAATTAAAAAACTTGGGGAAATATTTGTATGAAAATGCTGACCAAAATTTAAGATGGTAATATATCACTGTAGAACGCTTAGTTTGATTCATGACAAATAATGATAAAATTGATGCCTGCTTCCCATATGATCAGATTTTTAAATTTTCTGGGTTTAAGTTGCTTTCCAAATATTTTATTTGTAACTTGGTGGGGTTTTTTTTTCCCTAGAAAGAGCGATATATTGTTATTAGCAAAGTAGATGAGGAAGAGCGTAAAAGAAGAGAACAGCAGAAATATGCTAAAGAACAGGTAAATTAAGTTCATTTTTTCTCTTTCAGAAAAAGGTGACAATTTTTTTTACATTTTTTTTTTCTTAGTTATAGATTTATATCAAGTTAACAAGTTGGGTAAAGGTTTTTCTTCCCAGAAAAATATAATTCATGGGTTGAGGAAAAAATCAGTAGTAAAAGAAATTAAAGCCAATAAGGAACAATATAGGTATAGTCAACGAAATGAATTAGTTTCTTCCACTACTAGTATATATTTAACTCATTTTTGTCCAATCTACATATTTGATATAAAGCAATTCTATAGAAATTGTTCTCAATCACTGCTTAATTTCTTTTTTTGTTGAGGCACTCGGGGTTAAGTGACTTGCCTAGAGTTATTCAATTAGGAATTGTTAAGTGTCTGAAATCAGATTTGAACTTAGGTCCTCCTGACTTCAGGACTGGTGTTCTACATTGCTTAATTTCTGTAAAAGATATTGTCAAACTTTAATCTCTAATTTGATTTTTCTATATCTGCCTGTGAGTTAGGAAATACCAAAAAATCCTTTTTTGATAGGACTTACATTAGATTATTGGCTTTTACTCTGTGCAGTTATTTTTTTTTTAATTCATTTATTTAATATTTTCTACCTATTACATTTAAAATAATTTTTTTACATTTGTTTACAATTGTTTACATGTGTTTTGAGTTCCAAATTCTCTTCCAGATCCCTAGCCCAATCCCTGTTAGGAAATGACATGTAAAGTTATGCAAAACATTTCCATAAAAGTTATGTTGTGAAAGAAAATATAGTTCTTCTGCCCTAATAAAAGAAATCATCAAGAAAAATAAAGTTTAAAAAGAAAGAGAACTTTTTCAATCTGTATTTATTCAGATATAATCAGTTTCTTCTCTAAGTATGGATAGAATTTTTCATCCTAAATCCTTCAGAGTAGGTGTGGATCATTGTATTGCTAAGTATAGCAAATTCTTTCACAGCTGGTCATTCCAAAATATTGCTATTACTTTGTGTGTAGCATATTTCACTTTGGAAGACTTTCCAGATTTTTTGTTTTTGTTTTTGTTTTTTTTTCCCAAGACCATTCTGTTCACCATTTCCCATAGAATAATAATATTACATGACAATCACTATCACAATTTGTTCAGCCATTCCCCAATTGATGGGCATCACCTCAGTTTCTAATTTTTTGCTCTGAGAAGAGAGCTTCTACAAATATTTTTGTACTTATAGGTCTTTTTCTTTTTTTTCTTGAATCTCTTTTGGTATTCACACTAATAGTGGTTTTGTTAGGTCAAAGGATATGCATGAATTTATAATCCTTTGGACATAGATCATATCTTTTGCTCATTTATCATTTGGGGCATAGCTCTTATTTTTTATAAATTTTACTCATTTTTTTCTGTTTGAAAAATGAGGCCTTATCAGAGAAACTTGTTTCAAAATTCTTTTTATAATTACTAGTGCTAACTGTATTCTTCCACATTTATTCTATTCTCTCATCTTTCATCCTGTCCCGCCTCAAAAGTATTTTGCTACTGATCCACTTCCTCCCTCAATATGCTCACTGTTCTTTCACCCTCTTGCCTTCCCATAACCCATTCCTCTCCTGTGTTCCTGCAGATTTCTGTACCCATATTGAGTATGTATGTTATTTCTTCTTTGAGCCAATTCTGATGAAAGTATGGTTCACTCATTTCCCCTCTCCTCCCTCTCTTCCTCCATTGTAACAGTTTTTCCTTGCCTTTTTTTTTTTAATGGCTGATAATTTGCACCATTCCACTTCTCCCTTTCCCTTTCTCCCAATACTCTCTCACCCCTTAATTTCATCATTTTTTTTTTAGCTATCATCCCTTCATATTCAAATCCCTCCTGTATCCTCTGACTATATATACTCCTTCAAACTTATGCAATTATTTTTTAAAAGATTATGTAATGAGCATATAAAATATGTTACATATTTAATGTGAGTGTGAGATTTTAGACAAGGATCCTAGAAACTATTTTCAAAATATTTCTGATATTAAAAAAAAACAAACTACTGGAACATTCATTGAAAAAATGCTTTTAAATATTAAGAGGAAGGCAATATACTAGAAACTAATGGATTTTTGTAAGAGGTAAAAATTTTCCACCCCATGAAACATGGAATTCCTAGTGGCTTCTGGTTCTTCATTCTGAGCCGTTTCTATTTTGTTGTTTGTTCAGTTGTTTCAGCTGTTTCAATATCTGACTCTTTATGACGACCCCACTTGCGTGTTTTTGGCACAGATACTAAAGTAGTTTGCCATTTCCTTCTCCAGATCATTTTACAGGTGAGAAAACTGAGGCAAACAGGGTTAAGTGAGTTGCCCAGGGTTCTTGTATGTGGGGTTGGATTTGCATTCAGGAAGATGAGTTCTCATATCAGGCCAGGCACTATATTCACTGTGTCACACCTAGCTGCCTTTATTTCTACATAACAAAGTTAAATTTTATTAATGTTCAGTTTGAATTATTTCTATGTCTGTAATAGATTTTTATTTGTACATGGGCACATTTATTTATTTTTTGTGTTTTTGGTTTAAGACAATTTGTGCTTACACATTCTGAACTAACAAGGTAAATTACTTAAGCAGATCTATGATCACATTGCTTTGGGTACTTTTTGTAGAAGTATAGACTAATGTATCTATCCCTTTTTATCCTGTTTTGAAATCTATAGATACCAATAGAGCTTCTGGGCTGTCTAGCAAATAAATTAATGATCAAAATTTCTTTTTGAGTATTCTTCATTTCACCAAAGCATTCACTAGTGTTTTATTTTTTATCTTTTATTATAACTTTTTATTTACAAAATATATGCATAGGTAATTTTTTCAGCATTGACAATTGCAAAAACTTTTGTTACAATTTTTCCCCTCCTTCCCTCCACCCACTCCCCCAGATGGCAAGTTGACCAATACATGTTCTATTTGTTAAAGTATAAGTTTAAATATAATATATGTATACATGTCCATATAGTTATTTTGCTGTGTAAAAAGAATCAGACTTTGAAATAGTGTACAAGTAGCCTGTGAAGGAAATAAAAAATGCAGGTGGACAAAAATAGAGGGATTGGGAATTCTATGTAGTGGTTCATAGTCATCTTCCAGAGTTCTTTCGCTGGGTGTAGCTGGTTCAATTCATTACTGCTCTATTGGAACTGATTTGGTTCGTCTCATTGTTGAAGAGGGCCATGTCCATCAAAATTGATCGTCATATAGTATTGTTGTTGAAGTATATAATGATCTCCTGGTCCTTCTCATTTCACTCAGCATCAGTTCATGTAAGTCTCTCCAGGCCTTTCTGAAATCCTGTTGGTCATTTTTTACAGAACAATAATATTCCATAACATTCATATACCACAATTTATTCAACCATTCTCCAATTGATGGGCATCCACTCTGTTTCCAGTTTCTGGCCACTACAAAAAGGGCTGCCACAAACATTTTTGCACATTCAGATCCCTTTCCCTTCTTTAAGATCTCTTTGGGATATAAGCCCAGTAGAAACACTGCTGGATCAAAGGGTATGCACAGTTTGATAACTTTTTGGGCATAGTTCCAAATTGTTCTCCAGAATGGCTGGATGTATTCACAATTTCACCAACAATGTATCAGTGTCCCAGTTTTCCCACATACCCTCCAACACTCCGCATTATCTTTCCCTTGTCATTCTAGCCAATCTGATAGGTGTGTAGTGGTATCTCAGAGTTATTCACTAGTGTTTTTTAAAAACCCTGTGATTTCTATTTAGTTACAGTTTATATAACAACTTTTTTTTTTTAATAGCCTTTTATTTACAGGTTATATGTATGGGTAACTTTACAGCATTAACAATTGCCAAACCTCTTGTTCCAATTTTTCACCTCTTACCCTCCACCCCCTCCCCCAGATGGCAGGATGACCAGTTAAATATATTAAAATATAAATTAGATACACAATAAGTATACATGACCAAACCGTTATTTTGCTGTACAAAAAGGATCAGACACTGAAATATTGTACAATTAGCTTGTGAAGGAAATCAAAAATGCAGGTGTGCATAAATATAGGGATTGGGAATTCAATGTAATGGTTTTTAGTCATCTCCCAGAGTTCTTTTTCTGGGCATAGCTAGTTCAGTTCATTACTGCTCCATTAGAAATGATTTGGTTGATCTCATTGCTGAGGATGGCCTGATCCATCAGAACTGGTCATCATATAGTATTGTTGTTGAAGTATATAATGATCTCCTGGTCCTGCTCATTTCACTCAGCATCAGTTCATGTAAGTCTCTCCAGGCCTTTCTGAAATTATCCTGTTGGTCATTTCTTACAGAACAGTAATATTCCATAATTTTCATATACCACAATTTATTCAGCCATTCTCCAACTGATGGGCATCCACTCAGTTTCCAGTTTCTAGCCACTACAAAGAGGGCTGCCACAAACATTCGTGCACATACAGGTCCCTTTCCCTTCTTTATGATCTCTTTGGGGTATAAGCCCAGTAGTAACACTGCTGGATCAAAGGGTATGCACAGTTTGATAACTTTTTGAGCATAGTTCCAAACTGCTCTCCATAATGGTTGGATTCGTTCACAACTCCACCAACAGTGCATCAATGTCCCAGTTTTCCCGCATCCCCTCCAACAATCATCATTATTTTTTCCTGTCATCTTAGCCAATCTGACAGGTATGTAGAAGTATTTTAGAGTTGTCTTAATTTGCATTTCTCTGATTAATAATGACTTGGAGCATCTTTTCATATGACTAGAAATAGTTTCAATTTCTTCATCTGAGAATTGTCTGTTCATATCCTTTGACCATTTTATGATAACAGCTTTTAAATAATGTGTTCATGACTTGAAAATTTGACACTTCTGAACTGTAGTCTGTGTGCAGGGGGTTGTGGCTCTGTTGTCCACAATTCTGTATCATTTTACATGTTCCTTAGAATTTACATATAGGAAGTGACTTGATTATTTTTTTAAATTTAATTTGTTCTTAAGAGTTGAAGCAGCAAGGAATTTTTCTTTTGATAACCTTTTGTTTTATGTTTAATATAATTTGTTTAGAGTTTATTGTTGATCTTTTCTGAATATTTAGTTTAGCTCTATAGTTTAACTCAACTTTCTGCAGTGAGATAGTTAGGTAGCGTGGTGGATATAGCATCAGGCCTGAAATCAGGAAGACTCTTATTTTGTTCAAATCTGGCTTCATATAGTTTCTCTGTGTGCGACACTGGGTAAGTCACTTAACCCTGCTTGTCTCAGTTTCCTCATCTGTAAAATGAGCTGGAGAATGAAATGGTAAACCACTTCAGTTTCTTTGTCAAGAAAACACTACTGAACAATAATCAGCAAGGTATGAATTGATTAGGTACTGAGTTTACTAAGCTGAATAAAACTGTCTTTGACCTCAAGTAATTTGTGTCTTAGTAGTGATAAGAACAGTCACTTAAAATATGCTATAATATATGGCCATAAACTAACATCTGATAATGCTCTTAAGTTTAAGATGAGTGAATTTTAAATTGTCTAGAAAGCTTAACTGCTATTAAGTGATTGTCTTGGAGTTAACTGTTGGTATTGTCCTAATATTTAATGCAAGGAATATTTTAAGACTAGGTATAAACATGGGGCAGCTAAACATCACAGTAGATTATATTCATTCCACTGGCCCTGGAGATAGGAAGACTTGAGTTCAAATCCAGCCTTAGTCATTTCATACTTCCAAACTGTGACTCAGGACAAGTCACTTAACCTCAATTGCCTCACCCCTAAAAGAAAAAAAGACTACATGTAAACCATTTTGAATCATAGCAGGATTTTGTGAATAAAAGAGTAGGAATTACAAGAATATTTGAGATCAATACACCATCACTTATATTTGACCTTTTCTGTTCAATTTAACTAAATTCTTTACTTTTCTGAAGTACTTAATTTAATCACCAGGTGGCACATTTCTTTAATCACCCAGAAGGGATTGGAGGATGGGGCTGGTAGGGAGAATACTCAAGCAACACTACTTCATGACTTGCCTGCAGTGTCCAAGTACTATTTACCCTAAAAGGTAAAATCCTAGGTATCTTGGAAGAAATTGCAAATGATTAATTTGTCACTTGCAGTTGATTTTTAGTTTGAGTTACTGGAGTTAAAAGTTACAGTTGAGGGTGCTATAAGTATTTTTGAACATTACGAAGCCCACTGCAGCTCAAAACAAAAATGGTTCAGAGCTTTTCTGTATTGAGTACTGTTTGAAGCTTTGGTGCTTCTAATTTTTTGTTATGTCCTTAACTTATTTAAACAAGACTGGCTTTTTTGTTTTTTGTTTTGTTTTGTTTTTTTTTTTGATAGGAGGAACTAAATGATGCTGTGGGATTTTCTAGAGTCATTCATGCCATTGCCAATTCTGTAAGTAAACCAGACAATATTTCCTTTAGATAACTTCTACAAAATCCTTGAGATTAACATCTTGAAATGCAGAGTATAGTATTAATCAATTTAAATTTTGATAATTTGGGGGATGATAAATGTGGGGAGTCTGTAAGTAGACATTATTTTTAATGAATTATAAACGTCTAAATCGTGGGGGTCTTTATTAAAATGGAGACTTGTTCTTACCGTGTATAATATTGTTTTTTTATTAGTTGATATAAAGAAAATAATCATGATAATTTGTGTTTGAAAACAAATAAGAAAGGAATTGGGGAGGAAAGTAAAGGATTTCTCCCCTCCCCCCCAAAAAAAGAATGTTAGGCAGCCCTAAAATTAAATTTTTTTCTTTTTGAAAAATAATTCCTTTTATTGTAGAAAATGCTAGTTAGGAAATAGGTAGAGTATATGCTGTTAATCTTATATTTTTCCTTTGATTATAATTGAATTTATATATTATATTGGTTAATCTTATTACAGTTTGACATGTTTTTCAAAATGTGCTGATAATTTGGGTGAGTTTTATACACACATTTTTTTTTTCTCTCTTTTTCTCCTTTTCCCCCACCTTTTTCCTCTTACATTGATGACATGCACCATATCAGAATGATAGCAACATTTCCATACAGACAGAAGATGGAGTAGAGCTGGTTGCTTTGTGAATTACTCTATCTAGGTTTTGCAGATAATTCGTGGGGTGCTGTGCCTCCAGGCTGGCTTTCCTGGAGCAGAATATACCTTAAGGAAAATCTTTTATATAGCAGCTGGGGCTTTAAACTTTGAAGCAGGGAGCATGCAATAAGGTCAAGGAAAGTTACCAGGACATAATTTTCAGGATTTGTGTGCCTGGAGTAGCCAGTGTCTTTCTTGAAATGGGCCTTGAAGCACAGGCACACTCTGAAGGACCCTGCCTTGACTACACCCTTACCAATAATATTTCTTAGTAATATTCAGTTCAGCATGTTCTTGTGAATTTTCTCCCTTCGTACCGTATTGGGAAGTGGGAAAGACAGAAAATTTAGATGAGATATGCCTCCCCTTGTAGAGTTTGCAGCCTTACTATTTTTAATATAGGCAAAGACCTATCTGTAAAGTATGAAATTCCACAACAATATAGTTTCTCTAATGTCTATTTATAGAGTTTTTGTGGAACTTACATTCCCTGTAAGTAAAGTAGTTTCATCTAATGTTTTATCTAATAGAATCCAGTAATATGCTTATTACTTTGCAAAGTGTTGTGAGATTTGACAGAGGCATCCTGGGGTGAATACACTTTACAGAGAAAATTTTATTTCTTGGGAAAATAGTAAAAATGACATTCAGCTTCCCTTTGGTGATGGCATTTTGATCTCTAAACTAGGATGTCTAACATCTTACCAAATTGAAATTCTACATATTTCTTTTGCCCCACTTTTCCTTTCCCATGGAATTCATGATTTTTTATATCTCTTAATAAGTATGGTCAGGAGCTATTCTATGGGGGGAAAAAAAGCTTAGTTATAAAGTTTTTCTAAGTTAGCAAAATTTTTTGGGGGGGCTACATGTCTACTTCTTTTGATTGTAAGTAGATATGATTTGACGACCTGCAGTCTTTTTTCTTTCTTTTTTTTTTTTTTAAGGTAATTGGGGTTAAGTGACTTGCCCAGGGTCACACAGCTAGGAAGTGTTAAGTGTATTGAGGTCATATTTGAACTCAGGTACTCCTGACTGCAGGGCTGGTGCTCTATCCACTGCGCCACCTAGCTGCCCCAGTTAGCAAAATATTTTGAAAAACATGTCATAATTTTAGAATTTTTTTTTCCATTATTATAAAGGTACTCAGATACTACATTTAAATAGTATTAGAAAGACCCTTAATTTGTTCAATAAGTGTCTAAACTGACAGGAAACAGGTGTGATTGGGAGTTTTCATTCAGTAGAATTTATATTCATATCATTTAAGTTGTTTTAGGTTGGTTTATCAGCTAAGGCAGGGGAAAAAATCCCACCACTGCTTTATTGTGGAAAATGCTACTTTTAAGAAAATGCTCCATATGAAATTTGACATAGATGATAGGGATGATAACATCTATTTTTCTGTCTTGAATACAATTGAATACTAGTTTTTGCCGTTTAGTATTACTGTGGTAGTTATTTTTTGTTTTTCTGAATTTGTAAAGAAGAGTTTTATAATTAAGAATCCTACAAATTTGAAGATTTTCTTATAAGGTATTTGATAACCTGGGAGACACATCTTTCATATATTAAACTCCTCAAAGAGAATTTTAGCTTATTTTGGATTACAGAGAATGGCAAGACAACATCTGAAAAAGAACACTCAGGAACATTTGATTCTTTCTTATCATGGCCCTATTTCCCCAAACGAAAAAAAATTAGGAAAGGAAAAAACAGGCTTTTTTAAAAAACAGATTTTAGTGATATCTTTTGGGGTTTTTTTTTGCCTTTTTAAAAAATGTATTTCCCAATGAATATGTCCTCCTTATAAAAAAGAGGAAAAAAGGGAAAAAAATTGTATGGAGCCAAACACCGTAGCTAAACAATCCTTTAAGGAACATAGTAAATGTAAGTATAACAAGTGTCTACAATGGAGCCAGAATTGTACTTCTCTGTTCTTTGAAAATGATATCATAATACAGTGTAGTGTAATACAAAGAAGTTATTTTATAAACCTAATTTTCTTTAGGGCAAACTTGTTATTGGGCATAATATGCTTTTGGATGTCATGCACACAATTCATCAGTTCTACTGCCCATTGCCTGAGGTAAGTAAATTGCCAGTCTTTGTTAACAATTCCAAGTATCTCAAAAAGACTCTTCTCTACTGTACAAAAGTTTCTTGCATGTTATGTATTCCATAGAAGGGAGTTTATTAAGGAAAAGAATATGTCCTTTAACTTTATGTTACTAAAGAGATTTGTACACTGCTTTAAGTAACTTCATTGGTATGACAAGGAGGGAAGAAGTTGTGGGAGTCTTCAGTGTTTTGTTTTTTTTTATTTTGGATTTGTTTTGTTATCTCTTTTCTACTGAGAATTGGTTCCTAAACCTTAGAAATTTTTTAGTTTGCTGATTATAAAACTAGACACATAAACAATAGAGGTAGGTGATGTTTTAGGAAAAAATAACAGTTGCATCATGAAACTGCATACTGTCATCCTGGATGGTTTTATTTATATTTTCTTCTGATCTTTTTGAAAATTTTTTCCTTAAATAGAAAATTGTTATATTTTATTTTGATAAAAGGTTCTTCCTAAAAAATATCCAATCTATGTTAAATTTTCAAAGATGAGTCCTTTAATTTTGACAGTCTGTCCCATTGATCTACTACTTAGTTTTGTTTTTGTTTTTTTTTAGCCAATACTGGAAGGTTTTGATTGAATGCAGGTTGAGATGAAGAAATGCTATTCCCCCTTTGTCCTTATATCTTTTTATCATTTTCCTTGATAATCTAGATCTTTGATTTTTTCCAAATGAATTTTTTTTAAAGTAACTCTTTGATAATTCTATTGGTATGGCATTAACAGTATAAATTAACTTTCACAATATCATCATTTTTATTATATTGACCCAGTTCAATCATGATCACCTAATATTCCTCCAATTATTTAAGTTCTTTATTTCTTCAAGGAGCACTTTGTACTTGTATTTTTTGGATAACATAATGTGAAAGAGACCTTAGCAATCAGTTGGTCCAACCCTTTTTATAGGACAAGCCTGGTATTGAAGAACAGTTTAGTAACTTTTCTTGTGTAATGCCAAGATGTCTAAGCCAGTTCATTCTTCCAACTGTGCATTAGTGTACCTGTCTTTTCACAGCTCCATTGATAGTCATCATGTTTTTTATAGTCATTGCCAATGTAATGGGTAAAAGGTGAAATCTCAGAGTCTTTTTAATTTGCATTTTTCTTTATAGTGACTTGGAGAATTTTTTCCATATTGTTATTTATAGTATATATTTCCGCCTTGAAAAACTGTCATCCTTAAGCTGCTATCTATTGAGGAATGGCATGTAGTTATAGTTCCATATTCAGTTCCTAATATCTGGGATATCACATTTTTATCCCAAGTTTCTCAGTTTCATTTCTTTTGATCATGCTTTTTAATATAATTAAAATAGACTGTTTCATGATTTTCTCTATCATTTGGTTATTAGTTTTCCCCTTATAGTTGTGAAAAATGCCTTTATTGTCTTAGCATTTTTAATACTGTTTTTATATTTATGTTATTTTTGGAGAATATTGTGTCATATGATATAAAATGTTTTGCTAAATTTGTTTTTGCCAAATTGCTTTCCAGTTTTCCCAGTGGTTTATTGGATTTAGCCATATCAGTTCTTTTACTTACAGGTTTTGTTTGTCTAGTCCGTTTCATTTTTGTATTTTTAATTAATAACTAATGATTTTCATAATTACTGCTACAATGGCTTGAATTCTAATAATGTTAGTCTTCCTTCTTTCCTAAGTTTTTCCCTTTGACATCCTTGACTTTTGTCATAATTATTCCTCACTAAATCTTCTCCTTCATAGAATCACAGATCTATAACTGGAAGAGATGTAGTTCTGAGGCATCTAGTCTTGACTTCCTATTTTATAAATGAGGAAACTAAGACTAAGGGATGGTTTAAATCTTTTGTCAAAGGTCAGACTGAGAGTAAGCCTTAGAGGCAGATTTGAACCTGCCTTTCTTTCCTTTTTCTCCTGCTGCCTTCATCTTGCCACTTTTTCTCTGTCCCAGTTTAGTTAGAAGAGACTTGAAGCTCTAGTCCAACTTGGTCACTTTACTGATGAGGGAACTGGTGTTTACAGAGGAGTAATAACTTGTCCATCATCTAGTGATCATTAGGGAAGGAAGCCTGGATTTATGTCCAGATTCTCTAGCTCTAGATCCTATTTCTTTCTTTTTTTCTTTCTTTTTTTTTCAATAACTTTTTATTGACAAAACATGCATGGGTCATTTTTCAACACTGACCCTTGCAAAAACTTCTGTTCCAACTTTTCCTCTCTTCCCTCCACTCCCTCCCCTAGATGGCAGGTAGTCCCATACATGTTAAATATGTTAAAGTATATGTTAAATATAATATATGTATACATATTTATACAGTTATCATGTTGCACAGGAAAGATCAGATTTAGGAAGAAGGTAAAAATAACCTGGGAAGAAAAAGAAAAATGCAACCAAACAATAATAGAAAGAGTGTAAATGCTATGTTGTGGTCCACAACTCATTTCCCAATGTTCTTTTGCTGGGTGTAGCTGGTTCTGTTCTTTACTGATCAGTTGGAACTGATTTGGATCCTCTCATTGTTGAAGATAGCCACTTCCATCAGAATTGATCCTCATATAGTATTGTTGTTGAAGTATATAATGATCTAGATCCTATTTCTTGGCAGTAAGTGACCTTTTCCCTATCTCTTTTCTATATTTACTATCTGGCATTATATCCTGAGCCTGCTGAACTTTTAAATGCTTAATGAATTGCATCTGAGTACAATACTTGAGGTTTTGATCAGTAGTAAATATAATAATATTCTTCCTAGAACATAGATATTATCTTTTTAATAATGGTCAGTTTGATAACCATCTGCAGATTAAACTTGGAGAATCTTAAAATTAGAAGGTACCTTAAATCCACCTTAGTCCAAACTGACATTCGGTGTAGTTTCTGTCACATCACTTAAGTCATCCCATTTCTGCTTGTAAATTTCTAGTGATGGAGGAATTCACTGCCTCACAAGGCAGCTAGTTACATTTTTAACATTTGCAGTTAGAAAGTTTTGCCTGACTAAGAAAAAGCTTCTATTCATTTTTGCCTGCAGACAGCCACATAAAATAAATATTTAATATAAGCAGCCTTCTGGCAGTCAAAAATAATTTCAGTTGTAAAAGCAGCATAGCCTATTTTTAGTTTAAATATCCCTATACTTTCATCTGGTTTTTATGTGGACCATTTTCCAGATTCGTCACTATCTTTGTTAATCTTATGATGATATATTACTATTTGTCATTGTTTCTTTAAATCTAGTGATGCTTTAGAAAGTGCTATATCCTGAGTTCAGAAAGGCATGCAGAGATTTATATTAACTGATGCTAAGTGGAGTAGTGTAGTGCTCTGGTTGGTTTTCTAGAGGTCTCTGGACCAGTCTTCATTTCAGTTGAATAATCACCCCAAGAATAGCCGTGTTAAAGCCCAAAGCCTTTATCATCTCCTTCACAATATAGTTTCCTTGCCTGGGACCTGGGCTAGTTTTCTTGAAGTCCTCCAGAATGTGTCTTGGTTTCTGTGGGGGAGGCAGGAGGACCGACCACCACAACAGTCTCTGTCTTAGAGTCTGTCTCAGTTTGAGAGCTTGTACTCCAGCCTCCAGTCTTCTGTTGTCTCCGAGTCTGTCTCCAAACCCTTTCCGAGTCTGTGTCTGGCTCTTCTGAGTCTCTCTCTGAGCCCTTCTGAGTCTGTCTCTGGCTCAGACGGGCTTGGTCTTAGTGGAGAAATGAAGGAGGAAAAGCCTGCCACTAACAGATGGAATGAATGAATCTGGCTGAGTTTGTCCCAGTTTATATGCTCGATTACAGTTAAATCCATTCATCATACTGAGTATAAGCCATTATATCACTAGGGAATCATTATTTGTTGTAAGATTA
The DNA here is from genome assembly GCF_902635505.1 of Sarcophilus harrisii. NCBI lineage: Eukaryota > Metazoa > Chordata > Mammalia > Dasyuromorphia > Dasyuridae > Sarcophilus > Sarcophilus harrisii. The sequence continues at coordinate 302,865,970 of NC_045426.1, read as the reverse complement.
AATCAATCATACTGAACTAAAGAGCTATTAATCACTTTGCTAAACTAGAAAACCATTGTATTATCAATTTCACTTAGCACCTTGTAAGAATCCTTATTTCAAGTACAGAGTTCTGGCCCATAACAGAGTAGAACCAAGAGAACATTGGGCACAACAACAAGAAGATTATGTGATGGTCAGCGCTGAGGGACATGGTTCTTTTCAACAGCGAGATGATTCAGGCCAATTTTGATGGTGATGGGGAAAGCCATCTGCATCCAGAGAGAGGACTGTGGGGACTGAGGCTGGATCACAACATAGCATTTTCACTTTTTTGGTTATTGTTTGCTTGCATTTTTTTCTTATTTTTTTCCTCTTTGATTTGATTTTTCATGTATACCATGATAAATGTGGAAATATGTTTAGAAGAATTGCACATGTTTAACCTATATTGGAGTGCTTGCTGTCTAGGGCAGGAGAGTAGGGGAAAGGGAGGGAGAAAAATTTGGAATACAAGGTTTTGCAAGTTGAATGTTGAAAACTATCTTTGCAAATATTTTGAAAATAAAGAACTGTCTTTTTTTTTTTTTTTTTTTTTTAAGAAGAAAGTGTTATATCCTGAGTCAGAGGATATTGGTTTTAATCTTTACTGCCACTTAATTACCATTGCAGCCTTTGGGAAGTAATATAATCTTTTTGGGCCTTAGTTTCCTAGTCCATGAAATGAAAATGTTGGACTAGATAACTTGTAAAGTGTCTTCAAGCTCTAAATCTTTGATTCTTTGGTTCCCTTCTTGCTATCTCTCCTTCCTTACCTCCCAATGATCTATCTTGGTCTCAGTTTTTACTGCTAGAGATGATTTCCAAATCTTTATCTTCACTTTTAATTACTCTCCAAAACTAAAGTCTCATTTCTAACTGCATTGAATTTCTCCACTTGGATGTCTTATCAGTGGTATAAGTGTATAGAATGCAAGATTTGAAGTCACCGAAACCTGGGTTCAAATCCCATCTCAAATTCTAGATATATGACCTTAGCTGAGGCATTTGGCTTCTATAGGCATCAGATTTCCTCATCTGTGAAATGATTGCATTGGACTTAATGACCTCTAAGTCCTTTCCAGCTCTGAAACTATGATCCTATGTTCAGAAACTTTCCCCCCTTCCCTACTGTATTTGTTGCTATAAATGTCATCCTCCTCCTCCTCTATATCCTCTACCATCCTTTCATAACTTTGGAATTTTGTGTAACTTTTCCCTTTCTCTTATTTTACATATTTAATTATTTAATTATTTGCCAAGACTCTACTCTTCTTTTTCATTTCTGTCTAAAAAAAAAAAAAAAAAAAGAACTTAATTGATACTTTAGAAGAATCTTTCCCACATATATTGCCTTTCCCTCATTGAACCCTCTTGTGAAACACAGAAAGACATCAACAGTAAGATCAACCATGAAACCATAATCTGAGAAGCATATAAAGCATTTAAATCCTATAATCTTTTTCCATCTCTCTACTTGAAGTTGTGTATATTCTTCTGGTTTTGTTTGCTTTGCTCCTTGGCAAGATTTTTTGGATACATTACAGTTTGCTAGCTCTTTAAGAGCATGAGACTTATATTGTTCTCAGTAGCATCTAACACATTGCTTTGTATATATATGTACATCCTATATGATCTCTTTGATGTTTTTAGTCAGTCAGTGGACTAGATTAGATTCACAGAACAAAATAGTCAAGAACTATAGCCATCTAGTGTTTGACAAACTCAAAGACCTCAGCTTTTGGGTTAAGAACTCACTATTTGACAAAAAGTGCTAGGAAAATTGGAAACGAATAAGGCAGAAATTAGGCATTGACCTATACCTAACACTATATACCAAGATAAGGTCAAAATGGGTTTATGATATAGATATAAAGAGTAATATTATAAACAAATTGTAAGAACATAGGATGGTTTACCTCTCAGATCTATGGAGAAGGAAGGAATTTGTGACCAAAGAAGAACTAGAGATCATTATTGAACACCAAATAGATAATTTTGATCATATTAAATTAAAACCATTTCTAGTCATGAAAAGATGCTCTAAATCACTGTTGACCAGAGAAATGCAAATTAAGAAACTCTGAGATACCACTACATATCTCTTAAATTAGCTAAGATGACAGGAAAAGATAATGACAAATATTGGAGGGGATATGGGAAAACTGGGACACTAATACATTGGTGGTGGAATTGTGAATGAATCCACCCTTTCTGGAGAGCAATTTGGAACTATGCTCAAAAAGTTATCAAACTGTGCATACCCTTTGACCCAGCATGTTACCACTGGGCTTATATGCCAAAGAGATCTTAAAGAAGGGAAAGGGACTCATATATGCAGAAATGTTTGTGGCAGCATTTTTTGGTAGTGGCAAGAAACTGGAAACTAAGTGGATGCCCTTCAGTTGGAGAATGACTGAATAATTTGTGATATATGAATGTTATAGAATATTATTGTTCTATAAGAAATGACCAACAGGATGATTTCAGAGAGACCTGGCGAAACTTACATGAACTGATGCTAAGTGGAATGAGCAGAACCAGGAGATCATTATATATGGCAACAAGACTATATGAAAATCTGTTGTGATCTTTTCAACAACGAGATGATTCAGACCAGTTCCAATGGGCTTGTGATGGAGAGAGCCATCTGCATCTAGAGAGAGGACTGTGGGAACTGAATGTGGATCACAACATAGCATTCACTCTTTCTGTTGTTATTTGCTTGCATTTTGTTTTCTTTCTCATTTTTTCCCCTTTTTGACCTGATCTTTCTTGTGTAGCAAGATATATATGAATATATATATATATATATATATATATATATATATACACTATATATGTATATAAATATGTATACATATATTGAATTTAACCTATATTTTAACATGTTTAACATATTTTGGATTACTTGCCATCTAGGGAGGGGTTGGGGGAAAGGAGGGGAAAATTTGGAACCTTGATTTTGTAAGGATCAATGTTGAAAAATTATCCATGTATATGTTTTCGAAATAAAAGGCTTTAATAAAAAAAAAGAGAGAGAAAGGAAAAATTTTTAAATTTAGAAATTTTTCAGGCCCTCAGAGTTCTCATTTCTAAAATAGGGAGAGTAATACTTGTAACAACTTTATGGCATAAAGTTTTTATGAGGAAAGTATATTGTAAACCTTAAAGTGCTATGTAAGTATTAATGGTCTAGTTATTTTAGAGCCCAGTTACTTCCTGCTTTCTTTGGGATTCTTGTCATGGGAACTTTTGTCTAAAAAACTGCCTCACCATGAAATCTTTTTGTTATCTCGTGAGAGTAAGAAAGGTCTTATGCAGAATTTTTCTGTGTATATTGGTTTTAATACCAATTACAGAATCATATCTGCTTTTTAGTCCATCCCATATCAGGAAAGGTATTCCTTCTAAAATGTTTCTAACATTTTTTCATAGAGAAAATTTCAGTAGTTTTCAAACATAAAAGAATATTGATATTAGTAGTATTCCTTCTATAGGATCTTTCATCTCTTTACTAATTACATAAAGATTCATTTCCATTTTTTCAGTTTCTTTGTACTTATATTACCTCATGCCCTTTAATGGGTTGGGATATAGCCTGGAGTAATAGAAGAAAACCAAGAGGCTCCTGCTTGAGTAAACTGTGTGATCTTGGACGAGTCAGTTAGCCTTTCTAATTTTCAGTTTTGTAAAATGGTGAGGGGAGAGTATTAGAATACACTTGATTAGGGACTATTTTGGTTGTCATTTGTAGAGCTATGTTGTTACAGAATTGTCACTGAATTTTTTTTCTACTTTGATTTATATTTAAGCTACTTTCTCATTGTACTTTCTGTGAAGTTGACTATAATCATGGAAAAGTTAGTTAGAATTTTTTCTACTTTTTTGTTAAATGTAAAAATGAAGTAATTTTAGTATTTCTAGACCCTTGAATACCTTTAGTATTTCTTCCCTTAATGGAAGCTGTCAAATGTTATACTGTTATATATATGTTATATATGTAAGTTATGGTACATGAAGCTGTTCATGTCATATGGTCTAATAACAGTATAGTAACAAAAGGTTAGAAATGTGACTTTTAAGTCTAGTATTATTATTATGTATGCTAATTAGCTCAGAGTTAGAGCAATCTCATTTCCATTCTAGATTTTATGATCAAAATCAATATATATTAAATGTCTACTATCCATCAGGCACTGTGCTAAATACTAGAGATACAAAAAGACGTAAAAGATCTTCTCTACCCTTAAGGAGTTCAACATCAAATAGGGGAAATAACATGCAAACAAATATATAAAGCAACATATAGAGGATGAATAGGTAATAATTAACAGAGGAAAGGCCCTAGACTTAGGGAGGATTGTGAAAGACTTCCTGTAAAAGATGAGATTTTAATCAACACTTAAAGGAAGCCAGGGAAATCGGGAGTCTGAGTTGAGAGAACATTCCAGGCATGGGGGATAGTTAGAGAAAATGCCCCTAGCCAAGAAACAAGTCTCTTGTTGATGAAACAGCTTGGAAGCCAGTGTCTATGGATCAAAGGATACACATAGCGAGGAGTAAGGTGTTAGAAAACTGTAAAGAGAGGACAAAGCTAGATTATAAAAAGGGTTTGGATGCCAAATAGATTATTTTTTATTTGCTTCTGGAGGCAATAGGGAACCACTTGGATTTATTGAGAAAGGAACTGACATTATCAGATCTTTGCTTTGGGAAAATCACTAGTGACTGAGTGGAGGATAGATTGGAGTAAGGAGAAATATGAGGCAGAGAAATCAGCAAGCTTTTGTGATAAATCACATGAGGTGATGAGAACCTGTCCTAGAATCGTGGTACTGTTGCAGAGGTGAAATGGAAAGATCTTGGCAACAGATTAGATACAGGATGAGGATAAATCTTGCGTTCAAGATGACTTCTGGGTTACCAAACTTGAGGGACTGGGAGGATGGAGGGAGGGTTTGGGAGAATAGTAATGAGTTCTCTTTTGGATATATTAAATTTAAGTGGTCTACTGGACGTCCAGTTTACAATATCTGGCAGGGCATTTGGAGATGGGAGGTTAGAAGTCAATGGAGAGCTTGCTGGAGAAATGTCCAGTTTTAGCCTAGTAGTATTGCCTTAGTCATTGTCAGAGTAGTCTGAGTAATTGGAGAGAATATGTTTTTACGTGGCTGACTTTTAACAAGTATCTTAAAGAAGTAGTTGAATACTTAACTAAATATATATATCCATTTGCTGAATGAGCAGGGTTTTTTTTTTTTAAATAATGATGCAAGGTCATTATCTTAATGTACTTGGTCTTATATATATATACATAAGGCTCAAGGTGCTACCTCTTACTAGAATTAGATTTCTTGATTACATGGAAATATCTATAATGAATGGATAAATAAAGCATTTATAAAGTGTTTACAATATGCCAAGGTCTGGGGATATAAACAGAAAAGCTTATTTGTTCCTGCTCTCAAGGGGCTCACATTCTAATGGGAATATAACAGTTATAGAAGGTTTCAATTACAAGTCAGGTGAAAAGGTCTTATGGTCCTTAAGTGCAGCAGCTAAGCACATTTAATGTCATTTACACTGATAAAATCTTATCAGTTCCGATTTGAACTACTTGATAAATAGTTTGATAGCAAGAATTTTTTTTTTTTTTTTTTCTGAATCTTTATTAGCTGCAGGAGCAGTTCTTAGGCTGAATCAACACAAAGGATGTTTCCAGGATGACTAGGCCTTGGGCCAGAAATATTCCTATTCCTTAGGTTCTTGGGCATCCTGGGGCTGTCCAAGGGGAAAATTGTGGTCAAGGCTGATGATGAGACTGGCCTGATGCATGCTGCTTCTGTCTTTTCCTCAGGGTGCTTTTCCTCAGGTCCATCTTACTGTGGGCCTCCAAAATATATAACCTTATGAATTTTTTCAGAAACATCTGGATTTTTTTGGTATGATGAATTAGTTGAGTAGCTTTTCATTGGTACTATTATTTTGTAAGTACACATTATTGTTAGAATTTTGAGTTTTCAAAGCCTCTTATGAAATAGAATCTGAAATAGATTTTAAAGTTGTTTGCTATAAAAATAAATTTTTGAGGTGTTACAGTTCATTTGGAAAGTTTCTGGAAGCATTATTACAGAATGAACAAAGGTGTTTTATACCTGTGTTGTTTTCTGGATAATGGATTTTTCATATTGAGCATGATTTATGGTTTTGAATAAGAATGTATCAATCTAGCTATAATGAGTTGATTTTTTGTATTTTAGGACTTAAATGAATTTAAAGAGGTAACAACATGTGTCTTCCCCAGGTAAGATTTCTTTTCATTGTTTATCTGTCATCTGAAATGGCATTTGCCAAAGATATAATATATTTGGGTTTGTACTACATATATGTGCACTAATTTCATAGGATTGTGAGCTAGAAGAATAGGTTGATAGACTTTTGAATTATTTATTGATGTTTCAAAAAATTTTTTTGTGATTGTTTTTGAAATTCCCATTTTAAGAATTCTCAAAATAAGCATTGAATTCAGGTGCTAGAGAGTATTTTGTCTTTTTCTTCTCTTTAAATGCGATTTCTTATAAAACTATTGGGCCTTATAAATACCGAATAGTCTCTTTATAGTACTTTGTAGACAAATGAGAGCTATGAGTAAGTGTTTTAGCTCCTAAATTCATTACCTTCAAATTTTAGTGCCTTGGAACAATTAAAGTTAATTTTTACTTTGTAAATAACAAGTCTAATATTAAATCACACAAAGCTAAGACTTAGTTTCTATAAGATGAAACTCAGCCCTGATACTATCTGAGAACTGGGGGAGTCTATAATGGAGCAAACGTGCTCCAGTTATGAAGTTCCTGTACCTTATACACTAAAAACTTTTTTTTTTAATGGCAGAAAATATTAAGTTTTTAATGTTTTATATATATGTGTGTGTGTATGTGTGTGTGCATATATGTAAATTTTAAAAATTTCTCATCCACAGGAATAAAGTTATTGCAGAAGCTTAATGTTATTCATGAATATAGGAATTCACATGGAGAAGTAGGGCAGTAATAAATAGTTAACAGTAGTGGAAATTATATAATAATATATCATATCTTTGAAAATATCTGAAGAATATTAAAATATATATATAAACACTGAGATTGCTGTTTCAAAGTCCTTTGTGTTCTGCATTCTGGCTCCAGCCTACCTGTCTAGTATCTTCATACCATCTGAATATAGCCAAATTGACCTTTATTTGCATTTGAGTCCCCATTTTCTCATAACCCCTGTCTATCATTTATTTTTCTTTTTTTTATCATCTTTGCCTATTTCCATTTTTGTATTTGTTAATGACTTGGAGCAGTTTTTATATTGCTATTCATAACTTGAGTGTCTTCCTTTGAAAACTGCCTGTTCATGGCTTTTGAGCATTTATCAAATGAGGAATGGCTATCAGAGACACTGTCCCAAAGATTTTTTCCATAGTAACTGTTTCCTCTCTTATATATTATTTTTTAACATACTACATATATTAACAGATAATATATTATTCTAATCTATTAATTATATTGATTTTGTTTATGTAAAAAATTTTAATTTTGTATAATTATAGTTGTCTTTTATTTTCTGTGATCCTCTCTATCTATGTTTTGCCATGAACTCTTTCAACTGTCCATTTGAATTCTCGCTTTCTTATCTTTGCCTTATGCTTGGAAAATGTTCTTTCCTCCATTCTCTCTCTTGGAGTCCTTATCTTAATTCAAAATTCGACACCTATCTCACAGAGGTAATATTTTTAAAGTACTTAGCACAGTGCCGGCATATTATAAGTTATTAATAAAGGTTTTTCTAACTTTTACGCTTCATGCTACCTTTGGTGATCCTCTGTCTGTTCTTCATCAAATGACTTTGTATATACTTACTTGTAGAAAATTGCATCTCTTAGTACAGTGTAAGTTCTATGATTAGGAACTTAAAAAAATTTGTCTTTGTATTCTTAGCTCTTACTTAAAAGTGGTACTTTGTACTTGAGACACCTGACATGCTTGTTGAATTGATTTAGATTGAATCTTTGTATTTTCTGCATTTTTGGTAGAAAAGGAACAATCTAGTTCACTGGTAGAAGTAACACTACAGAGGCAGGGCTGTTCCAAGAAGTACCTCTGTTTGCATTGCCAATCTGAACTGATTAGTAAAATACAGTAAGATTTCTAGAATATTTATATTCATGCAACTAAAAATTGCCTTTCAGTATGAAGATTAGAATAAGTGCTCTCCAATAGAAAAAGTGTTTCCATTTTGGTGATACAGGCCTTTTTTTAAAGGTCTTGAGACGATCATATCCAAATAAGTAATAAATTAATTTTTTTGATATCATTTTGACCATTTTTAAATTTTAGGTTACTGGATACCAAATTGATGGCAAGCACACAGCCTTTCAAGGTAATTTCCATGATTTTCCTCTTTTAAAAAACAAACCTGTTGCTTTTGTAGTAACTGAGATGTTTTTGTAACTATTTGGCATTTTTCAAGTGCCTGTCATATAATTGAAATGATTAAGCATAATTTTGCCAAACCATTACCTACTATACCATTGTAGAAATAGATCCATCCAGAAAAGGCCTATTTTGATGATCAGTATAACTGACATACTAAATATAAAACCTGCCTGCTTAGCATATTTAGTAAACTTTGACAACTGTGAATGTCAGTAAAAGACATAAGGTGGTAGTATTCAACATATTTAGTAATTAACTGTCATCAGATAAAGTTATCCAATACAATACATAATTATTGCTTGTTCTTTGTTTTTCTTTGCAGGATATTATTAATAACACATCCCTTGCAGAACTGGAAAAGCGTTTAAAAGAAGCACCATTCAATCCTCCTAAAGTTGGTAAGAGTTCAAAGCAAAAAAAAAGGTAGCCTTTTGATTATGAATTAATAAACATAATTGATGTATTCTTTAAGGTATGAAAGTGTTTTGGAATTTATTAAGTAATAAGTTTCTGATTAACAGTGTGATAACACTGTTTAAATATGTTCTTAGTTGGATAGGTTGGTCATTGAGGAGCAAAATAATTCAAATGTATATATCATCACAACACTTAGCAGGCATTTTCCCAAAAAATTAAAGGGATTTTTTTCCCCCTCCCCAAGTCATATCCTTTTACTTATAAAGAGTTATTTTTTTATGGTTAAGCACCAACATTATAATTTTTGCCCTCTTAGCAAGTTTGAGAACTGTGCCTCTAAATTGGGTAGAATGGAAATCTCCATACCTTCTCTTTTTTTAAGCTGGTATGGGAGTGGAAACAAGAGCAGATAATCAGGATAACAATTGAGAAAATTCAACATCTGGAAGAATACTTCCAGATTGGAAAATGTTAGGTGTTACCACATCTGATCTATATCCTGTGCTCAGTTATCTTATATCTTTTTCAAACTGTATACATAATTTGTTTACATTGACCTAATAGTGCCTCCATTGAATGCTCCAGAGATATTCCTTTACTTTTAACTGAAAATTTCTAGTCACCAATTATAGACTAATACTTTGTAACTTTCAAAGTGCAGCATCTTCAAGCATTCCAGATTATAGTTACTTCTTTTTCTTTCTGGATAATTCGCCCAAGTGAAAGGGAATAAAAAAAATTTAGATCATTCCTGATGACTTTGGAAAATATGTATGTATGTGTAAGTGAAAAGAGCTGGTGGGAGAATTAAGGAAGAAAGCTATGTAGTTGAGGAACATTTTTGAAAAGACAAAGGATTTAGGCTTAAAATATTCTTATTTAATATCTTTTAGTGCCTTGGGAATTCTCTGTGATACACATTAATGTAAAAATGTATTGGTTCTTTTTTAAAAATTAACTTATATTCATGATTTTATTTTCAATATTATAGTTTTCATCTTAAATGAACAAGAGAACACTATTGATTTGTCAGACTCTGTAATAAGTATTTTTGTATGTTATTTTATGCTTGTATACTGGAACTTCACTATGCTTCTTTTCACTATGGAGTAAAATTCATTATAAGGCATGAGTGACTCAGGTAGATTTCATTCAGATAGGTTTAATTATTTTTCTCCTTCCCCACATCTCTCAATCCCAAGATAAATCTTCTCACTAAGAAAATTCCATAGTGTGGACCTTGAGAACAAAGAACATTATAATGAGGATTTGATATATTTTGGATTTAATTGTGCTTTCACATTTTTGCTTAAATTTGGAGATATTGTACAGAAATTTCCAAGAAAATATTCTGAGCTTGAGCCATTAGTCTTTCTCTTTTCAGCAAGTTCAGTCCTGTTAGATTGGGTTCTACTTGTTAATGTAATCTCTAAGGTAAGAAATCCTTCCATAAATTTGAAATGCTTTTAGAAATAAAATTTTTGGCATTAGAGTATTTATTAGTTGCCAGTATTAGAAATTTGGCTCCTGATTTGGAGAGGGCAAGTTTTGTAGTTTCTAAGGTATTGAGCATTAAAATCAGATGAAGCTGTATTGAAATATTTGAAAATTAGGTACTCTTTTATAAAATCTTTCATGTTCGATAAAGATAATATTATTGTGTAGGTAAGGCATTTGACATTGCTATAGATAACAGCTCTTATCAGGAATCATATTATACCATATCAAAGCAAGTCTTGGGCTATATGAGAAATAGGAAATATTTAAATTGGTGAAATAATTTTATAATCACATAGGATACTTCTATAAAGATCATTAATATAATGAAGTTCAGTTACAGAGGCATCATGATATTTCATGACACCCTTGGGAAACCTTTTTTTTTCTTTTCTTTTAGAAAGTGCAGAAGGATTTCCAAGTTATGATACTGCATCTGAACAGCTCCATGAGGCAGGCTATGATGCATATATTACAGGACTGTGTTTCATCTCCATGGCTAATTTCTTAGGTACTATCTACATGTAATTATTAAGAATTCATATAATTGGGAGGGGAAAAATATTTATCTTGTCTACCCTTTTATTTGAAGGTGAGTGTGTTTATGAGGTGCGAGTCAGAGTAGAAAGGAAAACTCTGTGGGAAAAATTCTGAGCAGGGAATGGGATAATTTCTCCTTCCTGAGCACTTCAGGCAGTATGGAACTTGATTCTTATGAGAACTTTCATCCCTTACCAAGTTTGTTTATTGATTTATATATATTTTTACCTGAATTTTCAGACCTCATGTACATAATCACTTATAGTGTCCTGCCTCTTTTTTTTTTTCCCATTAGGTTCTTTTCTCAGTCCTCCAAAAATTCATGTGTCTGCTAGATCAAAACTCATTGAACCTTTTTTTAACAAGTAAGTAATCCATGGGTTCTAGTGCAGAAATTATCTGACATAAATAAGAGTGAGGTTAAGAAGTATGCAAAATGAGTGATCTCCTGAAGGTGAATTTATTCTGGGGGTAAAGTAAATTCTTATCTTTTCAATCTATTTTTTTTAATCATTAAGATAATCTTTAGGGGTCATTTTAAACTTTGCTAGTATATTTATTAAATAATTTGGTTAAAAAAAAAAGATCATTCTGAAATACAGTGGTAAAACTTTTTGTAATTAACTCATTATTTTCAGTTGAAGTATTTCTCTTTCATAGTTCTACTTAATCCCCAAGTGCATTAGATGAAAAATAAACTAATATTAATATGTCACTTGAATAAAGCTTGTTCATTTATAGAGGGTGTTTTATATTTAAGTTAGATTTAAAAGAATATGTGGAAAAAAATCCTGTGAATTCTCTTCTATAATTTTAAAAATACAATCATAGTAAAATCCCACTAATTTGTCTTAATTGGAAGTAAGTCATGAGTTCTGAAGAAGGTTGGATTTTGGAAACTTTTTCAAAAAATGTGATTTTATTACTGTTCAGTACAATATGCTAGCCCATTTTATTAGAATTTATCAGCTAGGAAGAATAAATAAAAAATATATATCTTTCTGACCTGACATCCTCTTCTCCCTCCCCCCAGGCAATTGGGGTTAAGTGACTTGTCCAAGGTCACACAGCTAGGATAGGTTAAGCATCTGAGGCCAGATTTGAACTAAGGTGACTTCAGGGCTGGTGATCTATCCATTACACCATCTGCTGCCCCTCTTCATTTTCAGTAGATTCTGGGTGACATGTTACATATAGATAGATAAAAATAATTATAATTACAACCTTCACATAAATACTTTATTCTACAAAGATAAACATTACTATTATTAATACTTTTATTCTGTAAGCTCCCCTTTTCATAGATAATGAAGAGTAGATAGAATCATCATAAATTCTGAATTTGTATAGTAAAGGGAAGAAAAATAGATATCCTAGATATCCCAAAAGATAGGGACTGTTTTCTGTTATTTTCTGTTGTATATACTACAGTGATTGCAATCATTATGCTTTTTAAAATATAGTTTAATTAACAGGTAGGACAACATTTAACCATATTTTATTTAAAAAAAGCATTAAGTAAATTCTTAAGCTTTAATGCTAGGCATTTTATAGTTTAGTATTAACGTTTATTTTACAACCATTCTCAGAAGAAAAATAGTTTTTATTAGTATTAAAAACATTGTTATCTCTTTCTGTTGCAGTAAATCCCTATGAATGTGGTTAATATATAATAACTGCTGTTTTACACATTAAATTTATTTCTATCAGCCATGTATACACATTCATAAAAGAGAAAGCTTATAACTCTAAGTCATATTTCTTAAAGATTTGCAATATATTTAGTTTAAATTTAATTTAAGTTTAAGTCATGGCAGATATAGTTAAAGAAAGTAGGTATATGCATACGTTTTATTAGAATAAAGAACAATTTACTCAATAAGAATTTTGCTAAATATAAATGGGTATAAAAAGTGATTGAGCAGATTGGAATGGGGAAACTATCTCTCAACCCTCTATATGAAGTCTTGTTTAACAAATTTAATTTCTCATTCTTCTTCCCCCCCCCCCCCCATATTTTCTCTGAGACATTTGAAAGTCAACCAGTACTTGAAATGCAAAATAGTGAACTACTTTTGTCATACTGCATTTGGATAAGATGTCCAAATACAATCAGTTATTTTTAACTTATTAAGAAAAGGTAAAATACAGATGATTTGGGGTACATTTTGTTTTATGTTATTATTGACCTCATTCTAATTGATGTAATATTATTTCCTCTTAAATACAGCTACAATTTCTGTCTTTAAAATACTGATTTTATTAAACTGTCTCAGAAGAAAAATACTCAGCTATCATTGCAACTTTTTCATGCAAATCTGTGAATTTTGTTATTTTATGGATGTATGAATTTTTATTGATATGAATAAATTCTTAGGGTATATAAATATATCTCTCCCCACCCTCCCCCTCCAAGGCAATTGGGGTTAAGTGATTTGCCCAGGGTTACAGCTAAGAAATGTTAAGTATCTGACATCAGATTTGAACTAAGGTCCTCCTGAAGACAGGACTGTTGCTTTATCTAGCTGCCCCGGGTATAGTCTTGTATCAATTGTTAGCATTATGTATTTTACTTAACATATATTCTTTATACCATTTGAGTATCTAGCAGACAGCACAGATGTGTAAATACTTTTTTGTTCTTGAAACCAGACTCTTGTATTTTAAAATTAAATAAATGGTTCCCCTCACTGTTACTTATTCTTATCTCCATCCAAAACAAAACACACAACTTCAAACCTATCATATTTTCCATTATTCCAAGTTAGCATTCTCATTCACTTTTATTAATGATTTTTTTTTTTTAATAAAGCCTTGTAGAGTCAAGTCTTCTGGAAATTTTAGTAGCTGGAGTTTAGGTGGTGTGTGAAAACTGAATATGGATTGGAAGGGATTTTTACCCCTCACATTTCGAAAGATCTTTGTTTTATTTGATTTTTTGAGGACATGGTAAAAGTATTGAGAGAGGGCTATATTTCAGTTATTGAAGTGAGGTTCAATGGTAGGGTTATTTTTAATGTTATTTTTAAGAACATTTCCTCTTGTTTTTGTTGGAGGCTTTGTAGTATGGAAAAGATTTACTTTCTTTTATAGCCTGGGTTATTTTTCATCAATATGCAGAAAAAATAGATTTAAAGCACATCCTTTGGAAAAATCCTTTTCGTTTGGAATAGACCAAAAATATTCTTTGTTTTTATATCTTATGCCACAGAAAGTAGAAAATTACATTCCAGTCTCATTTTTCAGAGGAATAGCCTTTTTTTTTAAAGTGGGGATTTTTGGGGGACACTGACTCTTGCTTATTGAATTATAGATAGCCTTTTATCAGCTTATTTTTGAGAAGATCATGCTTTCGTGTTTCTTTGTTTCTCTAGTCTTTTAAAAATCAATGGATATCAAGAGTGTTGGATGTGGTGTCAGGAGATCGGAGCTTGGGTCCCAACTTTCCTACTAACTGAACATAGTTAGGAAGACTTTGGAACAAGCCATATCACCATTTTGATCTTTGGTTTTCTAAACTTTGAAATGAGGGAGTAAGATGCTCTCCAAGATTTTGTCTAATTTTAATAAGCCAAAAATCTATGAATGAGAATTCTAGAGTCTGAGCTGGCTTTTGTATGGGTAATTAAAAAAAAGAAGATGTTTATTTGCCTCATGTAGTTTTTGTGTTGTGTTATTGTTGCTATGAGTTGTGCTGCCAGAGATGAGGTTGCTTTATTTCCTTTTTGTGGTTGTCCCCCACTCCCAGGCAATTGGGGCTAAGTGACTTTCCCAGGTCATACAGCTAAGAAGAACTCAGGTCCTCCTGACATCAGGGCTGGTGCTCTACCTACTACGCTACCTAGCTGTTCCCCCCTTTTTATGTTTCTAGGTTTTGGGGCCAGTAGAGAAGAAGCAGAGGCTAAAAAGCCACAGTTAAGATGATTAAAGCTTTGGAAAGATGCTAGGAAACGGGGGGGAGAGGGGAGGATGGATTAAATTAAATATGGTATAATAAGAAAAAGATTAATGAAACTGAAGAAAGCTCATGCTAGAAGAAATTTGATTTGATTTACATGACCTATGATAGGGTGCTTGTGATGGATTATAACTTTGTAATAATATATGCAATCGACTATGAACATTGAAATGGAGGTAAAATTATAGTGTATTTATAATACATGAGGAACATTTCTTTCTTGCCATTCAGTAGCTGCATATGAAATACCGGGCAATATCTCACTATTTAAATTGAGATATAGATAGATAGATAGATAGATAATGGAGGAATCTAAGATTGTTGTGATCTGAAGCACATAGTTCTTTTTTTGGGGCTTGGGTAGGGGAGTTGATTTGAGTATTTAGTCAAAATATCTTTCATGTAAGTTTTTTGTTTTGTTTTAAGTTAAACGTGCAATTTTCTAAACATTTTCATATTCATTATTCTGTGCAAGAAAAATCAACTCAAAATGAAGTACATTTTTCAAAGTGTTATTTTTTAATTGAATGCAATTTAAGAAGTTTTGGAGAATTTTAAAATTTCACATATTAGTGTTGAACTTAGGGGTAACATTTTTAGTGCCTGAATCCTATTCTCTGAATCCCTCTGAAATTGAGGGATTTTTTTTTCCCCATCTTTGCCCTCGCATTAACAACAATAAAAACTTGTAGAACTTTGTTCAATGTGTGTATGTGCTAGAGAGAATTAGAAGGCAGTAGCCTACTAAGCTAGCTTGTAACACAGTTCTGGAGTTGGACTGAGAATTTGGTGTCAATCCTGGCTCTGTTATTTAACAGCTTTAGGACCCTTGAGAATATTGAGAAGCCATAATGAATATACATTTTCAAATGGAAAATTGTGCTTGATAACATTTAATTGCAAGTCTCTCTGTGATTTCCTGAAAAATTCTCCTTGAAAGCTTGTTAGTATTTGCATAATCATTCTAATGAGGATCAGACTTAACATTAGAAAAGTTAACTTATAAAAATGTTTTGAAAAATTACATTATGATGCTTTCCATGGATAAATAAAGACTAGATCAGAGGAATTTTTTGGAGATTATGATAGTATTATGATTATTTTGTAATCAAAACACTATCCCTTGTAAAAAGCTCTTTTCCTTATTCTTGAGCAATTATTAACTCTTTTGGATCTTGCTACTGTAAGTAAACTTCTTATCTAGTGAAGAAATTGAGAACTCATTATTTGGCATCTTTTTCATAGACTTTATTGATGAGAAAGTATGACAGTATATATGGTGAAGAAAGAGATGACAGCTATCATCCATACAGCCATACACAGAAGTGATGACATAACTTGTTCAAAGCCATATTGTTTTGGTGGCCTACCCCTGGTTTTTAGGGAAACCAAGTATCTATTCCTCCTCCTCTCTTCCTCCCCCCATTCCTTTTATAATGTGGAGAAAAGCAGAACCAAGATCTGGAAGAATTCTTCCTCTCTTATCCCTTATATCCCCTTATCTTCTGAACAGTAAAGAAGTAGTTTGAGTGAGAAAAAGAAGTTAAAGGGGAGAGTCACCAATTCTGACTATCAGTTTTCAATCTCATTGCCATGACAATACCTTTCCCAGTCAGATACCTGCATATGCTTTAAAGCTTAGCATGGCACATATATTTTTTAAGATAATGATGCATAAAACACTTTAAAATAAATTGCTTTTAGTGTTATAGCCTTTGTTTCCATACCTTCATAACTTTAATTCTAAATGTAGATGCTTTTTTAAAGTAATGCATTTGCCTAAGACTATAATCCTTTGGAATATCCTGCCTATCTATAAATCTGGATTTTATTCAGAATAAAATTTCCAAATGTATATTTAAGCAAATTGCATTGCATGAATAACCAAATGAAGCTACTTTGCTGCATTGTACTTTGTGACATAGGATTTTCTGAGGTAGAATCTAGGAATGCTTACCACCAAGAAAACATGTTTATTTATCTTTGTTACTTTCTACTTCAATTTAACTCTCCATTCAGTTATTATCTAATGTATACTTTGTATACATTCGATACTCTTTAAATTTGGTTTAGTATTTAACACTAGCCATTGACAACAGAATGAAAAAAAAATCTCCTGAGGTTGACTTTTACTATATTTTAGCCCTCTATTTGCTTGCCTTCATCCTTGTATCCTGAGGTGCACAGCTATTGCTTTGACTAACATTGCCCAAATTAATTTGGTTATGGAACACTGTGGCAAGTTTTGACAAAATTTATAAACTGTCCAGGAGATTGTGTTAGTACAGGGGGTCCTCAAACTTTTTAAATAGGGGGCCAGTTCACTGTCCCTCAGACTGTTGGAGGGCCGGACTATAGTAAAAACAAAAACTTTGTTTTGTGGGCCTTTAAATAAAGAAACTTCATAGTCCTGGGTGAGGGGGATAATCCTACTCAGCTGCTGCATCTGTCCCGCGGGCTGTAATTTGAGTACCCCTGTTTAGTATATAATACTCCCTAGAAATTTTAGAACAAAATAGAGAAAATTAAGGGTTTTTTTAAAATATCTAAAACTATCATATGCAATTACTATTATTGATACACAATTTCCAAGTTTAATATTTTAGTGAAAAGAATATCACTGGTTGTTTTCTCATGAAATACCTTTTTTGTTTATATCATATAAAACACAGTTAGGGAAATGCTTATTTAGATTAGTCCACTGTAGTATTTTTAAAAAACATTCTTGCTAAAGCACAGCTCAGGTACCAAGGTCTTTCTTTGTCCTAGCTGCAAATGCTTCTCTTGTGCAGTTTTCTATGCATTTTACACACACACACACACACACACACACACACTATGTATTTATATATGTAGATGTTACATATACATTTCATATATTTTACAAATATATATCCTTAAGGAGAATACTCCTTAAGTATTGAAGTTTTTTTGTTTTTATCTTTATAGCCCCAGTACTTATTATAGAGAATGACACATAATAGTAGTAGTAGTAAATACTAGTATTCACAAATATATAATTAATAAATTCTTATTGATCGAAAGAGAAAAGGTTTTGAACTACAATTTGTCAACTTTCATATTAGCCAACTTGTTTTGTCTTGGGTATCTCAGTGTTTTAAAAGTACTCTAAAAACTCTTGTGTTTAAATTTAAATTATTTTAAATTTAAGTAAATATATATATATATTAAGTAAATAATAAATATAAAATATATAATAAGTTTAGGATTAAGTAAAATGAATAATATAGGGACTGTCTTGGAGTCTGAAAGATCGGAGACGAGGCACTTACTGATCTGCCCCAGAACTAGGCAATTCTCTTAAGCATGTAAGTCATAGGCAATTTGTGACTGGTGAGGAGAGAATTTCCATACCATGAGTACCTTATATGCATTAAATGTTCTTCCTTCCCTTTTTCTCAACTTCCCTCCCTTAGCCATATAAGGTCTCATAATTTAAGAGATTGGATAAATAATTTTTAGAATTAGCTGTAATAGAATTTTGTGCTTATATTTAACTTTTATATTGTTGTACATTTAGGGCAAGTCATAAGTATTATCACTAGGGAAAGTAGAGAGAATGTCTCATTTTTCTTGTCAGTTGATGTCATGAATAAGCTATTAGGTGTAAGTTTATTTCTTTGGGAAGTACTTTGTGTGTTGACAGGAGGAAAGCTGAAGTTTCATAGGATAAGAGCAATTGAGCAAGCCACTTGAGTGAATACTTCCTGGTTATTTGTGTTATCCCTTTTTTTTGCTGAGGCAATAGGGTCACACAGCTAGGAAGTGTTATATGTCTGAGACCAGGATTTGAACTCAGGACCTTCTGACTTCAGGACTGGTGCTCTATCTACTGCGCCACCTAGCTGTCCCATTTGTGTTATACTTTAAAAGATCTCATTACAAAATTAGATTCTTCTGCTTTCTATGTTTGCAGTTTTTTAGGATTATGGGGAAGTTGTGAGAAAATAAAGAGGAAGGCAGTTTGGTCCTCTCCTTCAGCTTCTTATCTGGAGTTAGCTCATAAAGCTGAAATGATACTTTCAAGTACCATCTTCCAGGACCCCTTTGATGGTCACTGCAGGGAGAGTTCAGGAGAAAATGGAGACAGGCAAGGGAGGAAAAGCAGCACTCTGGTGGATGACATTCATCCAAAACAAACTATAGAAGCAAATATCCCCAGAATTTAAGGATGTTTAGTTTAATTCTCTTTTAATGGTAGTAGCACAGGGGGACTAAGTGAATCATTATCTTTTTAAAAATAGTATTTTATGCCCTCTAGGCATCTTCAGGAATATAGCTTAAACTATGGGGAATTGTGACTCAACCTCCATCAACTTCAGGCTCTGTCAAATCAACTGCCATACACAAAATGTAATAAATACATTCTTCTAGATAAATTCAAGATAGTAATAAGCCCTCTGAATTTATCATTTAGCACAGTGTGCATGACTCCTCAAGCATCACCTTAGCATAGGCACTAAAAGAGTAATTTACAAGTAGAGGCTACCACAAGGCAGAGAGAAGAGGGTATTGCTTGTTAATTTATTTTCCGACTTGTCTGCTATCCTTATTGTGTTTGTTCTGATTGTTTTAGATTGTGTCTGAATCAGGACTTGTTTTCAAGAAACCATTAGTGAAAAGTTTGTCTTGGGTTGTTGTGTGTTGTTCTGCCTTTCTATTCTTAATTACCAAGAAAACCTACTTTTTAAGAAGCCAGCCATGTGTTTGTAGATTAGTCTATATGAGAAACCTTAAGTGGCACTTAACCTGAACTCATCCTAAAGCCCTGGCACCATCAACAATACAGATACTTAGAAAGTAGTATGAAGCTATCCAAACACCAAGGTGTCATGATATGGTGAAGAAGCTTTTATTACTTTGCAAAAATTAATATGTTTACTTTAATTCTGTCTTGTTTGGAAAAATAATATCAATCCACATATACATATTTTAGCAGCTTGTCCTCCCTATTAGGGGGAAATTAGCAGTAAAACACATGAAAACAGCCTTGTCTTACACTCACTGAGCATAAGTTGTACCTTGTTATAAGGAAGTTATAAGAGCTATTTTAAAAAATCCATTGTTATCCTTTATTAAAGAACAATAGTCCCAAAATAGAGAAATGCATTTCAGGAATTTATTGTTTATATTTAAAGAAAGTTAACTTTTGTTTTCACACACTACCTACCCCATGTGTTTCTAGAATTGTTGGTGCTTTAACTGTCTTGAACCAACAGCCAATGTCATGTTTAGCTTACTCTTATATTTTAAAACCTATTCTTATACAGCAGATCTTATCTCTTTTGAATGGCCACTTCACATTTTTATTCCTGTGTATTCTAGATATAATTTGATGTGGTTCATTAGATGAATAGAGCAAGTGACTTGATTGAAAATTGTGTCTACAGCTGACTTGAATTAAAATAATTCTAAAACAACTGTCTTCTGTGTATTCACTTTTATTTTGCATAGAAGCATTACTAAACACTCAAAATAAATAGTCTGATTTGAGACACATTTCTGCTTGCCTTTCCCCCTCTGATGATAAAATTAGTTTTTCATAGGCCATAAATATGTATAATGATGAGCCTTAGCATTCAACCTTCTTATGCAGTGCTTTTATTGCTGTGGCCTGGAGGAAATACCAAGACTATTTGCAAGTACAGTAGACCTGGTGTGTCATTAAATGTTTCAATTTTCGGTTGAAAGCCACATAGAGAAGCTAAACTACAAATTAATTCTTCACTAAAATTGCGTTGAGATTAGATTTTACTCCATAGTTATGTCTTCAAGTTTTCAAGAGGGTGAGAGAAAACTGTTTCACTTTAAAATATATCTGTAATGCTTTATGTGTGATTTTTCTTGAGGAGAATTTTAATGGAAAGAGGAGTATATGGTTCAAAAACAGCAGGTAAAATGAAATCGACATGTTGGCCTGGAAGCAACTAGCATTTTGTAATAATAGTAATTTGAAGTAACTAGCATTTTGACAGAAAGATTGAGAGTTTGGACGATTTGAAATTTTACTTTGTCAAAGAAATCAGAATAAGTTCTCTTCTTTGTGAAAACATTCTTTGACATTTTAAGCCGATCCAACTTATGAAAGATCTTTTTGAATGTGTATGTGTGTGTATTCAGAGATCTCCTGTCCAACTCTTAAGTTTATATGATTCTTTGACAGTTTCCATCTCAGGTTTTAGTGATTCTAGGACTTCCTGGTGGTGAAAGACTTGATGCTTGTGCTTTTTTCACTGCATACCCTTTTTGATGGTTATGGTGTTTCAGGTATCTGGTTCATCAGGTAACCACTGCTTGAGGATTCTGGTGTCCTATTTTTTTATATGCACTAAGGGATTTTGCTTTGGATAGTCATTGCTTCAGCATTCTGTATGGAGTAGAAAAAGCATTGAAGTGTTGGAGTCAGGGGAAATCTGGCTTTGAATCTTGACCTCTAGCCACTTAATATCATCGAGCTTAAGTTTTGCTCATTTGTAAATTAAGCATTCCCCACCTACCTCACAATTGTACATTTAAAAAAAATACTATGTAAATCTTAAAGCAAAATAGACTGTGAGTTTTTCTTCTGATGGAAGATGAATTTTGTTCTTGACTTCATTCTTAGTGCTACTCAGATTGGGTTGCTCTTGCATTGAGTCAGCCAAGGAAATAATAAAGACCTCAGATAGAGGTGGTTGAAAGTTTGGAATATGAGGTCAGTCAGGTTATATATTGCCGGTTCTCTGTAGTTATGGTTGGTTACTTTCTCTTCAGCATTACCACATTCTCTCTCCCAATCACCAAAAATACAGTGTCCCAAAAGTCTTAATGCAGTCTGGGGTAGTAATGGTGGTTTAGTTTTTTGTTTTGTTTTTAAATAATTCCAGAAATGTAAATGCTATTAACTTTTTTTCTAATTGGAAAGGTTAATAATTTGAGTAAAATATTAAAATTTCTGAAGTTACAATTCATTATAACTGCTATCTTTTGCTGAACATCCTCATTACCAATTTTTGCTTTATAAAAATTTTCATCAACTGCTGCTTAGTGAGTGAAAAGATAATATTTATAATCTTAGCCTTAACATTGTCCAAAGAATAACAATTTAATACATGCATAGCACTTTTGACATGATTCCATAAGGAGAATTCTAAGAAATAGATCTGGTGACTAAGGTGGTCAAACAAGAGCACCTTTTCTGTGGAGTCACTGGATTTGAGAAAACATGCAGAAACTATCTAACATGTAATGTATACTGATAGCTGCTCCATCTTGCTAAAATTAAAATTGAAAACTCACAAGTCATGTATAAAAGAAATTTAAACTTTTAATGGAAGTTTGTAGAAAATTATTGAAGTGTAAAACTACACCAAGACTTTTTGGATAACCTTATATTATAAACCTTTTATTTGCATTGATTTCTTTTTCTTTTTCCATGAAAGTTAGAGAATCATTGAAAAGCATAATTTCCTTAATAGCTGATTTTAGTAGCTCTTGATTACTTGTATAGTTTCCTTGTTGTATATGTACCCAAAATCATCTTAAACTTTTTTTTGTTAGTTTGTAGAGTTAAGAAGACTCTGCACAACATTCCAAAATAACCATTTTGATTTCTTCTAGGTGTACTTGAATAGCAGAGGCTCCTTAAGGACATAGTGCTTAGGGTGAGAAGGGGTCTCATCTATTATAAGCACTTTATTTTTTAATTTAAATTTTTTTTTATAATAGCTTTTGTTTTTCAAAATATATGCAGAGACAGTTTTCAACATTCACCCTTTCAGAATCTTGTGTTCCATGTTTCTCCCTCCTTCCCACCCATTCCTTTCCCTAGACAGCAAGTAAGCCAATATAGGTTAAACATGAAGTGCTTCATTTTTAAAGATTAACAACTAACATCCTGAGAGGATTAAATGTCTTGCCCATCGTCACACATATGGCAAATTGGAATTTGGACTTAGGTCTTTTGACTGCATATACTACATTTTTCTGTCCTTAAACCTAGTTGTATAAAATAGATGACAAAATGCCTATCGATAATTCTTTTATGTTCATTAGATTATAGAAAATGGGATAATCAGTAAGCATTTATTAAGCACTTACTGTGTTCCAGGTACTGTGCTAAGTACTGGAGATAAAAAATAGAGGTAAAAGTTAGTCTCTGTCCTCAAAGAATTTATAATCAAAAGGGGGAGAAAACATGTAAACAGAGATACAAAGAAAGCTATATAGAGGATAAATAGAAAATAATTAATAGAAGTAAGAGGGAATAGGGAAAGAACTACTTGTAAAAAATGCGATGTTGCAACTAAAGTGGTACAAAGTATAGAGTCCTGGAGTCAGCAAGATTCATTTTGAGTTCAATTTTGGCTTCATATACTTACTACATGACCTTGGGCAAAGTCACTTAATCCTGCTTTGCTTTAATTTCTTCATTTTAAAAATAAACTGGAAAAATTGGTGAACGCTTCAGTATCTCTGCCAGGTAAATCCCAAATGGAGCCATAAAAAGTGGGACATGACTGAAAAGAGTTGAATAACAAAAGAAAGCAAGGGAGATGAGTAGTTGGTGCAGAGGTGGGGGCGGGGGGGGGGGGAGGACAATTTCAGGCATGAGGGACAGTTAGAAAACCTGGAGCTGAGAGATGGACTATTTTGTTTGTGGAAGAGCCAGGAGCCTAGATCAGACCATATGAAAAGAAAGTTTAAGGCTAAAAAGTTAAGATCATTTGAACAAGTAAAGAGTAAGACCACCTCATTGTGTGAGACAGTAATGGAGATGATGACAGAAAATATCTTGTTGTTAATGTCAAATGAGTGTTAAATAAATGGTAAAATATTCATGAAAAAATTCAAAGGAATTGCTAAGGATCTCAGAACAGGATTTTGTTTGTACTTCTGTGACCACATAGCACCTACACAGAAATAAAAATGAAATTTTATGGAATTGTTGATTTGAATGAATATATTTTGATATCTAAAGTGCAGGGGTCCAGCCTCTGCAAGGGGTCCAGGGAGCTGAGCAAGAGGAATAGGATCGGCATCAAAGGAAGACAGAAGTCGTGGGGTAGTTTGAGTGAGGAACTGATGGAAGTGATGCTCCCACTTCTCTCAGGCTCCTTCAGGCTCTGTTTTTATACTATATCATGATTATATACTTTTCTTTAGGTCAACATAGTCTGACTTTAGGTCAATAGGTCTGAAGACATGTGTCTCACTTACTGACCTTTATATGTTACTACATTTGACATTTAATATTTGAGTAAGTTTTTTATGGTCAAGTGTTAATTATTGATTACCTTACGTGAAGCTAATAATGAAAAGATAAATGTTATACAAGGTTAAATGTCAGTGAATTTTGTTAGTTTGCTTACGTCTTCTTTGTCAATTCTATGGACAATAGATTCCTCTATTGTCCTCTATTGTTTGATTCCTCTATTTCCCTGACTTGGAACCATGTACATAGGCATTTAGGGCAATTTCTAGTTATACTTTAACTATCTTTTGGTTCCTAGACATACTGATCTTTTTTAAGTCTAAATTGGTAAACGCCATTATTTCCTAGACTTTTGGATTCTCTCCCATAGTGACAATGCTTTCTATGGTGTTCTCTCCTTTATCATTTGTCTGCAAGCAGCATTTTACAAGAAAGATGACAGTTTGCTGGGAGAAGTTTGTCTTAGTTTGTATTCCCAGAAGCACAGCTTCATTTTACAATCTCATGACTTTTTCAACATATTGTCGGCCATATACAGTGTAGGGTTTCAGTGTTTTGACATGGTTTGGGTCCATCCATTCAATTTCCAAACCATATCACTAATCAGAAGTTTAGGAAAAAGTTAAGAAAAGCTGTTAATAAATTGTATATAAGGACTTTCTGTTTGGTTCAAATAATAAACAGACAGTGTGGCTTGGAACAGTTTTTTGTCATTTGATATTTTGAATAGAAATTAATTTTAATGCAGAAAAAGGTTTAATAATGATAGGAATAATATTCTTGTAGGCTCTAATAATTTGACTGTATTGAGGAGGAGGAGAGTGATTAATGATGTCAAAAACTATAGTGATATTCAGAAGAATAAAGATTGAGAAAAGGCCATTGAATTTGATAACTAAGAATTCACTGGTAACTTTGAAGAGAGCATTTTCAGTGGAATGATAAGATTGGAAACCAGATTGTAAGGGGTTAAGAAGAAATTGAAAAAGTAGAGTACTTATTGTAGATGGCCTTTTCAAGGAGTTTAGCACTTAGCACAGAAAATAAATTTACATTATTTCTGTAAATAACCTCAATTAATAGATTATTATTGTAATTTATTATTAATTAATAAGGAAGATCTTATAAAATATTAAATCATAGACCACCTATATAAGTCCATTAGAAAGATTTCACAAATTTTCCAAACATAGAATTAAGTAAACCACTAAGTTAAAAGAACAAAAAAAGGCATCCTTTGTTAACACATTTTCATTATTTGTTTCCATTTAAATTCATTTTCTATTATTGAATGAAGCAATATAGACAATATAAATAGTATGAGAAAATCTTAAGAAATTTTTTTAAAAAGTAAAGGACAGTGTGAGTTAATGAAAAGTTTTAGCTGTACAATTTTTTAGTATATGCAAACCAAAATAGCTAACAGACTGTTGAAATTTTATTGGGATTAAATGAGTCATTTCTTATTAGTTACCAGAAACATATCTTTGCAAATAGTGCCAACTGAAGTCTAAAAAAATACTCTAATGTGTATTAAATATAATCGCTATATAAATTTGTTCACACTTGAGTTGTTTAAGAAATTTATTTTTTGATAGATATCACAAAAGTAATCATTACAAATTCTAAATTAGAATCTTAGATATCAATATAGTAATTTCCTTATAATAATTATAAAATGTTATACAGCTTGAAAAATTAGTTTAGACTTTTTTCTGTTATCTCCAGTTAATTGCTAAACCAAATCAGACATACACTCACCTGGGATATCAGTTATTGATAATGTCATACTTTCAAATGTGTTCTGGAAAAGTTGGCATTTAATTGAAGTTTTGCAAAAGAAACATTCTGGTAATCATGTCACATCTGAGGGAAGGTTTGAATTCAGAGCTTCATGACTCCAAGTCTAGTACTTTTATGTACTACACCATCTGTCTGCCATTTTGAGTCTCAGATCTTCAGTTGGAAACTATTTCTAGAATGTTAGGTTTTCATAATCTTCCCTGTCTTTTGACTAATTAATTAGTAAAAATTAATGCTTGGTGACTGCAAGGAGAAAGCTATTAAAAGAAACTCTTTTGGTATATGAATCATTGTTCCTTCATTTATCTCTTGTTTTTGCAGTCTTATTATACTGTAATGCTTTTTCCTTTTTCAAGAATGTTTCTTAAGGAGTAATATCACCTATACATTTAAGTTCCTAAACTAATAAAGTATTCACTAGAATTCATGAATGCATCTTTGAGTTTTCCAAATGAAGAATTTAATTTAATTTAATGAATTTTTATGGCACAGTAGAATATTGAGACCTCTAATGTATTTGTAAGAATGATTTCCCAAGTTCTTAGTTTGAATTCCTTAAGGCTAATTCCTAGGTGTTAGAATTAATTTAAATAAAAGGAATATTGAAATTCCAGCACATTTTCCAAAAAAAGGAGATAGATTTTTTTATTGGGACTACAAAGTTGAATTATAGCTGAGAAATTTTTGTTGTTGTTGTTGTTGAAGCAGTTGGGGTTAAGTGACTTGCCTAAGGTCACACGGCTAGGAAGTACTCACTGTTTGAGGCCGGATTTTGAACTCAGGTCCTCCTGACTTCAAGGCCCATGCTCTATTCACTACACCATATAGCTGCCCCTGAAATTATTATTTTTAAAAACCATTTTAGTAGTTAAAGATTTTATTATCATCGGTAGTGTTTTTGGTTCCTTTGAGCGATGTGTTTATTTCTCCTATTAATGCTATCATTTGTTAAATAGATCACTTACTCTTTTGAATAACTAGTAGAAAATATGCCTTTATTTGCAAGGTAGTGTGATATTAGTCTAATACAAGACTTATTCCAAGACAAAGGAGTTTTTAATTCATAATAAGTCTGTTCATTATCAAAAAGTAATAGTTATGCAGAGTATTAGTTGAGTAAGTAAAATGTAAAAATCAGTAAAAACAAAATCACTTCTAGTGAAAAGAGAATTTGAAGGGTTAGGAGAGAAGTGAATATTTCATTTTTTTATAATTTACAACATTGGTTGTAGCACAAGAAGTAGCACAAGAGTCATCATCAAGGACGTGCATCAAAAGTAAAATTTAAGAGTTAATGAAATAACATGCATATAGCGTGTTATTTGTTATTAACAAAATATTAAAAGGCTGACGAATTCCTTTTGTGCATTAGATATATCTACTATGGAGAATTTATGGAAGTGTATGGACAGAAATTGAACCTGAAAAGCAATGAATGAATTATAATTTATGGTGGTGGAAGTGGCCGTAGAATAGACATCATTATTCTATTTAAATATAAAATATTTCATGAATAAAAAATTTCATGAATATGACATGAATTCATGCCATAAAAATTCATTTAAGAAAGAAAAATGGAAACTATGTCTTACCATCATAAGGATACAGAAATACTTCATAATAGCTGAAGATTCTTTATCTTTTGTTTGATATATTATTTAAAGCCAGAAAAAGTTATTTAGAATGAATATGTGGCTGAATGAATGCTACATAAAGTATTTACTTTGCTTAACTGTGCTAAGTAGTGGAAATACAAAGAAGTAATGCAAGACAATCTCTGCTCTCTGGGAGCTCATGTCCTTATGAGGAGACAACATAATGTTTCAGCTTTAAATTGAATGGAAAAGTCCCACGATTCTTAGCATATGTGGCAAAGCAGATATTAATTTCCCTTTAATATCATTTCTAGTGATAAAAATATCAGTTTCTGATACTGACCTACTTAATAGATTGAAGGATGTAGGTGGCAAGAACTTTCTTAGATTAATAAAGTAGGTAGTTGTTAATACCGTTGTTGTTTTATCATGGGTTAAATGACTTGTTTTTATACCATTTTGATGTTGCTTATTTGATATTAGTCAAAACTCCTTTTCTATATGGTCACTAATTAATCCAAATAAATATTTTCTCATATATAGATGGTATTTACTATTGCTAGAATTTGTGAAATAAAGTTGTTTCTGTTCAGAATATTTATGTAATCATGTATTTCCTTTAAATGGTCATAACCATTTCTCCTTTCTTACCATCTTAGATTATTTCTTATGAGGGTCATGGATATCCCATATCTCAATTTGGAAGGACCAGACTGTAAGTGATTTTAATTTTTTTGAATTTAAATATGTTATTTAGGACTAGTTGTAACTGATGAAATTTCACTTAAGAGAACTCCTGACTCATTTCAAAGTGAGCAATGATTATTTCAGTGTCATTAAATAAATTGGACCATTTGGCTTTGATTAATTCCTATTTACATTTATTTTCCATTTCTTGTGTGATTTGAAATTTCTTTTTCATATGCCTTCTAAAGTATTTCAACCTGAACTCTCATTTTTTTATTTCCTCCAGATTTTTATAACCAGCTTATAAAGAAAAAATATATATTTATTTCACTTATAGTTTTTTCAGTAAACTTGATATTTCTTCCATTTTAAAATTTGGAGATTTTCCTCCCTTTAAAAAGCCTATGAAAAACCAACATATTTAAAAGAAAAATGGTTATCATTTTTCTTTTTTTTCTGTCTGCCTCATTCGTCATCACCTTTTCTGCTTCACTATCTAAATTATGATTATGTACCTTAAGGATGAAGAACAGATTAAAAAGAGAAGAAATGGTTCAGTGAAAGATCTAGAGCAAAGAAATCTTTATATATTTAAAAATAAAATTAGTGAAAGTTACATGGAGATTTTGTAAAAAGAAAGAATATTCTAATATAAGGACTCTGGGAGGTTCTCCCAGCATAGGCAAGCTAGGTGGCTCAATGGCTACAATGTTGGGACTGTAGTTAAGAAGATCTGAGTTCAAATATGGCCTCAGACATTTTCTAGGTTTATAAACCTGAGCAATTCATTTAAATTCTGTTTGTTTCAGTTTCCTCATCTGCAAAATAACAATAATACCATTTATTTAATCCTTATTACTCCCAGGTAATTTGAAAGATTAAATGAGATAATTATAAAATGCTTAACACAGTACCTGGCACACAATAGGCACTATGTAAATGTTAGCTATTATATTAGTTATTATTATCATTATCATTATTATTATTACTATGGTAGTACTACTACTATTATGGTAAAATCTTTGGTCTTCTGTAAGATTACAGTTTTATTAATCTCATAGTTCTTGAGTATTATTAATACAGAATCCCCAACATTATATGTATATGTATATATATGTGTATGTGTGTGTGTGTGTGTGTGTGTGTATATATATATATATATATATATATATATATATATATAAAAATATTAATAAAGAATCCCCAAATTAGTCTGGCCTTGGTATCTACCAAGAAATATCTGTTGTAGAAAATTAAGTTAAAGAAAGTAGTAGAGTTTCTTGTTGCCTTTGGAATAGGAAATACAGTAAATGTACTTGAGTAACCTTTCAAATGTAAACCTTCTATTAAAAATGTGTCTCATAGTGCAACCTAAACGAGATCATGTTCTACATGTGACATTCCCCAAAGAATGGAAAACCAGTGACCTTTACCAGCTTTTTAGTGCCTTTGGTGAGTGATTTAAAGTTACAGATTAACTTTTCTGGTTTCTTTCTTTTTCTGTTTTGGTGGTAAGTAGTATAGAAAGCATTATTTTAGGAATAAAGAATGTGGGGCATCTAGGTGGCACACTGGATAAAGTACCAGCCCTGAAGTCAGAAGAACCTGAATTCAAATAAGACACATAACACTTCTTAGCTGTGTGATCCTGGGCAAGTCACTTAACCCCCATTGCCTCGGCCAAAAAAAAAAAAAAAAAAGAATGCTATATGCAAGATTTTAACCTTACTTTTTGTCTTCCTCATTTTAGCATAATATAATCTTTAATAAAACCTACTAGAGTTTTAATATTAGAAAAAGTCATAAAGAAACAAGATAAAATTATTCTTTTTTCTTTTTCAATAATATTTTTCCAAATACTTATAAAGATAGTTTTCAACATTCTTTTTTAAAATAATAGCTTTTTATTTTCAAAATATATGTAAAGATAGTCTTCAACATTCATCCCTGCAAAACTCTGTATTCTAAATTTTTCTCTCTCCCTTCTCCTCACCTTCTCCCCCAAACAGCAAACAATCCAATATATGTTAAACATGTGCAATTCCACTAAACATATTTCCACATCCATCATGGTGCACAAGTAAAATCAGACCCAAAAGGGAAAAAAATGAGAAAGAAATAAAAAAATGCAAGTAAACAATAACAAAAAAAGGTAAAAAATACTATGTTGTGATTCACATTTAGTTTCCATAGTCCTCTTTCTGGATACAGATGGCTCTCTATATTACAAGTCTATTGGAATTGGCCCGAATCACCTCTCAACATTCATTTTTGTAAAACTTTGTGTTCCAAATTTTTCTTCCTCTCTCCCATACCTCTTCCTTCCCTAAGATAGCAAGCCATCTGATCCAAGTTAAACATGTGCAATCCTTTCAGACATATTTTCATATTTGTCATGTTTGTGCAAAAAAATAGACCAAAAAGGAAAAAAAAAGTGTAAATACTATGCTTTGATCCACATTCAGTCTCCATTGTTCTCTCTCGAGATGTGATTGTCATTTTCTATCCCTAATCTATTGGAATTGTCTTATATCACTGATTTGTTGAGAAGAGCCAAGTCCTACACAGTTCATAATCACATAATCTTATTGTTACTTATTCTCCTGATTCTTTTCATTTCATCGAGCATCAGTTCATGTAAGTCCAGATTTTTTGAAATCAGCGTGCTCATCATTTCTTATACAACAATAACACATTCACATACTATAATTTATTCGGCCATTCCCCAACTGATGGACATTCACTCAATTTCCAGTTCCTGGCAACTACAAAAAGGGCTACTGCAAACATTTTTGCACATCTGGGTCCTTTTCCCTTTTTAAAAATCTCTTTGGGATACAGGCTCAGTAGAGACATAGCTTTTGATAGCCCTTTGGGCATAGTTCCAAATTGCTCTCCAGAATGGTTGGATCTGTTCACAATATGCATTAATCAATAACACATTCGCTTCTCAGTTTTCCCACATCCCCTCTAACATTTATCATTATTTTTTCCTGACATCTTAGCCAATCTGATAGGTATGAGGTGGTACCTCAGAGTTGTCTTAATTTGCATTTTTCTAATCAAAAGTGATTTAGAGCATTTTTTCATGTGACTAGAAATGATTTAATTTCTTTATCTGAAAATTGTTCATATCCTTTGATGATTTTTCAGTTGAGGAATGACTTGTATTCTTATAAATTTGTATCAGTTCTTTATATTTTTTAGAAATGAGGCCTTTAGTAGAACCCTTGATTGTAAAAAATTCCCCCCAGCTTTCTGCTTCTCTTCCTATCTTTGGCTTTGTTTGTGTAAAATCTTTTTAATATAATCAAAATAAGATAAAATTATTCTTGATGTAGCCAAATTTCTTTTCTGTCACCATGGGAAACAAAGACAAAGGATAAAGTTCTTTAGGTTCAAATTCAAAGAAGCCATCTATTTGTCTGATAAAAGTTGTCTTTGTATATAATACTTGTTGTCAAAAGCCATGTGACATGTAGATATTCATGTAGACCAAAGACCGAGAAAAGTTGAAATTTTCTTTGTTTTGTCCTCCAGGAAGTCTCCCTTGATCTTCCTATGAGTTGCCTCATATTTTGAAGCTTCCTGTTTCTGATATTTTTGGCATAACTAAATTTTTTCTTTTGTTTTTTACATTGTAGCTGTGGGGCAACAAGGGTCAGTTTTTCAGAACTGATAAACATATTATTCTCTTGATTTATTTTTTCTCTTTGTACTGTTTGTATTCCTTTTGTGAACCTTCCTTATATCCTTCCACATTTAGCTTACATTTATTTAAATACCTAGTTTATTCTTTCTTTTTGGATTGTTTATTAAAGAAATAAACTCTCTTTCATCTTTGTATTCATCTTGTCTTATGTTGGAATTTACCTTGAACATAGTTCTTTTACAAAGTTAAATGTCAATTTTTTATTGAATTGCATTAAATGCCCCTAATAGCAGTGCAGGTGATTAGATTTAGGTGAACAGAAAATTTAGAGTTAACTGTTAGGAAGAACATTTTGGTTATAAACTACAGGCTACAGGCTATAAATCCTAATTTCTTAAATTGTGTGTGCAACCCCATATGGAGTAACTCAATATGGGGGGAGTGGCTCACAAAATTATGATTTATTATCAGTAAATATTTGACTTGCATATCTATTTTATATGCTTATATACCTGAGTCACGGAAAAATTTCTCAGGTGAAAAGGGGTTAAGAATGTGAAAAGTTTAAGAACCCTACTTTCAAGAAAGGGAGGCTTTGAAGGTATACTCTTTGAAGATTTTTATAAAAAATTCAGTTCAGCAAATATTTATTAACTTTTTTTATTCTGAATTTCTACACTAAAAAAAAAAGTATTTCTTTATATATCTCAAACATGAAAGGAAGATGCTATCTAAAAACCTTTAATCTAAAACCTTTAATTCCTATCCTAATTTGGATTATTGCCTTTGTACCTATACATATCCTGCTGAATGAAGGTACAGAAAATCACACAGCCATTCTGTGTCCATAACAGATGTAGGTTATATAACCTCAAGTGGGCCCTCACTGCTGCAGTTTGGTCCTTTTTTACCTCCCATGAATTAATTGCCATTTTCATGCTGATGATTCTCAGATCTACCTTTCCTGCCCCAGTCTCTCTGCTAACTAATTTCACATCTTTAGTCACCTTTCAGACACATAGAACTGAATGTCCAGTAGACATCTTAAACTCAGTTCAACCAAAATTGAACTTACTATCTTTCCCCTAAAACCTTCTCCTTTCCTGTCTTCTCTGTTACTATAAAGAGCAACATCATTCCCCCAGTTCCTTAAGGCTTGAAACAGAGTTATCTTGGATTCCACACACTCTTTCACCTCTCATCTCTAAGCTGCTGCCAAAGCCTGCTAATTTCACCTTTGCAACATCTCTTGAATATTTTTCCTTCTCTACCCTGACATTATCACCATTCTAATGCAAACCTTCATTATCTCACTCCTTGATTTTTGCAAAAGCCTGCTTGTGAATCTGCCTACCTCAAGTCTCTCCTAACTCCGATCTAGTCTATATTCAGCCATAAAATTGATTTTCTTAAAGCATAAATCTGAGCATGTGACTCCTTTCCACTATTCCATAAACTCTAGTGGCTTCTTATTGCTTCCAAGTACAAATGCAAAATGTTCTGTTTGGCATTCAAAACCCTTTAATTTAGCCCCCTCCCACCTTTCCAGTTTTCTTATTCCTTGATTCCTGATACTCTTTGATCCAGCAACACTGGTTTTTCCATGAATAAGATCTTCCATCTCTCATTTTTGGAGTTTGAAAGAATTCTGTTGTTGTTGCCCTCCTTCCGCCTTCCCCCCTCCCCCTTCCTGATATGCCGTTCCTCCTCTGCTTCAATTGGTGACCTCCCTGGCTTCCTTTAATATCTCACTAAAATCCTATCTTCTACAGGAAACTTTCCCTAACCCCTCTTGATGTCATTACCTTCTCTCTATTAATTATTTACTATTTCTTCTATATAGAGCTTTGCATTATATATATTTGTTTGCATATTATCTCTCCCATTGGATTATAAGGGCAGGAACTGCTTTCTTTCTTTCTTTCCTTTTTTTTTTTTTATTAACTTTTTTCATATTCCTGGCACTTAGCATGGTGCCTGGCACCTAGGAGACCCTTTCTAAATGTTTATTGATTTCAGTTGCTACCCTTGGCTTTTTTTTGATCACTAGTGATGATATATTTTTGTTCTAGCTGTTTAGTCTAACTATGTGAGTTGTTATTTTTCTTGGGTTTTTTTGCTTTGTTTTGTTTTGGTCAATGACATATTTTTGGATTCTTATTAATTCATCTTACTATCCTCTCCTTATTTTATGGCTAATTTCATCCCATTCATATTAAGATTTATTTTTGTTGTTATTTCTTATTCCTCTCCTTTTATATATTTTTTCTTTCTTTGCCCTCACCTTTCTATAAAAAAAAGGACATCAGTGAATGAAGTGTTTGATTAACATTTTTGATCTTTAATGGAAGCAATATGTTTCCATTCATTTTCCCCTATTTTCTTCATCTTGTCCTGTCCCTAATTATAGATATTTACTCTTTTACCTCATATTTCTTACTTTACTGTAGATATTCCCCTTTCATTCTCTAGCTTCTGATATTCACAGTTGTGTCGCTTATGATTAATATTTCAACTATTCTCTTCCCTTTTTTGTTCCCTAATATTTCCTTGCAGAGATAAATGTATTTCTTTACCACATTTACCATATTCATATGTAGCTGTGTGTGTGTAAAATGTGTTCAACTCTTCTTTTTCTGGCTCAAATAAAAGTGAAATTCATCATATACCTGTTGCCCCTCAAATCTTCTTTTTACATATGATCTTCAGTCTGTGCATTCCTATTTTGTGATATAGTAAGGTTCCTCCCCTTCCTCTTCCTTTTCTCCCCAGTATTTTTCCCTCTTTCCTCACCTTTTCTGCTTTTTTTCAAAGTCATTAAAAAGAGAACTGAACAACAAGACCCAGAGTGTCTATCTGTCTTATTTAATTTATTCTATGATTCTAAGGTTCTGAGAGGATGCTTATTTTTTCTTCCTTTATTACAATGTAAACAACTTATCACATAGTTCCTTCAGAATGATCAAATGTATTTGCTTTTTGTGTTTCTCTTGACTTCTTGTTTACTTTTTAGATATTCTGTTGAATTCTGGTCTTTTCATAAAGAATACTTTCAAGTTTTATGTTTATTGGCTTTAGAGTACTTTGAAGCATTTCTAAACCCCAGAAGAAAAACTCCTGGGAATGTCCTGTCAAGCTCCAGAGTTTTCCATGTCAAACTACTGTAAGAAGTTTAAAAAACCATTTGAATATCAAGAAGTCATAGTCAGGATCACATAAGACTTGGCAGCTACCATGATTAAAAAAGAAAAAAGTCTAGATATAACATTCCAGATAAAAAAACTACAACCAAGAATAACCTCTCAGACAAACTTTGAGTGTAATATCTGTAAGAATTTGCATTTTAGAAATGCTTTTGCTCTTTTCATTGCAAATGCTTGAAAATCTTTCTTGGTCTAGAATGTGGTTGCTCAGGCTAGACTCTACCTTCTGCAGAAATCATTAGGTTTTTGTTTTCTCTTGATTACTCAAATTAGGTTTTAGCCTTAGTTGTCTCCTTACACAACCCAGATCTAGTTCTATCTCTTATAGTAAATTACATAGGTTTAACCTAATCTGTAAATCTGACAGATTGCTGATGCAGCTTGTCATGGGCTTCACAGGCTTCTCTAAGGATTTTGCTTCCTAGGAACTGTCATGACTGTTTATCTAGTTGTGGATAAACTGGGCATGAATTTCCCGGTTACTGGGATGTCTAGGGACTGTACTGTCTGGATCTGGTGATGAGGGATAGAATTTCATGTGTGAAAGGACAGAAAGAGCCAGTTTGGCTGGTTCACAGAGTGTGGGAGGAAGAGTCATGTTCAGAGAGTCTGGAAAGATAAGTTGTGACTAGGTTGTAAAGGACTTTAGCAAGCTAAACCCAAGAGGATTGATATTTGATCTTAGAGGAAATGGGGAGCCACTGGAATTGATTGAATAGAAAAGACATGGTCAGATGTACACTTAAAGAAATCACTTTGACACTTACATAGAATAGATTTTAGTGAAGAGAGACTTGTGACAGACCAGTTAGAAAATTGCTCCAGAAGGATTGAGCGTCTGAAGTAAGGTGGTAGCTGTGTAAATGCAGAGAAATGTCAGATGTGAAAGACTTCATAAAGATAGAAATGTCAATAGATGTCAATTAATTGGCACTTTGGACAAAGGAGAAGCAGGAGTCAAGGATAATCTCATTGTTATAAAACTTGAAAATGGAAGGATAGTGGTGCCTTCACAGCAAGCATTAGCTGCACTGTGTAGAGAGGAAGGGTCAGAAGCAGGAGATGTTATAAGACTTGAAATGACAAGAAAATTATTTAGATACGTGAGGTGAGAAATGATACCAAATTTATAAATCTGAGAGATTAGAACAATTTGACCTTTGAAAATGGGAAAGTTTGGAAGAGGGGATGGTTTTGGGGAAAGATAGTACGTTTTATTTTAGTCATGTTTATTTTAAGATATCTCTGGAACATCCAGTTTGAAATATCCCAGGATTTTGATGATGTGGACTAAAGTTCTACAGAGAGACTTAGCCTCAATTTATAGATTTGTGAATGACTCTAAAGAGAATAATAATTAAACCCATTGGAAATGATGAGAACGTCGAGAGAGTGTAGGTACAGAAGGGAAGAGAATCCAGTTCAGAGGGGTGTGCTGTGGAGGATGAACCAGCAAAAGAGATGGAGAAGGAATTGTCAGATGGGTAGAAGAACCTGAAGAGAATGGTGTCACAAAATCCCAGGTATGAAAGATTATCCAGACAGATAGGGTGGTCGGCAAAGGCAAATGCAAGAATTAAGTTAAGACTGATGAGGATTAAGAAAAAAATCAGATTTGGCAGAGCTAGCTCATTGATAACTTTGAAAAGAACAGTTTCACTTTAGTCCACAAGCATTTATTAAGTAAGTGCCTGCTATTTGCTATATTTGTGCAAAGGGCTGAAAATACAAAATAAAGCAAAAACAACTTATAGGGAAGGCAACAAACAAATAAGTATGTACAAACAAGCCAAATACAAGATAAATAAGAAAAATCAACAGAGGGAAGGCTCTAGAATTAAGAGGAATTTGGAAAAACTTCCTATAGAAGGCAGGATTTTAGCTGGTACTTGAAGAAAGTCAGGAAAGGCAATAAGCAGATTTGAGGAGGGGGGAGCATTTGAGGAGGGGGGAGCATTCCACATGGAAGACAGCCAGAGAAAATACCTGAAGCTGAGAGGTGGAATGTTTTTGTTTGAGTTACAACATGGAGGCCAGTATTGTTGAATCAAAGAATATAGAGGTAGGATGGGGAGTGAGAAAGTATAAGAATAGAGAACTTGGAAGCAGGAAGATTCTTAAAGGTTTTGAATACTGGAGGATTTTAAATTTGATCCTGGAGGTGACAAAGGGGCCACTCTCCAGTTGAGTTGAGAGGTGACATAGTTAGACACATTAGGGAAATCTTTAAGAAATTCTCTTTGGCAACTGAATGAAAAATAGATTGGAGTGGGGAGGGATCTGAGACAGGCTGAAAGCAGCAGGCTTTTATAATAGTACAAAAGGTGATGAGGGCCTGCATTAGACTTGTGATAGTATTAAAGGATAGAAGAGAGCATATTCAGGAGATGTTGTAAAGATGAAATCAACAAACCTTGGCAATGGATTGGATTTGGAGGCTACTGAGGAGTTGATTTCAAATCCTTGGGACTGGATGATTGGGTTGTCCTTGATAGTAACAGGGAAGTCTGGAAGGTGGAGAGAATTTAGAGGGAAAGATAATGAATTCTGTTTTGGAGATGTCTACACAATGTCCATTTAAAATGTCTGAAAGGCAATTGGAGATGTGAGACTAGAGGTCAGCTAAGAGAATTGGGCCTGGATAAGTAGATTTGAATATCATTTGTAGAAGGATGATTGAGTCAGTGAGATCACTAAGTGAAGTAGTATAGAGGAAGAAGTGTGAGGGCCACAGTCCTCATGGTTCATTAGTGAGCATAACCTGGATGAAGGTCCAGCAAGAGAGATCAAGAAAGAGTAGTCAGGTAGGAGAAGAATTAGGAGAGAGGAATGTCCTAAAAATCTAGAGAAAGAGAAAGTCACACCTCTCAAGAGGGTGACCACTAATATCAAAGACTGAAGAAGGGTTAAGAACAATGAGGATGGTTAGTAACTTTGGAATGATGACATCAGTAGCCCAACTATAGAGAGTTAAGAAGAGTGAGAAGTGATAACTTTTTTTTTCTTTTTTTTTTAATAATAGCTTTTTATTTTCAAAATATATTCAAAGATTTAACATTCACTTTTGCAAAACCTCTTCTCCCCACACTTCCTCTCCTAGACAGCAAATAACTCAATATAAACATATACAAATATGTATATTTCCATATTTATCATGCTGCACAAGAAAAATTATATCAAAGGGGGGAAAAAAGCAAACAACAAAAAAGGGTGAAAATACTATGTTGTCATCCACATTCAGGAGCCACAGTCCAAAGAGACAGCTTTTTAAGAAGTTTAGCTGTGAAAGCCAGAAGAAATATGGGTAAATCAAGTGAAGTTTTTTGAGAGTGGAAAAGACACAGGCAGGCCTGTAGGCTGTAGGGAAGCAGTCATCAGACAAGGAAATACTGAAGATAAAAGTGAGAGGGAATGGCAGAGAAGACAGTTGGCTGAAGAGACTGGAATGGCATTACTTGTTCAGGGAGCAGGGTTGGTCTTGACAAGAAAAAGGGCCACTTTTTTTGTATGAGATAGGAGTGAAGAAAGTGATAGTGGCAGAAGGGAATACAGTGGAAATTGAAATAAGACACTAATTAGGGAAGAACAGTATTTTTTAAAAATTCCTTCCCACTAGAAATTCAGTGATCCTGACCTACTATGCCAGCTTTCTAACTGGTTTCCCTGACTTTTGTCCTTATCCTTTCAAATATATTTTACATAACTTCCCCTAAATTAATAAAAAAAGAGTCCAAACTCAGTAACCTGGTCCTCCAAACTATTCAGTGATCTGTACCCTTTTACCTATCCAAATTTTCTTTACTATATCCTATCCCTTTTGTTTTAGCCATCTCTAGTATCACTGTTCCTGGAATACATCATGTTCATTTCCCATTCTAATTTTCTATCTTTGACATCCTACTCTCTTTTTTGATCTTGTCCTTGTATATAACCAACTAGTGGATAGAAAGCTGCACTTGAAGTCAATAAGACCTGAGATCAAATCCTACCTTAGACTTTAAATGTGTGGTCTTGGTTGAGTCACTTGATCTTTGCCTCAGTTTCCTCATCTGTAAATGAGGATAATAATAGCATCTAGCTTCTGTAATTGTTGTGAAGACAAAACGAAATATTTGTACAGCACATTGCAAACCTTTAAGTGCTATATAAATGCCTTGTTATTATAAGTATACCATCAAGACTTAACTTTTCCATAACATCTCTCATCAAGATTTCTTAATCTGGAGCCTACTAAATTGGTTTTATTAATAACCGTTGATATGTAATTACTTTCTTCAGTAATTCTATGTACTTTAAATTTTTTTCTGAAAAGGGGATCTGCAGATATCAAGATACTGTTAAGGAGGGGTTTCTGACTCTCCTTCCCTCCCCAAAAGGTTAAAACCTACATAATGTTCTCCTTCTCTGAACTTTTGTACTACACTCATCTTGGCATACATTGTATTGCTTTTTACTTCAAGTTTTATTTGCATATTTCTTTATTCCTCAAAAAAGCATTTTAAGTTTCTTGAGGTCAAGAATATTGTCATTCATTTCTTTTAGGTCTTAATAATTTAGCTTAGTACTTTGAACACATTAGGTAGTCAGTAGATATTTGTTATTGATAATTGTTTCACTTTGAGCCTTCCTTTTTGCTTCTATTTCTCCTTTAGATGTGTGTGTGTGTGTGTGTGTGTGTGTGTGTGTGTGTGTGTATGTGTGTATGTGTATTTGCAGTTAGTTGTATTTCTGTTTCTATGAGTATCAGCCTATAAGAATGTTTGTCTCTGGGACAGCTAGTTGGCACAGTGGATAGAGCACCACTCCTGAAGTCAGGAGGACTGAGTTCAAATCTGGCGTCAGACACTTAACACTTCCTAGCTATTTGACCCTGGGCAAGTTACTTAACCCCAATTGCCTCATTTAAAAAAAAAAAAAAAAAAGAATGCTCATCTCTTTATTGTTGTCTTTTGTCTTTTTCCATGATTTTATTTGTCATTCTCTTCTTCCCTCTCCTTTATTTTCAACTGCCTCTTTTAATTTAGAATCAAAATAAATTTTTATTTGTTACACATAATTGAATAGTTTTTATATTCCCCATTTTAAATTTGAATCGAGAATGAGTAGGACATTTTATATTTCTCTCAAAAAAATGAAAATTGCTTTTTTATTTAGGTGACCTTTGATTTTTCTTGAGATTCTAAGGTATGTTTCTTCAGTACAGTGTTGGAGATAACTATGAAATTGTTGGGCTTTTTTTTTTAAATAATAAATTTATGTTAAGAAATTGTTTTATTTTTGTTTCTTTCATATAAAAGTTAAATACACAAAATAATTCTGGTTAATTGAAAAGTCTAATTCAGGTTTTAGTGTAATTATATAATTATAAAAATAATAATTAGAATCTATTCAGAAGTTTGTGTTTTGGCAACAACAAAATTATGCAACGATCAATTCTGATGGATGAGGCTTTTTTTTTTTTTAACTTCAACATTTTATTTTTCTTTTAAAGCTTTTTATTTTCAGAACATATGCTTGGATAATTTTTCAACATTGAGCCTTGCCAAACCTTGTCTTCCAAATTTTCCCCATCTTCCCTCTACTTCCTCCCCTATATAGCATATAATTCAATAGATGTTAAATATATGCAATTCTTCTATACATATCTCTACAATTATTGTGCTGCACAAGAAAAGTCAGATCAAAAAGGAAAAAAAATGAGAAAGAAAACAAACAACAATGAAAAGAGTGCAAATACTATGTTGTGATCCACCCTCCATTCCCACAGTCCTCTCCCTGGGTGTAGATGGCTCTCTTCATCTTACCACCATTGGAACTGTTCTGAATCATCTCACTGTTGAAAAGAGCCACATCCATCATAATTGATCTTTGTATATAATCTTGGTATTGCTGTGTAAAATGATCTGGTTCTGTTCAGTGTGGCTTTTTCAACATTGAAGTGATTTGGGCCAATTCCAATAGACTTATGATGGAGAGAACCATCTGCATCCAGAAAATGGACTGTGGGGACTGAATATGTATCACAACATAGTATTTTCACCTTTTTTGTTGTTGTTTCCTTGATTTTTTGTTTTGTTTTGTTTTGTTTTCTTTTTGATCTGATTTTTCTTGCATAGCATTATAATTGTGGAAATGTGTATAGAATAATTGCACATATTTAACATATATTGGATTACTTGCTGTTTGGGAGGGGTCAGGGGAAGAAAGGGAGAAAAATTCTCAACACAAGATTTTGCAAGGGTGAATGTTGAAAACTATATTTGCATATATTTTGAAAATAAAAAGTTACTATTTTTAAAAAGTTTGCGTTGTTACTTAATTTTCTTCTTTAAGCATACAAAGAAGCTTTTTCAGATTCATAAATCAAATTTAAGAGTACCATAAACTCATACACTCACTTGAATTATATTTCATCATTACAGGTAACATTCAGGTATCTTGGATTGATGATACATCAGCATTTGTCTCTCTGAGTCAACCTGAACAAGTGCAGATTGGTAAATATTTGTGGCTTTTGTTCTTTTTTAATTTGTTTATTATATCATGTATATACTTTTCACCTAGATCATAAGCAAAATACAGTGGCTTTAGAAAACTCTTTAACTTTCAAAGATTTATCTGTACTGTCTCAAAAACATTAATGCCATCAGTAGAAACACTATAACACTTGGACTAGAAACCAGCCCAAATTTCTTTATTCCTTTAAAATACTTAATCTTTAGAGACTTCATAATAGACTTTATGTTTGTTTCTCTTGTCTTTTTTCCATTTCACCAAAAAAATGCAAAATGTAACTTCAAGTAGTCTTTATTGCATCAATATAGGCTTTCTTTTGAGCATTTGAAATAAGTAAAGGGGCCCTAAAATTGGGACTGATATATTGATCCATCCTTTTCTATTAGTTTCACAAAGTTGGAAATATCAAGGTAATCATTCCATTAAACACTTATGAAGTAGTCATTTCACATAAAGAAGTACTAAAGATTATTTTCTTGCAAAAAAAATACAACTTATATCAAACAATGAGATTTACTGAGTTTTCCATCTCTTGCTTTACCTTCTTTTGGATGAAAAGATAATTTGTTGAGTAAACCTTGTAACTTTTAGTATTTATGAAGCTAGATATTAAAGAATATCTGATACCTTGATGCTTAATAATAGAAAATGGATCATTAAAGATGGTATTTTTAGTAATGTGCTATATTGGTTTTAATGGCAATAAAGTACTAGGTGCTAAACTTATATAACCTTAATATACTTAAAAGTATAATTACATCACGTGAATATGAACATTTTTAGTTACATATTCTTTGATAAATAGCGGCTGACTCAGTGGATACAAAGAAGGTTTCAAAACCAGGAAGACCTATGTTCAGGTTTTCTTTCAGTCACATACTAGTAATGTGTCTCTCGGACAAGTCACTTAATCTCTCAATCATCTATGCCAGGGCTTCTTAAACTTCTTCCACTGGTGACCTCTTTTCATTTTAGAAATTTTTATGTGACTCTGGGCATTTGGTATATAAAATAGAATATTCAAATCAAGTATTTACTGGTGAAAAATTATATTCAGATGCAAGACTCCATCTGGAGTCTCAAACCATAGTTTAAGAAACTGGACTCTGAGAGCAACTCTGAGATTATAGCTTGCAAAGAAGCTATTACTGTATTATACCTATATTAGTGAATAGAATTTGAGAGTACTCTCTGTTAATGAGATGACAATTATAGTCTCTGTCCCTTTATCTATTCTCTTATATACATATTCTTGTTTCACCTGTTATACATCCATCATATAGTTCAGTAATCATATCTGCCTATGTTCATGATGTTATTCCATCAGGTTAAGAATTAAATGTTAGTGCTTTAAAATGAATTCAGGGCATATAATAGAATAAGAAAAATATAGAAAGGTTAGTGGCACAGGGAGTAAAATGTTGCTATGGATTTGTTGGTATGTAAATTTTTTTCTTTTGTTTTTGGGATGTTGGTTATTTATTTATTTTTGGTGAGATGATTGGGAGCTAAGAGACTTGCCTGGGGTCTTAGAGCTAGTAAGTGTTAGGTGTCTGAGGCCAGACTTGAACTCAGGTATCCCTAACTTGAGGGCCAGTGCTTCATCCATTATGTCATCTAGCTGCCCCTAAAACCTTTTTTTTCTAAGATTCAAGACTAATAAATAGCAAC
Source organism: Sarcophilus harrisii (assembly GCF_902635505.1). Classification (NCBI taxonomy): domain Eukaryota; kingdom Metazoa; phylum Chordata; class Mammalia; order Dasyuromorphia; family Dasyuridae; genus Sarcophilus; species Sarcophilus harrisii. The sequence goes on along the minus strand of NC_045426.1, from coordinate 302,822,713 downwards.
AGACAATTAACAAATGGCCGAGGCTTGATTTACCTCAAATTCCTGTAGCTCCCTTTCCACTGTTGCCAAGCTGCCTCATGTTTCAGAATTCAAGATCCAAGAGGTAGAGTGGTCACAGATGATGGTGTGACTAAACTTTTGTGGAGGATTATCGGAATGGGAGAGATTGATGAATTGACAAACTAGATGTTTGCCAGAATGTATATTGAAATCCGCAAACATGAGTCTAAGAGATATGATATAGTGAGATATCACAAGCCAGATACTGAATTCTTTGAAAAATGAAGAATTGTGACTTGAAGACTGGTAAATATCTGCAAAAGAATATTAACCAGATGATTGGTAAACCTCCAAGTAAGAAAAGTTGCAAAGTGATGGCAAACTGATGGTCTAGAAGGTAGAAGATATCCTATTTAGTCTTCCTAAGCCCTTGTTTGACAGTGTTAAATATTATGGGAGATGGTTGTTATTTGTCCTTCATTCCCAACAAAGGACAAAAACATCAGGGTGATGTTTGACTTGTAAGCAAATTGGATTTAAATAACAAAGAGCTGTGCAAAGTGACCATCCTCTTTCCTTCAGAGCCAGAGTTCAGTGGCAGGACATAGGTCAAGATGAGTGGCGATGGCCCAGGATGCAGTGGGAAAACTAAGGTCTTTCCTAAGTCTCAGTTTGTTGGAGGCAATGTCCATTCAGTAGTTAAAAGCTAGCTTCAGAGTTTCATTATGAGAGAGAATGGTATTATGGAAAGGATTCTAGCTAAGGATCAGACTGCAAAGGAGGAAGTCTTGAGACTAGTCCTTCCTCTGCTATTGACTTACTGTGTGACCTTGAGCAAGTCATCACCTCTCTGGAACTCAGTTTTGTGATCAGTAAAATGACTTGGGGGTAATACTAGTAAGCTCTCCAAAGCCCTTTCCCAATTGTAAAATTCTCTGTTTTCCTCATTTTTGGTGATGAGAAAACTAAATTCAGGAAGTTCAGTTGCCCAAAGACAAAACAAAGCTGGTAAATGTGAAAAGCCAGAGCTCAAGCCCAGGCCTGATTTCAATTTCAATATTTTTTTCCCATAGAACTATTCTATGGAACAAGATTTAGTATGTCTGATCCATCTTAAAGGTGATCCAGTGAGTTATATTTAATAAAACATCAATGGTTTAATGAAACAACAATCATGGCCCAGGACAGAGACCTCATAGGATAATATAATGATTTTCCAAAGTATTACTTTAAAATGATCCCTTGTTTTAAATGTATTGGGTATAGAAAATATTCAAAGAAAATCTTCACCCATTACAGTGAGTTTTTTGTTTGTTTTGTTTAGCTATAATCACTAAGCAAATTATCTCATTCCTAATTTAAATAAGGAAACTACAGTTTATGATAAGACAGTGTTAAGTATCTGAATGGGTTCTATCAATAAAAATTGAAAAATTGTTGATGTTTAAATTTTTTTAATGGTACTTGTTTTTGATAAAACTCCAACTTTCACAAATTGCATTCCTAAAAAACAGTTAAACGGGAACCACTTATTAATTTGCTTAAATCAATCATGTGTCTTTAAAGTCTTTTTATTAAAAGGGGGAAAAAATTCCTTAAATAAATGATTGAATCAATATATGCAATTTGCTAATGGAGTCTAAATGTCATTGTAGTCCCTTTCTTATGTTTTGGAGGACTTTTAATGTAAATATGTTCCCATTTACATGTGTGTGTTTGTGTGTGTGTGTGTGTGTGGTTCAGAGTTGAAAAGACTTTTTTTTTTAAGTCTGAGATAGCCATTGCTGGTATCTCTTGCCATAACATTAGAAATTGTATGTATATTTCATTTAAAGATTATCAGAATTTGGATTTTAATAGTAATGATCCTTATGATAAGAATGACTTACATTGTCTCTAATATGATGCAAATGTTAATTTAACTTAATCACTGAAGTGGAAACATTGGCAGTTCAATTGGTATCAATAGATTCCTATTTATATAGTAGTTTGTAAAGGCAACTTTGTTCATTTATAAACATTTTTAACTTATATTTTAGGAATTTTTAAAGATATTTGATTTTTCTTTTGTCAGTGTCTCATTTTGGATTTGAAGTTTGGACAATGTTGTAAGCTTTGACAAGTGTATATATTTTAAAGACATAATAAATATCTAATGTGAAATACTAATTTTTGAAATGTAATTTTAAAAATTTCTATTTTAATGGGAAATTTTCATTTTTCTAAAATTAGTTAAATTGTTCTGTGTTATTCTTTAAATTTTCTTGCTCTTGATTCTTCTTATAGAAAGTGTGTGTGTGTGTGTGTGTGTGTGTGTGTGTGTGTGTATGATGGCATAATGTGACAGTTGTTATTGTCCAAAGGTGACATGTACCAGATATTTATATTTACTTTTCATGCAAAAAGTTTACCAAGATAGAAATTTTAGCCCTTGAAACCAGGAGATAAATGGTTTATCCAGTTATATTGTTTGAGGAGTTTTTGTGTGTGTGTGTGTTTTTTTCCTCCTCATTCTGATAAATGTTTTTACTGGACTCATCTAGGATATGACAAGGAAGTAGCTTTAAATGTCTGCACTTTCAGTATTTCTCCTGTCATAATCAGAAGCTTAGGATTTCAACTTAGGTTTCTTAGGGAGAGCTAGAAGCTGCAGGATTTTAGAGGTTAGATTGTTCCAGTGTTAGCAGTTTAAAAAAAAAAACAAAACTTTTTTTGTTACATATTCTGTCTAATTTGACATTTAGCAAGAGTCTTTATTCTACCAACAATATTAAGTGGGAGAAAAGAACCCAGTGATCTTTTAAATATATTAGAACTTTCTGGTTTTAATCTCAGTGTTTAAATATTGTCTCATATTCTTTCCTAAATATCATGCAGAATATTACCTCGTTAACTTTTTTTTTTTTTAAGAAATGTCATAATAATGACTGAAATCACTCTGACATTTATTTTGATTACTTGGTCTCACTTCTTATGTGAACAATATAATTTAAAAACAAATTGATTAAAAGTCATTTCAAAGGAGTTAGATATTGGAAATGTGTGTGGTTAAACTACCTAAACTCCAGGTAGTTCCAGAAATTCTTCATCTATTTCCTTAAGAACTAGCTTAAAATTATTTAGCATAATTTTACTATTTATTTATTTATAATTTATTTTGGAGTTGTAAAAATCTTAGAAATCACCTAGCCCAATTCTTTAATTTTACAAATAACAAAACTGAGATCCCAAGGGGTAAAATGATTCATCCAGGCTTATGTACACAGAGATAATAAGGAGCAGAGCCAGAATTTGAACCCAGTTCCTCCAATTCCAGTTCTCTTATTTTTTTTTTTTCTCCCCCACATTGCTTTTTTTAGTCACCCAGTCTGTCAACAGCAGTTAATAAGTGCCTACTATGTATCAGGGATTGTATTAGGTTCTGAGAATTCAAACACAAACATCTGGATAATTTCTAGCCGCTTTTATATTTGATTTGCTACAAGTAAAATACATAGAGGCGCAACTAAATCTATAATTTGTACATCTGTGTGTATATAGGTTGTGTGTATATCCTCTACTTATAACTAATTACACTTAACCATCTGCTCCCAGACTTTAATTTGATAAGATTGGAGTAAATAGAACTGTAAAGGGAAAAATATGTAGCACTTGAGCTTGCTGATTATAAATTATAAATTTTATTGTTAACAAAAAATAAGGTTACCCCTTTATATTTTGCTGCAGTTGTTTAGAGATTAGTTCTGTTTAATTCAGTTTTGTGAAATCCTAGTAGATCCATCAAAAATATCAGTGGTTGAGAAGAAACAACTTAATTCTAATTTTCTTTATTTAAGCAATTAACATTTAGAGTAATGTTAAAAAAAACTTAGAACAAAAGTTATGCCAAGATGAGGTCTTAAAGAAAATAATACTTTTTGTGGTTAGTATAAATTAGCAAATGCTTGTTCATACTAAAGAAAATCCACAATTAAGTACAAATACTATAACTTCCTCATTTGCATGCAAAGGCCCTTAATCTTTTTTTTTTTTTAATAGCTTTTTATTGACAGAACATATATGCATGGGTAATTTTTCAACATTGTCCCTTGCAATCACTTCTGTTCTAACTTTTCCCTTCCCTCCTTTCACCCCCTCCCCTAGATGGTAGGCAGTCTCATACATGTTAAACATGTTAAAGAATATCTTAAATATAATATATGTGTTCACATCCGTATAATTCTCTTGTTGTACAAGAAAAATCGGATTCAGAAAGATAAAAATAACATGGGAAGAAAAACAAAAATGAAAGCAGTCCACATTCATTTCCCAGTGTTCTTTCTCTGGGTGTCCATCATTGATCAATTGGAAGTGAACTGGATCTTCTCATTGTCGAAGATATCTACTTCCAGAATATATCCTCATATGTTGTTGAAGTGTATAATGATCTCCTGGTTCTATTCATTTCACTTAGCATCAGTTCATGTAAGTCTCTCCAGGCCTCTTTGTATTCCTCCTGTGGGTCATTTCTTACAGAACAATAATATTCCATAACATTCATATACCACAATTTACTCAGCCATTCTCCAATTGATGGAGAACAAATTGCCCAATTGATGGGCATCCATTCAATTTCCAGTTTCTAGCCACTACAAAAAGGGCTGCCACAAACATTTTTGCATATACAGGTCCCTTTCCCTTCTTTAAGATCTCTTTTGGATATAAGCCCAGTAGTAACATTGCTGGGTCAAAGGGTATGCATAGTTTGATCACTTTTTGAGCATAGTTCTAAATTGTTCTCCAGAGTAGTTGAATCCGTTCACAATTCCACCGATGTATCAGTGTCCCAGTTTTCCCACATCCCCTGTAACATTCGTCATTATCTTTTCCTGTCATCTTGGCCAATCTGACAGGTGTGTAGTGTTATCTCAGAGTTGCCTTAATTTGTATTTCTCTGATCAATAGTGATTTGGAACACCCTTTCACATGAGTAGAAATAGTTTCAATTTCATCATCTAAAAATTGTTCATATCCTTTGACCATTTATCAATTGGAGAATGGCTTGATTTCTTATAGAGTCAATTCTCCATATATTTTGGAAATGAGGCCTTTAACAGAACCTTTAACTGTGAAGATGTTTTCCCAGTTTGTTGCTTCCCTTCTAATCTTGTTTGCATTAGTTTTGTTTGTACAAAGGCTTTTTAATTTGATGTAATCAAAATTTTCTATTTTGTGATCAAAATGATCTCTAGTTATTCTTTGGTCACAAATTCTTCCTCCTCCACAAGTCTGAGAGGTAAACTGTCCTATATTCTAATTTATTTATAATCTCGTTCTTTATGCCTAAATCATGAACCCATTTTGATCTTATCTTGGTATATGATTTTAACTGTGGGTCCATGAAAGGCCCTTAATCTTGAACAATAGTGTAGTATTGACTTCTCTCAGAAAATTAAAAAATAATGGACACTTTAAACCATGATTTTCTACCTATTTTTGTAAACACATCTTCAGTATCTTTGTTCTACCAGATAATTTTTATTTAAATTGTATAAAAGTTTCTTATTTTTTTATCTTCTTACCACTAGGCATTATATATTTATGTTAAACACAGTGCAGTTCCCTTAATTAAAGTAAATGAAAGTGAGATGCAGGTATGAATACATACTAAATCTTTATATGATTTCAAACAATAGCATAGAGTGGTAAAAAGAGACAAAACTGGATTTGGATTCAGGAGACTTATTTGAATCTTGACTTTAACTTCTCAGTCTTTGGGTCAGTCTTGTAATTCTGGGCCCAATTATAAAATAAGGGGAAGTTGGACTATATTGAATATTCTTAACCTGCAGTCTGAAACTTTTAAAAATCATTTTCATAACTGTATTTGGATATAATTGCTTCCTTTGTAATCTTGTATATTTTATATTAGGCATTTAAAAGCTTTCTAAGAAGAGGTTCACAAGCTTTTCTATACTGCCTAAGGGTCTGTGTCATAAAACCTAGAGTAGCTCATCTGCAAAGTTTCTTTATGATCTTGGAAGACATCTCAAAATCTGGGCTTTCTTTTCGTCTAAACTTTACTATTTCTGTCAAAGGCATCACTATTTTTTCAGACTTCTAGGTTTGTAACCTCAGTATTTTCCTCTATCCTCACTCTCCTTTACCCCACATGTCCACTCTGTTGCAGGCATTCCTGCCTACACAACATCTTTCAGTTCATTCAATTACAATCTTAGTTTAAATCCTTAGTACTTTCTGCTTAGATTATTACAGGCTTCCTAATTAACCTTGTTTCTCACCATGCCAGTCTATTCTTTATGCTGCTGCCAAAGTGATTTGATTCAAGTCTACATCTGACATATAACTTCTCTATTCATCCAGTTCCAGTAGCTTCTTCTTTTCTCTAGAATTAAATATAAACTCTTCAGTTTAGCTTTTAAAATCCTCTACAACTTGGTTTCAATCTATCTTTCTAGCCACTAAACATCACTCCCATTCTTGAACTCTGGGCTTCTCTTTGTTACTCATATTTAACACTCACTCTCTCTTCCATTTCTGTGCTTTTATACACTTATTCCTGGAATGTATTCCCTCCTTTTCCCCCTGCATTATAAATTTTTTTTCTTTTTTCAAAATGTAGTTCAAACATTACTTCCGGTATAAAGCCTTTTCCCCTGATCCCTTGAATTATTAGTGCCTTAGCTTCCAAACTACCTTGTATTTAACTACTTTGTTTGTCATTATTATCTTTTTATTTATGCTGTATATATGTACTTGTTCTCCCCTTTTCCCCCTCCCCCCAATTAGAATGAAGTTGCTGAAGAATAGGGATTATTATATTCTTTGGATTTGTATTGCCTACATCTAGCACAATACCAGACACCTAGTGGTGCTGAATAATTGCTGATTGGCAACTTCTTGATCCAACACTTAATTTATGGTTAGTCAGTTTAGTGTTATATAAATAAAGACCTTTGGGCTTTTAAAAACTTATTATCAGCATAATATTTTAATAATGTTAGCATTTTTACTCTAAATTATCAAATTTTTTCTAAAACCTTGTTATACTTTAATGTTATATAGCAAGTGAAGAAGGATTATCAGTTGGTGGGAGATAAGTTTGTTGTTCTTGTACAGTAGTTGATCAGCTCTTTGGGATCCAATCTAGAGTTTACAAGGATACTGAAATAATTTGCCATTTCCTTCTCTAGCTCATTTTATATATGAGGAAACTGAGGCATATTGGGTTAAGTGACTAAGCCAGAGTCATAAACTAGTGACACTTATCTGAAGTCAAATTTGAAATCAGGTCTTCCTAACTCCAGACCTGGTACTCTATCTACTGAACCACCTCGCTGCCTTTTTTGGATAATTTTTGATAAGGTAGTTTTTATTAAAAATTTATCTTGTTTAAAATTTTGATTTCTTTCATACCCCATGCCCATTTATTGGCTTCACCAGAAATTTCTTAATATCATCATCAGAATATTTAATTCATTTGCTAACATATAAAGTAATTTTTGGAAATAAATTTTCATTTTGATCTGAATTATATAAACATCATTGTATTTACTGTAGTGCCATATATGCAATGAATGAATATGTGTTATTTCATGATACTAGAAATAGAAATTTAAGTCAGGGAGATCATCAAATTGCATAAAGCCCTTGAAATATTCAATGTCAGAATTAAAAAGAGAAATTCAAGTTTCCTGACTTGAAATTCCTGAATTTCTCTGGCATGCAGTTTATGGATAATCCCAACATTGGTCCTTTAAATTGCATTGTGATTGGTCACTGGCTTTTGTTTCAAATTCAACATTACACCAATTGAAAAAGTAACTTAGTTGAAAATAAGTATGTGAATACAAATGTTTTTTCATGTCATTTATTAGATGTCATTTGTTAGAAAGTAACCTCCAATAAAATAAATTTGATTGTAGAATATTTGAAATTTAAATAACTGCCTTTGATGAATCTTATTGCATAAATTACTTTATGTTAAAGGTGGTTCACTGACTAATAAAAAGTGATGTGTTACTTTAAAAAATAACCTAATGAAGTAGCAGAATTCAATAGATTCAGTCCAATAAAAGATCAAATCATAGTTTATTTGTTTTATATTCTATTCTTATGGTTTAAGTCTAATTTCAGGGATCATTGGCAGATTTTGAACTTCAGGGCTGATGCTCTATCCACTGTACCATCTAGCTGCCCCTATGCCTTACATTTTTAGACTAGTTTAGACTAGTAAGTCTTTTATGCAGCTTGATCAGTCATCTGTTTCATACTTTTCCCATATTATTTAGGACAGTATGGATGATTTTATAGACAAATTTTTTCTACTTTATTTTCATTAGCAATTGATGAGAAAATATAGGAATGCTGGATGGCAAAGGACATAGAAAATTTAAGTTGGAACTTTGCAATTGAACAATTTTTGTGTACTTATAAAATAACCATCAATAGTTTTAGCATGAATGAATTTTTAAAAATTACTCACCAAACCATGTGTTAGGCATTAGAGGTCCAAATATGATTGTAAAACAGTTCCTTCTGTCAAGGAACTCACTTTTAAATTAGAAGAAAGAATACTTTTAGAGGAGGGAAGGAAATTTTGGTCTGGGAAAATATGTAATTACATTGTATTAGACCATAGAATAATAAATCCTTCTTTTTAATGATTTGCAATGATATAAATAGCCTATATTAAATTGTTGAAAAAGTTTGGATCATTTCTGAGTAAGAAATTTATATGGAATAATTTATTTATATCACATTGGGAATAAGTAATAAGGTTTTTGCTGTCTTTTTATTTCCTGTTTATCAAGATTTATTGCTACATGTCTCATTTTGTAACTATCATTACTAACACATCATATGGTAGTTATAATCTGCGAAGAAAGAATTTAAGATTTCTTCTGTGGTTTTCCATTTTGAAATCTGTATTATGTTCTCTTATTATCAATAAGATAGTTTTCCTTTCCTTATTTAAATCTTTTATTTAAAATGAATTCTTGAAAAGGTGGTAGTATGTATAATTGATTTTCCTAAAAAAAATTTTAATGAGCTATTTTCAAATTATATCTCTAAAGGACTTTCAAAGATACTTTAAAATGGCAGGCATAATTGAACAAATTGGCCAGCATACCAGTTACTTTCTACCAAAATAAATGCCAACAAAGCAGGCTGCTTTTGGAAAGTTTGCACATGTGTGTATAACATTAATCCAAGTTAGAAAGAGACCTTAAAGAAATATTCTTCGTAGTATAATTCTCCATGTATACCTAATGATATTGTCTCAAAGATTTACAATTGAAACTTTTTTTTTTAAAACAGAAAACTTACTGCTTCCTAAACTGCATTTTCAACTGTAAAGGAAAAGGGCCAAATTGGATTTATTTGGGATCTAGCCATTTCCTATATAATGCTTATTAATAACTGTTGTCTGCAGAATGAGCAGCAGTATATTTCAGTTTACTTTTTTGTCCTTATGGAAATTAGGCAGCTAGGTGGCACAGTGGATAGAGCACCAGATCTGGAGTTAAGATCCATCCTCAGAACCTTAACTAGCAGTAACCTTGTTTATCCCAGTTTTCCTCATCTGTAAAATGAGCTGGAAGAGGAAGTGGCAAAGCACTCTAATATCTTTGCCAAGAAAACGCCAAATGGGGGGACTAAGACTTGGACACAACTAAAAACTGAACAAATTGTAAAATTGCCCCATGATAAAACAGAAAAAAGAATTCTTGACCTGTTGAATCTATCCATTCAGTAAATGTTTAAGTATTTTTCATATATCACTTTGCGGGCACTTTGAAAACTATTAATTAAATATCTTTATCCTTGAGGAATTTATATTTAATTTTTTATAATATTTTATTTTTCCAAATAATGTATAGTTTTCAGCATTCATTTTTGTAAAAATTTGTGTTCCAAATTTTTCTCTCTCCATTCTTTACCTTCTCCCACCTCAAAGCAGCAAGCATTCTAATATAAGTTAAATATGTGCAAGTCTTTTAAACATATTTCCATATTTGTCGAGTTGTACAGGAAAAATCAGATCAAAAGTGGAAAATGCCATGAGAAAGGGGGAAAAAAAACAAGCAAACAACCAATAGCCAAAAAAAAAAAAAAAAAAGGTGAAAATACTATGCTTTGGTCCACATTCAGTCTCCATAGTTCTCTTTTGGGATGTGAATGGCATATTCCATCTCAAATCTATTGGAATTGCCTTGAATCAATTCATTGTTGAAAAGAGCCAAGTCCATCACAGTTGATCATTGCATAATCTTGTTATTGTGTACAATGTTCTCCTGATTCTGCTCACTTCAGTCAGCATCAGTTCATTTTCCATGTATAATCATTCTGCTCATCATTTCTCATAAAAACAATAATATTCTATTGCATTTATATACCATGACTGATTCAGCCATTCCCCAACTGATGGGCATCAATAGAGGGCTCATATTTTAGTATGAAAGAGAAGTTGCTCGTTTTAAATAATGATACATTGCACTGTAATATGTCATCAGGTGCCAGTACTTTTGAGTTCAGAAGAAGTGAGCTCTAATGGTTAAAAAGATTTTTTTTTGAAGGATGTGAGACTTAACTGGGACTTTAACAGATTATTAATATTTCAGCAAACAGGTTAGAGGTAAATAAGTAAAGATTGGGATGTACACGATTTATATAATTTAGCAGTTAGTAAGTGAAGAGGATTTGTATAAGGTTTTAGTAAAAAAAGTTTATGGAAGGGTATTTCTGAGTCTAGGCCATGGAATTCTTTGAGTGCTTAACCAAGGATTTAGGATATATTATTTTGCTCAGAGGGGAACCTTTGAAAGTTTTTGAACAGATAATCCATATGATGAATGTATTGCTTTAAGTGTGGCAGTGTTTTACAGAGTCTATGGAAGAAAGAAACTAAAGGGAGAGCATTGAAAGAATATTGCACAAGTTCTCACTGTTATCTTTTATATGATTGTTGGGATGATAAAATCAGATATGTGTCAAGCACTGAAAATTTTGAAACTATCTAAATATTTTCTATTAGACATTGTTATTGGAATCAGGAGACAGACCTGGGTTCTAGTCTCATCTCTGACTCTTCCTGATGTCGGATGCTGATCTAGGCACTTAACACCTTTGAGCCTATAAACATTTTCAATGTTTTCAACATTTGTTGAAAGTAAATAAGCATCCTTGGACTACCTCTCACACAAAGTATTTTTATTTTTTTTATGGAAGTGTTTTGTAATCATGGTATTATGGTTTAGATTGTTGGGAGAACATATTTTAAAACTTCAATTAACATTTTTGGTATTTTTATTTACTTCAGTGAATTGTCAGAATATTGTAAAAAAAATGTAGCTGTTAACTTCAATTTTGGGATGATTCTTGTGGAAGAACAAATTATAAAATGTTTGAATAATCTGTGCTCCAGTTCGTTATTCTTTTCTAATTTCACCGCAGCCACAAGATGGTGCTGTCACACTCATGAAAAAAACATGTTCTCTAGTTAAAACTTTTTATCTCAAAGCATATCCATCGTTGTGATCAGATTAATAGAATCATAGACTGACAAAAAAAGGAGGGCCTCAGAGGTCATCTGGTCTAACACCCTCATTTTACAGATGTAGAAACTTGGACAGGTTTTCTAGGTTCTAGAGCCAGGATTCAAACTCAGATCATTTGACTCCAAATTCAACACTTTTTCCATTGTACATGCTGTCTTTTAATACTTTCAGTGTCTAGTCCACTAACCCTGCTAATATCTGTATAAGCTTTTTTGATTTTCAATCACCCTACTTTTAGTCTTTATATAAATTACCTTCTTGATTTTGCTATTACTATTGAATCAGTTTCTATAGGCCTTCCAAATTTCTCTGAATTTCTTTAAAAAAAATTTTTTTAAACAGTGCAATAACAATCCTTTGTCTTTCTGTTCCTTGATTTATTCCGTCATTCCACAATTAATGGGTATCTATTTTGCTTTCAGATTTACTTTTTTTGCCTCCATGAAAAGAGCTACCATAAATGTTTTTGTTTACATGGCACTTTTACTTCTTATCTTTGACTTCCTTAGAGTTTTTGCTTGGTAGTGATATTGTTTCCACAAAGAGAGATGTATGATGTAGTATTTTCCTAATGTATTTGTCTTCAAAGTGTTTTCTAGAAGAGGTGGAGCCCGTCTTCTCATAGCCTTTCCAACCTTTACAATTTTTGTTGTCTTTACCTGTAATAAGTGTGAGGTAAAACTTCAGTTGTTTTAATTTACATATTTCCTGTTATTAGTGATTCCCAATATTCTTTCATGTTGTAATTGATTGCATTTTTTCTTTCAAAGACATGCCTATTTATATCTTTCAATTAGGCAATAACCTCTTTGTCTTATATATTTATATTAACTCCATATATCATCTTATATCACTCATCTCTTCCTGCATAAGCAGTCCCATTCTATCCTGTGTCCTCCTCCTGTCATCTTCACTTTTGTCAGTTATGTTTTACAAACATGTCCATGTCTCTCCTTCATCTTGGGGAGGAAAAACCTCATTTGTTCCTTCCATTTTTGCTATCATTCTGTATTTCTTTTGCCCTCTGTTGCTAAATTCCTTGGAATTTCCTCAGTAAATATCTCCATTAACGCTCCTCTCTTTTCTTAAACCTTTATAATCTAGCTTTCAACCTCAGTGTTCCAACAAAACTACTCTAGTTACCAGTGATCTCTTAGTTGCCAGATCCAATAGTCTTTTCTTAGAACTCATTCTCCTTGACCTCTCTGCCATCTTTGATATTGTTAATCACCCTCTCCTCCTTGACCCTATTCTCCCTGTTTTCAAGATACCTTTCTCCCCTGGTTTTCCTATCTTTCTTTCCACTCCTCTGTAATCTTGTTTTCTGAATCCTCTTCCAAGCCATACCTTTTAACTCTAGCTATCCTACAGGGCTCTGTCCTGGGCCCTCTTCTCTTCTTCATTTACACTATTTCACTTGATGGTCTCAGCAGCTCCCATTAATTCAATTTTCATTTTTATGCTGATGATTCTGCCCTAGCTTCTTTGCTGACTTTCAGTCTTGTATTTCTAACTGACTTTCCCAAACTGGATATTTAATAGATATCTTAAACACAACATGCCCAAAACTAAATTCATCATCTTTTCGTTGTAAACTTTCTCTTACGCTCCAAATTACTCTTGGGGGCAACATTATCCTCTCAATTCTTCAAATTGGAAATCTAAAAGTCATAGTTGATATCTCTCTCTCCCTCACCCTCCATATCTGATCTCTTGGCCAAGCCCTGTTTCACCTTTGCAATATCTCTTCACCATTTGTCCTCAACTCAATAAATCTGGTGGCTTTATAGGATCAAACACACAATCCTGTGGTTTTAAAAGCTTTTTATAATCTAGCCCCTCCTACCTTTCTAGTCTTATTACCCTTTACTCCCAGATATGCACTTTTTGATCTAGAGATACTGGCCTCCTGATTCCACAAACAAGATATTCCATCTCTTTGTTGGATATCTTTGGGCATTTTTTTCTGGGTTGTCCCCCTATATCTGGAATGCTTTCCTCATCTTTGTCTACTGACTTCCATGGCTTCCTTTAAGTCCCAAATAAAGTTCCATCTTCTAAAGGAAAACTTTCCAAGTACTTTTTAATTCTAGTGTCTTTCCTTTTAAAATTTTTTTTTCTCTTTATCCTGTGTCCTGCATATTTAATGTCCCACCATTTTTAAGTATCTTTGAAAGTCCTTTAGAGATATAATTTGAAAATAACTCATTAAAATTTTTTTAGGAAAATCAATTGTACATACTACCACCTTTTCAAGGATTCATTTTAAATAAAAGATTTATATAAGAAGAGAAAAACTGTCTTATTGATAATAAGACAAGAATATGATAATACAGATTTCAAAATGGAAAACCACAGAAGAAATTTTAAATTCTTCGCAGTCTATAACCTTTATATGCAAGATGTAGGATAAAGATATTTGTGTGTGTGTGTGTGTGTGTGTGTGTGTGTGTGTGTGTGTGTGTATTAGAGAAGGGACTCCCTTTTGTCTTTCTGTTTCTCCTATGTTTAGCATAGCGCCTAACACATAATAAATACAGTGTTTGTCAACTGACTGTCCAACATGTTTTAAGATATTAAAACCTTGGATGATCTGAATTCATGTATGTTTCCCTTTTCTTTTCTCTTCCTATAAACTTTTACATTATACTTCTAAATAAAAAATTTAGGTGTAAAGTGATATTCTCATTGAAATAAATATTACTTTCTTGGGAAAATATTATATTCTTCCTAATTAGTCATAAACATGTAATTAGTTTTTAAGCAAGTTATAAATATGTAATCATATTGCTCCATAGGGATGGAACCCTGTAAGAAAACTCAATATACACCCAAAAATCTACCATGGGGGGGAGCAGTGTTTACTTTGCAAAGTATGTATACTTGCCAGATTATTCCTTTTAAAAAATTTGATTTACTCTGCTTTTCAAGAATTCCTATGTTATGTAAAGTGAGGGGAACTTGTCTTTTCATCTCTTCCATTACATCTTTGATAAGTAGTACTGCAGGAAGTAAAAAAAAAAAAAAAAAAATACTGATTTCAGATTAATCTCCTTTCCCTTTCCCTGGCCTTAGTGGTAGTTTTACCACCACTTAGTGGTGAATGTGTTAATAAGCAATAAAGTAGCCAAAATGTTGACAGAACATGGTAGAAGGATAAAAACAAAATGGATAATCCAGAGACTGAATGTTCATCCCCTAAACAGTTAGCAATTGACTTAATGCAAAACAGGTTAGAAATGGGCAGATAATTTTTTCAGATTTTGACCAAAAATTTCATGTATGAATTATGATTTGTAAATGTAAAGTGCTATGCAAATGAATTATTTACTATTATATTATTATTATTATTATTATTATTAGGAAATTAGAAAACAAATTAGAAATTTAATTCATGTTCCTGTAGGGAAAGACCTTGAAAAATCTCAAGTCTTTTGGCCCCTACCTACTAGAATTTTCATTAATTTATAAATATGTAATTAATATGACCAGATTAATTAGTTTAGATTGAGGTCAACATTGCACAAATAAGTGTGTTTTCATTGCCTCCTTAAGTGTAGGAGACCTGTAAACCACCGAGGGGTGTGTGTGTGTGTGTGTGTGTGTGCGCGCGCACAAGCATGCATATGCACTTGCTTGGAGCTGGGGTTGGCTCTGGATCTGAGTCTTAAGTAATAAAATTTGGGCTCTTCTCAAAGAGCTGAAGGAGAGAAGAAAGGGGAATTCAGCTTTTAAAATTTGAGCCATCTTCAGGTTTCGTCCCCAGAACTTGCTTCTGGACTCTTTCTCCTTTTGGTTTCTTGAGTCAAATATAAGAGTGCAAGTAACCTGTAATTGATCATTGTATGATATTCCTAAAGGGTCCCAGTTGCATCAACCAAACATCAGGCATTTACTAAGTACCTACTATATGCTAGACAGTATACAAAAAGTAAAAATCTTTTACAGAGTAGTTAAATGCAAGATAGTTTGGGAAGAAGTATACTAACATTTGTGGGTAGCAGGCAAAACATTATGCAGAAAATGGTGTTTGATGATCAATTCTGATGGACGTGGCCATCTTCAGCAGTGAAATGAATCAAATCAGTTCAGCAATAATGAACTGAACCAGCTACATCCAGCAAAAGAACTCTGGGAGATGACTATGAACCATTACATAGAATTCCCAATCCCTATATTTTTGTCTGCCTGCATTTTTTATTTCCTTCACAGGCTAATTGTACACTATTTCAAAGTCCAATTCTTTTTGTACAGCAAGATAACTGTTTGGACATGTATATTTATATTGTATTTAATTTATATTTTAACATATTAACATGTATTGGTCAACCTGCCATCTGGGGGAGGGGGTGGAGGGAAAGAGGGGAAAAATTGGGACAAAAGGTTTGGCATTTGTCAATGCTGTAAAATTACCCATGCATATAACTTGTAAATAAAAAGCTATAAAAAATTAAAAAAAAATTTTTTTAATTAAAATTTTTTTAAAATAGTCTTTGAGTTTCAGTGTATGGAACAAAGGGACTCTGAGATTAGAGGTAAGGCGTTAGCAAATTTCAAACATGGGAGATGGCTAGTGCAGAGGTACAGAGATGAGAAGTAGAGTGTTATATCCAGTGAGAATAAAACGTTTGGTTGAGGGCAGATTGCATGGAACTATGAAAGCTAAACTGAAGAATTTATATTGATTTTAGAAACAACATTACTAATCATTAGTAATATTAGGATATTACTAAGGGGAGTCACATGGTCAGATCTGCACTTAAGGAGAATTGCCTTGTTGGCTATGTGAAGATAGATTAATGTGGGAAAGACATGTAAAGTGACTAATGTGAAGACTATTGTAATAACCTAGTGAAGAGTTGATGAGGTGCTCAGCTAAGGTAGTAGAGAATGCTTTAGGTGTAAGAGGTGTTGTGGCAGAGGAAATGATAAAGATGTGCAAATAATTGGATATGTGGGATGAGAGTAAATGAGTTAAGAATAATGCAAAGGTTATCAACCTAAGAGATTGAAAGAATGCTAATATCTTTGATAGAAATAGGGAGTTCCAGAAGAGGAAAGGGCTTAGGAAAAATGGTTCAGTTTTGGACATGCTGAGTACAAGATGTCTTCATGATAAACAATTTGAAATAATCAGTAGGAATTTGATGTAGCCAAATTAAAGTTCAGGTGAGAAACTCAGGGTGGATATTTAGATATGTGAGCCATTTCCATTGTGGTAACAGTTTCATGGGAGCTAAGTGGAGTACTCAGAGAACATAGAACAAAAAGAGAAAAGATATAGCTCAGAACCATAGACATCACACACAGTTATGAGGCATGATATAATGAGCCAGCAGAGCCAAAAAAGGAGAATGAGAGGTAGGAAAAAACCTAGAAGAGAGTAGAATCACAGATTCCTAAAGAAGAGAGAGTATCCTAGGAAGAGAGATTGGTCAACAGTGTCAAATGAAGCAGAATCAAAATCAGAGACTGAGAAAAAACTATTAGATTTGACCATTGAAGTTCATTGTATTCTGTCACTGAAGAGAGTAATTTTAATTGAGTAATGAGGTTTGAAGTGAGATTGCAAAAGGCTGAGGAAAGAAGCATTAAGAATAAAAAAGAGAAAGTAGAGGAAAAAAGTATAGACAATGTTTTTTTCAAATAATTTTGGTTGAGAAAGTAAGGTGAGGTATGTAATATTTTCTTTAAAATGTAATGTTCTGTGATGAGGTTTTCTTGGGATCTCTGATGGCAGCCTTTGTTTCAATTCAGTAATCACTATGAGAGTAGCCAGGGGTTAAAGTCCAAATACTTTATTGTCTCCTTCAAAGTCTTGTCTCCTTCAAAGTCTTGTCTTCTTCACTTGAGCCTCCGCTAGTTTTTCTGGAGGCATATCTCTCTCCTTTGTTCTGAGAGCTTGAGCTCCTGCCAGTCTTCTCTGGCTTCTGAATCTCCCCAACTGTCTCCTGGCTGAGGCTCCTAGCTTATATGCCCCACACTGAGTACAAACCAATCATTATATCACTAGGAAACCATTATTTGTTGTAGGATTAAATCAATGCTAAACTAGATTTAACCATTGTCTCCTCAATTCCACTTAGTACCTTGTTTCAAGTTCTGGCCCATAACATCTCCTTGTAGGATTAAATCAATCATACTGAACCATGCTAAATTAATAACTATTGTCTCTGTCAATTCCACTTACTTAGTACCTTGTAAGAATCCTTAGTTTCAAGTTCAGCGTTCTGGCTCATAACAAGGTATATGACAGTTTGATGAGATGGTAAGATATATTGAAGGTTTTTAAAGAGTTTTCTGTGCCACAGGGCTCCCAGTAAGTATGTCCTAGGATAGAAAACACCATAAAGTATATTTACTGGTACCTAAATTTGGAAACCTTTAAATTTTTTTGCATTTTAAGTATATTATTTTGACTTCTGTAAGAAAAATGGATATCTAACCCAGTACACAATCTCTCTTCTCATCTGTGTAACTGCTATAGCAGTTAAAGTCTGAAATTAAGGGAAGTATTGCTTAATTGGAAAGCACTTAAGCATGTTCAACTAATATAATCATTCGATTGACTGAGCAACCCTAACCCTGTAATTTGGCCTACAGAGTCTTTGAACACATGAATGATAATGAAGAGAGCATGCATTAGAATTCTTAACTATACCTGTTTACATAGGAGAGTCCCATCTAATTATTATGCTTTGTACTTTGACAAAAAATTTATTTCTGAAGATAGTTTATCAGTGTTTGATCACTCCATTAATTTAAATTTGGTTTTCATGGTTGTATGTAATTCATATGCAATTTGACAGTTCTTTCTTGCCATTTTAAAGGAAATGTTTGTTTTGCAACATTTATATACATTTGTGTATATAAAATATCATAAATATAAGATACTAACAATCCTATATAACTGGAAAAATTTTAAACAAGATTTCCTCAAATTTCTAGACTTTGCCTTCTCTTTTCTTGATGGAAGTGTAGTTTTTATCACTTTTTGATTAAAATAATTTCTTAGACTTTATTTGTGAATCTGATTTTGTGTCTGCAAAATTTCACACTTAATAAGTACTGTGTAAGAACTTAATTCCAATAGATGTTCTTCTCAAGGATATTTTAACTGAAATTTCATAAAAGGATTTTATTTATGAACCATATACAGAAAAGGGCCTCCATGTTTTATGAGCTAAAAATTGTTTATTTATTATCAATTTTCATTTTGAAAGCTATTCGTTGTTTGTAATTTTTGTTTCCATTTTTTCTAATAGAGTCAGAGTTGTTTTCTTCTCTGTCCATTCACTCATCAAATTGTGATACGTTATCCAGGAATTTTAAGAGATTCATTTTTCATGATTCTGAATTAGCCAGATCAGTGTAAAGTTCTAGTGTTTGGGATTCAGAAACAGGTTAGCTTGATCATTAAATAAAGTGGCATGGTGATTGTAAGTTTTAGTAGAGATTATTAAGTATTATCATAATTTATTAACTATTAATGTTAACTATTAACTAATAACAGTCATTAATGTGGAAAATTTGAGAAATATTTGGTGCTTCATCCAAATTATTAATTGTTTCATAATAGTTTCTATTAGATCAAAAATATTTTTGACCAGGAAATTAGAGGGAGATATGTGTACTGGATATTTAATAATAATTTTAATGTAATTTCCAGTAATTGTTTTCTGTTTATAAGTATATACATTTTTCTTTCTCTTTTAAATATTTGCAAGTATTCAAACCAGTGATTATTTCCCTAATTGCAACTATTTTCTTTTTGTGACAAAGGTAAATTATGTTTATATAGAGTTCAGCAGTGATATAAGCACAAACTATGATGATTGGCTTGGATTATTTGTCCTACAGGAGAAATTTACCCTCTTTATATAACTTATGTTTAGGTAAGAACATTATCAGGCAGAGCCCTTATTACCTACAAGACTAAGGATGGCTCTAGAATTTGATAAGGCAGGATTTGTCTTTCATTTCAACTGTAAAATATCTTTCACCTCATTTTTGAGCACTTATAAAAGTTTGAAAAACAAAATGATAGAAATCTCTCTGGGGGATTGCGAGAAATTTAGGAAAGATTTTGTGGCTTAGATTAAGACTAAAGAAAAATTATCATTTGTGTTTATTCCATTTTTTGAAACAAGTAAAAGCATTTTAACTCTGCAATCTTCATTTGATCTTGGGAGACATAAGGGACAAATAGTTATGTTCTATTACGTGATTAGCTACTCTCTTCTGTGTTAAATTTTTTTTTTCTTTTTAATATACATTAGCCTTTTATACATTGATTTTCTATTTTCATACTATTTTATTTTCTGATAGAGTGGGGCAGGCCTGTATAATTGTTTTTCAAGAAATGAAGAAAATGTTATTCTAACTTTTTCCCACAAATCCAGTTTCATGATGTAGTATATCTATGGTTATTAGTTATAATAAGAATATGTAAATTTAGTTATTTAAAGATTAGATTTTCTCATTTTAATTTACTGTACCATGTTGTAACCATTAATCTTATTTGTAATTCTTTTAATATTTGTAGTTTCAATTAATACTGCTACTACTGGCATTTACATAATGATCTAATAAGAATTATTTTACAAATATCTCATTTTATCCTCACAATAGTCTTAGATGTAGATGCTATTTTATTATCTCCATTTTATAGAAGAGGAAGTTTAGTGAGACAGTGATTAAGTGACTTGCCCATGGTCACATCTGATTCTGAATTTGAACTCAGGTCTTCCTAATTCTAGGTCCACTTTTTATAGTGGAAATTATTAGTGTGAATATGGTAGTTAAGGAATTTAATGTTTTAGAATCTAGTGTCCAAATATGAAAATCTATCTTCACAATCCCTATGACTATATGTTTCAAACGCTTTTTATAGCTTTTATATTATATATACAAGAGATATAAAAAGTAGAAATAAAATAACTTTGGAAGGGAGGACAGTAGCTTGTGGCTGGGAAAGGTCTTATGCAGAAGGTACTATTTGAGCTAAATCTTGAAGGAAGGGGCAAGGATTCTAATACACTAACATGAGTAGATATGGCCATTTGGCTAGATGGTCCAAGGAGGAGAGGAAAGTAATGTTTAAGAAACCTGGAAAGATAAGAAGAGATGAGGTCATTAAGAGTTTTAAATATAAAATAAAGGATTTTTATTCTATTTTAGGTGTTATAGCAAGCCACTGGGATTTATTGAGAAGAAGAATGGTATGATCAGACCTGCCCCTTAGGAGAAACAATTTAACAACTGAATGGAAGATGAATTAAAGTGGGGAGGAAGGGAGGATAATTAGGAAGCCATTATAGTATGTGACAAAGTCCAGAACTAAAATGGTAACTGAAGAAATTGCAGAGAGATAGAAATGACAGCGCTTGGTAGTGAGTGACCAAAAGTGAGAAGTTGATAACACTGAGGTTATGATCCTGAATGATTATAAGGATACAAGTGCCCTCAGTACTAAAAGGGCTATTTGGAAAAGGGATGGATTTGGAAGAAAAAATAATAAGTTCTGTTTAGGACATATATAGTAAGTAGAAAACAGCCATTCTCTACTGGTATTGAATATTGTTAAATTGTTCCATATGACACTATTATCATGTGTCAGATGTTTAGGAGATTGTGGGCCAGGGGATTTCTGTAGGTCAATACATTTTTAGAGATCAGCTGTGATCTTCAGCAGCTGCAGTAGCTCAAATTTTGGTATATTTTTATAATTTATATATATATATATATATATATATATATATATATATATATATAATATATAATTTTTATAAAAATATACCAAATCTTGAACTACTGCTTATTTGCTAATCCCTTTGAATGTGAAAGTTCTAGGGGAGCCAAATTCTGATCAAGTAATTTTAGCCAAGGTTTAATCTTTGTAAAGAGAAGTAGAGATTTTAGACTATTGTATGTAGACTACTCTATTTCATTTTGTTTCAATATAAAAATAATAAGGGACTTACTTTGGCAAGGTACATCATGGAATTTCTTATTAGACTTGAATGCAATAAAAACCAAGTATCTTAACAAATTTTTAAAAAATATAATTTAATTTTTATTCATGCCTTTCTTTCTATATCACATTCATTCCAAAATCCTTCCCTTATCCAGAGAACTATCTTATAAAAAGGCTTAAAAAGAAAAGAAAAACAAGCAGTTCAACAATATCAACCAGAACATAAATCATGTCTGAAATTATTTGCATCATTTACCAGTACTTTTCTCCCTTTTGCTGAATTAGGGAGGAAACAAGAGCCCATCTGGGACTTAATCATACATAGCTTAGTATCATTTTACTGGTGTTTGATTCTTTTTTTTTTTTTTTTTTTAAACTTTACAATGTTGTAGTTACTTTGTATGTTGGTTTCCTAGTTCTGCTTGATTCATTTTATGACTGTTCATGAATTTTTCATACTTCCCATTTCCTACAGTGCAGTAGTAATCTGTTACAGTCACATACCCCAATTTACTTCACTATCCCCAAATTAATGGACACAAAGTTTTCATTCTCTTACTATTATAAAGAAGTACTATTTTGATATACATAGAACCTTTCTGATAATATATTGTAAATTAGTTGGCTAGGAGGCAAAAGCTGTGGAATAGAAAGCAAGAACATTTTCTGCTACTAGCTACATAGAGTATATATGGGTTGCTGATAGAAACTTTGTTTCTTATTTAAAAATGAATAACAAAGGAGTGACTAAGTGACACAGTAGATAGCGAATCAGCCCTGGTGTCCGAAGAAGGCGAGTTCAGATATGGCGTTATAGTTGACACTTACTAGCTGTGTGACCCTGGGCAAGTCACTTAAACCAAATCTAAATCCATTTCTCTGAAACTTCCATCCCTTTCCCTACTTTGGCTCTCTAGAGCCAAATCAATTTAATGCCTCTTCTAGTATGACAATTTTTCCAAGTACTTGAGTTAGTGTACTGTGCTCCTTCCCAAGTTTTTTCTTTTCTAGACTAAACATTGCCACATTTTTTCAACGGATCTTCATATAGCATAGTATCAATTTTTCACCAATCCATTGCCCTTCAGATACTCTTAAACTTATCAAAGAAATCTTTCTTCAAATGCAATACTCAGAACTGAACACAATGTTCCCTACAGAGTATAACCAAGACAGAGTATTGTGGGAATGTCACCTCTCAAATACTATACAGTTTCTCTCTTTTTTTTGGGAGGGGGGGGCAGTTGCCCTGTTGTTTTTTTTAATAGCTTTTTATTTACAAAACATATGCATGAGTAATTTTTCAACATTGACCCTTGCAAAACCTTCTGTTTCAAATTTTCCCCTCCTTATACTCCCCTAGATGGCAGGTTAGTCCAATACATGTTTAATATGTTAAAATATATGTTAAATCCAATATATGTATGTATATTTATACAGTTATCTTGCTGCACAAGAAAAATAGGATCTAGAAAGAAAGAGAAAAACCTGAGAAGGAAAACAAAAAATGCAAGGAAACAATAACAAAAAGAGTAAAAATGCTATGTTATAGTACACACTCATTTCTCATAGTCCTCTCTCTGGATAGATGACTCTTCATTACTGAACAATTGGAATTAAGCCAGTAATTATTTAAAAGAAAACTAAAAAAGGACCCTTCTCTGTGACATTTTCTGCATTTATTCATATTTTTGGTATTTGGTTTGCCTGTTTCTATATTGCTTGCATCTGGCTTTCAGATATTTCAGTTTTGTAACTAGCAGCAACAAAAGGGGCTACAAGACCTAGTGATTTTACTTTGTCATTTTGCACCTAGAAATAAATATGACTGTTTTGTCATATAATGTTTTGTCATATAATATCAGACACATAATACAGTAATTTTCTTGGAAATTGGTAACCCTTTTGATCGTTTACATTCAGTGAACTACCATCCTGCCTGATTAGTTTGAACCAGAATCTGGTGTTGACATCTAATGGTTGTCTTTAAAAATAATGATTTGCAGCTACTATAATGTCTTATATGATATAAAGTATTTGATGGATGTCTACTTGATAAGTATGGGACTGAAAGAACAAAACACTTTTAAATCATTTATATCTCTGTGTGATTTTTTATGATGGGTTACATTGGATCAGTTGTGTGTAATATGTTCTTTGTTCTTATAGTTCATTCTTTCTTAATAGGATTAGATCTGTATTTATTAAGTTGTTTTACTTTATAGAGTGAGATTCAGTCAGTGTAGCAGGCAAATTAATTGGAAAATTTGTAGGTGCTAAATAATCTTTATAAGATAATTAGCCTCTTGATGCATGAACACCTTTATATTCTTAGCATAGTCTCAACTGCACTATCATAGAAGAAAATTTCATGGATCACCTTTTCCCTTCAAACCTTTTCCCCCTCCCCCCCAAATTGGCAATGGAAATGCAGGTTAATCAGCAAGAATATGCTTCAGATATTGATCTTTCCAAATCACTTAATCTCTGATTGGAATGAACAGTTGGGTTTGAAATATGCATTAAGACAGTCAAATGAACAGCAAATGTTTTGGGTAATAAATTAATGGTGGAAACTAATGAAGTATTTCAGGTTTTAAGAATAAATCTTTTCCCTTTCAGTGCAACAAATATTAAGTATCTGATATGTGACATTTATAGGCATTTAAATAGCAAATGCAGTTGAAATTTTAAGTTACAAAATAAAAATGGTTATTTTTAATGTTGAACTGAATGAATTTCTTCTCCCACTGCTTAAATAAGTGCTTTTTAACATAGTTTTAGAAATATTTGAAGAAAACATGGAGAAATCGTGCTACAGTAATGTCCATGATCAGGCAGAGTATCCTATTTTATTTGCCTCATTCTATTGAGATACAAAGTGAAATTTACTATAGTATAATGTTAATTTCTCTCCTAGTAACTTTTATTTACATGAGGCATTGGAAACCTATGGTATATACATGAAAGATGGAATACAAACTACTTATTTCCATGTCCTCTTCTCCCCTTACTTAGGAGAATCACTGCCTGCAGCTCGATGTACTAGAATGGTCCATTTAGGTAGCAATGCTGCCTCCCCATCTTCCCTGCCC
Source organism: Sarcophilus harrisii (assembly GCF_902635505.1). Lineage (NCBI taxonomy): Eukaryota > Metazoa > Chordata > Mammalia > Dasyuromorphia > Dasyuridae > Sarcophilus > Sarcophilus harrisii. The sequence goes on along the minus strand of NC_045426.1, from coordinate 302,798,081 downwards.
TAAGTTAGTGCACAGCCAGCATCTTTCACCATGCCGAAGGAAAGAGAGGGGATGAAACTTCAGCACAGAACTTTTTAGAGGTTGTCAAGTCATTTTGTCATGAAATCACACAAGGGAACTATTTTTACCTTATATTGACAAAATCATCTCAGAATTGGGTTTTGTCACCTTATATAGCAAGATGATCTCTCCCCCAACAAATATTTTCCATTGTATAAGAATGTGTGCAAAGGAAGGAGACATTCTTATCATTTCCTTACCCTCACTGAGTTTTTCAGTATCCAGATTTTACCTGACCCTATCCTATCTATATATGTACTTTGTATTCAGAAAGTATTGTTTGAATTTTTCTGATTTTGTTTTGCCTGACTAATGTGCTTTTCCTTTCCTGTTCATACTGGATTGGTCTCTATCATTAAAAACCAAACAAAACAACCAACCTTCCTTTCCTCCCCTCCCCCCCCAACATAACCAAAACACATCCTTTCTGTGTTATTATCTACAAGGAACTCTTAGAATTCCTTTATTATTCTTTAAGCCATGGTACAAATGGACTTTATAAACTAATGTTTGTGGAGATCTATGTCATTACCCTATTGCCAAGAATAAAAAGATTCAGACCTTCTGGTTTCAGAATTTAGTCCTCTCCTTCAGAATGCAATATGATAGTTGATTAGAAATACTTGAAAATTGTTTTGAGTTTTGAATGGTTAACCAATCAATTTTTCTCACCTTCCTAACTACATGAATAACATGCAGTTAAGATCTACAAAGAAAGATGCACAAAGTCCTTTAGCCATCTCCTTTCTAACAGAATACTTTTGTACTCTAAAGGGAGCAAATGGAAATGAATTATGAATTACAACTGCTTTTTTGGCATGTGACTGAAGGGAAAACAAGGCCTAGAATTGACTGCAGGGAACATGATTGGCATTGGTTTTGTTCCTTGTTTATATAATTTACTTTTGCTCTCAAGTAACTGTGTCCTTAATGTATCCCCCATAGTCTTTAAGTGTACATTTGCAGGGAGAAAATATGTCAGAGGAAGGAGAGCACACCTAAGCTATGGAGCCATACCTTTCACAGTGACTCAGCCTTCTACTAAACCACAAACTTTCATAGGATATTCTTGAGTTATTGCCTTAATAAAATGGCAACACATTGCCTGGCAATCTGAAAGTTTATGTTGGTTTTTTCCCCCCTTTTTAACAAAACTGCCCTATATCAGCTGCTGGCCAGTTATATCAGACAGAGTAGGAGAAAAGCTGGCTGTTAGTTTTGTTTTTGTTTTCCAAAATTCTACCTGTATTTTGACCACCTACTTTGTGTGCTAAGGGGGGGGGGGGATTATAGGTTGGGGGAGTGATGTGTGGGATAAATTGATAAGTCTTTCTCACAAGCATGCATTTAGGAAATCAATTCTTTTTTTCTATTAGGCTCAGGTATTTTTAATTTCTTATCCAGACCTGTGGATTCTTAACTGAGCATGAAATAGGAGTGACATAATCACCTTGTGACTTTAAATTTCATCAATAATATCCAGTTATGCTATTTAAATAAACCAAGCTTGTTCTTCTATTGGTGTTAATGGTCCTCAACTGTTTTCCTGACTTGAAAAGGAAAAAGTGCAATGTTTAGAAGAGTTACTGGATATCTTCTTATCTAGGAGGGCTTAGAATTTTATATTGAACTTATACATTTGCATTGTGATCTTGGCTTCATAGAAATTTTTGTGAAATAATAGAAATTGATGTAGTGAATGAAAAATAAGGTTTTGGAACAAAATCAAAGTTTAAAGTATACTGGGAGAACATAACTAATTCATGGAAAGTCTTACTATTTTAAAAATTATTCTCTGTGCTGAAATTTTATAATGTTAATTGTAATTTATGTGATTACTTTTTTAAGAATAAAATTTTATGTGTTTAAAAAAATTGCATGTATTTAATCTATATCAGATTGCTTGCTATCTGGGGGGAGATAAAGGTGGGAGGAAGAAAAATTTGGAACACAAAGTCTTACAAAAATGAATGTTGAAAATTGTCTTTACTTACATTTAGAAAAATAAAATAGTATTTAAATAAAGAAAAAAGTTTATAAGTTCATATCCTCAAAAAAAATTCATGTCTATGAAGTAAATAGGTAAAGGTACATTTTTTGCTTTTTATTTTTTTTTTTTTTAGTACCTTTTCTTTTAGTTTACTAACTTGTGTTTCAGAAGAATATTGAGGAAATTTGCACATTCCTGAACCTTATACAGACTAACAATTGAAAATTTTCAAGAATGCAACACAGTAATATATCAACATTTGCTACTATGTCAGATTTTCTTCTCCTAAGAGGAAGACTGAGGGGAAATAACAATCTCATTTTCATGACAGTTGATTTTCATTAAATATTCTTAAAAAAAAAAATCTTAAGTGATTTCTTCTGAAAACTTACAGAAGTTATTTTTGGGAGTTGCCTATTAAGTTTATCCAACAACATTAATAGCTAAGTTTTGAAAAAGTAAGCTTTGAGAATCATGTGCCTGAAAATGGTTAAAATCTTGGTGTCAGTTTTTTGGTTGTTCTTTTACTCATGGCACCTGTTCTCTCTCTAGCAAAACTATATCTCAGGTGCTTTAAATATCCAACACATGACCCAGAAATAAATGATATTGTTTGTATTTCATTTGAAAGTTAATATCTTTCAAGAACTTTACAGTAACATTTGATCTCCAAATGTGAAAAACATTGTTCATTGTTGACTCGTGTAAAAACTTCATTTAATATATATCTTCCTTCTAGTAGCTTTTTAGGTATCCTTTAAAGTTCTCTTTTTGAAAATTGACCTGACTCCTAATAAAGGTTGCTTATGCATCTTACTGTTAGGGTTGGCAACCATTTCCTCTTTATAATAGACTGTTGGTATTAATGATGAAATTGAAAACAAAACTGTAAGTAAAGAGAAACTTTAAAACATAAAGGAATCTCTTTTTCAAATATTAAACAACATAGGAAAATAATTAAACTGAAAAGAGGAAATGACTTTTTAATCCATATATAATACAACAGTAAACATGAGCAGGGGGATTTCACTCAACATGATTGTTAGAATATTTTGTAGCTAAATTATAGAATGCAAACTTCCACTGAAATTAATTGATTGTTGGATAAAATTGTTTCAGTGAATTGTTTCAAAGAATAGAATAGGTTTGAAAGTTTAATGAAATAATCTTACTTTTAATTAATTTATCCAGTCATATTCACCCTTTTGGGAGAGATGGAAAAGGTTCATTAGCTTCAAATTTGTTTCTTTCTTGAAATGAAATGTTGCCTCAATTATGAAATATAAATTAGATATTCACAGAGGATATCCTCTTAAGAAATTATTTCAGGCTGGTAGTGTTATTGGCTATAAAAGTATGAAAGGTAAAGACAATTCTAGAACTATTGGCCATGATGTGGAATCAAAGAGAATATGAGTTAACAATGAAAATAAAGTTCTGTATTCACCATGTTTAGCTGCTTGGTAACTAACCAATTGACCATTTCTATCCATGTGATACAAATAGGGAGAAGTGTGATTTAAAAAGAGATGAGAGATTAGTCTTTTAGAAAATTTAATAGTTATTAATAGCTTTTGTTTGCATATCAATTTCATGTCCATATGTGTGTATGTGTGTGTGTGTGTGTGAATTTGTACACACACACTCATCCCTATCCCTTTCCCTACCCTGAGAGCTATCCCTTATAGAAAACAATTAGAACAAGAAAAAGCAGTTCTGAAAAACAAATCAATACTTCCAACATATCCTATGTCCTGTTTTGCTCTCACAGGTTCCCACTTCTGAAAAGAAAGTGAAGGAGGTATATTTTCTCATCTTTTCCTCAAAATCAAATTTGGTTATTATAATTATTGTCAGTGTTCATAGTGATGATTGTTGTCATTATTGTTGTTTCTATTTTTATTGCTCTCATTTTGCGTGTTATTTTTCTTTTTCTCCTTCATTTTGCCTTGGTTGATATGTTTTTTTGATATTTCTCTGTATTTTTTATGGGTTAGTCACATTCCATTACCTTCATTCATCTACCATAGTTTATTTAGTCATTGCTCATTCGATTGATTTGTTTCAAAAGATATTTGCTAGTACAAAACTATTTAATATTTGGTATCTATGGGATCTTTCTGTCTTGGAATTCCTTGAGAATATGTGCCTAATAATGAAATTTTTGGTTCAAAGATACAGACGTTTTAGTCACTTTTTGTTTTTAAGCATAATTCCAAATTGCTTTTCAGAATGGTCAGACTGCTTTATTACCCCATTAACAATGCGTTAGTATGTTTATCTTTCCATAGCTTCTCCAACATTGACTATTTGTGTATTTCATCTGAAGCAACAAGATGTGCAGTAGATAGAAGGCTAAACTTGAGAGTCAAAAAAAATCTGGATTTAACTCCACCCCCATATATTTACTAGCTTAGTATAAACCTGGGTAAGTCCCTTTACCTTCACTGCCCCAGTTTCTTCATCTGTGAAATGAGTATAAATTAATAATTGAAAGGTACCTTTAAGGGTTATTGTGAGGATCAAATGAGATAACATTTGTAAAGCCCGCATTTATATAGTCAGCATTCTAGAAATGCTAGGCTATTACCATCATTGTCATTTCCAGTTTAATGGTTGTGAGTTGGAATTTCAGGCTTGATATACATTAGACAGCTAGATGGCATTGTGGATAAAGCATATCATACTTGGAGTCATGAATTTGCATCTTCCCTTCAATACTGGCTATACAACACTGGGCAAATCTCTGTTTTATTTTCTTCTATAAAATGAGTATAACAACATCTGAGATAGCATGAAAAACACTTTGCAAACCTTTAAGTGCTATGTAAATGCTAGTCATTTTTTTTATCAGTAATTGGAACTTGTTTTCATATGATTGTTAAAAGTTTGTAATTTTCCTTTTGAAATTAATTGTTTGTTCATAATCTTTGACAAAATACCCATTGGACGATAACTCTTTGTTTCATATATTTGTACTTGTTCCTTATATATTTTCACTATTGGGCCTTTTTTGGAAAAATTTGATCCAGAGATTTCCCCGCAATTTATAGCTTCCTTTCTTATTTTGGTTTTATTGATTTAGATTATTAAAAAAAAAAATTCAATTTCATGTAACTGAAGTACAGTCCTGGGATCTGTTTTATCTTCTTTGATTGCCTCTAGGTCCTTTTGAGTTAAAGATTCTCCCTTAGCCATAGCTGTGAAAGGTCACTGTAATGGGCAGTAACACATCTTGAATGGATAATTGCCAAGAAAAGTAAAGTAAAGAGAAGAGAATCAAAATATGATCGGGGATTGGAAGAGTTATTAAAATAGATTCTGAAGCCTTAGAGATCGACTTGGAAACTAAGATGAAGACAGGATGCTCTAGGGATGATACAGAACAAATGCATTTCTGTAGGGAGTCCTGTATTGGGGGTTAGGGGAAGGAAGATTGAAATTGAGTAAAAATACAAAAGATCCTGAATTCATGGTAGTTCCTGGAGAAGGTGGTATTAGGTAATCTGTGGATGTTTGAGTGTAAGAAGAGAGGTGAGTAGCTAAGGAAAAGCAAAGAATAACTTTGCCCATGTCATAATTTTTTATGGTGACTACATGAAATTACTTCTTTTGTTTGAATTCAGTCACTCTTCACTATTATCCTTATAAGTTGGGAGAAGCAGCTTTGGGGACTGACACATTTTCTCCCAGAAATAATGATTCGACTATAGGTGTGAAAACACAGCCTAATAAGGACCTGTCAATTCCAGTTTTCCACCATTTCCCCTCTCTTCTTGGGTTTCATTTAGTTAATGAACAGATTGAGTCATCAGCATTATCAATTCTTTTTCTCAAATGTAAACCCACATCAAAGCATCCATATAGTCGGCCAACTAAGGCTTAATTAAATATTTCAGTAGAGCAATCATCCTTTTTTTAAATTTACATATAAATCTACTTCTAGGTGTTGGGATTCTTGTTAAATTACAGTAATACTTTTTTAGATTTTTTGCATAGATGGTGATAGAAAGGGAAACTGAAATTAAGTGTTGGTTTTCCTCACTTTGCGAAGTAGATTGAGGGGCCTTATATAGTGTCTTGTACATAGATGGAACTAAATTAAGATCTCTTTTGGAAAAGGGAATGCATAAATTGAATTTTTATAAGTTTAATTGTTTTAGTTCTGTCAGAGAACTTTAAACTTAAAGGAATCCATTATTGACAAACAATTTTTTCAAGTGAATATCATCACTACATTTTTCTTTTTGGTAAACTTAATTTTTCCTATGTTAAGATTCTTTAAGAACACCTTATAGGTTACTCCCATAAAAAGTTACTGATAATATGACTCATCTTTTGTAGTAAGTACTGGTTAGTGGCCATCTCCAAAATTAATTAGGCCATAATTGCCTTTCTGATCCATGTTGTTGTAAATCATTTTCTAAATGGCTAGCAATAGCTATTCTCTTAGAATGTTAAAATTGTTCAGGTCCTTCATTGCTTATTGCCTGTCAAGTTTGTCAAACCAGTTTAATATTTTATCATACCTGTAATTGAATTTTATTGGACTTTCCCCAAAAAACTATTATCCTGAGTAGTGAGTTGATTATTTTAAAACTCAGATTGCATACCTATTTATTTCATATGCCTTTATTTCCAAGCTTCATTTTTTTTTTTATTTTCCCCTAACTTTCCATAGTCCAGTATTCATTTTTAAGTTTTTGTTTATTTTATAGTTTTTTTTTTCTGGTTATACATGTACATTCATTTTTTATGAATTTCTTTATGAATCGTGTTGGGAGAGAAAAATCAGAACAAAAGAAAAAACCAAAAGAGAAAAAAGATTAGAAGAAAAAAAAAGTGAATCATGTGTTGATTTACATTCAGTCTCCATAGTTCTTTCTCTGGATGCAGATGATGTATTCTATCCAAAGTTTATTGGGATTGCCTTTGATCATTGAACCACTGAGAAGAACCCAGTCTTTTATAGTTGATCATCTCACAATCTTGTTGGTGGTGTGTACAATGTATTACTGATTCTGCTTGTTTCACTCAGCATCAATTCGTATAAATCTTTCCAGGCCTTTCTAAAATCAGCTTGCTCATCATTTTTTATAGATCAATAATAGTCCGTTACTTTTGTAAACCATAACTTATTTAGCCATTCCCCAATTGATGGGCATCTATTTATTTTCCAATTCTTTGCCATCACAACAAGAACTATTATAAACATTTTTGCACATGTGGATCCTTTTCACTCTGTTATGATTTCCTTGCTATAGCCCTATTTTATAAACTTTATTAAAATTCCACAAAGGCTCCTTCTTCTTCTTTATAAAATTATTCACTCTCTTTTTTCTCTTTGCCAAGATATTTCATAATTTATGATTGATTTACAGACTTATTTTGTATATATTTATAGTTTTGTGCTTTGAAGAATTTGTTAACTTTGGACTTATCAAGGACCATGGAAAAATAGAGTAGACTTTCCTGCTTGTCTTAAGAATGACCTATTGTCATATAGAATTAGGATAGAACAGTACCTGTGTTCTTAGGTCTCTTCCTATGAGAAACTTCCTCCATGGGTTCATATCTTCTTTGCAATTTAATCTTAGGTAGTTTCCTAAAGTGGTGAACAGTTTAAATTACCCAGAACTTGAATCAAGGTGCTCCCATTTCCAATGCCATTTTTTCTGAATTGCTGCTGCCTCATGCCAAATAATTGGAATGCAAAGGTAATATAGGATACATTAAATTTAAATGCATCTTTCAGTATTATAAATAACTTCCTGAGCCTGAGCAGCAACCTATAAGAATGAATGTTTAAAAATTAATCTGTGGTAACAACAGTTTAGAAGAAATAAATTAAGGAAACCAAGTTGAACCTAATGATTTCAGTAAATATAATTTTAATTTGAAATTCATAGTTTTTTAAAAATATGAGTATAACACATCTGAAGAGAAAATTTTCATTTCTGTCTTTACCTTTGTGCGAGATTTTTGCTAAATTAGATTCACATATGGAATCTAATTTCATTTAAGCTTCTTTAAGCCATGATAAAATGTTAAAACATTTATAAACATTAACTTAATGTTGGTTCTCTAAATGTTAGATCCTTGCACAGTAAGCAGTGAATGGACACTTTAATTAGTCAAGAAGTTTTAAGGGTCTACTGTATGTTTATTATTATTAGTGTTGCATCTCAACAGTAGAAAGACAGAATGGGAAGAACCAGCTTTGCTAGATTTAGGCAAGAACCAGATTGTGAAAGGCTTTAAATACCAGAGAAAATTGCATTTTATTTTATTGGTGGAATGAAGTCACTAAAGCTTCTTGAACAGTAGAATAATAGTTAGACTTGGGCTTTAATAATACCTTTATGGACAGCTTTGTGAAGAGGAAAGAAGAGTCAGGGAATTCAGTTAGGAGGCTTTTGCAACAATCTGATTTAGAAGTGATGAAGGCTTGAATTAGGGTGGTGGTCCTGAGAATAGAGAAAGAAACAAATATGAGAGGATGTGGGGAGGCAGAATTGATAGGACTTGGCAACTGATAAATTCTGGTGGCTTATGGATAGTGAAGTATCTAAGGTGACTTGAGGTTATGAAACTGGATAATTAGGTGGATGAAGATGCTCCTGACAATAATTGGGAAGTTTTGAGGAGTAACAGATTTGTGGAGGGAAAATACAAAATTATGTTTTGGACATACTGAGTTTGATATACCAGTAGGACACACATTATTTAATAGAGGGTTAGTAAGGTTTTGCAAGGGTCAATGCTGAAAAATTACCCATGCATATATCTTGTAACTAAAAAGCTATAATAAAAAATAGAGGGTTAGTTATGAGAGTTTAAAAAAAGAAAATGGAGCTAGATAGATTTGCATAATTATTGAACCTATATTATCTGAGAAGCTTATACAAGAGAGAACTTTTTCATATCAATATTAACTTTCTCCTTACTATAAAAAAAAGTCAAAAGGAAATACAATTATATCATATTAGTCCTTCCTAGAGAGGCAAATAAAAGCATCAGAAAAAATCATTTCATGGGACTCATCATTTCAAGCTGCATGTAGTATTTTGATAAATTGGGTTGCTAAAAAGGGACAAAAAAAAAGAACTTGTGCAAGGAGAAAACTGACAAAAATCCTAAAGACTCACATAAAATTTTAGGTAAGAACAGTTGTTCTGAAGACCAAATTAAAGGACTGCCCCTTCTACTGACATCATCTCTTTGAAGATATAACTGTGATTGAGGCAATGATAGGGCATTGTGGTCTATCAACTCATTTACATGTGACTGTTCTTTTAAAGTTTAAAAATGAGGGAAAATTAACTTCATGATTTAGTTTTGTAATGCCCTAGAGTTTCTGTGGCTGGAAATTAAAGCCTTTTCTCCACTCTACTCCTTGATCCTCTGCTTAAGAAAAAGATAAATCTAGTATCAACACCCAGAATGTTGTTTAAAAAAAAAAATTCTTCTCTTATTTGGCATACTGCTGTGTCGGTATTCAGATATGCAAGAGAATGTATAGTATTAATAACTAAATCTCATGAAATGAGATTAGAAAATTTTAATTCTTACCACAGTCTTATAAAATTAATAACATACCTGTATACCTATATATATGCATAAATACATCACGATATGCGTGTTATATTTTTGAATTAGATATACAATGAAAGAAGTGATATACATTTGGGAGTTTATATATTCTCTCAAGGAGTTTGTTTTTTATTTATTTTTTAACCAGTATCTACATACATAAATTATGACTGATAACATAACCTTATTGATTTGTTGTTTTTAATGTTGATAAAAGTTGACCAAAAAAAATTTTTGAGTGATCCAAAAGGAATGTGAATAGTATGTCTATTTAACCTATTAATGGTAAGTGGGAAGGGAAGTAAGTTTGTTTGTTTTTTTAATATAAGGGATGTTTATAGGGACTATTAATATTTTTTCTTAAGTCTTTTGAGAGTTTGCTTTTCTGTTCATCCCAAGAATCTACCATCATTTCTATTTTGGGTGATATTTTAAGAAACCAAGCAATAACAAATCTCTCATCTTCAAACACAGTTATGTTATTTGAGAGAAGCATTGCCATGTCTTCACCAAATGAATTAGCTGCTTTCCAAATTAAGTAAATTTTTCTTTAAGGAATTCAAGCATCTACCAATCAAAGGTTAACTTTATGTCTGTATATTGCCCCCAAGTGGAGAGCTGAAAAATGACAGTTTAGTTAAGTAGCACTGGCCCAAACTGGGGGAAGTTAAATATCATTTTAAGAATTATCAAAGCATATACTACCATATTTCTGTCTGAAGGAATTGATTTTGCCATCATTATTAATTAAAGGCATCCCTTATTGAGGGTAGGGCTGGCGTGGGTAGCCCCTGATATTATGAAATATCAAGAAGATCATTAAGCTAATGATTATTCACTCTGGTGTTCTAATAAATTAAAAAAGTATACAGACTCTCAAACTTTTATTCTTTGTGTTCATAGAGTGATAGATTATAAAAGAACTCAATGGAAAGCATACATCAAAGTTAGGTATAGCCATTTTGTTCAGAATATTTCAATCATTCCTTACTGTCTTTTTTTTGGTATTCAAGGTCCTTCACAATTTGGCCTAACATTCTAGCCTTATCTTATGCCTTCAATCTGTTGTAATTAAACTGTAGAATTCTCATATATAACTGGTACTTTTCCACATCCATGCCTCCATTTATGGCATTTATGGCATTCCTCATTGTCTTGAATATCTCTCTCGCTCTCCTTCCTGCTATTTTTACTTGTTCTTTTTAAAACTCATTTCAAATGCCAGCACCATCTTGATCCCTTAAATCAAGAACAAATTTCTCTTTATGGGTCTTAAATAAGATGTGTAGGGCTTCTCTCACAAAATTTAGGGAATTATTTTGTACCATAATTATTTATTTCTGTATCATGTTCTTCTATTAAATCTACAGGTAGGCAGTGACCATTTCTTAATCTAAACCTTTTTTTTTTCCCTTTCCTGATAATCTGCACAAAATTGGTTAATAGAAAATATTTGTTGAATTTGGATTTGAATAATTTTAGTTAGTGTTCATAGAGTTGCTTGTGACACTGGAGTTTTTCTACTAGTGGGTAAGTCTGTGACCATTTAATGATACTGTTCACATAATTTCATTAGCAATTTAAAACAATGCTTGGTGTGTTGGAGTTTACTGGTTTTATAGAATTAATGGTATGGGCTGTTTTTGTTGTTGTGAAAGTTGATTAGTAGACTGAATGGTAAAATGTTCCTGTTTTAGTGAGGAAAGCTTAAAGAAAATCTCCATTCCTACAGTATTAATTCATAGCCCATCACATTTATAGAGTTTTATTTGTATGTCAGTAAAGACTATCATGAGATAAATCTTTCAACTATTTTATTTTTAAGCTAAGGCCCAATTTGTGCTTTCATGTTGAAAATAAACTATGAAGTGCCTCTTAGATTTTTTAAGCAATGAAAAATTATTTTTTAAATAAGAAATTTAACTCATAAAAATGGAATCATCTTAGAAAAAAGTTGACAGTTGCAAATAGAAAACATGGATAAATAGTAAGAGAAGTAGCACTGACTTTTGTAACATATAGGAGAAAGTCTCTAGTGATAATTAACGTTTCTTGTTTCCAAGCTGTTTCTGAGAAGTATAATCAAAAGGTGGCCTTGAATTATTTCATCAATTAATTTGTAAAAGGTTATGTGACTGACCGGTCTTCAGTACACTCTTTTAAACAGTCAGGCTGGAAACAGGGGAGGAGACCAGTTGACGGCCAATTTATTATGCTGATTCACCCATTAGAGTAATGGCTTTGGGCCAGAGCTTGGCTTGTAGATTAAAGGCTGTGAACTGCAAAGCTGCTGGGACTTGAAAGAATGTTGGTAAATTGTTGATGTGTGAAGGCCAGGAGTGAAAGTAGTGCTGTTCTTCCCTTCTCCACTTTGCTTTTTCTTTTTAAATGATTCTAATACTCCATATGTTGAGATAAATCCTTTCTCTGTAGAGTTCTCTGTAGAGTAGTAGTTGTTTGTTATGTGCTGTCTAAATTGTCAAGAGATAAATTATTAGGAATAATAATACTTATTAAAAGATCAGCGTGGCTCACTAATTAGTCTATTGTCATCTTTGTTATTTTGTAAAATATTGACTCAAATGTGCTGTATTTCCCAAAATTAATCTTGAAAGAAAGATTTGCTAATATTGTCCTTTTCAAACACACTTATATAGTAAATCTATTGAGTTAAGTAATGAAACTTAAAAAAAAAAATTCAAGAAGTTTTCTTTTGCCCAGAAGCAATCTGGAAGGCGTAATGATTGTAGAATCAATGTTTTCTCATCACTTTAAACTCTTTAGTAACATCTAGAATCATGCTTACCAATATATGTTGTTTCAGATTAAATTCTAGATTTAAAACCCCATAGTCAGTTGGAAAAAAGAAAATTATTAACATACACTAGAGAATAAAATTTTTAAGAGGACAAGATACTGTGTGTGATATCAATAACTTGATAATCAATAATTCCCTTCAGTTTTGATCCACTGAAAGAGTGTTTGACTTTGAAGAGTGTAACTCCTTTAGAATGAATCACAGCAGTTTCTTTCTGGTACCCATTTTTCCACTCTCCTATTGGAAATTTCATTGTGCAGAAACTTTTAGAGTATGTTCTGAATACATTTGATAAGTACAGCATAACTTTGCTAATTTGAAAAGTTGGTAAAAGTATGAGGCATAAACTTTTTAATTCATTAGTTGTATTTGGCATATAACACATAGACTAAACTCCTGAACTAGTGCTGTTATCTATTCTTCTATGCAGTGCCTCTCCTTCCCACCTTCAAACCTTCAGGTAGACATGAGACACATAAATGAAAATCAAAAAATTCTATCAGTTCTTTTCCCTATTATGTACATCTAAACTTTTTATTATTTATATAAACAAATAAAGCATCTTCTTCATATATCTGCTCTTCTAAAGATGTTTAGTATGGCAACAAGCAGAATATTTGGCAAGAAATCTCTAAGTGAAGACAAATACTTACCATCCCCTTGATAATTCCTTCTTTAGTAGATTTTTGAACTGTCTGATGACAAAGACTCCCTTGGAAGAGGAAGAAGCTTTTTGGGGCACTGATTGTGGACTGGGAAAGAAGCAGAAATATGCAGGAAGGTAGTGATTAGGTAGTGTGCATCTGCCAATAGGTGTTTTACTGTTTTCTTCTCATACTTTTGTAGCTCCCGTAATGTCTTGTTCCATAGAGACTACATAGGGGAGAGAGTAGCAGTACAGTATCTTTTCTGGGGTTATGTTTTGGGGTTGAAACTGGCACAAAGTCCAGATAGGGAAGCCAGAGAATAGCCATAGCTCTTTTAAGTCCAAGTACTTTGGGATTGGGTTAGGGTAGGGGTAAGAACTAGCAGCTCTGAAGCATGAAGAGAAAAATATATGGTAAGAAAAGGAGGACATATCTGATTATTATAAATATTCAATTTACCAAGTCCAGGATAATAGGGTTTTATTTTATTCTTCCAGGAAAGAGAGGAGGGAAATAAGCATTTATTAAGTGCCAGGCATTGTGCTAAGTGCTTTAAAAATAACATCACACTTGAGCCTCACAATAACTTTGAAAAGTAGGAGCTATCATTACCCTAATTTTACATTTAAGGAAACTGAGGTAGTTAGAAATTAAAGTGTCTTGCTCAGGGTCACTTAGCCAGGCAATATCTGAGGCCAGATTTGAGTCCAGGTTCCAAGACCTGCACCCTACCCACTGTACCATCCTAGCAGAGACTATGTTAGCTTTTACTACTGAGGCTTTATATTTTAGTAACTAATAACATTTTCTGTTTTCTATGTATATTTGAAGATTTGAAAGAGATAATACTTCTGAAATAAATGAAACAATTGTTATGTAAAGGTTTTGTTTTATTTTATTTTATTTTTTTTGTTTTGGGTTTTGTAGCTGTCAATACCAGCAAGTATGCAGAAAGTTATCGGATCCAGACTTATGCTGAGTATGTTGAAAAAAAACAGATGGATAAACAGAACAAGAGAAAATGGACAGAAAATAGTTGGAAGGAGGTTGAAAGAAAGCGGTTAAAAACCCAGTGCACATCGTATATTCCTCAAAGTCGGTATTACTGTGTTAGCAGGTAAGAAATATTTGATAGTAGATACTTAGTAAATGTTGTTATAAATTGAATTTATTAAACTGGATGGAAGAGGCAAAATGACCTTGGTATTGATTTTTCTTCTTGTTCCTCATAAAATTATAGATGGAGAAACTGACTTGTGGAAGAATTTGTTTTCCCACTCAGCTAGGATATGTAATCAGTGCTCCCAGCCTTCAGAGCTACTTGTGAATATTATTGCTACCTAGCGAGTATCTGAAGCATTTGTGTTAAAGACAGTTTAAATGAAATCCTAAATTCTTTTTTACAGTTCTCACCAGCCATACAAATAAACTGTACACTTCAGTGTGAAAATCCAATTCTGTTTTACTTTGTTCTGAGCATGTAGAACAATAAAGGATTAATAATAATCTAGGCTTTTTAAAATCTTCCACCCCACTTGTTGCCCTATGGCTATTCTTACAGGATACTGTAAGGCTGGCCTGAGGCAGAAATAGTTGTCCATCTCTGTTTTAGAAGGTAGGGAATTGAATTTGGTGTACGTTATTGTTTTACATCTCTTTCTCCTTTCCATATCCTGAAGTGCTTCTTAGAGTTATAAATGATGGATTGGGGACTTTCTTCCACAGCTTTGGTGGGATTGAATTTTCTCTCTGAATTTCCCCAGATTCCTCATACTAGATATATTAAAAAGTGTTTAAAATTAGACTTGGAATGATCATAGAAGAGTATAGTTTACCTCTCATAGAATCAGTAAGAGGCTTTTTGTGTTTATCTGTTAATCACTTTCTTGGAGAATTATTTAAAAAACAGAAGTGTCATATCCTAAATTACACTATTGTGATATTTTATTATTCAATATGAATAGATACTACATTAAATATGGAATGGAGGAGTGAAAACTTAAACATTTAGGCAATTGTGATTTTAAAAGTCACTTAGTTTTCCATGGGCTGTGTGGTTGGCAAACTGATAGGTGCAGTTGTAACTCACTTTAATTTACTTTTAAAGAATTGATTTTTAGATCTAGCTAGAACTGCTCATGTCAATATAGCCTTTGTTGTTGATAACTAATGTTGCTAATGCAGGTAGATTTTCATCTTTTTTTCCCTTGTTTGCACCTGTATTGTTGGTAGCTTGTATCTTCTTTCAGTACTAGAATCAGCGTCCAACTCGAAAAAACATAGGGTTTATGTTTTCAGGATGCCAGCTTGGAAATAAATTTGTTTGAATAGATAAAAGTGAGATTAGGTTCAGAAGAGCCACATATGAATACTTCATTTGATATATATTTCCTTGTATTTAGATTTTGTTGTCTTCTTTCTTGTAAGTCTCAAATTGTAAAATTTCCTAGAAAATTGAAAAGCTCCTAGTTATTACTAATCATGAGGGATTTACTAAATCATCTAGCAGAGTTATTTGCATTGGATTAGTGGTTTTCTAAAGTATCTGTGCAGTTTGCAACTGGATATGGATAAAGTTCCATTACAAAGTTCTGCAAAACAAAGTTATTTTCAAACCTCGTAGAAAAAAAAATACTGTATTGAGGTGGTTACAATAAACAATAAACAGTCCTATGAAATATTTGCTTTCTTTGAGCCTCATCTATTTAAAGTCACTGTTTGCCTCCCCTCCCCAAAATTATCATTTTATTGGTTGTTTGCATATTTGTTCAGTCTTCAAGCCTCATTTTCCTCATCCATAAAATAAAAGGATTGGACCTTTTAACCTTTATACCTTTTAACTCTAAATCTGTGAATCATATTGGAATTATTCTTTCTCTTCTCAGCATTTATCATGTCATCAAGAGAAAGAAAAAAACTCACCTGAGCTTCCAAAGCACTGGAAAAAACTATAATCCAAGAACCCAGAAAGTAGAGACAGACATACGTACTCATCTCTGTTTTGTCTGTTGATTTGAAACAAGTTCTTTTATTTGTTAATTTGCTGTGGAGCTGGTATAGTGTAGTAGAAAGAACACTGGATTTGGAATTGTGGTTGAGCCTTGCTTTCACTACTGATCCTGTGTAATCCTGGACTGTTCACTTCACCTCACAGCTTCAGTTTTTCTGCTGTAAATTAGGATAAGGAAACTTGTATTATATACCACTGGATTTTTGTAAGAACACAAACTCAGGGTGTAATTTTTAACACATTCTATTCAGTTTTATCAGATTCTTTTAAAATATGTATCCCATGAATACATGGAGGTTTATAAAACAACTTAACATATAATAATTGTGTGTGTGTGTATGTTGTGTGTGTGTGTGTGTGTGTGTGTGTGTAATCCAATTCTTCTGAATCTTTTCTGATACAACTATCTAGCTTTCTCAGTAGGAAATTTCACACAGGCCTGCACATAAATTTACTATACACACAGAAATGATTTGGAGGAACTAGCTTTCAAAATTTAAAGTGGATTACACACACAATCACACATTTATTTGCATGTACACACAGTTTTAAATTCAAAATGTGATACATACATGTTTTTTTAATCTTGTTTGTTGATATATCAACTTGCTTTCATGATTAATATACTCAATGAGAAGCATTTGAGGTGCTGTTCTTTCTATTCATACCAATTTCTTTCCAGTTAAAAATTCCTCCTAGCCAAATTAGCATGATTTATAGTATCTTTTGATGGACACGACTTTTATAAGCTATGTACCTTCCGTTTTCCCTGTGTTGTACTTAAATAATTAATTTTATTTTCCCTGAGATTGGGATGTCACAGGATGTACTTGTTTGAAATAATTTAATGTAATAATTTCATTTATTGTTGTCTGTAGAGATCAGCAACTCATTTTTTTTTTAATCTTAGGTATGGGTTTAGCAGCATTTGTTAGTCTTACTATTCCTCCTTTCTAATTTCTAAATTTTGAAGGAAAGAAATCTTTACTCTCTTTTTCCTTTTTCAATATCCCTCCCTCCTTTCCCAGTCTTCCTTCTTTTCCAGTATCTTTCCCTCCTCTCCCAGATTTCTTTCCTTCTCATTCCTATCTCCTACTTTTCCTGGTATCCAAGTCTTAGCAAAAGTCCCACCTTCTTTTCTTGATCCACCTTAGTATCTCCCCTTTTGTTGATTAACTTCAAACTATCCTGTATATATCTTATTTGTAAACAATTGTTTGCATATTTTCTTCTCTATTGGACTATAAGCTCCTTGAGAACAAGGAATGTCTTTTGCCTTTTTTTGTATCCTCAATACTTAACATAGCAACTGGCACATAATGAGAACTTATTAAAGCACCCATGTGCTGACATGCATGCAGAGGTATATATCTCCATCCACTTAATCTTGAGAGAGGCTGTAGGGAGAATCAGTGAATTAATTACTTAAATGAACATACATTTGTTCCAAAGAGGAATGGATATGTGCTTATCTTGCTCTCATATGCTTCTTTTTAGCTGTCTTAGATATTTTAAAAAATGGGAAGTTGAGAAAATGAATCAGGAGATCTGGTTCATTTTAAGCTTACCATTAAATAAGCATTTGTTAAGCATTTATTCTCTGCCAGGTGCTCTGGTAGGTGCTTGGGATTCAGAGACAAAAATTAAAATAGACCCTTCCTTTAAGAAACTTGTATTCTATTGAGAGAAACAGTACTACACTTGTAAGAAGTTCTATAATACAAAATAAATACAAAGAAATTTCAGGAAGAGGCAAGTAGAGAATCAGAAAAGACCTTATGTAGGAGGTGGCATTATTGCTTCCCTTCAAAAAGTGCTAGAATTCTGAAAGGTGGAAGTAGGATTGAAAAAAAGTCTATGTATGGCACAGCCAATTTTAAAGATGCAGATTGCTAAGATCTGGGGATATAAAGAAAAGCAAAAACAATTTTCGTCCTTAAGGAGCTTATATAGGAATAAAATGTATAAGTAAATAAATACACACGGGGAAGCCAGTAGTCCAGAGGAGAAGAGATTAAAACCCCTTATTAATATGCTGGCTCTGTGAGTGGAAAAAAGGAGGCAGATATGAAAACTTGGAAGAATAAATGATGTCTTGCCTAATCTTATCTCTGGGTAGCCACTCCCAGTTCCTTCATATGTAATAGCTTCAAGATTCTTAGACATCTTGGTTTGCCTTCCTTTGGACAAAATTGGAACTAGTGAAGGAAGAGTTCAAGGCAAGAATTGTAGATTTGGGAGTCATTCACTTACAGTTCAGAGCTGAAATTCTAATTTTGAATAAAGTTTGGGCTAAAGACTACCTGCGATCTCGCAAGATCTCAACATTTAATCTCTCAAATTTTCATGATCCTTCTCATTCCTAAAATTCCAAGTCACATGCTGATTCTCTTTCTGCCTCTCTTACTCTTTCTCCTGTCTTGAATGATTCCTCTAGTCCTTTAAACCTTTGGATTAATGAACCAATAAAATGTCTCTATATCTGTCAGTCAGAAAACACTTAAGTGTCTCTTTTTTGCCTGTTTTAAGTCCCAGGAATACAAAAAGAAGCAAAAGACAATCTGTGTTCTTAAACAGGTCACAATCTGATGGGGGATACTGTAGTGTTCTTTGGTTTGTTTTACCTGGAGGTCTTTGGGGAAGCCTTCCTTTCAGTTCAGAAAATCACCATGAGAACAGCCAGGAGTTAAAGTCCAAATCCTTTATTGTCTCTTTCTAAGTCTTGTCTCCTTTCCTGGGGCCCAGTTAGCTTTCTTAAAGGCCTTCTGGAGTCTTGGTTTCAATGGAGAAACTAAAGAGGACAGGCCAGCCACCACAGTGCTGATGAAGATAGAAATTAATCTCTCTCCTTGGCTCTGAGAGCTTAAGCTCCTGCCTCCAGTTCTCTTGTCTTCTCTGCCTCTGAATCTCCATCTACCTGATTGAGGCTCTACAGTGAGTATAAACCAATCATTATAGCACTAGGAAACCATTATTTGTTGTAAGATTAAATCAATCATACTGAACTTAGAGAACTATTAATCACCATGCTAAACTAGATAACCATTGTTTCCTCAATTCCACTTAATTAGTACCTTGTAAGCATCCTTGTTTCAAGTTCAGAGTTCTGGCCCATAACAGGATACAGATTCAAGCAAATATATACAAAAGAAGTTACATATAAGGTAAATAGGAAATACCAGAGAAGGCACTGGGAAAAAGCTTCCTGTAAAAGATGGCATTTTTCTTGGGTCTTAAAGGAGGCCAGTAGTTACAGTGGAGGAGAAGAGAGCATTTCAGTCCTAGGGGACAATTAGAAAAGGCTCCAGAGCCAAAGAGGTGGAATGTATTATGGACAGAAAAGCCTAGAGATTATTGTCACTGGAATGGAAAGTACACAGTGGGGGAGTAAGGTAAGGGAGGAGGAAGTTAGGTTATAAAAGGCCTTGAAAGCCAAAAAGAACATTTTTGATCTTAGAGACAACAAGAAGCCACTGGAGTTTATTGAGTCGTATGAGACTCAAATATATGAGATGTTTATTGAGAATAGGTGACAGGATCAGATCTGTACTTTAGGAGGATGGATTGTAGTGGGGAGTGACTTGAGGCAGGCAAACCCACCAGCATGTTTGAGGTGATAAGGGCCTTCAGGAGAAGGTTTAGCCGTGTCAGAGGAGAGAAGAGGCCTGTACTTAAGAGAATTTATTTTCATGGAGATCATATTCTGGATGGAACCATCAGAATTTATTTGGGGGCCGGAGATATGACAAATAGAAAATCACTCTAGAAGCAGATTAGAAGGCGGATTGGCGGTGTAGGAAGAGATTTCAAGCAGAGAATCCAACCAGCAGGCTAGTGCTATATTCCACGCACAAAGTGATGCTGCCCCAGGATGGCAGCTGAGAGGGAGAGAAAGGGACAGAGGCGAGAGATATTGCAAAGGTAGAAATGACAATTCTTAGCAACAAATTAGATATGAGGGATGAATATGAGAAGGGGGATCAAAATTGACATCAAAATTGTGAGCCTGGATAACTGAGAGAATAATGGTTCCTTTGACCTTATTAGGGAGTTTGGGAAGAAAGAAGGATTTGATGGGAAATGAATGTCTTTCAGATATACTAATTTTGAGATGGCTACTGGGTATCCAGTTTGAGTTATCTTAAAGAGGCAGTTATTGATATGAAGCTGGATTTGAGGGAAAAGGAGCTTAGAAAGGAGAGTATCCAGGAGAAGAGGGTAATCAAATTTCAAAGGATGAAAAGCATTAGACTTGGTGTTTAAGAGATCTTTGGTAGCTTTGGAGAAAGCAATTCTAGTTGAATGATGAGGACTTGGAAGCCATATTGTATAGAGTTTAGAATTTAGTGAGGGTTAAGGGAGTGAAGAAAATTAATGTAGATGATTTTCTCAAGGAGTTTAGCTGAAAATGGGAGGAAAGATATAAGGCAGTTGCTAACTGGTGTGCTCAGATCAAGTGACGGACAGTTCACTAAGGATGGAAGAGGCGTGAGCATGTTTATAGTAGGCAGAGATCAAAAATAAAGTAATAAGAGTGAGAATGAGAAAGGGGTAGGATCAGAAGAATGTATGGAAGATTTATTTTGGCAAGAATAAAGACTATCTTTTTATGTAATATGGGGAAAAGACATATGTCTAAGCATGAGATGAGGAGGGAGTAAGAGGCAACTTTTGGCAAATGGCCTGAGTTTTTTCATGAATTATAAGGTGAGGCCCTAAACTTAAGAGAATGGAGGAGAGGGATAGCTAGGGAGGGTTGAAGAAGAATGAAAACAGCCACTTTGGTGAAGGGCTAATGTAGATATAGATATAAGGGTGCAGAAGCATTGCCTTTTTTGCAGTAACTGTGCACAGCTGAGACCAGGAGTAATGAATTTGTGTGGATTCAGTCAGTGTGGTTTCATGGTTTTCTCAAACTCCATTAAGCAGTGTATAAGTAGGAGCAAAGGCATTAGATAGTGAGAATAATTCAAGGTTGGGGTTTGATGAGGTATGTCCAAGGGCCCAAGAGACTCACATATAAAGAATAGTATCAAGTTAAATTTAGTCAGCAAAGGATTAAGGGGGGAGGGAAGAGAGGAGATTGTAGCCATTACAGTGGTGATTGCCTTGGGAAGAACTGAGGAATAAGGGATTAAGGTCATAGGAAAGATGAAGAACAAGCTTTAGGGAGTCAGAAGGCAGAGAAAAAGAAAGAATGAAAAAAAGATTGTGGTCAGTAAAGATTAGTTGTGACTACTCAGGACCTAAGAATTTAACTGTAGCTGCTTTAAGATGATAGCAGCTCAGATTCTTGTCTTACACCTAATATTCTTTTGCTTCAATTAATTTGTACAATTAACTAATCCACTGAACAAGCATCTTTTGTCCTTATACTGCTATGCAAATGGAAAATTTGAAGCAGATACTTCATAAGATCTATCTCAATTTCTGATCCAATATTTAGAGCCTCAGTTCTTTCCCTTTAAAAAATGATAAAAGGAGATATTAAGAATTAATTTTTTTAATGATATACATTCGAATAAAGATTTGCATGCAACTTCAGTGAAAATGAGTTTTATTTCCTGATGTGTCAGATCATGCTTATCTTAAGCAGGCAAAGTGTCAAAAATAAACATATTCCATTTGGGTGTCTGTCTCCTTGAATATAGACATTGTGGACACTAATAAAAAAATAAGGAGATTTCTGTTTTTAATTTAAAATTGGTATGGTAAGAATCATAGAGAGATTCACTCCTATAGAACTTTCCAATAATCCAGGTTCTCGTGAAACATTGCAGTTATAGGCATGAGGTCCATTCAGATTTCTTGGAATATTTAAGGTATCAACTTTTTGTTAGTGACCATCTTAGTAAAACGTAATTGAGCAGCTAAAGCAAAATATTTACATTCTGACCCAAAAAACCTGTCTAATGTTTAAAATCTCACGAATTCTAGTGGAGATCAGATCTATTCTACCACTACCACAAATTAGTTCATATTTAATATACAGTGTCGTGAAGGTCTAAAGCTTCTGATAGTTTAAAACTACACTAAATATTAATCATACTTTTTTCACTTTATTTATTTATTTATTTATTTATTTATTTTGGAAGGGCAGCTATATTACTGAAATGGAAACTTTTTTGCATGACTTTAAATGTATAATGGGTACCATATTGCTTTTTCAATGAGGAGGGACAATAGAGAAAACGAATTTGCAAGTCAAAAGTTTATTTTTTTGGAAATTCAGAGTGTACATGATAATTTTGAAGTCTAAAGCCCCTTTAAAGTTGTGTGAGTACATATGTTTTATTTTTAAACATGTATATGAATATATGTGTGCATGTATGTGAATATGATGCATTTATATATATCTGTATATACAATGTCAAACATCATAGATATAGATAGAGTCCTAGCATTAGATACAGGATGTCTAGATTTAAGTCTTACTTATGAAATATAGTGCCTCTGTGACTCTTGGCAAGCCATTTAAACCTCCCAGTGTATTAAGCAACACTTTATGATATAAATTACACAAGAATTATCAGTCTGTATTGATAGAGGGAGTTTCCTTATTGGAAGCTCCTACTTGAAAACAATCAATAGATCTGGAACAAAAATATATTTCCCTCAAGTGTATTATCTTACTATAATAAATGGTGTTGTTAAGGAAATATGTTAAAGTAGCCATGCTTCTAATGGGTCTTTAATTCCCTGAGACCAACAGGATGATAATGAATCAGCAGGTGTTGTACCTGTTAATTAAAAGGCAAATGTGATATTGATAGATAGTAATAGGAGTTTGAAGTGTAAAAACTAGAAAGCAATAATTCTGCTTTGTTCATCATTGGTCAGAATGTTAATAGTGGATAGTTCTTGCACCTACGTTTTAAAAACAATGTGGAGAAACTGGAGTAGATCCAAAGAAAATCAACTTGATTAAAGGAAAGGGAAATAGACTCTAAGAGAAAAAGATTTAGTCTGTTTAGCTTATTTCAAAAGAGACAAGGGGAAGAGGCAAGAAAGGAACTTAATCACCTTCAAGTGTTCTGAACAGTGCCTTCCATCTTCATAGAAGACTGAACAAGAGGAAACAGGTTTCAAATGCATAAACATAGTTTTTGCTTAGACATAAAAAATGTTTTGTTTTGTTTTGTTTTTTTAAACTGTTAAGAGTGATCATCCACTAGGACCAAATTATTTTAAGAGCTTATTGAGTCTTAAAGACAGGAAATATATCCATCTATCTTTCATTGTTCAAGCAGTCTCCTAAAGGCCCCAAAACTGAAATAAATAACCTCTTAACAAGCATGTGTTTTAATGAATACCAAAAGGGGATAGAAAGATTTTTTTTTTAAGATTTTTGGTAAAAGCTTACTAAGCTGTAACATTTCACAGGTTCTTCCCATTGTTACTAGAAATGTAAATGCATATGGGAATCATGAATTAATGTAGAGCTGGTCAATAGCTGGCCCAAGAGCCCCCAGGGTCTGGCCCCAGCTTTCATTTACATACATAGTGAAAGGCTTTTCTAAATTAGATAGAGCCAGGGCAGAGGCAGAAGTCAGTTTGGCTTTTAGGGTAAAATTGAGGGTTTTTATGGCTGCATCTAGGAAAGCTTCTCTGGTGGGACTGCAGATCAAGATAAGACTGCAGTAATGACCAAGTTTCTCTTCAATCTGGGAGGGATTTGACATTGAAAGAGGCACCTCTGCTCTGAGTGTCTCTCCTTGAGAGTCTGCTGCTTCTCTCAGTGGGCAGAGGTTAGAAGGGCTGGAGAAAAAGGGGAAGTCTCAGGGCCTGGTTCAGGAGGTGAGGGGGACAGAGTTAACGAAATATTGTCAGACATAAGGACCTATCTTTGGTAAGGAGATGGTTCTGGAAAGGATTCAGAGGGATCTTGTGTCTCCTAGAAAAGTAGAAAGAAGGGAGTTATTTTAAAGGTTAGTATCTAATTTTTTATTTCCCTCCAGCAAATTTCAGCAGCATCTTGCAGTCTGTTTTAATTTAAGCTTTTTAGTTTTAAGATCTTTTAAGCCGAATTTATCTCTGTTTAAGAAACAGCCTAAAGGAGAATCCTTAGGAATAGAGGTAGAGGTATATTGTCCCATTTTGCCCCAAGTCTTAGGTTTTCTCGGATTCTATAGAGGCGTCCCTAGAAAGGGAGAGGTGTCAGAAGTCTCTGATTAAGGAGACTCATCAGAAACGCAGGAATTCCCAGTCAGGCTGTCCCAGCCAAAGAATTCTGCTGGAGCGTAGAAGCTCCCGAGAGCCCAAATCTTCTCAGGTATTTGGAGATCCCAGCTATAGAATAGACAACAGCAAAAGAAGGCTTACCTTGGCCAGAATTTGAGATCCCCATAACGGGCCACCAAATGTTGAGGTGTGAGAAATGAGGATGAGAGATCCCCTGACCCAGCAATAAGGTCCCCTGGCCAGTCACAGGCTTTGAGAAAGAATTCGCAAACCTGAATGAATACAGGCACAAGGTTTGTGGCAAAAATAGGTTTATTACACTAAGAAAACAACTTTCTTAGCAGGCAAAATCCTGTTAGAACTTTGGCAAAGGTTTGGGCACATAGCCTTTGATTACTTTGGATTTTTGTTGCCCCTAGGCCAGGGAGCAGTTTGAGGGACTGATTTTCAGTCCAGTAGAGGGTGCCCAGGCCAAGATCTCCAATTGAATCATAGGAAGGGATTACTTATCTGGGAGTTTCCCCTATGATCATTAGGGTGGGGCCCCTCCCAAAGGGGTTTGAGATTTCTAACCCCAGGACCACCCTCCCCCCCCCAAGATCTCAGTTTATATCACTTGGAATTAGGAAAACCTTTTAAATTCAAATTCTGCCTCTGACTCTTAGTAGATGTTTTACCATGGGCCAAGTTACTTTTATTTTTTTTATTTTTTCATTTATAAAATGAGAATGATAATACTTACAATATTTATAATGAGGTTTAAAAGAGCTGATATATAGAATTTACCATTCCTTCCCAGTCCTTTTCTTGACATGCTCTGAACTTTGAAACCAAGCTCCCTTGTTAGATTGCTTCAGCTAGGATATGTCAGAAGCAGGCCTTTTAGCCCAGTCATCCCAACTGAGGATAGCTCTCATCCACATTATTCTTTAATATTTAATGTTCTCCAGACCACACTATATGGTTGGAATACCCTCCCTCCTCAATTTCTCCTACTTCCCTGGCTTAGTTTTAAGTCCAAAGTAAAATCCATTCTTTTGCAAGAATGCTTTTCCAGCCCCTCTTGATTATGTCATATTCATCTTGTTTGCAGAATTGTACATATACAAAACAAGTTATATGCTTTGTAAATAATTTGGGTGGCACAAGAGGCAGCTAAGTGGATAGAATGCTGGGCTTGGAATCAAGAAAACTCGAGTTCAAATGCAGCCTAATTTACTAATGGTATAACCTTGGGCAAATCACTTAATTCACTTTGCCCCAATTTCCTCATCTGGAGAAGGAAATGGGAAATTTATTCCCGTATCTTTTCCAGGAAAACCCCAAATGGGGTCACCACGAATCAGACAAGCCTGAAACTAACTAATCAACATTTCTCCCATTAGATTGTGAGCTCCTTGAGAACAGGTTCTATCTTTTTCCTCTTTTTGAATCCTCAGCACTTAGCACAGTACCTGGCCCATATTGATTAAATAAAAGAACTGCCTTTTCTTTTTCTTTCAATTGAATAAAAATATTAGGATAGAAACCCATTTTTGATATTGCTCTGGCAGACAATATGATAGATTCTTCACATTGGTCCCACATATTTTAAAAGATTTTTGTTCCATAAAGTTTAGAGATTACAATTCTTTATGTTGACAGCATTTAATATTCTTGAATTTTTATAGATTTTTGATATATCTGGGCAATTGTTGGCAAAAGTTCTGTCTGCTTTAGTTTCAGTGCAGTTTGTTGAATTTTCCAAGATAATTTGGAATTTAATTGGTAGTATAGGCATTTATCATCTTTGCATATATAAAGGTCGGCAAGCTTTTGGTATAGAATGATCCTATTTTTTTTAGTTATCAGCATAGTGTTTATATTTTTGTATTCTGCGACATACGTTATATAGATTATATGACATAATCTAATGACATAGATTATATGTCATATAGATTGTACTATTTCATTGTGTAATTTGCTTTATTCAGTAAATTGTGCTTCCTAAGAATAACCTTTCTGTAATTTTGAGCAGCATTGACTTAATCCTGACAAAACCTTCTGTTTTGGTAAACAAAGCTTTAGAACTTACACTATTTTTTTTTTAACACTTAAATTAATGACAGATATTAGCTGAGTTTATATGACACTGGCTGCAGCACAGTGCCTTATGATTTCATTTTTTCATTTAGCCATTTCATAGACACCTTCATCGATAGATAAATTGCTTTTAGTTATATTCAGCAACTCCAATGTTATGTTCCATTTGTCTCCTTTTACTATTTAACTTGTAAAGTGAAATTTGTTTGCCCCAAATGATTCCTGCCCATTTAAAAGCTGTTTTCTCATGTGCTCTTAGAAAATTTCTTCTTTTTGACAGAGAAATTTTTCAATAATTGACTTGGGGTAGTGTAATTCTTGTGATTTTCTAAAATTGAATGGGTTTTTGTTTGGACATTTTAAAGATAATTTGTTAACCTTTTTGCAATGCTTCACTTTAAGACTGGTGTGTGTAATTGTTCTAATCGTGTTCTTCTCATTAAACTTTGACTTCAGGATACAAGTCAGTCTCTTAACAAACTTAATCTTAGTTTTTTGCCTTGATAATTGTCTTACCTGAATAATCAGACTAAGTTTTTTTTTTTTTAAGTATGGTTCATTTCAGCTTGATTTCTATACCAAACTTTCAGTTTCTATTCTTCCTTACTGAACACTAAGAATTTTATACTTTCAAAATACAAACAACATGGATTGTCTAGCTGTGTGTGTGTGTGTGTGTGTGTATGTATGCGGATCATCTCTATTGCTTGATGTGTTTCAAGTGATTAGTACAATATCCCCCATTTGTATGTAAAAACTATTTTAAACATTTGTACCTTAAAATTTTGAATTATAAATTTTCTCTTTCCTTTGCTCCCTTACCTCTCCCTAAAATAGCAAGCAGTTTGATATAGATTATACATGAGCAGTCATGCAAAATATATTTCCATATTAGTCATGTTATGAAAGAAGATTCAGACCAAAACAATTAAAATAAAGTGAAAAATAGTATAATTGATATGCTTTCAGATTTCATCAGTTCTTTCTCTGAAAGTAGATAGCATTTTTCAACATCAGTCCTCTGGAATTGTCTTTATTAATTGTATTGCTGACAATAGCCAAGTCATTCACAATTGATCATCATTTAGTATTGTGTTACTCTGTTCAGTATTCTCCTGAGTCTGCTCGCTTCATTCTGCATCAGTTTGTGTAAGGCTTTTCTGAAATCTGCCTGCTCATCATTTCTTATGGCACAATTATATTCTATTACAATAGTATACCACATTTCATCCATTCTTCATACAATTCCTTCTTTGACTTGAAAGGTATACTTAGTTCTATTAAAGAGGGATGATAATGGTTTTAAGGTTGATCAGAGCTATGAAAAACAAACTGGTTTTTGTTGTTGTTTTGGTTTTTGATGAGGCACTTGGGGTTAAGTGACTTGCCCAGGGTCACACAGCTAGGACCGTTAAGTGTCTGAGGGCAAATTTGAACTCAGATCCTCCTGACTTCAGGGCTGGTGCTCTATCCACAGCACCACCTAGCTGCCCCAAGACAAACTGTTTTTAATGCAAAAGGCCACATTTTGGCAGTCAATTTTTCTTGACTTCATTGTGATGGTAGAGGTTTTTAAATAGAGAATAGCTTTCCATGTAACTATCAAGTACTCAACCATCTATGTTATACCTGGATCTGGTTTGCGTATTTTCAGCATAGTACTAAATAATGAGTGTAGAACTAAATTTAAAGACTGTGGTAATCAACAAAAGTGGAATAATTCATCTAGTATTTGGGAGTGGCTTGTTCAACAATTACCAAATTAATAATAAGCTACTCTTTACACCTTTGGAATTTGGGGTATATACATTTTGTCCCACAAACAGCATATTTGTTTTCTTGTGTTTATAAAAGTTTTGGGAAGTGTAAATTGTGAAACATATACAAGAACAATGTTTTAAGGAGTTGCTGGTATTCTTATCTTTTGGAAATAAATATGTAGTTTCTGTTAAGAAAGATGGGATCAAGTTTGCTCCTGAGGGAAGCTGGTAAATTTCTTTGCTAGAGATTTATGCAACTCTGTAAAGTGTTTGAGCCAATAATCATGGTTCTTATCTGGACATGTTACTTTACAGATTTGTAGAGGTGTTTTCATTTGTCTCCAACCTTGACGTAATTCTTTCTGTCTTTCATTATATTAATGGTACATAAAATTTTCTGTTTTATGTTAGTTCCAGCTTGAGTTTTCTTTGTATTGATCTATTCCTTTGATCATAGAAATGACCAGAAATTTTTCGCATCTACCTTTAAGGATTCTCCTTTTTTGGGAAGTGGGGAGGATCTGTAGTGTAATTTTTAAGTAATAATGAATTATTTGTTTTCTTTGCATTGCTCTGACATGGCATATTAACAACCTTTTGTATTTCAATTATTAAGGGTATCAAAGTTTTTTTATACTTTTATTTTCCAGATTTCATTCTGCAGGTTTCTTTTTTGTTTCTTTTAATTAGACAACAGAGTATTCAACTTTTCTACTGCATGTACAATAATTACATCAATTACAAAATTAAATATTGATGTAATTAATTTTCAGATAGTTTTTCCATTAATTCTTTGATAGTTTTCTTAAAAAGTATTCTATACCTCTCCTGGGCCATTTTCTTAAACAAATCTGCCTTTCTTCCTATGGTTCTTAAAATTTCACTATCTGCATCATAGACTGTTGTGTTTAGGGCTCTATTTTTTTTATATTTTTTAATCAGATATAGTTGGAGAATGTATTTGTTTATGATGGTTCTACTGAGTCAGTCAGTAAATATTGTTTTAATACAGTTGGTCTCTTGGTTGTATGCATGCTGTTGATCTCACTTTCCAAAATTCTCATCTAAGTATATTCTTCACTTCAGATTCATTCAGTCTATCGATGATATTTTTGCCATCTGTTTCATTATTAGGTAGTACTTCTGGAGTTTATGTTAAGTATAGATTGTCAATGCCTTCAGATTCTTCATCTTTTCCCTCTTCTGATTTAAGTAACTCCTCAATTTCCACTCTTATTTCATCTAATTTGGGCTTAGGAATGAAGTTATTTCTTACGATTGCCCTGCATAATCTGCAGTACGTTGTTGTATAACTTGGAGCTGAGGATATCGTTGACAAAAAGCAGTACGAAGCCCTTGCCAGTGCCTGGTAAGATCTGTTTCCAATTTTCTTGTGATGTAGCTCTGAATCATAATAAAAGCATCATATCTCCAGTCCATTTCATGCGCACTCCCGGTTTGCCTGCTTAGTGATCAGTGCCTCTTGCATAGAAGCATCACCAGCAGATGGAGTATTGGTGCTTCTGTGATTCTGCGCATGGGACCTTCTCGTGGTCCCAGAATAAGAAAGAATGCTGCGCACTGAGGATAATGTGAAGTAGGGACAGCCTACAACTCTGTGCTAGCCCATCTCTTTTTAAGATTCTTATCACCAGTTATATTACATCAGCCAGAATGCTAACACACTTGAATGGAGGTGGGGTGGGGGGAGAGGAGAAGTTTGTTCTTGCATGCCTCAGTCTCCAGCCACAGAATTCCCTCCTTGGCTCTCCCTCCCACCCCAGTCCTTACACTCATGACATGGATCATGGGCTGAGCTTTAGGGGAGCTAAGGGGAGGCTATCGTTATTACCACTACCACTGGTAGCAGGGGTCTCCCTGAAGATGGTTAAATCCTCACAATGGTTACGTATTTGAATGTTTGCAGTTTGGAGGGTCAGAGGGAAATGGAGGCAGACTTTTAATTTTATCGGAATAGTGAGCTTTCAGTCAGAAATTCCCTACACAAGTGCAAATCATCACTTTATGATTTATAATCTTAGACTGTTGTCTGAGAACACTGGGAAATTAAATAACTTTGCCAGTGCCATAGTCATGTTTTAAGGCAATACTTGAATCTACAGCTTCCAGGCTCCTAAGGCTAGCCTTTTATCCATTATATTTCACTGGAAAATAAAGAAGGTGTTTTAAGAAGTATTAATAACAATTGTTCTGCCAATCTGACAACTTACTCATATAATTCTTTCCATTCTTTTAGCACCGAAAAGGAGTAAATTAAGCAGGTAAATATGGTACATGCTATACTTTAAAGATGCAGAAGTTTTATCATTTTTTAGAAGTTTATGTATTCAGAGTATGCTTAGTCTGAAAAAGTCAAAATTTATGAGGTTTTACTATATAGTTGCATTGTTCTGCCATTGAATATTACAAATTGAGCATCAGAGATAATGCCAGATACATTATACAGAGAAACAAAAACATCTTATACCTTCCTCCTTTCACCATTGTTGTCTTAAAAAAGCAACACTACACATATACACATCCTGTTAAATGTAACTAGAATTACTCCTTGCAAACAAGAGATTGTTGGATTCTGATTTCTAATCCATTTTGCTCTCTGCTTCTCATTTAAAGGATAACTTTACCCCCTTCGTATTTATAATTACAATTGCTATGTATTTCTCTCCATCCTATTCTATTCTATTTATCCTCTCTAATTTTTTTCTGCCCTGTTTTGCCTCCAAACTGTTTTGCTTCTGATTACTGCCTCCCTTGACCTGCGCTCCCTTTTATCACTCTGCCCATTTTCCTCTACCTCTCCTTCTATTTCATATTGGGTAAGAAGGATTTCCATACTCAACTGAGAGAGAGGGGGAGAAGAAAAGGAAAAGGAAGATTCCTTTCTCTTTGAACCAGTTCATGTAAGAATGAAGTTCAAGTGTTGTCCATTCCACCATTTTCCCCTCTATTGTAAAGCTCTTCCTTGCATTCTTCAGGAATTACTCCTTAAAATACTGTACCTTATTCACATTGCAAGTTTTTTTTAAGTTTTCACATTCCAATTTGCTTATAAAGGCCTCAGTCATTATACTTAATGCACTTTTTAAATAATCGGGGGAAAAAAATGTCTATCTATCTATTATTATTACCAAGAGAGGAAAGTATTTTAGGAACTTGAAAATACAAGTTTTCTATCAGCTAACTTATTCTTCTAGTGAGGAGAGGAAATTAATGGTACATTTCAGCCTTCCAGAATTAATCAGTCTATCTTCAGCTGTTAGTAGTAATATAACATATCTTAATTCTGAGTTTCCTAAGTACTTACCAAAGTATTCAACAACCCAGCAGTTTTATTACTCTTAAATGCTTTTTGAACAAGGCTGGTTTACTGTTTTATTTCATCTGCAAATGCCTATCAAGATTAATATCCAATTCTGATCTGCCAAGTTATACCTATAACATTTTATTTCTTAATCACCACTCCTTATGATGTATTTAAATGTGCTTTCCATAATCATTACAAATAAGCTTATTTTGTCCAATATTATTATAGTGCATGCTAATGAACTCCCAGTAAGAAAAGTTATTCTTTCTGGCTTTGACTTAAAATATAAATTTAGTGTTGAATTTTGACTCTTAAACTTACCAGTTAACAAATATTTTAGAATCTACTGTGTGTATAAATGTGCTACTTTCAGATAGATCTTAGAGCTATGTCTTCATTTAGGCAACAACACATCACCTATATCACCTTATCTTTAAAAAACATTTGCTTTTGGGAGTGCAAGCTGATGAATGAGAACTAAGAATCTGTCAAGTGAACTGTTAAACTTTGATCTTTTTAGAAGCATTAAGGAGAGTTATCACATTATCCAGAATCTTCTAAACTTGACTCTTATTATTTATATCTTTGTAATTTCAAGGAATCTCATTTACTAGATAATAACATGGGTATTGACCAAGCATGCCAGTACAATATACAAGTGCATAACTTGTACTTGACATAAGATTTGGGTGATAGAAATTTAGCCTGAAGGAATTCTCTTCTCTACCTGGCCCCAGCTCCCTCACTTTCCAACTTTTCTTTATTTGTATTTTTTTCCATTAGAATGTAAGCTCCTTGAGGTGGGAAATATGGGATAATTGTATTTGTATCTATTTTCAAACCTTCCCATAAAATGTCCATGTAGTATACATGGAACCATTCCAACCAATGAACAAAAAATTTTTTAAACTAATTTACACATTTCCTTTAATTCTTTAAGGATTTTAGAATTTGATGATCTTGCTTCATCTATCTATTCTAAAGATGAGAAATTGAGATGTACGAGATGAAGAGATGTGCCCATGTTATTGGCAAAACTAGGAAGAGAAATCAGGACTGTTCTTTTTGTTTATTGTTATTATTTTTAATGTTGAGATTGGTTTAGATTTTATAAATCTACTCATCATTTTTAAGAAGAGACTTAATTGACTTTTAGTGAAAGATTCATTTTTCTTATTCAAATTCAAGCTATCAAGAAATTGGAAAGTGTTTTGCCCACATTAGGTAATGAGCTCCCTAGGTCCTGTAACTTTGATCTAGACATAGCTAGGATTTTTCAATCTCAGTCACAGATCCTAATCTCATTATTTCTTAGACCCACACTTCATTTGAAATTTCTAACACTATAACCACTGTAACATTGTTTTTTTGCCATGTAATTAAGAGAAATGGTGTTGGAAGCTGAAGCTTCTGTGGACCTGAACTTTGGATAAAGGCATAAGGTACCTTTTGCTAAATTCCATGCCATAACAGTACATACTATGATGATATTCTTGACATTCAGACTTGTAAAGATAGACTAAATATCAAAAATTTCCACTCATGACTGAAAAGCATTTAATGAACAGGTGACTCTTTGTATAGATAATACTACAACCTTGACTGAGGATCTAGGCCCTTATTTTTCTATTAACACTAAGGAAAAATGTTACCTCTTCTGATTTATTTTTTTTCTGTAATATGAAAGAATTGGACTAGATCACTTCTCTTGTCCCTACTAGCTCTTAAAGACTTATAATTATGTGAAGCTTTTTTCAGATCACATGTGGAATTAGCTTTCTTTAATGGGTTGAATTTCAGCATCTTTCCATTAAAAAATCCAAGGCAGCTAAATAAAACACTGCTAAGAAGACTTATTTTGTATCATATGTTATATTGCCTCACAGCTAGAGTTTCAGCCATGCTTTTAATAAATCAAGTTTGAGTAAACCTTCATTACTATTAAGTTTATTTGTATTTAATTAAATTATGCCAGGATACAATATTATTTTCATTACAAAAGGAATGTTACACATTGGTTAAAGCAACCGTCTTTTTTTTAAGTAGAATTTTTTTTTTAATTAAAGCTTTTTATTTTTCAAAATATAAGTGGACAATTCTTTAACATTAGCCCTTGCAAAACCTTGTCTTCCAATTTTCCTTCCTTTCCCCCACATCCTCCCCTAGATGGCAAGTAGTCCAATATATGGTTTTTTTTGTTTTTTTATTATAGCTTTTTATTTACAAGTTATATGCATGGGTAATTTTACAGCATTTACAGTAATTTTCTTCCAATTTTTCCCCTCCTTCCCCCCATCCCCACCCCCAGATGGCAGGTTGACCAATACATGTTAAATATGTTAAAGTATAAATTAAATACAACATAAGTATACATGTCCAAACGGTTATTTTGCTGTACAAAAAGAATCGGACTTTGAAATATTGTACAATTAGCCTGTGAAGGAAATCAAAAATGCAGGCGGACAAAAATAGAGGGATTGGGAATTCTATGTAATGGTTTATATTCATCTCCCAGAGTTCTTTCGCTGGGTGTAGCTGGTTCAATTCATTACTACTCTATTGGAACTGATTTGGTTCATCTCATTGCTGAGGATGGCCACGTCCATCAGAATTGATCATCATATAGTATTGTTGTTGAAGTATATAATGATCTCCTGGTCCTGCTCATTTCACTCAGCACCAATATATGTTAAACATAGTAGAAATATATGTTAAATCTAATGTATGCATTCAATATTTATACAATTATTGTGCTGCACAAGAAAAATCAAATCAAACAAGTAAAAAAAAAAAAGAAGAAGCAGTAGCAAAATAAAATTCAGGCAAGCAACAAAAAAAAGAATAAAAATGCTATGTTGTGAATCATACTCAGTTCCTGTGTTCCTCTCTCTGGGTGTAAATGACTCTTCATCACAAGATCTTTGGAACTGATTTGAATCATCTCATTGTGGAGGAGAGAGAGCCACGTCCATCAAAATTGATCATTGTATAATCTTGTTGTTGTCATCTCCTGGTTCTGCTCATTTCACTTAGTGTAGTGTTCTGATTGGTTTTCTGGAGGTCTTGGAGCAGCCTTCGTTTCAGTAGAGTAATCACCACAAGAATAGCCAGGTGTTAAAATCCAAATTCTTTATTGTCTCCTTGCCTGGGGCTGGACATCTTTCTGGAGAACCTTTCAGACAAGCCTTGATCTCAGTGGGGAAGTGCAGGAGGCCAGGCCTGCCACCAAGGTGATCTGAGATGGAGTGAATGAATCTGGCTCTGAGTCCCTGCTGACAGTTATATACTCTATTATAATTACATTATTATAGGTATGAATCTTGTGGAATTGTATTAAGTACTAAGTACATATACTGAACTAGAGAACTATTGATCACCATGCTAAACTAGGTAACCATTGTCTCATCAATTCCACTGACTTAACAACTTATAAGAATTCTTGTTTTAAGTACAGAGTTCTGGCCCATAACAACTTAGCATCAGTTCATGTAAGTCTCTTCCAGGCTTCTCTGAAACCATCGTGCTGGTTGTTTCTTGCAGAACAATAATATTCCATATTCATATACCACAATTTATTCAGCCATTCTCCAACTGATGGGCATCCATTCAGTTTCCAGTTTCTATCCACTACAAAGAGGTCTGCCACAAACATTCGTGCACATACAGGTCCCTTTCCTTCCTTTAAGATCTCTTTGGGATATAATCCCAGTAGTAACACTGCTGAATCAAAGGGTATGCACAGTCTGATAACTTTTTGAGCATAGTTCCAAATTGCTCTCCAGAATGGTTGGATGCATTCAGAATTCCACCAGCAATGTATCAGTGTCGCAGTTTTCCCAAATCCCCTCCAGTATTCCTCATTATCTTTTCCTGTCATTCTAGCCAATCTGAGGCGTGTATAGTGGTATCTCAGATTTGTCTTAACTTGCATTTCTCTGATCAATAGTGATTTGGAGCACCTTTTCATATGACTAGAAATGGTTTCAATCTCTTCATCTGAAAATTGTCTGTTCATATCCTTTGACCATTTATTGTTAAGGGACAGGTCAATTCTCCCAGAGCCTCCACAGCCGTGGATCATAACATCTGAAGGAGTTGGGGGGCAGCCTTTGCTGACACAGGTGTTGTGAACTGGGAACGAGATAAATTGGAGGCAGAGGGAAGAGGAGAGAGGTCAGACGATGCAATGGCCTCTCAGTCAGAGAGGTCAGAGAACAGCAACGGCCTCTCAGTCTCCTTGTATCATCCTCTCACATGAGGAGATCCATTCTGGGTTGGATCTCCAGCAGCCACTGTTGGGTGGCTCCCATGTATTCCAATAATTTATCAATTGGAGCATGGCTTGAATTCTTATAACTCTGAGTCAATTCAGATTTATATATTTTAGAAACCAGGCCTTTATCAGAACCTTTCAATGTAAAAATGTTTTTCCAGGTTATTATAAAGCAGCTATCTGATGAATCCTTGGACTAAAAGTTTAGTTAAGAATAATGTCAAATGGGGCAGCTAGGTGGCGCAGTGGATGGAGCACCAGCCCTAAAGTCAGGAGGACCCGAGTTCAAATTTGGCCTCAGACACTTAACACTTCCTAGCTGTGTGACCCTGGGCAAGTCACTTAACCCCAGTTGTCTCAAGGAAAAAAAAGAAGAATGTTAAATGTCCATCTTCCAAATTCTAGCAACTTACCATTGGTGAGCGATATGAATTTCAGTTCCCATTGTTCATGTATACCACTAGTGCTCATATTCCTTGATTGAAATTGCTCTTTATCATTCTACCTGATGTTTTCATACTGTAAGATTTTACAAATGACCATTTTTAAAATATTTGTCTTAGGAGATATTTATAATACTTCACTATTAATTATATGAACATATTGTATGTATATATGTACACATGTACATACACCACATGTGTATGTATGATTATTGTATGTGTATTTGCTTATGCATATATATAATACACTATGATCTATATACAGCAGTATATGTGTTTGTGTGTATACACACATGCATGCAATGATCATTGATCTAGAAGTAGATGTGGATTAATCTAGATCATTTCTCTTAATTTTACAGATGGGGAAACAGGTCAGAGAACCTAAATGATTTGCAGGTCATATAGATAATTATATGTAAATGGTTACCCTTTATATCGTAGTCACTGTGTGTGCCAGATGCGTGCTATGCTAAATGCTCTTCAATTTGTATCACATTTGATCCCCACAACAATCCTGCAAGATAGGTGCTGTTATTATTCCCATTTTGCCGATGAGAAAACTGAGGTAAAGTAACGACCAAGGTCATACAGAGAGTAAATATCTAAGGCTGGCATTTAAATGCAAGTCTTCCTGTCTCCAGGCCCAGTATTCCATCCTTTGTACCACTTAATTGTCCCTGATTAGTGCAGAGTAGGTATTTCAACCCACGTTCTTTGTCTTTAACTCCAAAGCTCTTTTACTGTACCTCTTTCTTCTTATTACATAGGAAATTTGTCAATATTAAAAGAAAGGATAAGTAGAGATTTCCCTGAACAGCTTTTTAATTCTTTTCTTTTAATTTCCTTTCCTTTTTTTTAGATCTTAAATATTTGTTGTTTTAATTAGCCAAAATCTGCCTTCTCACCTCTGCTAACTCTCCTCCAACTGTTTATGCAGCCTAAGATTGCATTAGCTTTTTTTTTGCCTGTGTCAGAGAAATCAGTGGGTGTGGTAGTTTCATATTCGTATGTAAGATATTATCAACTATCTGCCTCACTGAGATTATTTGTTCTATATACCTGTTCTGACACCCAGTGAACTTAAAATTGATTGGGGAGAAAAACTTTCAATTTTGAAACTCTAGCTTTTATGCCACAATTTTCTTCCAGTTCTTTGGAATCAATTCTTCCCTTACTAAGATCTTTTTTTCAAGTCAGTGAAAAACATTATTGACTACTCTTGACTGCTAGCAAAATTCTGGGATTTACATTTGGGCCACATCTAGTCATTAGGTTATAGTCCTATATCACATGTGGGTTTCTTACCATTATCTTTCGCTTTGTGGGGCAGTATACCACACATTCATAATAGGCTATCTGCCAAGCAAAATTCATGGCCTAGCATCTTTACCGATTCTAATTTCCTGTTCTGCTTTCTACATTTCTACAATCCAATCGTATCTCAAGACTTGAAAATGGTGCTTTATCTTGTATTGCAAAGTCTCTAATATAGTTTTCAATTTCTCATATTCATCCTTTATTTCTTTGTTCCCTGAAAGGTTCTGTCTTTTTATCCAACAATCTATATAATACTTGTCCTGATATTTTCTATTTTTAAAATACCTTTCAATTTTTCCCTTTTATGAGTCTATTTAAAAGTCTGGGAATTTGCCAGCTTTTTGTTGTGAATGTAGGCCTATACAGCCATATTTGACAAGATCTTTATCAGAGGTCCTAGGATCTTATGATTTTCAGTAGAACTTCATCTGTTATCACTAAGGATTGCAAGATTTATTCTATTGTCTTTTGTATAATTATTATTATCTCTGCATTTGAAACTCCAGGTCAAATCCAGTCAAC
The DNA here is from genome assembly GCF_902635505.1 of Sarcophilus harrisii. Lineage (NCBI taxonomy): Eukaryota > Metazoa > Chordata > Mammalia > Dasyuromorphia > Dasyuridae > Sarcophilus > Sarcophilus harrisii. The sequence goes on along the minus strand of NC_045426.1, from coordinate 302,760,057 downwards.
AAGCTTTTATGAAACAATTACTATGTGCTAGGCACTGTACTAAGATTTGGAGCAAAAAGAAAAAAAAGTCAAAAAACAAACCTTATTCTCATAGATCTCACCTATGCAGGAAACAACATACAAACAACTCTGTACAATAAAATATATACAGGGTAAATTGTAATTAATCCCAGAGACTAGGCACTAAGATTTAGCAGGATTGGAAAAGGCTTCTTGCAGATGAGCCTCTAGTTGAAATTTGAAAGAAACCAGAAAGTCAACATGACATTTTGATCCAAGTGTGGGGGACAGCCAGTGAAAATGCCTGGAATTGGGGTATACTGTGAGAACAGCCATAGGTCATTGTCTCTGCAAAGCAGAAGAGGTGGAGAGGATTAAGGTATAGAGAGGAAAGTGGAAAATTAATAAAGAACCAGATCATGAAGGTTTAAAAAAACTAAACAGAGGATTTTGTATTTGATCATGAAAGTAATAAGACTTTGGAGTTTTTTGAGTTGGGGTCCTGGGTATAATGATTAGATTTGTTCTTTAGGAAGTTTCTGGAACTAGGCCAAAGTTACCATTCCAGATTTTAAGGCCTTAAAGCAGGGATTTGGTCCTAAATATTCTGAGTAAATATTTTAGTAATGCACCCCAATCTTCTAAGTTTTTGGCAACCAAGCTAAATATTTACTGAAGTCTTGTTTGGAGAACTAACAACTATGACTAAGGCAGATGATTCCTATATTTTCAAGATACTTTTTTTATATCGATAAACCTAATTCTTAATTGATTCTTTCTGTCACCAAAATATTCAAATTTCATATGCAATCTCCTGAGGTTTCTTAGTCCCCATATTTCACAGGATAGCTATTATTTAACATACTATTCACTTTGAATTACTATTTTATTTTATGTCCTTGTGTGTTTCTACTAATTAGAAAAATTATATTAATCTCAAATAATAGGAAACACAATTTGCATAAAACTGTTTCATTAGTTCAATATTAAAGCTTGCAACATCTCTTCAATTTTCTAGATTATCCCAACTGTCATTCTTATTTTACCATGTACATATTGTGGTGCTTTGAAATGGGCAGATAGCACAATCGATAGAGCATTAAGTCTGGATTCAAGGAGACCTCAGTTTAAATTTGGCCTTAAATACTTAGTAAATGTCTGTCTGCATTTCTTTGCCATTTAAACCTGGAGGATTTTTGTTCATGTTTTCCCTCAGATACTCTGTACGAGATCTACCCAGCATGGGAAAGCTAGACCTTTTATCACATGTTCTATTTTTTCATTAGACCAGCTAGATTTAAGGTCTGTCTTAAGTCTGTTATTATTGCCACAAGATTGGTCCAACCCCTTTTCCTGTCATTCTTATTCTTGATAATCTTGTATCTCATTTTTCACATGCATATCATCATTTGGTATCATTATCACCTTTTATGCTAACATTGCCATTTTCCTTTGGATTTTTTTAATAGTTCATTCCATGATTTGTAGTCTTATATTTGATTTGTGTGTGTGTATATGTGTGTAAAACAACATATAAGTATTTTTGTTGTGAGTAGTTTGTGATATTAATATACTTATTAATTTAGTACTGGTATACAATCTTAGCTACATTATTATTTGTTATTTCTCTGTCTTTTTTTCTAGTTGTCCCTTAGTACTTTTCTTTTATAATGTGCCTATAATACTTATCACTGTGTTGTGAATTGTTGCTATAACCATTTCGTAAAAAATGTAGGTACATAAAGTTTATCATAATTCTGAGATCTATAGGAGTGAGTTGGTCTGAATCCATATTGACCTCTGTTCATCTTAACTTTCTTCCCAAATAAGAGAAAAGTTTCCAAAAAGTTTTGTAAGTAGAGATGAAATAGAAACCATTTCTAAAAATGTAACTAATCCTTAGAATTATAAGCACTGTTCACTTGCTTTCCTTTTCAGAGACCCTGGGCCACCTCTTGAAGGCATCAAGAAAAACACAATTTCCTTTCTCTTCTCCATGATCCCAAAAGAATGAAATGTGTTAAGTACAGCTTCAAGGTGGTTTTGAGTGTACAAGTAATTTGAATAATCAGATAACCAAATTGTCTAAAGACATATTCTCAGCAAAAATATCTTTGTAGGTTTTTGGTTTTTTTTTTTAACTTCTATGGCATACTTTATTACAAGAATTTTTTTCTTTTCATAACTTTGGAGCAATCTCTAGTATAACTAGATACTTCACAACAAAAGACAAACCTGACCCTTGTTATGTGGACTATGGCCTGTGCTTTTTGCAGATATAATTATATTGCAGGAGACTTTGTACATCTGAAACTGTACAGTAGTATTACTGTTTAGGGTATATCAGATATACAGTATATCCATTTAATTATTTTCTGTGGTATATTCAGGAATACTGATAATAACCCTAATCTGAAATTATTACTGTTTTACTAAAATGGCTTTAATCATAATAACTACTGTAGATCATGGATCTAAAGTTAGAAAAGACCAGCTTGGAAGAAGATTATATGGTCCAACTTCATTTTCTTGTCAGTAAAATGGAGGTCTAGAGAAATTAAGGTCACACAATAAGGAGGAGAGTCAGGATTTAGATTCATGTCTCATAACTCTTAAGTCCATTGATTTTTTTCATTGCGCCATATATTCTCTGTTAATTTTTTAAAAGCTTGCTGGAACATTTTGTGCCTCTCCTGATACAGAAATATATTAACTCATACATTTTTTCAAACTAACTCTTCTCTATATATCTTTTAAGTAATAAGCTCCTAAGTTTTATTACATAATAATTTCTTTAACTCTCAGGTGCCAGTTTTGCTGATTGCTGATTAAGTGTTATTGGCAGCAAGAGTGTTTAAAATGTGAGGAGATTGGCTTATAAAAATAACTCTGACACCTTTTGTGTTGTTTCACTTTTTACATTTCAGTTTTACAGCCACCAGCACAGTAGGAAAGAGAAATATGAGCCCCATTCAAGAGGAAGCTGGCTCTGAAGACATAGAGTCAGTGGAAATATCAGACTGTGAGCTTGATCAGACAGATTCTTCTGCAGAGTCCCTTACAGAAGGGAAGAAAAAAGCCAAAAAGTGTAAAAAAATGAAGAAAGAACTCACGTCAGCTGGTAGGTATTATTTCCTAAAGGTCAAGAGGTTATTTTCTTTACCTTGAATCTTTTATAGTTTGAGAAGGGATCTTAAGACCACTTAAGTGTAGCATGTCTTTAGTTGTCTGTGAAAGATTTAAAGACCTATTTATATTTAATTTCATCTGTAAGATTCAACACAGATTAAAGAAAAAACACTACAAAAATGTCCCAATTAAGTTTTGGAGGTATAGAGGAAAGAATACATATTAAATATTGCTCTTTTTTTAGTTATAGACATGGGACATAGTTCATATTTATCTTTCCTTTCAGATACAAGGTTAGTTGAATTTCTTTAAGGAAATCAACAGTGAAGCCAAAGTTGTATGCACATTTTAAATATATCACAATAAAGCTTTTAATTGACTCAAAACTGTGACACATACTAGATGCCCTAATTATGTATACTCATTGGCTCAGGGAACTTATCTGTGCTTCTCATTATTACTTGCCATTTAAAAAGGGAAAAAAAAATGCATTTGTATAGTTAAAATCTTTGCCTGCACATTTTTCCCCTTGAAAAAAATATTAATAATAGCTTTTTTCCAGAATACAAATATAGTTTTTAGCATTCACCCTTGCAGAACCTTGTGTTCCAAATTTTTCTCTCTCCCTTTCCCCCACTTTAGATAGTAAGTAATCCAATATAGGTTAAACATGTGCAATTCTTCTAAACATATTTCCACACTTATTATCCTGCACAAGAAAAATCAGAATCAAAAAGGGAAAAAAATGAGGGGGGAAAAACAAGCAAATAACCAAAAAAAAAAAAAAAAAAATTTAGTGAAACTGTTATGTTGTGTTCCATATTCAGTCCCCATAGTCTTCTTTCTAGATGCAGATAGCTCTCTATCACAAGTCTGCTGGAATTTTTGTCTGCCTTTTTGAAGATACTTGTCAGCTATTAAATATTTAGCATTCTTTTCAGTAAGATTTTCCATGTAGTTTTCTTATTTGTTTTACTTTTTTATCTTAATTTTTCTTCGATTTTTCTCAGTTTTACACAGTGAACTTTTCCAAGTATTTGTTACTATTTGTTAGAAAAATGATTTTAGTTCCTTTGATTTTATTTCCCATTACTAGAATGCCGTAATTAACTCTTTCCTGCTTTTATCATTTTAAGTGAAAACATCTATGGGTTATTTAAAATTATAAATCTAAAATACTGCAAGAAAAGCATGCATTTTTCTCCCATTGATAGTAAAACTGGCAGTCTCAGGAACTGAGCTCAAAACAGATTTTTTTTACTTCTGTCAAACACATGACTTTTTAAGAAATTGATAACTTTTAATTAAATTGGCCATGTCAAATGAGTTGAGTTTTCTTTTGGATTGCCATTCTTGGAATAAAGCCTTTTAACACTGCAAGTACAGCAGTTTAATGAATCCTTTTAACCTAGTTTGTTTGAATATTTAATATTTTTAGTATCCATAAGATGTGGGTCAGAGATAGCAGATGTTTAACATGTTGAATCTAACAATATTGATTACTCATTTATTGTCATAAGGCACTGTAACTTTGTTCAAATAATCTTAATGGTATTTGCATAAGTATATACATTCAATATTAGAGCAGCTTTTTTTTTTAATACCCCTGTTGTAATGAACTAGGTACAAACTCAGGCAGAACTCTAAAGAGCAGAACACGAAGGTATTCCCAGACTTCCACAAAAGTAATCTGATGGGAGAAATTCTGAATGAGGAGTTTAACCTTCTCAACCTGGGAATGATTCCATCAGAATTCAAGGAGGGTTCTTTGTCTAATACTTCATTTGTAGTGCTACTATAAAAGAAACAAAGATACAGGCCCTCCCTACAAGTTAATTACTTATACTTTTTAGTGTTTGAAATAGTGAAAAAAAGGGTTGCTAACCAAACCTCACAACAAACACTTGTATGTGTGTAAAGGTTATGAACCAGTTACTTTTCAGGTACTAATATTTACGTGGTTATGATGTACTAAATTTGGAGGCAATCCTGTATCTGCTATTGATTATCTATTAGTAAGTCACTTTCCCTTTCTTGGCCTTGGTTTTCCTCATTTGTAAACTGCAGCAATTAGATGGCCTTAAAGATCATTTAGAGCTTTTAACTCTAACTCTATGAGTTTTTGATCCTATGATTAGGTCAATATATTATTTCTTTAATTTATTTATTATAAAAGAAATATTACTTTAAAAGCTTTGTCACAAAATCATTAATATTAATATTGATAATTGATTTCTTTAAGTCTTTATTTACATTATCTTATTTTACTCCAAAGGAAGATAATTCAAATATTATTATTCCCCTTTTGTTGGAAACTCATTGAGGTTCCTAAGGTCACACACAGCTAATAAATAACTAAGCCAAGATTTGAAATTAGGGTATTTTGCTTACTAGATTTAGCCCTTATTTCCTTTTATCATACTTTCCATGGGTATCAAGATCACTTAAATGAAAGAATATTCAAAAATATAATAGAAAAAGGATGACTTTTTACAAACTACTACTACTATTGTGGTAAGAAAAAATAACCTTTATTTTCATATCCTTGCAGCCATTAGAACTAACTTTTATTCATGTCACTACTCACTAAGTATATGTTGAATGAATAAATTTTTATATAAACTTATGGTTTGGGATTTGTGCTTCTCTGTGAAGACCATGTATTTTAAAATCAGCCGGAGTCAGGAATTCAGGTTAGGGGAAAATCGTCAGTCTTTATTCTCAGTGAAGAAAGATCGGAGGTGGAAGAGAATCGGCGATAGCAATGTGTGCAGCTGAGTCAAGAAGCTAGCTAGACCAGCAGCCACACAACCAGCAGCTGGGAGCATGGAACCCAGGCTCAATCTCCCCCAGCTTCTCTTCCTGTCTCTCTCTGCCTCCACCCACCAAAATCGTCATTTCCTATACAACACATCAGGACTTGCACGGAGAGTGGGCAGGGACCATTCTTTATCCAATCATGTATATTAATAGAGTGTAGTCCAATTACTATTTAGCCTCACGTACTTGGGACCTCAGTGCATCAACTCAAACCTCAGCCCATTACACATCTCATTGCCTATATTCACAGGAAGCAGATATGTAAAGAACAATAAGTTCCCTGTTTGTGTTTATTATAATCATATTGGTTTCATTTTCAAAGTATAGTATTATACTGTTTGGGACTTGGATATTAATTTTTTTTAAAAGTAGCATGTAATATGAATTTCCATTTGTAGTGTATGTTTGTATCTAAAATTATGTTATTCTCAAGACTTTTTTTTTTCTGAGTCAATTGGGATTAAGTGACTTGCCCAGGGTCACACAGCTAGGAAGTGTTAAGCGTCTGATGCCAGATTTGAACTCAGGTCCTCTTGACTTCAGGGCTGGTGCTCTATTCATTGCACCGCCTAGCTGCCCCTCCAAGACAGACTGAATGTCATTTTTACTTGGCATTTTGTAATTTTATATTTTTATCTTTCTATCACCATATCCATCTCCCACCCATTCTACCAAAAAAATTACATGACCAGTTTGGCAACCAGATCAGACAAGATTGACAGAAGTCAAAAGCTGCTTGGATACCACTTAAATAAAATCTTTTTTGGAAGGAAGTTTCCATTTGAGTACAAAGAGGAAATGTATCAAAATACCGTTTATGGTTAAATTCTTTAATGTAAAAAGAGAAGTCCAGTTCCAAGTTTGGGGTTCTTCTCCCCCCTCCATCACCCCTTACACACATAAAAAGCACGATTGCACGATACATTAAACCTTTAATGTTTGCCAAGAGCTGTGTTTTATTGGAGTCTTGGAAAAACTGCTGAACTTTTAAATCTTATATGCTTAAGATTACACTGAAAAGTTTAGAATCCACTTAAAGCAATAATCTTCTCAGATACTGTTACAGGTTTCATTAAAGTTAGAAAATAAGTTCTAAAGTTGCTGTCAGCCATTTGAAGCCCAAGCAAAAGCAGTTCACTTACCTCCCATGAAGATTTTAAATGACTATATTAGGACTAGTTTACAACTTAAATATTGAAAAAGAGATTTATGAAGCAAATAGCAGCTTGCATATTGAAATCCATGCTTGTGCCTCTCCTTTGCCTAGTGATAGGCAGGCCAGAGCTTCTTAAAACATGCTAGAGTGCTCTATAGGAGGTGAATGCTGTAGGACCCCCATGTGGAAGTATTGCTTTTTAATGAGGTCCCTTAGAGGCCTGACTAACTAAAGGATAGGGTCCAAGATTGACTGACCTTTTCCTGAATTCTCCTTTTTAGTACTTTTTTGCTTGTTGTCTTCCCCATTAAATTGAGCTTCTTGAAATTCTGGTCTTTCTTTGTATCTCCAGTACTTAGCCCAGTGTCTAGCACATAGATTTAATAAATGCTTACTGACTAACTGAAATTAATCAGTTTTAGAAATTTTTGAAAATCCATTTTGGTTTGGCAGGAAGAAAGTCATTAGTTATGGAAAAAGTCTCTTTGCCTTTATGTTTTTCCATTTTTCAAACATGGAGATTTGATCAGATAGATAAGTAGACTGAAGTAAACTTATAGAATCTTGGGAGTAATGAGACAGCTTAAAAATCATATAATCATAAGGTCAGATGTGAAGTTAGAAAATGCTGGGAGCATCTATTCCCATCCCTTTCTTCACAGTTGGAAAAATAGGCCCCGATAAGATGACTTGGCCAACCAAGACCATATGAATAATACACATTTGCAGCAGAATCTGGTTGAAGTTGGAAGGACCTCGGAAGCCATGGAATCACATGCCTTTATTTTAGAATGAAGAACTAAAGGACTCCGAGAAATTATATAGTTTAACCAAAGTAGTTGGTAACAGAATAAGAAATAGAGCCCAAGGTTTCCTGATTCTAGTGAATAGAAATAATTTCAGGAAGAACCATTATTGGGAAAGGAGGTTGGGAGGGAAGTTCATGGACATTTAAAAAAAAAAAAGCTTATTTAAATAAGTCTTTGCCCTATTGTGAAATGGTGCCTATGCAAATCCAGTTCCCAGAAGACTTGCTCTTTTCACTATTTCATCTTTAGGACTTAAGAAATTCAATAGTTTCAAGTACTTCTTTTTCATATGATTGAAGAAAGTTACAGGTACAATTGGCTGGGTTCTTTTTTTTTTTTTTTTTTTTTGCCTAAGTCTCAAAAGTAGCCTTTAAAACTGAAGCATATCAGTTAGGTTATCTTGTACCTCAGTCAGGCACCCCATTCTTGGCTATGTAGCTATTCAGTTTTGCTAACTGAAATGGACATTTCCTTGTATTCAGATAATTACCTTTCTGGACATGCAGTGATTTTAGTTTAGAGCCACAATAAAGGTAAGGTAATAAGTCTTGATGCTCACAGAAAAAAATTTCTGTCAAAGTTGTCATTAGCTCTTCTAATTCTTTCCAAACTTGATGAAATAGATGTATCACAGCATAAGTTTCCCCCAAAATTGCAATATTTGTGCTTCTCAGTTGTATATTTGTTTCAAAATACTTTTTCAAGGCATTGTTGTTATCAATTGGGGTCTCATTTACTTTGATGGTAACAAAGTATAATTGAGTCTGAAAAGTTCATGTTGCAAGTGGTAACACTTGTACAGTCTAGATGCTACACCCATAGAATGTTTTCTGAAAAAAATCTAGATAAGCTTTCTACCTACTTAGATCTTTTGTTGGAGAAATTACTTAAGATGAGAACATATGAATGGATTAATCAGTACAAGTTTTCATATCGAGATTATTGATCTCTCTCAAAATATAAAGAATGTTGTAATGGAAAGAAAGCTAGGCTTGAAATTAGAAAATCTGGATTTGAATAATTGTTCTGACACTGACTAACTACATGACTATGGTCAAATCATTGAATTTATCTGACTGGTATCTTGATTCTTCCTTCTTGATGAGGGATAGGCAAGATTAATAATGCTTAAATTGCTTGCTTCCCAGAATTGCTATGGAGAAAATACTTTACATTATCTCTACAAATGCAAGTTGTTTTAATTAGTGTGCAGATCTCTTTGTAGTGCTAATTTTTAATGAATGGATTGGTTGCTGTATTCAGATCCATTCCACTTTTGTAGTGATTTCCACCTATTGCTAATTTCAGCAAAGGACACTGGTGGTCCATCTAGCTGAATGATGGAAATTGGAAATCTTGAAATAAAGCTTGGGGATGGAACAGTACAAAGAAGGGTAATTTTAACATTGGAGGTCATTCCCCAGTTATCCTGATCTGTGTCTTGCCACTGCTCCCAGATGTCTCTGGAGGGGAGAGTGGGCCTGGTGACTTTGCACAGCTCTGCCTCATTTAAATCAAGTTCACTTACAAGTCAGGGCAAACAACAATTTTTGAGAAGGAATAGCTTGCCCCATTGGGAACCCTACTGGTCAGTTCCATTTGGACAGTTCCCTCCCTTTTTCTCCCTCTTTCCCTCCATTACTTTTTCTCCTTCCATTTTTTCTTTTTGCCTTCCTTCGCCCTCTCTTTCCCTCTCTCCCTTTTTCCCTTCCTTCCTTCCCACCCTGTTCACATAGGAAACATATCCTTATTTGTGGCCACTCTGCCCAAAAGATTACAGATTTTGATTGCTGAAACTTCACCAGATATCTTGGGGTTTGTTGGCTAGATCTTTTTTCCCTTTTCCTTATTTATTCTATCACCAAAAAAGTGGGGAAAATAACTTTTTTGCCTTGTGTAGTTGCATTTATGATTTCTTGAAATACAGCATTGGAAAACCAGGCTTTGATAAAGTCCATTGGGATTCAAATGAAGTTACTGGATCATGTCATAAATCCAGATGATTCTGGCTTTCACTGAATGGCCAATAGTAAGTCTCAGCCCAAGCTTCACTTGCACATTGTGTTTTGATGGCTCAGAGTGAATATACATAGCAATTGTTTCTGTTCTGACCAGAAACCTTAAAGATCTTTTCCTCCCAGACTGATTTTTTTTTTTTTTTTTTGAATAGGTAAAAAAGACCATTTCTTACCTAGCCTTAATCATCAAATGGATGGTCCTTTATACAAACTGAGACCTGGGAAAGACCTTAGCTTAAAAAGGCCAAGGTGTCTCACCGCATCCTGGGCCATCCTCGGATGTCCTGATCTTTGTCTAATCATTGAACTCTTAGATGGCTCTGGACGGGAGAGTGAGGCAGGTGGACTGCACAGTTCTGCCTCACTTACATACACTTGCAAGTTAAGACTTCACCTTCCTTATGTCATTGATCCTCTTCAAAAATGAAGTGACAAATAACTTTTTTTTTAATCCTACCATACATTTATTTATTTATTTATTAGGACTTTTTATTTACAAAACATCTGCATGGGTAATTTTTCAACACTGACCTCTCAAAACTTTCTGTTCCAAAATTTTCCCTCCTTTCCCCCCACCTCCTCCCCTAAATAGCAGGTAGTCTAACACATGTTAAATATGTTAAAATATATGTTAAATCCAATGTATGTATACATGTTTATAGTATCTTGCTGCACAAGAAAAATCAGATCTAGAAAGAAAAAAAAACCCTGAGAAGGAAAATAAAATGAAAGCAAACTTCAACAGAAAATGTGAAAATGCTATGTTGTAGTCCACACTCAGTTCCCACAGTCCTCTCTCTGGGTGTAGATGATTCTCTTCATCACTGAATAATTGGAACTGGTTTGAATCATCTCATTGTTGAAGAGAGCCACATCCATCAGATTTGATCATCGTATAGTCTTATAGTCGTGTATAATGATCTCCCAGTTCTGTTCATTTCACTTAGCATTCAGTCCATGTAAATCTCTCCAGGCCTCTCTGAAATCATCCTGGTGGTTGTTTCTTATAGAACAATAATATTCTATAACATTCATATACATAATTTATTTAGCCATTTTCCAGTTGATGGGCATCCATTCAGGTTCCAGTTTCTAGCCACTACAAAAAGGGCTGCCACAAACTTTTTTGCACCTGTGAGTCCCTTTCCCTCCTTTAAGATCTCTTTGGGAAACACTTGCTGGGTCAAAGGGTATACACAGTTTGATAGTCCTTTGAGCATAGTTCCAAACTGCTCTCCAGAATGGTTGGATCCATTCACAGTTCCACCAACAGTGTATCAGTGTCCCAGTTTTCCCACACCCCCTCTAACATTCATCATTATCATTTCCTGTCATTTTAGCCAATCTGAGAGGTGTATATTGGTATCTCAGAGTTGTCTTAACTTGCATTTCTCTGATCAATAGTGATTTAGAGCACCTTTTTATATGACTAGAAATAGTTTCAATTTCTTCATCTGAAAATTGTCTTTTCATATCCTTTGGCCAGTTGGAGAATGGCATGAATTCTTATAAATTTGAGCCAATTCTCTATATATTTTAGAAATGAGGTTTTTATCAGAACCTTTGAATGTAAAATGTTTTCCCAGTTTATTGCTTCCATTATAATCTTGTCTGCATTAGATTTGTTTGTACAAAAACTTTTTAACTTAACATAATCAAAATTATCTATTTTGTGATCAATAATGATCTCAAAATTCCTTCCTGCTCCACAGGTCTGAGAGGTAAACTATCCAATGTTCTTCTGATTTGTTTATAATATCATTCTTTATGTCTAGATCATGAATCCATTTCAACCTTATCTTAGTATATGGTGTTAGGTGTGGGTCAATGGTTTCTGCCATACTAGTTTCCAATTTTTCCAGCAGTTTTTATCAAATAGTGAGTTCTTATTCCAGAAGCTGGGGTCTTTGGGTTTGTCAAACACTAGATTACTATAGTTGTTGACTGTTTTGTCCTGTAAACCTAACCTATTTCACTGATGAACTAGTCTATTACTTAGCCAGTACCAAATGATTTAATGACCGCTGCTTTATAATATAATTCTTGACCTTTTGTTGTTCCAGATAAATTTATTGTTATTTTTTCTAGGTCAGTAAAATAGTTTCTTGGAAGTTTGGTTGGTATAGCACTAAATAAATAGATTAGTATAGGTAGTATTGTTACATTTATTATATTCCCTCAACCTATCCAAGAGCCCCTGATATTTTTCCAGTTGTTTAGATCTGACTTTATTTGTGTAGAAAGTGTTTTGTAGTTTTGCTTATATAATTCCTGTCTTTCCCTTGGCAAATGAATTCCCAAATATTTTATACTATCAACAGTGATTTTAAATGAAATTTCTCTTTGTATCTTTTGCTGTTGGATTTTGTTAGTGATATATAAAAATGCTGATGATTTATGTGCATTTGTTTTGTAGCCTGCAACTTTGCTAAAGTTGTAGATTACTTCTAATAGTTTTTTAGTTGATTCTCTAGGAGGACAAATAACTTTTAATACTACTTTTTATAAATGCACACTTTTTTAGTGTCAAAAAATGTCCTTCCTTAAGGCCTGCAGGCTTAAGGTCTTCCTAACAGGCCTGTTCTTTTCTAAGAAGTGGGAAGGGGAGGAAAAAGAAGCAGAGACATGGATTTTTCTGATGTGACTTTGTTACCACTCCAGTTTGTTTCATTTAATGATTAAACTTTGAGGAACGGGAGCAGTTAGGTAGTGCAATGGATAAAGCGCCAGCCCAGAAGTTTGGATTCAGGAATCACAATGATTAAAGTCCCTTAACCCCGATTGCATTGCTAAAATCAACTAAGCCTTGGCTTATTTGAGGCCTACATAATGAGATAAATTAGGTTCTCATAATCAAAATATAGTTATTGTAATTTACTCAAATTGACCCACTAATAGTACTTTACATTTGTATAGTTTTTGATCTATAAGGAAGTCCCACAAGGTATGTAGGACATGTATTTATTACCCCAATTTTAGTAACATGGAAATTGAAGCTTAGAGAAGCTAAATTACTTTATTTGGGTCATACAGTTAATAAATGTTGGAACTAGTCCCTTTCTTTTTCTAATACATCATATTCTTGTTGAGTAACTTCCACTGTATTTGATTATATCCCTTACCTTTACCATTTTTTATACATGCATAATGGACTTTGTTTTGCAGCCTAACATTAGCTAAAAATTTCAGAAGTGTTAAATTAATATTTGATTTATGTAAGTAATTTGTTTTTCCTCTCAGCTATTTTTTTTCTTCTTTAATTTACTCTGAATTCCCATGTAACTGTTATAGTTGGCAGTGTGGGTTTTACCTTTGTAAAGGTTAACTGAATTCTGGGATTCTATAATGTTTCTGGGACATTGGAACAAATTAAAAGGACATTTCTTCATGCTGTTCTCTTTGTGACATCTTTTTAAGAGTACATAATTTGTGAGTGAATCAAGCCATGTTACAGCAAGCCACAAGTATTACTTTTTAACCCCTTTATTCTTTTTAAACAGAGACTGTCTAAAATTTTTCCCTGTTTAGGACTTTGTCTTATTACACTCTCATTTTAAGCTTGTTTTCTGCCTTTTACAGTCCTACAGTCTTTGTCACAAATTTAGTTCTACTAGACAAGAAACTAAAATTTCTGGTTATGTCATGTCCACTTATCTTTTAAAAATTATTTTTATTTGTTTTGTTAAATATTTCCCAGGTAAAATGTTTTTAAAAAATTAACAATCATTTGAAAGAAATTTTAACCCCAAATTTTCTCCCTCTTTCCTGTCCCTTTCCCTTTTTGAGAAGGTAAGCAATTTGATAATTTTATACATTTAAGGCATGTAAAATGTGTTTCCATAATAATCATGTTGCAAAAGAAAACACAAAACAACAAAAATAAAGTTCTAAAAATATGTTTCAGTCTGCATTCAGAGCATCAGTTCTCTCTCGATGTGGGTAGCATTTTTCATCATAAGTCCTTTTGGAGTTGTCTGGATCATAGTAATTAAGTCTTTCATAGTTGATCATTCTTACAGTATTGTTACTACTGTGAACTATGTTTTCTATTGATCAGACACAAAAAAATAGATTTTGTCATCTTTTTATCTATTGGGCAGCACTTGTATATCGTGGGTCAAGAAATACAGATGTACAATATTCTTTATTCTCCAAAATGTCAACATCTTTAAACAAAGGGAAAAGTAAAGCGACGCCAACCCTGAAATTCCATTAATCTAGCTTCCTGGCATTTTCTGACTATGGTTTTCTGCATCTTTTTACTATTTCCCCAGTTCCAATCTCGGTAAATACAAATATGGTCCCAAAGGGCTTTTTCTAGTTGTGGTTTATGCAGCAAGCCCCACCCAGTCCCTGGTATGAAAGTCAATCTCCCAAACCAGAGCTATACACTTATCTCTTGTTTTGAATTGTTTAATACTTTTTTTCTCCAAAAATGCTATCTGTGCATTAGAAAGTGATTGATTTTTTTTCCCGTCTTTTCCACTAGGAAGCATCTCAAGCAGTTCTGCCAAGCTCTTTGAAGTTCCTGATTCGTGGTAGCCAACAGTTGAACGAAGAAAGTAGGGACTTGGATTCTGAGAAATCACCAGACTTACACCACTTGGAAGCCATACTGTATTTAATTTAATAAAATGTGGTGTGGGCGTGGTTTGAAAACAAAGTATGTTCCCTGAAAAACCAGTTTGTTTGTTTTTTTTAACTGTCCATTGAACAATCACTGCAGCTCTAGCATGTCATAAATGTATATCTCATTAACTGGTTAAATTTGTTTGTCACGTGGAGCCTTTGTTATCATAAATGTTAGATCAGATAATCAAATCTCAGTGTGGTTAGGGCCACCTGAAATGGGATGCTGGCTGTGAAATGTAGGGAATTGAGCTGCTGGCATTCTTTCTTCTGAACTGTTGTCAAGATTTTTTTGTTGAGCTTCTTTCCTGCTTTCAGAGTTATCACATATCTCTTCAGATTGAAGTTTTTAGGCAATTGCAACATATCATCAGTTTCCCAGTAAATAGGCCTGTCACTCTCTCATTCCTTTTTACCCATTCCTCTATCTGAAAACATTGCATTCTCAATCTGGTTTTTCCAGTATGAGAATTTCTACCATTGTCAGCTCAGAAATGAACCTGACGTATCCAGCAGCTTTTTGAAAACATAATTTATGGAGTTACTTTTCCCAAGATATGATTTTTCTCATGTGGGAAATGGGGACATGAAAGGGTCATTTTTTTTTTTTGTACACATTTTGCCCACATTCACTATTTAAATCTTGATCTAGCTTTTTGGGAGAGGGAGAACAAGGCAGGGGGAAATCTTTTTTAAAAGTTTTGTGTGGGGGTGAGTATGTATGTGGGTGTCTCTTTTTATGAAATCTATGACAGACCTATAAAATATATCAGCCCATTCTCTGTTAAAAGAAAAAGAAATAACTAAACAAAAGAAAATACAACAAATTCCATGGATCTGCCTTAGTCCAGATCTATTTCAGATCATTGTTAGATATTCAACATTTTTGTATCATGGAAATAAAAATGAAAAATGTATTTCCATAAAATGAAAATTAAAGAAATTTTCATAGGACTCAAAAGTTTTTTTTTTCCATTTCTGTCAGCTATACTTGTTGATGTCTCTTCCTGTTCTTTATAAATTCCTCTGAAAGCTATCCCTGAAAATCTTATCTAAAAAGAGGTTACTTAGATTAATCTTTAGGGTTGGGAGGGATTTTTTTTTTAACTTCTACCCTTGTTTTTGTTAGGTTGGACCAAATTCTCAGTGGTGTTAGCACTGAATTAACTATGTAGCATGGTGTTATAAGACTTTAAGTTCTTTCAAGTTTAAGACTGTTAAAAGAAATGACAACCTAGAGCTCTCAGTGGACTTGTCAGTTTGGATTTACACAACACTTTTTTATCTCAAAACAATAAGAACAACAAAAGCCTGTTTTCCCTCTTCTATCCTTCACTTTCCCAGCTTTGCCCAGTATATCAAATTCCAACTTGAGTAGGCAACAAGCATGCATTCACTGCCAAAAAGAACCATTCTTAGACAAATTCCTATCCTCTCTAATTCTACCATTACCCACAAGTCGATATAGTGGGGAAGAGGGGAAAATCACAAGTTGGAATAAAGACAAAAGTAAAGGAAGATATTCAGTGAGAAGATTGAAAGAAGCAGCTGGACTCCATTGAACTTAGAAATGAAAACTTAAAAACACAAACAAGTGGTCATAAATATTACATTTCATTTTTATAATGAAATGAAAATTTTGGAAATAGCATTAATGTTCAAAGTTAACTGTGTGTTGATTGAGACTGTGTGTGATCATATTTTTTTTACATTTATATTTTTATGTTAATTACTTTCTTAGAATGCTATAACCATCTCTGATAGTAGTGATGGAATCCAGATAAAGCTGCATTTCATTGTATATAGTTTTAGGCAGTTCGTAGCTGTCTAATTTTAGACAAGTCATAAGATTTAAACTCTTAAGAAACCTTAGAAGACATTTATCCAGTTCAGAGATGTCAAATATCTCACTGGTAGGCCCACAACGCACTTGACAAGTGGCCTGAACCAGCTTAAAATGTAATAATATAAATAGATCTACAATAAAACATAGATACTTTACGTTTGAAACCCATGAGTATCATATTTGGTTGAGAGGCCCTTGACCCCTATTTCTCCTTGACTTCAACACACCTTATCCTAAACCAAAGCTTTTTAAATTGGTTTTCAACCCCATATGGGATCATATAACTGAATGTGGCCATCACAGAATTATGATTTCTTAATCAGTAAATATTTGTATACTTATTTTATATGCCTATATACCCAGAATTGCATAAAGATTTCTTGGGCAAAAAGAGTTTGCAAGTGGAAAAAGTTTAAGAAACCCTGATCTAGACCACGTCCTCATTTTATAGAGGAGAGAATTAAAGCCCAAGTTGGTTATGTGATTGCCCAAGATCATCAGGGTGGTATGTGAAAGAATCAGGATTTGAACCCAAGCCTTCCAACTTGAATTCCAGCTTAGATGGTGCAAAGCATAGAGTTGGGATTCTGGTTCTGGAGTTGGCAAGACATGAGTTGGAATGTAACCTCAGATGCTTAGCAACTATGTGACCTGGATAAATCACTTTATTCTTTCTACCTCAGATTCCTCATCTTGTTTTAAGCACCTACCTCCCAGGATTGTTGTGAGGATCAAATGAGATAATATTTATAAATCATTTAGCACTGTGTCTAGTACATAGTACTGTGTGTTAGTTATCCATAATCTGTATGACTTTCTGCAAGTCACTAAAGCTCTCTGCACCTCAGTTTCCTCATCTGCTAGTGGGGAATAATAACCGTACCCATTTTACAGGGTAGTAAATCTCAAATGAAACAATTGCTTTGCAAACCTTAAAACAATATAATTATGAGCTATTATTGTGGGTCTTTTTTCCATTTGGGCAATGGAGAAGAGCTGAGGAAGAGGAGGATGTTACTAGTCAGAACTGTTTATGACTTCATTGACGAGCAAGCAATTACTAATTGAAAATAGAAGAGAGGTGGACTCATCTGATGGGGTCCATTTCCTGCTCACACATTTGTAGCAACTTTTTTAGTGGTGTAATTTTTTAAAAACCAAAGCATTTATGACATGAAAAACATTAACCAAATGTGTCCTTAGTTACCACCGCCTGCCAGGCCAGGAAAATCTTTCTCCTGGCATAAAAGACTTGTGAGTATTAAAAATAGATCAATCTTTTTTGGATGCTTTTTATGATCTCATGACTTACTAGGTTTCATTCCTCAGGGGTGGAGGGCCCTATGGGTAGAATGATCAAATGATACATGGTATAAAACGGTACTTTTTGAAGAAAAAAATTTTAACACTCATTTATACCTTCAGTCTATTTCATAAAGCCTTTGTCAAGTACTACCCTAACTCTTCGAAGGTTTTGTCTTCATCCGTTTAACCATTGGTATCCCTAAGTAGTTCCAAGTACTTGTGACTGGCCATTTGTTGAAAATGAAAGGGCTTTAGGTTCACTAGCTGAGAGGGTTCTTTAACTGAAGTGTTTTTGACAAGGCAGATTTAAAAATCTTTCTGTCCCAACTTACCTCCTTCCCCCCCCCCAAAAAAAAAAAAAGTCAACTTTATCCA
This sequence comes from Sarcophilus harrisii, assembly GCF_902635505.1. Taxonomy (NCBI): domain Eukaryota; kingdom Metazoa; phylum Chordata; class Mammalia; order Dasyuromorphia; family Dasyuridae; genus Sarcophilus; species Sarcophilus harrisii. The sequence goes on along the minus strand of NC_045426.1, from coordinate 302,741,970 downwards.
TATACACACACACACACACACAATTTTCCACCTTGGGTTTCTGTAATTTTAAGCTGTTATGTTAGGGAGGTATTGTGATTAGCCATGTGGATTTATTTGTTTGTTTTATTGGTACATGTCTGTGTGTGGGTGTGGGTGTCGGTGTGGGTGTTTTAAGTGAAATACATCTTGAAACACTAGATTAAGAAAACTGAAGTCACAGGAAGCAATGCATGTGTGCTAAATGAACCTTTCTAAAGTATACTGTATTATGTGAGGAAATGTTATAAGCCAGTTTCAGGCCAACTTTTCCATGGAAAAATTGTACAGAATAAGGAATACCAGCCAGAGTACAAATGAATCATTTTTAACTTTTATCCTTTTCTACCAAATGGAAGGATGGGAAATGAGAGCTATTTTCCAGATTTTCTCCACCTTTACAGGTAGGTTAACCTTGAAATATGGGTCCTTTCCTGCCAGCATGTCTTTTTTTTTTTTTTTTTTTTTGCATGTAGAAGAATCATTTTCAGAATTTGGATCTTGTGCATAGTAGGCATTTGGTAAATATTAAATAAATGATGATGGTTCCTAGAAGCACTTAGAGATGAGGAGGCATCAAAATATGTTCCTATGAATATAGTATATACTCTCCAGGATTTGTCAATCTAAAATAGTAATTAATCAAACAAACCTTGCTAGATAGGAAGATTAGCTAGAAAACAGATTTGAAAAGCACATCCTTTGTGTTTTGCAGGCACAAAAGGTAGCAGGTAAACTTTTGTCCAATTGTTAGAGCTAGGGTTTCTTGATTCAAAGTAGAAAGGAGAAATGCAAAGGGATTTTGTTTAACTCCATAACTATAGTCATTTCTTTAGTCCTTAAAAGAATGAGGCTTGATGATTTGGTACAGCTCTACCTCACTTAAATCCAGTTCACATTCAAGTCAAAATATCACCCATGTGATATTATTGACCCTCTTCAAGAACAAAGGAATAATATCTACAAAAATCTCCAGCAGTCAGTAACTGAGTTTAGAGGAATAATCACATTATTCATATAATTCTTCAGTTTAGAAGTCATAAAGAATGGCTAGTTTGTAAGTGTAGAATCTCTACTATCACAGGCTATCTTGAAAATCAAAAGATATCTTCTGTGAGCCAAGGTACATTCATAGAAGTATGACCTCTAATAGGTATGTAATCAAATACCTTTCTCCTAAAGACTTCCTACTGTGCTTTCCTTTCTAACAGAAGGGAAATTGGAACCTACAAGCCTTTTGGAAAGGAGATGCAAGGCAAAAATGTGAAAAAGAAGGAAAGATTGAGGAAGGAAGATTGGAAAGGGGACTGTCTAGCATTCCCTTTGTTCATGGCTCCATAATACACCTGTGAATTTGTAATATGTATTGGGCTCCAATACATGTTACAAATTGGATCCTAAACACTGGAATTCAGCTGTCTATATACATATCTATATATAGAATAGTATAATCTATTTAAATATAGCTATAACTATAATACCTATAAATTCAATCACCATCTCCCTTCCATTCTAATTGCCACCCCTTGATTTGTCAAAAAGAAATGACAAAATCCAAGGTATCCTTGTATCTTTTCAATATAGATTTTTATTCTTGATCAAGGCAGAAGAGGGTGGGGAGGGAGCAGAGAAATGTCAGGAAAAGCATTCTGTTTTTAAGGTATGCTGAATGCTAAACAGAAGTACTTTCATATCAGGAAGCCTGGTTATTCTCATGTTGGTACTGTTGCTGATCATGGACAATCCATGCCTTTGAGCAGGTCTGTAAATCTTCAACAGTGATGTCCCAAACTTAACAGGAAGAGGTAGGGAGCTGTATCACTAGGCAGAGCAGGACTGTAAGGAGTAATTTGAGACAGAAGATCATTCTGGTTTTTTGCTCTCAAATACTGAAATGGATCTGTAATCTCATCAATTTGGACATTCCCTCCACTAATGCAGATGACAACTCATTATCCATATCCATCACAGACGATTTCACCCAGTGCCGGGGGAGAGAGATTTCTTGTGATACTGTAAGAATGTCAATTAAAGTGCCCACTACATCTGCCAGCCATAGCTTTAGGCACAAACCCCAAGTCATCTCTTTGAGTAACAACCTTTATTCCAATTCTTGCAACTTATTCCCTCTCTCCCTCCTTTCCTCCCTCCCTCCCTCCCTTCCTTCCTTCCTTCCTTCTTTCCTTCCTTCCTTCCTTCCTCCCTCTCTCCTCACTTCCTTCCTTTCTCCCTCACTCCCTCCATTCCTTCCTTCTTCTCTCCCTTCCTTTCTTCCTTCTTTCCTTTTTTTCCTCTCTTTCCTGCCTGCCTGCAAATTAGCTCCTGCAATTCCAGCCTTATACTTTATTTCCTTTGACTTGTATTGCCCTCTTCAGAGTCATCTTTTAAAAAGCAAGTACCATATATATTTACTGTGTTTAACATATATTGGATTACTTGCCATCTAGGAAAGGGGGAGGGGAGATTGGAACATAAGGTTTTGCAAGGGTCAGTGGTGAAAAATTATCCTTGTATACATTTTGGAAATAAAAAGCTTCAATAAAAGTTTTTAAAAATCTTAAGTAAAATGCAAGTACCCTTGAGAAAGCCAATATTAACTTATTACCATCTTACAGTAAATGATTATCATGATCCATCAATTTAAGAGATATCCAGGGACATCTTGAGAAAACTAGATATGTGGAGAGGAGACTGTATCAGATAATGGAAGTATAAGCACGGTTAAAGCTGACTTTACAGTATTACTTAGAACCAGACGTGCCGCCTGATGTTTAAAGGATGGGCCTGAGAATCCCTGATTCATCTCTTGTTCTTCTGTATGATCTAGTTCAATAAATGTACAGAGTCCAGGAGGGCTAGATCTGAAGGGCTAGGCCAGTCTTACCACCCAGCACAAAGCCCCATTTTACAGCTTTTAAGAGAGATATCCATAGCGGTGAAACAGACTCCAGATAGTTTCCCCTGGGGGTTGGGGAGTAAGGAAGGGAAGCCAAATGAAATGTGCACAGGCATCCAGATGCATGGAGGAAACTTGTAGCCTCTTCCAGAAGTTCTGTTTGCAATAAGAGACCAATCTTGGCCATGCTTCAAACCTTTCTGTATTATAAAAACAGACCAATGAGCTGGGAAGAAGTTAAGTTCTAAAAGCAAATATTCTTTATCAGAGGATTAATTACAGCTCATTTCTATGGTGCTTTACTGAGAGCTTTCCTCCAGCAACATAATAAGATATGTAGTAAAAGTATTATCCTCTATTTCACAGATGAGGAAACTGTGGCTTACAGGAAATGACTTATTTAAGGTCACATTAAGGACATTAGTTTGTCAAAGCTAGCACTTCATACCAAGCTCAATGGAAGTAGAACATTGCTGGGTAATGCTGAAATCTGAAAACAGCCTTCAAGTCTCTATCAGAAAAAGACCAAATAATAATAATAATAATAATAACTTACCTTCTACTGTGCTGCTCTTCTAATCTGCCTGATGGGGGGAAAAAAAGGTATTTTAAAAGCAACAAAAATTTGGCTATAAATCTGGAGAAAATAATGCTCCTGGGGGGGGGGGGGGGGCTATGACTTCAGTTTTAAAAACAACAATAACAACAAGCCAAAAAAAATCTTCCCAGACCCAAAATTCTTGAAATCAACCAGTTTGTGATAAAGCTCTAAGTGATGGGAGAGGAGCTCAGAACAGCTAGTTCTGTTTCCTTTCTACATTTGTAGCTTTCCACTTGGCTAAAGCTTTGAAAGAAAATAACTGAAGACATTGGAGTGGGAGAAGAGAGGGACTAACAATTTTCAAGTGTGACCTACCACCCACAACCACCCCTTTGGGCTAACAAACTCTTAGCACCTGTGATTCCCTTTATTTCTGAGTAAATTAATTCCTGCTTACCTAGCAGTAAATTACTTCTCAACCCTCACATAGTCTCAGACCTCTCCTGGAAGCTATGTCAGTTGTAAAGCCAAATATAAGGGGACTGATCTATTCTGCCCTGATGTGCCAACCGTAAGGACACAGATCGGAGAGATACTGAGATAACCATTCCAGCTTGGTAGTAAATGTGTGTAAAATTACTAGGGTTAATTGGATTAAAGGAGTTTACTCACTAGACTGCCCATTCTGGGCAGCAACGTGACAAAATGTCATAATGGATCCCCACACCAATCCTAGACCAGGTAAGGTGTTATATAGAAACAGAAGGCAAAGTGCCAAGAATGGCCCAGGGTCGTGTGCAAATGTTCCCATGGGATAGTCAGAGCTGCTTTTACTATTTACATTTACTCAAGATGGTTTACATTCCCTGTAAGATTCAAGGCTCTGGCCTACCCTCATGTCCTACTCCAACTCTGCCCTCCCCTTCCTCTGTGCCCACATCAATCCCTATCCTCAATAAACTAATTTCTTTCTAGACCTCTTCTCCTCATACAATGCTTGATACAAAATAAGTGCTTAATATATGCTTTTGCATTCAGTCAAATACTTTTTTTCTCCTACTTAATATTTTCCCCCAATTACACGTAAAGATAGTTTTCAACATTTACTTTTATAATATTTTGAGTTCCAAATTTTTCTCCCTCTTTCCTTCTCCCCTCTCCTCCCCAAAACAGCAAGCAATCTGGTATAGGTTATACATGTACAATCATATTAGTCATATTTCACATTAGTCATGTTATGAAAGAAGAATCAGAACAAAAAGGAAAAAACCATGAGGGGGGAAAAAAGTGCAAATAATATGCTTTGATCTGCAATGACTCCATAGTTCTTTGGATATGGATGGTGTGGAATTGTCTTGAATCATTGTATGGCTGAGAAGAGTTAAGCTGATCATCACGATGTTCTTACAGTGTTCTAGTTCTGCTCATTTCACTCAATTCATGTAAGTCTTTCCAGGTTTTTCAGAAATCTGTCTGCTCATCATTTCTTATAGTACAATAATATTCCATTACATTCATATACCACAATTTGTTTAGATATTCCCCAATTGATGGACATTTCCTCAAAGTCCAGTTCCTTAACACCACAAAAAGAGCTACTAATTCCAATAGACTTGGGATGGAAAATGCTATTCACATCCTGAGAAAGAACTATGGAGGCTGAATGTGGATCAAAGCATAGTATTTTCACTACTTATTTTTTTTTCTTTCTTGTATTTTTTCTCTTTTGTCTAATAATTTTTCTTGCACAACATGACTAATGTGGAAATATATTGAAAAGAATTGCACATATTTAACCTATATTAGTTTGCTGTCTTGGGAAAGGAGAAAAATTGGAAGACTACTAAAATGTAAAGTCTTACAAAAATGAATGTTAAAAACTACATGTATTTGGAAGATAAAATACTATCAATTTCTTTTTTTAAAAAGCGAGCTTGAGAGCTGCTATAAATATTTTTGCATATGTGGGTCATTTCCCCTTTTTTATAATCTCCCTGGAATACAAACCTAACAATGGTATTACTGGATCAAAGGGTATGCACAATTTTATAGTCCTGTGGCCATAGTTCCAAATTGCTCTCCAGAATAAATGGATCACTTCACAACTCCACCAACAATGCATTAAGTCCCAATTTTTCCACCTCTTCTCCAGCATTTATCATTTTCTTTTTCTACCATTTTAGTCAATCTGATAGGTGTAAATGGTACCTCAGAGTTGCTTTAATTTGCATTTCTTTAATTACTAGTGATTTAGAGCATTTTTTCATATGTCTATAAATAGGTTTAATCCTTTCATCTGAGAACTACCTGTCTGACCATTTGTCAAAAAGGGAGTAACTTGTCTTTTTTAAAATTTGATTCCATTCTTTATCTTTTTTATTAAAGCTTTTTATTTTTTAAAACATGTATGTGAACAATTCTTCAACATTAGCCCTTGCAAAACCTTGTGTTCCAATTTTCCCTCTCTTCCCCCACATCCTTCCCTAGATGGCAAGTAGTCTGGTATATATAACTTGTATTCTTATAAATTTATTTATCAGTCATAGATCTTTAATCTGTGTATACTTCTCAAGAGTTGGTTTTCCCCAGATGACAATGCATCTCTGGCACCTTTTCTAGCATTATACTTTCAGTCATAATCGGTAGCGTTATGGAATACTCCTTGCTCCCCACTACCATTTATATAAACTGTTCCTGGACTATCGCTACTCAGCAGCTTCTTATCCTTTGAAGTTTAGTCTCTCTTTTTAAAATTCACCCTAGACAGATCATAGTGGGTATTATCTACTAGTCCCCAATTAGTTCTCAAGAAGTTCTAAATTTTAGAAGTTTAGTTCACTGTCTTTCTTTTCTACTCAAATATTGCTTTTATATTGGGGGACTTAAACATTTGTCTTGATGTTTCCTCAAACACAACTTCCCAGTTCATGAGTATCCTTAAGTCTCATGACCCACTTACTTCTTCATTCCACCTTAGGCATGCCAGGGATGGTTATACCCTGAATCTCTGAATCTCACCATTGCCCATCAATGGTTCCACTTCCATGATCAAAAGCCCTGATGTTTTTCTATCTAACCATAACCTGCTATTACCTTATCTTTTCCTTTGCTTCATTCCTCTTAACCCTATTTCCTCAATTATGATGTCTAGCATCTTCATCTTTCAGCACTTTCTAAGACAGAGTTTCTTACCCCATAATTCTGGAATGCACACATCCTTATTTTAGTATTTTGATATCTCAGTATAATTGGTTTCCTTTGTAATCTCATGTTGTTTATTTTATGCATTTAAAAACATAATTCTTAGAAGGGGTCTGTCCACAGACTTCAGCAGACTGCCAAAGATGCAAAACTTACCCTTTGTTTTAGAACCCTTAGCTCCATCCTCACTTTACTTTGCTCACATCTCAAACTTGACCCTATAATTCACCAATTCAACACCGTCTTGTATTGTCAGATCCTTTAGTCCTCTGACTGTTCATCCCATACATAATAAACTTCAGCCATGTATTGCTTCTACTACCTGCCTCATTGACTCCTACTTATGCTGCTGGATAGTGCTGGAAGTCATTGGTCCTCTTTGAGAGTTTGAACAACAATGACCAAATTGACAGAGTGCAGTACAAGTTAAGGTTATTTAACCTCAACAGGATTCTCAGAAATTCTTTTATTCCTCTTGATTGGTTCTCTATCCTACTTCCCAAATCTTACTCCTCCTTGAGCCTCTCTTCCTCCCACTCCATCTCTCACTCAGGATCTCACCTCTTTGCTGAGAAAAGTTTCTCCCCACTCAATCCACCCTTCACTTAGTTACTAGTGATTTTCCTAGAGTTTAAATTTGACCATGTCATTCCACACATATGTACTTGATGAACTCTGGTGGTTTCCCTATTACCTCTAGAATTAGATATAGAGTCCTCTAGCATTTAAAGCTCTTCATAATTTGGCCTCTTCCTCCCTTTCCAATCTTCTTACAATTTATTACTCCCCTCCATGAACTCTATAGTGCTGTTCCACAGTCATTGCACATGGCACTGCATCTCCCAGCTCTATAGCTTTCCATTGATTGTCTCGTCTTCCTCCAGCCCACATGTCTGCAATGTTCTGTACCCTCCTCTCCCCAATATTTCTCACATATGACTCTTGTTCTCTACTTACATAGCCACCACCTCATCACCTTTTCATGAATTACTATAAATGGCTTCCTAAAGCGTCTTCCTGCCTCATTTCTCCTTTTTCCAATCCAAACAGCTGCTGAAGTGACCTCCCTTAAATGCAAGTTTGACTATGCCATTTACTGACTTAATAAACTTCTCTAATAAAGCTCCTCTGCTTATATTTTATTTTTAAACTATTTTATTTTTCCCAGTTACATGTAAAACAATTTTTAATGTTTATTTTTAAAACTTTGAATTCCAGATTCTTTCCCTTCTCCCCTCTCCCACTGAGAAGGCACATGTGAAGTTATACAAAACATTTCCATAAAATGTTGCAAAAGAAAACATAGATCTCCCCTTCCCCTCAAAAAAAAAAAAAAAAAAAAAAACCTTCAAGAAAAAAAAAAAAAGCAGCATGCTTCAATCTGTATTCAAACACAATTAGTTCTTTCTCTGGATATTAGTCTCAGATCATTCTATTGCTGAAAATCTCTCCTTATATTTTAATACCATTTTTCTAACCTACCTTTTCAGCACCTATTAAGTACCCGGCGCTACGATAAGTTCTAGGGAGACAAAAAAGAGGCAAAAACATTCCTTGCACTCAAAGTAGCTCACAATTAAGGGAGGAGACAAAAGGCAAATCAATATCTACAAAGTAAGCCATGTAGGGGATAAATAGGAATAATTTAAAGAAGGGAGACACTAGAATTAAGGGAGATTGGGGAAGGGTTTCTATAGAAAGTTGAATTTTAGTTGGCACTTAAAGGAAGCCAGGGCAGTCAGTAGGTGGAGAGTCAGTAGGAGGGAAAGTGTTCCAAGCATGGAGGACAGCCAGAGAAAATGCCCAGACCTGAGAGATGGAGTGTCTTATTTGTGGAAAAGCCAGAAGGACATATTCCGTGGTCTATCTTAACTGACTTTATTCCTATTCCTCACACATAGTGAGCACTCCATCTCCCGTTTCTGTCCTTTACATCAAATGTATTCCCTCCCTGCTTTTTTGCCTTATATAGATGTCCTCATTTTTTCAACTTTCAGGTGAAATATTCATTGTCTTCTGCATGAAAACTTGTTTGGGTCCCACAACTCTTCATTTTGCATTTATTTTCTTTCATTTTAAAAAATGAGAAAGGTTAAATGTTGAGGTTAAATAACCTTTTTTTCTCACATTTTTTCTTTATGTTTCCAGTCTTGAACATAGTACACCCTTAATAAATGCTCATTACTTGACTGAACAGAAAGAAAAGTTATGGGTAGGAATGGCATAGTAGAAAGAGTGCTGGATTTGAAGTTAATGCACTTTAACCTTTTTTTTCCACTTAATAATATTTTATTTTTTTCCAATTACATGGGAAGATAGTTTTCAACATTCATTCTTATAAGAGTTTGAATTCTAATTTTTCTCTCCCTCCCGCTTTTCCTTCCCCCCTCCCCAAGATTGTAATCTGATATAGCTTATATATGTACAATAATTTAAACATATATTTATATAAATCATGTTGTGAAAGAAAAATCAGAACCAAAGGGGAAAATCACAAGAAAGAAAAAAACAAACAAAAAGTGAAAGTAATATATCTTGATCTGCATTCACTTTCTACAGTTCTCTTTTTGGAGGTAGATGGCATTTTCCATCAAAAGTCTATTGAAATAGTCTTGGATCACTGTATTATTGAGAAGAACCAAATCCATCCCAGTTGATCATTACATAATTTTGCTGTTACTGTGTACAATATTCTTCTGGTTTTATTCATTTCACTTAAAAGTTCATGTAAGTCTAAAATCTGCCTGCTCATTTCTTATAGAAAAAGAGTATTCCATTAACATTCATATAACCATCATTTGTTCAGCCATTCTCCAACTGATGGGCAAACCCTCAATTTCCGATTGCTCATGACTACAAAAAAAAAAAAAAAAAAAAGCTGCTACAAACATTTTTGTATGTGTGGATCCTTTCTTCTTTTTTATTATCTCTTTGGGATACAGGGCCGGATCAAAGGGTATGCACAGTTTGACAGCCCTTTGGGTATAGTTCCAAATTGTTCTCCATAATGGTTGGATCAGTTGAGCCAGAGAAGTCAGTTAAGTGGAAATGAGGAGGGAAAGTGTTCTAAGCATGAGAGATCTTGATTCCAGCTCTGCACCTTACTTCTTCTGTGATTTGGGTCAAGTCTCTTCACCTCTGGAATCAGCCTAGAAGACTTTTGAGGTCCTTCCCAACTGTAATAATAATAGCTGGCATATATTAAGCACAGTTAAGGTTTGCAGAGTGCTTTATAAGTATGGTCTCATTTGGTGCTCACAACAACCCTGGGAGTTATTATTATCCCTGGGGAACTGAGTCAGGGAGAGTTTAAGTGACTGGCTCAGGGGGTCAGATAGCTGGGAGGTGTGTGAGGCAAAATTCAAACTCGGGACTTGTGACTCCAGATCCCAATGCTTTAACTACTGAACCACCTAGTTGCCTCCACAATCCTATGAACAAAAAATCAAAGGGAATCAAGGTGACCTCAAATGTCTTCTGGCTTGAGGATTCTATAGATGCTCACTCATGTCCAGTGTTTTGAGCCTGTTACTTCTTCCTACTATCTGTAGCCAGTGATTTTTGTCTCCAAACGGCTCATGGTTTCTCTTTTACAATGAAAGAATGAGAGCAAATCTAATTCATGTATTGTTGCTGCTGTTCAGTTGTGTCCAACTCTATGTCACTGCATGGACTTTTATCCATAAGGTTTTCTTAGAAAAGACACTGTAGTGGTTTGCCATTTCCTTCTGCAGTGTGTCCCCATTTTACAGATGAGGAACTTGGGCAAATAGGATTTAAGGGACTTGCCCAGAATCACATAGCTAATAAATCTGAGGTCAGATTTTAACTCAGATCTTTCTAGATCCAAACCCAGGCTCTGCTCACTGTACCACCTACTGCTCCCATTATACCAATTTGAGGATATTACTCAGCTGCAAAGAACTCAAGCCCCTGACTTTGATTCCAGGGCTAATAGCCATCAGTCCATGTCTTACTGTCTCAATAAAACAGTATTTTATGGCTTACAGCTGTGTGTGAGCAGATGTAGATCTGGGCAGATAGCATAAAAAAGATCAGACTAGAAAGCAAAGAGAAAAAAACCCTTCAGAGTTCCTTCCAAAGTCTTGTGGGAAGAAATGTTTTATTTCACGGAGAGCAAGAGGGCATTTTGTTGTTGTTTTGTGGATGTATATGAAACATCTATTATTCTGAATATAATGCATATTCTGCATTCTTGTACATTAAGTTAGGTATCTAGGCCATGTGTAATTATGGAGTATTTAAGGAAAAATAACTTACAAATGTCAGGCTTCTGACTAATCTACAAACCTTTGGTCCTCATTTATTTCTTCATTCTAAACTATAATTTTACAACAGATTTTTCTACTATTTTACCCTGTGTCTACTTTTGACTTGAAGTTATAAAGGGTTTATATATATATATATATATATATATATATATATATATATATATATATATATATAAATTTAACCTAGATTCTACCTTCATACGGAATCTGTATGTCTCTTAAATAGTTATTAATTGGATTATCGATTTATTAAACTTCTGGATTAATCACATTGGGATTATTAAGCAAGTAAGTTTTCAAAGGAAATCAATGATACCATACTCCTGGCAAGAATGATCACATGGATTTTTCTAAGGTCCCAACAAAGAAAACAATTTGTTCAGGTAAGATTCTGGTAAATCATAGGATCCCAGATTTAGACAGAAATTCTATAGGGTATTTAGGCCAATCTTTCATTTTACAGATAAGAAGACTGAGTCTCAGAGGAATTAAGTAGTTTCCCTAAAGTCATATGGGTGGATGGAGGAGAGGGATTGGAAACCAGAAAGTTCTCTGACTTTTAATCCAGCATCCCTTTGACTCTATCACCTACCTGCCCCCAGTCCTAACTTGGGAATAAGAAGACCAGTCTGAATTCCAGCCTCAGACACTTAATACTTGTGTAATCCTAAACAAATCTTTTAACCTCTTGGTCTCAGCATCCTCATCTAAAAAATGAGAATAATAATAATAAGGGTATAAGGTTTAGATATGAATGCAAAATACTGTGGCAAACCTTAAAGCTCTATATAAATGTTAGCTATTATTATCATTTATTAATGATTATTCAGTCAACAGGTACAAACTTGTGTTCTGGTTTGCAATTCTCCGTCTTTACTGACTGTCAGAAAATGAACTCTTCAACCATGGGTCAGGTAATGGGGTTCTGAGACCCTGGTGCCCTCTTCCCTCTGCTTCCAGGGCCTGCCAACAATAACCGATAGCTCATGACTCATACGCCCCTCTGTCACAGTGACCTGAAAGTTAAAAGTCATTTGTCCTTGGCAGTCCAGATCACCCACAGATAGGTGGTCTGTCACGGAAATAAGGCAAGATAGCTGTCAGCCTAGTCAGAGATTTGAGAGTGAATTCATTCCTCTCCCTGAATCCAGAATTTAATTGAATTCAGCAAGCTTTTATCAACGGCTTACTCCCTGAGCCTTGCATTCTCTTAGGCCCAGGACATGTAGGGAGACAAAAATGAAATACAAGTAAATAAATACAAGGTAATATGAGGGGGAGGCTAAGGTTTAACAACTGGAGAGGAAAATCAGGAAAGGCTTAGCCTTGAAGGAGGTTAAGGTTTGAAGAGGCAGAGATGAAGGGGGCTCATATTCCAGGCAGAGAAGACAGCAGGGGCCAGACACCAGAAGTAGAACGTTTGGGGAATAGTTCATAATAAGCCAGCTTGGCTGGAATATGGAAGAGGACACTTGTTGGAGGGAGAGCTCCTGGGAGTTACTGGGCCTATTTCAGGAGATGGATTTATTTGACTATGTCAAGAAGGAAGGGCTCTTCCATAGACAAGCAAGACAACTCTAGAACTAATGCACAAAATGAGTGTATAAAAAAAAAAGCTGCATGAACGATATTTTTGGTTTCAAATAAAAATCTTTTTTCTGAACTTTGTATATGGGAATGTTCATGTTTGTTTATGTTTATCAAGTTCAGAGAAACAAAAGGTTTTAAATTAATAAAAAGAAAAGAAACAAGAACTCTTTCCAAGGAACAGAGTTGAGGGAATTTGTTGGGAAAGAATAGCAGGGGGAAAGGAGCTAATGCCAGGAAATAGAATTAAGGCACACAGAGTGCTGTCTGCCAAATGGAATTCAGTGGCTGATTCAGCCTTGTTAAAAAAAAAAAAAAATACAAAAAACCCTCATTAATTTGGAATCCACTCATTTGGATTTTATTTTACTTTGGATGCAAGAAGGTCTTATTATCTATGAAAAAATGTACTAATTAATAATAATGACAGTGGTTAGCTTAATGAGATTTTAGAACAAAGGCAAATAGTGGATAAAATAGGTAGAGCTCTGGACCTGGAGTCTGGAAGATCTGAGTTCAAATATAACCTCAGGCATTTCCTAGCTGTGTAACCCTGGGCAAGTTAATTAACTCTATATATCTCAGTTTCCTCAGCTATAAAATGAATATAATGATAGCACCTTCCTATCATTATGAAGATCAAATGAATACTAAAAAGCTTAGCACTTAATAAATATTGGGGAAAAACTCTCTATCCAAGTCTTGACTCCCTTCCCACCATATCCCTGTTCCATAAAGAACTCACTTAGCAAATAGCAAAGAAACCAATTTATCTAATAGCAAAACAGGAGAAAGAGGAAGAGGAGGAGAAGTAGGAGGAGAAGAAAGAAGAGGAGGAGAAATGGAGAAGGAGGAGTAGAAAGGAGAGGAAGAAGAGGAGGAGAAGGAAGAGGAGGAGGAGGAGAGGGACAGCTAGGTGGAGCAGAAAATAGAGCACTAACCCTGCAGTCAGGAAGATCTGAGTTCAAATTTGTCCTCAGACATTTAACACTTTCTAGCTGTGTGACCCTGGGCAATTTATTTAACCCCAATTGCCTCAGGGAAAAAAGAGGAAGAGCAGGAAGTGGGGAGAGAGAAGAGGAGGAAAAGAAGGAAGGGGAGGAGGAGAAAGAAGAGGAGGTCACTTAATTCTCAAGTTGCCTCAGTTTCTCATTTGTAAAAAGGGCTGGAGAAGGAAATGGCAAACCACTCTAAAAACCTTTGCCAAGAAAACCCCAAATGGGGTCACAAACAGTCAGACATGACTGAATAACAAAGCATCTCCTTTAATAGTATTCCAATGAAAATACTTGCATAACAAAAATGTGCTAACTCCCAGTGGATGGTTAAGAAAGGTAATTTAAATAATCTAATTTCCTTGTATATAATAAAACAATGGTTTTCTAAATGCTTTCTTCATAGTTCTGTAAGGTAAATATTTGCTAACATCATCATTATCATCATTAATAATATTGTTTAATTCAGACCTAAAATTTTTTCTCTCAATAGTATTTTATTTTTCCAAATATATGTAAACATAATTTTCAACATTCATTTTTGTTAGACTTTGAGTTCCAAAATTTTCTCCTTCCCTAAGACAGCAAGCAATGTGATACAGGTTAAATATGTGTAGTCCTTTTAAACATATTTGCATCTTTGTCATGTTGTGCAAGAAATATCAGACTAAAAGAGAAGAAACCACAAGACAGCAAAAGCAAGCATATAGACAAACAAAAACGTGAAAATACTATGCTTCGATCCACATTCATAGTTCTCTCTCTGGATGCAGATGGCATTTCCATCCCAAGTCTATTGGAATTATCAGACTTATAATTTCATCATGATATGGAGAACTCTTGATCTTGAATTTTTACCCCCTAATGCAGATCAGTAATCAACTTATTTCCCACTTGGTTTTAGAGAGTTTCATGGAAAACTGGAGATTTGCATGTGTTCACACATTTAGTCTGTCAGAGGCAAAACTTGAAATCATCTTTCTAACTTAGTCTAGCTTTTTAGTCATTGTATTTCTTATAAATATTATCTTCATTTTATTTATTTATTCATTTGTTTATTTATTATAGATGGAGGCTCTGAGGGTTAAGTGATTTGTGTAAAGTTAAGTCATAGGGGAGCACTTGAATCCAACTTTTTTAACTTTAAGTCTAGTGTTTAGCTCACTATGACATGTCGCCCCTTACTCATCCCACTAATTTTATAGAATCAGAGAGGTTAAGTGACTTAGATAAAAGTTACACAGCAAACTGATTAGCAGAGCAAGAAAACCCAACTTGTAGACCATCCTCCTATTTTGATAAAATAGGATTTAAGATTTTAAAATACAAACATTCCTTTGAAATTTACTATAATGACATTTGACCAACATGTTCATTTTCTCTCTCTGTCTCTCTGTCTTCCTTTCAACAACTTCATTGTTTTTTTTTTTTTAATATTATTTGTCTATTTATTTATTTTACTGAGGCAATTGGGGTTAAATGACTTGCCCAGGGTCACACAACTAGGAAGTGTTAAGTGTCTGAGGACAGATTTTTGAACTCAGATTTTGAAGTTCTCCTGACTTCAGGGCTGGTACTCTATCCACTGTTATTATCCATTTTTTCATTATGGAAATGATCAGTTTTTTCAGTGATCAAATTTTTAGTTTATTCAATTATCCACTCATTCCCCTCCTACCTAGGTGACATAGTACCAATCAGTAAGACCTGAATTCTAATCTAGCCTCAGAGACTTAGTAATTGTATGACCCTGACCAAGTCAGATAACTTCTGTTTGCCTCAGTTTCCTCAACTGTAAAATGTGAATAATAAAAGCAAGTACCTTTAAAAATTATCTGAAGATCAAATTCAAAGGAGATAAGTTTTTGTAAAGCAGGTAACAAGATGCCTGGCACTATACATACATACTATATATATATGTGCTTGCTCCCTTTTCCTTTCTCTCATTCTAATCCAGTTGTCCATTGCAGTTGAATCTCTCTTCTCTTTCAGTTTTGTGTTGCCACTAAGTACTCTATACCAGGGGCCTGCAAATTATATCATAAAGGCCAAATTTGGTATGGTACCTGTTTTGTACATCCAGCAAGCTAAGAGTGGTATTTTAAAATATCATTTGATTTTTAAATTTATATTTAAATTTTTTCACATTAAAAAATGTAAAAACTATTCTAACCTCATAGATCATACAAAAAACAGACAGCAGACCAGATCTGACCCCTGAATCATAGTTTGCCCAGCCTCTGCTATAAGTTATTTCATCAAAGTGATAGAACTCTATAGTGATATAGAAATTTACAGTGATGTAGATTCTATTTATCACTCCTTTTATCCTCATGCAAATGCTTCCTACCACATTTTTTTACCTCAAGTTCATGTATTTCCACTCAAGAGAAAAAGGAAGGAGGGAGGGAAAGAAAAAAGGAAAGAAGGAAGGAAGAAAGGGAGAGAGAGGAAGGAAGGAAAGGAGAAGAGAAGAGAAAAAGGAAGGAAAAGCATAGTTTAAAAAAAATGTCCATATTGGCTATATACAAAAATGTGTTTCTTATTCTGATTATTAAAACATCATGTTTCTGTCATGAGACAAGCCGGACTCTTTTTAATCTGGACTTTGGATACATGAATCATGGTTGATTAAATTAAGTGATCAGAATTTTTAAGTCTTTAAAAATTGTTTCTTCTAATTATATTGATGTTAGAGTACATTTTTGTGGTGTTCTTCTTTTTCTAAAATATGATTGTTCTCTGTGGGCGCAGGTTTCTTGGGGAGGTTTTCTGGAGGCTTTAGTTTCGGTTCAGAGTAATAATCACTCCAAATGCAGCCAGGTGTTAAAAGTTCAAATCTTTTATTGCTTTCTTCAATATAGCCTGGTTAGTTTTCTTAGAGGCCTCTCTCCCTCCTTGGTTCCAAGAGCTCTTGCAGCTTGTCTTTTAGCTCTTCCAGTTTCTGCCTCTACCTCATCTCCAACTTGTGGCTTCTCAATCTCCAACTGTCGCCCCCCTCTCAATCTTTTCAACTGACTGACTGTCTGAAGCTCTAAGAGCTTCTTATATATGATCTCTTAAAGGTGTGAACCCAAAGGTTGACTCCTGCTCTGAGAGTGGGATTATGGGAGGTGTGAATTCACAAAGTTACAAAGTTAACTTTGTGTATCTCCCGTACTTATGAACTCCAATGTGTGAGCTCATGTGTGAATTCTCAAAGTTGTGAACTTAAGCATTGTTTCTACCAATATTAGTGACTTAACACCTTGTAAGGATTTGCTCTAATGTGTGAACCAATAAGCATTGTATCTATCAATTCCATTGAGTTATCACTAGGATTTTAACACATTTTTTTCTGAATCTGCTCACTATATTCTGCAACTGTTTATGCAAATTTCTTATAGCATAATAGAATTCTATTACATTCATATCTCCAACCATTACCCAATTGGTAGACTCCCCTTTAAAAAAACATACACATACATATATATTACATATATACATGCACACATATACACAACCTTTCTCTTTTTCTTTAATCTTTTTGGAATATAGGTCTAGTAGTAGTTTAGCTGAGACAAAAAGTATGCACTACCAAATAATTTTTTGTGTAAAACTTCTTTTTTTTTTTTTTTGCTGAGGCAATTGGGATTAAGTGACTTGCCCAGGGTCACACAACTAGGAAATATTAAGTGTTTGAGGTCGCATTTGAACTCAGGTCCTCCTGACTTCAGTGCTAGTGCTCTATCCACTGTACCACCAAGCTGGTCCTTTTGTGAAAAATTTCAATTAGTTTTCCAGTTATGGATGGTTAAACCAATTTACAGATCTACTAACATTGCATTAATATGCCTTATCTCCCCACCCCCAAACTATCGATCCCCCAATCTTTCCAGTGTTTGTCTTTCCCCTCCTTCCCCCTCTTCCCCCTGCCCCCGCAGTTTTGTCAATCTGAGTGGTGTGAATTGGAACCTTGGAATCTCTTTAATTTGTATTTCTCTCATTATTAAAATTTTGTCTCCTTATTTCTTCGTTGTTGTTCAGTTGTGTCCAAATCTTTGTGATCCCATTTGGGGTTTCTGGGCAGAGATACTGGAGTGGTTTGCCATTTCCTTCTCCAGCTCATTTATTTTACAGATGAAGATTTACTGAGGCAAATGAGATTAAGTGACTTGCCCAGGATCACACAACTAGTTAATATCTGAGGCTAGATTTGAACTCAAGAAGCTGAGTCTTCATGACTCCAGGACCAACAGACCACACCACCTTGAATGAGATTCACATTCACTTTGGTTTTATTCAGTTTTCTTTATTAGACTTTTCCTGCCATTCCTGTTGTTCATCTTCAGAATTATTTTGAAATGGCAGCATCAAGACATAGATCATTTATGTTTTTTACACTCTTTTTGGCATTTCATGAACCATATCTAAATTCAATTAAAATCTCAATATTCTCCCTTATCCTCACTTTCACACATAGGAACAAGGATCTTTAAAATCATCTTAAATTCCATGATTACAACAAAATGGAGTAGGCCCAGAAAGAAAGATAGAATGAGCATGTATTAATCACTTAAGCTACACTAGGAACTGTGCTAAGAAGTGGTAATACAAATCTTTGCAAAAATCATACTACTATCCTCAAGAACTTTAAATTTTAATGGCTTTACATCAGAGAGGATAAACAAGTGATCTAAATACATTGTTTCTTAACCAGAACCAGGCTCGGTATAATATTATGTTTATGTGGTGCCCTCCTCCAGGGCAACTTCCTCAACTTCTGCTTGCAAAGATGGGCTGGATCCCTAGAGGACAACTGTGTTGGAGTGGGGTAAGATAGGGTTCTAACTCTGAGAGAGTTTGGGGTTGATTACTAACCCTGCCATGCACAAGCCTGTGAGTTATCCCTTCCACATCTCTGAGGTTAGGGGCATGGCACCACTTGAAAATCCATACAAAATTTTTTGTTTGTTTCTAGAGCCAGAGAAGAAGCCTGAATTATTATGATGTTAAAAGATAAAATAGGTGGGTATTATATAATACTATACATATGCCTTATACATTTCTGAGTTTCTAATTTTTTTTTCTGTCATCTGCTGACCTTAGCGTGTTGTCTGCAGCTTCCGCAAAACTCCCCCCAAATTTCCATTTAATTTCTTATGCCAATCTGCAATACATTAAAACTGCGATGGGTAAAGTCATGATGGAGAAGGGATAATTATATTCTGTTAACTCCCTGGAATTAATTTAGCTGTTGATACCCATTAGTTTTTATAAAGAGATATTTACTAAAGTAGTATAATAAAAACATTTAGTACAAGACATCTCCCAAACCAGGGACATACTCTCCTCTTGCACACACAAGATCATTTGCAAAGGGAGGCTCAAATTTAGACTTAGGGGATAAGTTCACCCAGGTTCTGATTATTGGAAGTCCTTAATTCCCTCTGTGGAGCCCTCATGAGGTTCCCCTAAGGTGTAGGTGTCTACTGGATCCCTAGCTATATATCTTTGCTTTGAATAAATCACACTCCTAAAGCTGTTCTACTTGTTTCTAGTTTATCGTTTCTTCTTTATATGCTGGCTACATTTTCATGACTGGTCTAATCAATAGATGGGGAAAAGGAAAGTATCTTTTTTTTTCCTGAGGTCCAGAGTCACACAACTAAGAAAATGTTAAGTGTCTGAGGTCAGATTTAAACTCTGGTCCTCCTGACTTCAAGGCTGGTGCTCTATCCACTGCACCAACTAGTTGTCCAAAGAGGAAAGTTTCTTGAAGAGAGTAGTAGAAGAATGGGAAAATGATACTTCTTTGGGGCTTATTCCTTTTTTTTCTGTACTCTGGTGGAAATTCAAGTGTCCACTTTCCCAAAGCATTTCAAAAATTTGACTTGACTCCTAGAATCTCTTTGCTGCTATACAGGCTTACCTTGTTTTATTGCACATCACATTATAGTGCTTTGCAGATATTGAATTGTTGAGTTTTTGTTGTTGTTGTTTTACAAATTGAAGGTTTGTGGCAATCCTGTGTCTAAGTCTATTGGTACCATTTATTTGACAGTATGTACTCACATTGTGTCTTTGTGTCATATTTTGGTAATTCTCAGTCTTTCAGACGTTTTCATTATTATTATACCAATTATAGTGATCTATGATCAATAATCTTCAATGTTAATAAAGTAATTGTTTGGGGGTACTACAAACTCTATCCATTTTAAGATGATGAACTTAATCAACAGATGCTGTGTGTGTGTTCTGACTATTTCATGGACCAGCCATCTTGTCATTCTGTATCTGTCTGTTTCTCTCCTCTGACCTCTCTATTTCCTGAGACACAACAATACTGAAATCAGGGCAATTAAAAACCCTACAAAGGTCTTTAAGTTTTCAAGTGAAGGGAAGAATCAATCTATATAGCAAACTACATTGTTGTTTTATTTTAAGAAATTGATACAACTACCCCAACCCTCAGCAGCTACCACCCTGATCAGTTAGCAATCATCAATGTAAAGGCAAGACTAACAAAAAGATTATGACTTGCTGAAGGTCTAGGTGATGATTAGCATTTTTATCAATAAAGTATTTTTCCATTAAGGTATTTACACTGTTTTTAGACATAATGCTATTGTATTATGTCTATAATATAGTATACTATAAACTAGACTATAATATAGTACAAATATAGACTATAATATAGTATAAACATAACTTTTATATACAGTGGGAAACCAAAACTCTGTGTGATTCACTTTATTTTGATATTTGCTTTATTATGGTAGCCTAGACCTAAACTTGTAGTATCTCAGAGGTATGCTCCTACAAAGAGCCAGAGATGTGTCTATTTCTTTCAATCAGTCCCAATGTACTTTCTGTATAACACCATTTCATCCAGTGGCTCAAAAAAACATTTTCTTCCTTCCAAATTGATCAAAGACCTATTTGCACCTAGTTTTCACACTTGATGTACTGATTAATTTAATAAAAGTGCCTAGGAATTGCTCACATCTATTTTATACCTTGTTCTGATGGATTGGTTGATTTTGTAGCTCATTCAAAGAAGTGTTCTGACCTGAAAGGTGTATCAGAGCATAAAGTATCTTTCTTGTTAGTTACATTAATTGATGTTGAGTTGCGTGGGTTATCTCTCAAAGATATTTTAATAATATCACTTTAAATAGTACATTTACTGTTAGTTTAATAAAAAAGTCTATTTTCCAAGGGGAAAAAATGAGTCAACTGTTTATTATATACCGGTTTCTTTCAATCCCACCCACATTTCTGGGCTTACATGAGCAGAAATAGACACTGAGATTCACCTAGTGGCGGATTTCCAAAGCTCTAAGAGTTTAGTTAACCTTGGTAAGGTTAGCCACACAACCTCAAATCTAATATTGAAACCTCACAGCAGTATTTTCTAAAAATGGGAGCATTTAGGGCCGAGGTATATCTGACTCATTTCTCTCACACGTACCTCTTTCCACCAATGTTCATTTGTACATGTCACATTTCTCAGTTTCTGAGTGGATTTTGTATTTGCAGTAAATCTGTAATATTTCTTCTCCATAATTTTTCAGAAAGTGGAAATCAGTTCATGATACAGTGGAGTGAAAGGAGAATAACAGACCAGATGAAGGAATCATTGTGAGCCAAATTATTCAAGGCCTTCGTTACATGGGGAACATTCATGTAAGACTGGAGGGATAATGTTGATCCCTGAAGAGTTTCTCCAAGTGAAGGGCCTAGGAGCTCTGTCTTCTACCATTTTGAAATAACAAGAAAGAAGGAAAAGTAAAGGTGGTCATTAGGTATGGTTACTAAAATCAAGAATGTATATAAAACAAATAATTTTTAAGAACAGAAGATTAGCTTGTTGGAAACTTAATGACTAAAGAGAGAGGCTGGTCCTTGCAAATATTTGGAGATTACAAAGTGCTTTTCTGCAGGGATATTTTTAGATTTCCCCTTTTAGTACTTTAGGAAAAAAAGAAATTCTTGTTATTGCTTTTTCAGTTGGTTCTCTCCAAAGGCTCAGCTGTATAAAGAGAAATTTTAACTGTAAGAAGCATTAGTGATTATCTTCTCTAAGCTTTCACATCTGAAGATTGCCCATGGGCCTCCAAATGCTTTATTTCTTGTGTAAAGGGGCAATAGGAAGCTGGCTAATTTTATAGGTGGGAAGAAGGTAGTTAAATGAAGATGAAAGGGCCCAAGTGAGCCAATAATTTGGAAGTTGTCTAGGTTGAGAATGACTTCTGATAGCTTACATCCTTTCCATGCTCCTCTTTCCTAGACCTAACCACTAGGAAGTTACTTCACATAGTCAAAGGATCATAGAATTAAGAACTGAGGGGGACCTTAAAGATTATCTCACTCAGCAACCTCATTTTATAAGTGGGGAAACCAAGGCCAAGGAGGTTAAATGACTAAAGTTACATGAACAGGAAGTGACAAAGCTATGATTTGGACCCATGTCCTTTAGTTCTAAATGGACTATTCTTTTCTTACATTGTTCTTCCTCTAGGATAGCTCCAGTGTGGTCAACACAGTCTAGTCCTTTCTTCTATCCTAAAGGCATCCATGACCATCTTTAATTGTCCTGATCTATATCTGGCTCTGAAGGAGAAAGTGAGGCTGGTGATTTTGCACATCCCTCCCTCACTTCAATCTAATATACTTGCTAGTCATGATCTCACTTCCCTGATGTCATGGTCCTCTTCCAGAATAAAGGACAAGGACTACCTATTTTTCTTAAGAGGTTCTGACCATCACATTTTTTTAAAATTCTTTTGGTTGAGTAAGTCTTAACCTGCAGTCAAGAATATTGTTTTGTTGTGTTTTTAATATTTTATTCTCTGTATTTTCCTTTGCAGTCCCATGTATGTTTCTTATGCACTTACAAATATAAGAAATTTTCTTTTTTTTTTTTCTGGCTTCACCAGAGTGATAATGGGGGCCACTGACACTCAAAAGGGTTTAAAAAGCCTTGCTTTTAGCCTGACTTTAAAGGCTCAAGTGTTCCAAGTATATAACAGGTATGATATCAAGACTGGCTAAAATCCTTTTTGCCTTGTTTTTGTTCCCCACTTTCATTAGATACAGGTGGCTACAAGGTGAAGGAAAGGTAAGTAATTCTGTACAGAGGCTTCATGCCTCCCCAAACCCTTATTAGTTGAAGTAGTCTGGGTCCAAAATGCTGCTTTACACCCGGGAATAGAGCTAGTTTTAAAAGGTAAGCACTATAAATTTGGAGGTTGAAGGGGAGGAGGAAGGAGAGGCAGAATTGATTCTTTTATGTTCAACAAGGCTATTTATCTTTCCAAGTATTTCTCAGTTCTTCCATTGTTTCTTTTCATCTAAAAGTGATGTATGAGAGTTCATGGCATAACTCTGAAAGCTGGGACCTTGTGGTTGAAGTCTTTAAAAAATAAAAAGGGGAGTCAGAGGAATCTCTAGCTGCCAGGGGCCTCTGGTGGGTTATGAAACTGGCCTGTCCAATTATTAATGGCCAGTCCAGGGGCTGGGAGCCCAGAGTGGGAGCCCCAGCCTCCTAAATTAGAGCTCAGGGAAGAAAACTGGACCGCAGGTGAGCTGACTGGGCAGCATCAGCTGAAGCTGTTGTAGGAGCCAGAGCAGGGAAGATGGCTACAGGGATGCTATGAAGAGGAGCAAAAGCAGGGGGCGGAAATATTTTATTTACTTGGTGTGAGGAAGACCTGTGGTTAGGAGTGCATGTGCTTCTTGTGTTTTGGAGCCAGCTGCACATAAGCAGGATTAATGTCATACCCTTAGGATGCTTTGGGACACTAAAAGGTTACTACTAACACCTCATCTCTTTCCACCATTATCCCCTTTGTCATTTCCTCCTCCCTTTCTCTATTTCTCTCTTTGACTTTCTTTATATAGATCTTTACCAGATTAAAAAAAATAAAAACAAAACCCAACCAAATGTTTTGATCAACAACTATTCAGTTGGTAACATCCCAAAAGTCCAAAAAAGAAATTTCCCACAATTTTTACTGGCAGTAAAGTAGATGTTTGCTTTAAGAGAAACTTAAATTAGATATGGTGTGTCAAGGACCTAAGTTTTGAGTAGGGGGTAGGATATAGTATCTTCCTCAGTTTTCATTTTATATCATTCCCAAGAATTTTATTTATTCATTCACTTAGCATATATTTTATTGATCATCTACTAAGCACTGTGAAAAAATACAGAAATGTTTATATCAAGAAAAAGACAACCTAGTAGGGAAGATAAGCCACACTCATGAAAAATTATGCTGCAAAGAGTTGGGTCTTATGCATCATAAGAATGGGTGTAACATGGAAAGAATAAAAACAGGGATTTAGAACTGAAAGGGACACACAAGTCCATTGAGTTCAACCCTTCATTTTAAAAATAAAGAAATTAAGGCAGAGAGAGTAAATGATTTTTCCAGGGTCATACAGTTATAAATGTACAAGGTGATGTATGAATCTCGGCTTTTCTGCCTCCCTTCTACCTCTAAATCTATAACATTATGAACCTATACCAAAGGAAAGATAATTCTTTGGAGGGAACCATCCCTTGATATTATCAGAATTTAATGCAATACATATGAATAAGGGAGAGCATATAAGGATGATATCATGCTCTTCCTCATCCTCTATTTCTTCCCCTCCCCCATCCTTCCCTTTCCCCTTTTCTCTCTCCCACTCCCCCTTCTTTTCTCTTCCCTTTCTCCTCCCACCCCCTTTCCCCTTCTTCCTCTTTTCCCCTTTCTTTTTCTTCCTCTTTCCCCTATCCCTTTCTCCTCTTCTTTTCCCTCTCCCTATCCCTCACACAAGGCAATTGAGGTTAACTGATTTGCCCATGGTCACATTTGAATTCAGGTCCTCCTGACTTCAGGGTGAATGCTCTCTCCACTCCACCACCTAGCTGCCCCTTTCATACCTCTTATTTTACTAGAGCCTTCTAACAACATGAATCAAATATGATAAATTATTATTATTCCTGTTTGAGAAGAAGGAAGCAGTAACTCAAAGAAATTAAATTACCTGAGGCAGCTAGGTATTGCAATGGATAGAGCACTAGACCTGAAATCAGGAAGACCCGAGTTCACATGCGATCGATCTCAGATACTTATTAGCTGTGTAACTATGGGCAAGTTGCTTAATCCTGATTGCTTCCCCACCCACCAAAAAGAAATTAAATAATTGCCTGGAATTCCATATTCATTAATGGCAGAGCTAGGAGTAGACTCCAGGTCTGTTAACTCAGAATCTAATGTTTAAGAGCCTAATGATTTTCTCCACTTCTTCCTATTATAGCAGAACCTTAATTAGAGCAAACCATTTGGGCTTTGGCCCAGGTTGGAGAGTTCTGAGCACAGCAGCAGTGCCATCTAAGGAGCATGTTTCTTCCAAAGCACCTCCCTTGACTGAATTTGACTTAGAATATAGGAAATTTAGAGAGCATGAATAGCACCCTCCTAAGCTTCTTCCCCTACACCAAGGCTTCTCCTCTTCTTGGCCTTGTCTCCTGCAAAAGAGACACTGGATAATTCCTATTCTCTCTACCTCCAAATCTGTAGCATTGACAAGCATTGTAGAAATCTCTTGGTACCTCTTTTTTGCCAAGAGTACCTCCAATGAGCTTCCCCTTCATGTTTGCTTATCCCAAGTCCAAGAGTTACTTGTTAAGTCCGGGTTAGCTCCCTGGAGGCCTCAGAATCAGCCAGAGTCAGGATAAGCAAAAATCCTTGGTCTTTAGAGGAAGAAGTGAAGGAGATGGACAAAACTGCCACAAGCTCTCCACCAACCTCCCTTCTCCTCATCCTCCTCCAAAGTGACTCTGGCTTGTCTCACTCCACCCCCGAATCCCTCCTCCTATTATTTGTATACACCAAAAGATGAAGCCAGCAGGAATAGTGAGAAGAGCCATTTTTCCAAGCATATGCTAATAGTTATTGTGTTGTATTATATGGTAATTAGCCTTAAGTGCTCCGTTGTCTGATTTTCCAGTGTACCTATTCAGAGTTTCAGCCCTTTATAATTACTCATTTTATCTTCTCACTGCAATGTAACTCCCCCATTTTAATGTAGATCCAATAGTCTTCTTTGACTAACCCTGGCCTTCTACATTGGAGTTCATTCTCCTTTAGTCCCATCAGCTCTTTGATTATTGACACTTGCAGCTATAATGCTGTAGGGAGTCCTAAATTTGTTTTTTATGAGACTGTGTTTTGTGTCTCCCCAGTTACAGCTTAAAATCACAAAGATGAGTAGTTTTGTATTGTCCTTCCTTGGTGCTCACAAAATGGAAAATGTGACCTTTAGATTTGAGCTAGGGTGAGAAAAGGAAATACCTTTGTCTTTCTTTGTATACCCTACTCTTAGCACAATGCCCAGTAGATGTTGGGCAAATGTCTATTTGACTTGTCTTAAAAGAATAAGAGATAGACAAAAACTGGACCCTTGACTTCATTGATATAAAGAACTGGCATATGAGATGGATCCCTTTACTAACATGGTTGGCCACCTCTGCAACCTCTAATCTTTGTTCTTCTTCGATCTTGTCTGACTCTTCATGACTCCACTTGGGGAGTTCTTGGCAGAGATCAATATCATATACTTTGCTATTTCCTTCTTCAGTTCATTTTACAGATAAAGAAACTGAGGCAAACAGAGTTAACTGTATAGTCTTTAGTTGTTTAAAGCAGGGCTTTTTATTATAGTTTTGTATTTATTATTTCCATCTTTTATTAAAGCTTTTTAATTTTCAAAACATATGCATGGATAATTTTTCAACATTGACCCTTGCAAAACTTTGTGTTCCAATTTCCCCCCCTTCTCCCCCCTTTCCCCAGAAAGTAATCTAATATATGTTAACATGGTAAAAAATATATGTTAAATCCAATATAAGTATGCATATTTGTACAATTAAGTTGCTGCACAAGAAAAATCAGATCAAAAAGGAAAAAAATGAAAAAACAAAACACAAGCAAACAACAACAAAAAGGTGAAAATACCATGTTGTGATCCGCACTCAGTTCCCACAGTTCTCTCTCTGGGTGCAGATGGCTCTCTTCATCACAAAATCACTGAAACTGTCCTCAAGCATCTTACTATTGAAAAGAGCCACATTAGAATTGATCCTCATATAATCTTGCTATTGCTTTATACTATGTTCTTCTGGTTCTACTCATTTCACTTAGCATCAGTTCATATCAGTCTCTCCAGGCCTCGCTGAAATCATCCTACAGCAGGATTTTTAAAAACTCTTTTCACTCATGACCCTTTTTTGCCCGAGAAATTTTTACATGCCCTTGGATATATAGGTATATAAAATAGCTATACTAATCATAAATTTCATGGCCCTCACATTGTTACTCAACCTCATATAGTGTCCTGACCCACAGTTTAAGAAGCTTTGGCTTAATGCACTGATTGTGAATTAACTTGCACAGAGTCCTCAAATTACTTAGTCATTGCACAGTAAATACAAAGACAAGCAAAAAAAAAAAATTCTTGAGGGCAGCTAGCTGGCCCAGTGGATAGAATACTGGCTTTAAAGTTAGGAGGATCCATATGGCCTCAAGGAGCATCATTACATTCCATTGGAGGGAAAACATATATTAAAAACAAACAAAGGGACATCAAGCTGTGTGAGAAGCAGGACCTGAACCCAGGTATGTCTGATTCCAAAGCCTGGATTTCCAGTAAGATGAGGGCATGAAAAAGCATCTTATCCTAGAAACTAGTAACTGTGCTCCACCTGGTTCCCTACTTTCGAACCTGGGAAGAACAAGGTTCCATGAATAAGGTGCATCATCTTGGTAAGGAAAGAAGGAAGCCTTGACCTGAATTGCTGGGTATTCATTGTGTCATGAAGTTTCTAGTTGCTTTACTGAGATCTGATTGCTGCCTGTAATCGGGGGCTCAGATAAGACTCCTTTTAGCCCAAGATGGCCTTCCTAATGCACATTGCTGTCTCATGATATTCCCAGATTGATTGAGCACTGGGCCTTGGCCACAGACCTCTTTGCCAGCAGGAAAATTGGCATTGATCCAAGGACGAAAGAAATGCTCAGCTGATGAAAGCCTTTTCCAGAACAGACCATTTTTCTTTGCAGCTGGGACCACTTCAAAGGGAATGGTTCCCTCTACTGACCGTGAGCCCTGGGGCCCTGGCATCCTCTCATGGGACCTCATTGTAATGGGTTTCAATGTAAAGTGATGTTTCATTGCAGGGAAATGTATTTTTTTGATCCATCAGGACCCTGTTGGTTCTGGACAGGGTAATGAAGTATCTCTCCTCAAGGGAATCATTGTTTCCTGCTCGAGTCAGTTGAATACTTGGGTTCCAAGAAGGGTGTTGGGTATGTCATTGGGATGTGTATATAAATGAGGCAGAAGGGGAGAGAAGGGGAAGAGGAACAGGAAACTAGACCTATTCAGCTGAATTTGACAAACATCAATTGAGCACTTACTTTGTGCAAGGCATTGAACCAAGATCCCTTGACTCCAAATCCATAATTGCTTTTACTTTATCATGTTGCTTCCTATTCAGTTTTAAGTCAAATTTATTGGCCATGTGTAGTTCCTGCCCAATATCTATGTGCTGATGACTAATTCAACAGTCTTCTTATTTATCTGTTTGTCATAGCTAGGTAAGAAGCAATTTTCATCTATTTGATTTTTCCTGTGTGTAGCTTGTCAGAGTAAGTGCTCTTGAGAAAGTTCTCCTGGGTCTTAATACAAACAAGCTATACCCAACATTTATTAAATTATGTATGTGCCAGTACTACATACTGAATATATATTACTATGCTAAGTTTTGGACACATAAAGAAAAATCCTTGTCCTCAAGGATTTTGCATTACTATGAGGAAGATACACACACACACACACACACACACACACACACATATACATCAACATATACACGTAAGTATTTTAAATGATAGATAATTTTTTTCTTTTTTTCTTTTCTCCAGTTACATGTAAAACAACTTTTTTTTTGTTATCCATGTACAATCATTTTTTACTATTTCCATATGAATCATGTTGAGAGAGAAAAATCAGAACAAAAGAAAAAAACCACAAGGAAAAAAACAAAATGAACATAGCATGTGTGGATTTACATTCAGTCTCCATAGTTCTCTCTCTGGATAAGGATGACATTTTCCATCCAAAGTGATAACAAGAATTTTTAAAATTATTAAGATAGTATTTAAGCAATACAATTAAAATAGCATGTACAAAGCAGTCACAAGTTAACTTTGGAAGTGAAGGCATTAATAGTTGGAGGGAGAAGGGGAAACCAGGAAATGCCACCTACAGAAGGTGGCACTGGAGTTAAGTAAAACGAAACAGAGATTCAAACATATATCAATTCTCCTGCATACAGTTGGTCTATCCCAGTTGCTCTTTCAATCTCTGTCTTACTTATTGCTTTTTCTATTTCCTCTAGCACCACACTAGGTGCTAGAATCTAAAAGTGATATTTCTACTATTATTAAAAATGTTGTTATAGAAAAGCTGTTATAGAAAAATTAACAGATATGATCCATTTTTTAATCTGTTATCCTCTGTGCACTTTTATCTCTAAATGTTGGGATTATCTAGCTTAATCAGAGCTCATGTCAAACTTTGTACAGATTTATTTCCTCTTCTACTTAGCCCTTTATGAGGTTGTTATTCTCCTCATAACCTTCCACTATCTTCCTCTGTAAGATTTTGCAAACTAATTTATATTTTAAACCTATGTTGCCATTGGCTTTCATGTTTTTCCACTCAGCAAAGAGATCAAGTATTTTCTGGCTGAGTTGGTTTCTGGGCTTTTTTGATTCCTTTGGCCTCCTCTTGTGGGCAGTATCTTACACTGACTATACTTTTTTTAGGAAATGATGAGAGTCCATAGTTCACCATTCACTATACTCAAAATACCAAGCAAGGTTTCTCCTCAAAAGTCTTCATTCTTTGCTCTAGTTAAAAGTTAAAACACCTTTATTAAGAATGAAAGTTTTTTTTTAACTTCTTTCTCTTTTCTTCTCTACAGTTTCCCTCAAGTTATCTGTCTTAAAAATCTCTCTCCAGACTCATTCCTCATAGATTTCTCTTTGTAATATTTCTTCACAATATGATTTAATCAGTTCTAATAAAGTGTTTCTTCATCCTCTTTCTGTTTTTCCCCCAGTTTCTCTCAAAGCATTTCTATTAATTCTCTCTTCTCAGTTTCTCCCAAACTGCCATTACAGAACTCTCTCATAAAAAAATAATTTAAAATGTTATTCTTCAAAACTTTCTGCTCTTAGAGAAATATAGCTTCCTTAAAAAAAGCATTTTTGGAAAAGATGTTATGCCCAAGGACTATATGAACACAATTACAAAAAACTTTTTACATATTATAAAGTCAGATGCAAACTGGAGAAATGTTAATTGCTCAAGGGTAAGCCAAGCCAATATAATAAAGATGACAATTCTACTTAAATTAATTTACTTATTCAGTGTCAGAAATAGAAAAAAATAATAACAAAATTCATCTTGAAGAACAAAAGATCAAAAATATGAAGGAAATTATTTTTTAAAAATATGAAGGAAAATGCCCTATTAGTACCAAATCAAATTCTATTACAAAGTAGTAATCATCAAAATAATCTGATACTGGCTAACAAATAAAGTGATGAATCAGTGGAATAGATTAAATATGTAATACATAGAAGTAATTGGCATAGTAATCCAATATTTGATAAACCCAAAGATTTAAACTAAAGAATTCACTGACAAAAATTGCTTAGAAAATTGAAAAGCAGTTTGTCAGAAATTAGGAAGAGACATTTCACACCATATATCAACATAAGGTAAAAATGGG
The DNA here is from genome assembly GCF_902635505.1 of Sarcophilus harrisii. NCBI lineage: Eukaryota > Metazoa > Chordata > Mammalia > Dasyuromorphia > Dasyuridae > Sarcophilus > Sarcophilus harrisii. The sequence continues at coordinate 302,711,606 of NC_045426.1, read as the reverse complement.
TATATGATTTTGAAATAAAGGGTGATATAAGCAAATTAAGAAAGCATCAAATTCTTTATCTGTAAGATATGCAAATAAGAGAAAGATTATGACCAAACATGAGCTAGTATTATGGGATGTAAAATGGATACTTTTGATTACATTAAATTAAAAAGATTTTCACACTTGAAACCAGAACAGCCAAGATTAGAGGGAAAGCAGGAAACTGGGAGGGGAAAGGTTTATATCAAGTTTCCTTTATAAAAGCTTCATTTCTTAAATATAGAGAACTGAGTCAAATTTATAAGAATATAAGTCATTCACCAATTGATAAACAATATGAAGGATATCATTCATAATTCATAAAGAATATGAATAGTTTTCAGAAGAAGAAATAAAAGTTATCTGTAGTCATTTGAAAAAAAATGTTCTGAAACACTATTGATTTAGAGAAATACAGATTAAAACTTTATTTTTCCTGCATTTTTTATTTTTCTCTGTTCTTTTTTGCTTAATGTGGAAATATGTTTTGCATTACTGCACATGTATATTCTATATCAAAGTGCTTATTTTTGTTTCTACTGGGCTCATATCCCAAAGAGATCTTAAAGAAGGTAAAGGGACCTCTATGTGCAAAAATGTTTGTGGCAGCCCTGTTTGTAGTGGCTAGAAACTGGAAATTGAATGGATGTCCATCAATTGGAGAATGGCTGAATAAGTTGTGGTATATGGATGTTATGGAATATTATTGTTCTGTAAGAAATGACCAGCAGGATGATTTCAGAAAGGCCTAGAGAGACTTACATGAACTGATGCTGAGTGAAGTGAGCAGAATCAGGAGATCATTATACACTTCACTAACAATACTATAGGATAATCAATTCTGATGGATGTGGCCCTCTTCAACAATGAGATGAACCAAAGGAGTTCCAATTGTTCAATAATGAAGAGAACCAGCTACACCCAGAGAAAGAACTATGGGAAATGAGTGTGGACCACAACATAGCATTTCCTCTCCTTCTGTTTTTATCCGCTTGCAATTTTGTTTTCCTTCTCTTATTTTTACCTTATTTCTAAATCCGATTTTTCTTGTGCAGCAGGATAACTGTATAAATATGTATACATATATTGTATTTAACATATACTTTAATATATTTAACAAGTATGGGACTACCTACCATCTAGGGGAGGGGGTGGGGGAAAGGAGGGGAAAAGTTGGAACAGAAGATTTTGCAAGGGTCAATGCTGAAAAATTACCCGTGTATATGTCTTGTAAATAAAAAGCTATAATAAAAAAATTAAATTTAATTTAAAAAATAATAAATAAATTAATTCAAAAAAGTGCTTACTTTTTCAAAGAGGTGGGTAGGGAGGGAGAAAAGGAATTAAGAACTAAAAAAAAGCATTAAAAATTATTCTTATATGTAATTGAGAAAAAAAAAACATTCTTTAAAAAAAAGATGTTACATATGGCTCCTTAGCTAAAATTTTTAATTTCCTGAAAATCATTTGGAAGTACATCAAATCCATGTTATTATTAAATACAATATAATGGTCATAATGCAAGGCACCACTTGACAGGATAATTTAAATAAGGAGAAAAACAATAGAACACTAAAAATGTTGAGAACAGCAATAGTTAAATAGAATAATAAGATACTATAACAACAAAAGATACAAAACAAAATTATATATAATTCAACAATGAATTACACCTAACAGAATTGAAGCGCCAAATTCTGGGAGAGTGGCTTGGAATATGAAAAACTCACAAAGACTTCTCATAGCCACAAATTCTTTCATTTTTGTAAAAAGGGCAAAAACTGGCAGATCAAGATGATCTAGCTCTGGGTTGTGAGTGAAGGGATGCTATTTAATGGTTAGATGTGAAAAGGGAGAGGGGAAGTAAGGATGGGTCTAGAGAGTTAGGTAGGAGTTAGGGAGGGTCTTAGTTGGGAGCAAACTTAGATGTGCACTGCGTCTGTCTCAGCAGTTGCTGGATGGGAATGCAGGAAGTGGGATATGCTATACAAGATAATGAGAGTGCTTTGGTCCCAAAGTTTACTTGTAGGACTAGAGTATCTTCCCTGCTCTGGGAAAGGGAGAGTCCTTATCTGCAAGATCCCTACTAATTAGCTGTTTTGAGCAAGCTTCAGTCATGCTGACAAGATAACTGTCCCAGGAATGTGGTCTCCTTTTATGTTTCATAAGGCTGACAATGGCTGGAGTTCACATCATTCCTAAGGGCTGTACCACATCAGTATAACCATTTCTTTTGCAACATCATAATTTAGCCTATGTATACGTTGGATAGTTCTAATTCTGTTTCTACTTATAGCCACACTAGCAATGTTTCTAATTTCTGTGGTTTGTTTCTTTTCTCTAGGGACTGTCTAGCTGGGATTCTAGACAAGAAAGGTACAGCCTCCAGGTTCAGCCTTCCTCCTCTTACCTGACCAGGCTCTTCCTAGGCAAAGTTGTTGAATTCCTAGATGTAACATCTGCTTTCCTGGAAGCAACACCTTCAGCAGGAGCTCTATGCTGAAGAAAAAACAAGCCAAGCAACATCATTCTTGAACTGCTGTTTCAATGTAACAGTTTCTTTCCTTGTACCTTTTAATAGCTCTTTTGTATCTAGCTGATGGATTGTTTTATTTCTTGAAAATCTTGAACTTTGCTCTACTTCCCTTTGCAATTTTTTTTTCTCCAGCTAAATTTATCATGAGATAACATTGAAGCTTTTCTGTTTGGTTAGTGAATTTCTGTTTGATTTTTGTTTCAAATCTCTGCAATATTCTCTGAATATCAAAAATTTTCAGTAAAATTCTGTTGTCTTGCTTCAATTCTTGTTGGCAATCTTGGGCTTCATACTACAGTTCTACAAGGGAGGAGGGCAGGTTAGGGGTGCAAGACCTGCCATCCCTGCAATTTTTGGTCTTCCTTTCATGCCAAAAAAAAAAGGTCTGAATTGTTATGGGATTAAGATGTTGTTATCTTCTAAAAACCATTACATTGAATTCCCAATCCCTATATTTATGCCCACCTGCATTTTTAATTTCCTTCACAAGCTAATTGTACAATATTTCAGAGTCTGATTCTTTTTGTACAGCAAAATAACGGTTTGGTCATGTATACTTATTGTGTTTCTAATTTATATTTTAATGTATTTAACATCTACTGGTCATCCTGCCATCTAGGGGAGGGGGTGGGGGCTAAGAGGTGAAAAATTGGAACAAGAGGTTTGGCAATTGTTAACGCTGTAAAGTTATCCATGCATATAACCTGTAAATAAAAGGCTATTAAATAAAAAAAAAAAGATGTTGTTATCTTACACAATACTATATACATATTTTATACATTTCAGAGTTTCTAAACTTTTTTAGTGTTGTCTTTGTGTGTCACCTGTGTCTTCCACAAAACTCCCCCCAAATTCTTGGGTTTTTTGACAACTTGCAATATATTGAAATCTTGATGGGGTAAATCATGATGTGAACAAGATAATTGTATTTGTTTCTTGACTAATGCAGTTCCTTGGATATGAACTTACTCCAAACTAACTCTCCTTTTGATGGGGCTGTCTTTCTTAACATATTCTTAACCGAACAAATTATTGCCTTTCTGATTGTGTGTTGATGGTGATCATCTCATATCAAATTGTGGTGTTCTAATAGATGATGAGGTCTTAATTGCTGATTCCAGGTCTTCCGAGGACCTCTTTTCCTCTCCCCATCTTGTTTTCCTAATACTGAGTTTTTTGGATTGTAGCTTCTTTCCCAATGAACTTTGCAATCTTCTTTTGGGTATAATAATAAATTATCCCTGTTCAGGCCACAGTGGTGACCAAAAATACTTCTGGACGGTGATGAATCACTCTACATATAGGTGACCTGATATTTACACAATAGTGACATAAAGCCCCACTGATGGTACTTTCATATCCCATTATTATGACTCTCTATAAGTTTTGTTTTTTTAGTCTTTCATTTTTTACACAAAAAAATGTACTACCAATTCTTCAAAACCTAGAGGATTCTGTAGGAGTTGTTAACTGTTCATTTTGTGATCTATTGAGGGTGCATTGCACTCATTCTGACCCAAGAGTATTCTTTTTTTCAGATCTTGCGTTGACCTTGATTAGTCTTTGTAATAAGGAATTTACACAACCCTTACTCTCCAAGTATCTCTGGCTCTTAAAGAGACAATGGTAATAGCTATAGTAACTTTTCAAATGGTTATTAAAGTAGAACCATTTCTACTTTTTAGAAGGGTTTAATTGTGTTCCTACCCAACATGGTCTAGAAATCCTTGGACTTGTCCCTGTACCTTATCATCCTTTGCTCATTGTCCTGTAGTATAAACCCTTCCCCCACATCATTATTGCCTCATCCTAGAGTTGAGGAGAGGCAGCTATTAGGGATTAGAGGGGATTAGGGACTATATTATGGTCAGATATCTGGGGACCTTTACTCTGGTGCAACTCTACCCCAACATAAATGTTTCACAAGAAAGCTACCCCTGGGGAAAAAAAAGAAAGAAAGATATCCCTGATACAATAAAAGGACAGAGTGGGAAAAATCATTCCAAAAGAGTTCTTCCCCGAGTCTATCCTACTCCCTCTTCTGGTGACAGTTTCCCAATGGGCTTGCCCCAGATACCAGAACCACAAATCATGTCTCAGCTGAAGTTGATTTGGTATTATCCTTTTTTTTCATGAATTGCAATTAACAAATACGACATTATTTAGGGGCCCGATTACTGGTGATGAACCGCTCCACGTCTAGTTGGGCAGTTTCTTAGCAGATAGAGTCGGTCATTGGGACTTTCTATACTATTAAAACCTGCCAAGAGTTTATGCTCCATTAGAATAGTCACAATGATATCCAGCACTCTATCTAGTCTACCTAGCTGCCTCTAGAGGAAAAGAAAACTTTAGTCTTCCCTCTCATCCTTTAGTCTTTTGTTTTTAGTCTCTTTTGGTCACTCTTTCCTAGAAACAAGCATATAGCTACCAAAGGAGCTCTGGGTGGTCTTTTGTGACAGGAGTCAAAAAGAAAGAAGTGATAGTCACAGATTGAGAAGAGGGGAAAATAGGAATAGATTATTACTAGAATACTCACAGTTCCTCCAACTTGTCAATTACCCAATGCCTTATCTGGTACACTCCATGCTTAGGATGTATTCAGTTCTTGTTTCTGTCTCTCAGAATACTTATCTTCTTTTTTTTTAAACAAACACAAGTATTTATTATCATGCTCCTAAGGAATGTTCCATCCATCAAAATCTATAAATATATATGACTGGTGTAAACTCAGAATACTTATCTTCACCTAAAACTCAGCTCAGTCACTACCCATTCCCTTCATTTCTTTGCAATCTGTTTTATCAAGTTACCTAGTATTTATTCAGTCCATGAAGTATCCTCTCAGAAAACTGTAAACTTTTTGAACATAGGAGCTATTCAGATTTTGTCCTTTTTTGAACTTTTTTTGGGGGAGAAAGTGTCTGGAATTGTGACTTAATACATGCAGGAAACTTAGGCATATAAGAAATGCTTGTTGAGTTGAACTGAATTGACATATTCCAGGAAAACTGGTATGAGTCCTTTCCAGCCACCCACATAGAAATCTTTCTCTCCTTGAGAAAATGCACTTCCCTTCCTTGAAAGGGGGGATACTTTGAGTGTTCATTACAACAACAACAATTGTTTTGCATAATTTCACATGTGGTGTCTTAATTGTGGGTGGAGATAAGGGAGAGAACCTTGAACTCAAAAATTTTAAAAACAAATGTTAAAAAATAGTTTTGAATGAACTGGGGAAACATTAAATAAATAAAATACAAATAAATGCAAAAAGATTATGTCCTCTAATACCCTGAGATGCCCTTAGAATTCTTTTTTTTTCTTTTCCCTCCCTTGATAGTTTTATCAGCTCTCATGGATTTTATTGACTTCTTTATGCTGATGATTCTCAAATCTACCTTTTCTGTACCATTCTCTCTGTTAACTTCCAATCATTCATCTCTAGATGTCTTTTGAAACATCTTACATTGGATGTCCAGCAGACATCTTAAACTCAACGCATTATTTTTCCCCTGAACCTTCCCTATCTCCTACCTTTCCTATCACCATAGAGAGCACCACCAACCTTCCCGTTGTTCAGCCTCACAACCGAGGAGTCATCCTTCATTTTTCACTCTCTCTCATCCCTCATATCCACACTGTTGCCAACCTTTGTCGAATTTACTTTTGCAACCTCTCTGGAATATGTCCCCCACTTTCTTCTCTCCTCTGCCACTGTCAAACCCCCTAATGCTTTTATTAAATTAAGTGACTTGCTCAAGGTCACACAGTTAGTAACTAATATTTGATTTGAACCTAGGACTATTTAACTCCAAAATCAACGCTCTATCCACAGTGGTCCTGATTTCAGTAGGCATCAGGGCAAACACAGGGAATAGTCTATCCAAGTATATAGTGATGGAAGAATACAGGATGAAACTAGAAAACAGCTGGTATTTCCAGTTTGGCTGGAACACTGAGTTCAGGAAGGAAAGTAATGTGAAATAAAGCTGGAAAGGAAAGTTGGCACTGGATTATGAAGGGCCTCAGATGTCAGACCAATAAGTTTGCATTTTATTGTATAAACAGTAGGGAGCCATTGAAGGTTTTGGGGTAAGGTAGAAATGTAGCAAAAAAAATATGAATGTATTTAAGGAGTATTCTTGTTTCCAAACCAGCGTATAGTTATCTTTGGTCCTATTCTTTCTAAAACAATGTCACAGAGTTTTTTGAAGCTAGATTTGAGGAAAGGGAAAGATTTAAATGCTCAGGAGTCCCAAGAGAAGACTTGGAGTATACAGCCTTATTGAATGTCTACATGTTCCAGTGACCATCAGCACTCACTAATGCTTCTGGCTTATTTCACTAAAGGAAAGGACTTTTCCAAGAGGAAGGAAGGGAGGGGGAATCTCTCAACTCTGGACAGCAGAGAGAAATGTGGACTTCTGATGGGGCCTCTCTCCCAGAAAGAGCCAAACCACTTCAAAGTTCTTGATGAGGGCTTAGCTTTGGCTCCTGCCTGGTACTCCCTTTGTATAGTCTGGGCTCCCTCAAAATCCCAGGAGCCTCAGAAGAAAGGTCACCTCCAATATCACTATGGAGACAGTTTTTTTAACAAGCCATATCAACAGACTGGGGCATCAGAGCCTCTTAGCAACCTTGGGTATTAACAGAGGCAAAAGGAATGATTAAGACTGGGCCATCCCTGATCGGTGAGAGACAGAAGCAGAAGGATCATGGATAGAATCCTGGAATGGGAGAGTTGGAGGCAGGGAGATAAAGGAGGAGGGACAGTAATATAGTCATTGAATAAACCAGAGTTCATTCAGCTATCCCTAAAATGGATTAAAGAACACGATAGTTAGAAAAGATCTCAGGAGTTCCATTGTCCAAAACCTAGTACCTGACCAGGAATCCCTTTATACTATTTCCAACAAGTGACTACCTATACTCGCCTTGAAATTCTCCAGTGACAGGGAACTTGCTATCTGATGGGACAACTTATTTTACTTTTGGATATCTGTGATCATTAGGAAGTTTTTACTTATGTGATTAGAAATCTGCCTCCTGGTAAGTTCTATCTGTCTGTGCCTGTTTTGTCTCCTGGTGACCTAGAAAATAATAATTCATTTTTATTGTATTCTTGAGGCTTCCAATGTACTCCTTCCCCTCTCAACAATCCTGTGAGGCAACAGGGAGGTGAGGAAAGATAAGACAGAATATCATACACCTTGTCAGACAGTATTTCTATACCTGATATTTTTTCCTTAATTGTTTTCTTTATCATAAGGATGACTGCACAGTCTAGAGTTAGGAAATGGCTATGGGGTATAAAGGGGCAACTAGGTGGCACAGAGGAGAGAGGGCCATGCCTGGAATCAGAGAAATTTGAGTTCAGATCTGACCTTGGACTAATTGTGTGACCCTGAGCAAGTTACTTAATCCTGTTTGCCTCAGTTTCCTTATCTGTAAAATCAGTTGGAGAAAAGGACATAGCAAATTACTGCAATATCTTTGCCAGCATGACTGAAGAACAACTTAGGGACAAAAGGCATAGATGAAACATTTTTTTTTTGATGGAGGTAATATATAGGCATTATTATCTCCATTTTGCAGAAGAACTTGAGTCTAAGAGAGGCTGAATTGGCTTACCTAGGGTTACTGATTAGCAAGTTTCAGAAACTAGGTTTGTCGACTTCAGGTCTAATTCAAATTCAACTGCACTCTACTTCATATCCTATATGACAACTTTTTCCTCCACAAGGATAACACATCAGTTACTTAAAGATGACATATCCCTCCTACATCTTTTCTTTTACAGGTTTGCTATCCTCTGTTCCAACTTTGGTTTGAATCATGAAACAGTTTTGATTCCTTCCAACCAGCTTATTCATCTAAACTCAAGACTATGAGAAATGGCAGGGCAGAGGGATGAAATGGCTACTCCCTCCTTCTTTAACAATGGGTACATTGTTTTAATCATTGTGGTCTAGAATTGCATGTGCAATCATTGCATTCTGCTGTATTTTGGGAAGGACATTTGCAGGCAAATATTGTCTTTAGTGCCTCTCTCTCTCTCCAATTAGTAGTATGAGCTACAAGGTGCCCAATGCCAGTCCTGTTCTCTAGTCTCATAGAATTTCCCTTTGAAGTCCCTTACTCTACCCCTTCCCCATAGCCTAGATTATTTTTTCCTTTCCTTTATCAAAATGTAAAGGTTTTTATTCCTTCCAGGATCTGCTAAGTAATTGACTATTTTGATAAATTAATTCATTCTGAAATGTTAATAGCTAATTTTAAGTGGAGTTTTTACACTTAAACGTTATTTCTCAATGGCATTATTTTGACCCAAAGGAATTAATTTTTAAAATGGAGTCTAATGATCATACTTTGTGCTATATATAACTTAATAATTTAGAGCAAAATAGATAAAGAGCTGGATTTATGATTTAAAGAGCAGAATTTAGATGCTCTGTTCTGTGATCTTGGGCAACCCAATTAACCTCTTTGGACCTCAGGTTCTTTAATTGCAACATTTCAGTGTTAGACTAGATTGTTGTTGTTTTAGCTATATCCAACTCTTTGTAACACCTTTTGGGGTTTTCTCGGCAAAGATGCTGAAGTACTTTGCCATTTCCTTCTTCCATTCATTTTACAGATGAGGATACTGAGGCAAACAGAGTTAAGTTAATTCCTTAGCATCATACAGCAAGTAAGTGTCTGAAACCAGATTTGAACTTAGGTCCTTCTCATTCTAGAACTACCTAGATGTTCCTTGGACTAAATCAGGGATCCTTAATGGTTGTGTGTGTATGTGTGTGTGTGTGTGTGTGTATGAGAAAGAGAGAGAGAGAGAAAAAGACAGATCCTTTTGTCAGTGTCATGAAATCTAGTCTCCTGACTTTTTCTCATAATAATATTTTTAAATACACAAAATAAAATATACATCACAAAAGAAGCCAATTATATTGAAATATAGTAATTAGCTGCGTATGCTGGCACATGCCTATAATTCCTGATATCAGGGAAACTGAGATTGATGAATCACTTAAGTTCAGGAGTTCTGAACTGCAGTAAGACAAAAGCCAATCAGAATTTCCCATTAGGTCCTGTACCAATATTGTGAGCCCTACAAGGTAGGAGATCCCAGACTGCCTAGGGAGGGACAAACTGACCTAGATCTGTTGCTACACTTTTGGCTTGGGCAAGATAGAGAGACCAGGCTCAAAAAACCCTCACAGTTGTTAAAAAATAATTTTTTAAAAGTTCATAGGTCCTAGGTTAGGAACTTCTAGAAATGCTCTCAGATCTTTTCTAGTTCTGTGTTCCATTGTCTGAATTTTGTCCTTACAACATAAAATAGAGATTAGTTCTTTTTTAGAGAGGTTCAAAGAACCTTGCACAAGGTTGCAAAGTCAATTAAAAGTTGGAACCAAGGTCTGTTGTTGTTCAGTTATTTTTTAGTCATGTCTAATTCTTCCTGACCCCATGTAGGATTTTCTTGGCAGAGAATGGTTTGCCATTTCATTCTCTGACTCATTTTACTTATGAGGAAACTGAAGTAGACATAATTAAATGACTTGCCCGGGGTCACACAGCTAGTCAGTGTCTAAGAACAGATTTGAACTCCTGGAGAGGAATCTTCCTTTCTCCAGGTCTGGCACTCTATCCATCAAACCACCTAGCTGCCCCTTCTGGCTCTAGTTCTAGAATATTTTCTATTCCACCATTAATATGTTAGAAAATACTGTCCTTTGACTAATGAAATTAGGAAGGATAGAGGGGAGCAATTTAATATATTGAGGAAAAAGGTCTTTTCAATAGTCCATTTTAAATATCTACTGGGGAAAACTAGCCAAGTTTAGAGAAACATTTCCCTAAGATGGATAGGATGGAGAAATCTCAACCCTTAATGAAAGAAGAGTGTTTGAGTGATCATTTTCTTCTAGAGAAGAAATATGGAAAGGTCCAGGGGCTGTTTCTTTCTATAATTTTAGCAGATGTACTTTTCTCTTCTGGGAATTTTTTTAAACTTGGAATTCTTTCATAAAAGTCCTAGAATTGCCAAGATATATTCATATTTATAGCAGGGGAATTTGTTGGTTTACTCAGCTCATGTGTCAACTTGACTTGTGCATATGGATGAAGAAAAATCATTAGGAAGATAAGCTTGGCCTCTGCCTCACCTTCAGCCTTGAATACTTGGTTCTAATAAAAATCAAATCAAGGGAAAACAAAGTTTTGGAGAATTGACTTCTATACTCCAATTCTTTCCTCAATATCTCTTCCATATATATGTATCCCTTTCATCTGCTTATATCATCTCTGTTCTGGGTCCTTTGCTTAAACCCTTCCAGCCAAGATGGAGTAGAACTGATCTATTTCCAGAGTAAAGGAAAGGGAGAACCCATTTCCTATATTCTGACCAAAAACTGAGTATTGCCTGATCTAAAAAGAAATTGAATTTGTCAAGGAGAGTGGCTCTTTTCCAAACACCTCTTCAGTCAGTCAAGCCAAAGTTCTCCAACTGTTACAAAGGCTTGAGTTTGGCTTGGGAATTAGTGGAACAATCATCATCTTTGCCTGAGTTGGGCTTCCTGCCAGACATCCTGCAAGATCATCAGTGGAAACTGTTCCTCACCCCTTCCAGTGGGGCTGTGATCCACAGAGAAGCTGTAACTCAGAGGGACTTTCTTTTCTTCAAGAGCCAGAATCAGATTCAATGCCCTGATTTTTACAGAAGCAGTTAACTGAGAATCTCTAATATGAAGGGCAGCTAGGTAGCACAGTGGATAGAATGCAAGGCTCACAATTACAAAGACTCATCTTCCTGAATTCAAACTTGGCCTCTGACATTTCCTGTGTGACTCTGGACACATCACTCACTTCTGTTTGCCTTAGTTTCCCCCATCTGTAAAATGAACTGGAGAAGGAAATGACAAACCACTCCAGTATCTTTGCTATGAGAACTCCAAAACGGAATCACAAAGAGATGAATATGACTAAAATCACTAAAACCAATGGCCCTCTAATTTCTGTCAGCATTGAGTAAGTCTGATAAAATAAAAGAAGTTCCAGATTTGAAGATTTAAAGACCTCAGACCTGGGTCTGAGTTCAAACTCTCCCCTTTATTAGTTCTATTGACTTTCAGCAAGTCACATATCTCTGAAACTAACTTTTCTTACATGTGATTCAATTTTTGTTTAAAATTCATTTCTCTGTAAAAATGAGTTTCAAGGCAGCATGGTTCATTGGAGAGAGGGTCAGCTCTGAAATCAGAAAGACCAAAGTTCAAATGCTGCCTCTGAGACATACTTGGTATATGAACATCAGCCATCTAACCTTAGTGCTCTAGGGAATTCTCTAAGATTGAAAGTTTCAGAAAGACAGAAGAGTTCCCAGTCTTTACCAGTAGCGAGTTTTCGTATCTGAAATTCCCTACCCTGATGAAATCATCAATCCAGATTGGGGTAAAAAAAGGGAATAAAAATAGGGATGTTTGTACTACTTAGCACACAGGATTATTTAAAGAATTATCTCAGATGATAATGAAGGTAACAATAAAAACGATGATGATGGTGATGATTAATAATAATGGCTAACATTTATATAGCACTTACACAGTGCCAGGCACTGTGCTTTGCAATCATAATTTCTTTTGAGACATACCATGACCCTAGGAAGTAGGTCCTATTATCCCGTGGTGCTCTTGGAAGGACAACATAGCACAGTTACTAGCAAGTCAACTTCAGAGTAATGGAGACTTTGGCTTAAGTCCCTTCTCTGATATGTCCTGGCTGTGTGATCCTGGTCAGGTACTTAACATTTTAAAGCTGTATGTCTGAGACTATATAAATCATAGATTAAGTACTGATTTGTGCCATTTGAAGGAAATTTTTCACTGCACAATCTCTATGCCAATTAAATCACAAATACAAGAAAAAAAGGGGGGCTCTTTATAAAGCTAATACTATTACAATTATTATTATCTCCCTTAATATTGAATCTTTTCTCTTCAGATCAGCCCTTGTCTAGCTCTCTAGAGATCTAGAATACTATAAATTTCTGTGTCCCTCATCCCCTCTATCTCAGGCCTTTACAATTTAGGAGGAAAAGTTAGGAGCTCAGTTAGGGGTAAGCCAGATACCAGACCCTTACCTCTCTCTCTAGCTATGCCTTCAAATACAAAAGAAAGAAAATTCAAAAAAGGACCTGTCCTCCAGGTTCTCACCACCCTGCACTGAACATTCAAGCTCGGTTTTGATTTTGCATTTGGCCGTTCTACTTTATCTCCCAAATTAGTTCCACATTCAGGCCAAGGTCTGTGGTTTCCACTTGTTTTTTGAAACCCAATCTTCCCAAGTACTTGGCACAGAGATTAGTGACTTAGAGTCTGTTAGGTTTTTTTTTTTTCTATTTATTCAGAAATAGAAAGGATTTCAGATTGTTTCATTGGAAGAGAAAAGGCTGGGATAGAAAAGGAAGAAATAGGTCTGATATACCACTGAAAAGTTGAAGTAAACCATTAGTCCAGCCATTTGTAAACACCAAAATTTTAGGTCATTAATTTCCCACATTGGAAGAGGGATCATAGCAAGATCTCAGAAGTTTTACAACCCTAAGAGGGAAAAAGCAGCTTAGAGCTAAACTCCCTGCATGGCTCAACCTTGCTTTCTTTTCCTTGCTCTTTTGGAGCTGCTTTTTGAGTTTCTGTGGTTATTCAATCACGCCTGACTATTTGTGACCCCCATGGACCATAGCAGGCCAGCACTTTGTTTTCTTTTTGGCAAAGATACTGGAGTGGCTTGCCATTTCCTCCTCTGGTGGATTAAAGCAAATAGCAGTTAAATGATTTCCTGGGGATCACAGAGCTAGTAAGTGTCTAAGGCCAAATTTGAACTCAAATCTCCTTAATTCCAGGTCTGCTGATGTCTAACTGTGCTATCGATCTGGCTTTGTGGGAGATTCTACTCATCCTCTACTCCTGGATTGCCCAACCTTTTCTCCAAGCTGTGATTCATCTCAGAATTTGCTAAAACTCACTAGTATGGATAGACTCCCTAGCCATGCACCAGGCTAGTCTCATCTACTTCTTCCTTCTTCCCACCCATTCATTTAATTCAGCAGACATTTATTAAGCCCCTGCTATATGCACAATGATAAATTCTGGGAATATGAAAACAAAATCAATATAGCTCTTGCTATATGCATATGATTACATCACATATATGTGTGTGTACATAGGTATGTATATATTTTGTATTATATGTATAAATATATATACACACACACACACCTGGATAGCTACACTTAATTGTAGGTAAAGGGAGAAAAAATAAAGCAAAATAGTTCCTGCCTCAAGGGGCTTACATTCTCCTGGGAGGATTCAATATGTAAAAAGATTAATAGAAAACAAAGAAAGAAGTTGAGCAGGGAAAAGGTCAAATGGAATATTCTAGACAAATTTGAGGAGGGAGATTTGAGTAGGATGTTCCCTTTCCTCCCTTACACTGGCATCAGTTGTCATGGTACACTACAGCTACAGCAGGTACTTCCTGGGGGAGCCTTGGCCAGGACCTTAGACCTTTGGCTCCCTTTTCTGTTCAGTGTTTCTTTCACTGAGTTCAGAGCAAAGGTGAAGATAAAATGATTGTTCAAAATTCTCATGGACAACATGCCAATAACTAAGTACAAACAAGGTAAATATCTTATTAATGGAAGATAATCTCAGAAGGAATGCCAGAGAAATAGCAGGAGAGAAGTAGAAGGGGAGGACATTAAGAGAAGCCTGTTGCTTAAATTCATGCTGTAAATATCAACCTCCCAGGAGTTATTATAGGTTATCATATTATGCTTTAGGTCTTTGTCAAAGTGCATTTATGAATCTTCTGTATTTTAAGCATTTTTAAAAGCATTTCTTTTGCATGAAAGAAGTAAATAGCTGTTTTGTGCTAATCTACCTTGGACACGAAGTAGTTTTCTAATCCTTATGGAAAAACCCTAACATGAAACTAAGTTCTAAGTGATTTTTCCCTGGATGTCTGTGGTGATGTCACAAACAATCAGAGATTGTGAAAAAAAAAAAAGTCTGACTGTCCTTATTTAGAGATTAGACTCTAAACTACATTTTTGTAGTAATTATATAAATGGTTCTCCTGGCTATACTCACTTCACTCTAGAACAATTCATATAAAGTCTTCCCACGTTTCTCTGAATTCATCAAAATGGTCATTTCTCAGGGTGCAGAAACATTCTATTACATTCAGATATGGTCATTTGTTTAGTCATTTCCCCACTGATGGGCACTAATTTAGTTTCCAGTTATTTGCTACAACAACAACAACAAAACATATTACTATAACCTTTTTTTTTTTTTTTTTTTTTTTGGTACAGTTGAACTCTTCCCTGTCTTTATCTCTATGGAACATATGCCTATTACTGATCCAAAGGACATGCACCAATTAATAACTTTTAGAGTCTATATGCAAATTTCTTTATAGAATCCTTGGTCCAATTCACAGATCTGGTGTACTAATGTCCTCCCACAGATCTTCCAACCTTCCTTTTCTTTGTTTATCAATTTTGCCTATAGATGGAGCTGAGGTAGAACTTCAGAGTTGGTGATTTGGAACATTTTTTCAAATGGTTATTGAGAGTTTGCATTTCTTTTTTTGAGAATTGCTTCTTCATATCCTTTGACCATTTACCTTTTAAGGAGTGGCTCTTTTTCTTATATATTTGTATATATTGGATATCAGACTTTTATCAAAGAAATTTGCTGTATTTTTCTGTTAAATTTTTCTTCTAATTCTAATTGCACTAAATTTGTTTTCTGTAAAAATTTTATGGCTTATATATTAAGAATTGGAAGAGATGGATGTTGGAGGACATGTAGTATAGCTCCCCCCATTTTACAAATGGGGAAACTGAGGCCAAGAGAGTTTTAGTAAGGTGTTCAAGGTAACAAAAGTAGTGGGAGCTCAAAGATTAGTAATGGAACCCAAACCATCTCACTTATATAATTAAAACTTTCCATCATACTTATTTTTAAAATTATCATCTATATTCTTTGGTCAAGAACTCACACACCGCCACCCATCCATAGTTTCTTTCTTCTTTAATTTTTTATGATGTGATCTTTTATATTTAGGTCATGGGTATATTTGGAGCTTATTGTATTACATGGTATGAGGTACTGATCTAAATCTAATTTCTGCCTTGCTTGACTTTTGTTCAACTGCTTCTTAACTAAGCAGAGTGACTCCTGGTCAGAGTGATGACTAAAGAAATGTGATTCTGTCCTTATCAGGGAGAAGTAGCTTAGCATAGCAGAAAAAGAAATGAATTTGAAGGCAGGGTACATGGGTTTGAGTCTTTTGGCAGTGCCACTTACTATCTTTGTGACTTTTGGCAAGCCACCAAAAACTCTCTGGATCTCAGTTTCTTCATCTATGAAGCAAGAAGATTGGAATACAAATAAAAGCATCAAACAAAACAAAACAAAAACCCAAACTGAACATTGTATAATTATAATCATGAAGCTTGTCCCAAAAGATGAGAAAATATACCTCCCTCACTTCTTTTCAGGAGTAAGGGATTGTGTGGGTGGGATATTACATTCACTGTCAAACTGGTATGTTAGTTTACTGACTGCTTTTTTTTTTCCTTTTTATATAAATGGATGGATGGATGGATAGGTAGATAAATAAATAGAAAATAGACTTACTATGTACCAGACATTGACCTAAGTACAGAGGTAATGGGGATACTGATGCAAGAAAAACAAATAAACAAGATTGTCCCTCCTCTCAATGAACTTATATTCTAATATGAGAAATGTCCTAATAGGGAAAGATAAAATATAAAGGGTAAGTGGAAAATGGATAGAGAGGAGGTGGGGAACAATTCCTGAAGAAGAAATAAGTGGAGCAGTGCAGAGAATGAATTGAGTTGAGATGGAAGAGCAGGACCTCAAGAAATGGTGTTCCTACCCAGAGATTATTTATTCCTCGTTACAAAGGATGGTTCACTGAATAAGGAAGCTGGGAGGAATGATATTCAGAAATGAAGGTGATATAAAACAAAAAGTTATAGATAAGTACTTTTTAAATGAAGAAGTTAGACTGGTTCTTCCCACCTCCAAATCTTTGGTCTTTATATCCTGACAGACAGGCAGGTGTGGAGAATAGAGCAATAGGTCTGGAGACAGGAAGATCTGAATTCAAATCCAGTCTCAGATATTTACTAGCTATGTGGGTCCCAGACAAATTACTCTGTTTGCCTCAGTTTCCTTACTATAAGATGGAGGCAATAATAGCACTTCAAAAGGTTATTGTGAGGGTCAAATGAGATAATATTTATACAATGCCTGTCACATAGGAAATAACAAAAGTTCCCCATTCTAATCCATTCTTCACTCAGTTATCAAACTGATTTTCCTGAAGCTCAGGTCCAACTAGGTCATCTTCCTACCCAAAAAACTCTGGTGGCTCCCATTTGCCTTCAGGATTAAATATAAAATCCTCTCTTACCATTCCAGTCTTCTTAAACCTTATTCTCTATCCCTTACTCTTTGATCCATCCACCTCTCAGCCAGGCATTTTATCTGATCTGTTCCCCATTCCTGAAATGTTTTTCCTCTTCAACTCTACCTATTGTATTCCTTGACTTCCCTCCTCAACCAAAATCTTATCTTCTGTAAAAAGTCTTTTCTAACTCCTTTTAATTCTAATGCCTTCCCTCTCATTATTTATTTCCTACTTCTCCTGTATAGAACTTGTTTGTAGATGGTTGTTTGCTAATAGCCATTAGATTATGAGCTTTTATGAACAGAGACTGTCCTTTGCCTCTCTTTGTATCTCCAGCATTTAGCACAGTATCTGGCACATAGTAGGCACTTAAATGTTTATTGACTGACTGGAGGACAGAGGCCAATATAGTAAAAAAACAAACAAACAAAAAAAAAAAAACCCCAAAGAGATGAATTCCAGAGGCAGAGAGGTCAGAAACCATAAAATCAATGAAGATGCCCAACAGAGTAAAAGCAATGACCAACAGACACAGTGCCCAATACTATCGTAGTCACGGTGCTCAAGTCAGTGCCCTTTTGGTTCAAGTTCAATGTTGGGATGAAATGAGGTACTCACAAGTCATTGAACATGTAACAAAAGGTTGCCATAATATAACAAGGATGCTCAACAAAGAAACAGTGATACTTAGCTTCTCTGGATAGTACTTCTTAAGTGGGAATGATTTAGTGTAAGTCATCAGAGAATGGCAACTTTTATGGCCTCAGGGACCTATAGAGTCTGACAACAGGAGATTTACACAAAACTGGGACTTTTTATACGCCCAGACCAGGAAGGAGGGGTGGGGTGGGGAACAATCATAGTGAGCAGGGGAAAGGAAGCTGTGTCAGAAACTCAGGGAAATCCCATCAGAAAACCATTAGTTCTCTCACAAGCACAGAAATGACATGCCCAGCAGGGTCTAAGCACACAGTGGGGATGCTCAGAAGAGATCAAAGACATGATGCTCCGCAGAGAGCAGCATGATGACATCCCAAGAAAGCAACCACAGACTTACAGTGAAGGAGGCAAGAGATCCTGTTTCAAGTATTCATGTGTCCCATGTCTTCCTTATGTAACCACTCCCACAGATATGTCCTCTATACATATCTGCTTTTCCTATTGACAGTATGTCTTTGTGGGAGAGTGTATCCCAAACCAAAGGGGAGGAAAATTTATTGCTACTTTTATTACTATGTTACTTTACTTAATTCTTTTATTTTTTTTTATTTTAATTTTAATTTTTTTATTTTTAATAGCTTTTTATTTACAAGTTATATGCATGGGTAATTTTACAGCATTGACAATTGCCAATCTTTTGTTATAATTCCCCCCCCTCCCCTAGATGGCAGGATGACCAATACATGTTAAATATATTAAAGTTTAATTCTTTTATTTTGAATTAAATATGTCTTCTCAGTGATTAGCAAAAGTAGACATACCCATGGTTTTGAGTGGATACTGGCCCCCAGACTCTGAACCTACATAGTTTTTTCCCTGAGGGCTTCAGATGTTAGAATGGGTGGCCCAGATCCCATCCTCATAAAAGCAAAAATCAGAATGCAAAATGAAACCAAGCAAAAACAAAAACAAAACAAATTTCCTTATTTTAAGTTTTCCACTTGCTTGGATTCTAAATAATCAGGAATTCATGCTACATAGATAGCCAGACAAAGAGACATGTCATCCTTTATCTCTTCTCTACCATTGTCATTACACAAGCTTTGCCTTATACATCCCAATTGATCCAGAGAAATGAGGAAACTTAGGAGTTCTTTGTAGCACACCTAAGTCTTTTTTTCCATCATTAGGGAAACCATACTTAATTTTGATGGAAGTTATCTCACACTCTTACTCCTCTGCCAAATCAATTTTTTAAATAATTTCCATGACTATATTTCTATATTGGGAAATCCTAATCGCTTATGTGTTTTGCCAACTGCATTCAAGGGAGAATCACCAAACCCTTTGAAAAAGGGAGCTGAAGATGGATTAAAAAAACAAACTGGGAAAGATGTACATGAACTGATGCTGAGTGAAGTGAGCAGAACTAGAAAGACATCATACACGGTAACAGTAATATTGTATGATGATCAACTGTGATAGATTTAGCTCTTCTCAGCAATTCAACAATCCAGGGAAATTCCAAAAGACTCATGATGGAAAATGCCATTCATAGCCAAAGAAAGAACAATGGAGTATGAATACAGATAAAAGCATACTCTTTTCACTTTTTTTTTTGGTCGGGTTTTCCTTTTGTTCTGTTTCTTCTTTCACAACATGACTAATGTGGAAATATGTTTAACATGATTGCACATGTATAACCTATATCAGATTGCTTATCATTTTTGGGAGGGAGGAGGAAACAGGAGAAAAATTTGGAACTCATAATCTTATAAAAAGAGAATGTTGAAAATTATCTTTACAGGTAGGTGGAAAAAAATAAAATGTTATTTAATTTTTAAAAACAAGAAAAAAGGGGGATGGAAAGCTTCTATTTTGCCAAGCTCCTCGGTCTTTGGAGTTGCTGAACTCAGCACTTCCCTGAACCAGCCTTCTTGGCTATAACCACTCAAGATACCTGAAGACGTACAGCATGGAGTGGAGGAGGTGGAGACTTTTGCCTTCTATGCAGAGATTGACCAGCTTGTGTCTTTGATTATCAACTCTTTTTATTCCAATCTTTCTCCAAGGGATCATTTCCAATACTTCTGATGTTCTAGACAAGATCCTTCCAAATTGGACAGCAGTAAAGAGCTGATGATTAACATCATCCCCAGCTCTCAGGAACATAGCCTGACTACGGTGGCCACTGACATTGGTTTGACAAATTATTAGATCAGTAACTTGGGGACCATTGCCAAGTCTGGAACCAAAACTTTCATAGAGACTTTGCAGGCTTGAGCAAGCATCTGCATAATTGGTCATTTTGGTATGGATTTCTATTTTGCTTACCTGGTGGCAGAGAAAGTAGTTGTCATCACCAACCATAGTGAGAATGAACAGTATAACTAAGAGTTTTCTGCCAGTAGTTCTTTCACAGTCCATGCTGACCATGGTAAGTTTATTAGCTGAGACATCAAAGTGATTTTACATCTGAAAGAAGACCAGACAGAATATGGGAAGAAAGATGGATCAAGAAAGTGGTAAAGAAACATTCACAGTTAATTGGCTATGCCAACACATTTATTTATAAGAAGAAGGAAAGGAAGAAATCAGTGATGAGGAGACAGAGGAAGAGAAAGAGAAGGAAGAAGCTAAAGGTGAGGAGATGAGGAGAAATCCAAGACTGAAGATGTAGGATCTGATGAAGAAAATGAAAGTAAGGACAATAAGAAGTAAATGATGATCAAGCAGAAATATATTGACCAGAAAGAACTGAATGAGACCAAGCCCATCTGGACATGTAATCCTGATAACTGTTATCAATAATATCATGCATATCAAGAGAAACAAGGCACATTTTATGGCCTCACCAATGGTTAGGAAGATCTGGTCATAAAACACTTATTTGTTAGAAGATTCCTTGGAATTCAGAGCTCTTCATTTCATTCCCTGCCAGGTTCCCTTTGACCTCTTGGAAAACAAAAAAAAAGAAAGAATAAGATTAAGCTGTATTGTGGTATGTGCTTATCATGGACAGATGTCACAAGCTTATTCCCAAGTATCTTAATTTTATCCAAGGTATGGTGGATTCCGAGGTTTTTCCCTCGACATTTCAAGAGAGATGTTATAACAAAAGAAGAACCTGAAGGTCATCCATAAGTATATTGTCAAGAAGTAGCTCTTCTCTGAACTGGCAGAAGAAAAAGAGAATTATAAAAAATTGTATGAGGCCTTTTTGAAAAACTTTTAAGACTGGAATTGATGAGGACTCCACCAACAAGTAATGTTTATCTGAACTGTTATACACACATCTCAGTCAGGAGATGAGATGATTTCCTTGTTTGACTATGTGTCCAGTATGAAGAAAACTCAGAAATTCATCTATCATATTACTGGTGAGAGGACAAAAGAGGTAACCAATTCTGCTTTGGGGAAATAAGTATGGAAACATAATTTTAGTATATAAGACAGAACCCACTGATGAATACTGTGTGCAACAGCTAAACAAATTCTCTGAGAAGACGCTTGTCTCTGTTACTAAGAAAGGATTAGAACTGTTAAAGAATGAAGAAGAAAAGAGAAAAAATGGAGAACAAGGCAAAATGTGAGAACTTTTACAAGCTAATGAAAGAAATTTTAGATAAGAAGGTTGAAAAAGTGACAATCTCCAAGTGACTGGTATCTTCACTCTGTTGCATTGTGACTAGCACATACAATTGGACAGCCAATGTGGAATGCATCATGAAGGCACAGGTATTGAAAGACAACTCCACGATGGGTTACATGATGACCAACAAGCACCTGTAGATAAGCCTACATCACCCCCTTATGGAGACTCTCAGACAGAAGGCTGAAGCTGACAAGAATGACAAGGCTGTGGAAAAAGTTCTATTTGGGGGGGCTTCTCTCTTGAAGACTCCCAGATTCATTCAAATCAAATTTATCACATGATTAAACTAGGTCTTGGCATTGATAAGAATGAGCTAACAGCAGAAGAACCCAGTGCTTCTGTTCCTGATAAAATTCTCCTCCCCTCACCCCCAATTAGGAGATGAAGATGCATCCCATGTAGAGGAGGTAGCTTAGATAAACCTCTGCATCATATAGTTCTCTCTCTTTCCCATGGTATCAGTCATGGTCCCATCATGCCTGGCTCCATCTGTCTAGTGGCTTTCTTTTGTTTTATTTCTCCTTCTGTTTTCCAGTGTATTAGGGCAAGGCTTGCTTATAGGGTCCTCCTTTGTTCTGGGGAATAAGTTATTATGTAATGTGGGTTGTTTATGTTTATTTTGCTCAGAAATTAAAGTATTCAGAATAAAAAGAATGCAGCTTTTAAACAAGAAAAAAAGAGAAAAAGGGACTAAAGCAGAGAATCTTAATCTAGGGTTTATATGTAGATTTCAGGGGATTCATGACCTTTGAGAAAAAATTTCCTTTTTATTTATATTAACTCCTTCCTGAAATTTAGCATTTTGTTCAATTCTGATTTTTTTTTTTTAAAAATCATTATTCTGAGAAAAGGTTCACAAGTTTCACCAAACCATAAGTTAGGAACACCTGGGCTAGAAAATATATACTTGCTATAATATCTGAGACAAACTGCCAATTACCTTTCTTCTTTCCTTCCTTGCCTTCTCTGTTACTACTATCTTCTGCACTATTCATTCTGTAGTCTCACTGAGATAATGGCATATCTTGGTCTCTCATATTAGGACTTATAATTTAGAGTGATGAAATTTGATGGAGTTCCAGGCTATCTGAACTAACCCTTTAAAATGGGCTTTCCAGGAGTCATTGACAAACTAATTCTCCACCTTTATGGTTTAGATAGTGATGTGCTGCTGGCTATGAACTCTCAAGCTACTGGCATCCCTCAGGAAACAGGAGAAAGTACTAAGACCATGAAAGTTGCAGGGCTGTGCTGGAGAACAGCCATTTGAGACTCACTGGGCACCCAATATCTATCATCATCAAAACCACTTAACTGACGGAACCTGTCAACTCAGTACAACAAACACTTATTATGTCTTACTCTTTATAGGACACTGGGGAAGATACACAGAAAAAATAAGGCAAAGTCTCTTCCCTCTAGTATAAGGGAAGAGGAAAAATTCATAAGAAACTATAATGAAAATTATTAAATGATTAGCACAAAGAAGAGGTCAGAATGATTTCCTCTTAAAACAGCCTAAAATTGCATTAATTTTTTCTTCTTTTTTAAAAAATTGTATTTATTTATTGGTACTTTTAAAGTACTGAACTATCTTTGACCCTCCCTCTTCCCCCTGCACTAAAGGCTACCATTTCTCATACACACACACATACACACACACACACACACACACACACACACACACACACACAGATGTGTATGTATGGAGATTGTATTAATTTCTTTGGCTGCCATATCACATTGTTGTTTCTGGAGGATGGGTAGAGAAGAGGATATCCAGGTTTTGGGGGACAGTAAGAAGGGATATTAAAGGGAAAATTCAGATATTCTAGGCTGCTTGGTAAAAGGAAGTATAATGTCACTTTAACCTGTATGATATCACCCAACAAGATTTTCCAACTCCTTTTATTCTGTTCTCATTCAATAAGTTTCTGATATGAATGAGGTTTTCCAAATAAACCTTTCTAGGAAGAGAAGATACTTCAAATAATTAATACCAGTATTCTGAGACTCTTATGAATATTTCTCATTGTAAATTAATAAATAGACATGATTTAATAAAATGATATAGATGGATGGTAACAAAAAACAAAGAAACTGAGTAATATCACCTCAAAAAATAGTGAAGAATGTAGATGCGGTGAATGGAAGACTGGACCTGGAGTCAGGAAGACCAAATTTAAATCTTGTCTTAGACCAGTAGTTGTGTATTCTAAGCAAATTAATCTGCCTCAGTATTATGATGCCTATTTGTAAAGTGGGGATCATAATGGCATCTGCCTCCCAGGGTTGTTTTCAGGACAAAATGTTATAATTTTTGTAAAATGCTCTGCAAACCTTAAAGAACTATATAAGCACAAGCTATTATTACCAAACTAAACAAAAAAGGAAAGAAAGAAAGTGTTGAACTCGAAGAAAA
Source organism: Sarcophilus harrisii (assembly GCF_902635505.1). Classification (NCBI taxonomy): domain Eukaryota; kingdom Metazoa; phylum Chordata; class Mammalia; order Dasyuromorphia; family Dasyuridae; genus Sarcophilus; species Sarcophilus harrisii. The sequence continues at coordinate 302,687,801 of NC_045426.1, read as the reverse complement.
CTTGACATGAAGACAACAAACAGATGAAAGTAGAACTGACCTTTTGACTTTCTACAACAAACTTTCATCATCAGTGATAGTAGAACCAGTACATTTGGATTAGAGAGGAAACATGGTATAGTGGACAGGGTTCTAAATGAACAGAAGATTTAGGTATAAATCCTAGCGTTATTACCTATTATCTATTAGTCACTTAACTTTTTGGCCTCAGTTTCCTTATATGGGAAATAAGAGAGCTAACTTAAATGACATCTAAAGCCTCTTCCAGCTCAAAAATCTATGATCCTACTACCAAAATCTCCAATGTGTGCTCTCTGAGGAAGAGGAAATGGTAATAAACTGAATCCTAAAAGAGAAGAGAAACTTGAAGACAACTAGAAGAAAACTTCTTAAACTTAAACCAAACCAAGTACTCATTAAAAAAAAAATGTTTGAAAGCTTTTTTTGAGTTTAATTTTTGATATGGAAAGATATAGGAGATAAGGAAAAAAAACCATGATTATATATCTATGCTTAATTGTAGCCTGCTTGGGGGATGATAGGAGAAAAAGAGAATAAAATAAAAAGTGTACAGTAGAGAACAAAAGTATAATCTATAAGGAAGCAAAGAAAAGATGGATGAATATAATCATCTATTCTATTTAATGTTATATATGGTTTCCCCCCCTGAGGCAAATGGGGTTAAGTGACTTGCCCAGGGTCACACAGTTAGGAAGTGTTAAGTGCCTGAGATCAAATTTGAACTCACATCCTTCTGACTTCAGGGCTGGTGTTCTATCCACTGCACCACCTAGCTGCCCTATATATGCTTTCTTGAAATGGAAATTTATTGTTAAATATTTTGAATACTTTTTGATGTTCTGCTGGGCACATGACAATGTTTGTTTTCTTTTTCTATTCTGTTTTTTCTTATTTTCTATTCAGTTCAATAAAAAAGACTAAAAGGAAAAGAAAGGAAAAAAAAAAACATGGGCAGTATTTTTACTGTCATTAAGTCATTTAAATCCCAGCTTCTTAAATTATGTTCAAGATCCTTTATGGTTTCTTATAACTGAATGTAGGGTCATGAAATTGTGCCTTATTATTAATACCCATTTTATATATCTATATATCTGGGGTCATATAAAAATTTCTCAGGCAAAAAAGTTGTCATGAATAGAAAAAGTTTAAGAAGCCCTGATTTAGAGGATGTCAGTATACTAATATTTTCTTATCTCTGAAAACTTTATATTTATACAAATATTAAAGTTGTCCTTGATGAAAATAGAAGAGAATAGGTTAACTTTCAGAGATGATTTTCTGGAGCATGCCATAGCTTTACAGTCATACATGATTGAAAGGTATATGGCATATAAGATCTCATGTTTATATTTGTTTAAAAGCTTTGATTCTAACAAATAGTAGAATCATAGTAACCAGCTAGTATGGAGGCTGAGGCTGGTAGATCTCTTGAACTTAGTGAATTGGATTTGAGTAAGGAAAAGCTGTGTACGGTCACCTGCCTCACTTTTCCCTGCAGAGCCATCTGGGTCCAGTGGCAAGATATAGATCAAGATGACTGAAGATGGCTCTGGATGCAATGAGAGATTTGGGTCTTTTTAAGCTGAAATCTTCAATGGGTCTCAGTTTACCTGAGGCTGCACCCAATTCAGTGATTAAGGCTAGGTAACAAATTGAGGCAAAGAGCCTCCTTTTTTATCTAGTCCCACCTCTAAAAATTTTTTTTAATAAATAAATGAATGAATCTAAGAGGGGAAGATTCTCAAGGTTTCTGGCCAAAGCAGAAATGACTGCTATTTACCTTTAATCTGAGTCAATTGGGACCCAAACAGTGACCAAATGGGGCTTGGAATAGGATGCATTGATGACCCAGGAGAATCAGATTGATTTTGGTTTAAGGCAAAGTCCTTAAGAAAGAAATCTAGCCAGTAAACCCCAAAATATCTTGGGAAGGTGCAAAAGAGAAAAAAATATTTTTAAGAGCATCTGTGGGTAAGGGTATAATGCTCTATGTGGACAGAGAGAGGAAGGGAAAAATTAGGAGTTCCGAGCTTCAATGGATCATGTTGATTGTTCACACAAAGTTCAATAGGTGATGAGTGTCCAGAGAAGGGAGTTCATCAGATTGCCTAAGGTGGGTCAGATTGATCAAAAACAAATGGTCAAAACTCCTTTATCCAATCAGTTAGGAGATTCAGTTCTATACTTCCAGCCTGAAGGAATTGTGGAGACCTTAAAAACAAACAAAAAGGGGCAGCTAGGTGATGCACCTACAGCACCAGCCCTGAGGTCAGGAGAACCTGAGTTCAAATGGGATTTCAGAGCAAAATGCTAACTTAAAATCTCGCCCTAAAATATTTCCCATGCTTTTATTTATGTATATGAGATTCCATTACTTCCTGGCAAATGAAAGAAGAAATGATAGAAGTGTCAGATTTTATATTTTTGGGCCCAGAGATCTCTGCAGATGATAACTGCAGTCATGAAAATAAAAGACTTGATCCTTGGAAAGAAAGCTATGGCAAACCTGGACTGCATATTAAAAAGCAAAGATATCATCTTGCCAGCAAAGATCAGTATAGTCAAAGCTTTGGTTTTACCAGTAGTAATGTATGATTATGAGAGTTGGATTGTAAGTAAAGCTGAGTACTGCAGAACTGATACTTTCAAATTTTAATGCTAGAAAAGATTCTTGAGAGTTCCTTGGACAGCAGGAAGGTCAAATCAATCAATAGTTTTAAAAAATTGATTCAGAATATTCACTAGAAGGTAAAATACTGAAGCTTAAATACTCTGGACACATAATGAGAAGCCCCTGATGTTGGGGAAAGATTGAAGGCAAAAAGAGAAGGGAAGGGAGGAGGATAAAATGGATAGATAGAGTGTCATGAAAACAATGAGCACAAACTTGGGCAGACTTTGAGAAATAATGGAGGATAGAGGGACCTGTGCTATATATAGTCTATGGGTCACAGAATCAGACATGACTGAATAATTGAACAACAATAAGATTCCTTCAAAGATTTAATGATAGTTTCTTCAAGGATCCTTTCAATATCAAAAATCAAACAATATTAAACAGCAAAGCATGCTTTAAAACAAAGGTGTTTACTCTTTCTGTCTTCTCTACAAGAAAAAAAATAGGATATTTGCAAAGATTTCTTTAGGAAGATGGTGAGGGTCATACTAACCTGTTTCACAATTTCATTTAAGACCAGTCCCACTTATTTTTTATTTAGACTCCCAAGTACCATTAAGAATAACTGTCAGGGGCAGCTAGATGGCATAGTAGATAAAGCACTGGCCCTATTGTCAGGAGGACCTGAGTTCAAATATTATTTCAAATACTTAACATTTATTAGCTGTGTGAGTCTGGACAAGTCACTTAACCCCAGTTGCCTCCCAAAATAAATAAATAAATAAAATTTTAAGAATAAATTCTCCCACAAAGAACTGGATATTAAAGGGATGCCCATCAACTGGAGAAGGGCTGGCCAAATTGTGATATATGAATGTAATGGAATACTATTGTGCTATAAAAAATAACAATCAGGCAGATTTCAGAAAAAAAAATCTGTACTTACGTGAACTGACACTGAGCAAAGCGAGCAGAACAAGGACAATATTGTATACAATCTATTTATTTATTTTTAATGCATATTGCTTTATGAATCATGTTGGAAGAGAAAAAGGGGGAAACCATGGGCAACATTAAAAAAAAAAACAGAAAAAAGAAAATGTGTTGATTTACATTCAGTCTCCATATTCTTTTTCTGGATGCAGATGGCATTTTCTATCCAAAGTCTATTGAGATTGCTTTGGATCACTGACACACTAAGAAGTCTTTCATGGTTGATCATCATGCTGTTATTGTGTACAATGTATTCCTGGTTCTGCTTGTTTCGCTCAGCACTAGTTCATGTAAATCTTTTCACGCTTTCTAAAATCAGCTTGTTCATCATTTCCTATAGAATAATAATAACCCAGTATCTTCATATACCACAACTTGTTCAGCCATTCCCTAATTGATGGGCATCTACTCATTTTCCATGTCTTTGCTACCACAAAAAGAGTTGCTGCAAACATTTTTGCACATAAGGATTCTTTCCCCTACTTTATGATTTCCTTCCGATATAGACCCAATAATGGCACTGCTGGATTTGATAGCTCTTTGGGGATAGTTCCAAATCACTCTCCAGAATGGTTGGATGTATTCACAATTCCACCAACAATGCATTAGTGTCCCAGTTTTCCCACATCCCCTCCAACATTCAGCATTATCTTTTCCTGTCATCTTAACCAATTTGAAAGGTGTGAGGTGGTACCTCAGAGTTGGAAAACATTGTATACTATAACAACAACATTATGTGATGATTAACTTTGATAGTTTTTGCTCTTCTCAGTAAAACAATGATTCAAGATAATTCTAAAAGACTCATAATGAAAAATGCTATTCCATATCCAGAGAAAGAATTATGGAATTTGAATGTATATCAAAGCATACTATTTTTACTTTTTGTTTTGTTTTGTTTTTTCTCTCTCATGGTTTTTCCCTTTGTTTTGAATCTTCTTTCACAACATGACCAATATGGAAATATGTTTAGTATTATTGTACATGTATAATCTATTTCAGATTGTTTGCAGTTTTAGGGAGGAAGGAGAAAGGGGAGGGAGGCATAAAAAAATTGGAAATAAAAATCTTATTTTAAAAAAAGTAAATGTTGAAAACTAAAAGAAGAAGAAGAAATGCCCTCACAACAACTGGAGAAGAGTAACTTCTATGGAAAAGAGGCCCACTCTCCCCACTACCACCATTAATCATCATCTCTACCACTACTAATATTAATTGCCAAACAACATAAATAGGAAAATAATCTTGAGAGAATATAGAACTTGGATGACTATAGTGACAACATAATTTCCAAAAGCTGGTGATAAAGCATGCTCTTGGCAGAGAGCAGGTTGCATAGTTAAGACCTAAGCAGGCATTGTCAGACATGACAAAAATGTTGACTTGTTTTGTTTAATTTTATTTATTTGTTACAGGGGAAAAAATGTTATATAGAAAGTGGGAGAGGCAGACTAATTATGATAATCATCACTTACATATATTATCTCATTTTCTCTCTACAACAAACCTGTAAAGTAGCTGATATTATCATTCCTATTTTAAAGATGAAACTAGAGCTGAGAAAAATCAAGTCACTTATCAGGATTCATGAAGTAAATAAGTGCCTGAGTTGGAATTTGAACCCAGATTCCTGATTCCTAGTCCAACATTCTATCCTCCACCACTCACTACCTTCTATTTTTCTAATGGTGAATGAGAATGATAGCAAAAACTTATCTGGCCCAGGATGATCAACAGAGGTTAGTTCTCTGCCTTTGTCATGTGAGGAGACTGGCTTATATTACAGCAAGGGGGATTGAAACTGGACAGGTGATAGGAATTTCTGAAACATTAGAGGAGGAGGTAAAATTTCCTTTTCTGGGATTAGTTGCTGTAATGGGCTGAGGTTTGTGTTGATGCACTGAGGTCCCAAGTACGTGAGACTAAATAGTAATTGGGCTATACTCTATTAATATACATGACTGGATAAAGAATGGTCCCTGCCCACTCTCTGTGCAAGTCCTGATGTGTTGTACAGGAAATGACGATTCTGGTGGGTGGAGGCAGAGAGAGACAGGAAGAGAAGCTGGGAGAGATTGGGCCTGGGTTCCTTTCTCCTAGCTGCTGGTCGTGTGGCTGCTGATCTAGCTAGCTTCTTGACTCAGCTGCACACATTGCTATCGCCGATTATCTTCCCTCTGATCCTTCTTCACTGAGAATAAAGACTGACGATTTTCCCCTAACCTGAATTCCTGACTCCTGCTGATTTTAAAATACATGGTCTTCACAAGTTGCCTATAAAGGATGTTGAATTTGGTTTGGATTTTATAGTGCTCTGACTAGAAGTCACACTTGGAGAGACTTGCCTACTAGAGTGTTCTGGGAGGATCTCAACCTCTGAGCTGAAGGAGAATTTTTCCTTGGGATTCTTTCTTCAATTTGTTCACCGTCTTCTGAACCCTTTTTTAATGGGCTTTCATAGAAATTTGTCTTTAAATCAACTCTAGCTATCAAAGTAAATAGCTCACTTTGTACTTGATTGAGGGTAAAAATAATTTCTACTTCTAGAGCACAGATTTCAGGTATTTAAGAGTCCCAAAATAGTTAGTTCATCTACTCTTCAGTCTTAAAAGAATGTAGGTCTGAGGCCTTTCCTGAAGGTTAACTCCTTCCCTCCCTCATCCTCCTTTCCATCAATTATAGAGTTAATAATGTGATATGATACAGGACCCATTTCCCTTATTTGAGTTACAAGAGAAGAAAAAAAAATCCAATTAAATTAAGCATCCCACTAGAATGGATGTTTGATGTCTCCCCCACCTCTCAATTCAGTTCTTCCAATTCCCCATCCATTCTCTTGAGAGAGAAAGATGGGGCATCTAGAAATAGGCTCCACAACTCTATCCTAGAATGAATTTATAGGCTCACTGAGGATCTGAAGGAAAAGATTCCACAGACTGATGAAGATCCTGGGGGAAGTGTGATGAGTATGGCCATAAAACTATAATTATTCCTTCCACATCACAGGATTAGGGGTGCAGCCTTGATCTGGAAAATACTTGTAAAATTTTTTAACCATTCCTTCATACCAGAGAAGTTTGAATTTTTTCTTTTATGAGGTATTTCCAGTATCTTGTTGTAAGATTTGGATTAAGTATTTGGTCATAAGCTCTTTGTCATCTGCTGGATTTCTGCAAAACTCCCCCAAAATTCCCTTTTAATTTCTTATGCTGACCCCTGATATAACAAAATCAAAATAGGAAATTTAAACATAGAATAAAAAGAGCACTATACTGAATGTCAGAAAACCTGATTTTGAGGCTCACGCTGTCACTAGCTGTATATCCTTAGACAAAGCTGAATAACATTTCTGACCTCAGTTTTCTGATCTGTAAAATGGGAATGATAATAGCACCTTATAGGGTGATCATGAGCATCAAATGATATAAAATGTATAAAGAGCTTTAAAAGATAAACTATATAAATGTTAACTATTATCAACTTCTACTTTCTTTCACTGGGATAAATAAATATAGTCAAATAAAAATCAACACATTGAACACGTTTGAAAATGAAGGCTTGGGAAAGAACATTATCTCCCACAAAATCCTTCCTATTGTCAAATGGTTAAGCCCCTGGAAAGATCACACTCCACAAGAAAGGTATGAGTGTGTTTTAGATTCCTGTAGTTTAGTGCAAACTATGAATGCCTTTTCAGAATGTTTAAATGCATACAATATCATAGCAAGGTTTCAAAAGAAACAAATTATATTGAAATAGTTATAACAATAATAAAACAATAAGTTAATGGAAGTCCCAGGAACCTTTTTAATAACCTTTTTCTTTCATCAAAACTTATCTTTCCCAGGTCCCCTTCCTTTAGTGTTTTTCCTATGATCTAGAGTTACTCTGATAAATGAAGGAAAATATTAACATTTAATATTAATTTCATGTTAGAGCTGTTAAAATATTAAGTTGTCTGTATCTTGTCATCCTTTGTAAGTGATACAATATTTCTAGAGGAACTGTTGGTTTAACCGATATTAGGATTTGGGGAAGTGTGATTGATTTAAGATTTCTTTGAGGATCTTTAAAATCCCACCCTTTGAGCAAACCACTTCAAATTGGGAGACCGAGACAGAGAATATGTTATGGGAGTCAAAAAGAGCAATGGAGGGACGGCAGAGATGGGACAGCTTCCTCCCTTCTTTGGTTCTCCTTTCTGGTAGAAAGGGCTGGACCGATGCCAGGGTCTGAGGAGAGAGTTCGATGGGAGTTCCAGGCTCAGAGGGGGCTGAAAAGATTGATTGGGTAGGGAGGTGAGGAAAGGTTTAGCTGCCCCCTCTCCGGGCTTCCTGTAGTTCTCAATGCAAGCTCAGTGAAACATTCCCAGACAGAAAGGACGCACCAGGGACTGACTAACTGCTCTTAGTAAGGGATGAGTCAATGTAGGGACTAGGAAGCTGAGTCAGCATTTGCATACAGGCTGGGTCTCTTTTCCCCTCCCCAACTCTGGGACTAAGACTAGGGAGATCCATCAGGAGTTTCCTTTTCCACACTAATCTTTGAGGCAGAGCAAATATTTGAGGTGGCTGGGTGGGTGTTGCGGTAAAGGGGACTAGGAAGGTTATTCTTCTGTTTGCAGGGAGGTGGCAAGAAGAGGGGAAGATAGGAAAGAAATCTTCATTAATTGTTCGAGCACACTGACTTTGTCCCCTACTGTTAGTTAACACAGGCACCTTTTGCTTTCGGGAGAGTGTTGAGCCAGTCTGAGTATGTGAGAGGAACAGTTACCCAGGGCAGAGCTTATTTCTTGGGTTAACTGGACATCTGGCAGAGGGAGAGGGACACTGTGTCCTCATCCTTTCTCAAAATGTTCCATGTGTGGTTAAGATCATTATATCAATTAAGCCCATCTCTTGAGACAGAAATCTATTTTGTTGTTCAGTAGCGTCTGACTCTTTGTGATCGCAGTTGGGTTTTGAAGTGATTTGCATTTCCTTCTTCAGCTCATTTTACAGATGAGGAAACTGAGGCAGACAAGGTTAAGTGACTTGCTTAGAATCATAGAGTAAGTAATTATCTGAGACCAGATTTGAATTTAGGAAGAAGAGCTGACTCCAGGACTATCCACCATCCCACCTAGCTGCCTATCACATAACAGACATTTAATAAATACTTCACTGAGTCAGCCCACACGTGAGTATGAGTGAAGTTATCTAAATGGCAGTTCCTCTTCTTGGAGTGGCCTCTCTGGTTTGCTTCCCTCCTTCCACCAGATTCAGAAAGATCTAGCCCTTCATGAATACCTCCTGGTTGACTGCAAGTTGCAATTCAGGCATGTGTGAAGGTATTTGTACTACTGGCCCTAATTTTGGTACAGAGGGGAAAGTGAAGCTTTTGAAGAGGTTTTGAGTTTAGATTCCATCTCTGTTACTTACCTATGTGATGTTGGGCAAAAGTCAGTCTCTGGGCTTTATTTTCCTTATCTTTGAAATAAGAAGGGAGCAGCTAGGATCAGTGGTCCTCAAACTTTTGTTCTCAATATCTTTATCCTATTAAAAATGATTGAGGAACTGTCCAAAGAGTTTTTCTTTATGTGGTTTATAGTTATAGATATTGATCACATTAAAAAATAAAAACTAATTATGAATTTGTAGACTCTGAAAGGATTTCAGAGATTCCCAGGATGCTCTGGACCAGACTTTGAGAACCACTGAAGAAGATGGTATGGTAGATAGAGTACTAGCCCCAGGAGGATTTGAATTCAAATCTGGCCTTAGACACTTAACACTTCAGAGTTGTATTGACCCTAGGCATGTCACTTAATCTCAATTCCTTGTCAAAAAAAAAAAAAAGAGAAGAGAAAAGAAAAGAAATAAGGGCTTAGACTTGATGACTTCCAAAGTTTCTTTCAGTTCTTAATTGATGATCCATAGATCAATGACTCTCTGATTCCCAATAGTGAGATATGAAGACATTGAAAGGTAGTCTTCTGTACTTCCTCCACTCCACCCTCTTCACCTTTCCATCCATTCATACTTCTCTAAGAGCCATTCTCAATATATCAATTTGTGGTCTTATATGAGGCTGGATTTAGACCTGATTCAAGTCTGATACAAGATGATTTGGAGAGTCATAGCTAAGTCCTTTCTCCAAACATGATTCCCATTCAAATTCTAATGTCTAAAATTCCTTTCTTAAAATTTAGAATTGTAAACTCCTCGAAGACAGAGAACTTAACTGATTTCAACATTAGAAGCCCAGCTCAGCCTACCACAATGCAAGGCTAATGCATAATAGATGCTTGATACTAGTCTGTTGAATTTTTAATTACTCATTTGGCTTAAAATATTATCTTTTTCCAACTGTCCCCCTTTTCCCAAAAAATCACTGAAAGTCTACTATCTAGTAATCACTAGACTCTCAGTATGAATTTGTTTTTCGTATTCATTTTTACATGACAGAAAGGGTATTTTGTAAAGTAGACCACTAGGGTCCTTTGATCATAAAAGGCTGAAAGAGATTATCTTGAAAGAGCAAGCAAAGACCAGCTATACCAACTTCACAATCTTATCTGGGGCAGCCCTTTTCTTCTGATGACTAAATCAAGAACACTCCACTTAGGAAGGCTCAGACTCTTCTAGATTGCAAAAAAACAAAAAAACACCTCACAAAGTTTATACCTTAGGCAGAGACATATTTTATTATTCTCTTTTTATGTGGCAGCTAGATACCACAGTGAATAGAGCATTACACCTGGAATTAAGAAAACATCCTCAGGAGTTCATATTCCACTTTAGATACTTACTAACAGAATGATCCTATCATGTAATTTTTTTCATTATCTCTGTTTGCCTCCATTTCCTCATCTGTAAAGTGAACTAGAAAAGGACATGACAAATCACTCCAGTATCTTTGCCAAAAAAACTCCAAAGGGGTCACAAAGAATTGGACACAACTGAAAAATGACTGAAAAACATGCAACAGGCATTGTTAGCATTATCCACTTAGAATAGGAGTGTAGGGAACCCCTATTTATGAACGGACAAGACTGAAATGACTCAACATCAATTATTTCTTGTGTGAAAAGGTTTTCCCAAGAGAGAGCAAGGACCCCATTTTCTGTTTCTGAATTCTGTGCAGAGTTTAACACAGGCCAGTACAACAGCAAATGTTAGATGCTAACTGAACTCTGTCCCTATATATGTTGTTTCCCCCCAAAAAATAAACTAAAAATACTTAACTCAGTGCCAGGTTGATCATATGATGATGACACAAAAACAAATAAAACACACACACACACACACACACACACACACACACACACACACACCAGGGGCCAGAAAAGGAGAGGACACATTTCATTTTATCCCTCCTTCAATTTCAACACTTCCTCCCTTTAGAGAAAACTGTTCCTGTAACCTCATTTATTAGTCTTCTAGAAGCACACAAACCCCTATTCCTTGATGGACTATTGCCTCCTCCTGGGTCTGTCTTCCCCTTCTCCCAAACCCCTTTCCATCCCACAATGCTCAAGTGAATCTGGTTCAGACACACTTTTGGCTACTTATGGCCCGGAGTGGCTGATTCACAAAGAAAGAAACCTGATTTAGTGTTCCGTTCCTGCTTTCTCTCCTGTTTGGTTAAGTTCCATACAGACACTTAATGTTCTCCCTGTTCTCTGTGGTTTTCAGTATGTTCCACTCAGTTATTTCCTATCCCTCCCCCTGTCCCACCCCAGGCAACCCTCTCAGCTCGGACACTCAGACAGGGCAATGAGGCTTTTGGTAAAGTGAGGCCATAAAAACCAGTGGACAAAGAAAGCCCTTCTTAGCCAGCAGCTGGGAGTTGAGTGTCAAGATAAATGGAAGAAAAGTGAATCAAAACATTTGCCAAATACTTACTGTGTATATAAAGTACTCTACTGAACATTGGGGACACAATTTTAAAAATTGAGCTGTTCCCTGCTCTCAAAGAACTTTTCTTCTAATAGGATTAACAGGAAGATGGATGGAAAGGTTCAGAATTCAGTGATAGAGAGGAGATAAAGCTGAAAGATAATCTTTTGCTTTAAAATTTGATTAATTTATTTGGTTACATTTTATGTTTCAAACTATTTTCCTTCCTCCCCCTAGAGAAAGTCACCATTTAACACATGTATATGTATATACACATGTTCATGTTTACAATATATATTATGCATAGTTCTTTTTATCTATTCTATTTCTCTGGAGAAGGATGTCATCTTCCTCAGAGGTCCTTTGTAGTTAATAGCCATATTTATAATATTCAGGATAGTTATTCATAGTTGTTCTTTGAACAACATTATTAATGTACCCAACATTTTCTTGGTTCTGCTCATTTCATTCTTCATTTTTTCATGCAAGTCTTTCCATGTTTTTCTAAAATTGCCCAGCCTATCACTTTGTCGTGTAAATCTTGACTTGTTTAGCCATTTCCCAATTAATGGGCATCCCTGAAATTTCCATTTCTTTGCCAACACATATAATCTCTTTAATGTCATTTTCATTTGATAAAAATCTTATCTGTTTTTGAAGTTGAGCCATTTGACATTAAGAGAGAACTTCCTAGGGTTACTGTAGCTATGACTGCTGCTGAGGTAGAAGCTCTCATCAATGATGGTAGATAAGTGGGAGCTGATAAGATTTCCGGGAGCTTCCATTCTTGGTGGGTCCTGAATCATTTTATGGGGGTTCAAAGGAAAATGCTGGTAATAGTGGCAGTTAGATTGTTCCTATGTCTATCCCTTGGGGCACCTCACCGCCTCAAGCTGACTTGCTTGCCTGCCCATTAGGGTCAATTGACTATGAAGACACATCTCTGCAGGTATTGATCTCCTGGATGATGGTTGCCATGTGGTCAGGAGGGCACTGATATTCCCACAGTCCTGGGAGCCTTCATATCGGTGTGTGGGGGAGGTAGTGATTGTTATGGTGGTCTCTTGGCCACCTCATTCAAACTACTTGCTCTCCCCCATACTGGGAGAGTAGAAGTGTTTAAGAAGACAGATTCTTAGATGACACTTTCAAACAACACTCTATGTTATCAAAGTTTTTCTACCTGCATTTTTAAATTTGCTTCTGGCAACAGCTCTAAGTATTGCTATCACCATCTTACTAAAGAGGAAAATGATGTTGAGGAACTGTGGTCTTAAGAAAGGTACTTGTCCTTTTTCTTTTTCCATTTTCTTTTCTTTCTTTCTTTTTTTTTAGGATGTTCTTTCCTTTTTTCTTTTTCTTTTTTTAATTAAAGCTTTTTATTTTCAAAACATATGCATGAATAATTTTTCAACATTGAATCTTGCTAAACCTTGTGTTTCAAATTTCCCCCATTCCCCCAACCCCCTCCCCTATATGGCAAATAATCCAATATATGTTAAACATGTTAAAAATCCAATATATGAATACATATTTATACAATTAACTTGCTGCACAAGAAAAATCAGATCAAAAAGGAAAAAAATGAGAAAGAAAACAAAATACAAGCAAGCAACAAAAAGAGTGAAAATGCTATGTTGTGTGGATCTCCCATTTTCACTCCACTTTAATTTGCATTGATGCCTTGTGTTATTCTCTACAGCAATGAACTCCCTTCTCACCTCCACCTTACAATGTTTTCTCCAAAGCTCAGCTCAAGAGCTGCCCCCTACAGAAAGCTATTCTGACCTTCCTTCCCAATTCCTAGTGCCCTTTCCCCATCCCAAGTAATATTGTATACATTTTGTATTTCTTTCTCTACAGCAGGGGTTCTGAACCTGGGTATAGGTTGTAATGTGTAGGTAAATTCTAACCTGGGAATATAAAAAAAATTTTTTTTTACATCTTTATTTTCATTAACTTTTGGTTTCTTTTTAAATCTTACGTATTTTATTTTATGCATTTAAAAGCAATCTGAGAAGGGGTCTTTAGGTTTCACCAGACTATCAAAAAGGGTTACACACAAGATTAAGAACTTCCCTCTGGGCTCATGTTGTTTCCCTCAAAGAGAACATAATTTTCTTTAGGACAGGGACTATTTCTTTATGTATTTCACATTTCCAGATCAGCACAGTATTCAGGCACATAGCTGGCACTGAATAAATTCTTTGACTTGCCTGTCTAAGAGATAACACTATAGATCACAGAAGGCCTAGAAGAAGGAAATTTTTCTTTTGCTGTCACTTCTTGGAAAAAAAAGACAAGGGATGAATCTATGGCCAGAAGAGAGCCTTGGGCCTCATTGTGACTTTGGGAACCACATCTTGACAGCTCTGGCCAGAATCCAGGTACTCTGTTTTGGGCTCTATCGGAGGTCTCAGAGGTGGAATAAGGTGCAGTGTGGGGGCTTGAGGGCTGGAAAAAGGGGGCTGGTGAAGTGAGGTGTTGCCCAATGAAAGAGGAAACTCCTTCCCCGTAAATCTGACCCTTCTTAGAACAGGGATAGGATCCTGGAGCAGAATACTCTAGATCCAATTGTAAAATTGGAAGAACTCTCAACTAACTCCTAGCTCCACAAAGAGAAGGAAAAAATGTGGGGCATTTGAATATGTCCTGCTTGTTCATCAGCAGACAGTGAGGTACACAGCCTGTATTTTGATTTTCAGAGTTTATTTTTTGCTTTTTTTTCCCCTCAAAATAAGGCAAGGAAACAAAAGGCAGTTAGTTGGCATAATGGATAATGCCTTGAGCATGGAATCAAGAAGAATTTAAATGTGATCTCAGATACTTATTAAGTATGTAAAACCCTCTGTTTGCTTCAGTTTTGTCATCTGTAAAATAGGGATAATAATAGGATGTAGGGTTTTGTAAGGATCAAATAAGATAAAAAGCACTCAACACAGTGCCTGGCACATAGTAGGTACAATATAAATGCTTATTTTCTTTTCTTTTTCATTCTCCTTCCTCAAATCTCTATGATCACAGGATTTGAAATCAATGAATATAGAAGACCCTGAGCAATAAGCTCCTATACAAGTTCAAATCATTCCCTTATTCATTTAACAAGCATGTATTAAATCCCTATTCTATGCTAGAAAACAAATACAAAAAAAAAATTTTTTTTCTGACGTTTTGGGGAACAAAAATGTGTGTGTATGCATATATAAAGTATAAAAATATGCTCTATTTTAGCTAATTAACTCTAGCTAGCTAGTTAGCTCTAGTTAACTAGGATAGATTAAGAAAGGTCCTCTTTTGGAAATGTTTGAGCTGAGCTTTAAAGGAAGTTGGGAACTTCACCAAGGTACAGGTGAAGAGTGAGGACATTCCTGGCAGCGGGGGAATAGAGTGAGCAAAGACAAGGAGTTGAGAAATCATTAATGAAGAGCTTCAGATAGATCAATTTGGCTAGAATGCAGAGTGTATAAAAGTGAATAATTCATAAAAGCCTGGAAAGGTAGGTTTGGAGTCAAATGGTAAAGGGCACAAATGATCAAACAAAGGAGTTTTCATTTTATCAAACTCACTTCATTTCTCTGGGCTTCAATTTATTCATTTGTAAAAGGAAGGAATTAGATGACTAGATGATCACTTGGATTCTTTCTAGCTCTAAAAATCTATGATTAAATGGAATCAAACTGAACAAAAGATTTGTGATCAGAACTTGTAACTTTCTCCAGACCTAGACCAAAGATTCTCAAAATTTTTGTAATTCTGGAGAGTAAGTCCAGATTTTGTATTTCTGTCATTACAAAATTTTGTAATTCTGTCAGTAAGGGGAAAAAAACCCTGAACCCTCCCTTCCAATGTATATATTTTTTGTTGCAGTCATTTCAGTCATGTCCGAAACTTCATGACCCCATTAGAGTTTTATTTGGAAAAAAAGGCTAGAGTCCTTTGCATTTCCTTCTCTAGGTCATTTTGTGGATGAGGAAATTGTACTTCAAAAAACAAGTTACTAGCTCAGGATCACAGATCCAGTAAGTTTCTGAGCTCAGATTTGAACTCAGGAAGGTGAATTTTTCTAATTCCAAGCCTGACACTTTGTGCACTATGGCGCCACCTAGTGCCCCAAGTCTATATTTGCTTATTTACAAATTAATGTATATGTACTATTATGCGCTAATTAGGTACAGTATAAAATTTGTAAAATTTTATTGGAATTTATTCCAATTAAAAATAGAAATTAAAAATTGATGAGATGAAATCAGACATTTAATCTTAGAATCAATATGGAATCACTGGAGTTCACTGATTAAGGGTAAATAACATGGTCAGAGCAACACTTTAGGGGAAAAAAGATGCTTGGGAAAAAAGGAGGGAGATTGTTTAAGAAGCTATTGCAACACATATATTGTATCTAAGATATAGTGAGGCATATTTAACATGTATAGGAGATTCTTGGAGAAAAGTCGGAACAGAAATGAGTGCAAGGGATAATGTTGGAAAAAATTACCCTGGCATGGGTTCTGTCAATAAAAAGTTACAATTATTAAAAAATAGAAGAAGAAGAAGAAGAAGAAGAAGAAGAAGAAGAAGAAGAAGAAGAAGAAGAAGAAGAAGAAGAAGAAGAAGAAGAAGAAGAAGAAGAAGAAGAAGAAGAAGAAGAAGAAGAAGAAAGAAGAAGAAGAAGAAGAAGAAGAAGAAGAAGAAGAAGAAGAAGAAGAAGAAGAAGAAGAAGAAGAAGAAGAAGAAGAAGAAGAAGAAGAAGAAGAAGAAGAAGAAGAAGAAGAAGAAGAAGAAGAAGAAGAAGAAGAAGAAGAAGAAGAAGAAGAAGAAGAAGAAGAAGAAGAAGAAGAAGAAGAAGAAGAAGAAGAAGAAGAAGAAGAAGAAGAAGAAGAAGAAGAAGAAGAAGAAGAAGAAGAAGAAGAAGAAGAAGAAGAAGAAGAAGAAGAAGAAGAAGAAGAAGAAGAAGAAGAAGAAGAAGAAGAAGAAGAAGAAGAAGAAGAAGAAGAAGAAGAAGAAGAAGAAGAAGAAGAAGAAGAAGAAGAAGAAGAAGAAGAAGAAGAAGAAGAAGAAGAAGAAGAAGAAGAAGAAGAAGAAGAAGAAGAAGAAGAAGAAGAAGAAGAAGAAGAAGAAGAAGAAGAAGAAGAAGAAGAAGAAGAAGAAGAAGAAGAAGAAGAAGAAGAAGAAGAAGAAGAAGAAGAAGAAGAAGAAGAAGAAGAAGAAGAAGAAGGAAGAAGAAGAAGAAGAAGAAGAAGAAGAAGAAGAAGAAGAAGAAGAAGAAGAAGAAGAAGAAGAAGAAGAAGAAGAAGAAGAAGAAGAAGAAGCTATTGCAAGAGTCCAGCCAAGAGGGAATAAAGTGCTGTGTGAAGGGAACAAATTCTAGAGATATTGTGGAAGTAGAGACAGGACCTACTCAATGCAGTGTCCCAAAACTCTTCAAGAATTGTAACTATTGGGATATGCTGTGTGTGGAAGAGCCTGGATTATTGGCAAGGTGGAGATGGTATCCCCAACAGAGATAGGGAAGTCAGGAAGGCGATATGGAAGAAAAGAAAATAAGATGAGATCTAGAGTCCATGGTGTGACTCACCCTGCCCCACCCAAAAGGGAGGAAGGGAAGACAGAGCTCTTACTCATAGGTCACTGCCCCAGACAGTAGAACTGGCCCTCTGAGGGATTCCTGAAAAGGCTCTGAGGGTATCTGAGGGACAAGGAGTGGGGTGGGGAGGAATTCTCAAGGACATCTGGGTAACTGCCGCTTATGGGATCCCCGTAACAGTTATGTTATGCTTCCCCTGGGGGACCCATCCATGGGCTCTAAAGTGGGGCAATAGAAGCTTTCAGGAGAGAGAGTTTCTTACAGAGACTGTAAAAGTGGGGGCAGATAAAGATAGGAATGGTTGTCTAGAGTAGACAAGGCCTGATTAACTTTTATAGGGAAAGTGGGATATAGCCTATCTTCCCACCCCACTATTTCCCACCCCACTACTTCACCATTTACACAATCAGCAAGTATGTTTTTTTCTTAATAGGATTTTATTTTTCTTTTTTTTTTTTTTTAATTATTATTATTATTTTTTTTTATTTAAGATCTTTTTTTTTTTTTTTTTTTTTTTTTTATTTAATAGCCTTTAATTTACAGGATATATATACATGGGTAACTTTACAGCATTAACAATTGCCAAACCTCTTGTTCCAATTTTTCACCTCTTACCCCCCCCCACCCCCTAAATGGCAGGATGACCAGTAGATGTTAAATATATTAAAATATAATTTAGATACACAATAAGTATACATGACCACATCATTATTTTGCTGTACAAAAAGAATCAGACTCTGAATTATTGTACAATTAGCTTGTGAAGGAAATCAAAGATGCAGGTGGGCATAAATATAGGGACTGGGAATTCAATGTAATGGTTTTTAGTCATCTCCCAGAGTTCTTTTTCTGGGTATAGCTAGGATTTTATTTTTCCAAACACATGTAAAAATAGTTTTCAATATTCATTTTTGTAAGACTTTGTATTCCATTTTTTTCTTTCTCCTTCCCAACAAGCAATAGGTTAATAAGTAGGTTAAATATGTGCAAACTTTTAAACATATTTCCATATTTGTCATGTGCGAGAAAAATCAGAACAAAAGAGAAAAAAACCACAAGAAAGAAAAAGCAATCAAACAAAAAGGTGAAAGTATTATTCTTCCTTCCACCTTCAATCTCCATAGTTCTCTCTCGATGAGGATGACATTTTCCATCTCGTCTATTGGAATTATCTTAAACAAGTATTTGTTTAGAACCCATTATATGCCAGGCACTCTCCTAGGACTGGGGAGATGATACAATGGCCAAAAGTAGGCAGGCGGGCAAGGAGATTACAGTCTAAGAGCAAGAGATTCTCTCTCTTCCCTCTTCTCCTCCCCCTATATATGTATAAGTGTATATTTTGTGAATACGCATATCTATAATATAAATGTGTGTATATACCTGTGCATATACAAGTGTGTATAGGTATATATGCACATGATAAAGTAAATAAATACAAAATTAGAAGGCGATCAAGAAAACTTCGCACGGAAGATGGTACTTGAGTTATTTTAGGAAGAGATGAATTAAAAAAGTAGTGCACTCTAATCCTGATGAATAAATAGTGCAACAAGGATGTGAGAAAAATAAGAGAAGGCCAATGTGGCTCTATTGAAGAGTGTGGGATGGATAGTAATTTCCAGATGAGTCCGGAAAAATAGATTTGGGCTGGGTTTGGAGGGTTTTAAAAGCTAAATAGAAGAGTCTATGTTTTAATCTAGAGTATTAGGAATCCACTGAGTTAGATCTGTGCTTAAGGAAATACATACTCTTTGAGGTCAGACCCCAAATCCCACCTTTGAAGACAGTGGTCTAGATAACTTTCTCCTCCCCTGAAGCCTCTCTAAGGATGGACTGTTAGATAAGAGAGAAGAAATAATCAGATGCAAATGCAAAGAGACAATTAAAAAACAGACTTGGATGTGGGTTCGAGTACCTAAGAGCAATCAAGGGTTTGCAAATACTGCTTAAGGGAAGTGAAGCGGGTGGGGTGGAACTAGATTGTTCCCTTTGGTATTGGATAATTGGCTCCATTTTTTTTAAAGAATAAAGTGGGGTAAGGGCAAGAGTGTGGGCAGTCATCATTTCTAGTGGGGTGGGACTAGCTTGTTTCCTTTGGCATTGGATAACTAGCTCCGTTTTTTTAAAGAATAAAGTGGGGTAGGGGCAATGGTGTGGGCAGTCACCATTTCCCCTGGGAAGAGTGCAGTGGCCTGGGGCTCCTTCCGACACCGCCTTTAACGTTAGGAAATTTTCCACCCACCAGGTATCCTCACCTCTTCCACCCCATCCCACCCCACCCCCACATTCCCCAGAACTCTCTGGCCACAGGGAATGAGTCAGATCAACTTTGGAGCTGGTAGCCTGTACAATGGAAAGAACTTGATTTATCATGGGGAGTGGGAGGGTGGGGGGGGGGGGTGAGGGGGAAGGGAAGGGGGATAGAGTTTGTAATCCAGCTCCCTAACCTGCCCTCTTTGCTTCAGTTTTCTCCTCTGTAAAGGAGGCATTTGTACTAGAATGACTTTTAAACTTACTGCCTCATTGAGAGCTTTTAAGCAGAGCTGTATTTCTAGTGAACAAACTTTCCATCGATCAAAATGTTAATGTGTCTTTAAAAAATCGCATGCTTAAAAGACTTAGGGAGCAAGTTTTGTTTACTATTAACACAGATTTAGGAAAAAAAATACGCAGCCCGTGTTCTTCTGCCCTTCCCCCTTCCCTTTCCTCCTTCTGTCCCAGATGCCACGTTTGAGCCCCTGACATGTTCGGTCTGGCCTTGCATGCACCCACGTGTTCCTTCCATGCACACGCCTGTCTCATCTGCAAGGGGCACATGTGCTAGGATGGCACGGCTGGGGGGCAGCAATCTTAGGAAACAGGATTATCCAAGCGCTGGAATGGGTTTTGTAAGATTTTGTTACTCAGAAAACCTGGCAAAGATTTTAAAGTTGGAAGGGATCAGAGGAGCATAGATTAGGAGCCAGAAAGGAGTTTAGAGGCCATCCATGAGAAAACTGTCAGCCAGAAAGATGGATGTGAATTGCCCTACGTGATGTATCCAGTGAATGGTAAGAGAGGGCTACTCATTGCTTGGCATTATATCATAATCCAACTCTCTCATCATTTTACAATTAAGGAAACTGAGGCTCAGAGAGACAAATAACAATAATCATGCTTGTATTTAGGTGCTTTACAAATATCATCTGATCCTCATAATAGTCCTGGTAGGTAGGTAGGTGTTATTACTATTTCCATTTTACAGCTGGGAAAACTGAGGCACATGGATTAAGTGACTGGCCCGAAAGTGTCAGAGGAAAGATTTAAAGCAGAGTATTGCTGACCTCAAGTCCAGAGGGGTCTGTGGTGTGTCTGTTCAAACACACACAAATAAGGATTGGATCTGGGATTGCAAACAAGAACTCTGATTGCAAATTCTGTACTCTTTTGATCATATTATACTGTTTACATTGGCATGTATCATGCCAGAGTAAGGCAATAAATCACATTGTTATTGTTGTTCGGTCATTTTTCAGTCGTGTCTAACTTTCTGTAACCCCATTTGGGTTTTCTAGGCAAAGACAGTGGAGTCATTTGCCATTTCCTTCTTCAACTTATTTTACAGATGAGGAAACTGAGGCAAACAGGGTGAAGTGACTCACCCAGCTAATAAGTGTCTGAGACCAGATTGGAACCCACAATTTTCTTAACACAGGCTCAGGGATCTCCCCAGTAGGCACTAACTGCCCTTAGTAAATATATTTTACTTAACATTAATATTATTCAACATTAATTAGTAATTATTTAATATTAATTAACATAATGGGGAAAATAATATCAAAATATTCATAGTTTTATGAGTACTAAAATGCCCTCCACTGACACAGACAGAAGTCTTTTCATGCTGCCTGAATGACTATGGTCAAAAAAGATCGTCACCTGGTCAAGCTTTTGGTGCTAAGCCTCTCTGCGCTTAGCTAGGTTTATCCTCCTCGGATTCATTCTGGTCTAGCTTTTAAATGCCCAGTGTCTTCCAGGCATCAGAGTAGGGTTATCAGTAGAGGAAAAATAACAGTAGTTCTCACCATCTCACTACTCCACCTGTACACATACTTTCCTTCCCTGCATTCTAAGGTTTACAAATCACATTCCATCACAACAGCTCTATGAGGCAGGGAGACAATGGCAAGTATGTATTAAACACTTAATATGTGCCAGGTACTGTGCTAAGGGCTGGGACTGGAAAGAAAGAGTAAAAAAGAAAAAAAAAAGTGCCCCTATTCTGATAGCAAAGTCAACAACCAGGTAGATATATAATATGTACAATTTATGTAAAAATAAGCTAAGAGTGGAAGGCACTGGCAGTTGAGGAGCAAAGCAAAAAGTATGGGGACAGGGAAAAGCCCCCCGAAGAAGGTGGTTTTTGTTGTTATTCAGTCATTTCAATCATGTCTAACTCTTTCACCCCATTTGGGTAAGAAGATACTGGAGTGGTTTCCCATTTCCTTCTCTGGCTTATTTTACAGATAAGGAAACTGAGGCAAACAGGGTGAAGTGACTTGCCCAGGGCCACACAGCCAGAACTGTGCCATCCTGAAGAAGGAAGACAGAGAAATAGAGGCAGAAGTAAGGGCATTCCAGATGTGAAATACAGGTTGCACAAGTAGACCAGAGATGGAATGCCACCTTCTGCTGGTATTTAGAGCATATAAAAGGGAATAATGTGTAAGAATTCCAGAAATGTAACAAGAGGTCAGGTTATAGAGGACTTTATTATCAGCTTCATTTCACAAATGGGGAAAGTGAGGCTCATTGAGGTTAAGATTTGCCCATCATCACAAAGTTAGAAAATGTCAGAGATGGAATTTGAACTTGGGGCTTTTGATTTCAAATTTGCTACAATTCTTGCTACAGCTATCCAAAGTCATTCCTTCCTATAATGGTTCCTCTGGACAATCTGAAATGATGATGATGATGATTACTAATATTATTACTCATAATACTTGCATTTTATAGCACTTAGTGGTCTTCAAAATACTTTCACATCTACTCTAATCTCTATAACCATCCTATGAGATACATAGGCAGGGTAGTGCTTCCTAAGAAAAAGAGATCTAGGGAGATTACTGACTTAGTAGATAACTGTCTACTTTGGGGAATCAGTAAACTGGGAAAAAATTTTTACATCCAAGGGTTTGGATAAAGACCTCATTTCTAAAATATAAAGAGATAATAGTCTTCTTTTCCAGAGGCTCCTAATCTAGGGTTTGTGAACTTTATTTTTAAGAATGTTTATGTATTTTTCCCAATTTCATGTAAAGATAGTTTTCAACATCTGCTTTTTAATTTTATTCTTTAAATATTTTTAATTTGTTTTAGCTTATACATGTACATTCATTGTTTTGCATATTTCCATATGAGTCATGTTGGGAGAAAACAATCAGAACAATAGGGAAAACCCTTGAGGGAAAAAAAAAACAAAAAAGAAAAGGGTGAAAATAGATGCATTGATCCACATTCAGTCTCCAAAGTTTTCTCTCTGAATTCCATCCCGAATTTATTAGAATTGCTTTGGATCACTGGAATTTCCCAGAAGAACCAAATCTCATCATAATTGATCATCCACCCAATCTTCTTGTTGCTGTCTACAATGTTTTCTGGTTTTGCTTGCTTCATCAACATTCACTTTTTAAAATTAAAGCTTTAAATAAAAAGTTTATACATACATAAACATATATGCTTATATGTTTATAAAAACATATGCATGAACAATTTTTTAACATTAGCTCTTGGAAAACTATGTGTTCCAATTTCCCCTCCTTTCCCCCATGCCCTTCTCTAGATGGCAAGTAGTCCAATATATGTTAAACATGGTAGAAATATAATCAACATCCACTTTTACAAGATTTTGAGTTCTATCTTCCCCCCTCTTTCACTACTTTCCCATAGCTCCTCTCAAAATGGCAAGCAATGTGATATAGGTTATACATGTACAATATTAAACATTTTCATATTAGTCATGTTGAAAAAGATGAATGAAATGAATGATGAATGAAAAAGATGAATGAATGAATGAAAAGAAGAAGAAAAGGGGAAAATCACAAGAAAGAAAAGACAAAAAAACCCCAAAATCCAAAAATTAAAATAGTATGCTTCAATCTGCATTCAGCTCCATGCTTCTTTCTCTGGATAGGGATAAACATTTTCCATCATGATCTTTTGGAATTGTCTTTTATCATTGCATTGCTGAGGAGACCTAAATCCACCAAAGCTGATCACACACAGCACAATGTTGCTGTTACTGTTCTGGTTCTGCTCAATTCACTCAGCATCAGTTCATGTAAGTCTTTCCAGGTTTTTCTGAAATCTGCCTGCTTATCATTTCTTATAGCACAATAATATTCCATTATATTCATATACTATAACTTGTTCAGCCATTCCCCAGTTGATGGGCATCCACTCAGTTTCCAATCTTTGCCACCACAAAAAGAGTTGCTATAAACATCTTTGTATATGTGGGTCCTTTCCCCTTTTTATGATCTTTGGGATACATATCTAGTAGTGGTATTGCTGGATCAAAGGGTATACACAATTCCATTGCAATTTGGCTTCCAAATTGATTTCCAGAATAGTTGGATCAATTTGCCATTCCCTCAATAATATATTAGAGTGTGAACCTGTTTTTCTGAAAAATATTTTGATTACTGTATTTCAGTATAACTGGTTTTCTTTATAATTCTTATAATTTGTTTTACACATTTAAAAACATTATTTGGAGGAGTCCCTATATGATATAATGTGATTTTACAGTCCCCTGACCTTGGGGGGACTTCTGTTCTAATGGGTCAGTGGTCTGGGTCTTTTGGCTTTGGAATCTGCCATAGCTTCTGGCCTCAGGAAACTCCCACAGATCAAACTCCTGAGACAATAATGAATAAGACCATTCCTCAATGCTGACTGGTAATCTTGTCAGTAATAATCTGAACAACCAAGAATCACTCTTTCTGGAGACCACTGCTTCCTACTATGAACCACAGAATTAGCATTTCCATGATCTGAAAGCTGGATAAGTGTATCTCCTTGCTTCAATTTCTTTCCTGGATTCCCTTAGAATTCAGTCCGCTTTGTAATGTACTATTACTTTCAATAAAACTTTGCCCTTTGATTAGGACATGGGTTCAAATCTGCAAATTCTTTTGAGATACCTCATGACAGGAATCTGGGAACCCAAACTTTTGGGGTCTCCATTCCCATCTCCAACACCTAGGCAGCACCACGTTAAGGAGTCCTTGACCCAAAAACAGAATACCATACTATGCATGTATTGCCAGTTTTCAGATAATTAGAATACGAAAGAAATTAAAATCACAAATCCAGCCTAGAAAAAACTATCCTTAGCACAAAACTAAAAGGAAGTTAGCTTGTTTTTTCCCCTCTTGTCATCATTTAGGAGGAGGCATTTTAGGAACTTGCCAGTTGGATCAAGAGTTATCATTTCATAGTGAGTATGCAAATAATTCAGTGTTCCAGTGGATCTCATCATTATGGGTATTCCCTTCAGTGATGCAAATTGCAACCCATTCAAAGCTGCAGAAGCTCCAGTTACTCGTGAATTTTGTTTAAGACTTTGTTTATGGGTTTACTACATCCTAAAAGTTAGTGGGATGAGGCGATTGGGAGATGAAAACTAGGATTTGATAGTTGTAAAGTATGTACCAAAAGTAGTCTTGAAAATAACAGTTATATTCAAAATGAATAGTTTCTGTCTATGGCACAAGGAAAGGAAGAGGAGGAATAGGCGGTTGAGTTTGCTCTGGGTCTGTTTGCCTGTTTTATATAACGAAAGGATCCAGGATTTTATCAACATGAGTCATTCCCAGTGTGGGAACACCCACCGCTAATGCAGATTACAACCCATTACAACCAATGGAGATTATGGGATTACAGAACTAGAAGGATCTTCAGAATTAAACAAACCCCCTCATTTTCCAGAAGAAGAAATTGAAAAACCTAGACTTATCCAATATTACATTGGTAATATGAAGCAGTGCCAGAAATTGAACTCAGGTCCTGGACTCCTGAATTGAGCATTCAGACAAATCCTAGCAAATGCCTGAAAAGGTTAAATCTATCCAGATTCATAGATAGGAAGTGTCAGAGGCAAGATTTTAATCCAAGTACTCCTAATGTACATTATATTGCATCTTTTCTTTTGAACACCAAGAAAGTTACATTAGATCACTGAGATGTCTATCAACCCTGCCAGATCCACAGCCCTTAGCTGAGGCTCCCAGGAGCTTGGTGTGGGCAGCACATGGAGATGGGTTAGTGGAAAAGCATTGGAAGACCCAAGCTGTTAGGATTCTTACAAGGTGCTAAATCAGTTATCTAATTTAGCATGGTACTTAACAGTTCTCTAGTTCACTAATGTACTTAGTACTAATTAGAGTTCTACATACAAGATTCACACCTTTAAGAGAGCGTCTCTTCTTGTCGTCTTAAAGGACGACAAGCCCACAAGAGAAGAAGCCCCCTCTTGGAGGAGGAGACAGATTCATTCTATTTTCCACCTTTATGCTGGCTGGAGACAGAAGCTGGCAGAGGCAAAAGAACTAGTGGCAGGAACTAAGGGGAGAGATAGGTCTCTAAGAAAGCTCACTGGGCCCCAGGAAGGAGACAAGACTTAAAAGGAAACAATAAAGGATCTGGACTTTAATTCTTGGCTGCATTTGGGGCCATTATACTGAACTGAAACAAAGGCTGCCTCCAGAAGCTCCCCAAGAAACCTGCTCCCAGAGAAGATTACATTTTAAAGAAGAATATTACACCAAACAGTGCAGAACATGTGGGTCTCAAAGACCTTCAGAGCAAATATGATTCATGGCTCAGATCAAAAGAACACCGCCATCCCCAGGATCCCCATTGCCTGTTCCCAAGTACCCTGGATTTTTAAAATGCCTGACAGCACAGTAATACAGTGGAGGGAAAGGGTGGAGTGTCTGAATAATCCTGTGGGCAGGAAAATTTGGGAGCAGCTCTTTCTTCAGGCTACTCTTTACTCCACCCCAGGTATTTTTTCCAAATTAGGAAGGAACTGCAACCCAGTCACAGGCTTCTCAATAGCTTAATCTGCCTGCTTTAGAGTCAGCCCCAGGGTTATCAAGACCGGAGCTGATATTTATCTAGGATTTTAAGTCACACATTAGCTCATCTGATCCTTAGGGCAACTCAGAGAGATAAGTGCCCCCATTTTGCAGATGAAGAAACTGATTCTCTTCTAGGTTAAATGTCTTGCCCAGGATCATGCTGCCAGCAAGGGTCCAAGATAATAATTGAACCAATGTGCTCCAAGTTCCAAATCCAACACTAACTACTATGTCTTGCTGCCTTTCTGACTACAGTGTTGAGGTTTCTGGGAGTTCAACAGAGATGACCTTCGTTAGAATTTGATTCTCTGGGGACAATTGTCTCAGGCTTCCACTGAATATGATGTGATGTGCCATTGCTAACTGGTTCATCTGCCTCCTCTCCCCCAAACAAGATCTTGGCCCATCCTTCATTTAACATGAGTCGTTTCTTGGAACACTGATTCAAAACTCACGCTTCAGATTAAAAGCTAGTTCCCTCCCTCACTGCTTGAGAACATCTTTTCAAGCACTCCAGAACTTTGCCGCACTTTAAGCATCCAGCGTATACATTTGAAGATTGTTTTTAATGTTGGATTAAGATGCATCAGTGAATTTATACTTTGTCAGTAGGTTCTTTCAATTGTATCTGACTGTGACCCCATTTTGGAGTTGTCTTGGCAAAGATACTGGAGTGGTTTGCTATTTCCTTCCAGATCATTTTACAGATGAAGAAACTGAGGTAAGCATCCATGGTTACACAGCTAAGTATTGTCCAAGGTGGCATTTGAACTCAGGTCTTCCTAACTCCAGGCCAGAGGTTCTATCCATTGCACCACCCAGCCACTCCTTCATAAATATTCTTTCATGTGAAGTTTGGTTCTGTCTGCCTCATGAGGAATGAAGACCATTATTTCTGTTTTCTGGTCACTCTCCACATTCTTAGAACTGACAGGGACTTTAGAGTTGATCTGGGCCAACCCCATCATTTTACAAATGCCCAGGCTGAAGTGGAGTAAAGTGATATGTCACAAGGTTACACAGGTGGTTGCTTGGCTTTCATCATTGTCTGCATGGGTTCTAAATATAGCAGGTTCTCAGTGTTGCTGCTTGTAACTGAATTCTCAAGATCAGTGGTCTCCAAATGTTTTCAATTTCTCATTCCCATTAGTTTAAAAAAAAGAAAGAAAGAAAATTGTGAGCATAACCCCTAAATGAATGTGTTATTTACTTATTTAAAAATTACACACATGTACCAGTGGACTAATCCTTACGTTCATTATAAAACTTAAACAAAAATATGAGTTTTTAAAAGGATAACATAAAAAAGAACTAATATTTAATCTTAGAATTAATGGGAAAACATTGGAGTGCATTAAGTAGAGAAGTTACATGACTGATCATATATTTTAGGAAAATTCCTAGGCTAGCACTATGAAAGATGGACAGGAGAGGAGAGAAATTTGAGTCAGGGAGGGAGATTTGGAGTCTATTTTTAGACCAGGAGAGAAGTAAGGATGGCCACTGTGTGAGTAGACAGAAAAGGCAGATTTGAGAGATGTTGTGGAGGCAGAAAAAACACAATTTGGCAAATGATTCGATATGCTGGACAAGTGGGTTGAGGATGATACTGGAATTGTGAGCCTAGGTGAATGGAAGGATGATGATGTCTTCCACAGAGATAGGGAAATTTGGAAGAGAAAAAAGTTTGGAGGGGGAGATATTGTAATGTACAGACTTCAACCTTCTCATGTCTGCTCATTCTGAGCAATTCAGTGTCGCACAAAACATGAAAATGGGTTTGGGGGAGCAGCTTTTACTCACCAGACACTGCCCTGGAGTCCTGAGTCAGCAAAGGGGCACAGAGCCAGCTGAGGGGTTCCTACTGTAGTCACAAGATGATCTGGAAGGCAGGGTGTGGGTGCCCCGCCAGGGAGTGGGATGGATTTTGCTAACATCACCTATTCAGCTTTTTCTGCTTTGGAAGCCCAAGTCAAATTTAGTTGATTATCGCCCTGAAGGTCCCCTGTCAGTACAATAAGGGAGAGGTTGGGAGTTTTCAGAGTAAGAAGGGGTGGAGTGGGAGAATAATTGTGCTGGAGACAAGCCTCATGGGGAGGGTGGGTTGTCACCCATCTTCCCACTCTCCAATCACAGGACCATGTACCCTTAGAATAATATAAAAGCCTCCACATGGGAAATCAGTGGTCTAGAATGATCACTGATGTCTAACTATTCTAAAACATCTCATCAGAGTTTGATTTCAGAATAATAATAATAAATAACTTATATTTATATCATTTGTTAGGGTATGCAAAGTGCTTTACATATATTATTTTGTTTGATCCTGTCTGAAAGGAATGCAGTCTAGTCAGAAGAGCTGTAGATGGAGAGTCAAGTGACCTGGTTCTAGTCTTAGAAAAAAATAGAAGTAAAAACCGTTTACAGATTTGGGAGAATTGGATATGAAAATAGATGTGAAATACCCAATGGAAGAATTTATTTTGCTTGACTAAATGTATCTGTAACAAGAGTTTTACTTTTTTTGGGGGGGTGAGGGGTGGAGTGAAGTTAGGAAGAAAAGAGGAGCTAGAAGTAGGGTCATCAAATAAAATTCAAGCACAGAAAAGAAGAGAGGGCAACCTGAAAGGAAACACAGAAAAGCAGGACAGCTTTGAAAGTTGCATGTTAAATTATCATTTTCTTCGAGGGAAAAACAAATTATATAATAGAGACTTTCAGTTTCATGTGCAAGCCTCTTTTTCTATCTTTGTGTTTGGAAATGCTCATTTTATTTACTTTTTGCTGAATTCAGAATAAAATAATAAAAAATAGAAATCAAATATGGAAGCAAGCATTTTGAGGAGTAGAAAGTGTGATTTAAATGTAAGGTAGTAATAATATCTGCAGGCAGCTAAGTAGTACAGTGGTTAGAGTGCTAGGTTTGGACTCAGGAAGACATCTTCAAATCTTGCTTCTGACACTTAGTAGCTATGTGAGCCTGGGCAGGTCACTTAACCCTGCTTACCTCAGTTTCTTGTTTATAAAATGAACTGGAGAAGAAAATGTCAAACCACTCTAGAATCTTTGCCAAAAAAAAACCCTAAATGGTATCATAAAGAGTCAGCACCATTAAAATGACTCATCAACAAAAAAATAATATCTACATAAAATTCAAGTGTGGAAACTCATAGTCTGGTGCAGAGGCTCCCAATTGGGATCACATGTATTCCCATTGGCTATGAAAAACATAAAGGAGCCATGGTGAATATTGAATAAGTGACCCCTTTATCCTATTTAAATATTTCAAAAATAACAGTGAAAAAAAAATTGTGGTTTGAAGAGAGAATGTGTAAGAGAGAGGTGAGGAGAGTGGGAGAGAAAGAAAGAAAGTAGGAGGTTGAATAGTATATCTGAAAATTTTAAAAGAGAACTGAAGAAATAATTTCTAGTAACCAAAACTAAAGGAATGAAATTTGGTGACAAAATCCTTTTTATGTTTATCTAGAAAAAAATCAATGACAACAACCTGGCAAAAGATGACCTAAGTACTTTCCAATTGGAATTGATTTCCAATCAATGATATTATAAAAAAGTTGGTGTACTCTTAGCCTATTCTTGTTAAGCATGTTCAACAAGGCTTTAATCCTATTTATATCAACTTGTCTCTATGAATCAGCATTCTTCATTCTATTCTCAGTCAAATACAAAGAAAGAAATGAACTGAAGACCAAATATAATTTGGGCTATGAACCATTGATTAACAAGAAACAGGATCAAGGGTCTCACTGATTTATATGATTGCATTTAGATATAAACATTTAGTAGCCTTTATAATATTAAAAGATGTTAAGATGTGATTACAAATGGAAGAAAGTTTTCTTCATGACAAATGAATTGATTTTATTTCTTGTGTGCATATACATGGCAAACCTCTACAATTTATTTTCTTTCATGTTTATTGAAAACCAAGATATATGAGGAGCAAAAAAAGTTGGGAATCTTTGGTGTGGTGGATAAATATCCTGCTTTGGAGTAAGGAAGATATGGGTTCAGATCCATTTCTGAAGCATCCTCATTGGCTGTTTGACTCTTTTATATCTCACTCTTCCTGACTCCATTTGGGATTTTCTTGGCAGAGATACTGGAGTGGTTTGCCATTTTATTGAGGAAACTGAGGCAAACAGGGTTAAATGACTTTCTCAGGGTCACAAGCTAGTCAGTGTCTGAGGCCAGATTTGAAATCAGGAAAACCAGTCTTTCTGACTCCAGACTGGACATTCTATCCACTGAACCACCTAGTTTAGGCAAGTCATTTAACCTCTAAATGCCCTCTCCTCACCACATATAAGGTTTCTTAATCTTTTCTGTATCATAGACACTTTTGTCAGTCTGGCAAAATCATTGAACTCCCCCTCAGAATCATAGTTTCAAATGCATAAAATAAAATACATTAGATTACAGAAGAAATCAATGATGTTGAAATACACTTACCAAAAATTTTCTTAAAAACAAATTCAGGGACTCCAGATTAAGAACTCCTAAAATACTGTAGGTTGCAAAGTAAGTGCATTTCTATATTGCTAGAGGGAGTTTTCTCTCCCAAATCTCCTTGATGACATTACAGATCTAGTGCAAAAATTCCTTAAGCCTAAAATGAGTTAAAATTCCATCATTTGAAAACTTAACACTTTCCCTCGCCCATGCAGATTGAGACATATATTTTGGACATGGCCAATATGGGAATGTTTTTCTTGACTAGGCATATTTATCACAAGGATTTTGTTCTTCTTTCTTTTTCTTTTCAATGTAACTATATATGGAGGAGCTTTGGAGGAGGTAGGAGGGAAAGAAAATAGATTTTTGTTCATTGAAAAGTTTAAATTAAAAAATGTTTTAAAGCCTTGATGAGTCATCTGCCACAAAAAGAACAATGTTTTTCTCTGCTTCCCCTTGAGGTATTTGGAGATACCCCAGAGGTGAGAGTCAGTGTTGGGAACTGCCATTCTAAATCAAAAAGTACAGGCTTATAAAGTCCTAGCTAAGCTCTGAGAACCAACTCACTAATGAAGGAAAAATATTCTTATACCCAAGAGTCTTCACTTCTCAGCATTAAGTTTTCAGAATAGACTCTTGTTGAGTCGTTTCAATTGTGTTCAATTCTTTGTGATTCCATTTGGAGTTTTCTTGGCAAAGACAGTAGAGTGGTTCACCATTTCCTTCTCCAGTTCATTTTCCAGATGAGGAAACGGAGGCAAACACAGTTAAGTGACTTGCCCAGGAACACACAGTTAGTAAGTGTCTGAAGCCAGATTTGAACTCAGGAAGAGGAGGCTTCCTGACTCCAAACTTGACCCTCTATCCACTGCATCACCTAGCTATCCTGGTGTGGCACTAGTTGGATTTCAATCAGGTGGAATTACTCAAATATCCATTCCCAATAGAGAAAGGCAAAGGTAGAGCAATGAAATCATAAAATCTGGTTGTTAGAACAGACTTCAGAGAGCATAGGATCATAGAGGAAACTATCCAGTTAATGCTCTCAAAGAGATTTCCACTAAACATCTCCCACTGAGGATCTCCAGTCAAAAGAAACCTCTTGCTTCTTGATCCCATTTTCAGATGGTTCTGATAGTTATGGACTTTTCCTTATACTGTGATGAAATTGACCTCTCTGCCTTTTCTAATGATTGTTTCTCTAGGGCCAAACAGACCTTAGCCAACAGCTCTTTCATCATGATAACCCTTAAACTACTTGGAGCAACTGTCCTATCCCTGCTAACCTTCTCTTCTCCAGGTGGAATGCCCTCAAGTTCCTTCAGACGATTTCTGAATAATATGGCTTCCATTCTTTTCATGGTTCTTGTCTTCATCCTCTGAATGAACTTCTAAGAGAAGAGCATCTTTGATTGATTTTTATTCTCTGTTATCACTGTAAAACTCATATGTCTGAGGCAGTATTTGAATCACTCTAACTTTATAATCCCAGGGGAGAGGCAAGGAATCAAGTTGGTATAACAGATAAGATGAGCTATGGGCACAACTTCTGTAGAATCAGATTTAGAAAGAATTATAATAACTTCATTTTGATCTATCTATGCTAAAATTATTTTTCTACAGAGAAGTTCTGACTATGTCACTCTCCTACTCAATAAACTTTTTTGACTCTCTAATACCTCTAGGATTAAATATGAGTATCTCCATTTGGCATTTAAAGCTCTTCACTATCTGACTTCTTCCTAATTTTCCAGTCCTATTACACATTAATCCCTTGTTTGTACTTTATGATGTAGTAGAATTGACCTCCTTGCTATACTATTCACACTAAGGCACTCCATCTCCATGCTTTTGCTTGAAATAACTTCAGTCCTTCTCTCTACTTCTTAGAGTCTTTTCTTGAAGAATCAGCTCAGGTGATGACTTCTACATTAAGCCTTTTCTTTTTCTCCCTTCTTTCCCCCTCCCTATTAGTGCATGTTAGTACATAGTGCATTATTGCAGCTAGGTGATACAGTGGATAGAGCACTCAGCCTGGACTCAAGAAGACCTCAGTTCAAAAGTAGTCTCAGACCCTTACTAGCAAATCACTTCTATTTGCCTCAGTTTCCTCATCTGTAAAATGGGGATAATCATAGCACCTACCTCCCAGAATTATTGTCAGAATCAAATGAGAGAATAATTGTTAAATACTAAATGTTAGCTATTATTAGTGCCTTCCCCCCTAAATTTCCCCCTTCCCCACTAAAATTATCTTTAGCTATTTCAAATGTGCCTATAGTCACATTGCCTCCCCACTAGAAAGTAAGTTCCTAGAAGGCAGGACTGTTTTGTTTTTGTATTCTTACCACCTAGCACGGTAACTGGAACATAGTAGACACTTAATAAATATTTATTGATTGATTTTTTAATTAATTTGAAATCATTTAAGTTAACCTCCTCTTTTTTTTTTTTTTTTTTAATAGATGAAGAAATAAAATCCCAGGCTCTCCCCAAGGTCACAGCAGTCAGTGGCAGGGCTGGGACTGGAATCCTGGATCCAAGATTATATTACTTTTTTTCACCACACATGCACCATCCTTCCATGCTCTATCAACACAAGTAATGGCTACCCGTTGCCTTTTCCTCTGCTGTCGGACAGCCAAGTCCTAACAGGATATTTTTCAAGAATGCAATGTCCCCTTGTTTCTTCATTGTGGCTGCTGCCCAAACTACCCTCTGCACACACAGACTGCTGGCTCCCAGGCTGGGTCCTGAGGGCATTTCATCATGGGATTTATATGCTATTGAGCAGCTCTTGAACTGCCCCCACCCCTGCTGTTCTGAGATCTGTTTGTAAAGGGCCAGAGAGGCCTTTCTGACCCATGTTCTTAGTGCCTCAGATGGAAATGCAGGCTGCTGAATTTTATCATCCATTTTAAAGATACACACAGACACACAAACATACCTTAGGTTGGCAGAAAGTATTTTTCTTCCCTTTTCTATTGTTCTTCTTTAGGATAGAATCATCAGGAAGAGAGCTGGGAAGAGAGATATTCATAGTCACAATAAAAAATCAATAAACAGAACTGGTTTTTCTTAGCCATAGGTACAGGACTAGATTTCCCCCCCAAAAAAATGTGACTTGGCTTTCTAGTCTCTAAATTTGAAGCTGGTTTGCATTTGGGCTGAAGCATTGGCTCTAAGATATGTTGTTTTACCTTTCTCTGTGGAAACTGTTTTCTGCTTCATAGGGATCTCAGCTATGCTCCACTTCACTCAAGATTCAGTTTCCCAGGCTCTCTCCTCCTCTTCCTCCTCCTCTTTTTCCTCCTCTTTCTCCTCCTTCTCCTTCTCCACTTCCTTTTCTCTCTCCAGATGCCTGCCCCCCTTTGATAATAATACCCTTTCTCCTTTTCCTTCTGCCCGGCTTTCCAGTTCCTCTTAATATATTGACTGCTTCAACTAGAACGTTAATTTTCTTGAGGGCAGGGACTGTCTTGCTTACTTGTATCTGTATCCTCAGCACTTAGTACAGTGCCTGACACATGTGAAACAGTAAATGCTTGTGCATCCTCTCTCTCTCCCCATCTATCCATTCATCTTTCTATCCATTTATCTCTTCTGGTCCTTTAAATAAAAGGATCCTATATACAAGATCCTGTATGCCTCTAATAGAAAGGAATAGCAAGTGTCCACACAAACGCCAGGTAGCAACGTTATCCAAAGCAGACAAGGTAGTTACTATCAAGAAGCAGGAATATCAGTGAGTTCCAAAGGGACTCTGGGAAAGCCACTTTCCCTAAGTACCATAGTGTCAAAGGCATTCATTCCCTCATCCCTGAAAGAGAAGGGAAAACATTTAATGTTTTTGAGCACAGAAAACACAAACCCAAAGGATTTTGCCCAAAGCCACACATACCAAAAAAGAATACTTTATATAGATAAGTGATTCTCTGATGTGACCATAAATACTGCTAACTGAGCAAAAGGAAGTGTTACTGAGGACAGATTCTGTATATATTCAGCATGGTGCCGGGCACTGGAAACAATAAGAGAGCAAAAAGATACTATTCCTGCTCTCAAAGAATTTGCCTTCTAGTTATGCAAGACCAGGTAAAAACACAACTAATGCACAGAAGGAGAATGCTATAGTCCGGCACAGTCTGGCACTATATAATTTAGAAACTGAAGTTTCTAGGAGATCAGAAGAGAGATTTCCTTTGGTCCGAATTAGCATAAGCCCCAAGGAATGATTGGAGAAATTTTGGGATATGGACTGATTTGAGGGTCTGTTATCTCAAATTTACCCCATCACCTATGTAATAGTTAAAGACTGATCTTATAGTCAAGAGGGTCTAAATTCAAATCCTGCCTCTGACACTAATTGTGTGTCTATGGGCAAGTAACTTAAAATCTCAGAACTTTACTTTCCTCATTTATAAAGGGGTTAGACTAAATGACCTTTAAGGTACTTCTGACTCTAAATCTATGA
Organism: Sarcophilus harrisii; assembly: GCF_902635505.1. Taxonomy (NCBI): domain Eukaryota; kingdom Metazoa; phylum Chordata; class Mammalia; order Dasyuromorphia; family Dasyuridae; genus Sarcophilus; species Sarcophilus harrisii. The sequence continues at coordinate 302,652,628 of NC_045426.1, read as the reverse complement.
TTTTATGATCACAAGTCACTGCAGTCTCTAATTTTCCATTTCCTCATCTGTAAAATGGAAATCATAGGAACAGCTAGGTGGTGCAATGGATAGAGCACCAGTCCTGAAGTTAGGAGGACCTGAGTTCAGTCCCAGACACTTAATACTTCCTAGTTGTGTGAGCCTGGGCAAGTCTTTAAACTCAATTGCCTCAGCAGCCCTGAGAAATAGATGTTATTATTTGCTATTTCCTTCTCCAGCTCATTTTACAGATGAAGAAACTGAAGCAAACTTTGACCAAGTCACACAGCTAGTAAGTGTCTGACTGGATTTGAATTCAGGTCTTCCTGACTCACTCCAGACTCTGTGCTCTATTCATTGCACTACCTAGCTAAATCTTAAAGCATTATAGAAATAACAGCTTTAAAATGGTATTGGAAAGAACAAAAAATGAAATAGAATGTTGAGTAATTATAATGATTAACTTTGGCCCCAGAGAGCACTTAAGAAAATCTCTCTCTCTCTTTCTCTCTCTCTCTCTCTCTCTCTCTCTCTCTCTCTCTCTCTCTCTCATATAAATAGGGAGGGAGATGATGTTGGAGTTGGTGGCCTGCGAGTATAAAATATTTCATATAAGACTTCAAAAATGCATCCCTCCTTCCTTTGCAGAGGTCAGCAATTGATGGAAATATGTATGTGAAATATTCCCCAAATTGTTTGAAATGTTGATTGATTTTGCTGAATTGCTTTTTTAGGAAAAAAAAAATCTTTGTCACAAGGATTGGGGAGGTGAGGGGATATATTTGGAAATGAAGGTATTGTTAAAAACTGTCAATAAAAAATTTAACATATAGGGCAATTCTATAAGACTTGGGATGGAAAATGCTAGTTGCATCCAGAGAAAGAATTTTGGAGACTGAAAGTGTATCTGACACAGCTATTGTCAGAGGCAGGATTTGAATTTAGATCTTCTTGACTACAAGATCAGTCCTTTAATTATTACATAGGTAATGAGGTGAATCTGAGATAATAGACCCTCAAATCGGTCTATATCCCAAAATTTCCCCAATCATTCCTTTGGTGCTTATGCTAATTCGGACCAAAGGAAAGAATTTTCACCTTTTTTTTTTTCCCCTTTTGGTCTGATTTTTCTCGCCTAACATGACAAATATGGAAATATATTTAACCTATATTTGATTACTTGCTGTCTTGTGGAGGGAGGGGCTAAAGGAAGGAAGAAGAAAAATTTAGAATACAAAGTCTTACAAAAATGAATGTTGAAAACTATTTTTAGATGTATTTAGAAAAAATAAAATACTATTAAAATTAAAATTGAAATAACACAAGTTGCATCAAAAATAATTTTATTAGTTTTTCCTCATTTTTTTTTTTTTGGAAGGGGGGAGATAGAAGACACAGAGAGAAAAAAGACATTTAAAAAATTTTAATGAGTTCTTATCTTCCTCAGTGTCTAGCATGGTTGCGTATATCTTGAATCCTTTAAAAAACAAATAATTATCATGTATACAGAACATTTAAAATATTTGAAAGCCTTTCCTGTTCATTATGCCCATTTTATTATCAGAACTTATCTGTAAGGTTGATGTTATTGTTTGTTCTCATATGACAGTTAAGGAAACCAAAATATTGAGAGGTTAGATGTTTTATACAAAGTCACATAGTGATTAGTGGAAGACTCAGGACAGGCACTTAGGTTACTTGCCTCCTGACAGGGTATACTTTCTACTAACTTAGATTTAGGCTAAATTCCTCTGCTTGGCATCCAAAAGTCTCCAAAACCTGAATTTTTAGCTTTATTGGAATTATTATCTACTTTAGGGTAGCTTGAATGGCACAGTGAATAGAGTACCAGGCTTGGAGTCAGAACAACACCTACATTAAGACCTTCCATGAGCACTATCTATGATCCAGATGTTTGTTCTACATAGCACTCCCTTCATCTCCTGGACCATGCCTTTGTCCTGGCAGTTCCCCATGCTTGGAACACACACCCTCCTCATCTCCACTTTGTATACTAACCTCTATTTCTTATGATTCCTAGGTTTTTTTAGAATTCAGCTACCAGCTGTCTGTATGAGTATATGTTGTCTCTTCTAATAAAAAGTAATTTCTTTCAGGGCATAACTTGTTTTGTTTTGTCTTTATTTCTTCAGTGGTATCTTAATCAATCAATCATATTTATTGACTGAGATACCAATTAGTAAACATTTATTAAGCATCTACTATGTGGCAAGTGCTAAGCATTTTGGGTACAAAAAGAGTTTCTGCCCTCCAGGAACTTACAATCTAATTGGAAGGACAACGTGCAAACAAATATACATAAAGTAAGATCATATACAGGCTAGACTGGGAATATTAACAGAAGGAAAGCACTAGAATTAAGAGGAATTGGGTATATACAGTTAGTTGTTTAGTTGTTTTCAGTTATGTCTGACTCTTCATGACCCCATTTGGAGTTTTCTTGACAAATATACTAGAATAGTTTGTTGTTTCCTTCTCCAGCTCATTTTACAGATGAGAAAACTAAAGCAAACAAGGTTAAATGACTTGCCCAAGTTCATACAGCCATTAAGTATCTAAGGTTATATTTGAACTTAGGTTTTCCTGACTCCAAATTTAGCACTCTATCCACTGTGCCACCTCGCTGCCCTGTACATCTAGCAATTAATAAATGCTTATTGGTTGATGGATTGATTTCTGTTCTGGAAAGTTTGGCAGAATAAGGAATTTACTGTTTTTAATAGTACTCTATGACCTTCCATTTCTAATAATAACTGAATACAATCCATCAAACCTTCCCCCCCATTCCCAGGCCATTTTTACTTTAGCTCTATATGTACCTTACTCAGAAGTCCGGAGGAGCAGACTTTAAAAAAAATCTAAAAGCAGTAAGAGCAGCTCTTCCTTTTAACTGAAGTCCTTTCTCTTGTCCAGTTTAAAAATCCCTCAGTCCCCAGTTTATGTTTGGGTGATTTTTTGTTTGTTTGTTTGTTTTGTTTTGTTTTGTTTTCAAAGCTGAGCCCTTTCTGATGAATTTGGGAAATGACTCTGGTGTCTGTTCCACTTCCCCATGGAACAGGCTTGCTGAGGAGAGAAGGTCACTCTGACCTCCTCCAGTAGAGCCACTGGTGCTTCCAACTTCTCCACCCACTGTAGCCACCCTTTGCTGGTGTGCTTTCTAAGCCAAACAGAATGGGTCTCTTGATTTACCCCATGTCAATTTGTAGTCTAGACTTTGTAGTGGGATATGATAGGGATGGGCTGAGGAGGAAGGCTGCATCCTTAGCATAAGGGGAAGCGACCATAGAAATAATCCACACACTGGCGATGCAATGCTGGGCCCCAGAGGCAGGAAACTGAGTCCAAATCCAGTCATAGACACTTCCTAGCTGTGTGACTCTGGACTAATCTCAAGCTTTGTTATCTCACTTCACTCAGTTATAAGTGGATCTAATGATAGTATCTATCTCCAGGATTTTTATCAGAATCAAACGAGATAATATTTATAAAAGCCCTTAGCAAAGTGACTAGTATCGAGTAGTGTTACATAAAGGCATATTCTCTTTCCATTATTTTATGAGAAGTAAATTAAAATCCAGATGGCGATGTGACTTTCTCAGTATCATACAGTCCAAACCGACTTTCTCAACTTGGTTACATATGACACCTTCATGTTCTCTATGGTCCAGTCGACGTGGCTCCCATGGATATTCCATCTCCTATTTCCATCCCTTTGCACCAACCATCATTTATGTTTAGAACATACTCATTGTTCACCTTGATTTAATTTCTCTTGTGCAGCAATATAATTGTATAAATATGTATGCAGATATTGGATTTAACATATATTTTTAACATGTTTAACATATATTGGATTACTTGCCATCTAGGGGAGGAGGTAAGGAGAAGTGGGGAGAGAAATTCTGGGACACAAGGTTTTGCAAGGGTCAATGTTGAAAAATTATCCATGTATATGTTTTGAAAACAAAAAGCTTTAATAAAAAAATAAGGAAAAAAGAAGATGAAAGAGAAAAAAATATAACCCCACATTTATTTCACAGAGGTGAATGAACATGCCCAGCTGGGCCACTAATTCCATGATCCTTTTGGATTTAGGTATGAAATGCTGTGGTTTATTGGAGATTCTCTATGCATACATCTTTGAGTGGCCCCAGAGCTATTTGCGGGTTGCCAATTACCAGCAGAAGACACCAGATATTGCAAAAGGGAGTTTGCAACAGTGCTAGAGTTCAAAGATTTTGTTCTTGCCTTGATTTCAGAGGACCTCTCCCCCTCCAAGATTTGGGGGAATTCAAGCATGTTCTGGGGACCCCTGAGGTCACTGACCAAGCAAATGTCATACTTGATGGAAATCCTGCTGAATTAATACACTTTGCTGTTTATAACTACAACTTTATGATTTTTTAAAAATTCTATTTATTTTAACTTTTTAGAAAAAATATTTTTATGTGATTTTACATTTTATCTTTGTGTGATAAGGCAGGCTGTAGTATACCTATTCTAAAGATGAACCAACTGAGATCCCGAGGAATGTCAGAGCTGGGCCCAGACCACTGTTCTCTGCAATGTTCAGCAAGACAGTAGTGGAGGGGCTGCTAGGTGGCACCCTGGAATCAGGAGGACCCGAGTTCAAATTTTACCTGAGATACTTATTAGTTGTGTGACCCTGGGCAAGTCATCTAACTTTAATTACTTCCTCTCCAACACACACACACAAAGACAGACCGGTTCTCTTGGACTTGGCAGGCTATTTTTTGTGGAATTTTTTGTCTCTTCTCCTGATTTAGACTTTTGGCTCTGACTCGGCCTCCTGCAGCCTGCTGCAGAAGTTAGCTCTCTTTCTTTGGCTTATTCTTGTGAACCTGATCTTCATTTCTTCTTTTTTTTTTTGCTCTGGGGGATGCAGCAAGATGTCTCCTTTTCATGCTGAGGTAGGGAGGGGGCTTAGGGGCCACAGTTCAGTTTGTTTGACTATGTCAAAACGCTTTGAAAAATCTTGCTTAAACTTCTATCTTCTTCTGGGAGGTGAGGGTGGGGAGAGTCATTAAAATAAACCCCACTCTTGAAAACTTTATTTAAAAAAAAAAACTATCCTTATCCTGTTCCTACATAGTTTCAATTTCTTTTACTAAGTATCTATTTTGAAAACTTTTCATTATTGTTATTGTTATTATTATTATCATCATTATCATCATCTTCTTATTTTACAGAATTTAGGTGGGAAAATTCTAAAAGCAATATAGCTTGTTATTATTCTTTAATGATTAATTTTTTATGGTAATAGCTAAGTAAAATAACTGACTTTTGGAAAAGAAGAAAATTATTAGGACATAAACTGCTCTTGATTTGGGGGTGGCCAATTCTGGTGGATCATTTGAACTCAGGGATTCAGAGCACAGTTGGGCTAAAACTGATTGGGTATTCATTCATATTGTCTGACATCAATATGGTAAGTATTTGGCATTGTAGCAGATAGTTAAAATATTATTCTTAAATTTGTTATGGATCAATGATTTGTCTGGGCATTTGAGGGTTGGGAGTGGATTATATAAGGTTGTTCCAGTTTCAATGAAGTTTATTTGCTGAGTTCTCAAGGCTATTTCAGGGTTTTAGATTTAGAGTAAGAGTATTCATTGGCTATTAGTCTAAAAAAATATGGTTGAGTTTGGGGCATGTATTTCTAGCCCTTGCTTGTATCTTTCTAGGTTTCTGACAGATACTATATTTTTTTCTTTCTGCAGTGATATGTTGCAAAGTTTCTTCCATTTTATTGCATAATCTTCATTGAACAATAAATATAGCCTCATTAGAGAATTTTTTTCTATAATTTCTGGTAACCTATAAATCCTCTATTTGCATAAACAAATCAGCATGACCCAGTCGTTTGTTTGAGACTTCATCAATGTACTGTTGGTTGTTGTTCAATCAAATCTGACTGAACAAAAAACTGGTGTTTTTTTGGCAAAGATACTGGAGTGGTTTGCCATTTCCTTTTGCAACTCATTTTACAGATGAGCAAACTGAGGCAGATAGGATTAAATGACTTGCCCAGAGCACACAGCTAGTAAGTATCTGAGGCCAGATTTGAATTTAGGAAAATGAGTCTTCCTCATTCCAAGCCCAGTACTCTTTCCACTGCTTCCTCTGTCTAATATTACCCTTGGAATGCCTTTTGATTCCACCCTTGGGTCTTAGTTATTTCGAAGACTCTACCCAAATGTAAAAAGCTTTTGTTTATAATCAGCAAATCTGTTGGTTTGTACCTGTTGTCAGCCTTTACTATTGCTTTGTGAAATGAAGTCTGTTCTAAAAATATTTTTATAGATTTTTAACCTGTTTTGTTATATGATTTGAGAGTATCTATTGTTTCTTCTTCCTTTTCAATGATGAATTGTTCCTCTTTCTATAACTGTCATGGAGTAATGAGCCCCTTATTTCATTAATATTGTACAGATTTTTTTTGAGACACCTACATCTATTTTTACTATCAAAGACAACTGGTAAAATTGGTACTTTTAGTCATAATTATGTTCTTCTTGCTGATTTTTAAATTTTAGGATGCTAGTCAATTTCTTTAACACATATACCCTTAGGTTCTTCCCTATAGCCTTAAGTTTGGTGTTTCTTACCTAGAAAAGACCAAGATATTTACAAGTATCACCCTCATTAGGGTTGTGGGAAGATAGGCACCCTAGTTCATTGTCAGTCAAACTGTGAATCAGTGCAATTACTTTAGAAAACAGTTTGGGATTACACAAATAGAGTGGCTAAAATGTCTCTATTCTTTTACCCAGAGATTCCATTACTAAGTTTATACCTCAAGGAAATCATTAATAAGAAAATTCCCATCTATACTAAAATATTTATAGCAGCACTTTTTATGTTAGAAAATAATTGGTAACAAAATGGTTGCCCATCGATTAGGAAATGACTAAACAAATGATATATTAATCTATTGAAATGTTTCTGAGCTATAAGAAATCACGAAGATGAAAAATAAAAAAGAATGATTTACCTGATATGATGCAGACTAAAATAAGCAGAACCAAGGAAACAATATTCAAAATGACTCCACTGATATGAACAGAAAAAAATAGCCATGAAACAATCAAAAGTGAAGGATACAAAATTACAAAGAATGAATATAGTTCCAAAGAAGAGATATGGGAAGATACTCTCACCATATACTTTGCAGAGTTCTGGAGATCCGTGAGCATAATACATTGCACTTATAGTTAGTTTTTCAATATTTTTTTTTACCTTTTTTCCCCTCTAAAAATGTTATTTGTTATGTGGGATGCTTCTCTAGGGAAAAGTGATATAAAAAACAAAGATATTCATTAAAATTTATAAATAAAAAGTTTCAAGCTCAGATTCAAGCTCAAAGTCTTTAATCTCTCTTCTTCCTAATGCTTATTCATATTTTGTATTTATTTAGGCCAAAGAATATTTTTACATAGTTGGATAAAATTTCCAGGTAATAATAAAAAACAAAGATATTCATTAAAATTTATAAATAAAAAGTTTCAAGCTCAGATTCAAGCTCAAAGTCTTTAATCTCTCTTCTTCCTAATGCTTATTCATATTTTGTATTTATTTAGGCCAAAGAATATTTTTACATAGTTGGATAAAATTTCCAGGTAATAAAATGGCTTTTGAATTTTTTTTTTCTTCTAAATATATTTCCACATTTACCATGCTGCCCAAGAAAAATCAGATCAAAAGGGGGGAAAATGATAAAGAAAAACACAAGCAAATAACAATAACAACAAAAAAGGTGACAATACTACATTGTGCTCCACATTCAGACCCCCCTGTCTTCTGTCTGGATGCAGATGGCTCTCTTCTTCATAAATCTTTTGGAAGTGACCTGAATCACCTCATTATTGAAAAGAGCCATATCCATCACAGTTAATCTGAATGTGCTTTTCAATGGAGCAATATAACTTGTCTTCTAAATATCTCAACTGATTACTGCATTATTTTGTCCTGACTTTCTGTTTAAGTTTCTGAAACTCAAACTCAATTTAATGCAAAAGACAAAAAACAGTCCAATATAGATTATGTGCAATTCTCTTAAATAGTTTTCCATATTCCATATGTCCTAAAAGGAGACAGAGTTGTTTCCTTCCCCTTCCCCCTTAGCCTAACTATTTTTCTGAAGTTCCTTTCTTGTTAACTTTAGGACATTTTAAAAAGTCAGCCCAGGTTATAGCCTCTCTGATTTGATAGATTTCTAAAGACTATGTAAGTCACTCACTTTGCTCTGCTAGAGATGAGATGCCTCTGCCCAGGGAAGGATAGGTATTTTTATCACTTTGCTGCTGTGTTAGGGCAAAATAAATTTCCTTTTGTTAACTCTTTAACGATTTACAATGTCTCATTTCATCCCAACATCAAACCTCAACTAAGAGCATGCTGGCCTTGGGCCCTTTTCTAATATTCTCCTTCAGGATTGCTCTCTCTCTCTTCCAATTTCCTTGCTCCTTAAGTCATTTTAGTATGATTTGGGACTAATGTTGAATTGTTCACTTTTGTTCTTTGTGTTGTTTTGACTCCGTATATCACTTTCATCTTTCAGATCTCTCTCTCTCTTTTTTAGGTTGTACATGTTCAATCATTTAAAACAGATTTCCATAATAATCATGCTGTGAAAGAAAAATCAAAACAAACAAAAGGGAACAAAAGGGAAAAAATACAAGAAAACAAACAAAAAATGTGAATATATTATACTTCAATCAACATTCAGTCTCCATAATTCTCTTTCAAAAATGTGATTGGCATTTTCCATGCCAAGTCTATTGGAATTGCCGTGCATCACCACATAGTTGAAAAGAGCCAAGTCCATCACAGGTGATCATCACAATCTTGTTATTATTGTGTATAGTGTTCTGGTTCTGCTCATTTGACTCAGCATCAGTTAATGTAAGTCTTTTCAGATCTCATTTTTAATGGTTAAATTACAGATATTGGGAATTTCTGGCAGATTTTTGTTTTCCAGCTGCCATTCTGTATGTTTCTTTTTTGTTGCCTTAAAATGGAGGATATATAGTTTTGTTTCTTACTATGATTAGATAATGATATAATCTTCTAATATTTTCCCACAGATATTCAATAATTTTCTTAAGTCACTTCTGCCATGATACATGTCCTTATAAGTATTCCTAGCTAGCTCTGCCTTTCCTTCCATGATCCACAACATTGCAAATTAAAGCATCTATTATTGTGTATAGTTTCTCAAATGTTTCCATATTTTCCCAATCAAATATTGTGAGAGAATGTGTTCATTCATAATGGTTATTCTAGACTACTTTTTAAAAATAGTCTGTTTTGTTGTAGTTGCTTTGTTAGTTTTATTTGTGTTGTATCCCGTGTCTTTCCTCTTCCTTTAATCATTCATTTTAAGACTGTACATATCCTTTTCAGTCATTCAAGATGTTGGCATTATCTTTGCCATCCATTTCATTATTATTATTTCATTATCCCTGCTGGAGTTTGTGTGAATCAAAGATTTTCAATGCTTTCAGGTTCTTTACCTTTCATTCTTCGCTTCCTTAACTTTTGCTCTTATTTCACCTAATTTGACTTTAAGAAGGAGGTTACAGTATTTTCTACAAGCACCCTGCATAAATCCTTAATATATTGTTCAGTAACTCAGAACTGAGGATATTATTGAGAAAAGATAGTATGAATAAAATCCCTGCCCATCTCTGGAAAGATATGCTTCAGATTTGTTATATATAACAAGTCTTCAGTCCATTTCTTACACACTTGGGGTATGCTCTGCTTAAGTGGCCTACACAGTATTCACCACATTTCTCATTTTGTTCCAGTGTTCCTTTATTTCCTTGTGATATAAGAATAAGAAAGAGTATCCTTAGTCCTCTGCATTAAATTGGTCAATCAATCAATATTTATTTGGTTATCATACTGATTTTGAGTAAAGCCAATCTGCAACACTATGCTGCTCAATTTCTTAAGTTCATAGGAGAATTTATGTCATACTGATCAGGGATCTTAGTCATTGAAAGTCCCAGGACCCAATTGACCAGTACTTCAGGGTTTCTGTCTACCACAGTTCTTGACTAACATGGGAGCTTCCAGATACATCGAGTCCCTGCTATCTAGGGGAATCAAACTAGATTAGGGATTCTTAACTTGTTATCAGTGGACCTCTAAGAACTCTCTGGATAGATTTTAGATCTGTGAACTTAGATGGGGGGGGGGAAATCATTATTTTCAATACTCTTTAACTAAAATGGATTATTTCCTGCAATTCCTGAATGGAAGAAATAGATATTCTGGGAAGAGGTCCATCCAGAGGTTTTACCTGATAGGCAAAGCAGTCCATGAGACTAAAAAGATTAGAAAATCTTGTCCTAGGTAGCATTCCCTTTCTTTGCATTTGTCCCAGCCCCTCTTCCAGGGACACTGACTCTGAGCTGGGTTTGGCAAGGATTATTATTATTGTCATTATTATTACTTTTATTTATGATCCTATGGTAAAGATCCTTCTGAGATGTTCCCTGAAGGGCTTCAAAGAATCTTTGAAGCTTCATGATCAAGGAATTAATGAAGAGATTGGAGGGAATTAATTCATTCTTTGTGAACCAGAGTTCACTGGTTTACATGGTATTGTCCAATAAAAGTGCAGAGATATTCTCATTGCCAGAGCTCTCCACACATTGTTGTAGAGCAAGTCTGATGATTAAAGGAAGAGGAAAGACATGGGATACTGTCTGCTTCCAAATGGGAGACACCTTGGAAACACTGCTAAAAGTTAAAATTACCCCTATGCAAACATCTGGTCTCAACTCGCCTGGTTTTGTTTCCAGGCATTGCAAACGTCAAAGTTTGCTAAAGTTGTTAATTGTTTCTAATAGTTTTTTAATTGATTCTCTAAGATTCTCTAAGATCCAATACTTTTTTTGGTATTGTGAGATATATATATATATATATATATATATATATATATATATATATGTCTCCTTTTCTTGATTATTAATGTTAGAGCTTTTATAAGTATGTCTCCATTATACTTCCCTTCCATAACTCCTCTCCCCCCCCACTTGCTTCCAAATGACCTTTTATCCCATGAGGAATCCCTTAAAGTTTGAATTTGGCTCTGTAAACCCTGTCATAAAAAAACCAGCCAAAGGATTTTAATAAACATTTCCTGAAAGGAACCCACCCCTCAAAGCTCTCCCATCCGTTGTGAGGACTCCATCCCTCTTGAGTTTCCTTGATGGGTGGGTGGCTAGAGGTACATTTATTCACAGGGGCCCATCTTTTTTGGATTTTCTAAATACTAATGTACACCTCGTTTTTCCTAATAATAAAACAGCTTGACCAATTTTCTTTATGACTAAACAACTCAGGAGTCTGCTGTACTTATGGAAACCAGTGCCACCTCTGAAAAAGAGGGAAAGCCTGCTAGAGGAATGGAGCCAGTTGGTAATTTTCACCCAACAAGTAGCTAGAAGAATAAGCCATAATTTTCAGTACAGTTTATTTCCCACAACAATGAAGTTAAGGAGGAAAAAAAAAGGGGGGGGGGGAGGAATGCTGAGAAGGAAAGCGGAAATTTAAAGACACCAGTGAGTCTTAACAAAGAGCACAGTTCTTGTAAATATAGGCCTTTGTTGTGGTCTGAGTTGTAATTTGTAGACAATCACTAATTTCTCTTTCTCTCTCACACACACCCCTTTCTCTGCAGTAATGTATGGAATTCTATTTTCTTCCCTTCTTTGCCAAGGAGGACTTGGACAAGGGGAGAGAGTGGCCAGACAACAGCTCTATCCAGCCCAGAACCTGAGGCTGCACACCTCCAACTAGCAGAGGTATTTGTGTGTCTATCTGTATATGTTCGACCCAGCTTTGGACATCCTCAACTTAATTTAGCATTATTGATTTAGAACCAGAAGAGATGCTAAAAGTCATTTAAGCCTCTTGCTTCTAGTCCTGACCAGGCCCAGGGCCTAGGATGTTTCCTACCAAAATACGGCATAGAGAATCCAGTGTTGGATGTGGAATCAGGAAGGAATAAATTCTAAATTCTAAACCTGCTTTAGAAATTGATTAGCTGTGTACCCTCGGTGAATCAGCATCATAGAGAATAATCCAAAGATCTCTTCTTCGGTTTTTAGGTAAGAAATGGAGGTTAAATGATTCACCAAATATCACAAAGTAACAGAGTCAGCATTTGAACCCAGCACCCAGCATTTGAACCCAGCACCTTTCAATCCAAAGTCAGTTCTCTTCCCAATGTCCTAAGTCCCTAGTCTTCTGAGTCTTTGAGAGGTAAAGTGCCCTGTCTTGGGGAGTGTTATGAGGATCAAATGAGATAAAATGCAAAGCATTTGGCAAACTTAAAAATGCAATATAAAGGTGAGCTATCACGCAATAGAGAACCTCTCCTTTCTGCCTTCTTTTCTCCTCTTCTGTAAAATCCTCAGATGCTTTTTTCAAAAGAAGAAGACCACTTTGTGTGGGGTGGGAGGAGGGGGCAGTGGAAACTCCCTCTCTTTCCCCTCACTTTCTTTAGATGATTAGTTCAGCCAAAGCGAGAGAGGTAGAGGTGTACGAGCAGAAATGACAGCCGCTTTCCCCACATTTATGATCCAGAGTAAATGTTTACAACCAGTCCTACTTCCTGGAAATGCCACAAAGGAAATGGCAAATAAGCTGGAGCAGCCACATGTGCCTTTGCGAGCCTCTGCTCCTGGGAGTACGGTTTGCCTGATGGTGGGGTAGGACTTACCAATAAACTCAACAGTCCTCCAGCTCTAAGAGGGCATCCCCTCATTCCCAATATTGGGAGGGATCCCAAAGTAGAAACCAAATGTTGGTGATGGTTAGGTTTGCCATGGGAAGGCTTCCTTCCTCTCCCCCTTCCCCCCAACTCTGGTTAAACATGATTTCTCTGAATGCTTTTATTAGCTTTCTTCATCTTTGTCATGATGCATAATCACAACCCTCACATTTTTAGAGCCCGTCTTCCAAGAAATTCGAAATGGCACTTGCCCTTTCTGCTTGTACTCATATGTCCCTAATCACACATAACAATTCAGGGCCGGATTCCAAAACAACAATTTTTTTAATGGTTTTTTTTTTTTTTTTTTTTAATGCTCTCTAGAGGAATTTCTGGCTCTGTAGCCTAGTATGAGTCAGCAATATCCAGCTTTGGGATTATTGTACGTGTGTGTCTGCACTTCTTAAAAGGCAAGCTTGTATTAACAGGAGTGTAGAGAGTCGTAACTTAGCAGCCTTTGAATTTGGGGAGAAGAATTTAGTCATTCTCATGGGAAGAGATAAACTGATTCCATGGGGGTAGTGGAAGACTCATGAAAGGTAATTTTATCCATGCAAGTCAGCCCCTCTCTTTCACTTAAAGGCTTTGGAAAGTTCCCTAGGGCAGAGGTGTCAAACTCAGCACAGTGATGGTGATACTGCAAGTAGTTTGAACTAGATTAAAATATAATTTAGAAACATTTAACAAAATAAATACAAATACAACATTTTGTTTGTTGATCATGTTTGGTGCTTTGTGATCCCGTGGACTTATCCATGGGGTTTTCTTGCCAGAGATCCTGGAATGGTTTGTCATTCCCTTCGCAAACATGCCCCCGTTTTGCAGATGAGAAATTGAGGCAAAAAGGGGTATAATGACTTGCCAAGGATCACACAGCTAGTCAGTGTCTGAACTCAGATCTTCCTGACTCCAGGCTTGGTGCTCCATCTGCTGCCCCATCTAGCTGTCCCACAATACTACACAGATAATGGTAATTTAGGGTTATAAAGATTTTTCTAAATTGATATGAGGATTCAGGGATCCCTTTCTTTTTGAGTTTGATTCACTTGGCCTAAAGTGCTGAGAAGATAAAAGACTTTCCCAAGTCCATATGCATAAAAGGCGGACCAGCACCCACATTTTCCTGTTTCTTACCTAGATCTGTGATCTATCCCCTATACTATGGCTAAAGGACTAAGTCATCAGGGGTTATAAAGAAGAATGACATCAAAGTTTATCTCTTCTAGGCAAGGAGAAGGAGCGCAAGTCAAATGAACTAAATTTTCTACTAAAGTAGAAGGTGAAGAAACTTGAGGAAGAGAATTAGAACATTGATTTCCAATAGGTATGATGGAGAATTAATCAGTGAAGAATGAGATTGCTGTGGAACAGGAAAGCAGTTGGGTTTAGCTAATGTATTTGTGGTGGACCTGAGAAACATGGTTGTATGGCTTTCTTCAGTGAAGTTTGATAACATATTAATGGAAAAGAAGGTGCTTCTGTTTGCCCATTTAATGTTGGATTAATTGCATCAAGGCCAGAATACTACAGAGCCTTCTAAATGAGATTTAGAATTATTCCAAAGTATTCTACCTAACCATGCACTCTAAGACCTCCCATTCTAATGTAGGAGAAATATACAAATGATTATGAAAACAGAAGATATATACAGAGTAAATTAAGGGTAAAAAATGGAATGGGAAGTACAAAGCAGGCTAAATTATATTTGGGAAATTATGTAGAGTTTTCAGGGATATCAAGTTGCTCCCTGAAACAAAAATCTATCTTTATTAATATTTATTTTTAGAGCAGCTAGGTAGCACAGGGGAAAGATGCTAGACCTGGAGTCAGGAAAAGTTATTCTCCTGAGTTCAATCTGGCCTCAGACACTAACTGTATGATCCTGGACAATTCACTAAATGCCTCTTGCTTCAGTTACCTTAAAAATGAATTGGAGAAGGAAATAGCAAAGCACTCCAGTATCTTTGCCAAGAAAGCCCCAAATGGGGTCATGAAGTTGCGCACAATTGAAAAAAATGACTGAACAATAATTTATTCTTCAGTTGATGCTATTTATTATTGAATCAGAGAATGTCACATCTTCCAAAGTATTAAAATTGTAGGTGACCTGTGGGTCAAAGAAATGGAAAAACATAAGAAGGGTGTGAACAGCCTATGGCATATTATCAATGATATATCCGAGAAGCCACATAAGAGATACTATCTAAAGTGTGTTTGATTAAAAGAAATGTGGTCACATAGAAAGTCATGTAGCAAGAGTGAAGAGTAATAGATGAACAGTCCAAATGATACATTGGCACCCATAAAATGTTAAAAGAACCACAGCAAGCTCAATAACATGACAGATAAGCCCCACAGTAATATATTTGTAGGAAGATAAGGTAAGCATATCATAGGATAAAAAGGTATGGTAAGTTCAAGATCTATATCATGAAATTTCTGTACAATTCTCAAACCATAAAAATGAATTTTCTTGGACTCTTCAAAGGACTTTAAACAGAAAAGGAAGAGGAAAGAAGAAACAGCCTACACATGTTATCCAGCTAGAAGCTAAAGAGTAGCTAAAATATAGGGGAAAGAATTATAGCAGAGATACTCAGGAATTCACAGAACACAAAATCTAAATGTAATTGGGAGAAGAAAGCATTTGATCAAGACACTAAAGATCAATTGATTTTCCCTAACCCAGTCGATGAAGTCATAGAAGACAATGGCTAGATGACAGAAGCAATGAACTGACAAGATTTTAAACATTGTCTATGTAGTTACTATTTCTTGACATATGAAGAAGTTCTCTGAGGGGGAAAAAAAAAAAAAAAAAAGATGGAATTAGAAGGCACTTAGTCATTGGCTGGCTAAGGATTCTGGAAATGAGACACATTCTCTAAGGTGTGTCAAAACTGAAAATGTCCTGAAGAAGAAAGGCTGGGTTCTTCTTCCATAGCTGGCTTTTTCATTTAGAAGAGACTCATAACATGTTTATGACTCTAGAAAAATATTCTCAAATACATCTGTGATCTAATCAATCTGGGTGTTTCCTTTAACAATGCAGCCATACCTGTCCCTCCTGTGTATTTCTCTTCCATGTTCTCCATTAAATTCACTATAGCAATTACACTCAATGTATTGGAGGCCTTTCTCTCATTTTCTAAAATTGCAAAGTTACCCCGATGACATCTATTTTTGTCCTTTCAGGTTCCTCATTGGCTATATGTAACAGCCTGCTCCACATCTACCATGTACCTCTTTGTTGCCCTCTGTTACATGTTAATCTTTAATTCTTCAGATTTCATAACTCACAGTCAAATAGCCAAAAACAACTCATCTAGAAGGAACAGGATGGATAAAAAGGGCTGGAATGGAATAGCATGTTATATTAAGAAGATATACTCATGTGAGGAAATCTATGAACTAGATGAGGGAAGCATGATAGAGAACATTTGTATAAAATCAGTGAAGGCAAAAAACAAAAGCAATATTGTAATTGGAATGTATATATTCCATCAGAACAAAAAGAAGAAATAAATGAAGAGTTTGAGGAGCAGGTCATAAGCCTCATATAGAGGAATGAGGTAGAAATGATGGGGGAATTTTAATTAACAAGATATGTACTAGAATTCTTTCTCTTTCTAAAACAGAACAACTAATAATTTCTTGATTTGCCTCTATGACAATTTTTCATTTCAAAGGATAGAGGATCCAACAAGAAGAAAATTTATTCTGGATCTGATTTTCATCAAGAAAGAACTGATCACTGGGACAGAAATGAGAACTTGAGGGTGAATTGGTTTGGGGAGAACAAATTTTCAAAAGGTTTAGAAAAAAGATAGGCAGGATTCATCCCACTGAAATTCTACTGTAGAAATCAGCCCAAGTAGGAATGAATTTTCAAGATTAAATTCTAAAAAACAAAGAAAAACAATTCCATTGAAAAGGAAAAGAAGAAATTGTATAACAAGACTGATGCTCAGGGAAATCCATTAATTGACTTAACAGGGGTCCTCAAACTACAGCCCGCGGGCCAGATGCAGAAACTGAGGACGATTATCCCCCTCACCCAGGGCTATGAAGTTTCTTTATTTAAAGGCCCACAAAACAAAGTTTTTGTTTTTACTATAGTCTGGCTCTCCAACAGTCTGAGGGACAGTGAACTGGCCCCCTATTTAAAAAGTATGAGGACCCCTGAGATTTCAAAAGATAAGTATAGAACAAAGAAAGGACAGATAGTGAAGAATGAAAGAAAAAGCATGATAGTGTCCTGCAAGGTCACTATCCACTCAGGAACACTAAGGCTCACAATGAAACTGAGTTTAGCAAGGACAAACTAAAAAAGAGGGATATAATGGTAAAAATAGTAAAATCGGAGAAGGATAGGGTCATTATTTGAAGTGAAGGGGTGAACTACCTGGGGATCAATCAGAATCCTCTACCATTACACAATGTTTTTAAAAGATGGTTGAAATATCTAGAAAAGGAAGCAATGATTACAAAAAAGTGTCATGGCTTCATCAAAAACAGCATATGTCTGACTGACCTAATTTCCCTTTTTTGACATGATAACTAGATCAAGTGAATGCTATAGTTTATTGAGAGTTTAACAAAGCATTTCACAGGATGGAGAGATGAAATTTAGATAATAATATGGGCTGGTGGATTCATAGCTGGTTAAATGGCAGCACTCAAAGTAAACTCATTAATGTTTCAAATCAGCTTAGAAAAAGTCTAAGGGATGGGTCTGTGTTTGGTGCTGTAATGGTTAACATTATTACCAATGACTTGGACAATGGCCTAGATCAGTGATTATCAAACTTTTGTTTTTAGTATCTTTATCCTATTAAAAATTATTGAGGATCTCTCCAAAGAGTTTTTATCTGGATTATATTTATAGACATTTACCATATTGGAAATAAAAATTATTTTTGAATTTGTAGACCCTCTAAAGGGGTTTCGGAGATCCCCAGGATTCTCTAGACCATACTTTGAGAACCACTGGCCTAGATAATATACTCATCAAACTTTCAAATGAGATCTTCAGGAGAAGACTGGATGACGACGTGGGAATGTCATAAAAGGGGTACAAGTAGGTACAAGTAGGATGAGTTGACTTCCAACTCTGAGATCTGTGAGCTCATAGATCAATTGAAACAATAAAGTAATAATAACAGCAAATAATTTAATGCCAGAAAATTCTGCTGCCTCTGCTATATAGATATGTACTCACTTTATGATGCTATGTTATGTATGCTTCCTGGTGAGTAGCAGTACATCTCAGGTACAATTTTCAAATGCAAGGAACAGGGCCTTATAATTTTTCAACCTTGTTGAGGATAGACAAATAATAACAATAATAGTATTTGTATAATGGTTGAAGGTTTGCAAAGCACTTTTAAATATGTCAAGCTAACAAGCATTTATGAGCATACTATGTACCAATAAAATATAATAAACATTTATTTAGTGTCTCTTTTGTAGCAAGTACTGTTCAACCATTATAGTTTTCACAGGTCTGTGTCTTTAACAGGCATACTTTTTCTCATTTGAGCTTCACAGCTTCACAGCAATTCAGTGATGAAGGTACCATTAATATTCCCATTTTACAGACTGAGAGAGGTCTCACCAAGTCTCACACAGTTAAGTATCTGAGGTAGGATTCAAATTTAAGTCTTCTTGACTCAAGCCCTATACTTTTTATTATTATCAAGTCCTAACTATTATACTTTGTCTGGATTCTGCTTCTCTCTCCAAAATTGATCTGGAACAAAGTATTAAAGACAAATAAATTGTTATTATTTTAAAAATTAGAGGGAAAACACAAATAAACATACCTTTCGCCTCTTGGTAGGGGAGAGGTAGTACCTATAAGGACACAATGTGGTATATGTCAAAAGTAGCTACCATATAACCCAAAATAATCATGATATAAAAAACAAGAGATATTGACAAAGTTCATCAGTTTAGTTTAGTTTTGTTTTTTTTCTGTCAGCATAAGTGTGAGCAAAAGTGGGAAAGATAAGAGGAGTGCTGTCACCCTCTAATGCTCAAATTTAGTTGAAACATTTGATATATTAAAATTGTGAAAAAAATCAATGCTGACTTGGAACCACACCCAAAGGAAGTATGAATTCTTTTTGATCGGCAGTGTCACTCACTACTGATTCTGTGTCCCAAGGAGACCATAAAAGAGGAGAAAGAACCCAAATGTGCAAAAGCAGCTCTTTTTGTGGTGGCAAAAAATTGGGAAACAGGCAGATGTCCATCCATTGGGAATGGCTGAATAAGTTATCATATGTGAAAGTAATGGAATGTTATTGTTCTATAAAAAATAATGAACAGGCTGATTTTAGAAAAACCTGGAAAGACTTACATGAATTGATGTAGAGTGAAGAGGGAAGAACCAGGAGAACATTGTGTACAGTAACAGCAAGATTATATGATAATCAACGATGACAGACTTGGCTCTTCTCAGCCACACAGTGATCCAAGATAGTTCCAACAGACTTGGCTTAGAAAATGCCATCCTCATTCAGAGAAAGAATTATGGAGACTGAATGTAGATCAAAGCTTTCTATTTCCTTTTTTTTTTTTAATAATATTTTATTTTTCTGAACACATGCAAAGATAGTTTTCAACATTCACCTTTGCAAAATCTTATGTTCCCCATTTTTCTCCCTCTTCCCTCTGCCTCCTGAAGACACAAAGCAATCCAATATAGGTTAAATATATGCAATTCTTCTAAACATATTTCCATATTCGTCAGAAGCCTCCTATTTTCACCTTTTTTCCTGCTTTTTTTTCCTTGTAGCTTTCCCTTTTTGTTCTGATTTCTCTTTCACAACATGACTGATTTAGAAATATGTTTTAAATGATTGTACGTGTATAAAAAAAGAGAGAAGAGACAATGCTGGAAAGGTGGGTTGGATCCAGTTCATAGAAGATCTTGTATAACAACTTAAGGAGTTTGCATTTGGCTCATGTCATCCACTGGACCTCAGTATGAGCTGCAAGATGGCTGCAAAACTTTTTCCTGAGTATGAAAACAGGAGAAGAACTGTAAAGTATAGTTTCATTGTGCAGGTTAATTATCTGACAAGTATATGTTCTTATTCCCTCCACCATCCCACCAATCAGAAGTTGTTTAAAAAACTTAAAATCTATGTGCATAGATAGATAGATGATAGGTAAATCTATCTATCTATCTAAATATGTACCCCAACACACATACAAAGTAAAAATAAGCATATAGACACTTAGATTGAAGAAGGAAATGGCAAACCATTCAGTATCTTTGCCAAGAAAATCCCAAATGGGATCAGGAAGAGTCAAACCCAATTAACTGAAACTACAACAATAACAAAAACAAAGATAGATAGATAGATGAATGGATGGATTTTTGATAGATATAGATAAATGGATGGATTTTTATAGATAGCTATAGATAGGTAGGTAGGTAGATAAATAGACAGGTGAATAGACAGATGGATTATTGATAGAGATAGATGGATGGATGGACGGACACTAGACTATGACTTTATTGACATAAGGAACTCCCACAGGAAGATATCCCTTCATCTGATGTAGGGTGACATCTTCTCTGGAACACACAGTCCTAAAAATTTACCTAGAACACTGTGAGGTTATTTGTCCAGTCACTAAGGCAATATCAAAGACAGAACTTGAACACAGGACTGACTGAGCCCCGCTGCCTCTCCGTGCAATAACTTGTGCAATTTAAAATTTTAATTTCATCCCCTCTGACCGACAGAATTTTGAGTCTGGAAGAATGCTTTCAGCCTTTTACCACCTTAGTCCCAACTAACTGTGTCGTGTTGTGCAGTCGTGAGTTGCTGTCTTGTATTTTCCTTTCCTCTAGGAAAAAAACAACAGAAACGGCCTGATCTCTCAAAGTGAGACCCAGTGCCAAGTCCCAGCGCAGAGCAAGGCTCCATTCCCGGCCAATTCAAATCCTCCTGAAAATGGGATTAATAATGGAAACACTAACAAACCCTTCACTCTCTCCCTGGTTGCCTGGCACAGGGACAAGGCAGCACGCTGAACCTCCCTAACTCCTAATTAAAAGATAATGTCAATAAATGCCCATTGTCTGGGGATAAAGGCCCAGGGTTTATCTAAAACAAACAGCTGGGGGAGGGGAGAGTGGGAAAGGCTTGGGGCAGAGCCAAGCTGCTGACTTCTGCCAGTGGAAGGCATTTGACCTGTGGCACATTTTCTTCCTTCCGTCAGTGTCTCTGTACCATGGGGCGAGCAGGGAGGGTGGCGCTGGCTTTCCTGTTGGAAAGTGAATGTGGGATTGCAGAGAGGGTCAGCTGTGCCAAAGGGCCACTGCTGGAATCTGCCAATCTACTAGGCAAACTCTCTTCCCCCTCCTCCTCTTGCTCCTCCTCCTTCTCCTTCTTCTCTCTCTGTCTCTGTCTCTCTCTTTCTCTTTCTGTCTCTCTGTCTGTTTCTGTCTGTCTCTCTGTGTCTTTGTCGTTCTCTCTCTCTGTCTCTGTCTTTCTCTGTCTCTGCTCTCTCTGTTTCTCTGTCTCTCTCTCTGTTGTCTCTCTCTTAACACACACACACACACACACACACACACACACACACACAAATGGTACACTCACCATTTTTGTTAGTTCATCTTGACCCTAGGGGTACAATACCTGTGACTGTTCTTGTTCTGCCTGGGTGCTTGTTCTAAACAGCAAACGTCAGTCTGGTGAACAGTCCTGTAGTCCCTCTATGTCCAGGTCCTGGGTGTACACAGCTGTTTTTTTCCTAAGGAAGGATTAGAAGAACTGGAGTCTGAAACCTTGAGGGTAGCTACCTTGCTCTATAGGACACTTTAGTTCCCAAACTCCCAATCATAATATCTGGCATTGATTTAACACGTTAAAATTTTGCTGTTCAGTCATCTCTAACCCTTCCTGAACCCATTTGTTTTTTTTTTTTTGGTTTTGTTTTTGTTTTTTTTAGCAAAGATACTGGAAGGATTTGCCATTTCCTTCTGCGGCTCATTTTTTGATGAGGAAACTGTTTCTGAGGAAAACAGGGTTATGTGACTTGCCCAGGATCACACAGCTAGTAAATGTCTAAGGCCAAATTTGAACTCACATCTTCCTAGCTCCAAGCTCCATGCTCTATCCATTGTGACACCAAGTGGTCCTACTTTAAAATTTAAAAAACACTTTCTATTTATTATCTCATTTAATTTGATCCACCTAACAACTGTGTGAAGTAGATGCTATTATTATTTCCCTTTTATAGATGAAGAAATGGAACGGAAGAAGACTCAATGACTTACCTAGAACCACATGGCCAGTATGTGCTTGAGGCAGGATTCCAATTCACGTCTTTCCAGGTTCAACACTCTCCACTGAACTACCTCCCTCCCTGATTACACAACTCTATTTTACCTGGCAGCACCCACTTCCCCCCAAAAACAACCAAAACCCAAACAAACAAACAAAAAAGTTGGCAGTCTCACTCAAAAAGAAAAAGCCCCTCTCTGAGGTGCAGCTGGAGGAAGAAGTGAATGACCCCCACGTCTACCTCTAGGGAACCAAGTTGCTGCCCCCTGGGTAACATAAAATGGAGGATTTTTTATGTTCATATGGAGAATATGAACATGACTAAGGAGGCTGCAGAACAGCTAATTACTGATGGGAGGAACAGCACTTCCAAATTTTTTTGACCATCTATGAAGAGGGAAAAAAATCTGAGTTGTCTTCTCGAAGCAAAGTATAGCACAGAGTAAGCACTTAAGTGCTTCATTCATTCATTCATTTACAGGTCCCAGGCCCAGAGAAAGCAGTAAAAGTTCAGTTTACACTTAACTGTCTTATCCCATTTATTGCAGAACTTACATAAGCAGACTTTACTACTCAGGGTTACTGATTAACTGTATCACATGTCTTCCCAAGGAGATTCTAAAGTCCTTGAACATATAAGCTGTATTTTCTTCTCACAACCTCTTGTCATACGTTATGCAGTTTTCAGGCAACTGTTGACTTTCCACTTGGGCTGTGACCACCCTGAGCCATTGGAGGGCATGATCCCACCCAGATATAAGAGCTTCCAGGCTCCATATCCCTTTCCCCACAATAAATTCTTATATTGAAAGCAACCTGTTCATTTAAGAGATGAAAAATTCTATGCTGAAGTCATACAGTAAAACTATCAGAAGGAATATTTGAGCACAGTTCTTCTTATTCAGAGCCAGTCCATTGGACCAAGAGGAACACTTATTTAACTTTTTATGTGTCTTATTTCTAGGGTTTACTTAGCACAAAATTTCTCTACCCTTATAGTCATAATTTGAATATATGTCCAGGTGCGTTTAATTTAATTTTTAAAAGTTTTCTTATTTAAAGCTTTTTATTTTCAAAACATATGCATAGATAGTTTTCAACATTCACCCTTGCAAAGCCTTATATTCCAAATTTTTTTCCCTCCCTTTCCCTTATCCCCTCCCCTAGATAGCATATAATCCAATATATGTTAAACATGTGCAATTGTTTTATACATATTTCCACAATTATGCTGCACAAGAAAAATCAGTCAAAAAAATGAGAAAGAAAACAAAATGCAAACAAACAACAACAACAATAAAAAAGCAAAAATTCTATGTTGTGATCCATACTCAGTTCCCACAATCCTCTCTCTGGGTGCAGATAGCTCTCTCCATCATAAAACCATTGGAACTGGCCTGAATCCAGGTGACTTTATTTTAAAAGAAATATATATATATACACACTATTCTTTTTAATTCAATTCTTGCCTATGATCTTTAACATAAAGATAACTCCTATGGAGTTGCTGAGGAAGCTTGTGATTTATCCAAAGTAACACAGCCAGCTGAAGTCATAGTTAGTATTTGAACCAAAGTCCTGATTGTCGTTAATAAGATTCCATCTACTACATCTGTCCCCTAACACTCCACCTAACCTACGTTTCCCCCCAAAAAAAAATATTGTTAGCAAGCCTCTTCCTAGAGAATGCAGTGTTTAAGTGATCTGGGGAAGGGGATAGGTACAAAGCTATTTTATATCTCCTGAACCATGCAGATTATTCTAGTTTTTCAAACACTTTAATTTGCCAAAAAAAAGCCTCCAGAGTGGTGGTTATTTTAGGTACTTGCAATGTTACCATGATGGGAACTTCTTTCCACAATACTGACCACCTTTCTGACCTGTGAAGTGGTTCTTCTCTCCATGTTTCCAGCTCGGGGACAGGAAGTTTTCAAAAAACCCAGTGCCAATGGGTGTGTGTTGGGGGCAGGAAGGAGGTGGGCACTGGAGAAGGATGTTGGTTGAAAATCTGCGTGCCAGTTGGCAAATCAAACACAAGGAATGGAGCAGCTGGGACAAGCCTGTAGTCGACAGGCTTGGCCAGGCCAGGTTTGCTCCCCAGGGCTGACCTCCTTCCAATGTTGCCTGGCCTTCACAGGAAGCAGATGCTGCCCTTTTCTCCAATGATATAATTTTGTCACTTCTCACCTTAAAGAACATTCCCTGATGTTAAACCCCTGCCTCAAACTTAGTTGCATTCCAGGGATTTAAGGTAAAAAAAAAAAAAACTTAGAACAATTATGTATGTATGTGTATATATATATATATATGTCCTAAATTCGTAATCAAGGGATCTGAATTCAAACCCTGACCTTGTCACTGAACTACCAGCACAACCTTTTTAAATTAACTTTCTGGTCCTTATCCCTAAAAAGAAGATGCTTAAAGTAAATTACAAGAATTCTGTTGTACCTGCCCTGAACTTCTGGGACAATCTGTAGTTAAAGCTAGAAGGGACTTTAGAGGTTTCTAGATTTAGAATCAGTGAATTCTTTTTTTCCACAGAGAAGCAATTTAAAAAAAAAAATGAAATTAACCTCCTGGAAACACTGTAACCAATCAATAACATGCAAATGCCTATTAATAATATAAATTAAACAAATTAAAATTTCCATAACCTTTGTCTCTTACCCAGAAACCATCTCTTTCAGTATGTCCCCAGCCAAGCCAAGAACAGTATAGACAAGCTGAATTTGGGTGGAAATATCAAGTGGTAATAGCAATCCCGGAGTGCAATGTCATCGGGACACCTGGCAGTGTAGGAAACATTGGAAAAAACACATTTAATGGATGACCTAGGAACCCCCAAATCTGGTGCCAAGTTAGGTAGAGGAACAAAACTTTGAGGGATATGGGAAGATCTGGAACCAAGGGTAAGTGAGGAGGAATGGCACTGGAGAAGAGGTCATAATAATGCCCAACTTATATATAAAGCTTTTACATTTTCCAAAGCACTTTCTCATTTATTATCTTAATAAGTCCTCCCAACAATCCAATGAGACAAATCAGAATAAATCTAATTATCTTCCTGTCCAAATTTTACAGTTGAAAGAAATAGTAGCATGGGCTGATGGACTGACAATTGGATGTTAAAATTTTCTCCTTTTTTAATTTATTTTTTTAAATTATTAAAGCTTTTTTATTAACAAAACATATGCATGGGTAATTTTTCCAACACTGACCCTTGCATAACCTTTTGTTCCAAATTTTCCCCTCCTTCCCCCCACCCCCTCCCCTAATTGGCAGATAGTCTAATACATGTTAAATATGTTGAAATACATGTTAGGTCCAATATATGTATACATATTTATATAGTTCTCTTGCTGCACAAGAAAAATAAGATCAAGAAGGAAGAAAAAGAAACACCGGGAAAGAAAACAAAACGCAAGCAAATAACAACAGAAAGAGTGGAAATGCTATGTTGTGTTCCACACTGAGTTCCCATAGTCCTTTTTGTGGGTGTAGATGGTTCTCTTTATCACTGCACAAGTGGAACTGGTTTGAATCATCTCTTTGTTGAAGAGAGACACATCCATCAGAAGTGATCACTGTATAATCTTGTTGTTGCCATGTACAACAATCTCCTGGTTCTGCTCATTTCACTCAGCATCAGTTCATGTAAGTCTCTCTAATCCTCTCTGTATTCATCCTGCTGGTCATTTCTAACAGAACAATAATATTCCATAACATTCACATACCACAATTTATTCAACCATTCTCCAATTGATGGGCATTCATTCATTTTCCAATTTCTAGCCACTACAAACAGGGGTGCCACAAACATTCTTGCACATACAGGTCCCTTTACCTCCTTTAAGATCTCTTTGGGATATAAGCCCAGTAGAAATATTGATGGATCAAAGGGTATGCACAGTTTGATAACTTTTTGAGCATAGTTCCAAATTGCTCTCCAGAATGGTTGAATGTATTCACAAGTCCACCAACAATGTATCAGTGTTCCAGTTTTCCCACATCCCACCCAACATTCGTCATTATCTTTTCCTGTCATTCTAGCCAATCTGACAGGTAGGTAGTGGTATCTCAGGGTTGTCTTAATTTGCATTTCTCTGATCAATAGTGATTTGGAGCACCTTTTCATGTGGCTACAAATAGTTTCAATTTCTTCATCTGAAAATTGTCTGTTCATATCCTTTTACCATTTATCAATTGGAGAATAGCTTGAACTTTTATAAATTTGAGTCAATTCTCTATCTATTTTAGAAATGATGCCTTTATCAGCTCTTTCAATGTAAAAAGGTTTTCCCAATTTATTGCTTCCCTTCTAATCTTGTCTGCATTAGTTTTGTTTGTACAAAAACTTTTTGATGTTAAAATTTTCTAATTAATTTTTTCTAAAGTTTTTAATTTGTAAGCATTTTTTGATGCTTTTTGTAGATATGATTGTGGCAAGAGCGGAGGATATTGATGAATATACTACATAGTCCTAGTGCATATTTTAATTAAAATTTTTTATTTTCAAAACATATTCATGGATAATTTTTCAACATTGATCCTTGCAAAACTTTGTGTTCCAATTTTTCTCCCCTTCCCCCACTCCTTTCCTAGATGGCAAGTAATCTAATATATGTTAAACATGGTAAAAATTTGTTAAATCCAATATATGCATACATATTCATACAATTATCTTGCTACACAAGAAAATCAGATCAAAAAAGAAAAAAATGAGAAAAAAATAAAATGCAAGCAAACAAAACAAAAGAGTGAAAATGCTATGTTGTTATCCACACTCAGTTCCCCCAGTCCTCTAATATATGTTACAGCAATTGCTGTAAAGAGCCACATCCATCAAAATTGATCTTCATATAATCTTGTTGTTGCCATGTACAACAATCTTCTAGTTCTGCTCATTTCACTTAGCATCAGTTCATGTGAGTCTCTCCGGGCCTCTTTGAAATCATCCTGATGATTATTTCTTATAGAACAATAATGTTCCATAACATTCATATACCAAAACTTATTCAGCCATTCTGCAACTAATGAGCATCAATTCAGTTTCTAGTTTCTTGCCACTACAAAGAGGACTAAGTCTACATACGTCCCAGTACACTTTTTGTCTTAAGTATACAAAGGTTGTTTTGAGAGAATTTTACTCTGAGTTCTAAATTCCCTTTTTGGGGGGCTGGACTCTGGTTTGTAGAGTCATTGTTTTTTTTGTTTTTTTTTTTTTTTCTCATTAGTTGACAATTGAAGTTAATGTTTAAATCTCTGGAAGAAAGATAGTCAGGAGTGCCAAAGCCCAGGCCCCTTGTTTATTTAATAGACACACTCATCATGACATGTTACAGACAGAATTCTGTACAAAAAACAAAAATGGAATCCCTCCTGATATAGCCTCATGGACCCTTGTATAGGAATTTCAAGGGAAGGAACTAGAGATTTTCTGAATAGAGTGATAATTAGAAGTTGCAGAGCAGGTGCTAACCTGCACTTGGTAAGGGAATTTTCTTCATCTGGAAACTCCATTTCTCAGTGACATTGCAGGACCTAGCCCTATCCCTATACCTAAAAATGATACTTCCAAAAAGAAGGTTTTTCTTTCTTTTAAAATTTGTTATTATAAACTTAATCATCAATAAACATGAATATTTAGTATACAAAGAACAAAAAAAGACTATTAAACCATGAACTTCTATTACATGTAGTTTGGTTTTTTAAAGAGCATATTACTATCTTTGCATGTATTTAGAAAAACAAAATACTTTTTTTAAAAAGCTGGGACAATTTGCTCTTATCCTATGTAGTTTTCTTTTTTGATTTATTGAAATATAGCTCTGAAAAAAACAGATTTTTTTAAAAAAGAGTGCATAAATTTAACAATAGATTAATAATGGAATTATCCTGTTTTTTTCCCTCCTAAACTTTTCGTAATTTTCTTCTCTGTATTTTCAAATGTTTTAGTGATCCACTTTTTCCTTTTTTTTTTTACACTTCTATTCCTGACTGCTAACTCATCTCCCTTCCTCCTATAGAAGTCCTTCCTTGTAATAAATAAGCACTATTAAGCAAAATAAACCCACATATGGATTGTGTCTGAAAATGCTCATCTCATTGTGCACCATCATTTCTGCCAACAGGTGGGTGACATGCTTCATCACCAGTTCTGTGAAGCTGTGATTGGTCACTGCAATGATCATGGAAAAGAAGCCTTTTCTTATTGATGCACCCTTCACAGGGCAAATGAAAACTGATTCCTGCTTTTTCTCAGGCTCTCCCACATAGTCTTTCTTTTATCATTTCTATCTCATGCCTATGCTTAGTCTCTCTCTAAGACATATCTAACACAATGGAAGGTCAGCCTGCCAGGAGACACCTTATTACTTTTTGGCAGGAGTGACTGCTTGGACACACTAAAGCTCTGTTTAAAGACAAGTGAGATCCATGAACTGGAGCCTCAGAAGAGATCAGTTTCCAATGTGTTCCAGACACATGTGTCCTAATATGCCAAGCTTTCTTCTGCTGAGGCAGAAAGACTTTATTTGCCTCCCAGTCTTACTCTCCACAATTTCCTGGCTTAATGAAGGCACAAAAGATTTTGCCTTTCATCCACACTTCCCCTCCCCCAATTAGTGTTCTCTTGGATTTGAGATACTTGACAGCTTAATTTTTAAGTGAAAGGGGAGCTTGGGAAGGACAAATTCTTGGTAATCAGCACTGTAACTATGAAAGAAGAATCCACCTTAAGGGCTGTCAAAGATAAACTTTTTCTTTCTTCATATTTTGTCTTAAATTTGGCTTCGCTATAGCTAGGAAAGACCCCTAATATCCTGTCCTGTGAAAGCCTAAAGTCACAAGTGACGTGGTGTGAGTATGTGTGTGTGTGTGTGTGTGTGTGTGTGTGTGTGTGGTTTCTGGACATTGCTTCCTGCTAAGATTATTGTTAACTTTATACCTGTATAACCAGCAGCATAGCCTAATAGTTAGATGTAGTCTTTGAACTATGAAGATTTGCATTCAAGTTCCACCTCTCATACATACTGGCTCTATAACCCTCGTAAAACCACCACTTACCTTTTGGAGTTCTACAAAAGACATGAAGGCTATAAGTTGCAGAAAAGATGCTGACTTTCATTGGTAGAAGGACATGTCTGCCATAGGATACCAATGGAATCAAAAGTCCCATCCCTGTCTTTTACCCCTGTATCTGGAGATGCTTCCCTTCTGAAAGTGACCCATGACTCACCATATTATCTCTATTCTCTTCGTTTCCCATCCCTGGAATCAGAATCAGCCTTAAGTCAGGAGAATTTTCCATAGTCAACTCTCAACATCGAATACAACTGACCGAAAAGTTACCACGTCTTCTGAGATCTTGACAGATGGGAGTCATTTACATTGGCCATTAGGAAGAGCAAATCTGTACTGCCATGAACATCTGTTTAAAATGAATATCAGACTTAAGCTTCCAAACTCTCTGAGTCCTTTCCAATGAACTCCACAGCTGCCAAGAAGGGGGAAAAGCATTCAAGACATTGTTCCAAGGGAGAATAAATAAATTACCCAATTCTAACTCTCTGTCTCTGTCTCTGTCTCTCTCTCTCTCTCTCTCTCTCTCTCTCTCTCTCTCTCTCTCTCTCTCTCCCCCTCTCTTTGGGTGAAGAATTTGTAACCACGAAAGCTCTATTTACAGGCACAGGGTCTCCCATCCACAAGATTCTCTAAACTTTTCTGCTAATATGCTGTTTTGCTTCTGATCTCTGAATTGGAAGGAAATTTAAATGACATTTCTGACTTTTCAGTGTAGTATAATGGAAAGACTATGGTTTTTGGAACAGGGGATCTAGGTTCAAATCCCGTTTCTGATACCACTGTGCTAATGGGCAAATTCCTTGATTTCCCTGGGCTTCAGTTTCCTCAGCTTTAAAATAAGGGGATTAGATTAAAATTGCTTCAAATCTCTCCCCTCTCCAATCCTTTCTTTGGAAAATTCTTTTATTTATTTTGAACTTATTACCACTCAGTAGGCAACTAGATAATTCAATGGATGGAGTACTAGTCTGGAGTTATGAAGACCTGAATTCAAATCAAGTCTCATATATTTAATAACTATATGACTCTGGGCAAGAAGTTACTTAACCCCATTTGTCTCAGTTTCCTCATCTGCAAAATGGGGATAACAATAGCACCCACCTCTCAAATGAGGTTCAAATGAAATATTAATTATAAAGGTTCAAGTGAGATATTAGTTATAAATATCTTAATACATAGTGTTATAGAAATGCTAGTTATTATTTTTATATCAAATAAAACAATCCCATATACATAGTTGAATAGAAAAAAAAAGATATGGATATTATGGATATACAGCTTGCTTTTTTTCAAAAAAAATATGTAATCCATATATAACTTTCAAAGCTGTCCTGCTTGTCTGTGATTCTTTCTGACCTTCCTTCTGTAATCTTCTGAACAACAAAAAAGCTTCATTGATTCCTTTTACTTTCTTTTCTTTTTCTGGCTACTCAGTTCTTCCTTTAACTCCACCTCTCCCCAGCACTGGAAAAAAAAAGAAAAACAAAACTTTCATAAGAAAAATGCATAGTCGAACAAAACAATTTCCCATCTTGACTAGATCTGAAAACATCTGTCTTATTCTACATCTTGAGTCTATCCTATTGGGAAGTGGGTAGCTTGACTTCATCATCCGACTTCTGGAATTGTTATTGGTTATTGCATTGATCAGATTTCTTATGTCTTTCAAAATTGTTTTTCTTTTAAATATTCTTATTAGATAAATTGTTGTGCTAGTTCTGATCACTTCTATTTTGTATCAGTTCCTATAAGTCTTCCTAGCAAAATGTATTGGGGAAACATCATTGGGCCTTCTCTTCATCAAGGCCATGGGATCACTAGAAATGTGCTTGGACTCGGCATTTGCTTTTTTTAATTTTAAGTGAAGACATTGGATTCTCTGATTCAAAAGGTCCAGAAGGGTATTGGGATAGGGAGGGGAAAGGATATGGAATATTTGTGGTATGTTCTTTTTTATTATTATTATAGCTTTTTATTTACAAGATATATGCATGGGTAATTTTTCAGCATTGACAATTGCAATACCTTTTGTTCCAATTTTTCCTCTCCTTCCCCCCACCCCCTCCCCCAGATGGCAGGTAGACCAATACATGTTAAATACGTTAAAGTATATGTTAAATACAATATATGTATACATGTCTATACAGTTATTTTGCTTTGTGCTATGTTCTTGCTGTATCTCTGAAATAAATATTATTTTGTAAAAGTGAATAAATGTAAAGTGATTAAGCAGAAATGAGTCACTAGACCTAGCAATATAGCCAGTGGGAGCTTGAGCCAGTGGCATTAGAAGGAAAAAACTCCAATCCTCTCAGAGCTTCTAAGAATCCTGAGAAATTAGATATTGCTTGCTGGGCTCTAGGATACCAGTCCAGAATCAACTGGCTATACCAGGTTTCTCTGAAACCACCTCTTTCATCATTCTTATGGTGCAATCATTTTCCATTACACTTATATTCCATAATTTTTACAGCCATTCCCCAAATGATGAGTACTTCTATAGTTCCTATTGCTTTTTTTTAAAATAACAAAAAGCTGCTATAAATATTTTTGGACATATGTGTCCTTTTTCTCATTCTTTGATTTCTTTTAAATTCCTTTCTCAGAACTGACAAATTTATCTTCCTAAGACATAAGACTGACAATGTTTCTCCCTTTCTCAACAACTTTCATTGTTTCTAAGAACAATTCTAAACACATACCTCAGTTAGGCATTTTAAGCCTTTGATAATCTGGCTCTTATCTTAATTTTTCTTCAGCATTATCTACTACTATCTGCCTAAATAAATGCTCCCAGCTGTTCCTACTTTCTACTCTTCAAATAACCTTGCTTTATACTTATTTGTCTTTAATTCTGTCCATTAAATCCTAGTTTCCTAGGTAGAATGTACTTCTGAAAGTAGGGACAGTTTTGTTTTTAACTTTCAATCTCCTGCACATAGACAGTGTGTAGATGATCGTGCACACAATAGACACTTCAGAAACTCTAGTTGAACTGAGTAGCCCATTATTGAGGGGTGAGAGGATATACAAGTGCAAATCCCTATGCTCAAGAAAGAGATGAGAAACACATGAAACAATATCAAAGTTTTGCCTCTTGTAACTGTTTCATAAATGATTGTTGTATGATGAATGATTGTTGAACAATATAATATACAAGATGTCTTAAAAGTAAGTTTTCAAGCTATTAAAATTTTTACTGTTGAACAATAGGATTCAAATGTGCTTGCTCCAGAAATTCAAGGGTCATTAATTTGGGCTGGACCAGTCTGGGAAAGTTTCCTGAGGAAAAACGCAGTCAGCCTTGAGAAATGAATAGGATTTTCATCAATGATGGGGAGAAAGTAGAGAATCTAGACTTAGAGTTGGCAGGGACCTTAGAGGTCATTGAGTCCAAAGCCATCATTTTTATAGATAAGGAACATGAAGGTTATATTAATTTTTTTATTCGTGATGGAGATAAAGATAGTGTTCTATAATTGTTTCATGTATATTCTTCCTGAAGACTAAACCTATGTTTATTTCTTTGGTATTCCCCAACATAGTACCTATTATCTGCATTGAATGCAATAAACAATAACCTATGTGTTCACCTTTCATCCAAAGTCCATCAAACTCTTATGGGTCCAAGGTAAAAGTGGCTCTCATTACAAGGAAGTCACCACACATTTAGAGAAGTTAAGTATTCTCCTCAGGATTATAAAGAGAATTATTTTTATGGAAAGTAAATTGTCATGGGATTGTTTATAATAGATCTAGTAGTACCACTGTGGGCCCACCAGAATAATCCCTACTTTGTTGAGATATATAGAATTCAGAAATGAATTATGGAGTCATAAACTTAGAAATGAAAGGGACCTTAAAAGGTCATCAAATTAAACAACTTTATCTCCAACCCTCTTGCCCCCCACATACCTCACAGATGAAGAAGAGAAATTAAGTCACTCACTCCAGCATCACATAATTTTAGATTTTAATCCAGGCCTTCTTAACTCCAACCCCAATACCCCATCCATTTTACCATACTCTCTTTCATGATCTGTAGGAAGAGAACCTAGAGATCATCTAGTCTGATCTCTTCATGTTATAGGTGAACCGATCAATCATCATGCATTTATTAAGCACAGACTCTCTGCCAAGGAGTAAAGTAGGCATTGAGGAAACAAAGATAAAAAATACAATAGTCCTTGAAGTGAAATAAGAAAACTTTAGCCTTGTGGAGGTAGAAAGACTACCTAAGGTTACACTGTGTAAGTAAGAATGATAATATGAATTTCAGTTCTATGCACTTGTACTTTTTAAAAAGTTATATTGATGTAGAAATATGTTTAGAAGAATTGCATGTGTTTAATCTGTATTGGATTATTTGCTGTATAGGGCAGGGGGATGAGGGGAAGTGAGGGAGAAAAATTTGGAACATAAGGTTTTGCAAGTATGGATGTTGAAAACTATCTTTGACTTATTTGGAAAATAAAAATCTATTATTAAATTTTTTAAAAAAATCATATTGATGCCAATCATTCTTCATCTGGAGGTCTATACTGCACCAAACCCACTTCAAACTCTCAGTTACTATCTACTGCCTGGGTTTCCCTAGGCCATACCTTTGACTGTTCCTTTTTACTAGAAAGTGGACTTGCTGGGCTTCACAAGATAAATCACCACTCCCTGACATAAAGGCCCTGAACAGTCTAATCCCCAGTCTCCATCCCTAGTCGCCTTATATGTACTTCTCTTCAGTTTCTGATATTCTGCTAAACTCATTTCTCTCTCTCTCTTTTTAAAAAAAATTATATCTTATTTTTCCAAATATATACAAAAATAGTTTTCAACATTCACCTTTGCAAAACTTTGTATTCCAAATTTTTCTCCCTCTTTCCTGCTCCCCTAGACAACTAATCCAATATAGTGAACCCATTTCTCAATAGTCTCCATTCTAGTGATTCTAAATTCCTGGCTGATGAAAAACAGCTTCATTCTCTATTCCCAATTGCCTATTCCCTCACTCCCATTATCTTCAACCCTAGTTTCCAAATATCTTATTTCAGAGCTACCCCCTCTCTTTTCTGTGCCCCCTGGGATACTTGCCCCATAATTAACAAACTTGCTTTAATCTCAAACATTGTTCTTTTACCCTCCTACTATTTTCTGGTATTCACTAAATTCTGACTCCCTTCAGATGACACTGCATCCCAGGCCACCTTTTCTAGTCCTGCTTACACTGTGACTCATATCTCCTGACTCACTGCTAATGATGGGTGAGTTGAATTACTCCTTTCTCCCCATTTCCTCTTTTAGATTCTCCTTCTACCAACATCACTCTGTAATCTCCCATCTGAGTTTTAGACTATTCAAATTGATCGTCTAATTTAGATCCTGATGACCATTATCCAGTTATCTTAAAAGAATGAGTTCAGCATCTTACTATAATCTTTTGCTCCAAACCAAATCTTGCCCCCATAATAAGAGATTTCAATATAGCAGGATTCTCCTAATTACATTCAATTTTCATCTCTTCAATCTCCTCAGTCCTCATGATATACTCCACCTTGTTTATTTAACAAATTAAGGGAGGTACCTTTTCTTATCTTTCTTCCAGGATCTAACTTGGTGTTTATAAATACATAGACTTCAGTTTCATTTTGGGGATTGGTCTTTTAGTTTACAATAGTAGAGACATCATATAGCATCAGTTTAAATATGTAAGTACAAATGATTTCTAGATCTAGTTATTTTTCCTAACCTTATAGTCCTCCCATGTTTTTCTGAATTTCCCATGTGTTATTTAAAGGTACAATAATATTTTATTATGTTCCTATACATAGTCACAGTTGTAAATTACAATAATATTCTATTATGTTCATATATTTGTTCAGTTCATGTATTACCCATTCAATGGACACCCACTTTATTTTCAGTTCTTTGCTACAGTAAAAAATACTGCTATTTATATTTTCATATTACATGGTACCTTTTGTTCTCTCTTTGATCTCCCTTGGTTTACATGCCTAGAAGCAGAATCTCTGGGTCAAATTCTAGACATTTTAGTTTTGGATTTTTTTTTTTTGCATTATTCCAAATTGTTTTCCAAAATGAGTGGACTAAGCCAAAGCACCCTATGCTTTCTTCTCTCTACCAACCACCCTCAAAGAAGTCTCAGGTGAATTGGACAAGGATTTTTTTTTACTGTAGTAGCCCTCTGATTCTATCCCTCTCCAGGAATCTGGGTAGAGTGGGAATTGAGTTCCCAAGAGGAAATTCTTCTCCTGCCTTCCTGCCATAAATAGATTAGTGTCTGAATGTTCCATATTTGACCACCATATTTAGAGGCTATAGCATATATCAAGCTCCATTTTAGCCTGTCAATGGAGGAAAGCTGAGCAAGAATGTTCCTAAATGCCGCAGAATGTATAAGAATGAATCAGAGCCTAACACATATACTTGCTCTGTTCAGTTGACTCAAAACTTAGGGGACATCTCTACCTGACATGTTACATGCACAATAATAAGACTAGAATGTGCTGTTCCCAGTCCCTGGCCCTGAACTGGCAAGCCCTGGATGTACTTCCTTCCAGAGCTGTAATTTTCTCTTTAGAGAACACAGACCAGTTATTAACTTGATTTTATTTTATTTCCTTGGAGTGTCTCTAAATTCATACCCATAAGTCCACATCCCAAAGTGATCACTGAAAGCTTCTTCACCACAATCTTCTCTATTATTGCCTCTCTCTCTCTCTTTCCCTCCTTTCAATATCTCTGTCTCTGTCTCTCTCTGTCTTTCTGTCTCTCTCTCTCTCTCTCTCTGTCTCTCTCTGTCCCCCTCTCCCATTTCTGTGGTGCCCATCACCATAATACTAAGTGCTCTGGTAAGCCCATTAGCCTAAAATGGATGTAGGTGAATTTTAAAGTTTCCCCTAAATTTCCAAAAGGTTTGAGGAACTCTTTAACACATAGCAGTTGTGACCACCACTCATGATGCTGACCCAGAATCTTTGTGTTGAGGTAGGTGTTTGAAATAGGGATTTGGGGCTGTAGTTGGAATATATGTAAATATACTTATTTATTCTAAATATACACATTAGAGACCACCACCACCCCAAAGAAAGAAAAAAGAAAATTTCAGGTGATAAGCACTGCAAATTGTAATGTTCTGCAAGTTATTTGTGCAGATGTTTCAGTTGTGTTCAGCTGTTTGTGCCAAGTTTTCTTGGCAAAGATGTCAGAGTGGTTTGTCATTTCCTTCTCCAATTTATTTTACAGATGAGAAAACTGAGGCAAATAGGGTTAAGTGACCTGCTATAGATCAGATAGTATCTGAGGGCAGATTTGAACTCAGGAATTTGAGTCTTGTCTCTACCCAGCTGCCTTCTGGAAGTTATGAGGAGATAATAACAGGGTCCTTAGTTGCCAGACTATTGGGTCATGTATTTGATACCTCTGATGTAGAATATAGGGAGTTGGACCTAGGGGACCTAGTTGAACACAAGTCTTTCCTAAAACTTAAGTCCAGTTCCCTACAATTTATATTAGAGGTATTAAACACATGGACCTATATTCTGAACCAAAATAAAATGTAGCTGGGAAATATTTTTTAAAATACAATAGAACATAGATAACGTAAATATGTGATTTTAAAGTCAGCATATGACTTGTAGGGTTGTTTATGTATGGTTTAGTGGGCTCTGTTCCTATTTGATTTAATACCATTGCTTCATTATACTGCTTCTCAGTAAGTACCTCTTGTAAAGTTATTGAATTCATGATATCTCTAACTACTATCAAGTAATAGTTTAAAATACAATATAGTATTACATTGTGTCAATATAAATTATCTAGTTAAATAACAATTGTGACTTCAGAGGAATCATATCTAGATATGCCTCCCATTTCTCAACAATAAGATAAAAAAATTCATAAGTATGAACTGAGACATATGTTGTCATACATGGCCAAAGTGTTTAATGGTTTTTACTTAATTGTAGTTGTTTTTGTTGTAAAGGATAGTTCAGAGATGTTGGAGGAGAGATTCAATAGGAGGTTTCAATGGTAGGGGGAAAAAAGAGCATGAACAAAATATTTCTATTAAAGAAGAAAAAATTATAATTTTCTACAAATGCCATTTTTTATTATAGCTTTTTATTTACAAGTTATATGCATGGGTAATTTTACAGAATTGACAATTGCCAAACCTTTTGTTCCAATTTTTCCCCTCCTTCCCCTCATCCCCTCCCCCAGAGGGCAGGTTGACCAATACATATTAAATATGTTAAAGTATAAATTAAATACAATATAAGTATACATGTCCAAATCGTTATTTTGCTATACAAAAAGAATTGGACTTTAAAATAGTGTACAATTAGCCTGTGAAGAAAATCCAAAATGCAAGAGGACAAAAATAGAGGGATTGGGAATTCTATATAGTGGTTCATAGTCATCTCCCAGAGTTCTTTCCCTCGGTGTAGCTGGTTCAATTCATTGCTGCTCTATTGGAACTGATTTGGTTCATCTCATTGCTGGAGATGGTCACGTCCACCAGAAATGATCATCATATAGTATTGTTGTTGAAGAATATAATGATCTCCTGGTCCTGCTCATTTCACTCAGCATCAGTTCATGTAAGTCTCTCCAGGCCTTTCTGAAATCATTCTGTTGGTCATACAAATGCCATTTTTTTATTTTGTATTTAACACAACACTTTTGATTGTAATATATTGAAACTTAGATTTCTCTCTTAACATGTACCTCTTCTACTTAGGGTGATTCTTAGTTTCAGTCCTTTAAAGACTGCAGGATTCCATATAATTGGTCTATAAAACTTTTGGTATTAAAAAGATGAGTTTTTATTCCAAGGAAAAGCTCAAAAGAACTATAAAACTATTTTTAAAAAAACTATAAAAGAGCATTAAAAGAACTATAGTTTCCCAAAGGATATTCAGTCCCTTCTTTTCCCCCTATTCAATTCTGTGACCAATTCATTGTCCATTTGCCACAAAATGTACTTGTGGATAATCTCCAACCAGCTGCAAAGCAAAGTCTGAACCAACAGTATCAAACTCAAATAGAGATAACCCTACAGATTGTTATTGACTTAGAAAACCACAAATTAACATCATATTTATTGTAATTTTGTTTATTTTGTTAAATATTTCCCAATTATATTTTTCTTTTCTTTTAAAATTTCTTTTAGGTTTATACATGTACATTCATTCATATATATCCAGAAGCATTACATGGTAGAGAAAAACTGGAACAAAAAGGAAAAGCCATGAGAGAAATTTTAAAAAGAAGAAAAAAAGGTAAAAATAGTATGCGTTGTTCCACATTGGTCTCCATAGTTCTCTCTCTGGATGAGGATGGTGTTTTCCATCCAAAAGTTATTGAGATTGCCTTTGATCACTGAACTGCTGAGGAAAAACAAATCTGTCAGAGTTGATCATCACACAATCTTGATCTTACTGTGTACAATGTTCTGCTACTGCTCAATTCATTCAGCATCAGGTCATATAAGTTTTTCCAGATTTTCTAGAATCAGCCTTTTAATCATTTTTTATAGAACAATAATATTCCATTACTTTCAAGTACCATAACTTATTCAATCATTCCACAAATGATAGGCATCCATTCATTTTCCAATTCTTTGCCATCACAAAGAGAACTGCTACAAACATTTTTGCACATGTGAGTTCTTTTTCTCTCTTTTATGATTTCTAGTATTGCTGGATCAAAGGGTATGCACAGTTTTACAGGCTTTGGGCATAATTCCAAATTGCTCTCCATAGCAGTTGGATCATTTCACAACTTCATCAACAATGCATTAGTGTCTCAGTTCTCCCACATCCCTTCCAACATTTATCATCATCTTTTCCTGTCATTTTAATCAATCTGATAGGTGTGAGGTGGTACCTCAGAGTTGTTTTAATATGCATTTTTCTACTCAATAGTGATTTAGAGCTTTTTTCATAAGACTATAGACATCTTTAATGTCTTCATCTGAAAACTGTCTATTCATAATCTTTGAGCATTTACCAATTTCCCCAATTACATTTTAATCTGATTCTTACAATACTGGAGAATTTTGCAGGTGTTTAGGCCAAAAGTTTGACACCTCTGGTCTGGACAACAGGAATTCATCATCTTACTTGTATGAATGAAAATTTTCTTGAACTTGTACAATAGACTAAATCTTTATCCTGCACAAATGACTGAAAGATGTAAGAATACAAGATGACACTGTAATTGTTGTGAGTTGTCTATATTTGTGTCTTGCAATCACATTTTAAAATTATACAAGACTCCTTGAAAAACATAATAACAGGGATAATCTGTTCAATGAACCTCTGATCATTATTATGAAGTGAGACAAAAAATAGGGCAATGGACTGTTGACAAAGGTCATGGAAGAGATTTAGGGCAGAGTCCAAATTGTAGATTCTTTAAAGATGATAAAGTTCTCCAGATACTCCTATTTGTGGGTGACATTTACAATAGATTTCAAGATAGTACAGAGCCTTCTAGATGAGATCCATAACCAGTCAAAAGAGTTTGGCCCAATTATGCATACAGGAGAAGGAAAGTAAATGAAAAATGTCTTTTGCCCAGAAGTAGAAACTGGTGTGATAAAATCTCATTACTGTGGGTTCCTACTTATGTATAATATGTAATAAATTAGAAAACTTAGACTGAAAACTTAGTTGAAATTGATTTTAGCACTGTCTGCTAAGCAAATGAATGCAAATAGGATGTCATGAGGAATATTTATCCTGTTAAAAAAGAAAAGGCAACATATGATTTGTTAGAATTTTGTTTAGAAATTTTAATAAAGAGATAGGGGACAGGAATTGTTATTGGTATTGCCATGTAAGGAAATGCCCTCTAACAATATAGATCATTACATTATCTATGCCTGAGAGACATTTAGAATACTGAAAGATTAAGATGACTCTCCCAGGCTCACAGAACCCATAGAGATCAGAGGTGGAATTTGAACTCAGAGCTCACAAGAAGGGGAATCACTCCAGCAATATCTCTATGGAAGGAGAGATATAGGACATCAGTTGCAAAAAGATAAGGTAAGAGCATCTTTTTCCTAATTATGATTCGTGAGATGAAGTGAAGACAGAAGTGTTCTGTACAAAACTGGGCTTATGTCTTAGGGGTGGAGGGTTAAAAAAAAAAAAAAGGTAAAACCTTTGTTTTACAGATTTCCCTTTAATTATATATAAATTCAATTCTCATAAATCAAATCCTCTTGAAATCAAATCCCCCTATAGAAGGGGTTTTCGTGACAAGACAAAGGTTTAAAGAATACTGAGAACGCTTTTATAAAGTAAATCATAACCTCGCAAATTTGATTTGTGAATTTGGGTTTTCACATACAATAACTTTTGTACTTTCAGAAACCATTTGGCATAATGAATGGAAAATCTGCCTCAGAGTCAGGAAGATCTGAATTCAAGTCGTGCTTCTCAAATATATCAGTTATGTGGTCTCCTGGTCCCCCTCTAATACTATAAGTTACTAACCTTCATGGACAGAGTATTTTCTCATAGGGAGTTTGCTCTTTTGAGAAAGTCACAAGACTAATCCAAAATCTTTGTGTCATCCAGCATTTCAAGAATGTAAGATGTAGTGGTTATGAGTTAGTATTTCCAAGTGTCACATATTCCCTCTAGTTCTTTGAAAGGTTGAAGTACAAAATTCACTGACTTGAAATGGAAAATGCCATACATATCCAGAGAGAGAACTTTGGAGACTGAATGTGGATCAAAGCATAGTATTTTCACCTTTTTTTTGTTTGTTCATTTGGTTTTTTTCTTTTTCTTTTTTTCCCCTTCTGATCTGATTTTTCTTGCACAACATGACAAATATGGAAATATGTTTTAAAAGACTGCACATATTTACTCTATATTAGATTGCTGTCTTGCAGAGGGGGAGATAAGGGAGAGAAGGGAAGAACTAGAACCCAGTTTTACAAAAATGAATGTTGATTATTGGTGGAGTTATGAACAGATCCATCCATTCTGGAGAGCAATTTGAACTATGCTCAAAAAGTTGTCAAACTGTGCATACCCTTTGACCCAGCAGTGTTACTACTGGGCTTATATCCCAAAGAGATCTTAAAGAAGGAAAAGGGACCTGTATGTGCACGAATGTTTGTGGAACCCTGTTTGTAGTGGCTAGAAACTGGAAATTGAATGGATGCCCATCAATTGGAGAATGGTTGGGTAAATTGTGGTACATGAATACTATGAAATATTATTGTTCTGTAAGAAATGACCAGCAGGATGAATACAGAGAGGCTTGGAGAGACTTACACGAACTGATGCTAAGTAAAATGAGCAGAACCAGGAGATCATCATATACTTGAACAACAATACTATACGAGGATCAATTCTGATGGATGTGGCTCTCTTCAACAATGAGAGGATCCAAATCAGTTCCAATTGATCAGTGATGAACAGAACCAGCTACACCCAGTGAAAGAACACTGGGAAATGAATGTGGACTACAACATAGCATTTGCACTCTTTCTGTTATTATTTGCTTGCATTTTTGTTTTTCTTCCCAGGTTATTTTTACCTTCTTTCTAAATCTGATTTTTCTTGTATGGCAAGACAACTGTATAAATATGTATACATTTATTGTATTTAACATATACTTTAACATATTTAACATGTATGGGACTACCTGCCATCTAGGGGAGGGGGTGGAGGGAAAGAAGGGAAAAGTTGGAACAGAAGTTTTTGCAAGGGTCAATGTTGAGAAATTACTCATGTATATGTTTTGTCAATAAAAAGCTATAATAAAAAAATGAATGTTGAAAACTATATTTACGTGTATTGGGGAAAATACTATTTTTTAAAAAGGTACTAGAATTAAAAAGAACTGGAAAAGGCTTCCTGTAGATGATGAGATTTTAGTTGGAACTTAAAGGAAGGTTAGGAAGCCAATAAGTGAGATGTAAAAGAAGAACATTCCCTAAATAGGAAAAAGTGAGTGAAAATACCCAGAACCAAGAGATGGAATACAATATCAGTGTCAAAGAATACCTGGAAAGGAGTAAGATATGAAAAGATTTGAAAGGTAAGAGAGGGCTAGATTATGAAAGGCTTTGAAGGCCAAATAGAGAATTTTTTATTTGATCCTGGAGGTGAGCCACAAGAGTTTGTTGAGTAGTCAGCTGGAGCTTTAGGAAAACCACTCTGTTGTCTGGCTAGGCAAAGGTTTAAGATAGGTAAGCTGTGTGTGCACTACACCCTTGCAATAGAACAGGTATGAAGTAATGCAGGTCTGCACTAATGGTAGCAATGTCAGAGGACAGAAGAGGGTATATTCAAGAGATGCTGCAAAGTTAGAGAAGTTAGGAAAAAGGAAAGTTTTGGGAGAAAGATAATGATTTCAGCTTTGGACACATTAAGTTTGTTGTCTACTGGACATCTAGTTCAAGATAACTGAAAAAGATCTATCAGCTATCTCTCAATTATCTATAAAAACATATATTCAGCCTATATATCTCTATCTCTATCTAAAAATATATTTGTATATGTGTATATCCCCATTCTCTCCTAAGCTTCAATCTATATGTGAAATAGAATGTTCCTGTTTGAGATATCTCAAACTCTATACATCCAAAACTGAACTCCCCAAATCCAATTTGTTGCCAAATCTTGCTGTTTTTATCTCTACAACATTGCAGACATCCATCCTGTTCTTTCTACTTACAGTTATTATTTTGATTTAGCTCCTTATTACCTCTCACTTAGAATGTTACAAAAGTTTTTGATTGGTCTCCTGCTTTCAAGTCTCTCCTAGCTCCAGCCCATCCTATAGCCTGCTGCCAAAGTGATTTTTCATATACAATTCCAGTAGCTCCCTAAACCTCACTGTTTAATTTTTAAAGACTTTCACAACCTAGCTCCAATCTATTTTGCCAGAGTCTTATTGTACATTAATTCACCTCTTGTTCTCTGTGGTCCAGCTAAATTGGTATTTTCTCTATTCTTTTCACTCATCCTCTCTCTGTGTCTTTGCATAGGTTATTTCCTATGCATGGAATGCATTCCCACTTCACTTCTGTCTCATAGAATTCTTCCTTCAAGACAAGGTTCAACTCCATCTTTTACATGAATCATTTTGTGATCCACCCAATCACCAGTGTTCTCCTTCCAACCTTCCTTCTAATTACTGCTTTGTACTTAAATGTATTTATTATCTATTTATTCTGTATATACTTAGATATTCTTGTCTCCCCAGTCAGAATGTAAGCTCCCTGAGAGTAGAGATTGTTTTATTCATTATATTTATGTGTCCTCAGAGCCCAGCACAGTCCCTGTCACAAAGAAGGCACCTAATAAATGCTTGCTGATTGACTGATGATTTCCAAGATGTCTTCCAGCCCTACGTGAAAGATCCTATGCTAAAATTATTTAATCTCTGATGAGTCAAAAAAGCTTAAGATAGATGGATGCGTTTCTTTTCAACAGTGAGATGATTCAGACTAATTCCAGTGTCTGGTGATGAGGAGAGCCATCTATACTCAGAGAGAGGATTGTGGGAACTGAATGTGGATCACAACAAAACATCCTCACTCCTTTTGTTGTTTGCTTACATTTTATTTTCTTTCTCATTTTTTTCCTTTTTGATTTAATTTTTCTTGTGCAACAAGATAATTGTATAAATATGTATGCATATACTGCATTGAACATATATTTTTACCATGTATAAGATGTATTGAATTACTTGCTATCTAGGGAGGAGGTGAAGGCGATGGAGGGGAAAAATTGGAACACAAGGTTTTACAAGGGTTAATGTTGAAAAATTATCCATGCATGTCTTTTGAAAATTAAAACGCTTTAATAAAAAATTTTTA
This sequence comes from Sarcophilus harrisii, assembly GCF_902635505.1. Classification (NCBI taxonomy): domain Eukaryota; kingdom Metazoa; phylum Chordata; class Mammalia; order Dasyuromorphia; family Dasyuridae; genus Sarcophilus; species Sarcophilus harrisii. The sequence continues at coordinate 302,608,533 of NC_045426.1, read as the reverse complement.
AAAGAAAGCTTAAGATGTTTTCTTGTATCTGAGTATGCTAGTGACCATTATACATTATGTAAATGCTATAGAATTAATATGTTCTTATTTTCTAGGATGTATCTTCTAGTATGAGGTTTACTTACCCATGGGCATGCCTGTTTTCATCATGTGTTTAGGCTCTGAGTTGCAGAGATATCCTGGAAACAAGAAGTTTTCCTCTAAAATCCAATCTAATCAACATTTATTTGTTAAGTCCTTGCTATAAATGGAACACAGTAGTAGTGGAGACAAAGTTTAAAGAAGACATGGTCCCTGCCTTCACAGATTTTATAATCTAATATGGGGACTGAATATGTGTAAGTAACTCTGATATTCTTATTAAGAGGGGTGCAAAACAAAGACCTGTGTGAAAACTTGGGAGAGAATCATAGCTCTAGAGCTGAAGGAACTTTTTTTTGGGGGGTGGGGATTGTTTTCCTTTTAAAAACAATTAATCTTTGTGTATGAGGCAATTGGGGTTAAGTGACTTGCCCAGGATCACACATAGCTAGGAAGTCTTAAGTGTCTACACCAGATTTGAACTCAGGTCCTCCTGATTTCAGGAATGGGTGCACTATCCACCTCACCATCTAGCTGCCCCTAGAAGGAACTCTTAAAGGCTCTCCATAGTAAAAACACTCTGCCTTTCTAGCTCTAAGTCATCATTGTAAGCTCTGTCTAGTCTTATCTCCTCATATAAGTAAGTCAAGAAAGTATGGAGGTAGGAGGTAGGGGTAGGAGAAGTAGTTGAATAATCTTCCAGAATCAAAAAGGGAACAGGTAACAGAGATATGATTTGAACCCAGAAGCTTTGGCTGCAAATCCAGTGCTTTCTTCATTATACATGGCACCTCCCTAGAAAGTCATTATCAACCAAGAGGAATGGGGGAGAGAAGATGAAAGTCTTTATCTAGAGAAAAGGCAGTATCTAGAGAAGTCTTTATCCAGAGAAAAGGCAGTATCTAGAGAAAAGAACAGTTCATGTGGCCAAAGGGCTATCAAACTGTGTATACCCTTTGATCCAGCAGTGTCTCTATTGAATCTGTATCCCAAAGAGATCATAAAAAAAAAGGGGGGGGGGAAAGGACCAAAATGTGCAAAAATGTTTGTAGCAGCCTTTTTTTGTAGTAGCAAGGAACTGGAAACTGAGTGGGTACCCCGTGAGTTGGGGAATGGCTAAATAAGTTGTGGTATATGAATGCGATGGGATATTATTGTTCTATAAGAAATGATCAGTGGGATAATTATTTCAGAGAATCTTGGAGAGACTTACATGAACTGATAAGTTAAATGAGCAGAACCAGGAGATCATTGTATACAGCAACAAGATTATACGATGATCATTTCTGATGGACATGACTCTTTTCAACAATGAGGTGATTCAGACCAATTCCAATGATCCTGTGATGAAGAGAGCCATCAGCACCCAGAGAGGGGACTGTGAGAACTAAGTGTAGAGCTCAACATAGTATTTTCACCTTTTTTGTTATTGTTTACTTGCTTATTTCTTTCTGTCTCATTTGCTTTTCCTTTTTGATCTGATTTTTCTTGTGCAGCATGATAAATGTGAAAATATGTACAGAAGAATTGCACATATTTAGCCTATATTGGATTACTTGCTTATTAGGGGAGGGGGTGGAGGGAAGGAAGAGAAAAAATTTCGAACACAAAATTCTGCAAGGGTGAATGTTGAAAACTATCTTTGCATTTATTTTAAAAATAAAAAGCTATTATTATTTTTTTAAAAGGAGGAAAAGTTCAAATTCAGCAGCCTGAGAGGAACAGAATGTAGACATTCTTCATATGAGAACAGTGTGAGCAAGAGCAGAGCCTAAAAAAACACAGGATGCATTTAGGAATTACAGAATTTAAAACTGGTGGAGACCTTACAGAGATCATTTAGCCCAGTCACCTCATTAAGGAGGTTGATGCCTGGAAAGGTTCAGGACTAGAAGAAACCCTTAGAAGGCATCTGGCCCAATCCCATCATTCTACAGGTGAAAAAAAATGAGATCCCTGAAGTGACTTTTCCAATAGCACACTAGAACTAAGTGGCAGAGCTGAGATTTGAACTCAGGTCCTCTAATTTTCTCTATTACTAAGAGTCATACTATGATTCAGTTTGGACAGAACTTACAATGATGAGATAAAGCTAGAAAGAGAGGGTGGTACTTTACTGCAGAGGTTCCTGGATATCAGCTCAAGGAATTTGAAGCTGGGATGTTTGTGCAAAAGAGTGATTTGAGCAGTGAGTTCCATATCCCTGGAATTCAGAACAAAAGAGATTTCATTAGACTTGCTTGACTCCCCATTCCAAGAATTCTATAGATCTTTTTTTCCCAAATATTTTTTTACAATCCAGTACAGTAACTAGGACTGTCTCACTACTTTTCCATTCTGGGAACAAGGGGAAAAGGAAGGGAGTAAGCATTTATATAGCACCTCCTATAGTCCAGGCATTGTGCTAAGAAATTTTACAAATATTATTTCATTTGATCTTTACAACAGCCCTGGGAGATAAGTGTTATTATTATCTCCATTTTATAATTGAGGACATTGAGTCAAACAGAGTTAAATAACTTGCCCAGTATCATACAGCTAGAAAGTACCTGAGGCTGGATTTGAAATCAGGTCTTCCTAACTTCACTTCACCTCTAGAAAACCACTACTTTGCTCAAAAAATAAATATTCTGTCATTCTTCTTTCTAGACTTCAGTCATATATGATATGTATGTATATATATATGCATGCACATATATTCATATATAATATCCATATACACATAAATATGCACAAAACTTATACCTGTGTTTATATAGTAATACATATACATGCATATGAACATGTGTAAATAGATATGTGGGGGGGGTATAGGTCACAAGAAAAAAGTGGTGACAAGATGACAGGGAAAGATAATGCGGAATGTTGGAGGGAAAGTGGGAAAACTGGGACACTGATGCATTGTTGGTGGAATTGTGAATGGACCCAACCATTCTGGAGAACAATCTGGAACTATGCCCAAAAAGTTATCAAACTGTGCATACCTTTTGATACAGCAGCGTTTCTACTGGGCTTATACCCCAAAGAGATATTAAAGGAGGAAAAGGAACCTGTATGTACAAAAATGTTTGGGGCAGCCCTTTTTCGAATGGTAAGGAACTGGAATCAGAGAGGATGCCCGTCAGTTGGGGAATGGCTGAGTAAATTATGGTATATGAATGTTATGGAATATTATTATTCTATAAGAAACTATTTCAGAGAGGCCTGGAGAGACATGAACTGATGCTAAGTGAAATGAGCAGAACCAGGATTTCATTGTACATGACAACGGCAAGATTATGGTGTGATGTGGCTTTTCTCAACAATGAGATGATTCAGGCCAGTTCCAATGATTTTGTGATGGAGAGACCCATCTGCACCCAGAGAGAGGACTGTGGGAACTGAGTGTGGATCACAACATAACATTTTCGCTTTTGTTATTGTTGTTTTCTTGAATCTTATTTTCTTTCTCATTTTTTTCCTTTTTGATCTGATCTTCTTGTGTAGCTAGATAATTGTATAAATAAGTATGCCCATATTGGATTTACATATTTTTTTTTACTATATTTAACATATATTGGATTACTTGTCATCTAGAAGAGGGGTGGGAGAAAGGGGAGGAAATTTGAACATAAGGGGGTCAGTGGTGAAAAATTATCTTTGCATGTGTTTTGAGAATAAAAGTTTCAATTAAAAAATAAAAAGAAATGATCAAAAGGATGATTTCAGAAAGGCCTGGAGAGACTTATATGAACTGATGCTAAGTGAAGTGAGTAGAATCAAGAGAACACTGTACACAACAACAACAAGATCATATGATGACCATTTCTGATGGAGTTGGCTCTTTTCAACAATGAAGTGATTCGGACCAGTTTCAATGATTTTGTGATGGAGAGACCCATCTGCACCCAGAGAGAGGACTGTGGGGACTGAGTGTGGACCACAACATAGCATTTTCGCTTTTGTTATTGTTGTTGTTTGCTTGCATTTTTTCTTTTGATCTGATTTTTATCTGATATATTGGATTACTTGCCATCTAGGGGAGGGAGTGGGAGAAAGGAAGAAAAACATTTTGGAACACAAGATTTTTCAAGGGTGAATGCTGAAAACTATCTATGCATATATTTTGAAAATAAAAAACTTTTTAAAAAAAAGAAATGTTAAGACCTATTTATAACAGGTTAAAAAATCAACTCACTTTGAAGAAGTATCTTAAGTGGAAGTTACCAGTATTTATAATAAGCATAATAATTAAACAATGAAACTCATTAGAAAAGTACTTATTAGACAGTTTGGCGTTGAATTTGAGAGAGAAAGCAGAACTAATTCCAGCCTTGGGCATGCATTTGTTTTCCTTACTTGTCTGAAGTTGGAGCCAACAAGTCTAATGGTTGTGAATTTCTTCAAATATGTCTGTGCATATAAGCCACAATAATACCCTTAGTTCCCTCACCCTGCACTTCCTCCCTGTTTTCTGCTGTGCCCCTTACTGTCTCCACCTTCAACAAACTGGGAAAGGGCAATGGAAGAAACTTAAAAAATACTGAAACACACTACCTCCTAACGCAGTGTTGTAACACCCTGATTGGGAAACAATGACCCAGAGTTCACTTTAGTAAAAAATAGCAAAATTCAGATTCCCAAGTCTCTGCATTCTACATCTCTCCTGATCTCCTGGAAAGGTTCTAAACTCTCCTGTCCATGACCCCCCACTTCTTATCTCCTTGACTCCCTTTTTTATCTCCTTTGCTGACTATCCTCTCACCTTCTAGATGTGACTCTATTCTCTTTCTTCTACTTACCTACTCATAACTCAGCCATCGCCTCCCTGATAACACTAAATCTATACCTCCAGCCTTGACCTCTTTCTCTGTTTGCAGTTCAAAGTGCATATGAGACATTTCCACTTTGATATCCCATGATTATCTCAAATATAACCTGCCCCAAACAATCAACCAATTCAAATCTTCAGCTTGCCCCCCCCCCCCTCAAAAAATTAAAATAAAAATCTGGAGCCATTTATTGCCCAAGTTGTCTTCCAAGAAGGACTTCATCCCTACCACCCCTAAAATAGCCAAAGCTTTTATTTCTATGTGTCCCTCAGGGAAGCAAGGATATTCCAGAGGGCAAGTCATTAAGCAAACAGAGAGGGCCCTGTCTGCCCCCTTTAGACTGCATTCCAAAGCCTTAAACCCTCTTGCTCTTTTGGGAACTCTTGGAAGTTATAAATAGACTTAAAGGATGGCTTTTTTCCTGAGTCCTTACTCAAGCCCAGGATGCTTTCTAAGGTTTGTGACAGCAGGGTTTTGTAGGATTTTTTGTTCTTGCTCTAGCTTCCCAAAGGATGCAAACCAAAATATCCTACAGAAACTTATAAAAAGGACTCTGTTCATCCCAGTCCTGCCTCTCTCCATCATGGACAGTCTAGTCTGATTTGGTGTTGGGTTCCCCAGCAGAGACTTGGGGTGAAGGGAGGAAGGGTGCTGTATATATGTAGAAATAACCACTAGTGCCTCTGAGCCACCTCTCAGTCTCTTAGTGTGAAATGTGAGCTCTATCCCTGGGAAGGGCCTGCAACAGAAGAGCTGGCACTTAGTTAAAATGTCAGTAGTTTATTCTCGAAGCAGGGATATTGCTTCCAGAGGAAACCAGCCAGGCAGGTTGGCAGGGATCAATTCTTCTCCCTGCTACCCCTGGACATTTGTCACATTAGAAGCTATCAACTCTTAATTAGATGCCACAGAAAAACCATGGAATGTGATTCCATGTCCAAGAATCTCCCCTAATGGGTCTCTTTCAGATGATTTCTTCTTCCTGGGAATAGATAATTGGAAGTTTTCAAAAATATGGAAAGGGCTACAAGCCCCTGGAGCTCAATGGCCCTCTCACTTCATTCTCCTAATAGGTTATAATTCTATTTGGAAGCAGGAAAAAGAAAGAAGTGGGACAGTGTTTCTCAATTTTTTTTGTTGTTTCATAGATTATTTCAGTGGGATCAAAAAGCCTCAAAGACTATCTATCTTACTTTGTATTTCAATAATAAATCTTCCCCAAATGAAGAGAGAGATTGGCTCGACAGTAGAGGACATTCTACTGAATAATAATGAAATGATTCAGAGGGTAGAGCACAAGACCTGGAGAGTGGAAGTCTTGAGTTTGAATTCAGCCTCAGCACTAACTGCCTATCCAGGGTAAATCTCTTAAGCTCTGCCTGATTCAATTTCCTCATCTATAAAATGGGGATAATAATAATAGCATGCATCTCCCAGCATTATTGTGCGGATCAAATAAGATATTTGTAAGGTGCTTTGCAAACCTTAAAGCACTATATAAACATAAGCTGCTATTGTAAAAAATCAGACTATGAATTTGTGACAATGTGCCATATTAGAAAACCACTGCACTAGAAGTCAGAAAATCTGATTATAGTCCTGACTCTGCCACTAATTCCTGTCTAAATCACTCAAATTCTTCAGGTCTTATTTTCCTCATTTTTAAAATGAGGAAGTTGAATTAGAAATTCCCAGAGTCTTCTCTAGCTGTTTATATAAAGATAGATAGATAGATAGATCTATGAATGATTCGAACTAGTAGAATATAAGCTCCTTGAAGGCAAGAAGTATTTTGTTTTTGTCATTATATTCCCATATATTCCTGACTTTATGCATTGTACATAATTCATAATGGTGATAGTGATGGTGATGCTGATAACTAACCTTTACATGATGCTTTAAACTTTTCTTTTTTTTTAATAATATAAACTTTTTATTTTCAAAATATGTGCAAAGATAGTTTTCAACTTTCACCCTGCAAAATATTGTATTTCAAATTTTTCCCCTTCCCTATCCCTTATAGACAGCAAGTAATCCAATATATGTGCAATTTTTCTATACATATTCCCATGATTATGCTGCACAAGAAAAATCTTAAAAATGAGAAAGAAAACAAAAAAAAAAAACAAGCAAACAATAACAAAAAAGGTGAAAATACTATGTTGTGATCCACCCTCAGCTCCCATAGTGCTGCCTCTGGGTTCAGAAGGCTCTCTCCATCACAAGTCTGTTGGAATTGGCCTGAATCCCCTTATTGCTGATAGTTTCTTATAAAATAATATTCCATATCATTAATATACCATAACTCATTCAGCCATTTCCCAACTGATGGGCATCCACTCAGTTTCTAGTTTCTTGCCACTACAAAAAGGTATACAAACATTTTTGCATACGTGGGTCCTTTTCCCTTCTTTAAGATCTTTTTGGGATACAAGCCCAGTAGAGACACTGCTGGATCAAAGGATATGCACAGTTTTAATAGCCTTTTGGGCGAAGTTCCAGATTGCTCTCCAGAATGATCGGATTAATTCACAACTCCACTAACAATGTATTCATGTCCCCGTTTTCCCACATCCACCCCAACGTTTATCATTATCTTTTCCTATCATCTTAGTCAATCTGAGAGCTGTGGAGTGGTTGTCTTAATTTGCGTTTCTCTGATCAGGCTTTAAATTTTTCAAAGTACTTTTCATATCGCATCATTTTTGAGTCTCCCTACAGGCATGGAGAGGAAAACTTTTTTTTTTTTTAAGTTGACTCACATAAATAAATCTATATTGAAATGAATTCAGCAAAATTGTCTGAAGCTCAATTGTATATTGCTTAGAGAGGTAGTTTTGAAGACTGGAAAAACTGGGTTCCAGTCCCACCTCTCCCACTCCCCACTTACTTGCTTAATCTCTCAGTGCTCTAGGCAACTCTCTAAATTGTAGAGGTGCTATCTGTATTGGCAGATAAAATTTCCTCACCAGAAAGTTCTCCATGCCAATGAAATCATAGGTCCAATTGCTGCTGTTTCCAATCCCTGAACTGAATTAACTCAAGATCATATATATATATATATATATATATATATATATATATATATATATATATATATATATTCTATATATAAGCGCTAAAACCGGCCATGGTGAGTTTCAGTTTGAGAACGAATAGAACTACTAAGCCCAGGTTGCCCTTTTTTATTTAATGTGTCAATTTTCTAAAGGAAGACCTCCCCCCCACTGCTTTCCCCAGAATCCCTTCTAGTATCTCTACCAACTAGACTATGATAATCTATTCTAATCATATTTCTGTTGCTCTTGGAGCCAATACTCCTGGGGCTCTCAACGAGGGATGTAAGTGGCAATTTTTTCTTCATTGAAGTGCAAAGCTCTTGAGTTAAAAAAAAAAAAAAAAAAAAAGATGACAGTCTTTGTATCAAAGAGACTAAAGGAGGCTCTTGGCCTCCACCTGCTCTAGGTGACTGGTGAGAATCCAAAAGGAGAGCTATTTATTCTCATCCCAATTTGTATTTATAGCTACTTCTCCCTTTTAAAATCTCTTTAGGCTTCTAAAAATAGGTTACATTTTTTTTTGTTTCTCAAACTGTGTGTCAAATTGATACTATTTTTACTGGAAGGATTTATATTCTCTTAAAACTTCCTTGGTACTGAAGCTGCTGGGTCTTCAATATGCTTATGCATATTCAAAAATGAAACCATTATGTTATATGGTAAGATATTTCAAATATGTTTCATATTACACCATTATTATATGAAATAGTGTATGGAAAATATAGGTATGAAATAGGGAGGAGGAAGGACAACATTCATTTTAGTGAGAGTTGATTGAGGAGATTGAAATTCTAAATTATTTCGATGCCACATACCCCAGATTCTGATCATCTGTTGAAGGATGGGCTTGGTCATTTGCATGTGATGGATATTTAAATTTCCCCAAGGCTCCTACTTAGCCCAGGAGCTGGTTAACATAAATCTATATTTATAAGGGTCAAATGACAAGGGACATAATAAAATATTCTTTCAACTATACACTCTCTACCCCTATCTGTACCCCAGAGATGAGCTCTTAGACTTGGGTTTGATCATAAAGAACACAGATTTGTATGAATCAGCTCCCCCAAGGAACACAGGGGTCACAATCCCTTGTGTATAGTTTAGAAGAACTTGGGAGGGAAGTATTGAGAGGCAGAGCTCTCAAGCAAAGTGAAATAGCGTGCCCATAAGGTCCAGCTGCAGTTGGGTTAAATGTTAACAAATTTATTCATTGTGTTATGCTATTAAATGGACAAAAGAAAGTAGGCAGAAGAAAATGCCAGTATTTCAATAATATGTACATACATATAAAAGACTAGAAGTGGCTAATGTCAATTAGCCAATTAGGTCTGATAACTGCTATCAGGGAGAATATGACAAGTTATTGAAAGGTACAGGAGTGGGAGGAGCTATTCTTTAGGGAGACTTGTGTGTGTGTGTGTGTGTGTGTGTGTGTAAGACACAAAACAAAACATGGAAGGAAGCACAGAAATGCAGAGGATCTTTGAAAACAATGTGTAGTATTTATTAAAGTTTTTTTTTTTTAAGATAAATACTCTGAAATGGAAATTCATGGTGTTATACTCTTGTTTTTAGGTTGTATATGAAAAATGTTCTTTTATTTTTGTGTTTAAGTTCAAAATGAATTTTAAAATTTTTTAAAGGAAAGTTATAGTTTAATTTGACTACAATGTCTAGACCATGAAAAGAAGTAGAATGGAATAAGCCTGGAGAGATAGTTTACAGAGAGATGATGATGATAGACTTTAAATGCCAGGATGAGGAATTTGTGTATTATATTTTATATATTGCCTTTTGGAATTAAAGAACTACTGGATATTTTTGAAAAGGGGAATAGAATAATAATACCTTAGCATAGGAAGATTAATGGGTGAAACCATTAAGGAGGCTGTTATATTTCAATTCAGGTCTAGATGAGAAGGAATGAAGAGTTAAAATGGGGTTATGACAATGGTGAGAAGGGTCAGGAGGATGCAGTTATGAGTTAGATTATAGGGGTAAAATGAACAAGACTTAAGAATTGATTGACTATAGAGGTAAAGGAAGAATTATAAGTGGCTTTGAGGCTTCAGTTAACAAGGGAGATGAGGCTACCATCATGAGAAATAGAAAATCTCAGAGGAAGGGTAGGTTTAAAGAGGGAAATGATAAATTGAGCAGAATATCATGGTGGATAGAGACTTGAAGGCACAAAAACCTGAGTTCAGATCCAACCTCAAACAATTACTAGTTGTGTCCCTGGCAAGTCAATTAACTTTTCTTGACTTCCATTTCCACAACTATAAAATGAGAAGAGCTCAGTGACTTCTGAGGTTCTTTTCAGTGCCAAATCTATGATCTTATTTTGAGTTGGAGGACATCCAGAGTTGCTGGACCTCAAGATAAGGAATCAACAGCAAAATCACCCCAAAAATAATAATAATGGTATTTAAAAGGTAAACCTTTTTTATTTTCAGGGAAAACCTTGGACTCACTAAATGAACCTTGAAATTTTCAAAAAGCAATTCATCATCATCAACGGGTTCAACTCATTGTCTACTTGCAATGTTTGTCCAAAGTACACATATTAATGATTCAGTATCATAAATTACCTATCTATATATCATGGTCTAGACATTAGACATTTTTGATATACTTGGTTTTTCCTGTGTGGATAGTTAGGCCAAATTCTTTTGAGTAATTGGGTATTTCATTTAGGAGACTGACGTATTCTGGGGCTTGATAAAATTAGCACAATGCCATCAATAAACAGAAGCATCTGGAGGATCTCAACATTAATAGGAAATCCATCCCTCTTCAACTTGGACTATGAGCTGGATCATGACAATGGTGAACACCTTTGGCAAGCTCATATCTTTTTGTTTTATGCTTCATTTGAGATAATCCTCTCTGATATTAAGGGATATATGGCAGAGTCAAGGGAAATGTTTTATTTTTTAGAATAAAGGAGAACTGAACATATTTACAGGCAGACAGAAAAGAGTTAATGGAAAGGAAGAGACTGAAAATGGTGAAAGGAGAAATAAGATGGAGCACGATTTTTGAGATGGTGGGAGGGTATAGGGATCAAGGCCCAGGTGGAGGGCTTAGTCTTAATTGGAAAAGTCAACTCATTCTTTAAAGCTAGAAGGAAGAAAAGAGCTCACATAAAGCCATTTAGCAGTTTCAAAGTATATTAGGGAAGAGATGACAGAGCTCAAGCTGAATACTCTCAGTCTCAATAAGATAGGAAATAAGAGAATGATACAGGATTTGAGTTAGAGGCTTGATAAGAAAGGAAGAGTTTTTGAGATAACTGCAGAGGGGAATATGGAAGAAAGTCAGCTGAAGGTGAATAAAAAGATTTCTCTTCAATGGTGAAGACCCAATGGAGTTTCAATACCGTGCTTTGCAATGGGCCCAAGTAGCACATTTTTTGCTTTCTCTAGCAGTATGAAGTAGTACTGCTCGACACTGCTAGATATTCATAGACAAACAGTAGGGATGACCTATGATTGGGGATTAGCAGAACTAAAAGGGGAGAAGGATAAGAAGACAAAGAATGAAAAAACAGAGCATCTGTTGAAATGATCAATTATGGAGTCAAAACTGTGAACAGGGAAGTGGGGGTGAGTGAGGGATGAAGATGAAAATGAAGCCCATGTAGTATACCTCACCCTAATGACTATCAGTTGATATCAATTAGATTGGCAGATTTAAATTTTAGAAAGAGATACTCTTCTGAAGTGGTATAGTGAGAATAGATGGTACAAATCCTGCCCTTCCCCAAAGTCTGTAGCACCCTCCTACAAATTCATAAAAAGTACAGGGATCATTGGATTCAATCTTAACAAAAAGGGTAACTCAACAGCTCCTGGAAATTTCTTTGCTAGAATCCTCATGCTGTTGTTCTTAAGTATGGTGTAGTTTTTTTATTAGTTATAACTTTTATTCTCATTTTCTTTCTTTTTTAAATAGCATTTTATTTTTCCAAATTCATTTTTGTAAGACTTTGTGTTCTAAATTTTTCTCCCTTACTTCCCCCTCCCTAAGACAGCAAACAATCTGATATAGTTCATGTAGTACAGCCCTTTAAAACATATTTCCATATTTGTTATGTTGAAAAAGAAAAATCACACCAAAGTGGGGGTGGAGGTGGGATGGGGGGGGGGAACCACAAGAAATAAACAAACAAAAAAGGTGAAAATACTATGCTTCGATCCATATTCAGTCTCCATAATTCTCTCTTTGCATGCGATTGGCATTTTCCATCCCAAGTCTACTGGAATTGCTTTGAATCACTGCATTGTTGAGAAGATCCAAGTCTATAATCTTGTTATTGTATACAATATTTACTTAGTCCTGCTCACTTCACTCACCATCAGTTCATGTCAGTCTTTAAGCTTTTCAGAAATTAGCCTCCTCATCCTTTCTTAAAGAACAATATTATTACATTACCTTCATGTGTGTGGCGTAGTTTTCTACTGGACTCCTTGTAGAGACTCAAAGCTTCTTTTTTTCAGTGTATCTAGTTTGGTCCCAGCCCACAGTGTAGCTACTGCATTTGCTGTGCTGGGAGTTCTGCGAGATTGCTGAAGAGAAGTCCAACATTTTCCAAGCACACAAAACTCACAAGGTCATCCTTTGATGATGGTTGGGGTAAGTATCCAAAGCTCATGGTCTCTTTTTCTCTCTAAGTGATTCTCTCAGGGGCTTGGCTGGAATAGCTCTTTCCACTCTGCTGCCAGATACTCTATAATACTTGAATTCTGAACTGGTTTATTAAAATAAAGAAAATAAAGGATGTGTCTGAATTTTCTTAATCAAAACACTATATCTCTTATAGACTATTCAGTTTCATTTATTGGTTCTTAAGGACTGCTCACCTCTAATATCATTCTCTATTGATTTTATCTCTCTATCGACAAGGAGGAAGAGACAAGAGACAGAGTCAGAGACAAAGAGAGAGGAATACAGAAATGATTTTGAAGTAAGTACTATGTGCTGGACACTGTGCTTAGAGTAAGATACAATATACAGAATGAATAAAAGGTATTTTCAGAGGACAGAGCATTAGTAGCTGGAAAAGTACTTTAGTTAAGTTTTGGATTATTTCAGGTATTCCAAAGATAGAGATAAGGAAGGAGGGTATTTTAGCTATAGAGGTCAGCCAAGGCAAAAGCAAAGAGATAGAAAATGAAGAGTCATATGTTCAGACCAGAGTAGGCCAGTATGATTGGACCACAGAGAGAAAGGATTGAAAGGTAAGGAAATAAAAGAACCAGCCTGTAAAGAGCTTTATATACCAAAGGAGTTTGTTTTTGATCCTAGAGGTAATAATAGGGAATATGTTAGCTTAACATAGTCCAGGTGTATGCTGGAACAAACTCTTAGCAACTCCAAAAAGGTGATTGTTAAATTTTTAATGTGAACATTTAAGACCTTGGAATTGGCAAATAGAGTATAAATCGGGGTTTGATAGTTATTTTGACTGTATAGACTTAATAATATATAGAGTAATATAAATTACTCTATAATTTAGTGAGTAAAGTGAAGGGGGTAACAGATCTATGTTTTAGGAAAAATCACTGTGGAGTACTGAATATGAAGAAGAAGGAGTGTGAAGATAATGCGATATTCTTCGAAAAGATGCAGCTGTTCTATAGAGGGCAGTCGATAGAGAAGAAAAGCTAGTAATTAGGGTGATTTGGGGCTGACATGGTTAGAAATGAGAGAACAAGGGTTGTCATCAGAGGAAAGGGGTATTCACTCAGGCAGGCTGTTTTTCTGTAACACAGAGGTAAGGGAAGCAGGAAGCAAGGATTCACTAGTCATAAGCAGCCAGAATACCAAGGAAGCAGAAATTCATTGAATAAATCAACCCTAAGACTAATTCGAATGTTGGTATAATAGGGTGTGCCTTTGCAGACCTCTCCCAGATGATTCCCTAGAAATTGATTACAAAAGTACTCAATTACAAAAAGTACCTTCCTGAAGCTGGATACCAATTGTATATCCACAAAATCAACAATTTCCCAAGCCAATTTAGAACAACAGCTAACAATTATGGCTGATATCAAAATTACCTAGCTAACCTTGACATTAGCCAAACTCATTGCAATCCAGCTGTAACTTATGCCAGAGAGCTCTTCATAAAGAATAGTATTCCACTTACTAACTCTTCATATGATATCTCCAAATGTGGAGTCAAGTCGATGTATCTTGTGTACATTTTACTGGTCTAATTTCCTAAGAACTTGTACTAAAATGGTGTGATTTAGAAACACTCAGGCTGGGAGGTGACGTGTAGAAAGCTGTGTATGTGAATATTCAGATAGCATCTGAATGAAAAATTAGAATGGAGAGAGGCTAGCATTTGCCAATTGAGAAGGAACAGCATGTTCTTAATCCTTTTTAAATACCTGAAGTCGATATTTAACTAAAATGAATAGCCTCAAGAGGGTTTGCCATGGGCTGCTACTAAGGGTACCTGGGCCTGTGGCTGAGTTTTTGGGGATGACTCAGGTTACTCAGGTGAGTTCCCTTGGGACAAACTTTATCAGATTGACCTATTCCAATTTGAAGCAGAGTGCCAGGCAGTAACTCTGTCTGGCTCTTGTCATCCTATCCTGCATGTGTTACTGGGAGTTCGTTCAGTTAAGAGAAATCATCTCATCCCATTGAGATCCGAGTAATCTATAGCCATTCAAATCCACCTCCCTAGGGGAGAGAAAGACCCAAACTCTTCCACTTTTTGGTTTTGCACCATCCTTATTTGTCTGGAAAGCAAACAATAGGTGGAAGGAAGGGATTTGAGGTGCCTGGGGGAAGGTGTGTTTATTATTCCTGATTCGAAAGACCATCCATGGTGCCTCTTAGAGATAATGTTCTAGCTATCTTTTAGAGAAAGGGGGGTTAGGGGGTTAGGACTTGTTATAAGCTTCAGCTGTCATCCCCAGCCATTCAACACCTACCCACCTCATGCATGGTTAAAAGTTGGTAATAAAATACTAAAAATTGTTACAACAACTGAGATTTCCACTGGAAAGTTAAACAGCAAACCACACGGGTGTTGAAATACAAGGTAGTTTGTTTACACACATTCCTTAGTTCTGCTCCACGATGGGGGCTGGTGCCAAACGCCTGTAGCTGGTGTTGGGGGAATCAGGAGAGCAGCTCAGAAAAGTCTCTCCTGTTGGAACTTCAGACATGAATCTTCTTGTCTTTGAGGTCCCACTTTGGGTGCCCACTTGTAGTTCTCTCTGGAATAAACTTTGCTGCTCAACAGACCTCTGTGTTGAGGATTTTCTTTGGGGAAAAAAAAATTAAGAGCTCTCAGGCTTTGAAAATACAAGCTGAATTAGGCATTGACTGGTGGCTGAATGAGAAACAAATGCCATCATGTTAGCTTAACATAGTCCAGGTGTATGTTGGAGCAAACTCTTAGCAACTCCAAAAAGGTGATTGTTAACTTTTCAGTGTGAACATTTAAGACCCTGGAATTGGCAAATAGAGTATAAATCAGGGTTTGATAGTTATTTTGACTATATAGACTATAGAAGATGGTGGAAGAAATGCTAATAGTGTAGAATAAACTTAAAAGTATATTGTACATTTTGAAGAGCTGTTTGTTAAACATTTACTCCTAGGCTTGTGCCATCTCTGCAAGAGCATTCACACACACACACGCACACACACACACACACACACACACACACACACACACGGTGGGGGGGGGAGGGAAAGGAGGAGACAGAGACAGAGAGAGAGAGACAGACAGCTGAGATTTAAAAGCATTATTATCTCCAGATCTAGGAAAAACATTATATACAGCCACCCAGGGTAAATAAGTTGGTTGGGGCCAGATTGCAGAATCCAGAACCAAAGAGAAGGGTGTTAGGCCAGGGGAGTGAAAGGGAAGGAGAAAGAAGGGTATAATCACCTTTAAAGGAAGTTGGAGTCATGTATTGGTGTTATATCACTGTTTTAGGGAGGCCTTGTCAAACCAAAATGCATTTATGTGTGGAGCCCTTATTATATGCAGCACCATGGAGCAAGCATGAGAAGTGAGACATGGTCCCTAAACTCAAGGAACTCAAAGCTTGGCTGAGGAAACAAGGCACATGAAACAATAAGAGAACAGTACAACACAGAGGCTAATCAAGGACTACATTGTGCAGTACAGGCTGTTAAGTACTAGCTGAGAGGTTTATGCTTTGAATGGATCTCCTTAAAGATCACACACACATACACACACACACACAAATCCTTGCCTGGAAGGCCAGCAAATGCAACTGAGAGAAAGACATTTAGGTAGGTTAGTCTGGAGGCTAACAAGTTGAGGTTTATGTTCCAGAAACTGAGGAAAATCATTATTGATGAAGAGCTAAGCCTTTGACTATTGAGGCAGGGATCCTCTTTTGAGTCTGGGGTTAAATAAAACATCAAACTATCGATAAATTATCCTTTGGTAGTGATATTTCTTGCCACACCCTTCAAATCATATTCAAAGTACAGCAAACACTTCTCCATGACATCAAATTATGGGGCATGGTTTCCAAGGGTGCAGACTCTGATGTACCTACCTCCCCAGAAGAATATACTTCATGGGTAAACTCTCCTCACAGCAAGGACCCTGGACAAATACCCTACTGTCGTCTGGGAAGTCTCACCCTGATCTTTGTCTAGTTAGTTTAAGTTTACTTTTATATATATATATATCCCTTTTTTTCTTTAAGCTCTTCGCCCAGTGTGTTAGATACCTAAAAGATCTCTCCGTGAGAACCTGGATTCCTCAGATAGTCCAGACTTGAATGAGAGCGAAAGAGAGAGAGAACAGGTTTTGCAGAGTTAGACAAAGACCTTCACGTTTCATAACGTCAGTCTGAAAATTACAAAACGTGGGCAAAAGGCAATGTAGACACTTCTCTCTGCAACAGAAATCTCATTGGAGCATCAAAATTATATTCTGCCAATTAGCATCCATATTTTTTAAAAGTAGGACTTTATAGCTTAGCAACAAGAAATCTGGAAGAACTCTGGAATTAATTTAAGAAGAAAAAAAAAAAAACAAGAAGGGAATTGGCAGCAAAGTAATAAGGCTACAAGTCTTTATTATTACCTTTACAGCCAAGGCAGGTAATAAACATTTTCAGTATTAACTACAAGGAGAGGGAGGATGAGGGACCTATCTTGTCTCAAAAGCTGCAGCTTACTTTCTCTTTACTTTGGAAAAAGGCCACTTAGTTAAAAGACATAAGCAAAGGCAATGGGTGGTGCAAGTAAAAAAATAATGTGAAGAAAGTGCATGCTAAAACAGCTCCATCAGCTGTTTAGGGCTATAGACACATTGGTGCTAGAGAAGGCATTAAGAAAATCTGGGGACATTCAAAAGTAATCTGAAAGTTTCTTTTTTCCTATAAATCAACTATATATTTCAATCAACTAAGCAGAGAACAATTTCTATGGCTCTTTTTTAATTTTAATTTTTAAAAACATTTACACAGTTGTAATGTTTACAAAGTGATACACACACATATAAACACATATGTTCTCTCATTTGATCTTTGCAACAATCCTGCGAGGCATGTGCTCTGTTTTTTTTTTTTTTTTAATTAGGTTTTCAACATTTGCTAAGATTTTTATTTCCAATTTTTTTCTCCCTCCCTTCTCCCCCACTCTCCCCTTTCCAAGATAATAAGCAATCTGATATAGATGATGCATATACAATCATATTAAACATATTTCTATATTAGTCATGTAAAGGGAAATAAAAGGGAAAAACCACAAGAAAGAAAAAACCAAAAAAAGAGTGACAATAGTATGCTTTGAGCTGCATTCTGACTCCATAGTTCTTTCTCTGGATGTCCTGGATAGCATTTTCCATCATGAGTCTTTTGGAATTGTCTTGCAGCACTGTATTGCTGAGAAGAGCTAAGTTTATCATAGTTGACCGTCATACAATGTTGCTGTTACTAGGTACAATGTTTTCCTGCTTCTGCTCACTTCATTCAATATCAGTTCATGCAAATCTTTCCAGGTTATTATTTTTTTTAATCTATCTATGATCCTTTAAATTCAACATTCTTGCACATGACTCAGCTTTACAAAAACTAAAAATCACCCTCTATACAAATCTCTTTTTTTTTTTTTTTTTTTTTTTTTTTTTTTTTTTTTTTTGGTTGAGTCGTTTCCAGTCATATCTGTTTCTTCATGACCCTATTTAGAATTTTTGGGGACAAAGCTATAGCAATTTACCATTTTGTTTTTCAGTTCATTTCACAGATGAGGAATTGGGGGAAACAGGGTTAAGTGACTTGCCCAGAGTCACACAGGTAGTCAATGTCTGAAGTCACATTTGAACATATGAATATATCTTCCTGGTTCCAGACCCAGTACATTATCCACTGTATCACCTAGCTCCTTAAATCTTTAAAAGTTTAAAGTAGTATGTTTAAAGTAGACAGTTTAAAGTAGTATGTCAACAGAGGAGATAAGGTAGCCAGAAACTTGAACCAATAATGTGACTGACCTTAGGTTTCTAGATTAGGATGTCATTTAACTTATCTATACACATAACCATACAACCCTCTCCACCTCCACACACACACACACACACACACACACACACACACACACACACACCATATAATAATTAGGTTAAATGATGCAGAAGATCCCTAAAGTGCACACAATTTTTTTTAAAGGTATGCCTGAAGGTTAGAGGCCATCAAGGCAAAATATTTCATATAACATTAGATGTGGTTGATGTGTTGGTTAGTTTTAAGGAGTTTTTTTTTCCTTTTAAAAAAATCTTTATTATGAGGGATGCCTCTTTGGGAGGGGAAGACATAGTGTAACATAAAAAGTGATATTTTTAAAAATCATATAAATATTTTTAAAATAAAGACATTCTTGAAAGAATTTAGAAACCAATGCCTTTACACACACACACACACACACATACACACACACACACACACACACACACACACACTGTGTGTGCCATGCCCTTCCCCTCCTCTTTGCAACTTCTCATTTATTTGGAACAATATTATAAGCTATTGGACTTAATGAACTAGGGCAGGAAGCTGGTAAGAGTCACAGTCCAATTTTCCCCTTATCATATGGGGCTTATTTGTTTCTTTTCTCAATGAGGCTGTAAATTTAAGCTACTGACTTTGCTACTACCTGGATAACTTTGAATAATCCACAACCTTTCTGGGTCTAAATTTCCCCATCTGTAAAATAAAAAGCATTAAAATTACATGATTTCTAAATTCCTATTTCTCTCTGATAGTCTCAAACTTTCAAGCTCCTTCCAGCTATTATATGCTACAAATCCAACTATCATGATCAGTCAATTCTTCTTCCCATCCTAGGCTCCCTCTAATTTTTGTTAAGGTCTGGTAAACTGTGAATTAGTATATGTTAGTTTCTGAGGCTAATGATTTTTAAAGAAATTAGAATGTAGTAAGTTTTCTTCAACATAAATTTTTCTCTCTTTGATGATTCAGAAAACACTTTAGATTCTAAGAATGTCTCATCATTGTAAAAAAAGGATTTAAATGCATCTGACATAACAAAATTGCTTCACAGGACTTTAAAAGTCAAAGATCTTAAAATTATTATCATTATTGCTTCTTTTTTTTTTTTTTTTTTTTTTTTTTTAACAAATATCATCTCCTGTTCTCCAAATTCCTCCCTTTCTCCCCACCTTCAGGCCAATGTGATTCAGTTTTTCAGGTAGGAAGTACTTTGGCCCTCCAAGCAGGATGAGGTCACGTATGTGGCATTATGTCAAGTACCAAAACATAGCATTCAAGGGCTCAGGTCCTGCTGTTCCTAACTCTCCAATGTAAACATCAGATATCCTTTCAAAAATATTTATGAAGATCTATTATGTAGAAGAGACTGCGAAGCCTTGAGAAGCTTGGTCAGGAAAACCTGAGTTTGAATCCCATGTCAGACATTTACTAGCTGTGTGCCTCTGGTAAAGTCATTTAACTTTTTTCTCAGTCTCAGTTTCCTCACCTGCAAAATGGGAGTAATGATAGTACCTCTTTCACAGGGTCTTTGTGAGGCAAAAATGAGATAAGGTAGTTTTGAACTATGAAAGCATAAAAATTATGGGACATCTTGCATATATATAAGATCCTTGTAAACCTTAATTTGTTTTTGTTAAGTCATATCTAACTTTTCATGACCCTGTCTGAGATTTTCTTGGCAAAGAAATAGTTTGCCATTTCCTTCTCTAGTTCATTTTATAGATGAAGCAAACAGGGTGAAGTGACTTGCCCACTAGTGAGGTTAGATTTAAATTCAGGTCCTCTAGACCCCAGGTCAGGCATACTATTCACTGTGTCCCTGAGGGGCCTTTGTAAACCTTTATTAAAGTAGTAAATAAATGCTAGTTAGTATTATTACTGTTATTTATTATTATGAAAAGATAGCATTTGACCCTTCAAGTACAAGATAATATTTTAATAAGTAGAGATAATAACTAGGGATAATAAGCACTCCAGAGAGGGAGAAGAAACAAGCACTAGCAAAGATGCGGAAGCAGAAAACACGGCATGTTTAGGAAAAACCAAAGAATCCAATTGATCTGGAACCGATTCTTTTTTGTCAAAGATACTGGAGTGATTTACCATTTCCTTCTCTGGCTCATTTTACAGATGAGGAAACTGAGGTAAACAGGGTAAAGTGACTTGCCCAAGGCCACACAGCTAGTAAGTGTCTGAAACTGGATTGAACTCTTGTCTTCTTGACTCCAACTCCAGCACTGCCCAAGTTGGTATATAGGTCTTATTGTTCCTCACACTTGGCAATCTAATCCTCCTCCTCCTTCCCCCTACCTCCCTACCTTTTTCCTCAAGCTTTTGCAGTAGTTGTTTCCTATGGTTGGATTCACCCATGTCTCTTAGAATTCCTAATTTCATTTCAAGACTCAGCTCAAATGTTACCTTCTAAATTAAAGCTTTCTTGCTATCCTTTCCCCCATTGAAATATTGTATTTATTTTATAACTATCTTGTAAATACTATATATGTTCCTGATATCTCCTCCAAAAAATAATTAAGTTTCTTGAAGAAAGGAGCTCTTTTATATGTCTTTGAATTGCCATTGCCTACTACAGTACTTACCTGACACCTAACAGGTACTTAATAAATGCATATTGATTGATGGACTGATAAAGAAGGGATTGATGTGAAATAAGTCTGGATCAGGAGGTTTGTCCTTCATTATATCCCTCATCTGACAAGCTTCTTAAACTTTGTTCACAGGTGACCCCTTTTCACCCTAAATATTTTTATGTGACCCTGGATATATAGGTATATAAAATAGGCATACAAATCAAACATTTACTGATATTCATAATTTTGCAATTCCCACATTCATTTATGAGACTTCCAATGGGATCATAATCCATAGTTTAAGAAGCTGGGGGATAGAGTACTATGAAAATAAATTCTAGTTATTTGGATCCCAGATAATAATTTAATCTTAATAATTAGAAATTTTAGAACTGAGGAAACAAAACTTGTCACAAGAAAAGAGTCTTTGTCCAGACATTAATACATCCTTTCACTAAGACAAAAGAAACTTATGGAGACAGATGAACTTTGTCTCTACATTACTCATTAACCCTGCACTTGTCCCCACGGTTGTCTATCTAATATAGTAATGACAAACTCAAACAAAAATGCAGGCCACTAACCCATATACAAGCATCCCTGTGAGCCATATATCAACATTCTTTGTGTTTTGTTGTGTTTATTATTTGTCATTATTTTATTACTTATTATTTGTTATTTTTTTAAACATTTTCAAATTACATTTTAATATGGTTTGGGCTTTATTTGACAATGTTGTGGACCATAAGTGGCCTATAAAGTTACATGTTTGATTCCTCTATTATAATGGAAAGAGCACTAGAATGGTACATCAGAAATTGTTCTCCTTAAGTTCTAACAGTGTACACATCACTTAACTTTGTCTGATCTCATTGCCCTCATCTATAAAAAATTGGGAACATTAGATCAAATGATCTCTACTGTCCCTCTCAGCTCTCAATTTATAAGAGTGATACCATAATCTTAGCAAGTAATTTAAACTATTCTTCTATCTTCTTGTTCATTAAGTTAGGATGTTCATGTACTTTACTAACTTTTTTTTTTGGCTGAGGCAATTGGGGTTAAGTGACTTGCCCAGGGTCATACAGCTAGGAAATGTTAAGTGTCTGAGGCCAGATCTGAACTCAGGTCCTCCTGATTTCAGAACTGTTGCTCTATCCACTACACCAACTAGTTTATTAAGTTGGGAGAAAAGAAGGGAGGATGATCATTATAAATAGAATAACATTGGTTTTGGGAAGCAGAAGCTCAGAGTTCAAATCCTGACTCAGTTATTACCTATGTGACCATGAGCAAGTAATTTATATTCTGTCCTCAATTTCTTTATGTATAAAGGAAAGACACTGGACCAAAGGATCTCTAAAGTCTCTTTCAGCTTTAAAATTCTTTGACTATAGAAAACCTGTTCTGTCTACCTCAAAGAGTTAGTATGAGGTTCATTTACTATAATTCAATTCAACTATCCAAGGAAGAGTACTATCCTTGCCCTTTGGAAGTAGGCTATTTACTAGGTAAATACAAGTTAAAAGATGATAAATGAAAAAGATAGGTTCTATAGAGTGGGATAAGCAATATAAAGAGATCACCATTATGTAGAAAAATCAGGGAAAGCTTTATGGATGAAATGGTACCTGAGTTGATCTTTGAAGGAAGCAAGCTTCAACAGGCAAAGAAGTGAAAAGTGTCCTCTCAAATGTATGGTGGTGGAAAACAGCAGGAGACAACTGAGGGATGAATCATAATCCACTTCCACTGGAAAGCAGAATGCTTAAAGGGAAGTAAATTATGTTAGCAATAAAGAATTGTTAGCTTCAGAATATTAGTTTAGAACTAGATTATGGAGGACTTTGGATTTCAAACTAAGGTATTTGCATGCTCTCTGGAAGTAGTTGGGGAGCCAGGGAAGATTATTCAGTAGGGGTGATCATGCATTAGAAATATGGTTTTGGCAAAAGTGTAAAGGATGTGAAAGAATTCTGAAGAATGAAAATGTGAAATAGTGGTGCTATCACGAACTTGTGTTCTTGTATCTGGCCTCATTCACTTTTGCAACAGAAGATGAAAGAAGACAGAAAATGCAGGGATGAAAAAGGAAAGGAATCTCTTAGAAAAATGCAGAAAAGGGACTAAGGGCTAGAAGGAGTAGGTCAGGCTAGTTTAAAGCTACCTAAAAATCTAGGAGGCAGTTTTTGTAAATGGAATCCACATACTAGTCCAGCTCAGCTGAGGGTATAATCCAAAGGCTATCTGAAAGTAGCAGCTGCTGCTGTCTCTGCATTTCAAGACTTTGGCAAACAGCTCCCTTTCCAACACCTAGCATGCCTGACTTGAGACTTCTGGACTCCGATAACTTTCTGCTTTGTAGTTGGCTGAGGCTGCAGAGGCAGAGGGGGAAATGACTTGGCCAAACAGGGCGGTGGAGACTATCTTGGATCTTCATGAAGATTCCTGTCTAGGCTTGCCCTGGAGATGTCTGTGGTGACCAACAGGGGTGTGCTGAAAAAGGGAAAAAATGTTGCTGTTTCCTTTTCAACATCACACTTGGAACAAATTTTCTTCCTCTAAATCCGGGGTTTTTAACAACCTTTTTGCATGTGTTATGGACCCAGTTTGGCAATCTGGTGAAGCCCTTTTCAGAATCATGTTTCTTTTCTACATTCATAATTGAAGGAAATGTTAAATTTCAATTAGAGATTAATGAAAAAAAAAAAGATTTTTTTTTTCTTCCAAGTTCATGGACTTAGTGAAATCTATCCTAAAATCACTTGGGATTGTGGGGTGGTCTGTGAATGCTAGATTAAATATTTTTTTCTAAGTGAAAGTTCTTTGTTGTGCCTAAGGGAAGGAAAGAAAGGTAAACTAAAATTTCCAAAAGTTCCTACTTAAATACAGTGTGACTAGGGAATCTATAGTTACCTTTGTAAGAAACTTACTTCTAAGTACGATGGTGCAAGTGAATACATCTTCATGGTGTTTCTGATTCCATCATTTTCATTGTTTTCAAAGCCCAGAGTTTCTCTCATAGGAAGAGAGAAAAAAAGCAACACATAGCCTGTCAGTCTTTTTTTAAAAGCCTTTTCTGGAAAATTGGTGCAGTGAAATTATAAAAGAGACATAGCTAAAAATTCAGAATTGGTTTAGAGTGACTCTGTCATATTGCTTTGTAGAAGGTTCAGCCAATTACTGCTTAAAGTCATCAGTTACCAGGATTGTATTTCATTATGGAGCCTGTCATAGAAAATAAATTAAGCAATCACTACAGATAAAAAATTCATTTAATCCCATTTTGTGAAACAAG
The DNA here is from genome assembly GCF_902635505.1 of Sarcophilus harrisii. Classification (NCBI taxonomy): domain Eukaryota; kingdom Metazoa; phylum Chordata; class Mammalia; order Dasyuromorphia; family Dasyuridae; genus Sarcophilus; species Sarcophilus harrisii. The sequence goes on along the minus strand of NC_045426.1, from coordinate 302,584,167 downwards.
TTTAGGTTGTTTAGATTTGGGATTAGCATGGCCCTTTATTTCTTTTTTTTATTTCTTGCCAGATTTTCATTTAATTCGTGTACTTCTTCTTTGAAACTTCGATTTTAAATCAACTGATGGCCATGAAATTTGCATTCAAGTTTCAAAAGTATCATCTCTCTCAGTAAATATAGAAATTTTTCATTGTTTGGATTTTATATGTCCTACATTCCATTGTTTGGGGTATTGCTGCTTTATCGGCATGAATAGCTAAAACTCTTCTCCCCTCTTCCCTCCTCTCCCCCATCTCCCCTACACAAGCAACTCAACTCTGTAAACTAAGGTAATAACTGAATTTTTATTCTCAACCTCTCTCTAGCAGTTTATAATAGGACAGTAAAAAGGGACTTTGCTCAGAAATCTGGCATTAATGGTGTCAGTCTGGAAACAAATTTGTTTATATAAATTAAAAGAAAAATATGTTTTGGCTATATTTCAGTTCCAGCCACACTAAAGAAATAAATATAAATATTTCAGAGTATCCTCCACTCCTTTACCTATTAGCTCTGAGCCATCCCACCTTCCTACCCTCCTATCCCCACCACTCTATCTCTCTCTGTCTCTGTTTCTGGGTGTGTGTGTGTGTGTGTGTGTGTGTGTGTGTGTGTGTGTGTGTCTTCTGGCATCATTCCTGAAACTGCTGTCGTTGTTTATAAGACCAAAACCAATGAGATTTTTACAGATTATCCCTTCATGATGTGATCTTGACGCTTAGATGTTTGATGTTTGTACTCAGGTTCAAGTTGAAAAATCACTTGCCTCATTTGTTTTCATTTCTTCCTATCTAAGACACATGCACATATACACGCAAAACTTCTAAAACGGTGTCTTTATACATAAATTGCATACAACTGCCTACAAATAATATCAATAATTTTTGTCTCTAAACAATATGATTCTGGGAAAAAACAGAAAAGGTCTCTGCTCTTCTGGTTTCTTAGGCAAAGAGCCTACATTTTCAATTCAAGGAAATTGAATTTTTGCATACCAAAAAAATATAGTGGCTTTTAAGTTCAATCACTCAAAAAGTATTTATTGACTTCCTACTCCCATTTATTCATTTTGATTCAATATTATATTAAGCATCCACTCTGTACTATTAGGCACGCTGAAAATCAGTTATAAGGTCATAAATTTGGAGCTGGAGGGGCCCTTTCAGGTTCTTTAGTCCCCTGCTTTCCTTTTATAGGTGAGAAAACTGAGCATCAGACAGGTAAGTGACCTGGTAGGGTTGTACAGGGAGTAAATAGCTGGTATAGAATTTGAAACCTGATCTTCTGATTCTTTTCTTGCATTCTGTATCCTCTGCCCTCAGGCAGTTTATAGTCCCAACAAAGCTGTTATAGTGCCCACACAAAGGTAATACAAACATGAGAATGTGATAAAGGCAAAAGTCTATTATTATCCCTATTTTACAGAAAAAGAATATGAGACAAATAGGTTGAAGTGACTTATCCAGGGTCACATAAACTAGTAAACATATGAGACCAAATTTGAACTCAGGTCTTCATGATTTCAGTTTTAGTGCTCTGTCCACGGTGCCACCAGATGCCCCAGAAAATTGATAGGTAAAGTGACCTCTTCAGCAGCATACATGTAGGCAGAATAAATTTAGCAGTTAAAAGTTCTGGGTTAAGGGGAGAATTATTAGACTTAGCTCATGTGTCACCTCCTACAAAAGCACTTTATTGATTCTTTCCTCAATCCCTATTTATTAGGGTCCTTTCCCTACCCCAGTGTTATTTGGTCTTTACCACATATATATATATATTGAATTTATTCATCTGTTTACATGTTGTTTCTTAGGTAAGCAATTTAAAGGTAGGACTATTTTATCTTCAACTCCTCAGCATGGTTCCCAACCTATAGTAGGCATTTAATAAATGCTTGACAAAAAAGTTTGGGATGTTTGTGAGATAATAAGGATGTTGGCCAGACTGGAGCTTATGAGCTGTTAAATAGATAGGCTGTGATTGTAGAGAGCCAAATGGAAGAGCATAAACTTGTAGTAGGAAATAGGAAGGTACTGAAAGTTTTTTTTTTTTTTTTTTTTTTTTTTTTTTTTACCAGAGAAGCTATGACATAATAAAACCCGTCTTTAAAAATGTTAATCTACCTAATGATTTTACACAGAGGTACAAAAATCAAACCTAGGCAAGAATGAAAATTCCAATCGGTACCTTTGCCCTTCTTTTTTCCCATGCAAAATTGAAAAAAAAAAAAAAAAAAAAAAAAAAAAGGAAAAATTGTTCAAGTGTCCCTCATTTAATACTTTTATCGTAAGATGCTCCAAATCTTACTGAAAAATATGAAACACTTCCCATAACCATACATCCTTTTTTTCCTACTTATTTCCGTACACCCTATGTCTTACCTTTTGGAGCTGATCCAACAAACTCTACAACAAACAGAAAAAAAATCTAAAGCAACTAATATTCTGAACTCAAGTTTCACCAGTTTTATGTGTTTTTGTCTCTAGATGGATGATAACTCAAATCCAATGAATAGTTGACTATATATAAATCAATCCATAAATCGACCAATATTTATCAGATTCCTACTATATGTCCTACTATGTAATACACATACAAAACAAGGCAATCTTTGCCTTCTAGGAGCTTAAAAGCTATTGAGAAGAGGTGGAATAGCAAGAAAAATATGTTCACAGATAAATAAGAGAGGATATATACAAATTAAAGTGATTGAAGGGAAGAACTAGCAATTAATGGGAATCAGAAAAGACCTCTACAAGAAGGTGCTCCAAGAATTAGAAATGAGAAAGGAAAACTCTCCATGCATTGAGAGTGGAAATGTTCTGTCTGATGAACATCAAATAGTCCAATTTGGCTAAGGCAACACTTCTCAAATTTTTTGGTTTCAGGATACTCTTAAAAATTGGATACTCAAGGGGCAGCTAGATGGCACAGTGGATAGAGTACCAGCCCTGAAGTAAGGAGGAGCTGAGTTCAAATGTGACCTCAGACACTTAATACTTTGTAGTTGTATGACCCTGGGCAAGTCACTTAACCTCAATTGCCTTGGCAAAAAAAAAAAAAAAACGAGTACCCTCTACTAAAAAACTTTATTTAGATGTGTTATATCTAATTATATTTATCATGCTGTAAATTAAAATATATTAGTATTATTTTAAAAATAATTTTGACCTTATGGATCTCCTGAAAGGATCTGGGATTCTCAGGTCACATTTTGAGAACTTCTGGGTTTAAGTGTAGAGTGTGTGAAGGAATGTAAGGTAGAGTTAGCCTTTGTGCTTTTGCAAGTTGGACTTTCCTCTTCTCCTATGTTTCTGTCTTTCGTCTTTTTGACGAGAAGATAAATACCAATATAAAAACATCCAAAATTTTTAAAAATGAGATTAGCATATATAGTGTATAGTGAATTAGAGTTCAGGATGGTTCAAATTCTGTTTTAAACACTTCACGGTTGCAAATCATTTAACTTCTCTGCCTCCATTTTCACTTCCATAAAATGAGGAAACTAAGTAACTCACAGTTGTAAGATTCAAATGAGATGTAAAAAAAAAAATACTTCACAAAATTTAAGATACAATATAAATGCTAGCTATTATTATTGAAGTTTGATAATCTGAGTTAAAATCTTTGATGTAGGAAAGTGAATTTCCAGTACTCCTAAAGAAATTTGGAAATTTTGTAAAATGAGATCCTTGGAGTTTCTGTAATCCTTCTCACTGAGTTTTTAAAATATGAATGGCACTGAGTATGGGATAACAACTGTAGTAGTTTGTATGTAGGTTATCTGAACCATCTTAGAGATGAGCTTCAAGGGTGGGGTAGGTTGGCCTTTCAAAGTTACAAAGTCTCTTATTATCGCCATTTATTGCAACCTAGCTTGAGTAATTTCAACCTCTGGAGCCTAAAACTTCCATCTACCATTGAGGCAAATCCTTTGCTTTGTTGTTATGGAGAGTGGTAAAAAAGGATCAGGAATTACTATAAATTTAGAAAATGGTATCAATGGATTATAATTATCTGAAAGACTTTGGAAATGACTCTTTACTGGGTATAATATCTGTTGACTGGAACAACAGAATGTTGGGTAGAGTTGGAAAAGAATTTAAAAATCATCTATCATTTGAAAATCAACCTCTCCATTTTCTAGATGTTGAAAAAGGTTAAATAACTGCCCAAGATCCCACACTGGTTGGCAGCAGAGTCAATAATAAAATCTTGGTTTTCATTCATATTTTCTACCTCTTTCACCCCTTTTGGGTTAGCAGAGTAATAGGTTCCATAAATTTACCAGTAATTGTGCCAAATAATATATTGTAACGTACATGATATGTTTGAGTAAATTTAATTTCATTGAATTCAACAAACACTTTTTTGGAGAACTGGTATAAAATAATATGAAGAGTCCAGATGAGGTAGAATAAAATAATATGAAAAGCCCAGATGAGGAGGACAGACTTTGGTTTGAGTCTGAGCATACCACCACCACTTATTAGAAATATGAACTTGGATAAGTCTCTTGACTATTCTGAGTTTTAGTTTTCTGACTAATAAAGATAACATTTACCTTATCTAGTTGAAAGGGAGTAAAAATCAACTCAATTTAACAATTTTTTTAATTGATTATCTTCTATGTAATAGGCATTGTGCTGGGAGCTGGAAATACAAAATGAAACAGTTTCTGTCCTCAAGGAATTTACATTCTACTGGATAAAAATAATATGCATGCACACAAGGACACATATGGTACACACAAATCTAGGTCTCTTGGCTTCTACCCTCGTTTTCTTTTCACTAAAGCTTCTTCTTAAATAAAGCATGGTACAGTGAACCCATTTCTGGACTGGAAAATTTGAAACTTGGGTCTAAGTCCTGGTTCAGTCACTTAACTTACCAATTATGTTCTATTGGGCAAGTTATTTCCTGAATTCTGACCTCAGTTTCTTCCTCCACAAAATCAAGGCATTGAAATAAGTCATCTGCAAGATCTTTTCCAGATCTAACATTCTTTGATTTTCTTAATTTATGAGTCTCTACCTTGTCAGATACTTCATCTGTATATATCTTAACTTATTCCCATAGACTGACTAGATTTTTTTTATTTTTTATTTTTAACACTCAGAGCAATTGGTGATTTAGAGCTGTGGGTTTGTTTTGTTAGGAGGGGAAAAGGGAGGGATTGTTGGACTTGTATTCAAACATTTATTTGGGGAACCACCCAGAAGTGTGTTTGGGGTATAACTGCTGCCAGCATTGTGGCTTTGACATCTGCCTAGCATAAATTCTCAGCTCTCCAGAAGATGCTGTTGGTGCATGTTTGAAACAGGACAATGGCTTCTGATTCATCCTCTGACCTGCACATTAACTTCCCCCACCAATATGTCCCTGTGAAGAATCTTATTAATTCTTCCTCAGACTTTCCACTCTGAGGACATCATAAGTCAACTAGACACTAGCTTCCTATATTTTTGTCAGACTTGACAATGGAAGATACTTTAATTTAAACCCATTAAGAATCTTATTAAGTCTTTTCCAAAATATATAAGCTATGAGGCTCTTATAAATAAGCCAGATACTAACTTCCTAATATTTTGTCAGACTTGACACTGGAGCATTTTACCTTTAACTTAAACATGTAGGCATGCACACACACACCCCATTCTGGAATCTTTCAGACAAGATATCAGTATGGAACCAGCTGTCAAGATAGATCAACTTGACAGCCCCAGTAACCTGTACAATATTAAAAAATCTAATGCTACTCAAAAAAAAATTATTTCAAAAATTCCCCATGGCTAAAGAGCTTAGACCATTACTCCCCCTACCTACAACAACTTTTCTTATTTTGAGTTCTCCATATGGGTAAAATAACAGAGAGAACTGTTGGAATCTGATGTCGCCCTAGACCTAGGATACCTTTCCCTTCCCTCCCTCATTTGGTCAGTTGCTTCAGTTCTACCTCTCACCACCCCATGTATACACGCTTTAGCTTGGACAAAGATAAAACACCCCAACTTCGGAACTTTTGAAGAGTGTATGAAAAACTATAGAAACTCTTAAAGACTATAGCTGGCAAGTGTTTCTGAAGCGTCTCTGAGATGAGAGCAGCTTTTCCTGGCCCTCCTCCCCCCACCCGGCTCACTCACCCCCATGACACAGCAGAAAGTGAAACCAGTCAGCTGCAGTGGCCCAAGTAGAAGCGGTTCCTTCTGAGGGAGCTGCAGAACATGCTGTTTCACTATAAAACCACCCATCTCGGTGCATTTGTGAGGTTTCCTGGGAAGCCAGAATCTAGGCCCAGCACCTCGGCAACCTGTCACAAAAACTTCCCCCAAAAGAAATCCAAGCAAGTGTTTTTCACTTCATTTTTCAGGGTGGCAAAAAGTATTTTGCCATCCATCACCAGATTATAGGACAGACCCCAACTTCCCCAATTGAGGTTGGTCTCCCCATTGGTGGGGATGTCTCAGAAGATCTCTGTCCTGTTCTAAACTGTGCCCCTGCCCCACCAGGACAGTGTTGGGACTGAAATTGCCGCTTTAGTCCTTTAAACTTGCCAGGTACTTTGTCTCTTTGGGGGGAAGGGAGGGAAGACAGTGGGGTGCTGAAGTACTTGAGAATCTGTGAATCTCTAAGGAAGATGGACATCTGGACTATAGGATAGCAGGAAGAATGAAAGAAAAACTTCTTGGAACTCTTACACCTGTCATCTTCTCACTGACACTAGTAAGCAAGTAAGGGCATGGGGTAGCAAGGTAGGGCGCA